>NC_073313.1:224642403-225894403 GCF_027595985.1 Sorex araneus | reverse complement strand
CCATATGGGCCCCTGAGCATGTCAAAAATGGTCTCTTAGGACAGAGCCAGGAGTAATCTCTGAGTATCACAAAGCATGGTCTCAAACAAAACAAAACAACAGCAAATTTCATTCATCATGTGCATTATACCATGTAAAAATAAATGATAAACTTCATGTATGAAGAAAAAAGTGTGGAAAGTGTTTAGCAAAATCTAAACTCCTTTCTTAATTCTATCTCTGTGCTCAAGGGTCACTCCTGGCAGTGAACAAGAGATTTTGTGTAGTTCATGGTTTGAATAAGGGGTCAAACATGTGCAAGCCAAATGTCTTCAACTCTGCATTATCTATACTTCCACTCCCACAAAGAAATTACTAACTAAATATTTTTTGAAAAGATTATTTGTTTTTGGGGAGAAGCAATAGTACAGTGAGAAGCATGTTTGCCTTGTACAACTCCCACTCGAGTGCCATTTCTGACAGCAGATATGGTCCTCCCGTGTGTACCAGGAGTGATTCCTGAGTACAGGGCCAGGAGCATCATCACCAGGTGTTGTTCAAACACACACACACACACACACACATGCACATACACGCTGCATATGTTTATACTATATTTTTAGATTCATGCATAAATTTTTAAAATGTGGTTTGACAGAATGCAGATCTGTAGTTGCCTAGAGTCAGAAATGGGGAACAATGAATAAGGGACAGCAGGACACACTTTACAGGTGATTTATTTAAAATCTTCACTATGATTAAGAGGCACGTATGTATAACAGAACTTAGTAGTACACTTTTAAAAATGCAAAAAGTATTGTAAATCTGTTATTGTTTGAAAAGGATAGAGCCTTTCTTCCATAAAAAAAAAAAGCTCAAATTCTAAATTTAAAATAGGGGCGGGAAGGTTGCTCAGTGAAAAAGCACATTCCTTTCTTGATTTTCATCTCAACACCACCAACCCCACCCCAGAGATATAAAAGAGAAGAAAGGTAACTATTTTAAGCTTAAGCATCATTGCAATTTTTGCATAAAAATATAAGAATGAATCATTTCCAGTAGTACTGAGTTAATATTACATTGATGTATCAAAGATAGTTGCAAGTGATAGGACAATTGGAAATCAAATTAATTAACAAAGAGAAAAACATTTTATGCATGCTGTTAAATGAATTATGATGTGTACTCAAAAATTGAAAGACAATTAGGGAGATATCTTAATTACATCTGTGCAAAATATTTTTCATAAAGATGCCACCCTAGATGCAAATGAAACGTTAAAAGATTACAAATTTAGGGAAGAATCCTTGCCTGCAGGCACACAATGCCAGAGAATGTTCCAGACCCCAGACCAAGCCAATAACATTGGGATGCCACAAATGGAGCAGGTACAGTCTCCCCGCCTTCTCCAGATGGAATCCTGGCGACCATGAGCTTCTACAATCATGACTCCAGAATTGTGGGGACCAGGACTATTTCTCCAAACCTGGAGGCTGTATAAGTGGCCATGAGACCTTTCCTGATATAAAAAGATAAAAACCCCTCAGGAACGGCTCCTCCGCCCCTGAATGGCCATGATACCAGAGGCACTCAAACCAATCTCGGAATGCAGTGGCTGCTGGCAGGAATGCTCCTGGACTGTGAACTAAGGTATGACCCCATGCCAACCTAGGAGAGAAAGGGTTTTTGTCTCTCTGTCTTTTCCCCTTTGCTGCAGATGGCTACCACCACCTTTCAGAGCCAATTGGACAGAGAGTTTGGGGAACTTGGGAATTCTCACAATGGGTGGGGGTAGTGGAACCACACTGCTCCCCGCCCAGACAAGACCTCAAGCATCCACCCATGAACAGCTCCTCTGCTCCTGAACAGCCATGATCCCAGAGGCACACAAACCAATCTCGGAAAGCAGTGGCTACTGGCAGAAATACCTCTGGACTTAATTACTACAATAACAGAATTCCAAAACCACGTGGCAGCTATTGAGGCCGTGCTACATCATATACTCTTCACTGTCAGCAATAAAAACAAATTATCTAATGATGTCTTTTCGGCAGGTCTGATTGTTGGGGGGGAAATTCCAAATAATAATAGTGGGTTTTCTGTCGAAAATTGAATGTAATTAAAGTAAAGAGAGAGTAAAATGAAAATCATCTGCCACACAGGCAGGATTGGAGGGGTGGGTTATACTGGGGCTATTGGTGGTGGAACATGTGCACTGGTGAAGGGTTGGGTATTTGATCATTGTGTGACTGAGACTTAAACCTGAAAGCTTTGTAACTGTTTTCATGGTGATTCAATTTTAAAAAATTACAAATTTATTATAGTAAGATAAAAATTTCACTATAAAAAAGAAAAAGTATAAAATTGAAATAAAAACAAAGTGGAAAGTCATAATTATACAATAATAAAATTGGTATGCAGGAGAAGGAAAAGTTATGAATGAATAAGAAAGAATAATATTGGAAACACTGGGCAAATGTAGGTCAACAAAATTGTAAAGTTGAATGATAATTTCTAGTTTATAAAAAATAGTGTTCAGGGACTGGAGCAATACTACAGCAGACTGCATGCTTACCTTGCAAGCAGCTGACCTTGTTTGATGCCCAGTATGCCATACTGTCCACCAAGTCCCACCAGGAATGATCCCTGAGCAAAGAACCAGGGGTAAGTCTTGATCAAAATAGCCCGGTGTGGCCTAAAATATGAAAACAAAACAAAATAAAACAATGCTCAAACATAAGGAAAGCAAATAAAAATCAGTAAGATTTTATTTCATGCCAATTAAGATCACCAAAAGAAAATCATCTGATAATACCACATATTGAAAAGATGAGGTGTTATATGATAAACAAATCACTAATATGGATAACCAAAAATGATAAAGTTACTTCGGAAAAGAATTTTATGTCATCTTACATACTGGAATATGCGATCAATTTACCTTATCATTATCTTATCTTAGAATTTAGAGAAACTCCTCTAACATATTTTACCAAACAGAATAGAAACAAAATTTACAATAATTCTATTTTTGAAATAGAACAGCATCGATAGACAGAAAACAGTAAGTACATTGGTATTTCTATGAATATGTCACTCAAAATGAAATGATGCACATTACAGATGAGAAATTCATGACTATTTCTTAGGAACTTAATATTTTAGTTCATTGGGGGATATATCTGGCAGCGCTCAGTGCTTTCTCCTGTCTCTGTGCTGAGGGGTCACTTTTGACAGTAGTCAGGAGACCATATAGAGTTCTGGGGATCAAACCTGGGTCTGCTATATGCAAGGCAAATTATGATCTCTCTGGCCCGAGAAAATTATCCTTACATGAACAAAATAAAGTGTAATACAAATACAATTGTTTAAAAGGTTAAAATAATAAAATTTTATATTCTAATAAAAACATGAAAAAACTTAAAAATTAAGAGTGGAGTCAGAGAGATATGAGAGTGGGTAGAGTCCATGCTTTGCACACCTACAACACAATTTCAATCCCCAGCACCACCAGGAGATTTCTGAGTACCTCCAGGAGTTATCCCTGAGTACTGAGCAAGGGCAAAGCCCTGAGTATTCCCCCATCTAAAAATATAAAATTAAAGTAAAAATTAAGATGGCAAAATAATTCAGGAAAATGTCATAACAGGATATTTCAAATGCTAACATTTTATTATTAAATTATATAATGAGTTCCTAGATAATAATCATGATAGTAAAAAGTAAACAGTGAGAACTATTATGTACCTTTAGTATTTCTTTCACATATCAAAATGTTTTATAATACATTGTTTTGTCACTAATAACTCAGAACTTGTTAATGATCATAATATAAAATATAAAATAAATGCACAGTATCCTTAACCCATACTGTGTGCCTAAATAAAATGGAATTCTTATTAGTAATATTTTAGTGCTTGTATTACTTAGCAATTAGCAACTTTTATTAAAAATAAGCACAAGAAGACTCTTATTGCATAAAAATCTGCTTTTTTATTTCACTAGTCAATTTTGTGCAATTAGTTCAGTATCACAGTGACTCATAATAACTTAATTTTGGTTTGTTTTTAGGGACACACCCAACTGTATGAAGGTATCCTGACTCTAAACTCAGGGACCACTGCTAGCATGCTCTAGGGATCATATGGGGACTGAACCTGAACCAACTACATGCAAGGCAATTGCCTTACTCATTGTACTATACCTCTGACCACATAAAAGCTTAATTTTAATTAGCCTTTCACATTGGTTAGACTAAAAAATATTTATATTTAGCAATACTCTAAGACTCTACACATCTGTAATGCAATTGAGTGAAAGGAATGTTGTTCTTCTAAAGTGATATGTAGCTACATGGAGCAGTCTCAAGACAGGCAGACATGAGCGTTGAATGGTTAATGGTCAATATGCTCAGTGTTCATGATGACAGGAGTACTAAAAGAAAAAGCAGTAACTGACAAAACACCATGCCAAAAGGTATATAATTGTGCTGATAAAAGAAACTGTGCTGTTTGTATTGGTTCACACTTTTGTAATCCACAGGCTGGGGCGATGAAATATAGCTGAAAAGAAGAAGTGATTGGGCAATCTCTGTAAATATCAGTGTCATTATGATCAAGAGAATCACACCAGTTTGTCACTTTTGCAACTTACAACTTAGTTACTTCTTGTGTTTTCTTACGTTTCTTCCCCATCTAAATTTCCAAAATTCTTTTTGAGTGTATATGCAAGAAATTTAATTTATAGTGGAATCTGTATTGATATCTAATTTTTGCAAATTAGAAATATGTCACTTACTCCTGACCAATGATCATATAATAGTTGAGTCACCTAACAAAATTAATAAATAAAATTAACAAGTTTCATTCTTTCAATTACTCGTTCAGATTAATATTGTCTGTTTTATAAAGCAATTTATTCAATCTACAAATCTCTTAATGTTTGTTCTTAGAACAACTGGTAAGGGTTTTTTTTCTTGTTAAAAACATTGATTGAACCCATGCCAGAATTCTTTTAAAAGATTTGTGCCACACATCCAAAAGAACAAAAGCAACCGCTGTTGGAGAGGATGTGGGGAGAAAGGGACCCTTCTACACTGCTGGTGGGAATGCCGGCTAGTTCAGCCCTTTTGGAAAACAGTATGGACGATTCTCAGAAAACTAGAGGTTGAGCTCCCATTTGACCCAGCAATACCACTGCTGGGAATATATCCCAGAGAATCAAAAAAGTACAATCGAAACAACATCTGCACATGTATGTTCATCGCAGCACTGTTTACAATAGCCAGAATCTGGAAAAAACCCGAATGCCCCAAAACGGATGACTGGTTGAGGAAACTTTGGTACATCTATACAATGGAATACTATGCAGCTGTTAGAAAAAAGGAAGTCAAGAATTTTGTAGTTAAGTGGATGGGCATGAAAAGTTTCATGCTGAGTGAAATGAGTCAGAAAGAGAGAGACAGACATAGAAAGACTGCACTCATCTATGGTATATAGAATATCAGAGTGGGAGACTAATACCCAAGAACTGTAGAAATAAGTACCAGGAGGTTGACCCCATGGCTTCGCGGCTGGCCTCACGTTCCGGGGAAAGGTCAACTCAGAGAAGCGATCACCAACTACATTGTAGTTGAAGGCCATGTGGGGGAAGGGAGTTGCGGGCTGAATGAGGGCTAGAGACTGAGCACAGCGGCCACTCAACACCTTTATGGCAAACCACAACAGCTAATTAGAGAGAGAGAACAGAGGGGAATGCCCTGCCACAGTGGCAGGGTGGGGTGGGGGGGAGATGGGAGTGGGGAGGGTGGGAGGGACCCCGGGTTTACGGGTGGAGGAGAATGGGCACTGGTGAAGGGATGGGTTCCCGAACTTTGTATGAGGGAAGTATAAGCACAAAAGTGTATAAATCTGTAACTGTACCCTCACGGTGATTCTCTAATTAAAAATAAATAAATTATAAAAAAATAATAATAAAAGATTTGTGCCATTGTCAATATAAATTTGTTAGTTTTAGATAAATGTAACTTTATTTCTGAAAATATAATTAAATTTCAGCACACTTTTCTTAATACTTATATTGTTTAGAATGTACTTTATTTATAGTGTAGACAATTAAACTCTACCCATAATAGTAATATCTACCTAACACATGATGGCTTAAAAAGAAAGAAAAAGAAGCTAATATTAATTAAGCAAGTAAGTATCATAGATCAGCAGTGACAGATGCCTTCACACATAATATTGTACTATAGTTTATCCTCAAAGCAAAACAAATCTGGCCACCTTTGCTTTTATAAAAGCCTCAAAATTTAAATAGGATAAATATTATGTTTAAAGTAAAAGCTAATAAATGGCAGTACAATATTTTTTATAAATTTTTGTGATGTTACATAACACATACATACTACTAATTCTTGTGATATTACAATTCTAACACATGGCTAAATGTGAAAGAGAAATATGTTTCAATTATTTTCTTAAACTTTTATGTAACTAGATTTAAATGTTCAATCAATTTTACATAAAGCAGAATACATATAACTAGCTCCAGGCAACTTTAAAATAGCATTCCAGTATCAAATTCAATGAACAAAGCATAGCCAAATCATAAATACCAGTCTCAATATTGGTTTTTATATTTGCAGTGATATTTAAGTACTAAAGTAGTTATCATTCTGATTTGCAGTAATTACCTGTTTTACTATGCCATCATTGAAGCACTTCACGTAGGTGTTGTTTCTGTAATTTTATTTAGTACAAATTAACTTCAACTCGTTAAATTTTAAATTAATGCTATTAATTACTACACATTTACATAATTCATTTGCTACCTGAAATCTTGGTAAGAATTGCCCAAATATGTCTTGTTACATAAAATACATATTAACAGATTTCTTTAAATCTATCCCTGACAGATTGTTCTTGCTAACTCAGATTCACTAAAATGTAAGATTCCTAGAGGCACCAGCTATGTATATTTTATTACTGATTTTTCTACAAGATCTAAAAGTCACATAGTAGGCATTCCCTAATTATTTTTTGAGTACTTTGGTTCATGATAAGCTTTACAACAACTGAAATACTGCTGCTATAAATTTGTGCTTCTCTTTGTTTATGTGTATATATTAAACGTGAATATCTGGTATATATTATTTTCAAATTTAAGTTTTGTTTAAATTCACAAAGTTGTTTATAACAGGCTGGAGCGATAGCACAGCAGTAGGGCATTCGCCTTTCATGCTGCCAACCCGTGTTGAATTCTTCTGCCCCTCTCAGAAAGCCCGGCATGCTACAGAGAGTATCGTGCCCGCATGGCAGAGCATGGCAAGCTATCCATGGCGTATTGGATGTGCCAAAAACAATAACAAATAAGTCTCACAATCGAGAGATATTACAGGTGCCTGCTCAAACAAATTGATGAGCAACGGGATGACAGTGACAGTGACAGTTTATAATAGGATTTCAGGCATACAATGTTTCCTCTTTCAATTTCACCAGCCTGTAACTCCTGTAACTCCGTTCCTTCACCAATGTCCTCAGATTTTCTTCCTACTGCATCATGAATAGTTGACAGAGTTCATTTTTTATTTCATATGTTAATTGGGTTACCATGTCATTTTGGGTATAATGGTTTAGATCTATACAGGTACCACACTTATATACAACAGAGAAGCCCAAGACCCCTTCCCTTGACTCTGCTACTTGCAGACATTCTATCCTTATTTGACCTTCCAATATATCTCTCCATCATCTTTTATTTCTATAGTTTAAAGACAATGTTTTGTCCATTTTTGATACCTTGCATCCCTTAACATATTATGTGATATTCCCAATTTTAGTAAAAAGTATTTACTTTTGACTTCTTTAACATGAGAGCCTCAAGTTCCATCCAAATTGCAGTTAAATGCATGATTTCATAACTAATTGAAGTCGCATAGAATCACATTATGTAGACATTCCATAATTTAAGCATTTACTCTTCTGTTTTAGGACGACTGGTTGTTTTTATATGCTAGCTACTCTATTAAGCACTGCAATGAGCATAGGGGGTACACATATATATTGGTTTTAATTTGTTTTATGTCAAAGTACCAAGAGTGGGATTTCAGGGACAAATGGGAGGTCTATTCTTAGGTTTCTTGAGGCATCTCAGTATTGTTTTCCACACGTGCTGAAACAGACAGCATTCCCACCAAGAGTGCATGAGAGATAATTTTTGTCACATTTTCGCCATTATGGGTAGTCTCTAGACATTTTTTTGGTATGTATCATTCTTACTGATGTGAGGTGATATCTCATACTCATCTTAATTTATATTTCTCTAATAACAAATGATGTTTAATCCTCATGTCACATAACAAGCAGGATGTTCTTAGAGGAGGAATTTGACCGCTGAAATCCAGTAGTGATCATTTATTTATTAATTTTTAGCACAGCCTCCCTCACACTGCTAGGGAGTGTGGGGGCCAGGTCCAAGGTTGTGACTGGGCCAGGCAGGCCTGACCCCTCAGAGCCTGGACCCCAGCAGAGTTGTACCACTGGAGTCCTTGTTGCACTGGGGATCAAATTAGGGGGCTCTGTTTGGCAGACAGGAGCTTGCTTTATTATATATTTTTAATTAATTTTTAAAATTAATTGTTTTACAATTTATTTATTTTTCTTACAGTCTAGTACACTGATGTATCTAAAGCAGCACACATGTGTTTGGTTTTAACATACTTGCTTGTATTCTCTGATATACATTCTCCGTCCCTCTCGGAGAGCCTGGCAAGCTAAGGAGAGCATCCCACCCACACGGAAGAGCCTGGCAGGCTCCCCATGGCATATTTGATATGCCAAATACAGTAACAATAACAGGTCTCATTCATTTGTTGTTTACGTGCTTACTTGAGTAGTATATGTTTGTTACTCCATAAATATAAAAGTGCAAAAAAATCACATGGGTTTAATTAAACTTAACTACATGCAATGATGAAAGTCATGATTAATTGTAGTTACATACATTATTTAGTAAAGGATGTTTCCACATAGAATTCTTTATCACAATATAAATAACTTATCACAAATTGAATTTGGGGCATGAGATAGACTCTCTAGGAATTTTTTAGGTTCTGGTTATCAGGGTAGGGTTGGCAATATTCAATCAAACAGGTCAACAGTTTAATTCTATGGTGGTCTGGAAATGCTAGAATCCACCCAGCAGTTTCTAGGAGTCATGCAATTATATTAAACTTAAGACATAATTTAAAAAATACATGCAATATAGTACTTTGAGCTACCTACACAGCTTTATTATTCATCTTTTAAGTAGAATGAATATTTGAAGTACAGTTTTTGACCTTTGACCTCCAAAATATTTCTACAGTGGGGGTGGGGTGGAGAGGTAGATCAGTGGTCAAGGATACATGCTATTCATGGGTCAGACCCCAGTTTGAATCCTTGTGCTATATGGTCCACTAAGAACCTGCAAAATATCTCCTTCTAGACTCCCTCGGCCCAAATTTATAGAGTGAATCTTGTGGTTCCCAATACCCTAAGGCCACCCTAAGGCTCTGGCTACCCCACATCCTCAGGTCCTAGCACTGAACCATCTAGCACAGTAGTTGAATACTACCTAAGTGGCTCCCATGCCTCCTGAGAAGTGTTTGGAAACTTCTAAAAATTCTGAAAGGAAATTAAATGAGTATCTAGTACTTTATAAAATATGCATCATAAATTAACATTGCAACTAAATTTTATTGGGTTTGGGAGTGGGTTCTGGGATTTTGTTTGTTTGTTTTTACTGGAGACACACCTTGTGGTGCTCAGGGCTTACTCCTGATTCTATGCTCAGGAATTACCCTCATTCAGTTATCAGTTTTCTGAGGCAGTGCAGATCAAACCAAGTTGGAAGCATACAAGTCAAATGCCTCACCTGCCATATTACCTCTCTAGACCATAAACTCTGAATTTTAAGTGACTTCAGAGAAAGTGGATATTGATATAGCCATAGCAGCTCTAATAGGTGTTAAAATTTCACCACAAGAATTCAGTTCTTCAAAAATAATTTCAAAAACATTGAACTATGGGTGTCTAATCATTGGTTATTTAAATAATTTAAAATGTATGATAGCTTAAGGAAAACCTGTTTTATAAAAAAATAGGATATAAATCCAAATTAGACTGGTGTCCCCAGTAAATAATTAGAAGATTTAGAAGTGCTAATTGTGCCACTAGGGAATCTTTAAAGCATGTCTGAATTTCCTTTGAAGTTTTGTCAAAGGAAGGTGCATAGAAAATGTTTGACTGTGTGATACCTAGGTATAAAAGTGCTTTCAGTTTTAAATTATACTATTAAAATTAAAAAAGCATTCATATGATTCTGTCCATGTATAACCGTGTTGTACTTAGAAAATCTACATGTCTACAAGTTTAACTCCATTATTTTATTTCAAACTGCACTTATTATTTTTTAAATAACTATTAAATTTTAATAGTTAAAGTGTATTTACAATAAAGGAAAATGTCTAAATAAACTTTGCTGAAGAAAAAAATACTGAAGAACTATGTTTTATGTGAGATGTTATGCTACTGCATAATTTTAACTATGGGACTTTATATTATGATCAAAATATTAAATCTGAAATGCTAAGTACCTGGATGTTAAAATAGTATAGACATATTGGTAAAAGTGATATTAAAAACAACATGGATACATAAAAGTTATACTTGTTTCAATTAAAAACAAGGTCAGAACTCATGATTTATTCAATTTATTTTTTATAACTGCAATCCTTTACTGCAAAAATCTAGGTGTAATAATTTCCAGGATCATTTAGAGTCAAAATGAATTACAACAATTAAATTAATTAATACCATTTAAGTGCTTAAAACAAGCACTTATTCTACTATAGTGTTGAAACATAGAAGTTTAAAATGGGTCTTCAGGAGTATATTCTGACTGGATACTGCAGCAGAATATCATTTCCTTGCATGTATCAAATTCAGGAGGCCAAATACATCTTACTCAGTCCCCAAAGCAGCAGAGTAAATCTTTTCTTTTTTCACCACCTGCCACCATTTCAATAGGATGTTTGTAATTACAAATCAGATATATCTCATACAGTCTCCATATTTCAAGCCCTTAATTTAATCTTTCTCAAAGTTTCTTTGGCCATGCAAATTAGCACATTTACATATTTGTGTGCTTTGGTACTCCACCCAGGGCTACTCAGGATTCACTCTCCCTGAGTGCACAGGGATAACTCCTAAAGGAGTCTGTGTACCTCATACTGCACCATTGTTCAAATCAGTGTTCATAATGCGCAAGGCAAACACCCTACCTTTCTTTGTACTACAGCTCTGATACAGCTCAGTCACATAGTTTAAAGGTTGAGAAACAAATCTTTGGTGTATCTATTCAGTCTATAATTTTTGACACTATAAAATACACATTTTTCTACTATTTACTAGTCATGCAGCAGTAAATAACACGAGTCCACAATTACTTCCTTTAAATAAATATCAATTCTACATCCTTAAAAAATAAAAAAAGTTGAAAAAGCATTTTTTAACTCCTGCAAATATCTTCATAGTTACATCAAACTAAAAAAATGTACAAATTACTAAAATATAATAATTTTATCAATAAATTTTACTGTAGTATGCATTAGTCTATAAATTTGAAAATAATTACCTAGAACAAAATATATCTTATAGTAAATTGGTGTTCAAATCCAGAAAAATTATCAATTCTTCTTCTTTTCATAAACAAATTTGAGGGATATTGCTTTTTTTTACTCTATCTTAGGAAGAGGAAGGAGGAAACTATGATAAATTAGCTTCTCAGGGTTTTTAATCCAAGAGTCCTTACATATCATAAATTAAGAACAGAAAATTACAAGAAAATAAATGTACCTTCTCCATACAAATTAATAATTTTTCATATACCATAAACCATATATGTTTACTTCCCAGATAACTAATTGTTAACCAACATGCTCTAGGATATATATTTTTAAACAAATGTGTAAGCAGATAGGAGATAGATAAATAGGTAGAAAGAGACAGAGAGAGAGAGAGAGAGAGAGAGATCAAATATGTGAAACTATTTTTACTGGTGATTCTTCCCAAATGCAGGGTGAAAATTCAATGAAGTCTCAAAGAGTAATTCTTAGCAGTGCTAATAATTTAAGATAAGTGAAATTAGGAGCAGCAAATACTGATGATGAGTTAATTATGAACAGCTTGTTCTTACATGATATGAAGAAAATTGGGCAACAGTTAAAAAACATTTCTGGAATTAATTCCAAATAACCACACAGTGAATCTGAGGTGTTTTTGACAGTGCTTACCCAAGTTGCATTTTGGAGAGAAAATGGGAGAATGAGTAGAAAAAAATGTAAGCAGCCCAGTTTAATGCAAAACCAAAGTAAATAATAGAAACTTCAGATAAAACTTACAGTGATATTATGTAATGTTATTTTATAATTTAAATCTTTTTGACTAATAAAAGTTAAAATCTCTGTACACAGATTTTGTTTGGTGAGTATTAATTGTTCTACTGACACGGAAAACAAATTGAGATTTCCATACAACCAGTTAACTAAATGTGTAGTCTCTAACCAAACCCTGTGGGAAAATGAAAATAATAAGATCAAAAATCTGGATGTCTTCAACAATTAATATTTAATGTATTAAAATCAAAACACTAGTAACCCCTTGTTTCAAAATCTGGTAGTGCAAGACTTTGCTAGCACATGATGGTACCCAAACCACCACCCAAGAGTAACCTTGGAGCTCAAAGCTCTGAACAATTCCTAAACACTGCCAGGTAAGGCTCCACCCCAAAAGCAAAATAAAGAAGAACAAAGAAAAATAAATTATCCCATAGCAGGTACTATCACATGAAATTCCAGAGCCCAAATGGCCCTTCAAAGTTGTCCTTCCAAGCAAAAGAACAGTGAAAACCTAAATACATCAATGTTGAACAGCCATTGGAAGGGTTGCTTTAAGGAAAAGATTTGACACTAAGAAAGGAAATTCTCTTAGTCTATCAGATTCAGCTCTGATAGAGCCATCAGCAGCCGAACTGCTAGCAATGAAAAAAACACAACATACACCTGAGTAGGGCCCTACAGTATTCTTTAAAGTCAGTGAAACTAGGAAATTAATTACTATTTAAATAAATCAGACAAACAAAGAATATTTTGAATATGGGAAAAAAGTGAATGACAACTATTATTTTTGTATATCTCAAGGGGCTGATTTGCTTAGGCCCTAAATACTAATATTCTTTATAGAGTATTATGTTTTCTATGGTTTCAGATATTATCAGTTTGTTACTATTTTTCAATTATATTAGCACGTTCAAGCTCCTTCTCTTTCTTATTTAAGTGGTATAAATACCATTAAATTGATGAAATACCAAAGTGCAAAAATGAGAGTGAGTCTTTTGTCCTTTGTAATAACCTCTCTTATGCTAGATTTCTGATTTGTTGGCCTTTATTGACAGAAGAAAACACATTTTGTGAGCTTGCCATCCAAAGATAGCATTTATAGCTTCTAAATAATTAGGTATTGATTAATTTCACAAGGAATATATGGGTCATTTTTTCGAGCCTGCCCATTCTTTAAGATCATATAATTTCAACTAGAGAAATCACAAACCAGAGCCACAGTTCATAATAACAACTCCTATTGCCTATCCTTCACAATTACATGTGTGAGCTGCAGTGAGTCCAAGAACACATACGTTATAACTTTAGTTTTGCTAAACTTCGTAAATCTTCATTCTTGTAGATGTTGTTAGAAGAGAAAGTTCCTCAAAACACTTTATATTTAAAAAGTAAAATGCACATTAACAAATATAGAAAGTGTGCAAGATGCAGTAAGCTATAGGAGATGGGTGATCGATAACAGCAGGTATTCTGCACTAATAGTGTCAAAAGTGCCATTTGAACATTTATTATGTAATCATTTACAAGGCATTGCCATTCATGACCTAAACTGAGAAATGTCTGGTTGGTAGTAGAGAAAAATATTATATATATTTTTTATGTTGAGGCACTTTGCCTTACATGTTAAGAACTATGAAATTAATATTCTATGATATACATAAAATTCTGGAGGGTACAGAGTGGTAGTAACTCCATCGTATTGCTTCTGGACTTAGCTAGCAAAGGTTGGGACCCAGTTACATAAACCTTAGAGAAATTATATTTGATCAAATTCAGTGGAATCACTTTCGGCGATTGCTAAGCCTATGTCAGCTCTGAGACCAGGGTTGAATCAAGGGTTATTTCAGTGTCCAGTGTCAGGGCTAAAGCTGGTGCATCTATTTCCAAGGTAAGATTCCTCATGAGTCCCTTGGTGAAAAATGCCAGGGCATGTCTGAGGCTTTATAAAGGAGATTATAGTCTAAAGGTGTTGAGAATTGTTCCTAGTTCTGCAACTTAGTTCACCAGCTCCGTAGCTGGTAAGTTAGTTTCTGTCAACAAGTCCTGTTAAAACAATCCTCCTCCGTCTTCATGAAAGACTGTAAAAAGATTTACAATCTCCTACCTGAATCTCAAAACTCCCCAACTTTCATCATGTACACAGATAGCTATCACAGTATTGCTGTCAGAGAGAAAGTTAAGCGGGGTAGCTCCTATTCTGCCATCCTGCTGAAGACCTAAACGGAAAGGATAAAGACATTCAAAATCTTCATCAACTTCTTAAATTTTGCCAATCTTACACTTAGCTACACTTACACTTAACTACCGCCCTCTTCAGTTGAATTATCTGAGGAAAAAGAATGTACAGTATAGAACATGAAGATAAAATTTTCTTCTTTTAGCTTAGGGTTTTCTTGCCCTTATATATCAGGTATTTTAATTTTTTAACTGGTTTTTAATTTCTGTAGAATCTTGCAAGTTGTAATTTGTATGCATTATTACAGGTTCCTCATAAGTTCTAAAAAGTGAAAATTAGTAACTTTTGTGAATTTTAGTTTTATTTTGGGGCCACACCCAGTGCTGCTTTAGCCTTTGCTCTTGATCTGCTTGAGGGAGCATATGGGCTGCCAGAGCTCAATCCTGAGTCCACAGGTGCAAGGCCAGCCCCCTGCCCACTACTATCTCTCTAACACCACACCTGCAATTTATATTTTTTAACTTAGAATATGGACTTGGGCTGGAGTGATAGCACAGCGGGTAGAGCGTTTGCCTTGCACATGACCGACCCAGGTTCGATTCCTCCGTCCCTCTCCCTCTCAGAGAGCCCGGCAAGCTACCGAGAGTATCCTGCCTGTATGGCAGAGCCTGGCGGGCCCCCTGTGGCATATTCAATATGCCAAAAACAGTAACAACAAGTCTCACAGTGGAGATGTTACTGCTGCCCACTCAAGCAAATGGATGAGCAAAGGGATGACTGTGACAGTGATACATAAAATTATTTATGTAGATCATGTCTCAGTTATTACTGACTATAAATGCAAACAGAACTAACTTTTGATTACACATAAATCCAAAATTCAGGGCTGGATCATTAATTCAAAGGTTAAGGCACTTACCTTACACACAACAAAGCTGGGTTTAATTCCTGGCGCTACATATGCTGACCCAGCTTTACCAGGAGTGATTCTTGGGCAGAGACAGGAGTAAGCCTCAAGAACAGCCAGGTTTCCCCACCAAAAAGAAAGAGAAAGAAAAGAAAATAGAAATCTAAATTTTATAGTGTCATTCTGCATCACTAAATAGTGTGCAATCTAGGGTTGAAATATCTGATTTTTTGTAAAGATTTTTGAACTATTAAAAGATCAATACTTTCTCTCTAATGCAGAAGGGCTAAACTAACTTTAAATATGTAATCTTCAGTTCAAGAGTTGATTCTATTCTCTTAACTCAGATCATTTTTATTGTTCTCTTAGTACAGATAATCCTAGTAATAGCAAGCAAGATAGATTGTCTAAAATCAATAACTTTCTTCTCTTTTTAATTATTAAAATAGTCAGTGAGACAAATATCCCCACTTTATTCTCACTTTTTCTCATTCACATAAAATGATAGCTATCTCTCATAAATGTACTATGTGAAATTATAGATATAGTTTTATATATATAGTTATGTAGTATAGTTAGCTATAGTTTATATAGCTTTTTCTGATCAAAATTAGCTAGACAATAACACTTTAAAACACAGAACCCTATCAAAGTTCTATAACTATTCTTGGCAGGTAAATATATGGGAAATATGTAACAAATTTTATTACTATATCTAATCATATAAAAATATGGATAAGATTATTAAAAATCATTGAGGGAAAATAATTTCAGTATTAAGAGTACACATAGGTCATGGGATTAAATTTTATTATAGAGGGTATTTATTTATTCTATTTTGTTTGTTGAATGGTAAGGCCTGAAAGCTGGAACAACCTTATCCATAATCAATTGTTAGAGGTAGCAAGATGGTTATGAAATTAAAATATTTTCCCTCTTTCTTCCAAGGTAATTAAAGTATTTTAACTAAGAATACATCCACATTTCTGCTTACTGATAATTCCAACTTCAAGTAAACTTATACAAAAAAGTGTAATTTATAAAAATGCTTTTTAATTAATGAGAAAAGAATCAAGAAATATTGAAAATGCACAATTTATTTATTGTTATTGAGGAATGCATCACATACGATGCATCTTCCAAACCCCAGAGTTTAGTAGAAATATACATCTAGTTCAAGAGAGATACACTAACTAACATACAAATAAAAATCATAAATATTTTAAGGTGATATACAATAAGTAAGATATAAAGCAAAAAAAGAATTGAAGTCAGTGGTAAGATGTGATTTTCTACTGTTTGGCAAGGATAAGTCTTCAAATACTCACTTTGGAACATTAGGAGTTAAATGTGCAGATATCTGGGGAAAGATGGAGTTAGAATGACAAATTCCAGCTGAGGGGAAACAAGTCCAAGTGCTCAGAGACAGAAGTTTTGGCAAGTGATTTCCAAGAGCAGCTGTGATAATAGCATTAGGAGCTGTACAGACTGATGGACCATCTTGCTCTCATTCTTTTTTATGGCACATGATGATACTCTACCAATAAGGATATGATCCTCTAGAAAGATAACTTTGGAAATTGTTTTGATATACCTAAACCAGATATGGTGCAAAAACTTGTAGATGCCATTGTATATTAGTTGAAATTACTTACACAACCTTATATTGTTTATTTTTGAATGTGGAAAGATTAAAGATAATTCCTGTTGAGTCTTAACTCCATCATATATTATAAAAGAAATTCCCAACCCCAATCCCAAAAGTAAATCTCTCATGTAATTGATTTGTTTATTTTGGGAGGTGACATTTGGAGTTGCCCTGAGCCTATTCTTGGTTCTGTACTCAGAAATCACCTTTAGTGGGGCTAAAGGACTATTTGGTTGTAGGATGACATTACTTTGTCCTTTCTTCCCCTTGCCAAGAGGATCTTGTCCCGGTTTTTTCCAGAGTTTAGGCTTACCTCAGTCTCACCCATCAAGGGGTTCCCGAATCTCTCCCATCCCTTTGTTTAGCTGTAATCTCTTCTCTATGCTCTCTTCCCCAAAAAGAGTTAATCAGCTTCTCCCCCTAATCTGACTCTGCTAATTTGTAAGGTCAGACCTTCCTAGGACACTGGATATTATAACATTGCCTTTCTCCCCTCTTTATGCCTTTTTTTTTCAGATCACGACACAAGTTTATTACAAGCAGATTCCCTTTCCACACACTCAAAGCAAAACATGACATAAACAGCAATAAAGGAAAAAAGCATCGAGGGACTTGAAACCCAGAATGGTCTACACAGTCTAGATGAGGGGGACACTGACCCAAACCAGGTCAGAGCTACCACCCCAGTTTACAGCCTCTGATGGAGCACGTGGATGCCTTTTGAATAATTTACTTTAAAGCTATGTCTTTTTTGTATAGACACAAGAAGACAATATTATGTTTTTGTAACTTGGGAATTAATTGGCCTCGAATATTATTCCCTCCCGGGCATCTGCTTTTTCCACTTAAGCTTCAGTTGCCCTCAGTTCTTAGCACCCCAAAAGCAGGGTCCCGAAGAGGGACGGGACAGATCCAGGGCAAGCGGTGAGTTATGTGCTACCCTGGCATCGAGATGGGCCTGGCCAAAGTGCCGAATTCTTAACCATAAATTAAGAGCTTGATCAAAGACAAATGCTGTCATGATCCAAAAGTAATGTTGAGACTAGGACCCTGCTAGGGATAGGAAAGACTGATCTGGCCTGAGCACTGTAGTCTGAGATCGAGATGGCTCCTGGAGAGCAATTCTATAAGCTTTAATGCATTTCTTATTGTGTCCATACAAAATGATTAATATTATGAATTCTTATATGTTTGCTGGCTGAGGAGAGGAGAAACACACTCATGGGACTCCACCCTTGGGTGGATCCTCCTGCTGAAAGAGAATTAAGTCCTAGGAGAAGCATCCCCTGAGGGAAAGGAACCTCAACCCTATTGATGGTGACCACACCTATGTGTACACCCCAACCCCCTCATGCTGGGGAGATTTAACTAGGCTGTAAGAGTGGGTTGGGGGGCCAGATCCAGAGATCTAGAACCGGGAGAGAAGCAGAGAGAGAATGAAATAAACTGATCGAGCAACCAGTTTGGCCTTCTTCCTTCCGTCACCTGCCCTTGACCGACAGCACACACAGTGGTTCCAGGGCACCGAACAAGGGCGGTGAGATAGAGCCGCCCGGAGAGCCCACAAGTGCACATGCCCTTCGTCAAGCTTTAGTTTTTTACATCTGATGTGCTGGGGATAGTGTGTCAATCTCTACACACTGTACTTCTCTCCAGACATCTGATGTATCATCAAATTATTCATAATTTTCCTTAGTTTATATCCAGTAGAAGATATCCATAAATGGTCATAATATTCTCACAAGATGTATACTTGTTTGATTACTAGGAATTACTTAGTTGACTATTTTACTTTTATTATGATCCAATGATCAGTATCAAAACTGCTAATCAGGCAGACTGAACAAGTGTACCAAAACCACTGTTGGCTCTAACTGAATGATTCTAGAAAGGTAATTTTTTCTGAAGGACACAGCTGTTCAATAAAGTCCATGGCTTGGCAAGTGGAACACAGGCTGACTTTCAATCCCTTGGCTGTGTGCTTTTATGCATGGCACAAACTGACCCAATATATGCTTTATTACTAATTGAATGGAATCTCTGGAAGAAGCAATCATGACATTAAGACATAGGCACTACTATTTGTCTTTCACATCTGCAGGCAATTGTTAATAAAGAAGCTTGTTTGTTATTTTTATATTAATAAATTTATATAGTTATCAAGTTGTCCATTATTTCCTCTATTCCATCATTTTCACTTTTGGGGATGGATGAAGTATTTATATAACATATTCCTCTTTTCTGAATAAAATGTTTGACATTTTTGATATTTTGACATACTTTGAATGTTTGTATATACTATTTCTGTTTTTATCCTGTGCTCATTAAAACTTTGTTTTTTATCCAATATTTTAAGAGTTCTTTGTACATACATATGTCTAAACAATATATATAATATTCGTAGAATAGAAACGAAAGGTTATACTATTTTAGAATTAAATGCACTTAAGCAAATACAGAATGCATTATATGATTTGTGTGTAATAAATATAATACTATTTTTGAATATTTTTTATTTACATGACTTATGTATTTTCAAAGTCAAGATTTGGGTTACTCTTCATATTTTCATGCATAAGTTTCCATAAGCACTTCATTGTCTTTGAACTTCACCTCATATTTTATAGTTATGAATTAAACAAGGGACCATTTCAATTTCCTTTGAAAAATTTATTATGGGTTTGAAAGGGACTCTGAAATATTCTGTTGCATTCTTTGAGATTGATAGAAATATAATAATGTACAAATGTGGGAAATAAGTTAAAATAAGATCCAGATATATCCTAAGGTGTTTGTTCACACACACTGAAGGTGACATTGAACAGAGCCACTTAGTCTGTGATACTAGATCATATTCTTTTCCATTTTCAACACACTAAGTATTCAGTCACACAATGTGAAAGAATACTTTTTTGATATATTTTCACTCTCATTTTATGCTGGCTAACTTTTTATAAATAAAGGGGCTCTAGGTGCATTTGTAGCCATTATCAGCAAGTAAGTAATTTCCATAAATAAATTTATTTAAATCTATAGCATACCTTCCATTTGAATGAATTTATTGGATTTACTTATCTAGCATTATTGCTTTTCTGAGATTAATTTCAGTGAAGAGGTAATTAGGTCAAAATTCCCACTAATTTTTAAAGGTTCTTTGGTTCTTTGTGATTAACTGTTTTAATGAAATTTAAATTAAATTTCACAAATAATTACTAATATGATAATATTCTCTATTTTACTGTCTAGCAAACTATATTTGTATTTTAAAGGATTATTTTCTTAATAAATCACAAATATTTACTTCTAATATGCTAGCATGGAGTTGCTTAAAATTCAGCATCACTACAGTATAAACTGAAAGCAAAGAAAAAGAACACGCAAACCCAATGATACAAACCCCAAAAGGAGTATCAGCTCTGTTGGACTAGGAAACAAATTACTATCAGAACTATAAATCCCTGCCCTTCTATATCCATTAGATATACAACCCTAGCTAGACACCACACTATCACGTCTACATTTTCCCTGTTCTATAGTGCTTCATCACTAGCTGAAGTGCAAATCTCAGATATGAATATCTGATCAATCGATTATAAGAGAGTGAATTGTCTTTGACTTAATACTTGTTGGGAAAGGGGGTACCTTTCCTTCTGTTTTCTTATGTAGAAATAGATAACTCCCCCTACCACATACTCATTTCAGAATCAATCAACAATGCCTATGGAACATAAGCATTAGTCATCATTGTACACCATTAGGCTTCAGGATTTTAAGAGCTCCACACTAGAATGAGAGATAATTACCCAGCTTAAAAGATCATAGAAACCTCTTTCCATGTGTCAGAGTAAAAAGTATATGTACTCTTTTAAAGTAAAATTCCTTAACTCGATATTGAAGGAAGAGCTAATTTATGTATTATGTATTTTGCTAAGGAAAATGTTTAGTCTTTATTTTTCACTCTCTAAGTAATTTTCAATTATATTTTTGCATTCCATTTAATTAACCATCTAGTATACCTTTGCTAATAGAATTTACTAGTTAATTATCCACTTTATTCATAGGTTCTTTAGAAGTTTTTCACTTGCATTATATTTTGCAATTATAATGTTTTGAAACAATTTCTCTACATAATAATATCATCTTGAAAAAATTAGGATTTATGTTTCTCCTCAATTAATTTAGATAAATTATCAATTTTAATTTAAGTGTGGCTTCATGAATGTGTTTAACAAACAACAACATTACTCACTGTGTCGAGTGTAATATGGTAAGCATAATCCCACATTAACCCATTTTACCTTCAAAACAATCCTACAAGTTTGATATTATTAGTTTTATGTTAAGTGAGGGACCCTGAGGTGTAGAAAATTAAGTGATTTAACAGTTGAACTGAATCTGAACTGTTTAGATCAAGTTCACCTTTCTAAAGACTCTATATATTGCCTAAAACTTGGGTTACTTTAATAGAGAAACTAAATGTATATTCTGTGTCTACTATTTTTTTTAATATACAAATTGATCATTTATTTTCTTTCACATAGTCACTGTCACTGTCATCCCGTTGCTCATCGATTTGTTTGAGTGGGCACCAGTAACGTCTCTCATTGAGAGACTTATTGTTACTGTTTTGGGCATATCCAATACACACAAGCTGGAGCGATAGCAGAGCAGTTGGGCTTTTGCCTTTCATGCCACCTACCCGTGTTCGATTGCTCTGCTTTTCTTGGAGAGACCCGCAAGCTACCGAGAGTATGGAGCCCGCATGGCAAAGCCTGGCAAGCTTTCCCATAGTGTACTAAGTTATCTACAAATTTGTATTCAACTTTCTGTACCAGACTAGCAATCACTCTTATAATCATTCTTACAACTCTTACAATTTCTTATTGTCATTCCTCTTGACCCTTGTCCAAAGATAATTAATGTAAATTTAAGAAAATGACACAAACCTGCTCAAAATAAAACAAAGCCTTACTCAGTGGATTTTGGAAACTTGAAACTTTTAACAAAGATGTATAGAAAATAAATTTTTGGGTCTGGAGTGATAGCACAGATGGTAGAGAATTTGCCTTGCACGCAACTGACCCAGGTTCTATTCCCAGTTCCCATATGGTCCTCTGAGCACCACTAGGAGTAATTCCTGAGTATAGAGTCAGGAGTAACCAATGTGCATCGCTGGCTGTGACCCAAAAAGCAAAAAAAATGTTCATATAAAGTATATTTGAAGACAATAGAGAAACACAGAGAGAGGGAACATCCATTAGATACCTTATGTTTTCCTTAATACTGTTTCTTCTAAATTCAATTTCATTCCATATAAGAGGAATTGGACTTATAACAATAATTTAAAATGTTCTAAATTTTAATTTCTAAAAGAATAGAATTTGAAATATATTACATTTTGGAGAAGCTACAAAGACTAATGCAGAAGTTACAAAGGCTAATGCTAGTACCAAACATTTAGCATACACAAATATGATATATTACATTATATCCAAATTTCTAATCTTACAAAATACTAAATAGTTATTGGTAGTACAAGATCTTACTTAAATTTAACCAAGTGGAAAATGTAATAGACACTTTCACTTGCAGTGAAAATTTCACTTGTTATAGAAAATTTTGAGTTTCTAATACATTCAATATTCTTCAATGTCTATATTCTCTATCATCTGGCAACTAAGTAAATGCTTTTGTCTGGGGAAAACACCAATAATAATGCCATCCTTCTAGTGGTGGCATGCCCTTAGTTTCTATATTGCATGAACCTATACTGCTTTATTATTACAAAGAAAAACATAGCAGTCTACTACATTAGTGACCTTTAGCTCAGAGCACATATCAGAAGACAATAGTAATTTTCTTACATCTTAATAAGAGACATGTGTAACAAAGTGAGGTAAGATAAAACAAAATAAAAACCACCAACTTTTTCAATATTCCAGGAACCTAGTTATAACTTGATAATAAGACACTATTCTGTGTCCTGTACAACCTCCCAGTATAAGAAAACAAACTTGGTTAGACCACTATGAACTGTGATAGAATATTATCTATATTTAATATCTTAATATGATATATTAATACCTTAATCTAATATATGTATATCAGAATGTATTAAGATTTTCTACATTTAATATCTTAATCTGATTTAATTCCTAAGCAGCTTCAAAGTTACAATATTTAGTAAGACAAAGTAGAAGAATCTTCAGTAGGTTCGGGTCATGATACCAAGACCTCTGAGAGTCATCAATATAACCATAACAAATCAGTAAAGTGTTCTTCAGCAGATATGAACAATGTTAAGTCAACTTTCAATGGGGAGAAGCCTTTAAAAATTGTTTTGTAGAGTCAGCAAGTACGTCAAATCAGCAAATAACTATTTTCCTTCTGAGAAAATGAGCAGTTTGCTTTTTGTCTCTGTGGAAGATCAAATGATGAACAGTGAGCTACCAAGTTACCCTACAATCTGTTTTACCTCTATGGCTGACTATCTCATCCACTTAATCATATTGTGTTTCCCCACCAGCACAATCTCAAGTGTCACTATTAAATTTTTCTTTCAGCCTTATCAGTTATTAAAAACACAAAACTGTTCCATGAACAATTTGTTCAGACTAGTGATGTACCTATTCTTGTCAACATCTGATCTTGCTTTGACTATTTTATACCTTTAAGAGAATTTCCTATAATGACTTTAGGTGAAAAGTTTTATACCTGATCACATGTTACTGTGAGGTATAGGGCTGTATTAACTGCTGACTTTTAGCACTACAGCTTTCTCAGGTTTGCCCTGAAAGATATCACTGTCACTGTATCACTGTCATCCTATTGCTCATTGATTTGCTCAAGCGGGTACCTGTAACGTCTCCATTGTGAGACTTGTTACTGTTTTTTTGGCATATCAAATATGCGTGGTAGCTTGCCAGGCTCTGCCATGTGGTCAAGACACTCTCAGTAGCTTGCCGAGCTCTCCTAGAGGGGCAGAGGAATCGAACCTGGGTCAGCTGTGTGCAAGGCAAACGCCCTACCTGCTGTGCTATCACTCAGTCCCCTGAAAGATAATAGATGGAATATTCTCAAATATGTAGAACTGAAA
Organism: Sorex araneus; assembly: GCF_027595985.1. Classification (NCBI taxonomy): domain Eukaryota; kingdom Metazoa; phylum Chordata; class Mammalia; order Eulipotyphla; family Soricidae; genus Sorex; species Sorex araneus. Next base: position 225,870,158 of record NC_073313.1, on the reverse strand, counting down.
GTGAGACACTTTATTCATTTGGTCTGAAAATAAACATGGCCTAATATCAAGGTATTCACTTATTTTTGAGAAGATATTATATTCATATAGCTAGAAATGGGGTTGTAGAAATAGTATAGGGGTAAATGTACTTGCTTTACTCATGGCTAATCCTCCTTTGAATTCTCAGAATCAAATGTTTTATTTATTACCCCTAGAAGTGATTCTTTAGCATAAAGCTAGGAGTAAGGCTTGAATAACTCAGATTGTGACCACCCCAAAACACACAGACAGATAAACATATATATATATACACACATGCATATATACATATATAATGTGTGTGGTTATATGTGTTTGTGTGTGCAGAAAAATTAAGAGTTGGACTTATCAATATTCTTCTTAGAATGGACAAAAATTATAGTGTTTTTACCAAACAAATCATTTAGGAAAACTTTTCCACAGGAGCCATCTTACTTTATCACCCAGCTACATAAATTACTCAATGGACTCTTTTATAAAGTGGCCATGAAGGCAAGATAAGACTAAAAGAATATCTTGTAATCAAAGAAGTGTTATTACACTTCTGAGAGTTTTGCTGTCAGGGGGAGGATAAAAGTCTTTTTAAGGTTGAGTGATAGTATACAGTAAAGCACTTGTGTTGCATGCAGCAGACTCAGGCTCAATTCCTGTCATCTTATATGTTCCCTTGAGTTTGCTGGGAGCATTGCTGAGGGCTGAGACTGCACTAAACCCTGAACAGCTCCAAAAAGGAAAAGAAAAAAAGAGTTTTTTGATACACAGAAAGCAGTAATTTTTCATTATTTAGGCTTATTTTTCTTACACCACATCTCTGAACCACCTCCTACTTAATGAAATTATTTCACAGAAAAATTCACTTTACAATTCACAATGGAAATAAGATTTATGCTCATAGAATGTTCTGCTATTGTTTTTTAGCACAGATCACATTATTCAGGAGAATATTGCTCTCTGACATGACAAGTTCAATAGACATTCTAGATAATGAAAGATTTGACTTGTCAGGGTGCTTCTCATCACTCTTGAATGTTCTGGATTAACAAATAATGCATGGTGCTACTTTGCATCTCAAAATATTTTGTGAGTCTAAGAAGTGAGGGTTAAAAATGGAGATGACACTTTTAAATATTTATCTAATTACTACATAGCAACTAGTTTAATTCCCATTAACTCAAATAAACCATGAGGTTTGTTTCATTATCAGAGAACTATCATCAATAAGAGAAACAGTGATAGTTCATGGAGTTAGAGTTTTAGACTGCCAGCTGGAATTACTAAGATTCCCCGGAATCTGAAAATAGAAGAGCTAGATTATTTTGTGGAACTTTTATAATGCCTTATGTATGAAAATATCCTCTTCTCCAAAGAGCAAGCATTATAAGAAAGGGAAGTACTATCAAACTTAAAAATATAGGGCCGGAGGGGGACTAGAGAGATAGTACACCTGATAGGTCGCATTCTTTACATACAGTAAACCTGATTCTATTCCTGGCACCTTTTATGGTCCCTAAACACTGCCAGAATTTATACCTGAGCACAGACTCAGTGTAAACCCACAGCATCAGAAAATGTACACCCCTGTCAGTTGAAGATTAATAACTGTCAGTATTCATGAAATAAAATAAAATGAATATTTCTAAAATGTCACAATTCAAGTACAAAGGCAATATTTATTTTTTGCTTTTTGGGTCACACCCAGCGATGCTTAGGGGTTACTCCTGTGTCTGCACTCAGGAATTACTCCTGGTGGTGCTTGGGGAGCCATATGGGATGCTGGGGTTTGAACCTGGGTCCACTGCATGCAAGGCAAACACCCTCCCCACTATAAAATTGTTCTGGTAATTATTTTAATTTAAAGACTTGGAAGAACATGTGCTCCAAATCTAGGATCCCTCACTGTACCATATCTTCCCTTTTTTCAAAAGTGGGGGCTACCCTGAGAAAGGTATTGAAAGTGGTGGAGTGGGCAATAGGCAAGAAGTCTAGTGGCCTGGAAACTGGTGGTTTCTTTCTGGTTTGGAAGGCCAACACTGGGAACTATTGATGATACTCAGGGCACTGTGCAGTACTAGGTACGAACTCAGGACTTAGCACATCTCCCTTAGCATCTATAATTATTCTTTTTAATGATTTCATTTCAGCAATTGTACAGTCCCTTCAAACAGCACTGTAATATTATGCCTGGAGTTTTTGGGGCTTTCAAGGTGATAATGCTAAGTAGTGCTTCGGAGCCCAGGAACCAATTACAGTGATACTCTCATCCCACTTGTGTGACGCAGCCAACTCAGTTCTTGGTAGTTCAGTGCTGTTCTACTGGATCCCAGTGGTGTAATATATATATATATATATATATATATATATATATATATACTGGGATTATCCGTAATATATATATAATATACAAACATACATATATATATACACATATATATACACACAGTGACTGGAATTCTGAGTTTAATGCATGCACATCACGTGCACCAACACTTTGAACTATCTGTCCCCTCTGTCCCAGATTTGGGATTTTTTTTCCACCTTTCTTGGACTAACTTTCTAATTCTAGATTTATAACTAAATCAAGTTTGAATATATGGGCATTTGTAAGGAAAACCAATTTATGAGTAATAAAATGAAAAATTTGTTGTGAAGGGGTAATAATATATTTTTCTTTAAATATTAGATAACTTTTAATATTTGATTCTGCTTTCATTCTTAGCAAGATAATTATAATGGGTGCATAATATTCTGTATTTATATTAAATTTATATAAAATATGATTGAATCATTTTCAATATGACATAGACTCACTAGCCTTTCTTAATTAGAAATGATAGTAGTGTCACAATTGGTAATATAAAGTGTGCAAGTGTATCATTAGCATAATTTTTATTGGTATTTTATCAGTCACTCAAACATGAAATCTCAACTTACTATGTGTAAAAAATTCAAAGACACATGCGCACGGGAGGGTGCGATGTGATGTGTGTTGTGCTGTTCGCAGGATCTCGGGGTGGTGCACTTTCTCTCTCTCTCTCTCTCTCTCTCTCTTTCTCTCTCTCTCTCTCTCTCTCACGTTCAGTGCTCTTGAGCCACTGTGTATGGACCAGATAGGGATGGCTCCTCCTTGTGCTCTGCTTCTGTCTGTCTCTTCTGTCTGTCTCTCTATCTCTGTCTCTGTCTCTGTAGTCTCCCCTCTGGTCTCTTCTGACCTCTCACTGTCTCTGCTTCTGTGTCTTCTCTCTGCTTCTGTGTCTTGCCCTGTGTCTTCTGTCTTGCCTCTGTGTCTTCTCTCCACTTCTGTCTCTTCTCCTTGCATCTGTCTTACCTCTGCCCTTCTGTCTTGCCTCTCTCTCTACTTCTCTTACAGTCTTTGTTTATATAGCAATCATACAGGGTGGTGACACAAAGGTGGGTTGAACATTAACAAATCAACAAAGAGGGGTAATACCATTTCTCCAGTAGATTAAAAAAATCTCATCTAAGATTACTCCAGATTACTAGGAGATCCGCTCAAGAGTGGGATCCAAACAAGGCTATGTCACTTTCTTCCTTCTTCAGCTAGTAATCCACTTAAACAGTTACAGTAAATTTACTTCTTATATTTCTAGCAATGTCATTCTGTATGAGCACAGCAAGAGATATATCAGACTTAAAGTTTGGTTCTTCCTGAGGACATTCACTATATATTCCAGACCACAGTCCCCAGGCCAGGTTAGTCTTCCAAACCCCAGCAGGGTCCTAGTCTCCTCATTACTTTTGGATCATGACAGCATGTGTCTATGACCATGTTCTCAACTTATAGTTGAGTATTGTGGTGCTTTGGCCTGGCCATTTCGATGCCAGAGTAGCTCACAGCTTGCCCTGGGCCCATTTCGTCTCTCATCGGGACCCTGCTTTTGGGGTGCAAGGAACTAAGAACAACTGAGTTGAGAAAGCAGATGCCCGGGAGTAAATATTATTGGAGTCAATCAGCTCCCAGGTTACAAAGCATAATATTAAGTGTCTTCCTGTCCATACAGAAAGGACATTGCTTTAAGGTAAACTAAGTTCCCTGCGGCCAGGCTAAAAGGACAAACCCCACGTTATCCTATGGCTATGTATAAGCCATTTATAAATGTTTTTTTTTTTTTTTGCTTTTTGGGTCACACCCAGCGATGCTCAGGGGTTACTCCTGGCTTTGCACTCAGGAATTACTCCTGGCAGTGCTTGGGGGACCAAATGGGATGCCGGGGATCGAACCCGGCTCGGCCGCGTGCAAGGCAAACGCCCTACCCGCTGTGCTATCGCTCCGGCCCCAGCCATTTATAAATGTTAATCTATCTATAGAATAGCTTGTTATGGAGTATTCTCTACAGCTATCATGTTTAAATATCAATGAGAGTAAAGTAAAAGTCTGTTTTAAACATTGCTTGTCTCTTTCTAAGGAGGTAAATCAATCATAGTACCTAACCACTAAAGGGTTTTTATTTTTATTTATTTATTTTTGCTTTTTTGGGTCACACCTGGTGATGCACAGGGGTTACTCCTGGCTCATGCACTCAGAAATCACTCCTGGCGGTGCTCAGGGGACCATATGGGATGCTGGGAATCGAACCCGGGTCGACCGAATGCAAAGCAAATGCCCTACCCACTGTGCTATCGCTCCAGCCCTCACTAAAGGGTTTTTAATGTAAGTTTTGATTTAGACTTTAGATAAGTATGCAAATATTCTGAAATTAATAATATAGGCAGGGTTTGAAAAATATTTAATGAGGTTATAGAAAGTACAGATTATTATTTTGATACTAGTAGCATTGTACAATTTCTGTTGATTTTAAAGGAAAAATGTTGAAACAGAATTAAAATATAAGGGAAGTTTTAATTCTCAGCAAAAGTTATTGATTTATTTTAGCACAGACCATGGAAACCTTCAACAAACATTTCTTAATGCCCATGAAAATAAATGTTCTTCATGTTAAGCTTGAGGAATATTAGGTAATACTAAGCTACATAAAATGATTTCTATGTAATCAAAAGAATAGACAATTTGAGGAAAAATAATAACAGCCACCCACAAGGATTCTTTTAACCGTAAAATCACCAGCATTGTATCTATTTTATGACATAACTTCGGTAGGAAGTTTAGGATTAATTTATTTTGGTTAAGTTCATATTTCATAGGATTTTCAAGCTGCAGAAATGCTGATATAGGTCATTGCCAAGCATGTAGTATATTTTGTGCTAGTCTAAATATCTTTTAGCAAAGTTAAGGGGGATTATAAATGGAAAACTTTGATTATCTTGGATCACTAGAAGCATTCTCCCTTATAGTACATTCTTATTTTTTGTTGCTTAATTTAGATCTAAATATAAGATAAATCTGAAATCTATTTCCTTCATAAAATTCCGTTCTCAGTTCCCCAAGTCAACTAATAGGATTAGAATAGTATCTAAGTAAAATAAAAAATATAGTTCACCTTCTTTTTACAGGTATTTTGTTCCATTATTTAGAGAAGTAGGAACATATTTTGACTTTTCAAGGATTGGTATTAGATTAGTAAAATCCTGGTCATTAATTTTTTAAAAAGTGAATCTATGAGAAATGTATTTATCTTACTTTTTTCTTCTTATTCAAATAGCATCACAAAATTACTTTTTCATTGACAATATTCATGTAAATTCCTAAATAATTTAAATAGTTTTGAAAATATGATAATATTAAGTAAGATTTCATAGTATTTCATGTGTGCAAAATTTTTAATATCTAATTTAGTATCAAATGTGGGTAGGAAAGTGGTAGTGCTCTTTGGATTATGTAATGTGACATTGCTTCTATATTAGTGCATTTCAAATTATATGTAATCACCATCATAATTCTAATTTAAATTGTAAATTACTTGTGGAAATTGACATCTAATTAACTCAGTACACTGTCATTTGTTTGAGAAAAAGTAATGTCTTTAACTGAAATTGATAAGTATTTGAACTCCAAAAAATGAAAGTTTGAATTCTAGACCTAGTGGCTATCTGACTTTCTCTTAGGAACTATAAAATAGTACCAGCAACATCTATCTTAAAGATTATACATAATGCATACATAATTCCTCATTATGTTTTCAATAAAGTGTAGGATAATTTTTATTACTCACGCTCTGAAATTTATTTTAAATAAATTTGTTATTAACTCATTCATTTATGTTTTAGTGCTTTTCAATCTATGATAACCAAAGGTTCTATTAATGTGTTTCTATTAGTCTTTTTTTTTTGGAGGGGGGGAATGAATAAGGAGAGGCTGCTAAAATGTCAGGGCTGGGACGAATGGAGATATTACTAGCACCCTCTTGAGTAAATTGATGAACAATGGGATGACAGTGATACAGTGATACAGTGATTAGTCATTGTGTCAAGTATTTTTCTATCTTTCCCAGGTCTTTCAGCAACCACCACAAAATACTGTCTTCCCACAAACATGACAAGAATTTTTTTATGGATTTTATTTTCATAGGTTTTTATTCCTTGCACCTTTTGCCAAGTATTTTGGTTTCATTTTCCTTATAGATATGTATGGGTGCGTTTACTAATTGTCAAAAAAATGCACTAATCCTGAGAGTCCTATTTTTAAACCTACAGTTAAAGCTTAGGTTCAGATAAAAAATTCCTATTAAAATTCTTCTTCTTTCCATATCCTCAATATTTTGTTTTATAAGAATAATCATAATTTGTTCTTATTGCCATAGTGAAAAACTTCAACCTTCATGTAAACTAACTGTACTTTTTCTGAAGTATCTACTCCAATCTTATTGCATCTCTACACTTGACAAAAGTTTAGTTCTGATGGAATTCAAAGCCAATGAGTTGGAAGAAGTATATAATATGGAGCAAGAAACAAAACACCAGGTCAAATATTTTTGCAGAGTAGATATCTACTGAGAAAAATATCGTGTAGATAAAAATAAAATGGTAACAATCTCATCACCTCAAAAACCAAAGTTATACTAGAACACTAGAAAGAACATTAGCTGCTTAAAAAAATGCCTCATTCAACATGTACTTCAGTATAGTTAGATTTTTTGTAAATCATGGGACCTAATATAGAGACCTAAAGTTTGATATCTAATAGCAGAAACTAATAGATTAAAGACAATACCGTATCAAAATAATGCCATAAAGTAAATTAGTTTAGAAATCATAATACATATTTAGATGAAGATGGAAAAATGAATATTATATAGTGAAGTAAAGAAAAGTCTCTGCATTTAGACTTTACAGAATGCATAAGAAAAAAATTTAATAGTAAAATCTAGCAATTAAATATATAGAAACTTTGTAGATTCAAAAATGTAAAGAAGCAAAATTTACTGCTTCTGAGGTTCCTCTTTGTAAAGATTTGTTTGCACTTTAACAGAGAATAGTCAATCTTTTTATTTTGTTATATAAATGAAATATAGCTTTAATCTATTTTCTTAATATTGATTTGTAGGGAATATATTTCTTACTGCCCTATATAATTTTTTAAAAATAGGATTTTGGATATAAAAACCAATAATGTTGTTACTTGTTATGGCAATCGCATGAGAAAATTAATTCAAGATTAATAGTAGTATTCAAGGGAGGATGAGGTTGTATAAAAATAATTGTTTATTGATTTGTTTTGATTTAACTACATAAAATAGCTACCTTAAATCTTTAGCTCAAATGAATACATTAGCTTTTGTTTTCCCTAGATGATATGGAAATTTTAGTATTTTTAAGCTTGAAGATAAGTGAATTTTATGAGAAATAGAGATTTAGTGTCATTTCATTTTTAATATTTAAAATTCCACTGATTTTTTAATAGCATTTATCATGTCGGTTTTTTTCAAAGAAAAAAATAAAACAATTTTTAGTTCGCTGATAATTCCTAAAATACAAAGAGTTCTGCTGATTAAGGTAGCATTAAATTCCAGTTATTAAATTATCTCTCTCTCACTTTTTCTCTCTATTTATATGAATACATACACATATATAATATATATATTAATTGTCTAACATATTTTTTCAGAAATTTTATATATTATATCATGTGCCATTTTGTCCTCTATTAAGCCTCATGTTTGTCATATATAATTTGAGTGTTTTTTTTTTTGAAAATTGCATAAGCAGGGGCTGGAGTGATAGCGCAGCGGGTAAGGCATTTTCCTTGCACGTGGCTGACCCAGGTTTGATTCCCAGCATTCCATATGGTCCTTGAGCACCGCCAAGGGTAATTCCTGAGTGCAGAGCCAGGAGTGACCCCTGTGCATTGACAGGTGTGACCCAAAAAGCAAAAAAAAAAAAGAAAATTGCATAAGCAGCATCAGTAATTAGTAAGTTTATAAAACACAGATAAAGTTAGATTGTATAGCACAATATAATATGCATATACCAGCATCTTCTCAGCCTTCAAAATCTCATAAACCTTTCACTAGATTTACCTTTCAGAACATTACATATTCTTATAAACTTAGCTTTAATTTTATTAGATCTAGCATGCTGAACATTATTTCAACAGAAAACACAGATATCTCATGTTTTAATGATGATTAACATGTATGGCAATTTGTTATGCACCAGTCACTTTACGTTACTTTTAACATATGTATCTAATATAATATTCTCAACTTACCTTATGATATTACATTCTCTTAAAATAAAGAAAATGTAACCCTGGTAATTTAATTTGTTTTAGATTAAGTATGCAGTAAAATAAAAATTTAAATTTAAGAAATCTGAAAGCTAAACCAGTGTTCTTTAACACTCTGTTAATCCCTGATTATCCCTAACTGTCCTCAGAGCATAAGGAGATATCAATCATATACCTGAGCTTTTTTTTTCTGGCAAACCTTTCACCCCTTTGCTTACATGAATTTAGACTAAAAAGTAACCAACAAAAATGGCCATCTTGAACCACATTATTGACCACTTTTTGCTATCTGAATTGATGGTAGCAGTATGGTTGTTCATTTATCCAAGGATGTTTCTAAGAATAAAGGGCCTAACATAGCCACACTTTATTTTCTTTTTAAGGTGGGACATGCATACTCAGCAGTGTCCAGGATACTCCACATTAAGTGCTTAGGGAATCGCATGTGGTGTTCGGGCAAGATGTGTGGAGTTGAGTATTGAACCGGGGTTTCTCATGTGCAAGGCAAACTCCACACACTTTGACATAATTATACTTCTATATGTTAACTAAAGTCAAGAGATGATCAAATTTTTTATAGACATGTCAAAAATTGAGAAATAGAAAACAATAGAAGGCACAAACTTTGATGCTTGGATCCAAAAGTTGTTACATGCAGTATTTGGGCCTTTATTTTTCTCATTCACAGAATAAGATGCAATTGTTGTTCTAGTATAGTCAGAAGTTAGGCAGGTGATTGTGATCTGTGAGTATTGGTTTTTCTTATCCTCATTTTCACATCTTTTCATAGATGGCATTAATGAATATCCTCAATCAAAAACTTAAATCATTCATGACTCTTTTAGAAACATCTTTTGTTTTTATTTATTTATTTATTTATTGCTTTTTGGGTCATACCCGGTGATGCACAGGGGTTACTGCTGGCTCTGCAGTCAAGGAACTACCCCTGGAGGTGCTCAGGGGATCATATGGGATGCTGGGGATCGAACCTAGGGCGGCCACATGGAAGGCAAACGTCCTACCCACTGTGCTATTGCTTCATCCCCTAGAAACATCTTTTAAAAATCAAACTATTAAAATGGAATAAACATAGCCTAAATTCCTGCAATAAATTTAAAATCTGGGCATGGAATATTAAACCTTTGTGTTTTAATGTTTAGTGATAAACAGAAAGAATTAAGCACAATTAGAGGTGAAAGCATTGCATGGGTTAAAATATAGTTGTGGGCAAATATGGAAACTATTTTATAACTTTCTTAATTAAGTTTTATAGCACATATATGTAGTTATGTTTAAATATATGCTTATGTAGTTCAAAATGATTTGTTTTTATATTTCAAGTATCCACTTTTATGCTACTAGAGACATATAAAAATTGTCTATTACTTTCATAAACATGGCACACTACCTGATCAAAAAGTGGTAACAAAACAGAATATAATTATGATCAAAATTATATAATCATATTTTATAACAATATGAGTCTAAATTGATTTAACAGCAAGCAGTTCCAGAGGGAACTATAATAGAGTTTCTATCTCAATGTTATATACACTGAGTATATTTATAAATCAAAAATAAGTTATTTTAAATTTTATCTATTACAAATAAAATTGATGTGCTAATACTTTTAACAAGTCCATACTTAGTTGTCTTATCAAGTGGATAATAGAAAAGTAGCACATATATTTGACTATTGATTTAAGGCTAAGTAAGTTCTTTCCAAGATTCTGAGTTTTCATGACCCTTAATCACTACATTCAGTTTATCAAATATCATAGCTGAACTAATAGATTATGAATAGTGCTTAATTATTTCTAGTCTAAATAGTGTAGATAATCAAAATTATTTCTGAATACAGGGTTAAAAGATCTCTTCAGTAATTTTCAGGTTTACTGAGAAATCTTTAAAAATAATAAGCAGTTATAACTGTCAATAGGTTATAAAAATATAATGAAGCAAATTATGGCAGTGATTTTTGAAAGCACATTAGACACAAGAGCTTGTCTTTCATACTTGTTATTTTGTCTCTTAATATAAACCTCATATTTCAGTACAGGTCAGTAATTCAATTCACTTTGTATTCTCCTCTAATGATGTATTTCATTTAATTTTTCTGTATCCAATTTACTGTCATTACCATTTAGAACAATGTGTTAATGAGAGCGTTAGAATTATTATAGAATATGATTTTCTTCTTTTTGCCAAAGAAATGACTACACTTTGCTATTATACACTCATAAAAAAGAAAAACTGAAAGCATTACTTCAATGAATTAACAAGCAGAATACAATAGTAAAAGTATAAAGTAAATAGCTACATGTTTTCAATTAGTCCTTGTAAATTTCTGAAGGCACAGTTTTATAAAATTATATAGTTGTGTTACCCCAAAAATGCTATGGAATTAAAATTTAAATATTTAAATATGCACGTTAGCAAAGAATCACTTTTTTTTTTAGTTTTATTGAATGACTGAGATACTTACAAGCTTTCATGTTTGGGTTACAGTCTCACAATGATCAAACACCCATCCCTCCACCAATGCACATTCCCCACCACCAATATCCCCGGTATACCCCCCTTTCCCACCCTCCCCCTGCCTCCATGGCAGACAATATTACCCATACTCTCTCTATCTTATGGCTTGCAACACAGACACTGAGAGGTCATTATGTTTGGTCCATTATCTACTTTTGGCACACATCTCCCAGAATCCCCTCAATTTCTAATATTTAGAGCAAGTAATTATACTTATGCAGAGAAATCACTGATAGGGCACAATCACTACTTGTGGCTCTGTATATTGATGTACTTTTTACTAGAGAGCAACTTAGAAGCTCAAAGAATTTAAAGGGCTGAGTAAAATCACTGCCTGCAAGAGATCCGGATTTACTGTCAATGGCTTTAAGTACTACTGGGTATGATCCCCCCAAAGAAAACAAACAAAAAAGTAGAGGTATCACAACTTATATAAATTAATTAAAAACTTTTAAAATGTTCTTAACTTTTTGTTTATTTGTTTTTGAGTCATGCCTAGAAATGCTTAGTGTTTACTCCTGAGTCTATTATAGGGAGATCAGGAAGTGATATCACCTAGGGTATTATTAGTTAATCATAGCAATGTTTAAAATGTATCATGGCATATAGTGTTATAATAATATTCACACAAGGCATCACATTTTCTGATGCAGTTTTCCTTTTATAGTGAAAACTTTTTTATTACACTGATGTAAACACAGGCAAAAGGCAACAACATTTTGACCTCAGGGTGTGATGCTTACCATTACAAAACAAACAGAAAAGCATGGTTAACTTAATACAGACTAAATATCTTTAAAATAAGGGCAATTTAATTTTTAGAAAAGAATACCTTTTTCTAAGGGCCCTTTCCTCAGGACCTAATCATCTCCCGAATGCAATATTTCAATATCATAACAATGAGGATTAGTATTTCAACATATGAATGGAGCAGACTAATAAACATTGAGACCACTACATAAAGTGCTAACAGGTCCAAGTGTTATCAGTATAGAATAATGTTAATGAACCTAATGACCTTGTAATGACTCTTTCCTATACTTTATATTTTTTGGCCCTAAACTATCTCTTCATGGTTTGCTGGGGAAGAACTAAATACATTTAAATTCTATACTATTGAAAAGCAAACATTACAAATGTTTACTAATGTTCACAGATCTAGAAGTTATCCTTATTTTCTAGGTATATAAAACTAATTTAAATAGTATAGAATTATTTTTTCATTGGCTAATGTTAAGATATGATTATTAGCAGGCTGTCATTGAAGCAATATGTATCATTTTTTTAAAAATTTTTTATCAGTGAATCACTGTGAGGTACAGTTACAAATTTACGAACTTTCATGTTTGCATTTCAGTCATACAGTCATTTACCCATCCCTCCACCAGTTCCCATTCTCCTCCACCAATGTTCTCAGTATCCCTCGCACTACCCCCACTCCATTCCCCACCACCCCACCCTGCCTCTGCGGCAGGGCATTCCCTTTTGTTCTCTATCCTTTTGTGTGTTGTAGTTTGCAATAGAGGTATTGAGTGGCCTTCATGTTTCATCTATGGTCTGTTTTAGGCATACATCTTTCAACCTGAATGGGTCCTCCCAACATCCACTACTTGGTGTTCCCTTCTCTATCTGGCTGCCTCTATCAGTCTGTCTCTCTCTTCCTGAATCATTTCACTTAACACTTAACATACTTTCCATGTTGATCTACTTCTATGCAAAGTTCATGACTTCATCATTTCTAAAAGCTGCATAGTATTCTATTGTGTAGATGTACCAAAGATTCTTTAACCAGTCATCTGTTTTGGGGCATTCTGTTTTTTTCCAGATTTTGGCTACTGTAAACAGTGCTGCAATGAAAATACAAATGCAGATGTCACTTTTACTATGCCTTTTTTTCCTCTGCAGGATATATTCCCAGCAGTGGTATTTCTTGGTCAAATGGGAGCTCAATTTCTAATTTTTTGAGAATAATCCATATTGTTTTCCAAAAGGGCTAAACCAGTTGGCATTCCTACCAGCAGTGAAGGAGAGTCCTTTACTCCCCACATCCATACAAATACCAGTTGCTTTTATTCTTTTGGATATGGGCCAGTCTCTGTGGTGTGAAATGATATCTCATTGTTGTTTTAATCTGCATCTCCCTGATTATTAGTGATGTACAGCATTTTCTGATGTGTCTTTTAGCCATTCGGATTTCTTCTTTGAGAAAATTTCTGTTCATTTCCACCCCCCATTTTCTGATGGGTTTGGAAGTTTTCTTCTCGTAGAGTTCGACCAGTGCCTTCTATATCTTTGATATCAACCCCTATAAGATGAGTATTAGGTGACTATCCTTTCCCATTTCATAGACTGTCTTTGTATTTTGGTCACTGTTTCTTTTGAGGTGCAGAAGTTTCTTAGTTTAAGATAGTCCCCATTTGTTTCTCTATTTTCACTTACTTGGTCAGTGGTGTGTCATTTTTGAAAATACCTTTAACTTAAATGTCTTTTTCCCAAGAGTTGCTTTAGCTATTCTTGGGGGCTTATAGTTCCCTATGAATTGCAGGAGTGTTTGCTCCATTTCTTTGAAGAATATCATGGGTATCCTTATAAGGATCTCATTGAATGTGTACAATGCTTTGGGAAGTATTGCCATTTTGACAATGTTAATTCTCCCAATCCATGAGCAGCGGTATCTCACCATTTCCTCATGTCCTCTTTTATTTCTTGAAGTAGCATTTTGTAGTTTTCTTTGTACAAGTCTTTTACCTCCCTAGTTAAGCTGATTCCGAGGTACTTGATTTTCTGAGGCACGATTGTAAACAGGATTGCTTTTTTCATGTCACTTTCTTCTCTCTCCTTATCTGCATATAGGAAAGCCATGGACTTTTGGGTACTGATTTTATAGCCACAACTTTACTATACAAATCTATTGTTTCTAGGAGTTTCCTGGTAGAGGTTTTAGTATTCTCTAAGTATAATATCATATCATCTGCAAATAGTGAGCTTGATTTCTTCCTTTCCTACCTGAATGCCCTTAATATTTTTTCTTTGCTAATTGTTGTTGCAAGTACTTCCAGTATTATATTGAACAGGAGAGAGTGGGCATCCTTGTCTTGCCCCTGATCTAAGAGGGAAGGCTGTTAATTTTTCCCCATTGACAATGATGCTTGCCATAGACTTGTAGTAGATGGCTTTGAATATATTGAAGAAAGTCTCTTCTATACCCATTTTGGCGAGAGTTTTTATCATAAAGGGGTCACAAATCTTGTCAAATGCTTTCTATGCATCTATTTATATGATCATATGGTCATATGCATCTATTTATATGATCATCATCTTTTCTTTTATTGATATGATGGATTATGTTGATTGATTCCCAAATCATGAACCATCCTTGCATACCCGGCATAAATTCCACTTATTCGTGGTATATGATCCTTTTGATGAGTTGTTGAATTCTATTTGCTATTTTGTTGAGTGTCACTGGGCTGAACAATAGTACAGCGGGTAGGCCATTTGCCTACCGGGTTTGATTCCTCTGTCCCTCTTGAGAGCCCGGCAAGCTACCAAGAGTATCTCGCCTGCACGGCAGAGCCTGGCAGACTACCCGTGGCGTATTCGATATGCCAAAAACAGTAACAAGTCTCACAATGGAGACGTTACTGGTTCCCGCTTGAGCAAATCGATGGAGTCGTTACTGGTGTCTGCTCGAGCAAATCAATGAGCAACGGGATGACAATGATGGCAGTGACAATGACAGTGATTATTTTGTTGAGAATCTTCACATCCGTGTTCATCAGAGATATTGGCCTGTAGTTTTCTTTGCCACGACTTGGCATCCTTAAGATCCCTTTAAGGTTACGGAGTCCGATTGGGCTGTCTTCGATTCCAGGAGGAACATATGGTCTAGGGTGGTGCTGGTTTAGACACTGGCCGCAAGTCACCTCTCAGGCTGATCCACTATGGCTAAGTTCCTCACCGGCCAGACATGTATCTGAGTGGTTTGTTATGAGTGTCTCCGTCCCCCCCCCCCTTGTTCATTTCCGTCGAGTTAGAGAAACAGCCTACCAGTGACCCTTTCCTTTCTGTGTTCTCATTTCTGTCGAGTTGGCAGAAACAGCCTCCCAGTGAAGACAGTCACTGGTGGAAGGTTGAATCCCTTTGTCCTGTGTTTTCATTTTTGTGTCCCCAAGTCTGATAAGAAGATACTAGTTCCTCGCCTCAGAACTAGTCTTGACCAAGAAAGAAAAATGCTAGCATCTGACCACCTTAGGTTTCAACAATTTTGAAGAGGTTTTGCTGGCTTATATCAACAAAAGCGCTTTCTTGACCCATTTTTAATAAGCAGGAGACTGGCTGGTCAGGCAGGGAAATGGGGAGCGATATTCCCAATCGGCCGACAGGGCTTAACTTTGCCCTGGGGACTGCTCCTTCCTATCTCAGTCTGTCAGTTTTCTCCCTGCCGTTTCTGAAGGGTCAGATCAAGAGATCAACCACAGACGTGTGCACATGTATGTGTGGTGTTTTTTAGTGAACTAATTTTTAGTGAACTTATTGTCTGTCTGTCTGTCTGTCTGTCTGTGGAACACTAGAGTGTTAGAACTAGTTTGAAGTCAGTAATTCTTAGACCTGGGCAAACAAAATCTAGGGAGATCAGAGTGATATGAAGCCCAGAAATTTAAAAGATCTAGGTATCTTTGGAACTTCTTAGATCAGGTTTAAACAAAGATTTCTAATTAGAATGTGGTGCCTACAACGAAATTAAAAGTTTTAATCTAAATTTCTTATTGGAAGAACATTAATAGTTATTAACAGTTGAAATTCTTTTGAATTCCAGTATCTGTACTATCTAGAAAAAGCTACAGAACTAGAACCAGAAAACTAAAAAGTGAAATAAGAATTCAGAAAGTGCAAGGCTTTATCTTGCAATCCTCAGCCAATTTTAATGAGGAATTTAGCTGTTTTTCAAGCAACAGAGGTACAGAAACCCTCAAAATAAACAACGTTTTCTTATGTTTCCATAAACTGACAGTCCAAAATTTTTTTCTATGTTATTATCTAAGTTTGGTTAAAATATGTATATGTATGTATATGTGTATGTATGTGTGCATGTATATGTATATGTATGTATATGTATGTATATATATATGTGTGTGTGTATATACATATATATATATGTATATATATATACCCAAAGTGCTCTTTCTGTGTTTGAAAGCATGTTTGTATTGAAGAATTGTTAAAGTTAGAAAGCTCATGATTTGAACTAAAGTACAAAAACTACCAAAATTAAGTCAAAGAAGGTTTTACCGTGTTTCACAAAAATTGATGGTCCAAAGGTCTTATGCTATTATACCAATGTATATATTTGTATCTGCACTGGATTAGAATTATTTGACCTAGAGAATCTTGTGAGTTGAAATAATTGTGATCTATGAAAACAGGTTCAAATAGTAATTCTTCAGTTTAAAATATTATTTTCTAGAGTTGCAAAATTGGTTGAAAAACTTATTGTTTTATTTGATCTCCAAGACTTCTGGTAACTAAAATTTTTAAAACTACTTAGCTTAGGGTTGTAAGGGGTTAGTCTCAGATGTCAGCTTGGGAGTTTTTAAAGATTTTCCCTGGATCCACCCATTCCCCTGCACTCCAGGCTGACAAAATCTCTTGGAAATCTGATGAAACCGTCTGGATTGATCAGTGGTCCATGCCCCTAGAAAAGGTCAAGGCAGCCTGTGAGCTGGTGCAGGAGCAATTATGCTTAGGCCACCTTGAACCCTCTACTTCCCCTTGGAATACCCCCATATTTGTAATCAAAAAGAAAAATGGGACTTGGAGGTTGTTGCAAGACCTTAGGAGTGTAAATAAGACCATGCAACCTATGGGCGCGCTACAACCTGAACTCCCAACTCCAGTTGCTATCCCCTCAGGCTTTCAAAAAATAATCATAGACATAAAAAATTGCTTTTTCTCCATTCCCCTACACCCCGAGGATTGCAAACGTTTTGCTTTTTCAGTTCCGATTACTAACCATATAGGACCCAACCCTTGCTTTCAGTGGAAGGTCCTTCCGCAAGGCATGGCTAATAGCCCTACTCTTTGCCAGCGCTATGTAGCCCAAACTGTTGATCCCTTTAGGGTGCTTTTTCCCTCTGCGTATATTATTCATTACATGGATGATTTACTGATTGCCGCAGCTTCCCCTGCAGAAGTGCAGCAGGTTGCGCAAGAAACAGTTTTAGCCCTTCAAAACCGCGGCTTTACTATCACCCCGGACAAAATCCAGACTCAGTATCCGTTCCTTTTTTTGGGTTTCCAGCTTGACCCCTCCCTCATACACCCAAAGAAAATTCAGATCAGATGGTCTTCTCTCACTTCCCTAAATGATTTTCAAAAATTATTAGGGGATATAAATTGGCTTCGACCTTACTTAAAATTAACTACCGGGGAACTTAAACCTTTATTTGATATACTCTGCGGTGACCCAGATCCTACTTCTGGTAATGTTTGGCATTACCAGAGAGCAAGCCCGGCTTATACTTAAAGGCTGCAAAACCTGCCTACCTTTCATGCCCGAACCTCACTATGGCGTCAATCCCAGAGGGCTTATCCCTGGTGAACTCTGGCAGATGGATGTTACTCATATCCCCACCTTTGGCAATCTTAAATATGTTCATGTTACTATTGATACCTTTAGCGGATTCCTTTCTGCTTCAGCACTAGCAGGAGAAGCTACTAAACATGTGATTACCCACATGCTGTCTACTTTTGCAATAATGGGACAGCCCAAGATTATCAAGACTGATAATGGTCCTGGTTATACAAGCCAAAAATTCAAAGACTTTTGTGCTCGGTTGAGAATTAAACATGTCACCGGCATTCCATACAACCCCCATGGTCAAGGCATAGTTGAACGTGCCCACCAGACACTCAAAAACACTCTCCTAAAGCTGCAGGCTCAGGAGACATTGTACACCTTCAAGGGCAATTCTCGCCTCTTGCTTTCTCATGCCCTGTTCGTCCTGAATTTCCTTACACTGGATGACGCCAGTCGCTTGGCGGCCGATCGCCTGTGGCACCCCTCCTCTAAGGATAATTATGCTCAAATACTCTGGAAAGACCCTGCCACCGGTTCATGGCATGGCCCTTACCCCGCCTTCATTTGGGGAAAAGGACATGTCTGTGTATATGACAAGAAAAATCAGGGCGCTAGATGACTCCCTGAGAGATTGGTGAAATTATATAACAAACCTCAGGAGTCAAGTGACTCCCCACAAGATTAGTTAAATTATATTATTGAACCAGGGGAAACCACCCCTGAGACAGACTTTTCTGTTCTCTTACAGGAGACATCATGGACCTGCCTCGGATGCTGTTTTTATGGACTTGGCTATTTTTTGCCTGGGCATCACCAGCTTCCGCCTCAGTCTAAGCAGGCGATACTGTCTGCGCCTCCTCTTCCATTGGCACTCAACCCCACTGGCCCGAGCTTAGACTGGACCTGTGTCAGCTGGCCCTAGGAGCCAGCTCTGACTGGGGCACCCATGAATATCTCTGGCCCCTGGATAGGACCCCTAAGCTTCTTGATCGCTGCTTCTCTGGAGGCACACCCGGCTGTGGCTGCTTTAATACAGGAGCAGAACTTACTCACACTGACTTTTATGTGTGTCCCGGACCCCATCAAAACCGTTCACTCTCATATCAATGCGGCCAGGCCTCTGACTATTTTTGTGCCTCTTGGGGTTGCAAAACCACCGGCACTACGTACTGGAACCCCTCCTCCTCGTTCATACTGTAAAGTGCCCCCCAGGCTACAGCCCCTCCAATCGCGTGCCAAATTGGAGTTTCAGCAGATTTCCCGGAACCCCATGTGACCACTTGAGCCCCACCAGTGGCTGGTGTAACCCCATTGTCATTTCTTTCACAGCCAGTGGCAGACAACATGATTGGCTTAGTTCTCGAGACCTGCAATGGGGACTGCGCCTCTACATGTCCTATAGGGACTATGGTCTGCTTTTTAGTATCCGTCTTCTTAAAGAGCTTCCCAGCCTACATAAAGCGGCTATCGGGCCTAACCCAGCCCTTCACCCCCCTTCCCGAGAACACCCACACCCCTCTCCCCCTCCGGTGAACGCCCTACCAGCAGTTGCCGAGCCTATGCCCACATACTTTCGCCCCACACTTCCTGAAGGGAGCCCTTCCTCCTCTGAACTAATTCTGGAAATGGTGAATGCATCTGTTGAAGCCCTTCGTGCTACCCATTCAGCCCTATACGAGCAATGCTGGATTTGCTTTTCCCCAAGACCCCCCTTTTATGAGGGTGTTGCAATCTTTGCTCAGGTCTTATTCACCAATGACCCCGCGGCCTTGAGATGGGCCCCAGATGAGGACCACAGCCTTACCTTAGGTCAGGTCCATGGTGCAGGTCTTTGTCTCCTAGGACCTGAAATGCTCCCTCCTTTTGAATTGCAGGACATTTGTAATGTCTCCCAGCGCATGGACGCCTCTTTCACCTATGTCTCGGCCCCTCTTAGTCTTACTTTGCCTGCTCTGCTGGCCTTACCACTCATGTCGAGACCAGTGCCTTCTTGCGCACCAGAGACTACTGTGTCCTGGTCCACCTGTTTCCCAGGCTCTCCATTCATGACCCTGAGGATTTTCTCAGTTTTTGGGGAAAAGGGGGCAGTCTTACCCCACCACAAAAGAGAACCACTCCAGCAATAACCCTAGCTGTTGTCTTAGGACTAGGCGCTACAGGTGCTGGCACTGGCATTGCCTCCCTAATTACTTCCAAACAGCAGTACAATCAACTCAGCCAGGTTGTAGACAGAGACATTTAGGAACTGCAGAAAGGGCTGCAAGATCTAAAGGACTCTTTAACTTCCCTCTCTGAAGTAGTTTTACAAAACCGCAGAGGTTTGGATTTGGTTTTTTTACAAGAGGGCGGACTCTGTGGCCCTTAAAGAGGAATGCTGTTTTTATGCAGACAAGACAGGTCTAGTACAGGATAGCATTGGTCAAAAGGAGCCTGGAAGAAAGAAAAAGGGCTAGAGAAAAACAGGAGTCATGGTATCAAAATTGGTTTTCCACTTCACCCTGGCTATCCACGTTACTGCCTAGTCTTTTGGGACCCCTCGTGGGTCTCCTGATACTACTATCCTTTGGCCCTTGGGTCTTTAGTAGCTTAACCTCTTTTATTAAGTCGCAGATCGACTCGGCTACCAGAAGCACGGTTGCTGTTCACTATCATCGTCTTGGACCGATACCGCCTCCTGAAGAGGGAGTTCCTGACCAAGTCCCAGAGACAGACCGGCTCAACTTCTCCCCCCTAGCCAAGAGATTAGGGTCCCCTTGGTACCATAGGCTCTGGGCTCATTTCCCAGGGACTCGGCACCCTGACACGCCCTCTCCCACTCCGGGTCAGCTGTGAGGTTAGCCTATGACGGGAAATAGTGTAACGCCAGACCCGAGTAGGAGCAGCAAGGGGTCTCCATGACGGGAGTAGTGTGAGGCCTTACCTCTTGAGTCCCGCATCACATTTTCACTAGCGCTTACCCTGTGCAACCTCCCCTTAGCTTCACCTCGGGGGCGGCTGGCAGAAAAAATAACCAAGTGCCACATATAAGAGCACAGTGATGGCAAGAGTAAGAATCCCCTCACATAGCCTAAGACAGAGCCCCTGCCCCCTCGGGTTGGAGGCACGTTACATAGCCTAAGACACGGCACCTCACCTACCCAGGCGGCTCTCAGTAGCCCTCAATTTTTTCATATATAAAAACACAGGGGGAGATGTGGGGGACCGGGACCCTGGGAAAAGGAGAACTTAGCCATTTCCCCAGACAGGGAGTGGCCACCAAGATATTGTATTATGAAACTGACATCCCGTACCAAGGGCGAGACCCACAAAGATGACAGGCATATCATGTTCCAGTCTGCTGATCCCCCTTACGCAAATGCCCAGCGAATGCCCCGCGTGAACCACCCTGGCCCCCTTGCAAAAGCCTTTCCCCTCAGCCTATATATTCTGTATACTTCCCTTCAATAGACGAGACCTTGACAACAGTTCCTTGCTTGGTCTCCCTCTTCTTTCTCGCCCTTGCTATTTCAGGTAGCGCCTCTTCAGACCCTGGAATAACTTAGTCCCGCGGGACGGGACAATTCAGGTATTGCAGGTCTGCTGGATTCAACCTTGGGAGATTATAGGAGTCCAGGAATTTATCCATTTCTTCTAGGTTCTCTTGTTTCGTGGCATACAGATTTTCAAAGTAGTCTCTGGTGATCTTTTGAATTACTTGGGTTTCTGTTGTGATATCCGCCTTTTCATTTCTGATTTAGTTTATTAGGGTTCTCTTTCTTTCTTTGTGAGTCTCACTAGTACTTTATCAATCTTGTTTATTTTCTCAATGAACCACCTCTTGGTTTCATTGATCTTTTGGATTGTCTTTTGGGTTTCCATGTTGTTGATTTCTGCTCTAAGTTTTATTATCCCTTTCCTTCTGCCTGGTTTGGGTTCCTTTTGTTGGTCCTTTTCTAAAATCTTGAGCTGTAAGCTATATAGTCAAGTTATTTGTGTGGGCCCTTTCTTCCTTCCTGAGAAATGCTTGAAAGGCTATAAATTTCCCCTTAACAAGGCTTTAGCTGTGTCCCCCAGGTTCTGGTAGCTCGTGTCTTCATTCTCATTTGTTTCCAGGTACCTTTTGATTTTTTTCCTTGATTTCCTTCCTGACCCACTCATTGTTCAACACTGAATTGTTTAATTTCCAGGTGTTTGATTTGGTTTTCTGCATATGTACATGATTAACGTCTATCTTCAGTGCATCATGTTCTGAATAGATAGCTGATACAATTTTCCTGATTCTGTTGAGGTTTGTTGTGTGGCCCAGCACATGGTCTATTCTGGAATTGTTCCATGTGCACTGGGAAAAGAATGTGTATTCGTTTTGGGGCGGATATAAAGTCCTGTATAGATCTATTAGCCCTCTCTCAACTATTTCTTCCTTCAAAGCCCATATATTCTTGGCGAGTTTTAATCTTCTTGATCAATCCAGAGGCGATAGGGCGGTGTTAAAGTCTCCAACTACTTTTGTGTTGTTCACAATGTCCTTCTCAAGGTGTGTTAGCAGTTGTAGGTATTTAGCTGCTCCCTCATTGGATGTGTACACATTTAGGAATGTGATTTCTTCCAGCTGTACATATCTCTTGATGAATAAAAAATGGCCTTCACTGTCCCTTCTAAATTTTTTCAACCTGAAATAGATGTTTTCTGATACTAGTAAGGCCACCCCAGCTTTTTTGAGGGAGTTGTTTGCTTGCAAGATTGTTTTCCATCATTTGACGTTGAGTCTGTGTTTGTTTTGACTGTTCAGATGTATTTCTTTTAGGCAGCAGAAAGTTGGGTTCAATCTATGAATCCTTTTTCACACTCTGTGTCTCTTAATTGGTGAATTTAGACCATTGACATTGTTGACATTGACAGAGATTATTGTTATGGGGTTTTGTGCCATCTTTCTGTAAGATGTTTCTTGTGCTTATAGGGATTTTTCTGTTTATTATGCTTGTAGGGATTTTTCTTGTCTTACAATAGCCCTTTTAGTCCTTCTTTTAAGTTTGGTTTTGAGTCAATGAAGTTCCTGAGCTGTTGTTTATCCACAAAATAGTGTATCCTTCCTTTGAGTTTGAATGAGAATTTGGCGGGATAAAGTATTCTTGGTGAAGTGTTCATTTCATTGAGTTTTTTCACTATATCCCACCACTGCTTTAGGGTTTAGAGGATTTCCTCTGATAGGTCTGTTGTGAATGTAAACGGTGCACCTTTGTATGTGATTTCCTTCTTCGACCTTGCTGCTTGCAGTATTGTGTTTCTATCCATGACGTCTATCATTCTAACTATGATATGTCTTGGAGGTTTTTTTGTTAGGGTCTGTTTTAGCTGGCACCCTTCACGCTCCATGAATCCAGATGACTGAATTCTCCAGCTCTGGGAACTTTTCAGCAATGATTTCTTTGACCGTGGCTTTTTCATTGGGGTTTCATCCCTGTCCTTCTGGTACTCCGATGATTCTAATGTTGTTCCTCTTGAAATCATTCCCTAGGACTCTGATTCATCCTAGAACTATTTTCAGGTCTCTTCCCATAATTTGCTGTTGACTGTAGGCTTCCTGCAACTCATCTTAAAGCTTACTGATTCTGTCTTCTACTGTAACCATTCTATTGTTGTGGGCACACGCTGAGTTTTTTATTTCTTCTACCGAGTCCTTTATTTGTGACATTTCTTTTTATAGCCTTTTTGTTTCTGCTCTCATTTCTCCCTGTATTTTCTTGGCTGTCTGTTCCATTGTTTCTTTCATGTCCTCCTTTAATTTAATAGATACCTGTTCCATTGAGTTCATTTAACATCTTCAGCATTTCATCTCTGAATGCTTTATCGGGGAGCTCAAGTTTATGGGAAACTCCTATTGAGGCTTCTGGACTCCTTGTGGTGGGAATGTGCGCTGTTTCTTCATGTTGGTGCTATGGAGGAGTGACCTTCAAGTTCACTATCCCTATTCCCTCTTGTTGCAAAAAGGATTCTGGATGGGCTCAGTCAATGGTGGTCACCTTTTTATTTTCTACTTCTAGAACATGTCCTTCCTTTCAGATGCTTCTCTAATCCTTATGTGAGGCCTCAAGTGATGCTTTCAGAGAATGTGCTCTTTTACATTGGGCTCGTACAGCTGCTTGTATTCATTGGTATTTTGGTGAAATTGGAATACACTAGTGGCCTATTGGCCTACCGGTTTGTGGATCGCTAGGATGTTACTTACAGACATTGGTAATGAAGACTGAGATATAACAGATTGCTGGGTTTGAGGAAAATAACTGTGGCTCCAAAAGAAGCCACGCCCGCTTCAGCAGAGGCCATGCCCCTGAAAAATAAGCCATGTCCCCTGCCACACTGTAGCTGTGTCTGAGACGCTGGCTGGGAGGCAGGAAGGGTGGGTTTGGGGACGTCTTACACCTGGGTCAGAAGAGAAAACAATTGTGGTGCAGGGGATGGTTTGCCTCCAGCCAGAGCAGCAGTCCAGGGTGGGTGGGGGTGGGGGAAGGGACTGGTATGGTCTGGGTCTGAGACGTTGGCTGGGATGTGGGAAGGGCAGGTCGGAGGACGTCACACACCTGGGCTGAGCTGGAAGATAAAAAGGCTGTGGTGCTGGGGAATGGTGTGCCACCCGCCAGGACAGCAGTTCGGGGCCAATATGTATCATTTAAAGTAAAGTAATTTATATAGTTCTCTGTAAAAAACTACACACGCCAAAGGGTGTGTGCTTGTGCTCTCCAGGCGGCTCTGTCTCACCGCTTGTGTTCAGTGCTCTGGAGCCACTGTGTGTGGACTGGATCGAGACAGCTGTTGGTCAATGGCAGGCAAAGGAAGGAACAAAGGCCAAGCCACTTGCTTGATCAGTTGTCATTTACTTCATTCACTCCTGTCTTTCTCTCTGCTTCTCTCCCGGCTCTTGATCTGGACCCCAACCCACTCTTACAGCCTAGTTAAATCCCCCCAAGCATGAGGGGTTGGGGCTTACACATAGGTGTGGTCACAATCAATAGGGTTAAAGTTCTTTCCCTCAGAGGATGCTGCTTCTAGGACAGATTCTCTTTTCAGCAGGACAACTCACCTAAGGGCGAATCCCATGGGTGTGTTTCTCCTCTCTTGTCCAAACTAACATATAAGCATTCATAATATTAATCATTTTGTATGGACACAGTAAGAGATGCATTAAGTTTATAGAACTGCTCTCTTGGGGTCATCTTGATCTCAGACTACAGTGCTCAGGCAAGATTAGTCTTTCCTATCCCCAGCAGGGTCCTAGTCTTGAGGTTACTTTTGGATCATGAAAGCATTTGTCCATGATTAAGCTCTTAACTTATAGTTAAGTATCGTGGCGCTTTGGCCTGGCCCATTTCGATGCCAAGGAAGCTCAGAGTTTGCGCTGGGTCCCTTCAGTCCCTTGTCGGGACACTGCTCTTGGGGTGCTGGAAACTAAGGGCAACTGAGGTTTAAGTCAAGAAAGCAGATGCCCAGGAATGAATAATATTCGAAGCCAATTAAATTCGAACTTACAAAAGCACAATTTTGTCTTCTTGTGTCTATAGAAAAGGGGCATTGCTTTAAAGTAAACTATTCAAAAGACACAAGGAGAGGACAAAGGCAATATTAACTTACAATATAAGTTCAGTGTCCTAGAAAGATATGACCTTACAAATTAACAGAGTCTGATTAGGGGAAAAAACTGATTACACTGATTAACAGTTTAGGGAAGAGAGCATAGAAAAGTGGTTACAGATAAACAAAGGAATGGGAGTGACTCAGGAGCACTGTGATGGGTGTAACCCCATAAAGCTAAGCTCCTTGTGGCAAGGGCAAAAGGACAAACCAATGTTAGGCCTAAAATATTTAGAGCTATATTCCAACAATACATAATTTGAATTAAAAGCATTGTAAATATTTTAATTCAATTATAAGAAATAAAATGCAATGTATGATATATGTATATTTGTGATAATAGTCATGATAGCAATCATTTTCAAATATTAAAAGATAAGCAACATAAAACATAGCATTGTCTTGAAGCCATGTGATTCTCATGTTACAACTTTAGAGGTCATTTGCAGTATCAAAGACTATGATCTATGCTTTCAATAAAGAGGAGCATTTAATTTAGATTCACAAATTAAAGGAAATAAAATAATGGATCTTAACAGAAAGCAATTTGCATACATATAGCAATTATAAACTAAATATATAAAGAGAGATAAATTCTAAACCAGATTTTTTTATGCCTGAAGCTTCAAATTAAAAGAAAAAAATAATTAACATTCTAGGAGCATCATTTTGGGGTTGAAGACAAATTCTGAGTCTATACACAGACACACGCTCTAATAACATTATTGGTAGTTATAAAGCATCAGGGCGAGTAGAATGAAGGTTATCTAATTCGTTTCCAAAAATGCTCATGAAAATATAAATAGTTTTCGGGGGTGGCATCGGCCCCTCCTGCCGCCGAGATGTGATCCCGGGGGCCGCACGTGTGTGCAGCCTCTCCGCAGCTGCACGAGCGTGAATCCAGACCCAGCAAAACTACTTCCGGCATGGGCAGCTCCTCGCAGAATGTCTCCAGCCTGATAACTAAGTCGCGGCCCGGTGCCCACCCAGGAGGGGAAAGGTATTTCTCTCTCTCGCCTCTTCCTTTTCTGGGATGAAAGGTGTGGTGACCGCCATATTATGACGACCACAGAATGGATTTACAAGCTTGCAATGATCCAATATCTGGAAGAAATCTCCCTGGACTTAGTTGTTAAAGTACAGAAATCCAAAACCACGCGGCCGCTACCAAGGCTGCGTGACCTCATTTCTCTTCACAACAGTTCTGACTCTAGTGGGGTGCTCCTAACAATAATAGTGAGGTTTGTGTTGAAATATTGAATATAACCAAAGTAAGCAGAAAGTAAAGTGAAACTTATCAGTTACAAGGCGGGGGGGTCCGGGGGGGGGGCGGGATGGGAGGTGTACTGTGTGGGTTTTTTTTTTTTTTTTTAGCGGTGGGATATGGGCACTGGTGAAGGGATGGTTGTTTTAGCATTGTGTAACTGAGACTTAAGCCTGAAAGCATTGTAATTTTCCACATGGTGATTCAATAAAATAAAATTCTTATTAAAAAAATATACAAATAGTTTTCAAAAGTCTAGTGACTATCCGGATTAGTTTCAGGAACTAGATTTTCAGTTTAGAATCATATATAGAATAAAAATTTTGAACATAGTAACCATTTAAGATATGTACCATAAAAATGATTCCTTTGTCCTAAAAGAAACTTATGTAAATCTTTCAAAAATTTTCCAATACTCTTCATATTTCACAATTCCAAGAGTAAAAATAGCAGTGATTTTCAAAATTAAAATAAATAATATACACAGTTGAGATACTCTCAAGATTGATAGCTGCCCTATATTTTCCAATAGACAATGCCACATATCTAATAATAGGAATCTTTCATTTTCTTCTGTAATACATGAAGAAATTTCTGGTATTGGTTCCTTAAAATCTACTATGGCTCCATAGAAAATGCCTAATTTAGTGGTCAAGATTGAATAAATAATCTCTAAAGATAATCTGACCTTTACTAATTTTTACAGCCTAAGTTATTGTTGAACAATTTCAAATGAAAATAGAAAAAATGTATCTATAGTCTGATAGCTCTCTCCTACAGTGCATGATATTACAGGTGAAACTATCCTATTTAAAAAGTATGTATGTAAACTTAACTTAAGCAGAGATAAACTATTTAATGCATATTAGTTTTTGGGTAGAATTGATAATGATTGAAACTGAAGGACAATAAGCTAATTGCAGTTATTTTAGCTCTTCATTAAATTGCATTTCTCACCTCTAAAATTATTATTTAATCAAGTATATATAAGATAAAATAGCAATAAATAAAAGAGTCCCATTGTAAATAGCTCAATAGCTGTCTCAATAATACAAAATCATTAGTTTGTTCATCAGTGGTCAAAATTGAGTTACACTAGAACAAAACCAATAAATGTTGTCATATTTGAAAGTGAAAATTACAGTGGAATGACTTGTTTAGGTATAAATTAAGATACAATCCAATCATAATAATTGTAAAATTATTGGATAACGTTGGTGTGTCCTTGCTCCTCCCACAGGGAGTGTAGGTTTATTGAGTTATTCCCACCACAGAGCTCCTGAAGCACTCCCAATTCCATCAGGCACTTCTAGTCTTATATTGTTTTTATCTTTCCTCTATGTCCTTTGCTTGATTTAGCAATGTTCTTTTTGTATAGGCACAGAAAGATAGTTGATGTTATACTTTTGTAACATGGGAGTTAATTGACTTCATATAATATTTACTCCTGGGCATCCATCATATTTACCTGACTTAAGCCTCAGTTGTCCTAACTTCCTAACACCCCCAAAAGAAGGGTCCTGTGGAAGGACTTGGATGGAACCAGGGCAAGCTGTAAGCTATATGGCATCAAAAATTGACAAGCTAATCACCCATAAGAAGTAAATTAAGTTAAGAGGACACTCATGGAAGAACCTCTTTTATGACCTAAATAGAAGTAACAGATGGACCCTGCTGGAATTAGGAAAGACTAACCTGGTCTGAGGTCTATAGTATGGGATATATAGTGATATGTCCCGAGGAAGAGCTACTCTTTAAGCTTAATGTTTCTCTTACTATGTTCATACAAAATGATTGGAAATAAATGGGTTACTAGTTAAGGGAAGGAGAAAGCAATATGCCCTTAAGTAGAATCTTACCCTTGAGTTTATCTCCTAGCAATCTAGAGAGCTGAACCCCCAGATGAGATTTTGTCCCTGAGTTAATCTCCTAGAACAACTTGCCTTGAAGGAGGGGTTTTACATCTGTTTATTGTTAAGAAAATGTTCAACCACACCTATGTGTCCCCCACACAATTCATGATTTCTATATAACTATGCTGTAAGAGGAGAATAAATGTTCACTGATTACCAACAGATGTGGTCCTGTTTCTTCATTCCTCATTCATCCATTGTTGTCTCCGTTCTCAGCTAACAAACACACCCACACTTTGAACTCACAATTATAAAACTAAATATTTTAGATTAATTTTTAATTTAGCTAAAAATTATCATATATAAAATTTCTAAATTTCTAATTCCTAATTCATTGGTGTTTTTAAAATGTGTACGTATTGTCTAAAAACTACTTATATATGTGTCCATGCAACTATAAGTGGCAGTGCTATATTAATTCTACAGGAAATTGATTTTGTAAGGACCTGAAATCTGTGAAGTATGAATATCTTATAACTTTACTAAACAAAATAAACAGATTTTAAATGTTCTCACTTTTTATTTGGGTTAAAAGTTGAAGTGACAATATCTCCTTTAACATTCAACATCAATACTTTTTGAAAATTATCTTTAAAAAATTCTGTGCAGATTAATAGTTACATTAATATGCAAAAATGATGCAGTCTCATTTTTATTCTTGCTGAATCTTTTCCGTCTCTTAAATTTACAGAGAAAATTTATTTATTTATAGTTTAAGTTTACTAAAAACTATTATCTCAAAAAATGGAAAGATACATGTCTTGTCTAACTTTTACATAAACCTAAGTGGAAGAAACTTGTGGTTTTCAACTACATATATCCTGGCATAAAAAGACTGAAAATTACTGTTCTAGCCAATGGTTATCAATCAGGGTCATGAAACAGTTTGTGCACCAATGTCATTCCACAGGTGTGAAAATATTGAAAAACTTCCAAAAGAAGTATCTTCAGATTACGGTCAATGCTGATATGACATACTTACAATAAAACTTTAAAACCATGTATATGCAATGTTTCCCGCAAAGATTTCTTTCACTTATTAAACATTAAAAAAGCAGAATAAAATAAAATAAAACCAAACAGCTCACCCTTAATCACAGACATTTGTGACAAAGCATCCAATATTTTAAAAATTATTTTACTTAAAACGCACTTTATTATATTTTTCTTATGCTTTTCTGGGCCATACCCAACAGTGGACCAAAATAAACACAAAATATATTATGTAAACATATCAAACACATTATAATACAAAGTTTAAACATATTTTTTGGCTTATGACTTGATGGCGAATTGACCACCATAAAAGCACTAAACTAAGGTTCAGCACTCAGCAGACAGACAGACAAACAGACACACACAAACACACACACACAAACACACACACACAAACACACACAATTTAAAGCAAAGTTTGAAGCATTTTTACAAATATTATTATTTTTTTTAAATTTAAATTTTATTGAATCACCATGTGGAGGGTTACATAGTTCTCAGGATTATGTCAGTTATACAATACTCAAACACCCTTCCCTTCACCCGTGCCCATATTCCATCACCAACCACCCCATTATACCTCCCACCCCCTCCCGCCCCCCCAGTCCCCGCCCTTGTAAGTGATAAGTTTCACTTCGTTTACGCTTTATCTTGGTTACAGTCCATGTTTCAACACATAACTCACTATTGTTGCTAGGGTTTCCCCCCAAAAAAGAAAAGACAGTCCCACTGTCAAGGAAGCATTTGATGGCTCTCCATTGCTGAGAATGTAGAGATATTAAGTCCCGCTGTTTGTTACATAACTTTTTCTATTTTTTTCCCCCCTCATCCTGCACCATCGAGATCACGCCTGTTTAGTAATCACCACGCTGCCTGACAAAGGGAAAACAAACCAAAAAAGATGGTTAATTCCCGTCATCAGCCGGCATGGGGCTCTGGCTTAGTTGATAGTCTGGTAGAATGTCTGCCAGCAGTTTCTGGAACCAAAAGTAATACGCTGGTATCGGCCCCGGCTCGAGATTCCACCAGCATCCCGCTGTTCCAAGTACATAATAATTTATTCCCTTGTATCCCATTCCCATGCCACCAGGTCCGTGTCAGCTTAATGGACATCATACTATGGTTAACGCCACGCCGTGTTTCTTCCCGAGAAAGAAGGATATTTCTTCTCAGCCGGCGTGGGGATATGGCTTAGTTCAGTCTATAGAGATGGCTACCACTTTGGTAGCCTTCAATATTTCAGCAAAAGACTTACTATTCTTGTTAGGATTTCCCACCAAAGTCCGACCCATTAAAAAGGAACCATTTCATATTGGTGATGATTAAATGACAATAGGTTGCGCGGCCATGGCAGCGGCCTCGCGGCTTTGAATTTCTGTATAAAGTCCAGGGAAAGTACAGCCAGAAATTACACATCGCTACAAACTTTAACCCTATTATGGTCTCCCCAAAGTCCAACCCATTACAAAGGAACCATTTCATATTGCTGAAGATTAGATGACATTAGGCTGCTGCGGCCGCGCGGTTTTGGGTTTCTATATAAAGTCCAGGGAAAATTCTGCCTAAAATTCTATCGCTACAATCTTTTACCCTTCAATAAAAAACTTAGTACTATTGTTTGGAGTTTCCCCCCACGGTAAGCCCTGCCAAAAAGGAACATTTACTCATTGCTGACAATCAAGAGATATTAGGTTTTGGATTTCTATATGAAGTCCAGGGAAAATTCTGCCTAAAATTCTATCGCTACAATCTTTTACCCTTCAACAAAAAACTTAGTACTATTGTTTGGAGTTTCCCCCCACGGTAAGCCCTGCCAAAAAGGAACATTTACTCATTGCTGACAATCAAGAGATATTAGGTTTTGGATTTCTATATGAAGTCCAGGGAAAATTCTGCCTAAAATTCTATCGCTACAATCTTTTACCCTTCAACAAAAAACTTAGTACTATTGTTTGGAGTTTCCCCCCACGGTAAGCCCTGCCAAAAAGGAACATTTGCACATTGCTGACAATCAAACAGCCGCGTGGTTTTGGATTTCTATATGAAGTCCAGGGAAAATTCTTTTGGTAATTGCATCACTCGCTGGCAGCGCCTGGGCCAGAAGCTCTGAGCACACAGTTTGGAGGCATTTTGGGGGCGCCGCTCGTGTCCAAAGTGGTTCAATTGCCTCCGGGGTCGATCGTGCGCGGGGCTGGAAAGCTACAAAAATTATTTTTAAAAGGAAATATATTAAACATTGGTCAGTTTACTCAACACCAAATCTTCTGAGTAATAATGACTTTATGTTAACACATTGTGTCTCAAGAGTACTATCTTCATTATTCCTCACAAATTAGGGTGATCTGTTAAACTCTCAGACATGAAGGAATTCAGAGAATTTCATCATATTAGGATATCTTTATACTAAGCACAATATCTTAAAAGCTTATTTTTCATATTTTGTTAAATGGAGGTGATTTGGGGGAAGCTTTTAGGGTACTGAAGTAGAAATTATACTACGAATGCTACACAAGATACTGTCAATAACTTAAACCTTCAAACATTCTGAAAATTACAAAGATACACATGTAAATATTTGGACAAAATCTATAAGCGTCTTGGTGGCCACATGAAGTTACATAACAAAATAGAGGGCTTAGTTCCTTTGTCAACACCTAAAGATAAATTAAAGCTTCTATGACCAACATTACCAAGTAATTAAATCAAAGATTACTAAAAATATCAAAGATTTATATACCTAATGTATATAGGCTGGAGCGCTAGCACAGCGGGTAGGGCATTTGCCTTGCACATGACCGACATGGGTTCAATTCCTCCATCCCTCTCGGAGAGCCCAGCAAGCTACTGAGAATATCCCTCCCGCTCAGCAGAGCCTGTCAAGCTACCCGTGGCATATTCGATACGCCAAATACAGTAACAACAATTCTCACAATGGAGATATTACTGGTGCCTGCTCGAGCAAATCAATGAACAATGGGGCAACAGTGCTACAATGCTACAGATGTACATTGATGCAATAATTATCAATAAATTCCTGATGAATCATTAGCTAGTGAAAGAATACAAGAAATAATCCTCTTTCCTTGCTCTTGGTCAATTTTTGTTGGAATCCCTGATAACATATGTCACTGTGCACAATCAGGAGTTATTTCTGAGCACAGAGCCAAAACTATGCTCTGAGAGTAAATGGGTGTGGCCCAAAATTAAAAATAAAATTTTAGGGAATTCACCCCCATATCAAGAGGCTCATACACAATTGTTAATTGAAATGTTTTTCCAGAAATGTAAGGATATTTTCATAAATGCAAATTAATTACAATAATATGCAATATGGAAAAACAAAGATTAAAACAATATGATCATATCATTAGATGCAGATATAGCTTTTGACAGGATTCAACATTCATGCATGATCAAAACGCTTGTCAAAATAATGATAGAAATTACAAACATAAAGAAGGCAATAGCCATATGCAACAAACCCACAGTAATCATATTCAGTGGCTGAAAACTAAAAATCTTTTATCTGAGATCAGGCACAGGAAAGAATGCTTATTTTCTTTATTGTGTTTGAAATAGTTTTAGATGCCTTCGCCAAAGCAATCAGGCAATAAATAAAATAAAGCAAAGTCATTCAAATTGTTAAAAAAATCAATAATCCTTATTCAAAGAAGACATGACAAAATTCATAAAAATTCTAATATTGTACACTAAAATGTTTTTCAAAGCAATAAAATTATACATTAATGGATCTGACTATAAAATCAACACACAGAAACCAATTGCATTGTCATAATGCAGCCAATGAACTTGAGGAGAAAAAGCTTTTAAAAATGTCTTTATTTATAATAGTGTGCAAAATATATATAGGTTTCTAGGAATCAACTTAACAAAGAATATGTAAATACTTATACAATGATATATGAGTAAATTATGAGTGCTCGCTTCGGCAGCACATATACTAAAATTGGAACGATGAGTAAATTATGAAAGACATGGAAAAATATTCCATATTCATAGATTGAATGAATTTGCATTGTCAAAATTACCATCCTACACAAAGCATTATATAGATGAAAGGAAATCTCTGTCAAAATACTAAAACATTCTTCAAGTACTTAGAACAAATCCTAGTACATTTTTAATGGAATCACAAAAGTTCCAAATAGCCCAAACAATTCTGAGCAAAATATTTAAATTAAACTGAATATTACACACCCTGATTTAAAATTTAAAGCTACAGTAACTCAAAACTGTGTGGTATTGAAGTAAATATAAATTCTCAGAAGAATGACACAGAATTTAGGGCGCAGAGAAAACCTCCCAGTTATAAAAGCAGTTAATCTATGTGAAAGGATTTTATTCTATTGGCAAAAACAAAGAAAGGAGAAAGAAAGAAAGAAAGAAAGAAAGAAAGAAAGAAAGAAAGAAAGAAAGAAAGAAAGAAAGAGAGAAAGAAAGAGAAAGATAGAAAGAAAGAGAGAAAGAAAGAAAGAGAGAAAGAAAGAGAGAGAGAAAGAAAGAGAGAGAACGAGAGAGAAAGAGAGAAAGAAAGAAAGAAAGAAAGAAAGAAAGAAAGAAAGAAAGAAAGAAAGAAAGAAAGAAAGAAAGAAAGAAAGAAAGAAAGAAAGAAAGAAAGAAAGAGAGAATTAGAGAAAGAAAGAAAGAAAGAAAGAAAGAAAGAAAGAAAGAAAGAAAGAAAGAAAGAAAGAAAGAAAGAAAGAAAGAAAGAAAGAAAGAAAGAAGGAAGGAAGGAAGGAAGGAAGGAAGGAAGGAAAGAAAGAAAGAAAGAAAGAAAGAAAGAAAGAAAGAAAGAAAGAAAGAAAGAAAGAAAGAAAGAAAGAAAGAAAGAAAGAAAGAAAGAAAGAAAGAAAGAAAGAAAGAGAGAGAGAGAGAAAGAGAGAGAGAGGGAGGGAGAAAGAGAGGGAGGGAGAAAGAAAGAAAGAGACAACAGAGGAAAGAAGGAAGGAAGGAAGGAAGGAAGGAAGGAAGGAAGGAAGGAAGGAAGGAAGGAAGGAAGGAAGGAAGGAAGGAAGGAAGGAAGGAAGGAAGGAAGGAAGGAGGAAAGGAAGAAAGAAAGAGAGAAAGGCAGGAAGGCTGGCAGGAAAGAACTACACAAAATTTAAATGTTTTTCACTACAAAATATTTGGGCTAAAATTTGAGCTAAAATTTAACACCACCTTACTGAACGTAAAATAAAAACAAAAACCCTTTTGCATCATACTTCAAAGGGATAAAATCCAAGCAATCACAAAGCTCTAAATCCCCAACAAATCAATAAACACATAGATAATGGAAAGAGGAAATGGATATATACTTTCCAGAAAAGGGCAGATAGTAAGCATATAAAAGAGTGTTTATTTTTCACTTTGTTAATAGATAAACGGAAATCAAAACAAAAATGAGAAATTATCTCACACCGGTGAGGAATATATCAACCAGTAAATAAACAATCATTGTTGATGGAGATGTGGTGAAAAGGTAACTGTCTTTCACCTTTGGAAGATATGCCATCCGGTTCAGCCTCATGGTGAACAGTCCACACAATCTCAAAATAACAAAGAGAGCATCCTTATGACCAGTCATTCTACTTATTGGCATCTACCCTGAGAACATAAAACCTAATTTGAAAAGGCAAATGCAAAATAAATTATTCCGCCCAGACGAGACTCAGAGTTGTCCCACATGAACGGCTCCTCTGCTCGAAAAAGACCATGATCCCGGAGGCCTACTAACTACTTTTGGCACCCAGCAGCTTCTTACAGAAATGCCTCTAGACTGTGAACTGAGCTATGACCCCATGCCACCCCAGGTGGGGAAAGGTTTTTCTCTTTCGGCCTTTCCTTTCTGCGGTGGCGGCAGCGGCGGTGGCCATGTGGCGACTGCCACCTCATAGAGCCCACTAACCAGAGATACGAGTTTGCAGTGACTCGATTTCTGGCAGAAATTTTTCTGGACTTAATTACTAAAATACCAGAAATTCAAAACCATAGTGGCCCCGCGACCTCATATACTCTTTATTCTTAGCAATGGAAAACAAATTATCAAATGATGCCTTTTCAGCAGGTTTGATTGTTGGGGAAAATTCCAAATAATAATAGTGAGTTTTCTGTTGAAATATTGAATGTAATCAAACTATAGAGAGAGTAAAGTGAAGATCATTAGCTATACAGGTGGAGGAGGGTGGGCGTGAGATAGGAGTTATACTGGGGTTCTTGGTGGTGGAACATGAAGGAATGGGGGTTTGATTATTGTATGACTAAAACTTAAACCTGAAAGCTTTGTAACCTTTTTCATGATGATTCAATAAAAAAAGAAAGAAAAAAATTATTATGCATCCCTAAGATGAAATTTTGCAGTTTAGTTGGTAGTTAAAAGGAACTGAACATATAGTAATAAATGAAACAAGACATAGGTAGAGTACTGAATGATCTCACACTTCTGTGGTATACAGAGAAACTAAACACGAGAATATCAGTGTTAAATGATGACAAATTCTCAACCAAGAACTGAGATAATCAGTAGTGGGAAGTGGGAAGAAGAAAGGCTCGAAAAGACAAAAGGAAGTATCAAAAGGAAAGGGAATGCCCTGCCGCAGAGGCAGGGTGGGGTGGTGGGGGATAGGGTGGGATCATTGGTGGAGGTGAATGGGCACTAATGGAGGGATGGGTAAAAGATCACTGTATGAGTTAAATGCAAACACAAAAGTTCAAAAGTATGGAATTGTACATCACAGTGATTCTCTAATAAAAAATAAAAATTAAAATTAAAACATTTAATAAATAAAAAAAGATCTCGGATGTGGGTGATGGTAAAAATGCACTGAATTTTTACAACAAAATCATAAAAGTTAATAATACTGTAATCAAGTTACTAAAATTACAATAAAAATGTCTTAAAATAAAGTTACTTTGAAAAAAAAATAACTGAACAAAGATAAAATTAAATGTATAGTTCTATAAAATTATCTTACTAGAAAATCAAATAATATATATTACTCAATGCTAAGAAATATTCAGGTGCTCAGAACAAAATCAAATATTAATTTTAACATATTTGAGATAGTAATTATAAAGAAAAAAGCATTCAAATAATATCAGGGTAGCATATTTTTGTAAAATTGTCATATCTGGAAATTGTAGAGTTTAAATTATTCTTCATATCTCATTCCAAATTTTAAAATAGCAAAATTTATAATAATTTTATAAAGTGACAATAAATTTTGGCAGAAACAGAAAAGAATTATATAGGAAAGGAACATTTTAGTCTATAACATTTATTATGTATAAGTAACTACTGTGCACTAAATGTTAACATATTATCTTACAAAATATAATAAAAATAATTGTTTCATGTCATAAATTATGATTTCTGGGATTACACAATTTCTGGAAATGTTATGACATTATAAGAAGAGAAGATAGCTTTAC
Organism: Sorex araneus; assembly: GCF_027595985.1. Lineage (NCBI taxonomy): Eukaryota > Metazoa > Chordata > Mammalia > Eulipotyphla > Soricidae > Sorex > Sorex araneus. The sequence continues at coordinate 225,833,169 of NC_073313.1, read as the reverse complement.
AGGCTAAGATATTTGGTAATATTTTTATATTCATTTTGAACTTTAAGTTGTATTATTGTAATAGAAGCAGTTTTAAAACTAGATGGAATAAAATATTGATACAGTGCTTAATATTTAAACACTAGTCACATTAACAGTCAAAAAAATAAAATAATATGCTGAATAAAGTTTAGTAGTTACATATGGAGTTGCTGATATAAAGGGCACTTCTATAATAAATGTGTTCTTGATCCCTCCATGGTAGTGCTAAGAAAAACAACCAGGGTTCAAACCTGATTCTCCAACATGTTTTTTTGTTTTTGTTTGTTGGGTGTCTACCCTGTGATACCTAGCTCTGTGCTCAGGGATCACTCCTGGCTGACTCAGGAGACCCTATTGGGTGCCAGAGCTCTTATACGGGTCAGCAGTGTGCAAGGCAAGCATCCTGCCCACTGTACTATTGCTAAGCTCCTCTCCCAACTTGTTAAGTTTGAACTTTAACCCATTGAGTCATTTATTTTGTGTAATTCTTTTTATTTAATTTATTTGTGTATTATTCAATAAAATTAAGAAAACTTTCTATGTGTTTAGAATGCAAAATTAGTTATAAATTAAGTTCACTCTGTTATCTCAGTAAGAACAAAAATACTAATTTTATCAATAGCCTTTTCATTGCCTTATCAGTAAATAGGGCTTACAGAGAAATAGGGCTGTTAGCTGAGAAAAATACAGACTAGGGAGGATAATCTCTGAAAAAATAACTTGTATCACTTGTCATCCCGTTGCTCATCGATTTGCTCCAGCGGGCGTCAGTAACACCTCCATTTGTCCCTGTCGCGTGTTAGTGTAGCCCAAAGGTGTCTGTTTGCTATGGGAACATGAATAGCTTCAAACCATTTGGTCAGGGTCTTGATGAAGACGTCTGACCATCTTGTAGGTGGGCGACCACACGTTCTTTTGACGTCTCGTGGAATCCAGTCAGTAACAGCTTTAATCCAGCCGTCATTTCCAAATTGCATTACGTGTCTGGCCCATCTGATTTTTGATGGCTTGGGAAAATATGACTGGGAAGATATGACTGGGAAAAGCTAGATTTTGGAATCATTTTAATCTTATATTCTAAAGAAGTATTTCATATTTGTCTTTACAAGCTATGCCATTATAGGAGCTTAATTGATTTTCCACTTGTCTGCTTCCATTTTTATCAAATTTTCAAAACATATCTGTTTATAACATTTTGTCAGGATCCTAATAGGAACTTACACAACTAATTCAAGGTATCTGTTAATTAATAAAATGTTAGTCTCTTCAAAACTGGTTGATGTTCATAAATACTTTCAATATCTGAATCCAAAGTCAAGATAAGTGACAGTATCCAAAAAATTATATGACATAGTATTCCAGAATTCCTTAAAATAAATATTGTACCTTCCTAATCCATTCTGAAGCCATAAAAAATAGACTAAAATATAATTAGACTAAAGCAAATAATTGAGGTATAACTTTCCTACAATCATTCCTATTAAAAATTAGGCAAAAAAAATTTCTGGACCTAACATCTTGGAAGAGTTTTGAAATAATATGAAATACATGATATAAAACAAGTTAAAACACTTAAGCAATATATTTATCCTCATAAAAATCTGCCTAAGTATGAAATAATATTCTACAGATTGGAATAATAAATGTGTGGACAGTCGACTGACATGATAAATATGCAGAGTATTTTCAAAACTCATTTATAAAAGATAGCCAATCAGAAAATAGGCAGAAAACATGAATAAACATTTCACAGAAGAAAAAATGCAAATGAAAATTCAACACATGAAAAGATGTTAAAATTATTCGGCATTACAAAAAATCAAAATTAAAGTATGGCATCATACTTCTATCAAAAAGACTAATATAAAATATAATAAGTACACCAAACGCTGTAGAGAAATAGAATCCCTCAAATTACAAGTTGAATCTGAATATAGCACAGCCACTCTGGAAGATTCTTGGAAATTTCTAATAAAAGTAAGCATCCTATCCTGCAAATATTTTCTTGTGCATTATTAAGTGAAATAAAATATTATATTCATGTAAAACCTGAACATGAATGCAGGTATGGATGCATATAATTTTTTTTTATAATGACTCAAGCCCAGAAACTACCTAGACATGCTTCAAGAAATAAAGCAGCTGGCCAATCTGTGCTATCTCAACAGGTCTACCTCCATATCTCAACCACTCAGATTGTTCATCCAGTCTTCCAGATGAGGCTAACCATGTGTCTGGCATCCCTGGGACCTTTTCAGAACAGGAAGCAGATTTCACTCCATTCTGTATGGCTCTTGAAAGCCTTCGCCCTTGACCAAAGTAGGCCCACCTCCAAATATGAACAGCGCTACTTATCACATTTCACATTGCTCACATTTATAATTTCTGTCACTGTGTGAAGGTGGCCAGGGAAGGATAGGAGCAACACAGCCTAATTCCCAGAGACTCCCAGAGGAGTAACTACAAAGATTCACCATTAGCATACCAGGAGCACAGCAATCGCACTAGCTGAGATGCATAGAATTCATTAAGCAATGAGTGAAATTAAGAACATGGAAGGCTCTGCCCGTAGCAACCAGCTATATAAACCCTCAGAGAATGACTTCAGTGATACCATGTTCAAGATGTTTAATGAGCAAAAGAAACTATGACACATATAGTCAACACATAAAAGTATCAAAGCAGAATGAGAAAACTGCAATAGTAAATGAATAAGGTTGGTGGTAAATAAAACTGAATAGGGGTCCTGGAGCGGCACAATGGGTAGGGCGTTTGCCTTGCATGTGGCCAACCCGGTTTGATTCCCAGTATTCCATACGATCCCTGAAGCACTGCAAAGAATAATTCCTGAGTACAGAGCTAGGAATAAACCCTGTATATCGCCAGGTGTGACCCAAAAAGAAAAAAAAAAACTCAATAGAAGTCTGTGTAGCAAAATAATAGTAGCTGAGGACAAGATTTAGGATCTCCAAAACGTGATGCAGGAGTAGGAAACACCTAGAAAACAACAGATGATGTATGTGGTGTGTGTGGTGGTGGTGGGGAGGGGATACATCTGGAAAGAAAAACAGCACATCACACAACTATGGGTTGATTTCAAGAAGAACTCATTAAAGTATTTCTCTTTTTTTTTCTTCTTTTGGGTAACATCTGGTGATGCTCAGGGGTGAATTCTGGCTCATGCACTCAGGAATTATTCCTGGTGTTGCTCGGGAACCATATGGGATGCTGGGAACCAAACCTGGGTTGGTGTGCAAAACAGATGCCCTCCTCACTATGCTATGGCTTCAGCCCCAAGAGTTTCTCTTTAATGGAACTTATAAATAAGAATCATTAAAGTTCCTGAAAAACAGGGAGGCAAATTTGATAAAGAACCGCTAGTTAAAGAAATCATAGATAAGAACTTCCCAGAGTTGAGGAATTGCAGGCACCTAGATCTTAAAGGCCAAAAGGATCCCAGCAAAAAATAGGTCCAAATAGTAAAACTCCAAGATACATTAAAATCAAAATGATGAAAATCAAAGACAGACAGAAATTTGAAAACAGAAATATCAAAAACAGACAAACAAGCAATTCCCTTATGAAGAGACACCTGTAAGATTCACAGCAAATGTATTAAATTAGACTCTATGAGCAAGAAGAGTGGTAGTTTATAGTAAAACAACAATAATTTTTAAAGATGCAATGAATTTTTCACTAATAATAGTCTATCCCTCTATCCAGCTAGATTATCTTTCAGATTTGAAGTATTGATATAAAGCATCATGGATAGGCAACAGTTTATGAATTTATGGTCTTTAAACAAGTTTTATAAGAAGATCAAAGGAACTTCTTTATAAAGCAAGACAAATTTCTCAGCACTTCACAATGAATATGGCATTCAGGCATGGTGCTTATGGCTGCCCTTACCAGATTAAAAAAAGACCTGTTTATTCTTATCGTAAGATTTTTATTCTTTTTCATATGAAGTCATGAAATTTGCATATGAATGAATCAACATGGAAAGTATCATGCTAAGTGAAATGAGTCAGAAAGAGAAAGACAGACATAGAAAGATTGAGCTTATTGGTGGAATATAAAATAACAGAATAGGAGACTAACACCCAAGAATAGTAGAAATAAGTACCAGGAGGTTGGCTCTATGGCTTGGAAGCCGGCCTCACATGCTGGGGGAAAAGTCAGCTCAGATAGAGAAGTGAACACCAAGTAAAATGTGGTTGGAGAACCTGTTCAGGAAGGGAGATGTGTGCTAAAAGTAGACTATAGATTGAACACGATGGCCACTCAATACCCTATTGCAAACCATAATATTCAAAAGGAGAGAGAGAACAAAAGAAAATGCCCTGCCACAGAGGCGAGGTGGGATGGGGGAATGGGATTGGTTGGGTGGGAGTGATGTGATTGGTGGGTGGGAGGGAAACTGTGTTCATCGATGGTGGAGAATGGGCACTGGTGGAGGAATGCATTCTCGAACATTGTATGATGAAAACACAAGCACGAAAATGTGTAAATCTCTAACTGTACCCTCATGGTGATTCACTACATAAAAAAATAATAAACAAACAAAGAGAGTCTCTTGCCCACATGCCTGGCCATCTTCCCTGGGGCCCCTCGGAGGGGATGGGCTCCAGCTTACCTCCCCACCCCAAGCAGAGCTCCCAGCGGCCGAAGACCACTGGAACCTAGCTGCAGCCATGCTGGAGGCTCCTCTCTACACGTTCGGACAGGCCTCATGCATGAAGGTACCGGCAGAGAAATCCAGGTGTGTGTAATTCCATCAACGGCCAACATCCAGAGACTTAAAAGCAAGCTCTCAGAAGCGTGTGGCCGCTTCTCCCTCTAGGAGAAACTGGCAATCTTCTGAGAGTTCCCTGCCCACATGGGACAGCCTTGCAAGCTCCCCATGGTGTATTCTTATGCAAAATCCAGTAGCAAGCTGGATCTCATTCCCCTTACCTTGAAGAGCCCCCTGTGCAACATCGTTAGGAGGGCCAAGTTGAAATAGACTTCTAAGATCTCAGGGAAAGGACGAAATTAGATGTTACTGAGCCTGCCCGAGAAATCGATGATTAACGGGATATTGTGTGTGTGTGAAACAAACAAAAAACAGATTTTTATTCTTTTTCAATTATTCACATTTAATTTACATAGAATGCTCCTCTATTAAAGTGATTTTGATGTCTATAAGGATTGTTACTACAATCTTTACTTATTAATGTAAATACTTAAGCATTATCTATAATATAATATTTTCAAACATAATGGTAATATTCCTGTAATAGAATAAATCATATTGTTACACTTTTACAGGTTGATGCAGATCTTTTCATTACATTTTTCTTTATTTTTTCTCACAGTAAATTTTAAGGTTGTAGAATTAATCTATTTTATGTACATTTTTAAATGTATTAGTATAGACTTTCATACTATTATTTTTTCAATTCAAAATCACTGTCACTGTCATCCTGTTGCTCATTGATTTGTTCGAGCAGCGCCAGTAATGTCTCTATTTGCCCCTGTCGCTTTCAGGGTCAAGGGAATGAGGTCCATTATTGTTATTGTTTTTGGCATATTGAATATGCCAAGGGTAGCTTGCCAGGCTCTGCAGTGCAAGATTCTGCATCGCCTCTTCCGAGAGCTTTGTTTTATAGTCTCTGGATCTTGGCCGTTGATAATATTACATGGCACCAGGGGCTGTTTGTGGGTGTAACTGCCAAGCTACTGGAAAACTGGGGATCTGGGCGGGGGGGCGGGGGCCCAGTCCTGGTCCGAGTAGGCCTGGAAATCTCAGCCATAGGTCCCACATACCTAGGTTCCTTTGACGGTTCCTTCATATGTGAGGCTCATCTGAGTCTGTGGAGAGTGGCCTTGAGCATTGCCATGGCTGAGCTCTGGAAGTTTTCGCCTATTGGTGCTCTGCTTGGGATGGGAAGTGAAACTCAACCCACCCCCCTTCAAGGGGACCCCGGTGAAGACAGCCTAGTGTGGGGGCAGGAGATTCTGCATTTCTCTCTTCCGGGAGCTTTGTTTTATACTCTCTGGATCTTGGCCATTGATCTCTCTCATCTCTCATAGTTCTCAATTTTAAATATCTGTAAAAAATAAAGATACGGCTTTTGAAAGAAAATAAATCATCCTGTCCATTACAATTTTGTGAAATTTTCAGGAATTTAACTTTATTTATCTATCTGTGTGTAGATAGGTAACACCAGTCTCCAAATAAGAATAAAGTTACATAGTAAGGAAATAACAAATGTCCAAAGTTATCAGAACTAAAAATTTTGTCTATAGAACTGAGCTTACATGGGAGTATGGTTGGCTGGAAGGAGCCTTTTGGACATTGATGGACAGAAGAGGATTCAGGTGATGGAAATATGCTCATAAATATGGAAATGAATAAAATTCCATTCATTATTAAAAAAGCAATATACCATTTATTAACACAAGTTGGATTAATTTACAAAGATTTTCTAAAATCTGTCCTTTAAGTTAATTTAGGGGCCACATCCAGCAGTGCTGGGGGATCATATGAGGTGCTTGAGATTGAACTCAGTTTGTCTGCATTCGAGGTAAGTGCCCTACTTGCGTGGCAAGTACAGTCTCCAGCCCTAGAATTTCCAAAATTTTCAAATGGCATCATAAATTCTTACACACTACATAAGAGGTTTGAAATAATATAATTATAACAGAAAGCAGATTACAAGTTTCCAGAGGTCAGAATAAAGGAATTGTGTGGAAATGATGATGGCTCTAAAAGGGTAGCAAAAACCAACTTTATCAGGTTCGGTCCTTTATTATCCCAATTATGTCATACTGATGTCAAAATCTTATATTAAATAATTGTATTATATATTTTTGAAAAGTTATCACGGAGGAAAACTGGTTAAGGGCTACATGGGAAATCTATTTCATTAGAAATTAATATGAATTGCATCTCCCTGATGACTAGGGGTGTGGAGCATTTTTTCATGTGCCTTTTGGTCATTTGTATTTCTTTTTTTGAGGAAACTTCTGCTTATTTCTTCTCCCCATTTTTTGATGGGGTTGGAGGTTTTTTTCTTATACAATTTTACTAGTGTCTTGTATATCCTGGATATTAATCTAGGATATACATCCATTATCAGATGGGTATTCCCATTCTGTGGCCTCTTTCTGTATTTTGGTCTCTGTATCTTTTGAAATGCAGAAGCTTCTTAGTTTGATGTAGTCTCATTTGTTCATGTTTGCTTCCACTTGCATGGTCAGTGCTGTTTCGTCCTTAAAGATGCTTTTAGTTTCAATGTCATGGAGAGTTCTGCCTACATTTTCTCCTATGAACCTTATAGATTCATGTCTGATATTGAGGTCTTTAATCCACTTTGATCTGACTTTTGTGCCTGGTATTAGACAGAGGTTAGAGTTCATTTTTTTGCAGGTAGCTATCCAGTTTTCCCAGCACCACTTGTTGAAGAGGAAAATCAAAACAATGAGATATCATCTCACACCACAGAGACTGGCACACATTCAAAAGAACAAAAGCAACCAGTGCTGGCATGGATGTGTGGAAAAAGGGATGCTCCTTCACTGTTGGTGGGAATGGAATGCCTATTGGTCCAGCTTTTCTGGAAAACAATATGGACAGTCCTTCAAAAACTAGAAATTGAGCTTCCATAGGACCCCACAATACCACTTCTGGGAATATATCCCGAGGATGCAAAAGAGCACAGTAGAAATGACATCTATACCTATATATTCATTGCAGCACTGTTCACAATAGCAAAATATGGAAACAATCCAAGTGCCCTAAAACAGATGACTGGTTAAAGAAACTTTGGTACATCTACACAATGGAATACTATGCAGCTGTTAGCAGAGATGAAGTCATGAAATTTGCTTATAAATGGATGGACAGGGAGAATATCATGCTAAGTGAAATGAGTCAGAAAGAGAGGGACAGACATAGAGGGACTGCACTCATTTGTGGAGTGCAGCGTAGCATCACATGAGGCTGACACCCAAGGACATTAGATACAAGGGCAAGGAAATGCCCCATAGCTGGAAGACTGCTTCATGAACAGAGAGGCGAAGGTAGATGGAATAGAAAAGGGATCACTCAGAAAATGATAGCTGGAGGAACCAGTTGGGATGGGAGATGCATGCGGAAGTAGATAATGGACCAAGCATGATGACCTCTCAGTGTCTGTGTTGCAAGCTATAATGCCTAGAAGTAGAGAGAATGGGGAATATTGTCTTCCATAGAGGCAGGAGGAGGGTGGGAAAAGGGGGGTATACTGGTGTATTGGTGGTGGGGAATGTGCACTGGTGGAGTGATGGGTGTTTGATCATTGTGTGATTGTAACCCAAACATGAAAGCTTGTATCTATCTCATGGTGATTCAATAAAATTTAAAAAAAAATTAAAAAGAAATGAATACGGATACACAATTAAGATAAAATACCTTAAATTTTAATGTAAAATAGCACTATTTTGTTTCAATAACCATTTAGGTAGTCATTTAAATTTAGAGTTAGTGTTCCCTTTAGCCTAAGTTAAACTATCTTCTCTTCAAATAAAATTAGCATATATTTCATAATTCCTTTAATGTTTACACTACCATCAGAAAAAAACATTTATTTTAATGTGAGCTGCATTTTACCAAAAATGCCTAGCTTTGAACATCTTTACAGGCTATTGTCAGGAATATTGTTTCCTGTACTTAAAATGCCTAGAACAGAAAACAGAATTTAACAATTGCAATGACATTACATTGAATGATTAAGTAAATTGTAGGCTGTAAGCACAATATTGTAACTAGTGTTAAACAATTAATGCATCAGTTCAGTAGATGTACAAGAAAAGATAAACATCTAATTGGATAATAAATATCTTTCTCTTCCATTCCGACCCCTCTTTGTTTGGTTAATGTGTTGATTACTTAATTTTGTTATTAATGCCTTTCCTTCTCTACACAGTTAGTACACATTTAAAAGGTTCCAATTATTTCATGCTGAAATGGCAAATCCATATGGATAAATTAGGAATGATTCATTAGTGACCATTCTATATTTAAAATTATCAATGACATAAAACAAAACATAAAAATAAGTTATTCCAAATAATGTTAACCTAATTATGACATAGCAGTTGAGTCATTTGAAGTGAGAAACAGATTTGGTGATAATGCCATAATAAAGACAAATGAGGACTTCCCATAGATGTTTGGTCTACTTTCCAAATAGATATAATTACCATATAGTCTGAAAATTTTAAGGCAGTGATTCTAAATCAGTTAATAAAGATAAATTTTGGTCTTTCTACATAACTTATGACATCATAATTTTTTGTATATTTTTATATGTTCATATCTTTTATCACAAAAGTATTGATGCATTTTCTTTATATGTATACATCTTTTATCCAAAAATTATCAAAGGAAAAAGATTCTTGCATTCCCTGTTTGATGATAAATTTGAAAAAAAATAGTATGACCTCATATTAGGAAAGCATAGTATGTATCTATAACACTCACATGTAAACACATACATACAAAATATTGGCAGTTAAGCATTTTTTCTTCTTGTAAAAGAAATCAGTTGCCAACAACAGTGAATGAGAGTTGTTTTTCTATATTTACACTAGCACATATCTTTGGGGATTTTTTTTGCTTTTTTGGGTCATACCCGGCATTGCACAAGGAATTACCTGGCTTTGCACTCAGGAATTACCCCTGGCAGTGCTCAAGGGACCATATGGGATGCTGGGAATCAAACCTGGGTTGGCTGCGTGCAAGGCAACCACCCTACCCACTGTGCTATCGCTCCAGTCCCAAGGGGGATATTTTATATAGGGTTTTCTCACAGGTGTGAAGAAACAACTCATCACCAATTTTATTTGCATTTCCCTAATAACTAACAATGCAAGGAACACTTCTTTGTGTGTTTGTTTGTCATATTTGTGTTTCTTCTTTGAGAAATTATATATTTAGCTATTCTCCCTACATTCTATGAAATTGTTTGCTTTTATTGCTAATGACCTCTATGAGTTTTATTGTGTTAGATATCAATCCTCTGTTAGATGTACATTGAGCAAATATTTTCTTCCATTTAATAGTCTATCATTTAACTTTATCCATCACCTTTTTTTCCCCCACAGTTAAAATTCTTTGTATCTTAAAGTAGTTCCACTTGTTAGTTTTTGCTTTTGTTTTATTTGCCAATGAGGTTATCACATTAAAGCCTCCTTTAAGATGAATCCCTGTAAGAGTTCTGCCTATGTTTTCCTCTGTGTATTTTGGATATAAGTATGGTATCTAGGACTTGGATCCATTTTAAACTTTTTGTGTAGTTTAAAATATGGGTCCATTTTCATTATAATAATAATAATTATTATTATTATTAACATTATTATTATTCCCACATGGCAGAGCCCGGCAAGCTACCGATGGTATATTTGATATGTCAAAAACGGTAACAACAAGTCTCACAATGGAGACTTTACTGGTGCTCGCTTGAGCAAATCGATGAACAACTGGATGACAGTGCTACAGTGCTATTATTATTACTGCACAGATTTGCTACTTTGCATCATTTGTTGTAGGCCTTATGGTTTCACACAAATTTTAAAAATATTTTCTGTATGTTCTTAAAGCATTCCAGGTAAAGTTTTATAGGAACTTCAATAAATCTGTGGTGTTCAAGATAGGATGTTCATTTCAGCTATATTTGTTTTCAAATTCATTTAAATTAAATAAGCTTTGATTTCCTTCTTTTAACCAGCATCTGTACTGAGCTCGACGAGATAAGCGTGATACATGCGTGGAATGCCCCCTTGCCCAGATTGTGTGCATAAAAACCCTTGTGTAGGAGTCAATAAATGGAGATTGCTTGACCACCAGCCTCCCCCGCTCTCCTCATTCTTTCTCGGTTTCTTTCTCATCGGTGTCGTCACAGGAATCCTGTGGTGAGCAGAGGAACAGGGCAGAGGCTTCTCCCTTCCTCTCCCATAGGGAGTAATTCCAGCAGCTTCAGGGAATCATACTCCAGTGTGCCGGGGTTGACTGGCCAGGACCCCGACACCCCAAAACAAAATCAAAACAAAACAAAAATGTCTGGAATATAAAACAATTATCAGTTCCCCCCAAATTAAGTTTATTGAAACAAATGGACTTTGAAGTTAGTTTTTAATGCTTTCCTCTGTTTGGTTTACACTTGTCAATGAGTTTTTACTACACTCAATGCAATCATGTTTTTACATGTTTACATCTCAAAATATTATACAAAAAATTATGTGGTTCAACCCAACCACCACCACACTAGGGCTGAGCCTCACATGTGAGCAAACATATTCCTGGACCGCACAACCACTTTTTATGACATCATAAAATACTCCATACCATTCTCCACAATTATCATACCAAATTTGATGGGGTTCTGACAGTAAGCAACAAATTTTAGAGGAAATATATATGTACATTTATACATCACTGTCACTGTCATCCAATTACTCATCAATTTACTCGAGCGGGCACCAGTAATGTCTCTATTACACTCAGCCCTGAGATTTTAGCAGCTTCTCCTTACTCATCTTTCCCAATGATTGGAGGCTCTTACAGGGTCAGGGGAATGAGACCTATTGTTACTGTTTTTGGCATTTTGAATATGACGTGGGTAGCTTCCCAGGCTCTGCCATGCGGGCGGGATACTCTCGGTAGCTTGCCGGTCTCTCCGAGAGGTATGTATACATCTGTTACTGTATTTTCGATATGAATGTGCCACAGGGATCTTGCCAGGCTCTCCCAAGTGGGCAATAGACTCTCGGTAGCTTGTCAGGTTCTCTAAGAGGGAGAACTAGGCTATTAGATGTCACACATTTATACATTATACATATTTTCAGATATATATACCAAAGCTCACATCACCCATACTTTAACAACATGTTAGTGATTTCCTATAGAATGTCTTAATGGCTCCTGCCAAAATAGAACAATCTTCACACTGTTTTCTACGTGGACACTTTTTTGTAGGTATGTTCAGCAGTTCTTCATAACAGACAATACAAAATATATTCTTTCAGTTGTGTTTTGGGACAGGGATTGGGGTTTGAAATGGACACATCCTGAATTTAGTGGTAGGAAGGTGTAATGGTGGTGGGATTGGTGTTTGAATATTAAATGTAACCAAATATTATGAACTAACTTATAAAATAAAAAAAATATTTAAAAATTTAAAAAAAAAATTATGTGGTTGATGTCGAAATTCCAAGAATTGTCTTTGAGTCACAAAAATATAATGTGGTTGCTGCTTTGGAGACACCACTTTGAATAATCTGCATTAAGATTCATATATGAAAAAGCAAAATATTATCAGCCAAAACAGACGGATTAAGAACACAGGAATTGAGAACAGAAAGATAAAGAAATAAAGTAAAAAACTTGAACACAGAACATTAATAGTATATGCATTTCAGATCCACTAATGAGAAGCTTTGATTTTAAATTACGTAATTCATAGTTACACTGTAATGAAGGTCTCATATTACTTTTTTGATAAAAAAGTCAGTTACAGAAAATTAATTTTGGAGATGATTTGGAATACATAATTTTGATGGACTATATTCATGAAATTCTGAAAGTATCCCAATATTTTTCAGGAGATAATGTAACCTATTTTTCACAAAGTTTTACTTTATTCTTAGTTCATAGTGTCTCACATTCCTTTTTAATTAGCCATGATTAAGAATAATGGAAATATATAATTGAGAAAGTTAAAATAAAAGTAAGTTATTTGGTAAAGTTTACAATAATGATTAATTTACAATAATGATTAATCTTTAAACCATTCTTTAGAATATAACAAAGCTACCAAAAAACTGTTATTTAATTATTTTATTATTGAGAGTGCTCAAGGGCACACATTCCGATGAGCCTCACGCATGAAGGGTCTGGCAGAGGAACCCAAGTGTGCAGGATCCTGGGCTGAGATCTCCAGGACTGCTTGGTTTGGAACTGGGCCTTCTCCACCCAGACCCTCCATTTTCCAGTAGCTTAGCAGCCAAACCCACAAACTGCCCCGGCGCTGTGTAATCCCACCAATGACCAACATCCAGAGACTATAAAACCAAGCTCCTGGAAGAGACAAACGCAATCTCTTGCTCCCCACGCCTGGCTTTCTTCACTAGGGTTCCTCAGAGGGGACAGGTTGCCTTTCCCTCCCTGCCCCTAGCAGAGCCTTGACAGTCGAAGACCTCTGGAACAAGTCATAGCCATGCTGAAGGCCACTCTCCACATGTTCAGATGAGCCTCACACATGAAGGGACTGGCAGAGGAACCCAGGTATGCGAGACCCGGGGCTGAGATCTCCAAGACTGCTCTGATTGGGACTGAGCCTTCTCCACCCACATCCCCCATTTCTAGTAGCTTAGCAGCCAAACTCACAAACTGCCCCCAGTGTCATGTAATCTCACCAACGGCTAACATCCAGAGACTATAAGACCAAGCTCCCAGAAGACATGTTATAGCCTTGTTCCCTCTCGGAGAACCCAACCAGCTACCGAGAGTATCCTGCATGCATGGCAGAGCTGGCAAGCCACCTGTGGCATAGCGATATGCCAAAAACAGTAACAATAGATATCATTTCCCTGACCCTGAAAGAGCCTCCAATCATTGGGAAAGACAAGTAAGCGGAAGCTGCTAAAATCTCAGGGTGAGTGTAATAGAGACGTTACTGGTGCCCACTCGAGTAAATCGGCGAACAATGGGATGACAGTGACAGTGAAACAGTGATGAAAAAACTGAAAAGTTTTAACGGTGGTTTTTAGTTTAGTACAGTATTGTAAGTTTTCTTGTTTGTGATCCCTTTTTGAAATATTTTCTACTTACAAAGTTATTTTCAGTACATGATAATGTGCTAGCGCGAGCTGTGAATAAGCAGGGAAGGAGACAGCTCAGGATAGGAGAGTGAGTTTATTAGAAGCTCTGCACTGAGGATCCCAAGTCGAAAGAAAAAGAGAACCTGGAGCCCTGTCTGCTGAGGGGATCTCTTTTTCATTCTCTAAGAGTGAGTTATAATCTACAAATAAAAAAAATGAATCGTCTTTCCCAGCCTTCAGGTGCTCCCCAAAACAGAGGAAACGTCTGTGTTAGCATCTGTGTTGCCCATTTGGTGTGACCTTCATATGTCACATCCCATGCACTCCCCTAAGTCTGGCAAGCCTCATGCAATCCCGTTCATGTGGTGGGCCCTTATCCTATCTATTTGTGTCACACAGACCAAGAGCTCTTTCTCACTTCTTTGGCTGACCCCGGGGTTGATTTCAGCATCTCAGTTCTCATTGCATTACGGTTTCTTAATTCTCATTATATTCAACTTCTTATTTGCAATTTATTTGTCATTACACATAAGTTATAATTTCTGTATAAATTTACTTCATTTATGCAATGCCAACTAAATTAATGATGAAGATAACATGATATGCCAAAAATAAAATATTATTAGTACATACAAAATTGATATTTTGATGATCCTTTTAAAGGTAATATATTAGTAGAATAGTAATTGAACATAATATTTAAATGAGGAAAAAGATTAAAAAGACCAATAGACATTACATTATGCACCCACTAGTTTAAAAGATGAATGAGGGTTGGGAGCGATAGCACAGCGGGTAGGGCGTTTGCCTTGCATGCGGCCGACCCGGGTTCGAATCCCAGCATCCCATTTGGTCCCCTGACCACCGCCAGTTGTAATTCCTGAGTGAAGAGCCAGGAGTGACCCCTGTGCATCGCCGGGTGTGACCCAACAAGCAAAAAATTTTTAAAAATAAATAAAATAAAAGATGAATGATTTATGTATTGCACTCCAGTTTTATTAGTCTCCTAACAGCGATCTGATATAATTTTACTATGTCTTTTATTTTCAAAAATGATCAAATAGAATTTTTATTTGCTCTGTTGTTAACATTGAGCAACTTTGGTAGATAAGAACAGCCATATCTCTTTGACAGGAAAAAGAATAGTTTAATGGTTTATCTTAGTAGGACAGAGAGAATACAGAGGTTCAGGCACTTGTCCTGCATGTGGATGACATTGATTCAATAACAGCACAACATGATTCCCTAAGCACTAGCAAAGTGACTCCTGAGTTCAGAGTCAAGAATAAATCCTGAGCACTGGTGGACAGAGCACGCCCTCTGCCCTAATCGAGATTACATTAAAATATTCTAAATATTTAACTACAATAACCATCCAGAATACAATTATATCTAAGTAAGTCTAAGAGTCTCTTGCCCGCACGCCTGGCTGTCTTACCCAGCGCCCCTCGGAGGGGATGGGCTCCAGCTTCCCTCCCCACCCCAAGCAGAGCTCCCGGCGGCCGAAGACCACTGGTACCTAGCTGCAGCCATGCTGGAGGCCCCTCTCCACATGTTCG
Organism: Sorex araneus; assembly: GCF_027595985.1. Lineage (NCBI taxonomy): Eukaryota > Metazoa > Chordata > Mammalia > Eulipotyphla > Soricidae > Sorex > Sorex araneus. The sequence goes on along the minus strand of NC_073313.1, from coordinate 225,817,744 downwards.
GACAGGCCTCATGCATGAAGGTACTGGCAGAGGAGCCCAGGTGTGTGTAATCCCATCAATGGCTAACATTCAGAGAGACTTAAAAGCAAGCTCTCAGAAGCAAGCAGCCACAAAGCAGCCTACTTCTCCCTCTGGGAGAAACTGGCAATCCTCTGAGAGTTTCCTGCCCACATGGGACAGCCTTGCAAGCTTCCCATGGTGTATTCATATGCAAAATCCAGTAACAAGCTGGATCTCATTCCCCTGACCCTGAAAAGCCCCCAGTGCAACATTGTTAGGAGGGCCGAGTCAAGATAGACTTCTAAGATATCAGGGAAAGGACAAAATTAGATGTTACTGAGCCTGCCCGAGAAATCGGTGATTAACGGGATATTGTGATTGTGGTTGTGATCATGAAGTTTCAAATGACAAATTTTTATGCAGCTTTAAAATAATTACTTTTCTTAGTTTTAATGACATAAATTTATTCATTAAAATAATTTTAATTATGTGTTAGGATATTAAATGTAATAAATAATTGTGATCAACCTTATAAAAATAAAATTAAATTATTTTGAAAAAATGGTTTTAACTATATATGTGCAAAGACAAAAATGAAACTAGCTTGATATTCTAGTTTGCAATTTATAAAAAGTGTATGTTAAATGTTTATTAGGGAAAATATATATGAAGGAAAAAACTTCGATTACTCTTAGAGTGCAAATGAAATGTAGCAGAAAATCAGATAAACAATATTTATTATTACTGTAACAAAGCTAATTATCTATTGTCATATCTACTTTAAAATGACATTTTTACTATGAAGAATACATGCAAGAAGAAACTGACAAAGCAGCGATTTTAAGTAAAGACATTCTTCTTATTTTTATTTGACTAAATCCAGTTTTATTGAACAATGATATTTACATTAAATCAAGTTGCTATGGAAATAACAGTAAGATCAGACTTTTACATGACATGACATTGCCTGACTTATTTCCCCTTAATTTAATAGAACACAAATTGAATTTGGATGTAGGCTGCCTAAGGAAATCTATCACTAGATTTTGTGGTTGGATTTTACCGTATAGAACTTTGATTTCACAGTAATAATAGATCAATGTTTTAGTAAGACTATTGTAAGAACTATTCCCATTTCCATTGTCATTGATTAAGAAAACAACTTTTGCTATAGTTATGCTTTTACAACCTCTCAGACTATAATAAAAAGATTCATTCTTGGGGTAGAGCAGACAAAGTACTTGCCTTACATGTGACTAACCTGTGCTGGATTCCAGGTTTAAAATTGTTTCCCAAGCCTACCAATTGTGATCCCTGAGTATAACCAAATGTAGACTCTCCAAAAGACAAATTCTTAATATTCATAAAATTTCTAATCTGCGTAGTCTTAAAATATTGAAATAAGGAAAAAATATATAGTTCAGTCATATAGAAATACAAACCAGGTGACTTTTTAATGGGATTTGGTAAGTTGGACAAGTTTGAAATATTTATGCCTTTGGATTGTACAACTACAAATTTTGTTGTTGAAGTTGTTGTTTGGTTTTAGGGTCTACACCCAGTGGTATTCAGGGCTTATTTTTGCATTTGTACACAGAAATCACTACAGGCTGTGATCAAGTTACCAATAGTGGCTCCGTATTATCTAAGCTGATCATATGCAAGGTAAGAGGCTTAACCTACATTATTGTTTCTATATGAAATTAAGAGTAAAATGTTATAGATAATATGAGCATTATGTATGGGTCTCTCAGTGAATGCAATTGAAACAATAATAGTCAAAAAAATAAAATTTCACATTATTGTAAAACTACATTTTATATAAAGTATATAAATATTACCATCTCTATATAGTTACATAAAATATATATAATGATATGGAATACCTTATAAACACTTCACATTCTGGTTGTAAAAAGTGAAGCTAAGACAACTGCTACATATCTGAGATGACCAAATTAGTGGTATAAAAGTGTAAGCCATCATTCTTCAATTAAAAATGATTAAATTATAAGACTTTAAAGGGCATAAAATAAGAATGAAGTGATGAACAATAGTTAATATTCTTCCTTGTGGACAATCTAGGTTTAATCCTGGTACCGTATATGATCTTCTAAGCATTACCATGTGTGATCCCTGAGAACAGAGCCAGACATAAGTTTTGTGCACAACCAGGTGTGGTCCCCAAACACACACACACATACACACACAAACATAAAAGATTGTCATATAAAGTATTGGGCTGGAGCAATAGCCCAGTGGGTAAGGCATTTGCCTTACACGAGACTGACCCGGGTTTGATTCCTCCACCCCCGTAAGAGAGCCCGGCAAGCTACCGAGAGTATCTCACTTGTGTGGCAGAGCCTGGCAAGCTACCTGTGATGTATTCGATATGCCAAAATCAGTAGCAATAAGTCTCACAATGGAGATGTTATTGGTGTCCGCTTGAGCAAATCGATAAACAATGGGATGACAGTGACAGTGACATAAAGTATTACATTTGTTATGTTATTACCTCATTTTTGGTTCATATTTGCCATAAAAGAAATTTGACAAGAATTGGATGCTGATCTTAGTTACTGGTTGATCCTCCAGGCCTAGAGAAGTAAATGGAGTAAATAGAAATTAAAAAAAGCTATTATATTAATAAGATATGTAAGACTTGTTAAGCTCCATAAAATTGTGGATAGTCTAAGATGTCATTAAATTGATGTGGTTATTTTATGAACAATGATCTCTTAATCACATATTTTAGAAAAGTCATCTATGTTAAATGCATTACACTTTTATTTAATTGCCAGGACATTCTATGAATTAGTCTTACATGAAGAAAAAAAATTCGCAGTTGTTGGCCACCTGCTTATATAACATAAGCCATATATGGCTGATTGTATTGTATAAATAATAATTTAGGCATAGAAAATAAATCAGTGCATTAGCAGATGCATGCAAAAAACTTGACCCTAATATCACTGAGTATGGCTCCCAAAATAATAATAAAAGTAATAATAAACATGAAATATAACTCTAAAATAGCTACATATTTTACTTGTACAAGTCTCACAATGGAGACATTACTGGTGCCCACTTGAGCAAATTGATGAACAATGGGATGACAGTGCTACAGTTCTATATATTTTACTATGTCCCTAACCCAAACCCACTTATGTAATGAACTTACTTTCTTATAAACTTGCACAATATTCTGTACACATACATACAAATACACAACATACTTGTTGAAATGTGATCAGGAACAATTCTTATTCACTTTCTTCCATCTTCTCAGTTACCCTCTATTTATTTATAATATTTCACACAATACATGCAAGCAATAAGTAATATTATCATCATAATTTTGTTCATTAAAAATAAGATTATGCATTCAGAACACAGATCAAGATTATGTAATTTTCTGAGGGCCAATTAACTAATTGATGGCATAGTCTAGTTTCCAACTCGGGCAATATTTCCATAAAAGCCATAGTAATTACTTTTCTAAAGTTCTTGTCCTTCCAATTTTCCTTTCTTCTTTTCTTCCTTCCTTCCTTGCTTGCTTCCTTCCTTCCTTCCTTCCTTTCTTTCTTTCTTTCTTTCTTTCTTTCTTTCAAATTTTATTTTATTTTTATAAAGTTTTTCACATAATTTATTGCATTTAATATTTCAACACCAATCCCATAAACATTACATCATCATATTTCAAACGTTTCCACCCAATCCCCAAAGCCTGCCCAAAACGCAGCACATAAATAATTTATTTTGTATTGCTTTTTAAGAATAATCTGATAAAAGTGATCAAAAAAATTTCCTTAAAAGAAAGCTCATGAAGATTGTTATATTTTACTCTGGAGCCATTAAGTCCTTGCTTAAGATATTAATAGCATAAGATGTTAAAGATTGAGTCTTGTGTATATATGCATATATATACATATATATATACACACTTTTTTTTCTATCTCAAGATCTGTTGCCTTCTACTTTATACCCCACTAAATGTGCTGCTCTACTCTTGGTACATCAGTGGTTTAGAGTATGGGATGTCACTCCCTAGATCTAAAACTTTAAACATAGTTATACAGCTGAGGGTAGTTTATTTTATTTTTGTTATTGTTGTTGTTTTTTAACTGGTTGGTGACTTTGAAATGCAAAAGCTTCTCGGTGGCATGTTGCTCTCTTCTGAGTTTTTTTTGGGAGACTCTGGATCATGGCTGTTACTGAGCTTAAATGGTGACAGAAGCAATTTGTGGGCATGACTACCAGACTACTGGAAACACAGGGGAATGGAGGGAAGATCGTCCATTCTCAATTCTGTGTGATCCTGAAGATTTCAGTCACAAGTCCCACATACCTGTTTTTTTTTTTTTTTCAGCAGATTCACTCATAGATGAAGCTTGTCTAAGACTTTGGAGGTCAGCCATGAGCATGGTGGTTATTGAGTTCTGGAGGTTTTATGCTGCTGTGGTTTTGTTGGGGTGGGGAGGGGAACTCATTTACCCCCTGTAGGTTGTCCCATATGAGACAGCCTGGCATGGGGTCTGGAGGCATCTCTGTGGCATGTAGCTCTGTGTTGCTCTCTTCTGAGAGATTTATTTGTGACTCTCTGGATCATGGTCATTAAATAGCTTATATGGCATCAGGGGCAGTTCATGGATATGACTGCCAGACTACCAGAAACACAGGGAGATGAGGGGATCCCTCCCTTCCTTCCTTCCTTCCTTCCTTCCTTCCTTCCTTCCTTCCTTCCTTCCTTCCTTCCTTCCTTCCTTCCTTCCTTCCTTCCTTCCTTCCTTCCTTCCATCCATCCTTCTTTCCTTCCTTTTCCTTCCCTACCCTCCCTCCTTTCTTTCTTTCTTTCTTTCTTTCTTTCTTTCTTTCTTTCTTTCTTTCTTTCTTTCTTTCTTTCTTTCTTTCTTTCTTTCTTTCTTTCTTTCTTTCTTTCTTTCTTTCTTTCCTTCTTTCCTTCCTTCCTTCCTTCCTTCCTCCTTCCTTCCTTTCTTTCCTTCTTTCTTTCTCTCTCTCTTTCTTTCTCTCTCTCTTCCTTCCTTCCTTCCTTCCTTCCTTCCTTCCTTCCTTCCTTCCTTCCTTCCTTCCTTCCTTCCTTCCTTCCTTTCTTTCTTTCTTTCTTTCTTTCTTTCTTTCTTTCTTTCTTTCTTTCTTTCTTTCTAGGTGATACATGACTGGGAAAGGAAAAGGATCATTGATCAATTGATCATCAAACAAATGTAATAATTATGTGGGAAATTGCAATGTGCAAAATCACTTTAGCATTTTAATTTTTTATTTTTTTTGCTTTTTGGGTCACACCCAGCGATGCACAGGTGTTACTCCTGGCTCTGCACTCAGGAATTACTCCTGGCGGTGCTCAGGGGACCATATGGGATGCTGGGAATCGAACCCGGGTCGGCCGCGTGCGAGGCAAATGCCCTACCCGCTGTGCTATCTCTCCAGCCCCAGCATTTTAATTTTTATAATAACTTATGGTAAAATAAATACTAAAAATTTGAATCACTCATTGAATGAGTAAATGAAAGAAAAATGAAAACAAAAAAAGGGGGGGAAGGAAACAGAGTAATAGAGGTAGAGTTTCTTAAAACTTATCACTATGCTTTTAGGCACTGCGTTTCAATTTGTATTAGTAGCTATGTATAAATAGCAAGAAAGATCTATTAGGATGAATCTAAGTCAGATCACGCTTGACATTTTAGAACATAAAATAGCAATGTTAACGTTGGACTAAAATAAGTTGTTTAATATTGGAATAAAGAAAATCTCTTGGGTACTGAATGATATATAAAAATCATCTCAGAAACACAATCTGTCTTCTGAAAAGTATGAATACATATATGTGTGGTTGGTGTGTAGTGTGAACCAATAATTAAAAGAAGTTATGTAGAGAAATTATAATGTTTAATATTGAGCTCAGATGCCAGATAATATCTAAAATTCCTCATAGTCTTTTGCCTTATATTATTAATATTTTCTGTGTTGTAGTAAAAGTTCTTAAATAGCTTAGCTTTATTTTTTCTTTCCTGCTTTTAAAGCAATATCCTAGCCATGTGTGCTTAACTTAGGTTCCATGAGAATTATAGTATTTAGTTTCACCTTTTAAATAATCTAACTAGAAATTCATTCCAAAAAGATGTAGCTAACAGAATACTTAATATTTTGTATGGTTCTTAGTAGTTTAGTATTACTAATATAGATAATTTTTAATCATTAACCTATTGTCCATTGTTATATTTGATTAAATCTCTTTAGACCTCATTTTACCGTTCACATTTGCATCAGACTGCATTTGTATTTTAGATTATGAAAACATCATTGCAGTGGTCATGTTCTCAGACTTTATGACTGGTTATAAGAATTTTTAATGAGAAGTTATTAAAAAAATAGATCCACTATTTAGGAGAAAAAATATTCTTAAATTGTAGACATTCTGCACATTTCAGTTTTTCATTTTGGTTTTATATAAACTATTTGCTAAACTCCTTTAAACCACATAAAAATACATATCAATGACAAAGAGGAATAGAATAAACTTGGAAATTTACAATTGTACATTATAAAGACCAAGATCAACTATTTATTCAAAGTTAAGATAAAAAGAGCAGAGAAAATGTCAGCTCAGTGATATCTGGATGAATGCCATACATTCAGCGTATTGCTCTTTTATAAAGTCTAATAACTCTGCCATCCTAACATATAAATTAGCAGTAATTATCTAATTGAAGTTCATAAAAGTCTTGAAATTATAATGTTAAAAATCTGGGTATCATTAACTGCTTTTCATCATATGCATTGTACCTTTTATAACTAGATACAAAGAAGTAAGGGAATGTTTTTAAATGTTTTTAAATTTTCAAAGATTTCTGGAATACGAATACCATCTTTATCTAAGTTTTCTCATTGTCTATTTCATAAAAGTTATAGATTTTTTCTAAGTCTTATTAAAATTAGGTGATATTCAAAGGGAAATACAACTATGATAGTACCTGTATATATTATAAATAATGCACAATAACAACTAATATTCCACTAATCTAGGTTACTAGCTCATTTTACTAAAAAGAATGCAGAAAATATATTTATGCTTTTAGCTATCATACTTATACTTTCCTTTGTTAATCTGAATAAAATGATCAAGTGAAATTTTAATTTCTCCTTGGAAATTTCCAAATATGTGTTTTTGCTGAATATTTCTTTCCAGGAATCATCAGAACTCATCTCTGCCTTTTAAAATCTTGGAAAAATAAAAAAAAAGTGCTCCTTGAAAAATTAGCATATAAGATATTTCAAAGGCAGCAGTAGTTTGGACAGATTTTAAGTTTAAACTTATTGAAATGGGCTACTTTCCTTTTGAAATGATAATTAATGTCTTGAAAGCAACTTTTTTTTCAATTTCTTTTTGCTCAAAATATAGCAATACCGAACAAATTCTTGGTCCTGCTATTTGAATTTGATTCACTGAGAAGGGTATTAAGATTTCCTTATTTAATGCAGACCCCAATCTCTTTTCCTGATAATAAATCTATTTTCAGAAATCTGTGCCTGTTTGTGCCTGTGGTATGTGTGTGTGTATGTGTGCGTGTGCATGTGTGTGTGCATGTGTGTGTGTGTCTGTGTCTATGTTGAAAATGAGAGATTTCAAATATATAAAATGCTTTCTGTCATGTTTTTGGTGTCTGTATATGATAACGGATGATAGAACTTAATGAGAACATTCACTACAAAATAGCTACCTCAGCTGTCATTACTTTAGGGTAAAACTCCTGCAGGGGTAGAAACAGTGATCACTTGATACTACAACAGAGATTAGATTTAAGAGAGATCAATAGGACAATTCTGTTGCACAAATTTTATTACTATCTTTCCAAGAGCTGAGGTGAAATGTGGGCTCGGATTGATTCATTAGATTACTATGGACTCAAACATAGGTCAGTATACAATGTTTGCAATGTACAGTGAGGCTGTTAACCATAATCATCTTAGCAACCTAAGTGAATATCATTTCTCTTATTCATACTATCTTTAACATTGAGGTTTATTCTACATATAACTGCCACTTATAATAGTGACTTATTTATTATTTAAATAAAATAAGATAGAAATAAAAAATAGGAGAAATTCTCAGTATGTTGCATTTAACAATAAAATTGTATATGTGAAAATGAATAGATTATGATAAATATTTTCAAAACAAAAATGTATATGAAATAGGAGAAGGAACTAACATGAAATGCACAGATCATGTATTCAACATTTATATCACTTAATAGGTTGATGTTCTTTAAAAGTCACATTTATTTTCACCATTTTCACAATATCAAGTTTAACAAAAAAAGAGGGAAGAAAATTATGCAGTTAAGATTTTTATAAGTTCTTTTTATTTACTTTTATTAGACTTGGCTATTATACTCAGTTTCTCCCCAATCCTGCAAATACCAAGTAGCTCTTAACTATCTACCTACTAACTATATTTTTTTCTTTCATGGACAACAGTGTGCAATACTTCTTCCAATGAATAAACTAATTACTCAAAAAATATGATAGCCTTATATTTATATTATTAATTATTACCCATTAAGCAATATTTTTTCATTTTCATTTTATTTTATTTTATTTTTCCCCCACATGGCAGAGCCTGGCAAGCTACCTGTGATGTATATGATATGCCAAAAACAGCAACAATAGCTTGTTCTTCACATTCCTGGAGCGAGCAGACACCATCGGGCTACACTAGCACGTGACAGGGATAAATGAAGATGCCACTGGTGCCCGCTCAAGCAAATAGATAAATAATAGGATGACAGTGACAGTGACAGTGAATTATTGTCCATTACTTCAGGTTAATGTTTCAATTTTCAGTCCAAATAATTATTGTGATAAACTTTCTTATGTCATACAATTTTAGCAATCTTTGGAACTTCCAGGCTCATTCGAACTTTGCAGTGCATTCAAGTTAAGTGGTGGTTCGGCTACTGAACTTCCAGGATTGCTTGCAGTCATTCTAGAGAGTTTATGCAATGCTGCATATTGAACCCTTGGCCCCCAAATGCAAGACATCTGCTTGAACCCTCTATGTAGTTCCCTGTAATCAAAATAATTTAATTTTTAAGTTCTAGTTCTAGATGGCAGACTAAATAGAAACAGAGCTTGCCTGAAAATAAAATTTCTTCCACTACATAGAACGTAATGCACATAAAAAACCAATAGTCAATGAATTATTTAAAAAAATACATAAAGTAAAGGAATGGACAGTGTCCAGTGAAACAAACTCTAAGATTCTGTGTATGCAAGTTGAATCTATCACTCTGGTAAGGAGGCAAGAAGTCTTGCAAGGTGGCATATAAGGCCAGTACTTTACCTGCTAGACTATCTCTCTAGGCCCCAAATCTATTTTTTCTTGATTTAAATCTAAATACTTCTTTTTTAAAAAGTACCTTTTTAAATTAAACTCTCTTGATTTCGAGTGGTACTAACGTGAATGTTCTAAGTGTATGGTGTTACCAGGGTGCCAATATCTACCAGTATTTGTTAAAGCAAATAATGACAACTATATCCTCCTGATTTTAATATTAATGTCACTTAGACAAGCATTTCTAGAAAGGGCTGTCATCCATGGAAAAGTACTGAGCATACATCAGATGTTTATCTGGATGGTTCACTGTTGCTCATCGATTTGCTCAAGTGGGCACCAGTAACGGCTTCATTGTGAGACTTATTGTTACTGTTTTTGGCACATCGAACAGACCATGGGTAGTTTGCCAGGCTCTGCCGTATGAGCAGGATACTCTCGGTAGATTGCCGAGCTCTCCAAGGGGGATGGAGAAATCAAACCCTGATTGGCTTTGTGCAAGACAAATGCCCTACCTGCTGTGCTATTGCTCCAGTCCTAGTAATAATAATAATAATAATAATAATAATAAAATAATAATAAAAAGAGTCTCTTGCCCACATGCCTGGCTGTCTTCCCCGGGGCCCCTTGGAGGGGATGGGCTCCAGCTTCACTCCCCTCCGAGGAGAGTTCCCGGCAGCCAAAGACCACCAGCCAGCACCTAGCTACAGCCATGCTTGAGGCCCCTCTCCACATGTTTGGACAGTCCTCATGCATGAAGGTACTGGCAGAGGAACCCAGGTGTGTGTAATCCCATCAACGGCCAACATCCAGAGAGAGACTTAAAAGCAAGCTCTCAGAAGGCTATTTTGTAGCCTACTTCTCCCTCTGGAAGAAAGTGGCAAGTTTCTGAGAGTTTCCTGCCCACATGGGACAGCCTTGCAAGCTTCCCATGGTGTATTCATATGCTAAATCAAGTAATAAGCTGGATCTCATTCCCCTAACCCTGAAAGAGGCCCCAGTGAGACGGACATCTTTGGGAGGGCCGAGTAGAGACAGACTTCTAAGATCTCAGGGAAAGGATGAAATGAGAAGTTACTGAGCCCGCTCAAGAAATCGATGATTAATGGTAATCGAACATGATCGTGAATAATAAAATAAAAACAAAACCACCAGAAAGATTGAGGAAGCTTTTCCAATCCCATTCCCATTTTCTTTCGTATTCTTCATCCATGCCAAGTCATAGTTAATCCTGTATCAAACCACTTATCACCTATTTGCCTTAAAATTCATGCCCCACCGATAATTGCCAAGAAAAAGAAATGAATGGGCAAACAAGATGTTTTTTCCTTCAAGTGACTCACTACTAGTAAGTAAAAAAAAAAAAAATGGATTTTGACCTTGTTTAACACGCAAATGCCTGAGTCCATCAGAGAGAATGGAAAATGAAAGTGAAGCGGAGTCAGTAGTAAATGCTGAAGATTCTGGATTTCCAGAGTAGTGGGTTCAAAGCCTAGCCCTTTCCCTGATAGCCTGCTCATGCTGTTTTCCCCCGTTTTTAGCAAGCTGCTCCAGCCTGCAGTTGTGCTTCACTCACGATCATTTACCAAGACCTACAGTTTTTGGCCAGACCCCCAGTGAGTGTGAGTCCTGCCCAGCTTTGCTGCACTTGAGGTGAGAATATTCTGAAACACGCTGACACGGAGTTTGCACTCCTCCAAGAGGCACTGGGTGGGCCCTGTGGGTCCAGATATATGAGACTTGCATGTATAGATTTCAGAATACCTACAGGGGTCTGAAGAGATAGTACAGTGGGTAGGGTGTTTGCCTTGCACACGCCCGACCCAGGTTCAATCCCCTGCATCCCTTATGACCCCCCGCCCCAGCAACATCAGGAGTCATTCCTGAATGCAGAGGCAGGAGTAAACCCTGAGCATATCTGGGTGTGACCCACCCCCACCCCCTCAAAAAAAGAAAAAAAGCCAAAAACCAAAATTATAAAAACAACAGATTATCTCTAAGATGCTCCATGCAAAGATTGTATCTAAGGCCTTATGCTCTGCCTCCCGGGGGCATCCTGGGGTACATGTGGGGAGGAGTCAGCCCAGCAAGGAGGGGCTTGGGGGTGAGAACTGAAGTCCAGGGAGAGGCAGGAGGGGCCCCTGCAGGCAGAGTCCAACCAGAATCCTTGTGTCTTCCCAGAAAACCTTCAAGTGACTGAGGCCCAACTTTCCTGACATAAAGACAGTGCCTCCTGGCCACAGCGCATGCCCACTGAGGCCCCTGGAGACCAGGCAGACATAGGGTAAGGCTAAGGCTATTCTTGGCGCAGAGGCAGGGAAAGCTCCCTGTGTCTGCTGCCATGGGGAGACTGACCAATAGGTTCCCCTGGGAAAGCCAGGAGACAGTGAAGAGTGGACAGCCACTGGGTGACGAAGACTAGCTTGTCCAGTTGCTCTCAAGCGTCTGGACAATTTCAGAAAATTTTACAATCCCAAAGGAGATCGCACCTCTCCAGCAAACCAGCAGAGCACTTAAAGGATGGCTAAAGCCTTTGCTTCCCCAGCCACCCACTTCTCAAAGTCTAGAGGAGGACTATCCCGAAGAACTACTTCTGCTCACTCTGAGTCCAACAAATAGTACCCATGGCCGGAAGTCTGAGCACTACAAGACTCTCAGACGAGAGAAAGGTTTGTGTTCTTTCCTCAGGCAATGATAGTCCCTTTCAGCTAAGGGGATCACAGGACCACTCCTATGCAAGCTCCTGCAAGGGTGAGAGTGTTTGTGGCCCAGACAGGAAGTCCTCCTCAGGCCCCCAGCCCAGAAACCTAACCCTAGCACCCGTCTCCACCTTATCAGGATCCTGACACCCTCTATGGCTTTTAGGTCAAGCGTGAACATTCTGGAAGATATGGTCTGTGAGTGGGTAGCCCAGAGAACCAGAGACCAAGTGTCAAGGAAATTTATGGTATGTGGTTGCTATACATGAGGGCCCTTGCAAGTGAGGCCTGCTACATTTTTTACTCCCAGTGAAATAGCACAAGCTTAATACTGAATGTGTGTGTGTGTGTGTGTGTGTGTGTGTGTGTGTGTGTGTGTGTGTGTGTGTGTGTAGTAGCTATTTCAGTCAAGACGGTTTAGTGGGAAGGGCATTGGAGCTACAAACAATTAAACACTCCTAATGACACTTACTGTTTGGTTCCCCCTGGGGAAGTTGCAGTTTCTGGGGTGGAGGCTCATCCTGTCAAATGGGAGGTGGAGGGTGTGTGGAAAGCATCTGGTTTGTGACGCTGCTGGGAGAAGCCGAGGAAGTCAAGAATACAGACAGGCAAAAGGAAGTGGCTGGTTCAAAAGAAGGGAACTAATACTTCATTTGAAAATTTCACTTTAAAAAAAGTCCCCCAAACCCCCAGCTCTATTGATTTGCTAGTGCCCTCTGTTTCTTTTGGTGTATCACTGTATCACTGTCATCCCATTGCTCATCGATCTGGATGGTTAGAAAATAGAAATTAACATTATAAGTGGAATATTTTATAAAAATTCAGTAGCATCTTTTCAATATATATTTATGAATGTTATAATTCTTCACAAAATAAATTATGCCTATATATGTGTGTAGTGTATATATAATATGTATGTCTATATAGATTATATATATATTTGGGTATTTTTTTGGTTGAGGCTATGAATAGCTCTGGTTGTGTGCTGGGATTGCACTTGTACTTAGAGGAACATATGCAGGGTCAGTCATTGAACTGGGCCAGCTGCATACAAGATTCAACGACTTAACTATATTTCCAATCCACTATCTATAATTTAGGCCAGTTTATTTTTTATAAAACATATGGTATAGAATATATTTCTTAAAATATACTAAAATAAAACTAAGTTGCCAGACAAAAGGGGTAGAATTAATATTTTATTTATGCAATACAAATATTTTCTTCACAAATCAAAGGAAGAAGAAAGGAGTAGCAGGAGAAGGAAGAGGAGGAGTAGGAAAAGGAGGACAATAAGGAGGAAGAGGAGAATAAGGAGGAGGTGGAAGAGGAGGGAAATGAGGAGGAGAAAGAGGAGGAAGATAAAAATATACCTGTAAGTGTAAATAAAATTTTACATTTTCAAATACCTGTATGATTAATTAAATAGATACACAATAATAAATCGTTCTAGAAGCTAAAAAATATATTCCAAAGTAAAATCAACGTTACTATGTTTAGTATAGGGTCCAAAGAGATAGTAAAGGTATTAGGCATATGTCCTGCATGAGGTCAATATGAGTTAGAGTCCCAGAAGCGTCGAGTTCTCCAAGAACCAACAGAGGCAGCCCTGGAGCTGAGCACTGCCATCCACAGGGCTTGAGCAGGAATCCTCAGACTCTTCCATTGAACTGCTTGTTAGGCTGGCAACATATTGCCAGGAGAGATCCAAGGACTCCTAAACACTACTTAGAAGACATCCCCCAAAAGCTCAAACCATTATATTAAGTCTATAAAAATTTATTCAAAATGAATAAATTTTGTTTTCCTATTAATATTTAAAACAGATCTAACTTGCAATTATATTGCAAGGCAGTAATCTGGTTAATAATATATCATAATTTTTAATATTAGATACATAATCATGAGTCAGTATACAGTTGTTTCAGTTGATCCATATAACAATAAACATGTCAAATTTGTTTAATGCCTGTAATAATTTAAAATTTCTTAGAAAGATAACAAAATTTTTATGACATGGTTATATTATTTCTTTAGATCAGTACATATCAAAAGATATAATGGTATAGTGACAAAAATTAATTAATGCATTTTTCTTTATTAGCCAAGTAGAAAGGTGAAGACAATTTTACTACCTTTCACATTAGTCCTTTGAGCAACACACCTAAATGAAATGAATAAATTCTAATATATACATACATATACATATATATGTATATATGGGTGTGTACCCATGTGAATGCATGTGTGTGTGTGTGTGAAAGTGTCTGTAATAAGATTATATTTCAGTGTTTAACACCAACATTGGCTAAAATAATTGAGACTAAGGCTGGGTAAATAGCTCAAGTAGTTGAAATACGTTCTCTGCATCTGAAGCCTGAGGTTCAATCCCTGGCACCAAATGTTCCCCCAGGCATAAAACTTGGAGTAGTCCCTATATCATATAGTGATACAGTGTGTGGCTTCCACACCTGATTTGAATGAGTCACACACACCTGACTTAAATGAGCCTAATAAAATCACTGCTTTTTCTTTTAAAATTTATAATAACCAGACAAATTTGCATCTGATGACTAAAATAGGTCATGAGATTATAGGCTTTCTGAGTATATAGATAAAGAGGTAGAGTTATAGTTGATATAGGGATAGATATGAAGATAAGTAGCTGCTTTTTATTGAGCAAAAACAAGTGATGTTATGGAATTCTAAAAGTAAGTGAAACAATTTTAATCAGTGATGATAGAATATATAGTAATAAAACTAAATAAATAACACAATTTTGGTACTAATAAAGTGTGTAATCACCAGGTGACTAGGAAGACCATGGCTTTCTCTCGCCGCCTGTGGTCAGTGGTCTAGTGCAGCTTCGCCCCCTGGGATGGCCAATGTCATGGGTGGACGAAGGAGGAAACGAGGGCCAGGCTGGTTGGTGATTAGTTGCCATTTATTCCATTCTCCCCATGCGCCTGTTCCAATCTCACTAAGCTCCTCATTCCCGTCTCCTCCTGACTCCCTCACTCATCTCTCTGTGCTCCCACTCACCATTTTGATCTCTCTCCAGTCTCTCTCCAGCTCCCCACATTGGGGATAGCAACCACACACTAAGGTCTGGTAGCACAATCAACATATGAAAGGCCTCCACTCAAGGACCAGAAAGTACCACTTAGGGGTTTTTCTCCTTTCCTTAGCCCAATAACTTAATTAACATCTTAATTAACATCTTAGTTCTACTTCTTAATATTATTTTGTATGGACACAGTAAAAGATATATTTTGTATATCTAAAAGCTTGTATGGTGGCTCTTCTGGGACATCTCAATATAGATCTCAGACTACAGTGCTCAGACCAGATTAGACTTTCCTAACCCTAGCAGTGTCTTAATCTGGTTGTTACTTTTTGGATCATGACAGAATTTGTCCATGACCATGCTTTTAACTTATAGATAAGTATTATGGTTCTTTGGCCTGCCCATTTCAATGCCAGGGTAGCTCACAGCTTGCCCTGGGTCCTTCCAGTCCCTTGTCGGGACCATGCTTTTGGGGTGCTAGGAAGTAAGGGCAACTGAGGCTCAAGTAGAGAGAACAGACACCCAAGAGCGAATATTATTCAAAGTTAATTAACTCCCAAGTTATAAAAGCATAGCATTAACTGTCTTCCTGCATCTACACAAAAAGGATATTGCACTGAATTAACTGCAAAGGACTTAAAGAGAAGAGAAAAATAATATTTACAAGTTAACAGAGTCTGATTAGGAGACAAAGATTATTGACCTATTGACCAGTTGGGAAAGGAGAGCACAAAGAAAGAGGTTACAAATAAACACAGAGGAAGGGAGCACTGTGATGGGAGTAACCCATTAAACCTAAACTCTCTGTGGTAAGGTAGAAAGGACAAACCAATGTTATTCTGCAATAAGGAATTTTAATAAATAACAATACTCTCCTAAGAAAAACCCACATATTTATGACAGAATTAAAAGATTGTTCTAAATCATTAGAAAAACTATTCAAGAATTATAAACTATCATGAATAATATCGCTAAAAATTTTCTTTACTAACATGCCATTAGGTACAGCATATAAAACCATGGCCAATACGAATGCTACAAAATATTTATTATTAGACTCACAGTTTTTGTGAATTAAGAATTTGAATGATATAGCAGAGATGCCTAAAATTACCCATGTTCGATTCCTCCACCCTCTCAGATAGCCCGGAAAGCTACTGAGAGTATGGAGCCCGCACAACAGAGCCTGGCAAGCTACCCGTGCGTATTGGATATTGGATATGCCAAAAACAGTAACAATAAGTCTCTCAATGAGAGACATTACTGGTGCCCGCTCAAACAAATCGATGAGCAACGGGATGACAGTGATAGTGACAGTGACAGATGAAATATGACTCAAATAAATGATTAATGATAATAAACAAAATAATATATTCATGATGTTGCTTAATACCTCACATTGAATTCCAGGGAAAAGTTTTCATTTACATAATATCCTCCATTGTAGGATAACATGGGTTTGTCCTTTCCACCTTGCCACAGGAAGCTTAGGTTTATTTGGGTTACTCCCATCACAGTGCTCCCATTCCTCTGTGTTTATTTGTAACTTCTTTCTTTATGTTCTGTTAACTTGTAAATATTGTTTTTCTCTTCTCCTTAAATCCTTTGTATAGTTAATCAGAGCAATGTCCTTTCTGTATGGGTACAAGAAGACAGTTAACGCTATGTTTTTGTAACAGGAGAGTTAATTGACTCCAAATGATATTTTCCTCCTGGCATCTATTCTCTCGACTTAAGCGTCAGTTGCCATAACTTCTTAGCACCCCCAAAAGCATGGTCCTTAATAGGGACTGGATGGCAAGCGATGAGCTATGAGCTACCCTGGCACATAGCCTGGGTATGAGCCTGATGGTATGGGTGAGATGGGCCTGGCCAAAGTGCCATAATGCTTAACTATAAGTTAAGAGCATGGTCATGGACAAATTCTGTCATGATCCAAAAAGTAATAACTAGATTCGGACCCTGCTAAGG
The DNA here is from genome assembly GCF_027595985.1 of Sorex araneus. Lineage (NCBI taxonomy): Eukaryota > Metazoa > Chordata > Mammalia > Eulipotyphla > Soricidae > Sorex > Sorex araneus. Next base: position 225,800,652 of record NC_073313.1, on the reverse strand, counting down.
TTAGAAATGATTAATCTGGCCTGAGCACTGTGGTCTGAGTTTATTGCAAGATGTTCCCAGGAGAACTGCCCTACAAGCTTAATGTATCCTTACTGGTCCATACAAAATAACTAATATTAAGGAGTAGAATTAAGATGTTAATCAAGATGTAAATTGTTATTAGACTGAGGAGGAGTACCCCTAGGTGGTGTTCGGGCCCTTGAGCCTGATGGGCAGTCAGGAAGGGCTTTCTTATGGAATGGGTGTAACATCGGCCCAGAGTGCTGGGGGTGGAGAGACAAAAGAGTTGAAAAGAAGAGAGACATAAGAGTTGGAGGGGTTGAGAGATAGAGCAGGGAGCAAGATGGAGGGTGGAAAGATGAACAGGAGAGACAGGAGGAGACGGGAATGAGGGGCAGTGTCAGACTAGAATGGGGGAATCAGAGAGACTGGAACAGGCCTGTGGGGAGAATGGAATAAATGGCATCTGAACAATCAACCGGCTTGGCCCTCGTTTCCTCCTCCATCTGCCCCGTGGCCTGGGCCTCCCTGGTTGGGCAAACAATCAGAGCCCACTGAACTCGGGTGGCGAGGGGGAGAGCTGCCGGGGACTCCCCAGGCCGCCTCGAAGATTAAAAACTCCATCTGATTTTTTGTTTAGTGACATATGTCAATAAAGTGCCTAGTATTATCTAATCTACTATGTCCCTAAAATATTACTTATAATATTATAGCTGTAATATTATACAGAGTGTTTCATTCAAATATCAACAATGTCAAACAATATTCAGGCAATACGCTTTACAAATAAATGCCCTTATTTTTTCATATCACTTAATGAATATAATATTAATAGCTATCATACTGACATTTTTTAAAGTTTTGTTTTACTTTAATATTTTCGTAATCGTATCATATATACAATGGATATATGTCACTTTAAAGATTTAATCATTGTCACTGTATCACTGTCATCCTGTTGTCGATTTACTCGAGCGGGCACCAGTAACGTCTCTATTCCTTTCAGCCCTGAGATTTTAGCAGCTTCTTCTTACTTATTTTTGCAAACAATTGGAGGCTCTTTGAGTGTCAGGGGAATGAGACCTATCACTACTGTTTTTGGCATATTAAATACACCATGGGTAGCTTACCAGGCTCTGCTGTGTGGGCGAAATACTTTCTGCAGCTTGCTGGACTCTCTGAAAGGTATGTATATATCTGTTACTGTATTTGGGATATGAATACGCCACAGGGAGCTTGTGAGGTTCTCCCATGTGGGCAATAAACTCTCGGTAGCTTGCCAGGTTCTCCAAGAGGGAGAACTAGGTTATCAGATGTTGATAAAGATGTTGATAAAGATAAGATGTTGCTCCTTTTGGGAGCTTAGTTTTATAGTATCTGGATGTTGGATGTTGATGGAATTGCATGGCGCTGGGGCAGTTTCTGGGCGTGACCGCCTAGTAACTGGAAAATGGGGAATCTGGGTGGAAGAGGCCCAGTCCCGATCTGAACAGCCTTGGAGATCTCGGCCCCAGGTCTCACACACCTGGGTTCCTCTGCCACTTCCTTCATGCATGAGGCTCATCCAGACGTGTGGACAGTGGTCTTGAGCATGGCTGTGGCTGGGTTCCAGAGGTCTTCAACTGGAGAGACCCTTGTGTAAGTGAAGGAGAGGCTATGAAAGACTACTCTCTGCAGCCTCTCTGCATATTTCCAAGGCATCATCTAGAGACATCATCTGGAGACAACACGCGTATCTGATGATGCCGTACCAAGAAACAAGATGCTCATGTGGATGGCTAGAGAAAGTCAATGGAGAATTCTGAAGGATAATGAATGGCTGCCATTGTTTAGCCCGGGATGCTCTCTCATAAAGCAGAGAAGAGCAAGGATTATTCTATCTCCCTTTTAAAGATAAAATCAGGGTGGACCATTTTCCCGTTGGAGACCCCGCCCCACCTGGAGAAGCGCTCCCCGCGTCCTGTGCCCGCAGTGGGGGGCCCGCTCGGAACGCCCCAGCCCCGCCTGGCAGGTCTCAGTCATTCGCCCACCGCGCCTGACCCCTCCATCTCCTGTCCAGCAGGCCTCAAAAGTGGGCATGGACTCTGTTTTGTTTTTTGTTTTTTTTACCATTCCATGCATTGTCCTTTGGCCACAATTGATACAACCCACTCCTCTGAAGAACTCCCTGGTCATCTTAGTCACTATATGTTAATAGTCAAGTAACCTAGCCTATCCTAACTTCACGAAAACTCTCAGTGAACACATCGAGTTGCACATAAAAGTCCTCTGGAAAAAAAGAGCATAGCCCCACATTTTCAGTTGAGGTCCCTCCCAAGCTAAGGAGAGCACCAGATAGTAAAGCCCATAACAACATGAAGAAGAAACAGAGAAAATCCCCACCACCAGGAGAGATCCAAGAAAATATATCACTAACCTCAGCAGCGACCTCCCAGAAATACAACCTCCTCTCAGATAAAGAATTCAGAGAGGAAATTGTGAGGATGGTTCACGAACTCAAAGCAACTATGGAACAAACTTCCAATAAATTAAGGGAGGATATGGATGCAGCATTTTACGCTCCACCAAGATCATCCAGGAAGAAATGAGAGCAGAAATTTCAAAGCTACGAACAGAAGTCACACAACTAAAAGAATCAGTAGATGAAATAAAAAACTCGGTAGAAATGAACGGAAACTTTACCAAGGAAGAGATACGAATGGCCAAAAGGCACATGAAAAAGTGCTCTACATCACTAATCATCAGGGAGATGCAGATCAAAACAATCAGGAGATGCCACCTCACACCTCAATAGTAGAATGACTACAGCCGAAGACAGAATCAGTGAGCTTGAAGATGAGCTGCACAAAGCATATAGGCAACAAAAAATAATGGCAAAAGACCTCAAAATGGCTCTAGAGCAAATTAGAGTCCTAGGAGATGACCTCAGGAGAAACAACATAAGAATCATGGGAGTGCCGGAACCACACGGAACCAATCCCAATGAAAAAAACACCATTAAAGACATCATTGCTAAAAAATTCCCAGAGCTAGAGAATGCGGACATCCAGATCCAAGGAGTCCGAAGGGTGCCAGCTAAAAGGGACCTAAATAGAAAATCCGCAAGGCATATCATTGTCAGAATGATGAAGCCCGTGGATAGAGACACAATACTGCAAGCAGCAAGATCAAAGAAGGAGATCATATACAAAGGAGCACCCCTTAGATTCACAGCAGACCTATCAGAAGAAACCCTCCAAGCCCGAAGACAATGGTGGGATATAGTGAAAAAACTTAATGAAATGAATGCCTCACCAAGAATACTCTACCCAGCTAAACTCTCAGTTAAACTTGAAGGAACCATACACTATTTCACGGACAAGCAACAGCTCAGGAACTTCATAGACTCAAGACCAAATTTAAAAGAAGGACTCAAATGGCTACTATAAGACAAGGAAAAAACCTACAAGAACAACAAACCCTACAGAAAAATGACACAAAATCCCATGATAATAATTTCTCTTAGTGTTATCAGTCTAAATGCATCAATCAAGAGGCACAGAGTGGCAAAATGGATTCGGAAACTAAACCCAACTTTCTGCTGCCAACAAGAAACACATCTGAATTGTCAGAACAAACACAGACTCAAAATCAAAGGATGGAAAACAATCCTGCAAGCAAACAGCCCCCTCAAAAAAAAACGGGGGTGGCCATACTAGTGTCCGATAGCATAGATTTCAGGCTGAAAAAGATCAGAAGGGATAGCGAAGGTCATTTTCTATTCATCAAGGGACCTGTACAACAGGAAGAAATCACACTCCTAAATGTATACACACCTAATGAATGACCAGCTAAATACTTAAAAGAACTCCTAACAGAATTTAAGGAGGACATAACTAGCACCACGATAGTAGTTGGAGATTTCAACACTGCCTTATCACCTCTGGATAGATCGACAAGAACTACACTCAGCAAGGAAACGATGGCCCTGAAGGAAAAAATGGAGGAGTCAGGGCTAATAGACCTATACAGGGCTATACACCCCCCAAAGAAAGAATACACATTCTTTTCCAGCGCACACAGAACGTTTTCCAAAATAGACCACGTTCTGGGTCACAAACCTCAACATCAGACCACAAACCATAAGGTACATTGAAGACAAGGTAGGCAAAACCCTCCACAATATTGAAGATAAAGGTATCTTCAAAGATGACACGGAACTAAGCAATCTAGTAAAAACAGAGATCAACAAATTGGACTACATTAAACTAAAAATCTTCTGCACCACAAAAGATACAGTGACCAGAATACAAAGACTATCTACAGAATGGGAAAGGATATTTACACAATACCCATCAGATAAGGGGTTGATATCAATGGTATATAAAGCACTGGTTGAACTCTACAAGAAGAAAACTTCCAATCCCATCAAAAAATGGGGTGAAGAAATGAACAGAAACTTTACCAAGGAAGAGATACGAATGGCCAAAAGGCACATGAAAAAGTGCTCTACATCACTAATCATTGCAGATCAAAACAACCAGGAGATGCCACCTCACACCACAGAGACTTGCACACATCCAAAAGAACAAAAGCAACCGCTGTTGGAGAGCATGTGGGGAGAAAGGGACCCTTCTACACTGCTGGTGGGAATGCCGACTGGTTCAGCCCTTTTAGAAAACAATATGGACTCTTCTCAAAAAATTAGAAATCGAGCTCCCATTTGACCCAGCAATACCACTGCTGGGAATATATCCCAGAGAAGCAAAAAAGTATAGTCAAAATGACATCTGTACTTATATGTTCATCGCAGCACTGTTTACAATAGCCAGAATCTGGAAAAAACCCAAGTGCCCTAGAACAGATGACTGGTTGAAGAAACTCTGGTACATCTATACAATGGAATACTATGCAGCTGTTAGAAAAAATGAGGTCATGACGTTTGCATATAAGTGGATCAGCATGGAAAGTATCATGCTAAGTGAAATGAGTCAGAAGGAGAGAGACAGACATAGAAATATTGCACTCATCTGTGGAATATAGAATAATAGACTATATGACTAACACCCAAGAATAGTAGAAATAAGTACCAGGAGGTTGTCTCCATGGCTTGGAGGCTGGTCTCTCATTCTGGGAAACTCAGAGAAGGGAACACCAAGTAAAATGTGGTCGGTGGTCATGTGGCGGAAGGGTGATGCGGGCCGAATATAGACTAGAGACTGAACACAATGGCCACTCAACACCTTTATTGCAAACCACAACACCTAATCAGAGAGAGAGGACAAAAGGGAATACCCTTCCATAGTGGCAGTGTGGGGTGGGGGGAGACGGGACTGGGGAAGGTGGGAGGGATGTTGGGTTTACTGGTGGTGGAGAATGGGCACTGGTGAAGGGATGGGTTATCAAACTTTGTATGGGGGAAACATGAGCACAAAAATGTATAAATCTGTAACTGTACCCTCACGTTGACTCACTAATTAAAAATAAACTATTAATAAAAAAAAATCAGGGTGGACCAACACCATGAGATTTGCTCAGATCAGAAAGGTGACTGGAAGGATATTTTCTGGGGGTTGGGGCGCACCCAGCAGTGCCCGGGAACAGACCGCCAATTTGCTTGGCTCTGTGGAAGTTGACGTCAGTATTTGCACGCTGGGCAGCATGAAGGTGGGGTGCAAAGGGGATAACAATCAACACTGAGATGAAAGGACATTGGGGAGTCTGTCATTTCAGCTCGGGTCACGAACAGAGCTTTCAGTTTTCAGCTTTCCCCAGCTGAAATATTTAATGGCTTAAAAAATTCAGTAACTGTTTCTAGGGGAAACTATGCTTTTAAAAGATTGGTAAATTTCAAAAATTAAATGTCACCAACCTCAATTTTCTTTTGAGAATTTTTATTTTTCTTTTAATCTTATTTGTTTTGGGAAGCCTCTAGGTCACTTCAGTAATATTCAGCAAACCTGACAGGGCAATTCAACACTAAAACTTGTGAATAGGGTGCTACTCAGAGCCTGGGGTGTTCGTGACCTCTAGGACTGTCCAGAGGAACTTGGGAGCCTCCAGGCATATACTGAGAATACTTGAGAGTACTTGGTGAGTAATCCTTGTATCTAGGTTTAAACTCAACTCCCAATGCATGTAAAGCATATATTCCTAAACAACTGATTTATCTCTTCTGTCATTGATGGCCAATGCTAACACAACTTATATAAAATTAATTAAAGATCAACTGTCCTTAACACTTTGTGAATTAAAGCTTGACACCGACATTTTAACTCTTAAAAAACAAGTCATCAGAATTTTCATAATATTAATAGTTCTAAAACTATAAAATTGTTCAAAATTTCCACTTACATGAGGAAGTACCACAAGTAAAGTGCTTTTCTTATGTGTGACTGACCTGGGTTTAATTCCAGGCACAGTCTATGGTCCACTTAGCACCACTGGGTATAACCAAAAAAAATACCAATGACATCAAGAACAAAAAAAATTTTCAATTACAAGTACAAAATATTTCAAATAAGAACATTATTTTTTTCTAATGTCCACACTTAAAAAGTGGGAGCAGTTACCAATAGTATTACAACCTGTATATGATAAAAATTTAAATTTAAATATTATACATTCGTCATCATCATAATGATCATCATCTCATTGATTGTTAATTTTCTCAAGCAGTCTCAGTAACGTCTCTATTCAGCCTAGCCCTGAGATTTTAGAAGCTTCTCTTTACTCGTCCTTCTCAATGGTGCCACATTGGAGGCTCTTTCAGGTTCAGAGGAATAAGACCCATTATTGTTACTGGTTTGGGCATATGAATACACCATGGGGAGTTTGCCAGCTCTCCCACGTGGGCAGGAAAATCTCGGTAGCTTGCCAGGTTCTCCAAGAGGGAGAACTAGGCTATAAGATGTCTAGGCTTCTAGGAACTTGGTTTTATAGTCTTTGGATGTTGGCCATTGATGGGATTACGTGGTGCTGAGGGCAGTTTCTGGGTGTGACCGCCTAGTTTCTGGAAAATGGGGGATCTGGGCAGAAGAGGCCCAGTTCTGATTCGAGCAGGCTTAGAGATCTCAGCCCTGGGTTCACACACCTGGGTTCCTCTGCCCATTCCTTCAAGCATGAGGCTCATCCAAACATGTGGAGAGGGGCCTTGAGCGTGGCTGTGACTGGGTTCCGGAGATCTTCAGCTGCAGCAGCTCTGCTCAGTGCAGGAACGGAAACAACCCACCCCCTCTGCAGGGGCCCCCGGTGAAGGCAGTCAGACATGGGGGCAAGAGACTCTGCCATTATACATTCATATTATCATAAAATAAAATATATTTAGTTTTAAGTTAATCACTGATAGCATATACATACACACATATATACATAATTCAGTAATAGTCATACACATATAGTTCAGTATACATAGCACTTTGTGTATACTGAAGTTCAACATTGCAATGCTCTATGTCTCAGGTTCTAAGGAAGTTTGGGTCAATGCTGTAAAAAAGTACAACTGTTTCATAAATATTACCATATTAAAACTAATGAAAATAAATGCAGAAAAATAAAAATGAATAATAGAAGAGAAAATACTACATAATGTAATTATAAGAATATCTGGCGAGATATTCCCCTCTAAATATCAATTTTAATATATATTACATATATTAATAATTTTAGTTATGAATTATAAACTTTTTATAAAAGATTTTAAATATCATTCTTTCCTTAGAGTTGCATATTTTTTTAATCAAAGAAATTTTTTTTTTATAGTTTATTTTTAATTAGTGAGTCAACGTGAGGGTACAGTTACAGATTTATACATTTTTGTGCTCATGTTTCTCCCTTACAAAGTTTGTTAACCCATCCCTTCACCAGTGCCCATTCTCCACCACCAGTAAAACCAACATCCCACCCCCCCTTCCCAGTCCCGTCTCCCCCCACCCCACACTGCCACTATGGCAGGGTATTCCCTTTTGTTCTCTCTCTCTGATTAGGTGTTGTGGTTTGCAATAAAGGTGTTGAGTGGCCATTGCGTTCAGTCTCTAGTCTATATTTGGCCCGCATCATCTTTCCCCCACATGACCAACAACCACATTTTACTTGCTGTTCCCTTCTCTGAGTTGCCCAGAATGAGAGAACAGCCTCCAAGCCATGGTGACAACCTCCTGGTACTTATTTCTACTATTCTTGGGTGTTCGTCTTATAGTCTATTATTCTATATTCCACAGATGAGTGCAATCTTTCTATGTCTGTCTCTCTCTTTCTGACTCATTTCACTTAGCATGATACTTTCCATGTAGATCCACTTATATGCAAACGTCATGACCTCAATTTTTCTAACAGCTGCATAGTATTCCATTGTATATATGTACCAGAGTTTCTTCAACCAGTCATCTGTTCTAGGGCACTCGGGTTTTTTCCAGATTTTGGCTATTGTAAACAGTGCTGCGGTGAACATATAAGTGCATATGTCACTTCGACTATACTTTTTGGCTTTTCTGGGATATATTCCCAGCAGTGGTATTGCTGGGTCAAATGGGAGCTCAACCTCAAGTTTTTTGAGAATTGTCCATACTGTTTTCCAAAAGGGCTGAACTAGCCGGCATTCCCACCAGCAGTGTAGAAGGGTCCCTTTCTCCCCACATCCTCTCCAACAGCGGTTGCTTTTGTTCTTTTGGATGTGTGCTAGCCTCTGTGGTGTGAGGTGGTATCTCATGGTTGTTTTGATCTGCATCTCTCTGATGATTAGTGATGTAGAGCACTTTTTCATGTGTCTTTTGGCCATTCGTATCTCTTCCTTGGTAAAGTTTCTGTTCATTTCTTCGCCCCATTTTTTGATGGGGTTGGATGTTTTCTTCTTGTAGAGTTCAACCAGTGCTTTATATACCCTTGATATCAACCCCTTATCTGATGGGTATTGTGTAAATATCCTTTCCCATTCTGTAGATAGTCTTTGTATTCTGGTCGCTGTTTCTTTTGCTGTGCAGAAGCTTTTTAGTTTAATGTAGTCCCATTTGTTGATCTCTGTTTTTACTAGATTGCTTAGTTCCGTGTCATCTTTGAAGATACCTTTATCTTCAATATCCTGGAGGGTTTTGCCTACCTTGTCTTCAATGTACCTTATGGTTTGTGGTCTGATGTTGAGGTCTTTAATCCATTTTGATCTGACTTTTGTGCATGGTGACAGATCGAGTTCTAAGCCCATTTTTTTTGCATGTGGTTGTCCAGTTGTGCCAGCACCATTTGTTAAAGAGACTTTCCTTGCTCCACTTCACATCTCTTGCACCTTTATCAAAGATTAGATGATCATACATTTGAGGTTGTGTGTGGGGATATTCCACCCTGTTCCATTAGTCTGCAGTTCTGCTTTTGTTCCAGTACCATGCTGTTTTAATTGTTACTGCTTTGTAGTAGAGTTTAAGGTTGGGAAGGGTGATGCCTCCCATCATCTTTTTCCCAAGAATTGTTTTAGCTATCCGTGGGCGTTTATTGTTCCATATAAATTTCAGGATTGCTTGCTCCGCTTCTTTGAAGAATGCCATGGGTATCCCCATAGGGATCGCGTTAAATCTGTATAATGCTTTGGGGAGTATTGCCATTTTGACAATGTTGATTCTCCCTATCCATGAGCAGGGGATATTTTTCCATTTCCTCATGTCCTCTTTTATTTCATGAAGTAGCGTTTTATAGTTTTCTTTGTAGAGGTCCTTTACTTCTTTAGTTAAGCTGATTCCAAGGTATTTGATTTTCTTGGGCACAATTGTGAATGGGATTGCTTTTTTCATGTCCCTTTCCTCTGTCTCATTGTTTGCATATAGGAAGGCCATGGATTTTTGGGTATTGATTTTATAGCCTGCGACTTTACTGTATAGGTCAATTGTTTCTAAGAGTTTCTTACTAGAGCTTTTAGGTTTCTCTAGGTATAGTATCATATCGTCTGCGAATAGTGAGAGCTTGATTTCTTCCTTTCCAATCTGAATCCCCTTAATAACTTTTTCTTGCCTGATGGCTATTGCTAATACTTCCAGTACTATATTAAAGAGAAGTGGTGAGAGTGGACATCCTTGTCTTATCCCCGATCTCAGAGGAAAAGCCCTTAGTTTTTCTCCATTGATGATAATGCTCGCCATAGGTTCATGGTAGATGGCTTTGACTATCTTGAGAAAAGTTCCTCCAAAACCCATTTTGGTGAGAGTTTTTATCATGAATGGGTGTTGGATCTTGTCAAATGCTTTTTCTGCATCTATGGATATGATCATATGGTTTTTATCTTTACTTTTGTTGATGTGATGGATTATGTTGATTGATTTCCGAATGTTAAACCAACCTTGCATCCCTGGGATGAATCCCACTTGGTCATGGTGTATGATCTTTTTGATGAGTTGTTGGATTCTATTTGCTAGTATTTTGTTGAGAATCTTCGCATCGGTATTCATCAAGGATATTGGTCTATAGTTTTCTTTGTTAGTGGTGTCTTTGTTTGCTTTTGGTATTAGGGAGATATGTGCCTCATAGAAACTGTTTGGAAGGGTTCCTGTCTTTTCGATTTCCTGGAAAAGCTTAAGGAGAACTGGCAACAAGTCTTCTTTGAATGTTTGGAAGAATTCGCCAGTGAATCCGTCTGGACCTGGGCTTTTGTTTTTGGGGAGACTTTTGATTACCTTTTCGATTTCCTTGATATTTATGGGCCTATTCAGGTATTTCATGTCTTCTTGGCTCAATCTTGGGAGGTTGTAGGAGTCAAGGAATTCATCCATTTCTTTTAGGTTCTCTTGTTTTGTGGCATACAGACTTTCAAAGTAGTCTCTGATGATCCTTTGAATCTCCTTGGTTTCTGTTGTGATGTCCCCCTTTTCATTTCTGATTCGGTTTATTAGGGTTTTCTCTCTTTCTTTCTTTGTGAGTCTTGCTAGCGGTTTATCAATCTTGTTTATTTTCTCGAAGAACCAGCTCTTTGTTTCATTGATCTTATGGATTGTTTTCGGGTTTCCATATCGTTAATTTCTGCTCTAAGTTTTATTATTTCTTTCCTTCGATCTGGTTTGGGTTCCTTTTGCTGGTCCTCTTCTAAGATCTTGAGCTGCGAAGTCAAACTATCTATATAGGCCCTTTCTTCCTTTCTGAGGAAGGCTTGCAGAGCTATAAATTTTCCCCTTAACACAGCTTTAGCTGCGTCCCATAGGTTCTGGTAGCTTGTGTCTTCATTCTCATTTGTTTCGAGGTATCTCTTAATTTCTTTCTTGATTTCCTCCGTGACCCACTCATTGTTCAATAGTGAGTTGTTTAATTTCCAAGTGTTTGATTTGGTTCTCCGAGTCTGTGCATGATTAACTTCCATCTTCAGTGCATCATGGTCTGAAAAGATAGTTGATACAATTTCTATCTTTCCAATTCTATTAAGGAATAACTTGTGGCCCAGAACATGGTCTATTTTGGAAAATGTTCCATGTGCACTGGAAAAGAATGTGTATTCTTTCTTTTGGGGGTATATAGCCCTGTATAGGTCTATTAGCCCTGTCTCCTCCATTTCTTCCTTCAGGGCCATCGTTTCCTTGCTGAGTGTTGTTCTTGTCGATCTATCCAGAGGTGATAAGGCAGTGTTGAAATCTCCAACTACTATCGTGGTGCTAGTTATGTCCTCCTTAAATTCTGTTAGGAGTTCTTTTAAGTATTTCGCTGGTCGTTCATTAGGTGCGTATACATTTAGGAGTGTGATTTTTTCCTGTTGCACATATCCCTTGATGAATATAAAATGACCTTTGCTGTCCCTTCTGATCTTTTTCAGCCTGAAATCAATGCTATCGGATACTAGTATGGCCACCCCTGCTTTTTTTTTGAGGGGGCTGTTTGCTTGCAGGATTGTTTTCCATCCTTTGATTTTTAGTCTGTGTTTGTTCCGGCTATTCAGATGTGTTTCTTGTAGGCAGCAGAAGGTTGGGTTTAGTTTCCGAATCCATTTTGCCACTCTATGCCTCTTGATTGGTGCATTTAGCCCGTTAACATTAAGAGAGATTATTGTCATTGGATTTTGTGCCATTTTTCTGTAGGGTTTGTTGTTCTTATAGGTCTTTTTCTTTGTCTTATAGTAGCCCTTTGAGTCCTTCTTTTAAATTTGGTCTTGAGTCTATGAAGTTCCTGAGCTGTTGCTTGTCCATGAAATAATGTATGGTTCCTTCAAGTTTAACTGAGAGTTTAGCCGGGTAGAGTATTCTTGGTGAGGCATTCATTTCATGAAGTTTTTTCACTATATCCCACCATTGTCTTCGGGCTTGGAGGGTTTCTTCTGATAGGTCTGCTGTGAATCTAAGGGGTGCGCCTTTGTATATGATCTCCTTCTTTGATCTTGCTGCTTGCAGTATTGTGTCTCTATCCACGGCATCCATCATTCTGACTATGATATGCCTTGGGGATTTTCTATTTGGGTCCCTTTTAGCTGGCACCCTTCGGACTCCTTGTATCTGGATGTCCACATTCTCTAGCTCTGGGAATTTTTTAGCAATGATGTCTTTAATGGTGTTTTTTTCATTGGGATTGGTTCCGTGTGGTTCCGGCACTCCCATGATTCTTATGTTGTTTCTCCTGAGGTCGTCCCCTAGGACTCTAACTCGCTCTAGAGCCATTTTGAGGTCTTTTGCCATTATTTTTTGTTGTCTATATGCTTTGTGCAGCTCATCTTCAAGCTCACTGATTCTGTCTTCGGCTATAGTCATTCTACTATTGAGGGCTCCTACGGAGTTTTTCATTTCATCTACTAATTCTTTTAGTTGTGTGACTTCTGTTCGTAGCTTTGAAATTTCTGCTCTCATTTCTTCCTGGATTATCTTGGTGGAGCGTTCCAACGCGGCATCCATATCCTCCCTTAATTTATTGGATGTTCGTTCCATAGTTGTGTTGAGTTCATGAATCATCCTCACAATTTCCTCTCTGAATTCTCTATCTGAGAGGAGGGTGTATTTCTGGGAGGTCTCTGCTGAGGTTAGTGAGATATTTTCTTGGCTCTCTCCTAGTGGTGGGGATTTTCTCAGTTTCTTCATGTTGTTATGGGCTTTACTATCTGGAGCTCTCGTTAACTTGGGAGGAACCTCGACTAAAGATTTTTGGTTATGCTCTTTTGACAAAGTACTTTTCTGTGCAAGTTGATGTGTTCATTGACAGTTTTTGTGAAGTTAGGATAGGCTAGGTTAGTTGAGTATCAACATATAGTAACTAAGATAATGAGGGAGTTCTTCGGAGAAATGGGTTCAATCAATTGTAGCCAAAGGACAATGTGTGGAATGGTACGAAAAATATCTGCGGCCGCGTTAGTGGTCGCCGCTCCGGAAACAGGCCACGCCCACTTTTAAGGCCACGCCCCCAAATGACAGGACACGCCCCTAACCTGTTCGGACACGGGAGGGCGGGATCAGGCGCGGTGGGCGAATGACTGGGACCTGCCCGGCGGGGAGGGGGTGCTCCGAGCTGTCCCGCTGCCGCGGGCGGGCACGGGACGCGGGGGGCGCTTTTCCGGGTGGCACAGGGTCTCCAAGGGGAAGAGCCAATATACCTCAATCAAAGAAATTTTTAACAGGATATTTTAAAGAAGACTGCACATAAAAGTCAAAAAAAATTATCCTCTGAAGTAAAAAGAGAACAGTAAAATCAGAACTAACATTAATTATATATGTAACATTAAATTGATCTGGTCGTTTAAAAACAGCACTGATGACATTTTCTAAAAGTACTCACTATTTTTGTCACATAAACACTTATCACTGTCACTGTATCACTGTCATCCCGTTGCTCATTGGTTTGCTTGAGCGGGCACCAGTAACATCTTCATTGTGAGACTTGTTACTATTTTTGGCATATCGAATACGCCACGGATAGCTTGCCAGTCTTTGCCGTGCGGGCAAAAGACTCTTGGTAGCTTGCCAGGCTCTCTGAGAGGGGCGAAGTGATCGAACCCAGGTCAACCGCACGAAAGGCAAATGCTGTGCTATCACTCCAGCCCTTAAACTAAAAAAATAACAGTGATGGTACAACAGATAAGGCACTTTTCTTAGTGTAACTGACCTTTGTCTAACTCCTAGCATCCCTTTTTGTCACCTAGGAGTGATCCCTAAACTAAGAGCCAGAAATAAAACATGAAAACAGCTGGAAATACCTTGTCCCCACAAAAAGAAAAGTAAAATTGATATTTCGAGGGGAAATGTCTGTCTATATACTCTAATAATTATATGATATTATTATTTTCTCTTTCATCATTCATTTTTATTTATCTGCATTTATTTTCATTAATTTTAATATGGTAATATTTATGAAACAATTATGCTATTTCATTCTTGTCATTTTTCTATTAAACCAAATTCTCAGAGGTAGTAAGATGAATAAAAATCATGTATTAACACCATCCACTGAGTTCAGAAAACCAACGTGTAGTCACTGTCCGTTTTCTTTGTTCCCAGTTATGGGTACTCTACAATCCATCATTATGTGTTGTTACAAATTACCCATCAACCACCTAATTTGCATGGAGTTTAAAGTACAACTTACTACATGCAAAATATAACTTACTACATTGTAAGAAGGTTAAGAGCAGTTTTCTATCTCCTAGTAAAGAATGACATTGGAATAGCAGAGTAAAAACATCCAAAAATCATTTATCAAAAAAAAATCCACACAAAATATTTTCATACATCTAAATTTCAAGATGCATTTACCTTAATATTGAGACTAATACAAAATTCTCGCAGTTCACTAATAAAAATGGTAACTAGAGATTTATAAAAGAAAGTGATTATATAGCTGGAGATCTTAAACTTTATTAACATAGTTTGTGTGATAATCATAAAAATATGTGAAATAAATAAAATAACGGTGACCGGGTGACCTGGTGTGTTGGGGACCAATAGTTGTTCCCCCAGCTGATAGATGGAAGAATGGATTACAGGCTGGTGGCTGCTAACTGATGTTTCTGTTTAGGCGCAGTTTGTTACTGTCCTGTGGTGACTGGGTCCCCGGGTACATTCAAAACTGATACACTTCCCCCGTGCTGATGGACAGAAAAAGGGTCACAGACTGATGGCCAGCAAAAATATGAGATTTAGTCTTACTGATACTGAAATAGGCTAACACAAATCTTTACGGGAACCAAAAGCAAGGTAATGGAACCTAGAATGTTATTGGCAATTTCCTAGATATCCAGTGGGTAAATCTCCAAATGTTAAGAATTCTAAAAGAAATTGTCACTAGGAAAACTCCCACGATCTACCTCTAGGAACTCTATCAGTTTTCAGGGTGTATGTCAAAGAAAATTTGCTTTGTGATCTCAGCAGGGAACTAGGAAAAGAAACAGTTCAGAAGAATACACCAGCACTGTACTTAATAAGGCTTGCCCTTGTTAAGGACAATATATCAGATAAAATATCAGATAATACATCAGGTAAGTAAATTAGTTAAACAGAACATATCAGATAGGGATAAGTTATCAGAAACTGCTAACATGCCACTGTCACTATCATGCCATTGCTCATCGAGCTCAGCTATTTGCTCGATCGGGCACCAGTAACGTCTCCATTGTGAGATTTGTTGTTACTGTTTTTGGCATATCAAATACATCACAGGTAGCTTGCCAGGCTATGCCCTGTGGGATACTCTTGGTAGCTTGCCGGGCTTTCTAAGGGGGGCGGAGGAATTGAACCTGGGTTGGCCGTGTGCAAGGCGAATGCCCTACACACTGAGCTATCGCTCCAGCCCCACCACATAATAAACTTTGGAACATAATCAGTTACTTTTAGATCACGATCACGAAATCCCATTAATCATTGATTAAATCCCATTAATAGTCGATTTCTTGAGCAGGTTCAGTAACCTCTTATTTGTCCTTTCCCTGAGATCTTAAAAGTCTCTCTCTACTCTCCCAACAATGTCTCACTGGGTGCTCTTTTAGGGTCAGGGGAATGAGATCCAGCTTGTTACTGGATTTAGCATATGAATACACCATGGGAAGCTTGCAAGGCTGTCCGAGGTGGGCAGGAAACTCTCAGAAGCTTGTCAGTTTCTCCCAGCGGGAGAAGCAGGCTACAAGGTATCGCTTCTGGGAGCTTGCTTTTAAATCTCTGGATGTTTGCCTTTGATGGAATTACACACACCTGGGTTTCTCTGCCAGTACCTTCATGCATGAGGCCTGTCCAAACGTGTGGAGAGGGGCCTCGAGCATGACTGTAACTAGGTTCCAGTGGTCTTTGGCCGCCAGGAGCTCTGCTTGGGGTGGGGAGGGAAGCTGGAGCCCATCCCCTCCGAGGGGTCCCGGGGAAGAAAGCCAGGTGTGTGGGCAAGAGACTCTCATTACTTTTAGATAATGTGACTAAATCTGTAAAAAAATTCAAAATGAGCAACCAAAAAAATCTCTGGAACTAGTAATTTGAAATGTCTCTTATTTTCTTAACTTCCTTGCTAAAGTATATAATTTTTGCCCCTTTTTGATGTTTGCAATTTGTTTGGATACACTGGATGATGCTCAAGGATTACTCATAGAGATGGCCTTGGAGATAACACTAGATAGTAGTGCTCATAAGAACCATGTGACACTAGGAATTGAGCTAGACCTTTTACATGAAAAGCATATACTCCAATCCTTTGAATTATCTCCTAGATCCTTGCAGTCTTAGCAGTTATATTTGTCTTTTCAATCAGTCTTTCCAAACACGCAGCTTTTGTCTTAGCTGTCTTTTTAAATTTATGTTTTATAAACTTCAATTCTATTTATTTCTGATTCTTAGTATTTCTCTCTTACTTGGCTTCCTGAAATAGAAAATTATATTATTTATCTTAGATCATCCCTCCTTATTTTATACCTTTCAAAATATATTCATCCAACAAAATTCCATTAACGTTACAGCATACAAGATTAAAATACAGAAATCAATCACTTCACTATATGCCAACAATGATCTACTCAAATATAAAACTCGACATTATTTCCATTAGAACAAAAACTAAAGCCCAGGGCAGGAGAGATAGGTCATCAGATATGGTGCTTGCCTCGCAAGCAGCTGACCTAGGTTTGGTTTCTACCACCCATAAGGCCCCTGGAGCCCACCAGGAGTGATTCCTCAGCTCAGAGTGAGGAATAGGTCAAGATCACTTCCTTTGCGGTATGATCCTCCAGCTCCCAAAAAAATAAAACAGAAAAAAACAAAACTTTAAGTGTAAATCTAAAGCCCCCCATTTATATGTGGAAAATCATTTCCAAAAAAATTAATGAAATCAAATAGAAGAAATAAGTGTCCTATGATTGTGTTTACTGAAGCTCAGATGTCACATCGACTTTTCTCGCCAGCATCCATCCAATGCAACTCCAGTGAAATCCAGGATCTGTCTATAATAATAACAAAGCATGTATGAAGGCAAGAATATATGTTAACTCTATATTTTTATTCTGCTGAAGAGATAGCACAGTGGGGAGGGCATTCACCTTGCATGCGGTCGACCCTGGTTTAATTCCTCCACCCCTCTCCGAGAGCCCGGCAAGCTACTGAGAGTATCTTGCCCACATGGCACAGCCTGACAAGCTACCCGTGATGTATTCGGTATGCTAAAAACAATAACAGCAAGTCACACAATGGAGATGTTACTAGTGACCACTGAAGCAAATGGATGAGCATCTGGATGACAGTGACAGTGACAGTGATATTTTTATTCTCAATTTTTCTTTCAGTGAAAATTCACTTTTAAAAAATTGTTGAGGCTCGGGGCTGGAGTGATAGCATAGCGGGTAGGGCGTTTGCCTTGCACGCGGCCGACCCGGGTTCAAATCTCAGCATCCCATATGGTCCCCTGAGCACCGCCAGGAGTAATTCCTGAGTGCAGAGCCAGGAGTAACCCCTGTGCATCGCCAGGTGTGACCCAAAAACCAAAAACAAACAAACAAACAAACAAACAAAAAAATTGTTGAGGCTCATCCCATCCAGGTATCAGCCCATGTCAGGGTTTCTTCCCGGAGCCGAATTCTAACCAGACCCTAGGGCAGCCGGTTTTCACACTTGAACTGCAAGGGACGGGAATTGAGGCACACCACGCGTGCACCCCAAGCTGTAACGTTCCGGACACCCTCTTCTCATTGCATTCAGGTAATGGCCTGTGCCAAGGCTCCTTTCTGGAGCCACGGCTGAGTTATTCTCCCCCCTCCATATCCCATAAGAACCATAAGTTACCCTCTTAGTTGGAACTTTCACTAGGTTAGCTTAACCACCAGAAACACATTAGCCAATACCTCATTAAGCCCACCTCAATTAATACTGCATCATAAGTTCATAAGTGAGCGTGAAGGTCTAAACCATATAGGTCACAATGGTAAAGCAATGCAGAACCCCACCAAGCTTATTTATTGAAGAGGCTAGCCCAGAAGACCCCAATAGCAATGAAGTGCTAGATAACCCTCTGACAAGGAATTTATAATGGAGCTACTGAGGATGCTTAGGGAGCTAAAAGAAACAATGGAAAGCATTGCCAATAAAATACAGGAAGATTTGAAGGTAGAGATGTGGAAAATGCAAACAAAATTACAAATGGAAATGTCAGACCTGAAAAACCTGGTAAGCGAATTAAAAACTCGGTGGAAGGCCTCAGCAGCAAAGTAACAGCTGCTGAGGACAGAATCAATGAGCTCGAAGATGAAGTCCAGAGACTCTCTAGAAAAGAACAGAAAATGGGAAAGAGACTGACAATCTGAGAAGATCGTGATGAAGCCAAGAGGAGTAATAAAAGAATTATTGGAGTCCCAGACGGAAGGAAGAAAACCATGATGAAGAAGAAACTGTCAAAGACATCGTTGCTACAATGTTCCCAGAGCTGAAGAAAAGACATGAGCATATTCAGGAGGCTTGAAGGGTACCAGCTAAAAATGGTCCAAATAAAAATACCCCAAGACACATCCTGATCAAAATTACCAAAACCTTAGATAGAGACAAAATGCTGAAAGCAGGAAGATCAAAGAGAGAAATTGCCTATAAAGGAGCATCTTTAAGATTCACAGCCGACTTGTCTGAAGAAACTCACGGCCTGAAAAGAGTGGTAGGATATAGTGAAAAAAACTCAACAAAATAAATGCCTCACCAAAAATGCTTTACCCGGCTAGACCCTCATTCATAACAGAAGGAACAAAACGCAGTTTCACAGATAAACAACAGCTCAGGAACTTCATGGACTCAAAACCATGGTTACAAGAAAAAGGGCTATTTTAAGACAAGACAGGTACCTCAAATACACCATATTTCAGCAGAAAAATGGGACAAAACCCCATAACAATAATCTCTCCCAACATCAATGGGATAAATGCACCAATTCAAAGACACAGAGTGGCAGGATGGATTAGAAAATTGAACCTAACATTCTGCTGCCCGCAAGAAACACATCTCAACAGTCAGAGCAAACACAGGCTCAAAGTCAAAGGCTGGAAAACAATGCTACAGGCAAACAACTCCCATAAAAAACCTGGGGTAGCCATCCTAGTATCTGACCACATTGATTTTAGACTGAAGAAGGTAACAAGAGACAGTGAAGCTCATTTCTTAATGATAAATCGATCTGTATAACAGGAAGAACTTACAGTACTAAATATATATGCACCTATGAGGGGCCAACAAAATACTTAAAACAACTACTCATAGACTCGAAGAAAGACATCAATAGCAGCACAATACAAGTGGGAGACTTCAAAACTGCTTTATCACCTCTTAATAGATCAACCAGACTCAAGCTTAGCAAGGACATACTTCATCTGAGGGAAGAAATGGAAGAAAGGGACTTAGAAAGGGACTTAGTATATATATATATAAATATATAATATATATTTATAATATTTATATATAATATATATATAAAATATATATATTATATATTTTATATAAATATATAAAATATATAATATATATTTATATAAATATATATAAATATATATATATAATATATATAGGACACTTCATCCTCAAAAAGCTGAATACACAGTCTTCTCAAGTGTGCATGGAACATATTCCAATATAGACCACACGCTGAGCCACAAAACATACCTCCATAAAATTAAGAAGATAGAGATCTCATCAACAATCTTATCAGACCATTATGCACTGATATTAGAAATAAATCATACACACAAACAGGAAACAAAATCAAACACCAGGAAATTAAACAGCTCACTCTTGGACAAGTGGCTTAGAAAGAAAATCAAAGAGGAAATCAAAAGATTCCTGGAAATGAACAAAAATGAGGACACAAGTTACCAAAACTTATGCAGCACAGCAAAATCTGTGTTAAGAGGAAAGTTTATAGCTCTACAAGCATTCCTCAGGAAGGAGGAGCGAGCCCACATAAGTAACCTAACCTCACAGCTTAATAACTTGGAGAATGACCAAATAAAGGAGCCCAATAAGAACAGGAGGAAGGAAATAATAAAACTCAGAGCAGAAATTATCGAGAAATTATTTTTTTTTTTGGAAACCCCAAAAAAAATCCGAAAGATCAATGAAACCAAGAGCTGGTTCTTTGAGAAAATAAACAAGATCGATAAACCTCTAGCAAGACTACAAAAAAAAGGGAGGGAAAGACCCTCATAAACCAAATCAGAAATTAAAAGGGGTCATTATAACAGAAACTACAGAAATCCAAAGGATCTTCAGCGATTATTTTGAGAAACTTTATGCCACGAAACACAAAAACCTCAAGGAAATAGATGAATTTCTAGATTCCTATACCCTCCCAAGGCTGAAACAAGAAGACCTGAAATACCTGAAGACCTATCATCATCAAGGAAATTTAAATGGTAATAAAAAGTCTCCACAAACACAAAAGTCCTGGCCCAGATGGATTCACTTGTTAATTCTTCCAAACCTTTAAAGAGGACTTATTCCCAATCCTCTTTAAGCTTTTCCAGGAAATTGAATTATCAAAAACACTTCCAAGCAGTTTCTATGAAGCAAATATCATCCTGATATCAAAATCAGACAGAGATACCACAAAGAGAGAGAATTACAGACTGAAATCCCTGATGAACACAGACACAAAGATCCTCAACAAAATATTAGCAAATACAATCCAACCACTCATCAAAAAGATCATACACCATGACCAAACAGGATTCAACCCAGGGATGCAAGGATGGTTTAACATTCACAAGTCAATCAACATAATTCATCATATCAATAAAAGAAATAATAAAAACCATATGATCATATCAATAGATGCGGAGAAAGCATTTGAAAAGATCCAGCACCTGTTTATGATGAAAACTCTCGGCAAAATGGGCATTGAAGGAACTTTCCTCAATATAGTCAAAGCCATCTACCAAATGCCCATGGCAAGTATCATTCTCAGTGTGAGAAAAACTAAAAGCCTTCCCTCTAAGATCGGGCACAAAGAAAGGTTGCCCATTTTCGCCACTCCTATTCAATATAATACTGGAAGTTCTGGCCATAGCAGTTTGACAAGAAAAAGATATCAAGGGCATATAGATAGGAAAGGAAGAGGTCAAATTATCACTATTTGCAGAGAATATGATACTATACTTAGAAAACCCTAAACACTCTATAGAAAAGCTCCAGATACAATAGGTCAATATAGTAAAGTGGCAGGCTACAAAATCAACACCCTAAAGTGCATGGCTTTCTTATACACAAACAACAAAAGAGAAGAAAGAGACATTAAAAAAACAATCCCATAGCTTATAAAATCAAGTACCTTGGAATTAACTTAGCTAAAGAGGTAAAGCACCTATACAAGGAAAATTACAAGACACTACTTCAAGAAATAAAAGAGGACACTAGAAAATGGAGACACATCCCCTGCTTATGGATAGGGAGAATTAATATTATCAAAATGGCAATACTGCCCAAAGCACTATACAAATTTAATGGAGTCCCTATCAGGATACCCATGACATTTTTCAAAGAAATAGACAAAACACTCCTGGAATTGATGGAATAATAAACCCCCACGAATAGCTAAAGTAATCCTTGGGGAAAAATAGATGGGTTGCATCATCTTCCCCAAATTCAAACTCTACTAAAAAGCAGTAATAATTAAAACAGCATGGTATTGGACTAGAAGCAGACCTGCAGACCAGTGGAACAGAGTTGAATATCCTGTCACAGACCCGCAAATATATGGCTACTTAATCTTTGAAAAAGGAGCAAGAAATGTGAAATGGAACAAGGAAAGCCTCTTCAACAAGTGGTGCTGGGAAAACTGGATAGCTACCTGCAAAAAAAAATGAACTCTAGCCTCTGTCTAATACCAGGCACAAAAGTCAGATCAAAGTGGATTAAAGACTTCAATATCAGACATGAATCTATAAGGTTCATAGGAGAAAATTTAGTCAGAACTCTCCATGACATTGAAGCTAAAAGCATCATTAAGGACGAAACAGCACTGACCATGCAAGTGGAAGCAAACATAAACAAATGAGACTACATCAAACTAAGAAGCTTCTGCACTTCAAAAGATACAGTGACCAAAATACATAAAGAGCCCACAGAATCAGAAAGAATAAACCCAGTACCCATCTGATAAGGGATTAATATCTAGGATATACAAAACACTACTAGAATTGTATAAGAAAAATACCTCCAACCACATAAAAAAAAATGGGGAGAAGAAATGAACAGGGGTTTCCTAAAAAAAAAAGAAATACAAATGACCAAAAGGCACATGAAAAAATGCTCCACATCACTAGTCATCAGGGAGATACAACTCAAAACAACAATGAGATATCATCTCACACCACAGAGACTGGCACACATTCAAAAGAACAAAAGCAACCAGTGCTGGCGTGGATGTGGGGGAAAAGGGATGCTCTTTCACTGTTGGTGGGAATGCCAACTGGTCCAGATTTTCTGGAACAAAACATAGACAGTTCTTCAAAAAACTAGAAATTGAGATTCCATAGGACCCTGCAATACCACTTCTGAGAATATATCCCGAGGATAAAAAAAGCACACTAGAAATGACACCTGTAACTTTATGTCCATTGCATCACTGTTCGCTGTAGCCAAAATCTGGAAACAACCTAAGTGCCCTACAACAGATGACTGGTTAAAGAAACTTTGGTACATCTACACAATGGAATACTATGCAGCTGGCAGAGAGATGTAGTCATGAAATTTACTTATCAATGGATGGACCTGGAGGATATCATGCTAAGTGAAATGAGTCAGAAAGAGAGGGACAGACATAGAAAGACTGCACTCATTTTTGGAGTATAGAAGAACATCACATGAGGCTGACACCCAAGGACAGTAGATACAAGGGCCAGGAGGCTTGCCCCATAGCTAGAAGCCTGCTTCATGAGCAGAGGGGAGAAGGCAGATGGAATAGAGAAGGAATCACTAAGAAAACAATGGCTTGAGGAATCAGTCGGGATGGGAAATGCATGCTGAAAGTAGGTAATGGACAAAACATGATGACCTCTCAGTGTCTGTGTTGCAAGCCATAATGCCCAAAAGTAGAGAGAGAGTATGGGGAATATTGTCTGTCATGGAGGCAGGAGGACAGAGGGAAAGAGGAGGGTATATACCGGGGATATTGATGATGGGGAATGTGCACTGGTGGAGGGAAGGGTGTTTGATCATTGTGTGATTGTAACCCAAACATGAAAGCTTGTAACTATCTCACAGTGATTCAATAAAATTTTAAATAAATAAATAAATACCAATTTAAAATAATAGTAAAATAAAAATTGCAATGATAGAGGCCAGAGCGGTACTACCTTCTATAGTATAGCAGTATAGCAGGAAAGACTGCCTTGCATGCAGCCTCCCCAGGTTCAATCCCTACTATCTCATATTGTGGACCAAGCCCCAATAGGAGTGATCCCCAAGTGCAGAGTCAGAAGTAAGTACAATTGGATGTGGACCAAAATGAAATAAAAAATAAAAAGTAATAGTAAAAGTGCATGGCACTGCCTGGCAAGCTACCCGTGGTGTACTTGATTTGCCAAAAACAATAGCAACAACGGATCCCCAGTACACCATCAGGCTATGCTAGCATGTGACAGGGACGAATAGGGATGTTACTGTTGCCCACTTGAACAAATCGATGAACAATGGGATGACAGTTACAGTGACAGTGACAATAGTAAAAGCAAAAGCATATACCGTACATTACTAAACTTTGTGTTCCAAATTTGATCTAATAAGCCTTTAACATATCATTTGAGATACAAATCATCTTTGCAACACATAATGCTGAGAATTCTAAAACCATTAAGCTTTCATTAGCACAAATATATAATCATGTTAATATAGGAAGTTACTGAAATTCATAATGAGAATAAGGGCTCTCTACCAGTTAACTGAGACAGAGTTAAAATCAGAACTTTTATAAAAACACCCTTATGCATCTGATATTCAAAATATGTATTCTGCTAGAGAGTCATCCCCTCAAGTTCCCTTATATTTGTATCACCTTATACCTGAAATGAGAACTTCCCTCTCTCTTCCAATAAAGCTGGACATACAAGAGGCTCAGGAGGTCCAGGGGGTCTGTGGATCATTAGATGAGCAACACAAGAGGAAAATCTAGCTCTGATTGGTTACTTGAGCCTCTTACAATGTCTTACAGTGCTGGCTCCCTGTTAGCTCTACAGGATCAAGAGAATAGGATGATGATTCCTCTAAGTTTTCTAAAGTAGTATCTAATTTAGAGAAATGAATCATTTTCCTGAAAGTTTCTTGAGTACATTCTTCCTGACTCACTCTTCACTTCCAGTTCCTCTGCATCCTCATTTGTTAGGTCATTTCCAGAAACAACAGTCTAGTCTTGCTTCTTCAGCAAGTGGCCATAGTAGTTTTATTCTCTCCCAAATTTTACATTATTTACTTAGCAATACTAATTTCTACTTTTTCTTCATCCATTTACTTTTTACTATTTAATTTTTATAGCAAAATTTATACAAATAATGTGTTTCTTTTTTAATAACACTTTTCTTCTTTTTTTCCCCTAATACTTCTCCTAGACATCTCCTCCACCATTGAGCCAAGTCAGTAGACATTGTTTCTTCTATACTTTAATTTTTTCTTCATCCCAGTCACAAGTTTACCTCCCACATCATCACTCTTAGCAACAAAACCTTCAAGCTACACTGAATACATCAGTCTCTCTCAACCTTCTGTCCTCTCGACAAACAGATATATGACACAGTGGTCTCACTCCACTGAATTATATCTTTTCTTTCTTCCCCTTTTCTTTCATTTCTCTTCTCGCCTTTTCTTTTCTTTGCTTCTTTCACTTTCTTTTCTCTTTTTAATATCTGAAACACAACTTGATTCTGATTTTAAAGAAAATAGAATAGGACTGACAAAAACAAATATTTCACCATTGAAACTGGTGTGACTGCAGCAATTTTATATTTGAAACCAAAAGGAAACAACTGAATTCAGTGAGAAATTTGTTTGTTTGTTTAATATTTGTTTAAATGCCACATTCATTCTGAATTCAATTTATAGTCCTGTCAGTCTGAGCATATATGTATTGGGCACACTCTTTTTGAACCTATTTTTAATTAGAACTCTTCAAACCTCTCTATTCCTCAACTCTGGAAAATTCTTATCTATGATTTCTCTAATTTTTGCTTCTTAATCTAATTTGCTATTTTAGTCTTCAGGAGCTGTATTGATTTTTACATAATTCCTTTTGATTTCATCCTATGATTTTTTGATATGCTGCTCGTATCTTTTCAGCTTTCTTCCCGACTTCTGCTGTTTTCTAAGTTTCCTCCATCCCATCTTGAAGCACCTCAATCTTTTCCTCAGTTGTTTTTGCTCCACTGCTCAGAGCTTTTATTGAGTGTTATATTTCACCTACTGTAGGATAACATTGGTTTGTCTTTTCTGCCTTGCTGCAGGGAGTTTAGGTTTATTGGGTTATTCCCATCACAGTGCTCCCATTCCTCTGTGTTTATTTGTAACTTCTTTCTTTGTGCTCTGTTGGCTTGTAAATATTATTTTTCTTTTCTCCTTAAGTCCTTTGCATAGTTAATTCAGAGCAATGTCCTTTTTGTGTGGACACAGGAAGACAGTAACTGCTATATTTTTGTAACGGGGGAGTTAATTGACTCCAAATGATATTTACCTCCTGATCATCTGTTGTCTCAACTTAAGCCATGGTTGCCCTTATTTCCTAGCACCCCAAAAGCAGGGTCCCAACTAGGGACTGAATGGGCTCAGGGCAAATGGTGACCTACATGCTACTCTGGCATCGAGATGGGCCTGGCCAAAGTGCCAAATGCTTAACTATAAGTTAAGAGCATGGTCATGGACAAATTCTGTCATGACCCAAAAAGTAATAACTAGATTCAGACCCTGCTAGGATTAAGAATGATTAATCTGGCCTGAGTACTGTAGCCTGAGTCTGTGGCAAGATGCTCCCAGGAGAACTGCCCTATAAGCCTCAATGTATCTCTTACTGTGTCCATACAAAAATAACTAATATTAAAATGTTAATTAAGTTCTTGGACTTAGAAGAAGAGGAATACCCACCCCTGGGTGGTATTCCAGCCCTTGAGCCTGATGGGCAGTCAGGAAGAGCTTTCTTTTGTTGATTTTGCTACCAGAGAGGGTGTAGCATTGGCTCATAGTGCTGGAAGTGGAGAGACGAGAGAATTGGAGTTGCTGGGCGACAGAGAAGGGAACAAGATGAAGTGCCGAGAGATTAACGGGAGATACATAAGGAGACAGGAATCAGGCGCAGCGTGACACTAGAATGGGGGAGTTAGAGAGACTGGAACAGGCATGTGGGGAGAATGGAATAAACGGCAACTGATCAACCAACTACTAGATTTTCTTGCTGACTCTGTACCATCATTTCTTTGAGCTCATTAAACATACTTACAATGATATCACTTACGTATTTTTCTGAGAATTTACTGGTTGGTACTGGTTGAGCCTTCTATATTATTGTTTTCATTCACTGAAATTAGTGAACTTTTGTGTGTCTTTCTTGTTGGTTTTTCAGTGCTCCCACTGTGCTGAGAATGAACTTTGTAGTTAGGCTTTGAAGCTTTCTTTGAGGAAATGGGGTAGGAATTACTCTTTTTCTTCCCTGCCATTCTTCACCCAGTAATAGGAAGTATAAGTGTGAGCAGTCTAATATCTGATAAGAAGCTGTCCTGTGGCCAAATATGCAGCAATTCTCTTCATAAAATGTGAAAGTAGGCTGGTTAAAATATAGAAGTCAAGTGTGGAGGTTGGAGATTAATCTCATCTGGTCAGCTGTGACAGTGAGCAGAGGTCCCCAATATATTTAAAATTAGAATGTAGCACTTTGATTTTGCATCATATAGAAATGACGTGTGCCAGAAATTTCTAAGAGTGACTAAATGCGTTTATCTAATTTTCAATTTTGATAAAAAGTTTTGGTAAGCCACGATTTACAAAATAAGTATCAATACTGATTATAATAAACTTTATAAAACATTGATAGTGTAATCATAATTTGAGTATGTTCCACGACTCACATTTTTATTTTCACACTGTCATGCTAGAGAGTTTATTACTTCATAAAGTTTTAGAAATTAATCTTTCTAAATGAGCATCTCAAACTTTTGTGGTTAGTTTCTGAGTTGTACTTTTATATCCTATGAAGCTGAATGTCTCTGTTTTACATTATCTTTATAAACTTACCTTTAAATAAACATTTAAAGACTACATATTAAAAATCTTGGGGCTGGAGCAATAGCACAAAGGGTAGGGTGTTTGCCTTGCATGCATCCGACCCAGGTTCGATTCCTCTGCCCCTCTCGGAGAGCCCGGCAAGCTACTGAGAGTATCTTGACCACACAGCCTATTCTGGCAAACTACCCGTGGCATATTCGATGTGCCAAAATCAGTAACAAATCTCACAATGGAGACATTACTGCTGTCCGCTCAAGCAAATTGATGAGCAATGGGATGACAGTGACAGTGACAGTGATATTAAAAATCTTAAAATCTGGACTGGAGAGATGGCTCAAGTGATAGATTACTACTTGCCTACCATGTCTCTGGTCCTGAATTCATCCCCTAATATTACTTGACCCAGCCTGATCAGTGTTTCCCTGGTAGTACTAAAACATACACTTCAGGTGGTCATGATGACCTCCCATCTTCCAAAATACCACTGGGTCCAAGGATCCCATGAGCAACCCTATAAAAATATGCAAATCCCACCTCACTAAACATTTACAACCCTAAAATACATATTTATTTTATTTTTTTAATTGTTCTATATTGCCCCTCCTTTTCCCCCCATTTTGTTTAGTTTTTGTTTGGGTGCCATACCCAGCAGTGCTCAGAGCGTACTTCTATCTCTCCACTCAATGATGACTCCTGGAAGGGCTCAGGAACCATATGAGGTTCTGGGGACCACAAATAGGTGCTTGAAAGGCAAGTGCCATACTTTCTGTGCTATCTCTCCAAACCCTGCATTGCTCCTTATCCAAAAGATGTCCATTTTCTACACTGGGATATTATTCCTGCTGATATTTGTATTGGAGGAAATAATACAACTCTCTAGGCTTACAGTCTCTAAGAATAAGTGGAAAATTTTATCTGTTCTTTCAACAATAGCATAGAAGCAACCTACAGTTAGCTCAATTCACTTTCCAGAAAATTTAAGCAAAAGTTAATATTAACGGGAATCTAAATCTTGTCCAATTTTCAAATTGCTTTGTTCACCTTATGTATGTCTGCTTAAATTTGTTAAGGTAACATTTCTTTTTAAGTACTTCAGAATACCTTTAAGACATTTTCCTCAAAAGCTGACTACACTCTAATTTTATGGCTAATTTATTTCTCATATAAACTTCAAAGTTTAGAGTCAAAGGATCATTTTATGCTGACTTGTAAATGTTTACTCCTATCAACCATAGTATGTCTTATGTTACACTTAGTGAATATAGACACTTGATTCCAAATTCAATAAGTATATTAAACTTGAATTATACAGAAAAATGTAAAACCATCACAGGCTTTTACAAACTGCTCAATTGCTCCCATCATAAGTTTGAAATTAAAAAATATTAATCTGTGTAACTCCACAGTATAATTATGTTCTGTGTTATTTTGCTCAATTTATCCTTTATTGTCTCACAGACTATAAAATAATTTATGAAGTCACTTATAGGAAAAATGTGCATATATCTGTCAGATGTAGATGTGTGGTGAAAATGACTTAAATACAAGATATAATTAAATCATGCATAGACAAACAATGTTACTACATATTTATTTAACACATACTTTTTAAATATTTCAAATTAAAAAGGGTTTCACAATGCAATTCAAAATTTCATTCATTTCTAACCATTTGTTCAAATATTTATTGAAGATAAAATTGGAATTATAATGGTGAACTTATGGTCAACATATATATGTATATATATAATAGTGTTTATTTAGGTTGATTTTCAGTGATGTGCACCTAAGACTTGTAAAATTTTATGAAATAGTGCTATTTCAATAAACTTAAAAATAAGATCAAACTTAATGTAAAACGGAATAATTTTTAAAATTTAATTTACATTTTTATTTCTGCTTCAATTTTCTTTGTAGAATTAGTATAACCAGTAATGGAAAATATATATGTATTGGAAAATATATATGTATACACGCATATATATGAAATACAAATTTCATGTGTGTTTATCATCTATGTGACATGTACACACAATGTACCTATTTGTATGTAACACATACCAAATTTTCTTGGAAATCACATATTTTATTTATACCACGTATTTACAAAGGGACAGTGATGAATATTGATGACTGCCCTTTCTCTGTATTTCGGGCATAATTCAATTAAAAATAACCTTATGGGGCCAAGAAGATAGCTCAAAGGTTGTGAATTTAGTCCCTAGCACCACATGGCCTATGTAAGCTCCACT
The DNA here is from genome assembly GCF_027595985.1 of Sorex araneus. Lineage (NCBI taxonomy): Eukaryota > Metazoa > Chordata > Mammalia > Eulipotyphla > Soricidae > Sorex > Sorex araneus. The sequence goes on along the minus strand of NC_073313.1, from coordinate 225,770,789 downwards.
GGATATAGCCCTCGTGGCTCCCAACATCACCAGATGTGGCCCTGGTTGTGCTCGGAGTGGCCCTGAACCCCCAAACTTCATTAAAGAGACCCCCCTCTCAAGAAAAATAAAATGCTTCTCTCCTACTTACTTCACATATCAAAAGTTGTAGATCTTCCAAAGCCAAGTTCAAAGTTCAAGTCTATTTTTTTTTTTACTGTAGGCTTTTTTTTTCCACTTTTTTAACCCCTTGTGTATTTCATTAATTTCTGTTGGCTAATAAGTTAACAGCATCATCCATTTGCTAGGACTAGGTTGTATGCCAAGAATACAATCATTGATGAAGAAACAAACAAAGGCTCTGCCTCCAGGGAGATCAGTTATAAGGACTACAAGGAAACTGCCTGATTAGCATAAAAAGCCAAATGTAGGGGCTGGAGCAATAGCACAGCGGGTGGGGCATTTGCCTTGCACTGGCCAACCCGGTTCGATTCTCAGCATCCCATATGGTCCCCTGAGCACTGCTAGGAGTCATTCTTGAGTACAGAGCCAGGAATAACTCCGGTGCATCACCGGGTGTGACCCAAAAAGAAAAAAAGGTGACTGCTTTATATAGAAAAAAGCAAAAAAAATTTTTGGCTTTTTGGGTCACACCCAGCGATGCTCAGGTCTGACTCCTGACTCTGCTCTCAGGAATCATTCCTGGCAGTGCTCGGGGGACCATGTGGGATGCTGGGAATCGAACCCGGGTCGGTCACGTGCAGGGCAAATGCCCTACCCACTGTACTATCACTCCAGCCCCAACAACAAAAACAAATTTAATGACTAAAATCATTAGCATAGGAATGAAAAATTAGGGTTTAGGACAGTTTTTATTCCCTGGATCTCCTAATCTGTGAGAAACTACCCAGAAATAGCAGGTGAGTAATTGGGTCTTTTCCTTCATTTTATATGTGTCCTTTAAATGGTGATTTTCTTTTTATTTTAAGGATGAATTTAAGGGTCTGACAATAGAGATCCATGGACCATTCTCTGTAGTTGTAACAGGTTTTTTTTTTTTTTTTTTGGTTACTCATGCATCCAGGGCCACTGAACTATTTCCAGGCGCCTTTTATTTTTATTTTATTTTATTTTTGTGAAGCTGTTAGCAATAATTGATTACATACAATATTTCAGCACCAATCCCACCACCATATTTTGAATTACTCCACCCCGATCACCCAAGCCTTCCCCCAAAGCAGAAAATAATTTATTTTGTATTGCTTGTTATGAATAATCCACTAAAGATGATCCAAAAAAGTTTCTTTAGAGCAAAGTGTATGAAGATTGTTGTCTCACCCTGGAGCTATTAAGCCCTTGTATAGAGTATGAGTTGAAAACCTCCGGAACCCAGCCACAGCCATGCTCAAGGCCACTCTCCACATGTTTGGACGAGCCTCAGGCATGAGGGGACCAGCAGAGGAACCCAGGTGTGCGGGACTGGGGGCTGAGATCACCAAGCCCGCTCGGATTGGGACTGGGCCTTCACCCAGATCCCCCTATTTTCCAGTAGCTGGCAGCTACATGCAGAGACTACCAACGGCACCGTGTAATCCCACCAGCCTGAAACATCCAGAGACTATAAGACCAAGCTCCCAGAAGCACAAGGGTGAAAAGCAGCTGTGTGATATCTAATAGCCTTGTTCTCCCTATTGGAGAACCTCACAAGCTACTAAGAGTCTATTGCCCGCTCAGGAGAGCCTTGCAAGCTTCCCATGGCGTATTCATATCCTCAATACAGTTAAAGATATATACATACCTCTCGGAGAACCTGGCAAGCTACTGAGAGTATCCCGCCTGCACAGCAGAGCCTGGCAAGCTACCCGTGGCGTATTTGATATGTCAAAAACAGTAACAATGGGTCCCCTGACACTGAAAGAGCCTCCAATCATTGGGAAGGACGAGTAAGGAGAGGCTGCTAAGTTCTCAGGGCTGAGTGTAATAGAGATGTTACTTGTGCCCGCTCAAGTAAATTGACGAACAACGGGATGACCATGATACAGTGATAACACATATTTATACACATTTATGCATACACTGATACATATGTACATATGTTTATGTGCGTATACGGTAACTAAACATACACAAGAATACATAAACTAATTTTTATGTGGTTAAAGTATACATATTAGAAAATTAAGAAAATTTGCAGTGGAAATTTGGACAAAGATCAAATTTGAAAATACTGTAGCTTTTATTAATGGATAATTTTTGTAATGTTACTATAAAATAAATTATAAGATATGCCAAAAGTTTAAATATTCTTTCATGTTTAATCAAAAAAAATTCCATTTACTGTCTCTTAACTCATTAAAATTTTTAATTTAATTGACTATCTCTAATCCCATAGCTCATATTCCTTCTCTTAATAGTTTAAGAAAATTTTCAGTTTGATTCAGACTCAATTGCTAATTTTAACTTTTGCTTTTTATTTCAAACAAACAGCAAATACCTGATAATGCCAATATCTTTGGGTTTAATTCTGTTTGTCTCAATAAGTTGTATAGATGTAGTCTAATATTCATATAGTCAATCATTTTTACTGTAACTTTTTATCTGTAGTGTAGAAATTGACTCTGCTTCATTCTTTTATAAGTTAATGCCATTTCCCCATATAATTTTATTGAAATATCATACATTATTATTTTTGTTTCTGTGGACTTCAATAAAAATTTGCTATTTATAAGTTTTTTCCTGAAAACTCTTACGCTCTTGATTGATATGTTCGTTATTCTAAGACTAGCTTTTTCTATAGCCTTATAATACAGTGTGATATCAGGATGAGTGATGCCTCAATCTTTGTTCTTTCTTAGTTGATTTGATTATTCAGAATATTTATTGTGTTACCATATCAATTTAGAAACTTTTATATTTATGAAATAAGTAACATTAGAAATTTTATAGTTATTATGTTTGATATTTGAATGATTTACATAGAATGTGCATCTCCTTTCTATTTTGTTTATTTTTAATTTCATAAAAATTACTGGTCAGTATATCAAACATAAATATGAATTTATGAATACAATTTATGATTTCTAACTAAGAATACAATTTTCAGAAATCCCAGCACACAATAAATCACACCATGCCCACCTGAGTGAAGCCCACTCTCATTACTATTGATCAATATAATATTCAAAACCTTAGCTAGAGTAAATAGACAGAAGGAAAAAATAATAGGAATTCACACTAGAAAATAAAACATAAAATGTAAAACATAAAACCACCACTATTTGCAGATTACCTTATACAAGGAAATTATTAAAACTGCTGTAATAAGAAACCATACAGTTGAACCAAAACAATTGGTTTTTGCCAAAACAGGGGCATGCGCGATAATGGGGAAGGTTGGGATTTACCTTACATGCAGCCAACCTATTTTGATCCCAGATCACCCTAAGCAGCAAAGTAGAATAAAAGCAAAACTAATCATATTTTAAACAAAAACTTAAGAATATAGATCATTTGTATCATCTGTCATCCCATTGTTCACGGATTTGTCTGAGCAGGGCCAGTAACGTATCTATTCATCTCTGTCACCTCTGTCACGTGCTAGTGTAGCCCAATGGCATCTGCTTGCTCCAGGAACGAGAAGAGCTTCAAACCGTTCATTTAGGGTCTTGATGAAGAAGCCTGACCATCTCGTAGGTGGGCAGCCACGCCCGCCATCTTTTGACAACCATGGAATTTGGTCGGTAACAGCTCTAGTTCAGCGGTCATCTCTAAATCACATTATGTGTATGACCCATCTGATTTTTGATGCCTTGGCAAATGAGACAGCTTACCTGATTCTTGATCTTCGATGTAGGTCAGAATTCTGGATTCTATCTCTCACTTGAGTGAAACGTGATACTTCAAGCATAGCTCTTTTGATTCCTCCTTGGTATACCTGAATAGCCTTCTCATCTTGTTTTCGTAGGACCCAGGTCTCTGAGGTGTATATTAGTGCAGTAAGAACAGTGGAGATGAAAAGAAGTGCCCAGAGGTGGAGTTTCTTTGTCCTCTTAACCACTTCTTCCACACTCTTGAAAGTGTTCCACGTTGCTCTCTTCCTCCTGCGCCGTTCAGGTGGCAGGTCATTTGTCATGTTGAGTTCTCAACCCAGGTACACATAACTGCTGCATTAGGAGATGTTCGTTCCATTGAGAACAAATGAAACATCAGGAATTATTCCATTTCTCATGAACATTGTCTTCATGAGATTCAGCTGTAGTCCGACCTTTCCACACTCACGGTTGAAGTCGACCAGCATTCGTGCTGCTTGGCTGATAATTGGTGTTATTAGAATGATGTCATCAGTGAAGCAGAGGTGGTGTAGTTGCTATCTATCTTCACTCTCATTCATTCCCATTCCAGTCATTGTATGTTCTCAAGGGTGGCACTAAAGAGTTTTGGTGAAATGGTGTCACCTTGCCGAAACCATCTCCATGTCCATGATCACTTTTTTGTAAAATGGTGAGATCCTGGTGGTGAATCCATAATACAGTTCACAGAGGATCCTGATATACTGAGTTTGAATGCCCTGTTTGGCTAGGGCTTCGATGATTGCTTCAGTCTCAACAGATTTAAAGCGCTTCTTTAAATCAATGAAAGTTAGACAGAGCAGCATCTTGAATTCTCTTAAAAACTCAATGAAGTTGGTCACCTTGTGAATATGATCGATGGTGCTGAATCCTTTTTGGAACCCAGCTAGTTCACATGGTTGTCTTTCGTCTAGTGTTCTGCCAATCCTATTCAGGATGACAACTTGTAGACAACGGACAACATGCAGATTGGGCGATAGTTGTCGATGTCCTAAATGTATCCCTTCTTTTTTTTTTAAACTTTTTATTAAATCACCATGTGGAAAGTTACAAAGTTCTCACGTTTGTGTCTCAGTTATACAATATTCAAACACCCATCCCTTCACCAGTGCCCATAGTCCACCACCAAAAACCCCAGTATACCCCCCGCCCCCACCCCCTACCCCCTACTGTATAACTAATGAATTTCACTTCATTTGCTCTTTACCTTGATTACATTCCATATTTCAATACAAAACTCACTATAGTTGTTGGAGTTTCCACCCAAGAGAGACAGACCTACTACCAAGGAAGCATTTGATAATTAGTTTTCCATTGCTGGGAATGAAGAGATATGTAGCCCCACTGCTACAAGTACAAAACTCTCTTTTTTTTTTCCTTTTTCCTTTTCCCTTTTTTTTTTCCCCTCATCCCCCTTCCTGCGCCTCATAGTATGGTGTATGCCACGCCATGTCGGCAGTGTGGGGCTTTTCCTTAGTGCACAGTCCAGAGAGGTGGCTGCTACATTAATAACCTTCAATATTTCAACAAAACCTTACTGTTATTATTTGGAGTTTGCCCCCCAAGTCAGACCTGTTCAAAAGGAACCGTTTCACATAGCTGACAATTATAGATGTTAAGTCGCGCTGACTCGGCAGCATCCGCGTGGTTTTGGATTTCTGTATAAAGTCCAGGGAAAAATCTACCAGAAATTGCATATCACAGTTTGCAGTCCCAGTGCATTGTTATTAGAAGCTGCTCTGGATGCCCCAAAGTGTTAGGTCTCTGGAATCAAAGTCTTTAGGCGCAGAGGGTCCGTTTCCCTCTCAGCAGCTCCGAATTTATCTGGGCCCATGTCTCCCTTCTTGTACCACAGAATGGTCCTGCTGATTTTCCATTGGGACAAAACCTTGCATTTAGACAGGTAATGTGTGAAGAGCCTAGCCAGTGTGTTGATGAGTACTATTGGCAGATTCTTCAGGTGTTCAGGTTTGACCTTGTCTGGATTAGGTGCTATATGCTTCTTTACCAACAAAATAGCATGTCGGATTTCAGAAGGGAGAACATTGGGAATGACATGTCCATCCTGCTGAATTTGGTATGTGGGCAGGTGGACGTGGCTATCAAAGAGATCCGAGTAGAAGTCTAGGATAACCTTTTCCGTTGCCCTTCTGGAAGATGTGATAGATCCATCAGGACTTTGGAGGGCAGTCCTCTTGGTCTTATACTTAGCGAAGGACAGGCAGGCATTGTGAATACTTTTCCTGGCTTTTGTCACATTGAAACACTTGGGCTTTTCTCTGAGCTTTTTCCTTTATCACTTCTCTGTACAGCTTTGTGAGCTCGGACCTTAGCTTGTGATTGCCTGAGGTACGCGCCAGACCATGATGACAAATAAACTGGAGAGTTACCGAAGACAAGGGGCTTTTTGTGGCTTTCTCTCTCTCTCTCTCTCTCTCTGCATTCCTTGCACAATCATGGTGGTACTGGACCAGTCCATCATATTCTTCGTCGATGTTGTCAATGACGGCATCTTCCCATATTGCTGCAATAGTACCAAAGACCTCCCAGTTGGTGGTCCTTCTGGGAGTTCTTTTCTCAAACTTTGCAGCCCTTTCTCCCCACTCCTGTGAAGTAGAATTTCACACGAAGGAGATGGTGATCTCATCTCATTTGGAATTTTGGGACAACAGCGACATTGGCCAGGCAAAAACCATTGATTGAATATGATGTGGTTAATTTCGTTGTGCAATTGTCCACCGGGAGACTCCCATGTCCAGCATTTAGATTTGGCCTTCTGGAACTGTAAGTTACCATGGATGATGGTCTTGGTCAACATGATGAACTCAGACAGACAGTCTCTCACCCTGTTTGTTCCATTCTAGGCTGTGGGTCCCAATGTGGAATTCTTTAGGTGACCTTCTAGGTCCTATCTTGGTGTCAAAATCACCAACAATGATCTTGTACAAGGTGTGGTCTTTTTTATAGAAGTTCTCCAGCTCCATGTAGAACTTCTCAATTTCTTCTTAGTCGTAGCTGGATGTTGATATATAGATGACGAAGATAGAAACTGCCAGCAACAAGCCAAATCAATTCAAAAGTAAGCGCCCAATTTGGGTTTTTAGGCATTCAAACCAACCAATGCTTATGGCCAAGTTTGTGTTGTCAAGGACACTGACACCACAGATGTTCCTACTGTCACATGTTTTGAGGAACAGTTCTACTTCAGTGTTGAAAATATGTGATGAGTTCGATGCCTTCTCGTCTCGTTTAGTCCAATGACATCGTACTTGATCTTCTGCACTTGCACCATCAGGTCCTCGATGGATGCTTCTGATGCCAGCATATGTGCATTAAAAGTGCAAACAGTCATTTTAGTCCTTCATTTTGGCAGCCTAGCTCAGCCCTGAGATTTTATCATCCTCTCCTTGTTTGTCCTTCTTAACGCTGCCATATTGGGGGCTCTTCCAGGGTCAAGGGAATGAGGCCCTTTGTTGTTATTGTTTTAGGCATAGTGAGTCACTAGAAAGTCCTCAGAAGCTCTGAATGTGGCTCAAAAACCCAAATAACAAATAAAAAAAGAACAGATAATGAAGAAAAGACAACCTCTTAACAAATGGTGCTAAGAAAATGAGACAGCTACTTGCAAAGAATGAACGGGCATAGTTTCAAACACTCCTGCCCAAAAATTTACACAAAATAGATGAATGACTCAATTGGTTGTTAGACTCATATCCATAATGTACATCAATGATAGTATATACAAAACATTCTGACATTGGTTTCTGTTACATATACAGAGATTCATATACAAAGACAAAGGAAACAAAAGCAAACCTACCAATCAAATTATGTCAAACTTAAGAAGTATCTTCATCGCAAACAACAAAGCAAAAGCAAGAAACCTATCACTAAGGCAAAAAAACAACAACATACAATTGAATGGGAGCAAACATTGCCACACATACATCTGACAACAAGATAATATTCAAAATATTTCAAAAATTGCAAAACTCATCAAATCAGAAAATAGTCTCATTTGTAAATGTGGGAAGGGGGAGAGCTGAAAAGACACTTCATCAAACTTCATAGATGACAGAAGGCACAGGAAAATATACTCATATCACATAGTGCCACAGAAATGCAAATCTAAATAACAGTGAGATACTACAGCACACTAGTTAAAAAGGCCTACAACAAAAGATCAGGGAAAACAAGTATTGGAAGGAGTGAGGAGAAATAGAAACATATATAAACTATGGATGTGAAGTAAATTTGCCTAACCTTTATATAAAACTGTCAAAATATTAAAAATCTATCTAATGTATGCTCCAATATTCCACTCCTAAGTATCTAGACAAAGAACACAACAATACTTATTGGAACAGACATATGCACAACTTCATTAATTACAGCACTATTCACTATAATAAGGCACTAAAATATCTATTAAAGAATGGATACAAAATGTGTATGTCTTATGTGTATCACTCAGACATAAGAAAAAGTGAAATATTGCCTTTTGTATTAGCACTTAGGTAATTGCAAGAATGATGTTGAGCTAAATTAGTAAGGAGGAGAAAGAAAAATACTGGGTGATGTTGCATATGTGTGGGATATAGAAAAGAAATGGACAAAAATTAACAAATTCAGTTGAAGTTACTCTATGGACTCAGACCTCAAAGCTGTGGTTATAGCTTGCAAAGGGAGATGGTCAAGGGAATCTAGTCCACTTTAAGGATATAGGTATTTGCTGATGGTTGTGAAGTGGCAACATGAGAGGCATAAAACTAAACCCTAAGACCTAAAGTTGAGGAAATAAAAATAAATAAATAAATAAATAATTCACAGAATCAAAGGTTTAAAGGAAATCTTGAAAGAAGTCAGAAAAAAGATAGATTTGGTACTGAGAAAGCAAAGGAAACTGATTATTTCTAGTAATAAGACTAGTGAAAGTCAGAAAGCTCTTGAGGAGAAGCTGTAAAACAGTTGAAGACCATTGAGAAAGGGAAAGGAATTGAATCTAGGATCTTATTTCTGTAAAACTGTCCTTAAGAAATAAAGTCAAAAGTCAAACTAAAGATTATTTTAAACATAAAAGTTGAAGGAGTGTTTCTAGAGTAAAGCAACTCCACAAGAAATGTTAAAGAAAATCCATATGAGAAAGAAAAACAACAGATGGTCATACGGATCTACACAAATAATAAAGAGTATCAGAAATGGCAACTGTATATGAGTGAAAATATAAAATGTTTTTCTTATTTAAATTTCTTTAAATGACAGTTTATTAATTGAACAAAATAACTGGTATTTGTTTCTGTTGCTGTTCCTTCTCTGTGGGAAATCACCCCCTAATAAAAAATCCAAGGTCAGAGAGTCTCCTGGATAAAACAAGTTTAACATATTTTAATCAATGAGTGCTGCAAACATGAGCCAGACAGAAGACATCCACTGGAGTTGAATTAGGAAATTACCATGATTTTACTGTTTTATACTAAAAGTACTTGCTATGGCCATAATTATGTATATCCCCAACCTTTGTACTCAAACTGCATATTAGCTGGTAAAGAGACCCACCTGTACATTGACTGGTAAAGACCTACGCAATGGGAACTAGGTAAGGAGGGCAAGGCTTGATGCCCAAACTAAACAAATAGCCAGAACATCCCCCTGCATGGGGGCAATGTAGGCTGCTAGCTTGGTGCCTGGTCAAACACTATGTTTATTTTATTCTTTGGCACTGACTGACAATGTGAGATAGGGCTAAACGTGCTGATTTAACCATTTTTGTAGTGGATATCCCCTAACTTCTCAGTTATTGGTGCCCTTTGGAAACTACTGTCTATAGAGTATCTATGCCTAAAAATTTATCTATGCCTAAAAATTCCCATTTCTGTGGGTGGTGTACCATTCTATGATAAATCACAGGGGGATAATGGAAGACATCTAGCATGGGACACCTATGGACTGTTTTAAGGCCCTCATAGTAATAGTCGGGCCTGCTGAACATGAATTAAAATCCAATAGGAACTACACTGTGGTATTTTCTTTGGATTTATCCAAAAGATCCTCTCCTTTCATAGGAATACCTACATGATTATTTTTCTAAAAAAATAAATAAAAAATTGTGTCTATTGAATGTTTTGTGTGGTTTACGGTAGTGTAAAAGTCAGGGATGTGGCTCAGTACTAAAACATATACTTGTCTTGCAAGTGTGAGACCCTGAGTTTAATGCTTGGTAGTCCCATGCACAGTAAAAAAATTATTCAGCAAATAGTACAAAGGTGCTGATATTATTGTTTTGAACTTGCAGTGAAGATTCTTGAACACTGTTATACTGTATTCCTGGAAATTTCAAAAGATATTAAGTAATTATATTTCTGACTTAATATGTATTTCTCTATTTTTACATGTGCCAAATCTGCTTCCACCTTGATATAAATAATTTCCTATTTACTTTTTAATCATATTTTAGATACATTTTAAAATTTTCAGTAGTTTCAAATAAAACTGCCAGATATTAAAGTCTTATCATTTCACTTCTTTGGCATATTAACTCCAGACATTTTCAAATATCTTCACCATATACCTAATTTATTGAATCTCTTTTCTAATTTCAAACTGTTAACTAATATCTTGAATCTTGATGTTTGATTTTTGATCACCTTTTTTTTTCTTTGACAAATCTTATGTGCCAAATGTTAGAACTTAATGTTTTTATTTGATAATTGCAGAAACTAAAGTTCTATTTATTATTTTGTTTCTGAATTTAAGCTAGTCTAGAAGTATTAACACAAGCAAATTTATCATAATTTAATCATTGATAGTGTTAATTTTTATTAAGCTTTAGGCACTCCTAGAAAATTGTAATCAATGGAGTCCCAATCACATATCTAGGGTTATTTAGCAATGCCCTCCTTACAGAGTGGATATCAATCTGTAGTTTTCACCCTCCAAATACTTGGGACACCTGTGAGACAAGGCTAAGTCATTTATAACTTTTTCACCTGCCAAAGAATATTTGTGAAATTAGAAAATGCTTCAAGGAGAGTATTTGCAATTTTTATGAGTCTTTGTATTGTGACATTTTCTTGCTTCCTTTCTTGGCACTTCATATCCTCACCATTATGGGAGCTTCTTGATGTCTTTTGGTCTCTGTCAGTAGATAAGGATATTTATCTGTTCCCAAATTTTCTAGTTGTTTTCACTAGGAAGTTTAATATGAAACAGGCAATACCACCATTCTCAGAAACAGAAACATTGGACAAGATATTGGGAAAAAAATTTGGAAAAATAAAAACTATAGAGGAAAATCATAGATTAAACAAAAATGTAGCTGAGAATGAGCATATTCTTAGAAGAAAATCTGTTTAATAACATTGGGTTGTCCTTGCTTCTCTTGCAGGGAGCTTAGTTTCATTGAGTTACTCCCACAACAGTGCCCCTTAGGCACACCCAATTCCTTCAAGCACTAATAATCCTATATTGCTTTCCTCTTTCCTTCCTGTCATTTGCATAGTTTATTTAGCAATGTCCTTTTAGTATAGACAAGGGAAGACAATTAATGCTATACTTTTGTAAGATGGAAGTTAATTGATTGCAAATAATATTGACTTTTGGGCACTCATATTTACTTGACTTAAGCCAGAGTTGCCCTTACTTCCTGACACCCCTCAAGAGGAGGGTCCCAATGAAAGGCAAGCTGTAAGCTAGCCTGGTATTGGCAAGGGATAAGCTAAGTGCCATAGGAAGTATAATAAGTTAAGACCGTGGTCATGTACAAATTCTGTCATGACCCAAAAAGGAGTAACTTAATAAGAACCCGGCTGGGGTTAGGAAAGACTTATCTGGTCTGAGGACTGTGGTCTGGAATATATAGCAAGATGTCCCCAGGAAGAGCCAACCTTTAAGCTTAATATATTTCTTACTGTGTTCATACAAAATGACTAGAAATATTATAAGAAGTAATTTACTATGATTGTTTAAATGGATTAATAGCCGAGGAAAGGAAAGAGCAATCTCAATACATCCTAGATGGAATATGATCTCCTAGTAATCTGGAGTGCTGAACCCACAGATGAGATTTTGTCCTTGAGTTAATCTTCTAGAATTTCCCCTGAAGGAGTGGCTTTTACCTCTGATTTGTTTTTTGACAATGTTCAAGCCCATCTATGTGTACCCTCACCCTTCATGATTTCTATATAACTATTCTGTAAGGGATAAGAGAGGACAGGACAAAGACAAAGATGACAGGACTCTAATGACTGGGATTATGACCAAAACTACGACTATGACTGTGCTATAAGAGAGAGATCAAACTACGGTGAGGAGGAGAGAGAAATAAACGGACTACTGACCAGCCTGGTGCCCAGTCTCTGTTTCTCCCAATTCCTCTATTCCTTCATCGGTCCATCCATCACTGTGGGCCAGCCAGGGGAATGGTTTTTGCCCACCAAATGCTGGAGGTCCCTGTGCACCTGCGCTCTTCTTTTGGAAACTCACAAGAATCTCTAAAAGTCTTCAGTCTTAAAGCCAGGTTGAGGGTGTAGAGCACTATTTTTTCCCCTCTGGTCAAATTTAGATCCTATCTAAAGATAGGCGAGCTGGCCTTTTTTCCACATATAAGTACCTCTCTCTTTCTAGATGAATTATATATTTCTATATAAATATTTCTAGGTGTATTTCTTTAAATAAAACTATTTTATTAAAAAAGAAAAGAAACGGGTTGGAGTGATAGCACAGTGGGTAGGGCGTTTGCCTTGCATGCACCAACCCGGGTTTGATTCCCAGCATCCCATATGGTCCTCTGAGCACCGCCAGAAGTGATTCCTGAGTGCAAAGCCAGGAGTAACCCCTGAGCATTGCCAGGTGTGACACAAAAAGAAAAAAAAAATAAAAAAGAAAAGAAAATAGAAAGCTGCCGGCCTGGGTTCAGTATGCCAAATTTAGTGATCTGAATTCTTTCCTCTAAAACAATATGCCTTAGTACGTTAAAGAGGCAGTATAGTGAATATTTGCCTTGCATACTACTGTCAACCCAGGTTCAATCCCTGGCACTAGGAAATCCAAATAGCCACAAGTGATCCTTGAACACAGACAGGTGTGGATGTGGTCCAAATCCCTCCCCTGACACACACACACACACACACACACACACACACACACACACACGCACACGCACACGCACACACACACACTTTCTGGTACTCCTGCTACTAACCTTAAGTGCCTCTGAATGTTAATATGACCTTATTCAGATATACAGACTTTCAGATAAAATTTAGATAGACTTTCAAAATAAAACTCTCCTGTGTTCAAGCAAGGCCTTAAATTCATGATTGAGATCCTAATTGGAAAAGAAAAAGGGAAGATTTGACATCTAAATAGGAGAGATTAGACATTTAAGCCTTAAACAATGAATTCCTGTTATTCTGTCCTGTAAAAAACTAATCTGCAAGGGGGCGACGGGGAAGAGCACCGGCGGCTATCCCCGTGGGCCGGCCCCAGGTTTTCGAGGGTCAGCCCCAGGCCGCTCACCCAGCCAGAGCAGCCTGGGCCACAGGGCAGATGGTGGAGGAAATGAGAGCCAAGCTGGTTGCTTGGTCCGTTGTCGTTTATTCCATTCTCCTCTGTCTCTCTCTCTCCACTTCTCTCCCAGCTCTGGATCTCTCTCTGGATCTCGCCCCCCCAACCCACTCTTACAGCCTAGTTAAATCCCCCAGCATGAGGGGTTGGGGCTTACACATAAGTGTGGTCACAATCAATAGGGATAAAGTTCTTTCCCTCAGGGGATGCTGCTTCTAGGACAGATTCTTTTTCAGCAGGAGGATCCACCCAAGGGTGGAGTCCCGTGATTGTGTTTCTCCTCTCCTCATCCAGCAAACACATAAGCATTCATAATATTAATCATTTTGTATGGACACAATAAGAGATGCATTAAGCTTATAAAATTGCTCTCCTGGGGCCATCTCAATCTCAGACTACAGTGCTCAGGCCAGATTAGTCTTTCCTATCCCTAGCAGGGTCCTAGTCTCATCATTACTTTTGGATCATGACAGCATTTGTCCACGGTCAAGTTCTTAACTTATAGTTAAGAATTAGGCACTTTGGCCAGGCCCATCTCGATGCCAGGGTAGCACATAACTCACCGCTTGCCCTGGGTCCATCCCGTCCCTCGTCGGGACCCTGCTTTTAGGGTGGTAGGAACTGAAAGCAACTGAGGCTTAAGTGGAGAAAGCAGATGCCCGGGAATGAATAATATTCGAAGCCAATTAAATCCCAAGTTACAAAAGCATTATATTGTCTTCTTGTCTCTATACAAAAAGGACATTGCTTTAAAGTAAATTATTCAAAAGACATAAGGAGAGGAGAAAGGCAATATTAACTTATAAGTTCAGTGTCCTAGAAAGTTCTTACCTTACAAATTAGCAGAGTCAGATTAGGGGGAAAACCTGATTAACTGTTTTGGGGAAGAGAACATAGAGAAGTGATTACAAATAGGCAAAGGAATGGGAGTGACTCGGGAGCACCTTGATAGGTGTGACCGGGATAAACCTAAGCTCCTTATAGCAAGAGGGGAAAAGACAAAGCAATGTCATCCTACATTGTTCCACATTTAATCTTGTATGGAATATTCAGAATCTGAATAAGTCAATAAATAATTTATTATCATATTCTCTGGAAGCAATATTGCTTCACTTGCACCTTGAGTTTGGACTTCCAACCTCCAAAACTATAAGATCCTTAGTTTCTATTGTTTCAAGAATTCTAGCCTATAGTAATTAATGGTATCAGAGTGGAAAACTAATATGCTAATGTGGAACCATATATAATCCATGCTATTTACTTGAAATTTTTTCTGTACCCTAAAGTTAAAATTGTAAGTTAATAAAACACATCAAAAGTTAACAATCTCATTCAAGGACTGGTAAGATAACTCGAAGATCTAAGCACATGTTTTGAACTCTGGAGGCCTGAGTTGTATCTCCAACTTGGAATGGTCCCTATAGCATCACCTGGAATTATCCCTAAGCATCTGTCATTGAGGAACACTGGGTGATCCCCAAGACAAAAAAATAGCTACAATTAAGATTAGAATTGTATTATTTGCTTAAAAATAACTATCTACAAGAGTTCTAGAAAAACAGAATAGGAAAGTATTGATCAATAATTGGCCCAAAGAAAACAGTAGTTTATTTAGCCAAACAAAGACATGAATATTCACATTAAGAATCAAACAGCATCAATGAGAAAAATACCTATGTATAATATGTATAATAAAACTTCAGAAAAAAATTATTAATAATAAAGCTTAAGGCAAAGCTTTATCCAAATTTATTAAACCCCTGTACAATATAATTTAATATAAATGAAGAAATGTGATATGAAATCAATAATATTCTCACTGACAAATATAGTGAGAGAAATAGAATTATATATTTAAAAGTTAAAGAAACTGTAATTTCATCTGAAATAATTCTATCACTATCAAAATTATTGATCAAAAGGGAAACAAATTTATTTTCAAGCATATTTGTATACTCACTAAATTGTTATTTTTCTGTTCATTATTTTAATAAAAACAAATAAATTACTATGAAGTATATTAAAAATGATAAATTATGTGGATAAGGGCTGGAGTGATAACACAACGGGTAAGGCATTTGCCTTGCATGCGGCCGACCTGGGTTCAATTCCTCTGACCCTCTTGGAGATCCCGGCAAGCTACCGAGAGTATCTCGCCCTCATGGCAGAGCTTAGCAAACTACCCATGGCGTATTCAATATGCCAAAAACAGTAACAACAAGTCTCACAATGGAGACTTTACTGGTGCCCTCTCAAGCAAATCAATGAACAACAGGACGACTGCACTTGATTGTGTGAATAAAACAATGCTTCTCTAAAACAATTTTCAATTTGGACAAGTGCAATACAAAATTTTTATTATGTCAGGCAAAAAAATACATAGAAGGCATTCAATGCATGTAACACATGCATGAGAATAATTTTGAAATTCTTCCATTGGATCTAGATTACTGGGAAACTAGGGAAAACTGTCACCAGTGTACTGGTATTAAATTATTTGAGGGAGCCAAAAATAGTTTATTTATTTCTGGTTGATTACTTTGACTCCATTTCCTATAGAAATGGTTTTGGTCTAATTGGAGATACTGGTTATCTTCCACACAGAAATCGGTGTCATCTCTATGTACTAAACTAAAGACTCACTGAAATAGGGTAGGCTCCTCAAAAATAAATTCTTGCAGTTTCTTGTTTATAAGCTTAAATGAAAATTGGTACAGACTCAGGTTTTTGTTTTTGGCCTTAAACACCGCTGAGTCCAGGCAGCACTGAGCAGACAGCCTATATTATCTAGGCCAATACCACTGAAAGAAGCCCTAGTAGTTCTTGCAAGACCAGCAGCAAATCAACAATAATAGAGGCATACCTCTAGTAGTGTTATTACTGTTTTATTGCATTTTCACTGTTACATTTTTCTTTTACCCTTTATCTATTGAGATTCAGTACCAAGAACTCGCCTGGTGTGAATTATGACTTCAGCTGCCCATGATTTCTGGGTTGTGTTAGTTAGGCTGGAAGCCAAACAAAGGACTTTGCAAACCCTGACATTTTCTTTCCTTCCCCAGTAGAATGGGAACACAACAGAGGTTTTTCAAATTCTAAGTATTTATTTGTGCTACCCACAACTTGGTACCTTTTAGGACAAGGAGCCTAACACAGGCTCTATGTCACCACCTGGACGTGCCCCAAGATGGAAGGTTATAAGAGTCTGTTTATATCGAAGCGCCATTTGGAGACGCCAACAGTGTTGTCTGACCAGATGGTTCTGGCCTTCTCATTGGACCATTTGTTCACCCTTGGCTTGGAGAATTAAACCAGCTCTTTTGGAAAGTCCCACCATGTCACTCTTTTGAGTCACTCTGAGCCAGGGAAATCTTCCTGCTAACACTTTGTTCTATTTGTTTGATTACTCCTCAAAGATATTGTCATTTAAAATATTGAAGGGGATGTGGTAATCTTGTTTAAACACATATTTTGGTATTTTTTTTCAGTAATAAGTATCACTTTTGTATATGTGTTGTGTTTTATTTTTTGGTGCTTCTGATAATATTTAAACTTTCTTCTTTTCTATTGGTTGTGGTGATTTGTGAAACAGTGGTCTTTGCTGTAAATAATGTAATTGGGTACACTGCAAGTTTGCCCATATAAAAAAAGAAAAGTATATGAACATTTTGTATAAATTCTGACTGCTCCAACTGGCTGTGTGCCTTCTCCTTTTGCTCAAGTGGCCTATTCTCTGGGACAGAACCAAATTTAAATTAGACCAATAAATAGTTCCACAAGGAATTCAAGTGAAAAAAAATATTTCACATCTCTCACTTTAAATCAAAGATTGCATTACAAGTAATTTCACAGTAACTGGCATGGAAATCCCACAGAGGTGGAGGTTGGTGAAGATAGTATCAATAATGTCAGTGATAAGGAAGAGAGAAGGCAAGTTTCATGTAGAATCAAACAAAATAACTCGAGCAAGAGATTTTCATTATTCTCTGGACAAATTTGAGGATATTTTTATTTAACAATATGAGGACACTTTCAATTATTAAATGGACAGATTTAATCACATCATTTACCTACATTTTATTTATTTAATTTTATTTTTTATGCACCAAGATTTACAAAGTTTAAAAAAGATTTTAAGTGTTCAATTTTCTCACTCAAAATTTACCACCACATCGTTTTTACTAAGCCCCAATTTTTCAATCATATATATCTATGTACACTAGTCTGGCTTTTAAAATAAATTTATAAACTAAAAAAAATATCAGTAGGAAAAGTAGCACTGAAGATCTTTTGAATACAGAAAATTAATCAAGAAGGCTAAATAAAAGATTCACTCAAAACACTTTTGATAGGTGATTTTTCATTGTTCTCGTTAAATGTTACAGCATAAATGTTTCAATAAGAAGAAAAAATCCCCATTTTCTTGTATTATAGTTAGAAAAAAAGTTGTTGTCTGTCTGTGAAACACAAAAATTATGATACAATGCAAATAAAGCTAGTATGAGTCAACTATATATCAGTAATGGATGTATAAAAGTTTTAAAACTTTTACATTAAACATGAAATTGAAATAAAAAAATTAAAAGTTAAAGCATAAAGAGAAATTATATTTGGTTGTTATATTAATACTATAAAGATTAAAATTATTGTATAAAAAGTAAATCTATAGCTATGAAGATTTTTATGATCTATCATAAAAAGGTGTTAAGAATTGAAAATCAATGCTAAGCTATTAAAAAAGTTCTAGGGTAATTTTGTTTTATTGGAATTTTACTTCATAAAGTGCTTTATACACTAAATAACAGAAAGCATTATATCCTTGTGGACTTATCTTTGCCAGACCTCAATTTCTTTATAATATGCAATTATGTTAATACCATACATATAACCCACATCCAGCAAATAAAAGTAGGTAATTTTTATTAAATTTTACTACATTATAATCATTTTTAGAACTTAAGGTGTATTAGCTCATTGATTCTCATAAATACGCTATGTGATAGCTATTATAATGATCTGAATTCTATAGATGATAAAGCAAAGCATGAGAGATTAGGTAAGTTTTCATATCTCACAATCAAATAATTATATTTCTAGGCAGACAAGTTGTTCCAACTTTAGAGTTTTGCTTTGGGATATAATCTTTATTATCTTATGCAATGTACATTATTTTATAGAAGTCATATATTATTCTATAATAGAAAAGAATATAATAAATTCTATTTTATAATAGTTTGTTATATAATTCAATTTCATGTATTGCTGATTTGATTATGTCTTAGGACATATTTTAGAAAGCCATAGATATAACTGAAATTTTTTCTTTGAAAATAAATTTAATTCAGTTTTCCAAGTACTGTTTTTAGCAGAAAGTTTCTTTATGAGTTTCTCAAAATAAAAATTGACTATAATAATCTAGCTTCAATATTCCTAGTAGCAAGATAGTATCTTCATCCTCTAGGATTAATAATTTCAATAACATAACAAAGCCTCATTCTAAGCAGGTGGATATCCTCAAAATAATTAGATTCCCTTTCAATGAACTCTTTGCATAATTTGGGTTTTGTTTCAATATGAACAGATCGAAGTTACCAGTGGAAATTTTTTGCTTAAAGAATTTTCACAAAATTGGGGCAGGACTCACCATAGGGTAATGCACAGCATTGTAAGATAATATTTCATATTCATTAAAAATCAAAAAATTTAGCTGAAATACTATGTAAAATTATGTACAAATACTATGTGGCATTGTGTACAGCAGTCTACAGTCCTCTGTTGTACCAGCTGATCTATTGAAGGACGAGAGCATAGTGGGTAGGGAGTTTGCCTTGCATGCTACCTACCCAGGTTCGATTCCTTCGTCCCTCTCAGAGAGCCCGGCAAGCTACCGAGAGTATTCCACTCACAAGGCAGAGTCTGGCAAGCTACCCATGGCATATTCGATATGCCAAAAACAGTAACAACAAGTCTCACAATGGAGATGTTACTGGTGCCCACTAGAGCAAATCAATGAACAACAGCTTGACAGTGCTACAGTGCTACTATGTGAAATACAAGCCCTAATTCAGGTTTGTTGCTGAGTAATATTAGTGAGGTATTTCACAATAGTCCTATTTTTCTTTTAATCAGAAACAAATTTACTTGCATATATCTTTATTTTTGTGTTAACAATTTACAACATTAGAACTATTAAAACTTCAAATGAATAAGCAATTTTGTCCATTTTGTCCCATCACCTCACTGCTTGAAAAAACGATGCTGTAACCTTTCATTTGCACTGTTAATAGAATGCAGTCTGTCAAGAGACTTTCTCCAGAATATGAAGACCAGGGTTTATGTTCCGTTTATATCATCTGGTGCAAAGATAGGCAAGTTAAGCCTCTCTAAACTTTAGTTACATCATGCGTAAAATTAGTTGATCAAATAGTTCACCCCTGTACATATTATCAGAATTAAATGAGAACTCATAGGGAAGGCCTTGTGCTTTATTTAAAATAAATGTGTACATATGGGTATTGAAAGAGGAAACCCCAGTTTCCCCTTGTCAATCCTTGCTTGTTGCTTCATTTTAGCTGACTTAATTCTACATTTTAGGCATTCTTGCAAATTCCTTAACTCTGTCTCTGACACTGGGTGGTCTATACTTTCCAAAGACCAATAATTCAGCCTCATACCTTTGGCTTACATGACACTAAAAAATAATGGGTCAACACCTGGGTATATATGACTAAATATAAAACTTCAAAGGTCCTAAAGAGACATTCCCCACCAGTCTAAGTCAGAATGCAAGATGTTAATCTGATATTGGCAATAGAAGTAGGCCCTAAATTGCCAAGACATCTCTGGCAAACCAATGGGAATTCTTAGGTTTTCCTATAAAATACCCACAAAAGGAATTATATTTAACTTAGTCCTATTTTAAGTTCCTTTCATGCTGAGGTGTGTGTCTCTCTCTCTTTCACTTAATTTTCAGTAAACTTTTCTAAATTCTGAGCATCTTTATTACTCAGTATTTTCATTATTGAAACTATAGAAGAGTAGGGGACTAGTGTGTACACACAGAAACCCATGATCAATGCTCCTGCATTACTACCATTATTTAAGTAACAATGCCTTATGTGTTTAATATAATTAATGAGAACTCATTATACTTTGATGTCAGTGAGAAAATATTAAAATCCATAATCTTATTTATCATTCATAATCAATTGTACCCTAAGTGCTACAAATGCATAACACACATCTTATACATACATAAAAATGCTGATCCAATCACCTTAATTTTGTGTGTGTTTAAATTTTTTTGTTACCATAACTTATTCTTGGTTGAAGAAATTAATTTCTATAAACTTTTAAAGAAAATTTCACAATATTAGTTCTAGAAATGTCACCCAGGTCATATTGACATCACCCTTTTGTGCTTCTTGGAGAAAGAGAAGTTTCATAATTGCTAAATATTTGTCTATCCTTTTTAGGCATATATAGAATAGAAAAGGATATGACCTACTACCCAGAGCAAGGGAAGAAAAAAAGTAAATAACGTAGTAAAGTAAAACATGTGAAAATCATTCAGAAATTTTACACTTTGAGTACAGAGTTAAAAAGAATTCTAAATGGTAAGATTAGCTGCCCCAGACAGATTTCTATAGAGTAATATTGGAAGCTAAGATTAATTATTTTCATATTACTTACGGTTACTTGGAAGTAGCTAAATGGATTTAAATTAAGAACTGATATAATTAGATTTCCTTTCTGGAAAAAAAAAAGGTTCTATAGGTCTATAAATGATGCTAGGAGAAAAAAATGCTAGAAATAAAGATTGAAAGTGGTCTGGTTTGAGAGCTCACTGCCAGGAACAAGACAATGATCAATTAGATATTGTGGTTGGTTACTCAAAAGTTTCTCCTCAGAATAATCTACAATCAGCTCTCTGGAAGAGGTCATAAATGAAAGAAGGAAAATTAGGGAAAAACTGATTGTGAATTTAATATTGGACATATTGAAATTAAGATTTGTGTTAGTGTTAATCAGGACAGTCTAATTTACATTTAAAGAGTAAAGGGAAACTGAGATATCCATAACTTACCATATAAATATGCTGTAAAGATGGAGAGATTTTATCCTATTTTCAAACAGATGTCACAGTTGCACAGATAAACAAATAATCCTCTATCAGAGTCAAAGATTATTAGTAGCAAAAGCAGAGCAGGCGTCATGAGCACCAGGTTCAGGGGCACTTTTGCTACCCTAACTGGAGCAGGGCACAGATAGCTACACACAGTCAGTCATGGCATCACTAAGCTTAGGAGAGTGCATCTGTTTTCAAGACACCACTAACCTTAGTTGTACCTCCCTGCTAACTATTTCTTTCTGATGGTCAGTAAACAAATCTGCCCTCTGCCCATGGGGGAAGATACTATCTCCATTTTCTGAAGCTGTTTGCCTACAAACAGCATTGAGAAGACAGAAAAGAACAAAGGCTGTGACAAGTCATGCAAAATATCAGAGAAGATTTTTTTCTCCCCAGTCAAAGTTAATTTGTCCTCCACACAAATTTCCATATTTTGCACATTAATCGCTTTGGGGCAATGATATTGAGTGGTGACTGGTGTGTCCAGTTTACCTGCTTCTGTTTGTTATATCATTTTGTCCATTCCAAATAAAAAATAGAATATATACACGGTCTGGTTGCTTTACTCATATTCTTTGTTGGTTCATAATAAGAAGTTTTAAGTGAGTGAAAGAGCTCATTTGCAAGGTCAGCTGATATATATGTATACATGTATGTATATGTATATGTATATGTATATGTATATGTATGTACATATATACATGTGTAGCACTGTAGCACTGTCATTCCATTGTTCATCGATTTACTTGAGTGGGCACCAGTAACATCGCCATTGTGAATCTTGTTACTGTTTTTGGCATATTGAATATGTCACAGGTAGCTTGCGAGGCTCTGCCATGCAGGTGAAATACTCTCAGTAGCTCGCCGGGGTCTCTGAGAGGGACGGAGGAATTGAGCCCAAATCAGCCATGTGCAAGGCAAATGCCCTACCCCCGTGTGCTATTGCTCCAGCCACATACATGTGTACATATATATGTATATATATGATGTACACATATATACATATATATCAGGAAAACATTAAAAGAGTATCATTTTTCTATGCACAGATATCTTGGGAAAAGTAGAAAAACTCCAAATTATCTAGGAATATTCCAAACTGACAGAGAATATCAGTGATAAAGGCCACCATAAAGGTTCAGGGACATTTAATAGTTTTTGTCAGGGCCTGTTGATGCAGAAGACAGAAGGCTGTGTCACTTTAATATTCAGTTCCTCAACTACTTAGCCCATATTTCTTGCATAAGAACTGCATAATCAGATACTAACCCGGTTGTAGGAATAGAGTAATGAATTACCTATTTTTTGAGCTGATGAGAAAAAAAGAAAAAAAACAAAAATATGACCTTGACTCTGTTTACTGAAGCCACATCTATGTGGAACAGAGAAACCAGAGATTTCAATGTAAGTTACTAACTGACATAAAAAACTTTGTGCAAGTAGAATTTCCCAGTGGAGGTGGGCTTTCTGTTTGTTTTTATTTTTGTTTTTTTAACACACTGGATGGTTAGTGCTAAGAGTAACACAGGTTCTAGTGTAATAGTACTTCAAATTGTTTCCCAGGCTAAATTACCTCACAGGTCTGTCTTGTAAGGATATAATAAAATCCACTTAATTAAACAGGATAAGCTGAGTTAGATTCTTCCTTTAAATCCACTTTATTCTTAAGTGCTTAAATTGTTGATGTACATGAGCCTAGAATTATGAATGATTCTTTCAAAACAATTTTGTTTGTAAAAAGCTGTCCAAATAATGCAAAAATGAAAGGAAACAAAAGCAAATTCTTAACCAATGTTAGTTCATAAACCAATTTATGTGACCATAAAAGTTTTTTAAGCTTATCTTTTATTAAAATTGTCGTAGCAGCAAAATTATTGCCAACAGAAAGAACTAATGCTATTTCAGATATTTATAAAATCTGACAATTGAACAGAATATTCTTCTCCTTTTATGTTTCGTATCCCAATCACTTCAAAATATCCTAATAACATTTTTTTAACTACTCAGAAGAAAAAGAAAGTATAAAATTGTATGAGCCGAAAAACAGTGCAGATATAAAGTGCTAGCCTTGCACCAAGCTTATCCTGGTTTGATCTCAGCACCACATATGGATTCCCAAGCCTTGCTATGTGTGATTCCTGAACACAGAACTAGGAGTAAGCTCTGAGAACTTCTGGGATTGTCCCTAACACCCCATCATAACAATATAGCAAAATATAATGCAAAATTATAAATTTCCTCATAAAGACCAAAAAAGGTGTGGAGCGATAGTACACTGGTAGGGCGTTTGCCTTACACATGGCTAATCCAGGTTCTAACTCTTATCTCATATGGTTCCGCAAACACTACCAGGAGTAATTCCTGAGTGCAGTGTCATGGGGTGTGACCCAAAAAACAAACAAAAAAATAAAGATAAAAAGTTTATGTAAAATCTTACTTGATGTATTTTACTAAGCATTCTGTTTTAAATGTTAAGATTTGTCAAATTGAAACAATCTGAAAGTATAGAAAATTATATTTTATTTCTACTACTAATATTTCCACTCCTAAAATTCTATCACTATCACAGGTATTTACATAGGTTTAAAGTTTGATTTTAGCTTCCCTTTGAATTTTTTTTTAGTAGTTTTTTCTTCGCAGAAAAGTTTTCAAAGTACAGAAAACTTCTCCAACACCCCATCCTTATATTCCAGTACATTCACATGAAGCAATTTTCACCTCTAATAATCCAGGACTGATGTACACTAATCATATTTCCGGTTCTTCAGAGAAATACCAAACAGTGTCCTAAGGAATTGACTTGGTTGTGGGAACTGGGAACGACTTTCCAGATCTTCAGTTGGCAAGTGGAGAGACCCAAGAGAGATGATGTATAGTTAGAGCCAAAGTGTGAAGGCCTGAGAACTAGAAAGTCAATTAGATAAGTTCCATTCCAAAGTAGGCTGACTTTATACTCAATAACCATGCTTCAGTTTCAGCTCAAAGTTTGAAAAAACGCTTCAATAATCACTAAGTTCTCACAATTTGCCCCCACCCTTTAGGTGAAGCTGATCTGTACGTCACTATAGTTTTTGCTTATTTTTTCTGCACTCATCATTTCATCCTGAGATTCCTAGCTTTCCAAATTACTTTTAAAAATTACATGCAGGGATGGAAAGATAGTATGGAGGTAGGTAAGGCACTTAGTTTGCTTGTGGTCAATTAAAGTTTATTCTGTACTATTGAATATGATCCTGAGCCCTACTGCTGTGATCCCTAAGCACAAAGGTAGGTAAAAGGCCTCAGGATTTTCTGGCTGTGGAACAAAACAGAAAATTTTAAAAAGTACATGCATTAAAGACTATAATTTGCAGATAATAAACCAAATCCTCTTTACAGATATTTTTTCTCTAAAAATCATACCATTAGAAATCATATACTTCATGGCCTTTGAATGTTTATTTTATTTGGGAGTATGCATGTATAATTTATTGATGTTAACATAGCTTATTTCTTTGTTTTTTACTTTTAGCATATCAAAGTCTTTATATTGAAAGTTTACATTTTATGACAATTATACAATCAGACCTTAGTTCCATTTTTTTTTTTTTGCTTTTTTTGGGTCACACCCAGCGATGCTCAGGGGTTCCTCCTGGCTTTGCACTCAGGAATTACTCCTGGCGGTGCTCGGGGGACCATATGGGATGCTGGGGATTGAACCCGGGTCAGCCGCGTGCAAGGCAAACGCCCTACCCGCTGTGCTATCGCTCCGGCCCCAGTTCCATTTTTTTTATTGACTTTCCAAATGACTCGTTTAACCTGTACATTTAGATCATTCATATTTAATGTGATTGCTGATACAGTTCAATTAAACCAACTATTTTCTTTTATTAAATTTGCTCTTTCCTTTTTTCTTCCTTTCTTCCTTTCTTTTTTCTTTCCTTCTTTCTTTCTTTTATAGAAAATAGAAAATTTTATTGGAAAATAGAAGAGAAAGAAATTCCCTCAGTATGATAAGAACTTGGCATATATATATTATATATATGTATAAACTTTGATAATATATATTAACTCTTTGTTTCTTATTCCCCTCCCCACCACACACAAACTGTTTAGTCTCCCATGGTTTTGTTGTTGTTGTTGTTGGTGTTTGCAGGGCCACAACCAGTAGTGCTCAGATATACTCCTGTTCTGTGCCCAGGAATCATTCTTGATGGGTTCTGGGGACAATATATGGTGCCAGGGATTGAATCTCACACATATGACAAGTGCCCTGCCTGTCTGCTGTACTATAATTCTGGCCCCTTCTTTCAAGGTTTTAACCAAGCATTTTATGCTGTTGCATTTATATGCTCTCTAATTGGATCAATTGCATGCCATTGTTGTTAGAGCTAATGGCTTTCCAGAGTATATAATATTGATCTTTTAACTAATCTAAATCTATCTTTAAATAACACAACAAAGCATCCAGCGTAGTAAGAACTTCATAAACAGATTTCTTAATTACTCCCTGAAATTGCTTTTATTTATTTCACTTGTGCAAGTTCCATAATCACTAAAATCACTGATTCTACTAACACTCGTAAGCATTCTTATTCTTGACCAATTAAGAATAAAATATTTTAATTTGTCTCCTGAACATTCACTAGTTGTTCTAATAAATTCCATTTTCTAGCTATATCATACTTTTGTCTCAAAACATATTTAAAATTTTTATATTTTTTTTGTAGGATTTGCCTGCTGCCCTCAGATTATGTTTCTCTGGGATAATATTTAACTCTCTCCTTTAAATACATAATTCCACTGGATAGGATTCCAGAATGGTTTTATTTTTATCTCTATATTTTATTCTCCCACACGGAAAAGCCTGCTCGATATGCCAAATAAAGTAACAATAACAGATCTTATTCCCCCTGACCCTGAAAAGAGCCTCCAATCATTGGGAAAAGCGAGTAAAAAGAGGCTGCTAAAATCTCAGGGCTGGGACGAAAAGAGATGCTACTGGCGCCCACTCGAGTAAATCGATGAACGATGGGATGACAGTGATACAGTGATATGTATATGTGTATATATATATATAGTGATATTTATTCTAATATGTTTTGTATAGGTGAATAAGAAACTCACCATAATTCTTATCCTATTCTTTGGTAGCTTATTTTATATTTGTTCCTTTTGGTTTTTCTCAAGATATCCTCTTTCATGTAACACTTCAAATATGGCATTCCTTTGTCTGATGGCCTTTGTTTTGTTAATGCTATATTGAGAGTCATTATGTTTTCTTTTCACTTTGAATACTGCAGGTGTCTTTATTGTTCAGATTTTGGACTTGCTCTTTGAGGATTTGCTTGGGAAGAACGTAGAATGAGCTCAGCCATACGCTCCCCTAGCTCCTCTGGCTCTGTAGAGAGAAGGCTAAAGGGGAAAAAACAAAACAAAACAAAATTGAGGAACTACAATAAAGGCAGCAATAAGACAGGTTGTTCTCAGTAACTGCGGGGTCACAGAGAGCATCAAAGCCTACCACACTTTCAAAACAAGGTGCTGTCTCACTTGACCTGTACAGCCACAAAGACAGTGGATTTTTCATGCACAAGTCCCCAGGATCTCCGACTCTAGAAAAGCCCTAATTCTTTACTTGCAATGGGGGCCTACTGCAGGTGAGCGTGTCACAGGATCATCACAGCTGTCACATCAAAGGCACAGAACAGAATCCCCTGACCTTCAGGTGGAAGACCACTGCAGCACCTGTCAGCTCCTGATCTCACTGGTCCTACTTGTACACTAAGGAATGTCAGAGTGTGTGTTGTGGGGGTGGGGTGGGTGCAAATTATAAGCTCATGCACAGTTCAATTCTTTCAGGGCACACTTAAAGCTCTAGCTGTCTGGGTGTTGTGCATGGAAGCTGGAGTGAAGTGCTGTCATGGGAGTACAGCATCTCTGCTGAATTACTAACCCACTCATACATTCCGGGTCACTCAGATGCAGTGCTTCCTGGCAGTAAAGTCAGCCCTCAGGACACCTTAGAAATTCTGCCTACAGTGCTGGGATCACACAGATAAGAGAAATCTAGAGGCCAGAGTTGTGCTTGTCAGAACTCTAAGTTCTTTAGGGCAGCAGAGCTTTTTGGGATCTGGTTCTCAGGTCAGGTCCCAACAGGACATTTTATATCTGTGTAACAAAGCTATATATTGAAATCAATGTTTTCTGTTTGTTGGATAATAGCTTAAAGGTCTTTCTGTACAACTTAATCCTGGGCTTTTCAATCATAGGTAGGAAAAGCAAACTATGCCTAAGTAGTCAACTAATTTTAAATAATATTCCTTGTTGTGTGAACATTCGTGCTGTCGGAGGCGCTGAGATAAGGAACGCGGAAGAAATGTCTTGATTGGAGGACTAAGGCTCTCTCTGGCTCTTAGCAAAAGCAGAGGGCCTCGTGGACCTCCTTTTATTGATCATGGTAGCTCTAAAGGGCTCAATATAGTGACATCACCAAAGGCATCAAAAGATGTTACAGGAAGAACATTGAGGCAACATTATTTCCTTGTATCTGCAGGCCAGTAATCTAGGCCTCCGGAAAGAAGATGCAAAAACAAAACTGAAACCTTCCTTGGGCTAAAAGCACTTGGATTTACATCCCAAAGACAAAACTGGGCCCTGCACCTGAAATCTACATCCCAAAGACTAGGCTGGGCCAGAGCCTACAATTTATAATATCAAAGGTCAGGCCTGGCTAACACCTGAGATCTGCATGTCAAAGACAAGCCAGGCTTCTGTGAGAGAAGGAAAACTGCTCTTTTCAGTACACTGAAATTATTTTTCTGAAGGCAGCTTGAAGGGGGAAAATGTTCAGCTTCATCCAAACCAGTCAGGACACACGAGAAATCTCGCCCATTTTCATGGGTCCCTATGTTCCTGTCCGTAGTACGGTACAGTATACGTGGGCTCGCCCTGGTAGCTCAGTCCAGCCCCAACATTCCTAGTGGTATTTGTCTTGCTGAAACATAAACATACACATAAACGCGCGCGCGCACACACACACACACACACACATATATATATATACATATATGATCTAAGAACTAAACTCAAAAGTAATATTCCTAGTGATATGTTTTCTTGCTGGAACCTGTGTGTGTGTGTGTGTGTGTGTGTGTGTGTGTGTGAACAGTCACCTAAATCTTCAATATGGTGTTCATTAACTGATAAACTGTCTGAAACTCCTAAAGATTTATTTCTCTTGATATTTTATTGAATAAAGTTTATTAAAACTGATTTTATAAAACCTCTCTCAAGAGTGCTTTTGTAAGATACTTAAAATATTATTTTATTTGATTTGATAACTGTATTTAAATAAAGTAGCTAGCAATAAATGAAAATTAATCAAAATACTTTAGCACAAGTCAGATATAGGAGTAGTAGATTTTTGTTAGGAAAAAATTATTTTATAAATGTCGTTGGTTTAAACCATCCTAATGGTTACTACATGAAACAAAGACATAATCATAAAAGGAAACCAGCTTTAATATATAAAGTTCCCAGAGTGTGCCAGTGATAATTGATAAGCCATATTCACATGCATAAAGGACTAGAAAGTATAATCAGTACATATTATAAAATGAAAAATATAACATAGTAGCTCCTTAATTTATTTGGATATATTTTAAAAAATAAGATGTTTAAGTTGAATATTTTCTGGTCTTTTTTTGTTTTTTTCCTTTTTTCTTGTCACAACGACTGACAGTAGCTATTGGGGAAAATCAGTTTTCAAAACACATTCAGTAAGGCTTTAGCTGTATATTCTTCGGGGCGGCCAGGGAAGCCCCAAAGGATCTCCCCCTCGACGCCCAGGATCAGGACTCCTGAGCCGCTCCCCACCTGGGGCTGCCAGGGCCACTGGGCAAACAAAAGAGGAAACAAGGGCCAAGCCGGTTGGTTGATCAGTTGCCGTTTATTCCATTCTCCCCACGCGCCTGTTCCAGTCTCTCTGAGTCCCCCATTCTAGTCTCACTGTCCTTCATTCCCATCTCCTGTCTCCCGCTCATCTCTCCACGCTTCATCTTGCTCCCTGCTCTTTCCAACTCCTCCAACTCCCTCATCTCTCCACTCCCAGCACTCTTGGCCGAAGCTATACCTAGTCTGGTAGCAAAATAAAATAAAAAAGCCCTTCCTTTGCTCACAGGCAAAATACCACTTAAGTGTCTGTGTTGCAAGCAATAATGCCCAAAAGTAGAGAGAGAGTATGGGGAATATTGTGTGCTATGGAGGCAGGGGGAGAGTGGGAAAAGGGGGTTATACCCAGGATATTGGTGGTGGGGAATGTGCACTGGTGGAGGGATGGGTGTTGGATCATTGTGTGATTATAACCCAAACATGAAAGCTTGTAACTATCTCATGGTGATTCAATAAAAATAATTAAAAAAAAAGATGTTTTTCTCCTTTCCGCTATCCAATAACTAAATTAACATTGTAACTAACATCTTAATTCTACTTCTTGATATTAGTTATTTTTGTATGAACACAATAAGAGAAGGCTTGTAGGGCAGCTCTCCTAGGAGCATCTTGCTACAGACTCAGACTACAGTGCTCAGGCCAGATTAATCATTCCTAACTCTAGCAGGGTCTGAATCTAGTTATTATTTTTTGGATCATGACAGAATTTGTCCATGACCAAGCTCTTAACTTATCGTTAAGCATTGTGGTGCTTTGGCCAGACCCATCTTGATGCCAGGGTAGCACATAGCTCACCGTTTCCCCTGGGTTCATCCAGTCCCTAGTCGGGACCCTGCTTTTGGGGGGCTAATAAGGAAGGACAATTGAGGCTTAAGTTGAGAGAACAGCTGTCCAGGAGGTAAAGAGCATTCAGAGTCATTAACTTCCAAGGTACAAAAAAATAGCATTAACTGTCTTCTTGTGTCCATACAGAAAGGACATTGCTCTAAATTAACTATGCAAGGGAATTAAGGAGAAGAGAAAAACAATATTTACAAGTCACCAGCACAAAGAAAGAAGTTACAAATAAACACAAAGGAATGGGAGCACTGTGATGGGAGTAACCCAAATAAAACTAAATTTCCTGTGGCAATGTTATCCCATATCTTCCTCTTTTCTTTTTACAAAAACACAAAATTTGAAATAGAGGAATAATTCCAAACACAAAAGAGTCTCTGTTGTACTAGGAATTCAGTCCAACCCTGGATCCAGTGCAGTTGGCCTTTGTTCTTTTAAGGAAAGTCTCTTTTCTTTCAAGGAAAGAAAATAAAATAGCCAGTCAATTTTAATATAATGAGCCTGAAAGAATTTTTATTGTTATTGTAAGTAATTGTGAGACTAATTTATTAATCTCAATCTGTTGTGAAACCTAGAAAACTCCTGGTAGCTTATTAAAATAACTATGATTTTAGAGGCATGAATAATTAAATCGTAATTTTAAATTTAGGAATTTAAGGATGCTTATTTTCAGGCTTAAAACCTAACTGATAAATTAAAAAGAGGTAAGTCGAGAAAAACAGTCAAAACATTCATTAGTAACTGTAATGAGGAAAAAACAAAACAAACTTCAAGTTCTCTAACTTGAGTAGGCTAAATTATATTTGAAAATGTGAAATTCTGAAAGATTTTGTCCCTATAAATAAATCGATATGTTTAATATTTAGTTTTTGCAGCTGATATCTCAAGAAAATGGAACCTGCCTAAAAATTAGATCATCCATGTGCTGGAGCGATAGTACAGCAGGTAGGGCATTTGCCTTGCACACAGCCGACCAGGGTTCGATTCCCAGAATCCCATGTGGGTTCCTGAGCACTGCCAGGAGTGATTCCTGAGTGCAGTACAGCACTTCTTCTTACCATTCTTCATTTTTTTCTTGTCACGTAGTTTATTTCAAATTATATGTCCCATATGGAATCACATTCTTATTAGGAACTTTGATCCCCTTGTCCTCTGCATGAGTCCTGTAGTTATAAATAATAATAGTTCCACTATTCTAAGGATCAGTGTTTCTCAAAGTGGGCAATATCATCCCTTTAGAGCATGAGAATTATTTTGTATGGCCAGTGTAGTGTTCAGAGCAATTTTTGGGGAATGGATGGGTGCACTTTCTGTTTGTTCACTTAAAGAAGGAATATTTCCAGGGGAGATGTGAATGACTTTTTTCTTTCTATTCTGAAAAGCAAATGGAGAAAAGAGATGTGATAATTCTCAAATGTAAAATATGGCCTTTTAAAATAGATTACTATTCTACACATATAATAAATAAAATTCTGTTCAGATAGCTGCATATAAAAATAAACGAGACTAGTTATTTTATCAGCTACATTGCATTTATTTCTTAATCTATCAATATTTGGTTTCTCAAATTTAAAATAGAAGACTAATAGAGTTTATTGAAAACTGGATTACATGAAAAATAAGTAGGGAATGAATGTAAAATGAATGGCATGTGGTCAGGTTTGCTATGCTTATTACTACTGTTATTTTATATGTGAATACAGATATTTCAATCATAGGGCAGTGTGATTTTACTAAAATGTGTTTTCTAGTGGGAAAATGCAATGAGACTATGTTTACCTTTTACATTAAATGTTTTTCTACTTGTTGACCCATAATTTTCTTGTCTAACTGTAAATTATTAAAGATATGATAATGTATGGTCTAACTAGCTAATATCTTAGTGTCATTGTACATTTTCCAGAAGAACAATTTCTAAGGAGATAATATAAAGTTTCAGGAATGTTCTAGGAAATTGGCATTTCTCCCAGAAATCCTACAGATAAACACCTGAACACTCTTTTCCTCAGAACCAGTAGATTTAAATAGAATTCCGTTTAGGTTTTTGTGACATATGTAATCCAATGAGCATGAGAGCTATGTTAGCAGAATTCTAACATAGTAATATCAGAAAAAGTTGCCACTTAACAGTAAGTATGCTATAAGTATTCTATGTTTTGGGTGTTTAAACTGATAAGAAAAAATGTTGAAGACTGATGTTTACTAATATGAGACAAATTAGTGAACTTTAAGTCAGTAACACCTAGCATATTTTAATAATTAGTATTCAGATGTAGCAAACTAGTATCCAAGTATTTTATACTAGACATTTAATTTATCAATATTTTTATCTCTAAGTTGTATTGCATAGCAATACTCATTTAGAAATCAGTGGCTTAAAAATATATTTGAAATAAAAACTTATCTAATGATCAGGATCAGTAGATTATTTCTTTTCTGAAGTGTTTAACACTAGTTGGTTTTATTGATGAAATAGAGATGTTTTACCAAATTCAAGTTCATCTCATAGCTTCAATATTTGACAGTCAGACCTATACTTCAATTTATAGAATATGCAAAATTAACACAAAGGCTAAAAATTGAATATCATCTCAATCAATTTTAATGTGTTCAATAAAGCAAAAAGACATAATTTGTATAATGTTTGCTTACTTTTCTTTCCTTATTTATGTATTTATTTGTTTGGTCATGCTCAGCAGTTTTCAGAGATTACTCCTGGTTCTTCACTGGGGGATCATTCCTGGTGCTACTTGAGGTCTATCTGTGGTGATAGGGAATGAAACAGGTGTTGAAAGTGTGCAAGACAAGAAAGCATCTTCAAGCCTGTCCTATCTGTCTGGTGCCAACTTATGGGATTTTTATATTATCAATGGCAAGAAAGATTAGCACATACAGTGAAGTCAATAATGCTGCAAGTGTTGATTTAAATACTCTTTAATTTACAAATAACTCCTCTTTGCAAATTGATTAGTTATGAAGATGATTAAAGGACAACTTCACCAATGGAAGGAATATGGGAATTACCACCACTAATTTGTGATTTGGCTACTTCTTAATTAAAAATGCCCTTTTTTGGCTTTGGGGGATTAATTAAAATGCCTTTGGGAGGTAATTTTTAAAAGAAACAAAGATTCCTCTAATTTTGAGAAATCATAAGATATTAAATATGATTTTTATTTAAACTACCACCCATGGAAATTAGACAATAAATATTGTTTCCACTTTAAAAATAAGGAAACTAAAGCAGACAATTTTTAGACAGTAGTTTTATTCTAATCAGTATGGGAGCACCCTGCAAAAAAGATTTTTTAATAACATAACCAGATGAAGAAGATATTAACTTTAATATTGATAACTTGCATTTGTATAGTAAATTGCAATTGTAACAAATTCTTATTATTTACAGATCTTGGCCCTGAAACTTTTATGAGAAAAAGCAATAGCCCCTCCAGGTTTTTTAAATTTTTATTTATAATTTTTTTATATTTTGCATAAATAATCCTGTGGTAAGTTCAATGCAGGGAAAGTGGGAAAAGGAAAATTAAACACTTTACAGATGCATAGAAGATTTTTCCTTTCAATTCTCTTTGTTTCTGTTTGTTGGTTTTACTGCTATTGCACTGGGAGTCTCACAAGACACGACAGACAGACAGACAGACAGACAGACAGAGAGACAGGCAGACAGACAAACAGACAGACAGACAGACCACACTTTGGTTTTGGACCATCCCAGAATCGTACCCCTTTAGTGGTGGAGCTTGCATAAGAGCTCAGCAGAGTTCACACTCTTAATCATGGTGCTCCTACATGTTGTGTTTGTGGTGGTGTCTGAGAGTCATTATAACTCTTACACAAGTGCTCCTTTCTGCACTCACATCTGTATCTGCAGTGACTCACTCATCTGGCTGTGGGGGTTGACACATGAAGTTCCCAGAGAATAACAGCTGTCAAAGTTGAGGCCTAAGGTGTGCATGACAGGTACTCTTTTGTCAATGAGCTGCCCT
Organism: Sorex araneus; assembly: GCF_027595985.1. Taxonomy (NCBI): domain Eukaryota; kingdom Metazoa; phylum Chordata; class Mammalia; order Eulipotyphla; family Soricidae; genus Sorex; species Sorex araneus. Next base: position 225,736,494 of record NC_073313.1, on the reverse strand, counting down.
CAGAGACCTGGAGTTATTTTAAAATAAAAGTTAGTTAAAAATAAATTCTATGGCCAGGAGGAAAGCACAAGATTCGTGGATGTGTGTTGGCACGTACCAGACACTTAGGTCCCTAGCTTGTTGGTCTTATGTCTCTGGAAGAATCTGTTGCACCCTAATACTCTTTGGGAGGGCACCCCAGAAAAGTCAATTTACTCACTATAGTTGAAACAGAGTACAGATGTTCTCTAAATTGAGATCACAATGCAAGTTTATAACCATATATGCATAGTATATTCATGAAATATACCGATGCATATATTCAAAATATTCCCAACAGAGCACAAATTTAAAGATCCAAGATTTATTATAAGATATATATCTAGTAAAATTTTTGAGCCTAATGTTGAAGTAAGGAAAAAAATACTACTGATTAAAATCATCCAAATCCATCCTTGGCCCTCAGATTTTTCTTTCATGGTACAGCTAAAGATATCTATACCCTCTAGAACTATTAGGCCTTCTTCAGTCTTAATTCAGCCCATTTTAAAATGAAGTGATGGTTTCCAAAAAGGCCACCACAGTGTCAGCTCACCTCAAAAATTTTACTTGGTCACAACAAATTATCTCTAAAACTGTTTGCAACAGACCAAGGAATTTAGTTCAGTGGTAGAGCACATGTTGCCTAGGTAGGCTCAGATCCTCAAAATGACTCCATATTGTCGGGGGCAAACCTATGTCACTGTCTGTGATCCTTGGTGACACAGTATGACCTGTCACATATCACAATGAAATTCATGACAATGCCACACAACTGTGTCCCCTTCAAGATATAACAACAGCAAAAACAACAGAAAAGAAGGAAATACATTATACAGAAACCAAATAGATGAAAATAATATGAATAGAAAATCACAAGCTACAAAGTATTAGCTATTAGCAGATAAGTGATATTTCAATTTTATTATTTTATAGACTTACTGTTTTCCCTAAAATTTTAATTGTCTTCTTTTTCATTTTGCTTTCCAAAACCTTGTATTAATACTTACCAAGGACCTTCTGAATACTATATCTAACTTTTATAAAGATTATTTTATCTTCCAGAAATTTTAACCTGACAAACAAAACCTCTATATTTTTTCTATTTTTTGGAAATTTACTGCACAGAATGTTCTATTTCTAGCACATAGTCATTTTCTTTAAACTCTCATTCAACAGTCTTATTTTTACAAATTAGCAAGCCCCTGTTTTAGTAATTTACTTCATACCATTTTCTTCTAGATCTGTACTCTAAAAGGTCAGTTAAAAAAACTTACAAACTCCAGTGGGTTTCTATTGTCAACATGCTAATGTCATTTCATTCTTACTAAGTGGGAAAAAAGACCCACATCATTCTATGAAGTATATGTTAAAAATAGGTAGCAATGGGGGTATATTAAAGTTCATTGTGTTATTCCTGTAATATTTTTGTGAGTTTGAAATGATCTCAATATAAAAAATTATAAAACAAATTAGATTAGTTTCATTTGTAAGTTATATTGTCCTGCATGGTGATGAAATTTCCTTAATCATATCCTTTTTGTACAGCAGAGATAATACTGGTATTTATACTTTAGGACTATTGTGGAGATTAAAGGAGATAACCCCATATTCAATGGTGTGTATGGTAAGAACATAAGCCACAGATTATACAGTTATTAATATTATTGTTATCTTTCCATGTGCCTTCACATCTAATCACTTACCGTATATATGAATCCTACTTCTGCAATATTAGTTTTCCTTTTAATTTATTCATAATATTTGGCTTGACTCTGAGCATTATTATAAAAATTTTTATTACTCCTGCCTCCAAACCATGTCATTAATATCTCCTGGGTTAGTAGGCTTATACTGAAATTTAATTTATGTCTTTTCACCTAATTATAAGCCTTTACTATTTCCTCATTACCTCCCTAATCATGGTAAGGGCCTCTATTCGGCACTTAATGTCCTCTAAATTATAGCCCTTAGTACACTTTATATTGTTTTATATTCTAATATACTGTCCAGCTCTCTCACAGGAAAGTCAAACTACCTGAGACTCTGTCTTGCTTTTTCATTCTTCCCGTCCATTTTCATGCTCTGCTGAACATTTATCTTGCTTTGACCTGTCATTATTTAAGATTTTTCTGTTCCAATTTCTCCCACAAGTATTTTCTTTAAATCATATTAAGACTGCCATGGACAAAATAAATCCCCAAATACCACGAGTTTAGAACAATAGTTTCTCTTTGTAAACAGAATACCTCCAAATTGGTGGTACTGTCCGGAAGAGAGTTCAGGGACTTGGGTCCCTTCTGTCATGTGACTCTGTCCTTTTTCAACTCACAATCACTAAAGCTACCACTTTCATCAGCATTAAACAGTGAAGAAAAAAAGGAAGTGGAGGGTTTATGGATCAGATAAAGAGTTGCATCCCATATCCCATAACAATTTTGTCACCATTCTATTGTCAAAATTCAGCTACACAGTTGTACTTGTTTTGGATAAAGTCAGGCAATGTAATCTGGTTGGGGGCCAGGAAGAAGAAAAATGTTAGTAAATACTTTTTTACACACCCTCTCTTGGACAGACTTTTTTTTTTTCTTTTTGGGTCACACCCGGCCATGCACAGGGATTTCTCCTGGCTTTGCACTCAGGAATCACTTCTGGCGGCGCTCAGGGATCATATGGTATACTGGGAATCGAACCCGGGTCAGCCGTGTGTAAGGCAAACGCCCTACCTGCTGTGTTATTGCTCCAGCCCTTTCTTGTACAGATTTTAAACAGTTTTTTCTTTTATACTTTTCCTAAACATATTAGGAAGTTGCTATATATGAAACACAATATATGAATGATGAAATAATAATTTACTTTTTAAAATTTGTAGTTAGTTATTGAGAAATTTTACTGGTGGGTTTTTGTGTTAAGATATTGAAGTAGACTTTAAAACAAGCTCATATTATTCTCTTTATGAACTCACCATAGAACACAATGCATATTCATTGGTATAGAACAGAAGACATATTCATAGCAGATGGCAAAAGAATAAGTTAATGAATCTCTTAAGGCCGTTTATGACCTTTTAATTCTAGTGATTTAAATGCTTTTGAAAGGGTATTTCCAAGTGTCTCTTTATTTTCTCTTGTGACAACATATACAACTTGTGTCAAATTTTTAAACTTTGCAAATGTGGATATAAATACTATCTTCATAGTGCAGCTGTTTAAAGCCAATGTTCACATTATTTTTTATGAATAAGGAAAACAAAACATTATTGAACAACAGATTATCCTTTTTATGATATTATTGGACAAGTAAATGTTGTTGAAATTTAATAATATCTTACTGCCCAGATTTTAAATTATGCTTTGAAAGTCAACTATATTGCAAACTGAATCAGAACATCTAGAATATAATGGGTATTAGCACTCAACGCAGTACTTGATATTTTCTTTAGCTTCACAAATAGCATTCCTTAGATTTTTCCAGGAAACAAGAATTAAAGAATTTTCTTGTTCATAAACTAAACATTGTTGGTAATACAATGATACTCTTGGACTGGAGGATAGCACAGCAGATCGGGCGTTTGCTTTGCATGCAGCTGACCCCAGTTTGATTCCTCCATCCCTCTTGGAGAGCCTGGCAAGCTACTTACTGAGAGTATTCTTCCCACAGACAGAATCTGGCAAGCTACCGGTGGAGTATTTGATATGCTAAAAACAGTAACAAGTCTCACAATGGAAACATTAGTGAAACATTAGTGGTGCCCACTGGAGCAAATCAATGAACAACAGGACAACAATGCTACAGTGCTACAGTGTTACATTGATACTCAAGATTTTTACTTCTTGTATATTTTTAATCCCTGACTATAAGAAAAACTTTAGTCACAACCTCAAAGAAAGAAATAATGTATAGATTTTTATTTAAAAACTTGATTATGACTTTAGTAGATGTAGAAGCAATTATAGTGACAGCCAACATATTGATTATATACATGCTTCGTGTACCAAAAGACCAAAATGAAAAATTTGGGAAGTATATTTCAAAATAAAATAACATAGATATAGAATATGAAAACAGGGCAAACTTATGTGGTGGTCTTTATGAGGAATATGATTATAGTTACAATTAAAGTATTTTTGGTGATAAGGAACAAATGGTCTGAGAAGTTTGCTTTTATTTAATATTATATGTTTAGTAACCTACAAATAAATAAAATATAACATATTATGTGGCAAAATATCATTCTATACTATTGATACATACGAATAATATGCTATGGGAAATATTTTCAACATATCTAATATCAGAAAAATTTCAAATTAACTTCAGTAGTAATTTAGACAGGTAAAGAGATAGATAGATAGATAGATAGATAGACAGATAGATAGATAGATAGATAGATAGATAGATAGATAGATAGATAGATATTTGAAGTGGGATTAGAACATTGTATCTCAGTTTACTCCTGGATTTGTGCTCAGAGGTTAGTCCTGACAGTATCAGGAATGATCTCTGAGTACAGAGCGAGAAATAAGCCTTGAATACTGCTGGGTGTGGCCCCCAAACGAAAATAAATTATAAAATATCTAGTCTACTTAAGTGCTTTATTTTATACATGTTATCACATATATGAGTATATTTCCTTCTATTCATACATTCTATGCACATAATTTTAAATCTTTGTGCCATGTCCAACCGTAAACTTATCTACTCAATTACAATCAGTTCTCTGTTATCTAGCTTGGCAGGGAATTGGTATGTTCTCATTATTCAAATTCTCTTGTTCTTGTCTACATCATGCTTTGATTACTAATTTTCCAAGAACAATACTATAACTATATAACATTAAAGTAGCACTAAGAAAAATTGTCCTTTTTGCCTCTGTATACTTAGTCATATGTATTTAAAATTTAGAGGATAACTAATAATAAATTAGGGTTCTTTTAAATTACTGGTTTCTCAGGAAATATGTAGTATATTATTTTTATATAACAACATTCAAGATAAAGTACAAAATGCAAATACAAAAAGCACTGGTACTTAAAATATAAGTGGATATATACCTCATAATTTATTGTGGCATATTTTATGTTATTTCAGAATCAATCAAGTTTTCAGTCTGTAACATCCTGAAGTTTTCATGACATTGTAGATGTTCTTTGTTTCTTGATTTTCCATCTATTCACATACATATTTCAAGGATAAGGGGTCTGTCCAAATTAAGACCTTACATCACTGTCACTGTCATTCTGTTGCTCATTGATTTGTTTGAACGGGTACCAGTAACATCTCTTATTGTGAGACTTGTTGTTACTGTTTTTGGCATATCCAATATGTCATGGGTAGCTTGCCAGGCTGTGCCGTGCGGGGCGGAGGAATTGAACACAGCTTGGCCTCGTGAAAGGCGAACACCCTACCGCTGTGCTATCACTCCTAGCATATATTCTTTATAATCTCCTTGCTGGTTTAATAAAGTAAGCATTCATGTTAAAGATTCCATGATACAGAATTAAACTGTCTTTGTAGGAACTGATAGTCTCTAGGAACTATGTCAAAAGACTAGAAACAGCTGAGATATAAGTGAAATCACCGCACAGAAATGAAAACCAACAGCACTCAGAATGAACATGAATGGGGCTTTTCCTAAGAGAAGTTTTCAATCAGAGTGTTGATATTCTGTCAGGTAAGGCATTTGCCTTGCATGCAGTAGACCTGGGTTCAATCCCCAGCATCACATATGGTCTCCAGAACATTTCAGGAGTAATCTCTGAGCATCACCGGGTGTGGCCCAAAATATAAAATTAAGAAAAAAAAATGTGTTGCTATGAGAACACAAGCAGTGCTGAGAAAACTATGGTCAGATTCAAGTCCAGACAAAAACAAAAAAATGCAGGAAATGCACCTGCTTTTTGAGGTCTTTTCAGTGTACAGAAAGCTATTTTGTAAACTACAGAAATCTTGTGTTCCTTGTTACCATCATTTTGCATTACTGCTGTATATGTTACTAAATATTGATGCATTATTATTAACTTAAAGTGCACCATTTAATGGGATTAATTCCTTGTGCAGTATATTCTACAGATTCTGGAAAAAGATGTATAAAGTGCATTATAGCATCAGACTGAATTTTCATTGCTCTAAAATTCTCATGTGCTTCACTTACTCATCCTTTTCTCCCATCTTAAACCTTGAAAACCTTTTAACTTGTAATACCTCCGAAACTGTCTTTTATAGAAAACCACATAGTCTTCATTTTATCAGATAGAACTTTATCAGATGTACTTCTTTTGTTTCTTCTGAGAATATATTATTTTAGGTTCCTCCATATTTTGATATAAATTGAAAGTTAATTCTTTTTATTTTTGTATACCATTGAGTAAATATATACTGCTGTTTACTGATGCCCTATCAGGATGTATTTGGAGTTTGACATTAATAAAATAGTGATATTAATATTTATTTACATCTTTTTATATTGTCACAAGGATTTTGTTCAGATAACATTAGTTTATAAGGCAACTCAGTTTTTTTGGTTTTTTTGTTTTGTTTTGTTTTTGGGTCACACCCGGCGATGCACAGGGGTTACTCCTGGCTCTGCACTCAGGAATTACCCCTGGCGGTGCTCAGGGGACCATATGGGATGCTGGGAATTGAAGCCCTACCCGCTGTGCTATTGCTCCAGCCCCCAAGGCTACTCAATTTTAAAGCCACAATTTCACACTCTTCAATGTGTATGTCACCACAAATAGACATAAATATTAAATCAGATTCTAAATACCAAGTAATACAATTTCTAGATCACATAGTCAGAAAATGTTTAGTTTCAGAAGGAATTGCTAAACTGTCTTCTAACTGGATATACTATTTTCCAATACCAATAACAATTAATTGAGTTGCAAATCCATATTCTTGCACTATTCATTGTCAGTGTTTTAGACTTAGCATTCAGATGAGTAGTAATGTATTGCTGCTTTGTATCGTAATTCTCTACTCCAAATTATTTTGATCATCTTTTTAGAAGTTTTTTCCAACTGTATATTTATTTCCTCTATGGTGACCTCTCTTCAATATGCTTAACTATAATTTAATGTAGTAATTTAATTTTTTATTGTTCAATAAATGTGAATTATTAAGATGCTAATAATTTTGCAAATTCTGTGCATCGAGGAAAATCAATGTAAAAATACAAGTGGAGTCATCCACATTTTCAAAGTACTATTGTCACAAACTGTGCTTTACTGTGAGCCATTAGGCCTTAGATCAATCCAGGGTAACACCCAAAAAGTTATCCTCTAGAGCAAATCAGAAATTCAGCATCTTGAGTGAGCAGAAAGTGTGACAAAGTTGACAGATAAGAAATGTAAGTCTTGGTTCAAAAATAAATCTCAAAAGAGATCAACAAGCTGCAGAGATGCCTCCAGACTCTGAGCCAGGCTGAGTTTCATATGCAGGGCATCCCAGATGGGAACAGGTAAGCCCACTTCCCACCCAAACAGAGTCCCAGCAGTCATAAACCTACCTAACGCAATCACCATCATGCCCGTGGCTGGACTCCATAGGCTCAGAATGAACTTCATCTAGGAATGAATCCATTGAAAACCTCAGGTATGCGGGATTTGTAACAGAAATCTCCTGGTTCTCATGGAGTTGGGGCTGGGCCACTTCCCCCCACCTTCCTGAGCATCACCAGGAATAATTTCTGAGTTCAAACCCAGGAGGAACCCCTAAGCATTGTGTGGCCCAAACACACAAACAAAATATGCAAATATCTAGTAGAAATTATTCACTTTTTATTTATTGTATAGCTAACATGAATGATTTGCCGGCTATGTGCATATAGCTGTAGTAACCCAATATCAGAAGTAAAATAATAAATTACCAATGTGTTAAGGCAAAACATGATTGGATACTTGCAAACACTAAATACTTGGCATGAATTGCTGGTAAATGCAACTGAATATTACACATGAAAGCAACACATTTTTACTAGATGCATAGTATTACAGGGCATAAGTAACATATTTTATCACATAATCAATACCACTATATAACTGTAGCACCCTGTTTTATCAGTCCAAAAATATATATACACACACACATAATTTATCCTGAAAATAAGAAACAATCTCAGGAATAATGTTTCTGTCCATAAATAATGTCAATTAGTGTGTAGTGGATAAGTTAATAAATACAGAATCTTGAATCTTGAAGAAAACTTAGAGTCACCTATTTTTACTTGTTTTGCTTTAATTTGGAAAATAAAAACTCTGAAATTAACTATCAAAATAATGAGAAGGCAGTGGCTAGAATCATAAAGAATAGGTAAAACTTTATTTTTCAAATATTGCTCAGTGAATTATCGGTACTTAATTCCTGATAACAATAGTCATATTGTTAAATTTATAACTTGACTTTTGCATTATTGGCCATTCATTTTCAGAATCTAAATTTACATTAGCACTGTCAGTGTCACTGTAGCACTGCCATCCTATTGTTTATTGATTTGCTCGAGTGGGCACCAGTAACATCTTCATTGTGAGACTTGTTGTTACTATTTTTGGCATATTGAATACACCACGGGTAGCTTGCCAGACTCTGCCATGCAGGCGGGATACTCTCGGTAGCGTGCCAGGCTCTCCGAGAGGGGTGGAGGAATCGAACCCAGGTCGGCTGTGTACAAGGCAAATGCCCTACCCACTATGCTATCGTGCAAAAATCATCTTAGAACTTGGATAGCAGTTTGCTGAAATTTGGATGACACTGGTATCATGTAAAGCAAAATAAATTCAAAGGAGAAGGAAAAATAACAATTGGTCTCACTCATCTGTGGCTTATAGATAAACAAAACAAGAAAACTGATGTTGATGAATAATGAAAAACCCTATCACTGATTACAAAACAGATTATTAAAAAGGGAAATAGAAGGACATAAAAGACACGGATACCCAAATAGCATAAGGACAGTGATCTTGGACACTTTAGTGCTGATGGTGACATGCAGTATCTCTGGACCTCAAAACTATATATAAATATACCACAACTTCTTAATCTGTTTATCTGTCATTGGACATGCAGTCATAGAAAATATGATATCAAGATCAGAGAGATATTACAGGATGTAAGCCACTTTTCTTAGGTATATCAGACTCCAATCAAATCCTTGCTTACATATGGTCCCTCAAACATGATCAGCAATCATTCATTCCTGGGTACAGAGCCAGAAAAAATCCCTGAACATCACTGGGTGTAGCATAAACTGATAAAGAAAGAAATATTTTTTAAAAGAAGAGAAAAAAGAGAAGAGAAGCAAAAAGCAGAGAATAAAATAAAGAAAAGAAAAGAAATAAAAAGAAAAGGAAAACAATAAGAAAGGAAAAGAAAAGCAGTAAGAAAGGAAAGTAAAGAAAATACAATAAGAAAGAAATGGAAAGAAAAATAAAAAGAAGCAAGCCAAGGAAAAGGAAAGATAAAATCAAGCAGTACTACAAACCTGGGTTGGACTGAAGGATATCATGTTGTAAATCAAAAATATTATAAAATAAGTCAGAAGGAGAAGGACAAATATGGAATGTCCTCACTGAGTGATCCCTTAGAGCAGTCAACACTAAGTCCAGAGCATAGCCAGGTGTCATAGAATAAATGAAGGTAGTTTTAAAGCCTTTAGATTTTATAACAGATTTATTTAATTCTCCCTCAAATGCACTCTATTTCAATGTTAAATGCCTGTTTTATGTTTTTTATCTCTCACTCCATCCATTATACAACGAATAAATCTTATACACATAGACTATAAACCATAAATTATAAATCTTATGTGCATTTCCTATATATGTAAACTTAAATATAAATAGTTAATCTTACAGTTATTAAATATACTTAACAGTTGATTGGCACGACTTTTATTTTTATATATTTTTTGGACTTGTTTTAAGACCATTATTTAAGCCCATTATTTTAATATATTTAGTTTCAAACACAGATTTTAGCTTTTAAAAAATAAAGACTGGTAGAATCAGATATTAAAATTAAAATGGTAATGACTAAATCAAAGATTATTTTCTTCTTTACCTTTTCTTAGATTGATACGTATGAATAATGACAATATGAATAATGATAAACTATTTAAAGGAAAAGGAACATAGTATGTTGTCTCTTCAAAACCCATTTTTTATGAAAGTCTCAGGTGTTTTTTTAAAATTCATAATTGATTTCCATAAAAGATCCCATGGACGGATACATTTCAAGAAAAATTTGAAAATACCTTTAATTGATAACAAAAAGGTGGTCCAGAGAACAGGACCAGGTGGTTATCTGGGAACTGATATATACTTTCATTATTCTTATATCAAATCTCCTAAATGCCTACTCTATCAAAATATAAAGACAAATTTTACTCCTCACATGCTATGCAAAGCACTGTTTCATCTCCTATTATACATATGTATATAACTGTTATGATTTATTTTTGGAAAGCAACTTCACTCAGGTTATATACCTTAAAATATTTATATTTTAATTGACTAACAATTGTCATAAGTATGTGAGTTTAAACAATTAAATTCAAGGTGAATAAAAAAGAGCTCACTAAATATTCTATTTCATTGATTAAATGGTAAATTTTGATGCAACTAAAGACATTACATGAAGTAAACCATCAGGAATAAAATATCCTCACACCAAACTTATTGTGAATTACAACTCTAGAAAATTTTAATATATATAGTGAACACTGACATCCTACCATTTTAAAATCTAAATTCTTAATAGCATATAGCAGCATTTCAGAAGCATAACAATTTTTGCCAATAACCTTTCACCAAAAAATAATTTCAGTCAGCTTTATCACTCAATGTAACCAACAGAAATCAGAAATCCTCTTCAAATGTCCTTCAAATAGCTAGAAGATGAATGCAAGAGGATATGAAATGTAAAATGCAAAAGTTGAGGCCTGACTTTGATACTTACTTGGTCTGATAGAATAATTTTGTCTCTATATAGATCTAGCACTGAAAGGAAAAGGAGGGGAAAAGGAAGATGTAATGTGTCACCTTATCTAAATAAGGTACCTGTCATTTCTGGAATTCTGTTTAAACTATGATAGATGTTCTTATCAGCAAAGGAATGTCTTTTTTTTTCATAGAAAACAGACTTTCAACGGGAAAATTTTATTTTTTACCTGAAATAGCAGTAACAATACGAAGTATAAACCTTGATTAAAGAAAGTTTATTTACGGAGAATGTGACAACCAGCACTACAAAAATCAAGGTGGAAGTTTCCTTAATATGAGTGTTTATCTGGTTTACTTAATTTTTTTAAGTTGAGATAACATAGGATTGCACACTGTATTAGTTTGTAGTACAATTTCAAGGACTGGTTTTACCCTACTTACTAGTCTCAACTTTAATCACTATTTTCCTACGTTTGGTCTACTTATTCTACACTTATACAATTTGAAATACTTATTTATCTTAGAGAAAATTGTGCTAAGTGAGATATAAAAATATAATTCTATAAAGAGTGCAAGAAAGATATGGAAGATTCCCAGTAAACCTATAGGTTGGCCATAGCATGTTTTGTTTTGTTTCTTCTACAGCCACTGCTCTTCTTTCTGTTAACAGCATTGTATACAAAGTGTGAATCAATTAGATATTGATTCTCTTTTTTTTGCTCCCCACCCCCTAGATATTGATTCTTAACCACCTTGTTTTATATTGATAATGAAAGTATAGATATTAATCCACAGTTTGCAAATCTTAATTCCTAAGGTTCTTGTATCTCTGAGTTTGAAATTTCATGTAAAAAAGAAGGCAGTACAAATTCTTAGCCTTCCTTGATTATTAAAAATTTGAACATGGGAAATTGGTAGAGAATACCACTCCTCAGTTGTTGGTAATCACACATGTATAGAAGATGAAATACTAATTAAGCAAGTTTAAGACTGATTTCTCCTACTTGTAACAAGGCATTTCAAGACAAATGCACAGAATTAAAATATTCCAATTTGATATCTAAATCTAATGCCTTGATTTGTATTAGTAATAGCACTCACTGAAAATAAGTAATTATTGTAAAATAAATGATTTAATCAAAACATTTAGACCTAAAATGCAACTGAAGTGACAAATTCTTATATACATGGTAACTAGTTCAAATGATGTTAAATATTTTAACAATTAATCAGGAGACTCTCAGCATTATCTTTCTCCACTGTATGAAGGTATTTCTTTGTAATGTTTTCCCAAATGTCTTTTGATGTACATAGTTAGAATCATTTTTAATGAAATTTTTCATGATTATTCAGTAATATGCTGTAAGATAGTATAGATATTCCTAGCATACCATAAAGACCTCTGATAGTAGATATTGGTATAAAAATGAAAACTTTATTACTTATTACAAATTTAGCATAGACTATCAACAGTAAAGGAATTATAATGTGCCACTGCATATGAAACACACAAAATACATTTACACATTTGAGATTATGATCTAACTTGCTTCGATCCGTAAAAATAAATATTTGTTCAATAAAGTCTTTAAACTATGAATATGAGGCCATGACAAAAACTTAATTGAGAAAACACTGTTTCATCAAATTTCATAATTTTGAGTATTGATTAAATTTTACTATTTTTCTTTCCAGGTTTTCTTAAAAAAAAATTCTACCTTCACTTTTGTCCTTAGATAAGAGAATACAATTTCATATCTGTCTTAACAAACCTAATTATATTCTTTCATTTCTCTTGCCTTTTTAACTTTTCTCTCTCTTCTTTAGGTACTCTTTCATTTTCTGTTTACTTCATCCTCCTTTCTGTTTGCTTTTACCCTCTTTCTCTTATTCTCTGATATTTCTCAACTTTCTCTATTTCTTTCTCTCTCTGTCCCCAGACTCTCTTATCATTATGTGGACTGAAGGTAATGTCAGTTGTTTAAAAATAAAGTGGAGGAAGGACGCCAGAGTTGATAGTACGAGCAGATAGTGTATTTGCCTTTGTGAGACCATCTGGGGTTCGATCCTCAGCATCCCATATGGTCCCCGGGAGTAATTTCTGAGTGTAGAGCCAGGGGTAAAAAAAAAGGAGGGAGGGAAGAGTCAATAGATACATATAACAAAATTTATCATTAAAACAAAAAGAGGGGCTGGAGCAATAGCACAGCGGGTAGGGCGTTTGCCTTGCACACGGCTGACCCAGGTTCGATTCCCAGCATCCCATATGGTCCCCTGAGCACTGCCAGAGGTAATTTTTGAGTGCAGAGCCAGAAGTAACCCCTGTGCAACGCTGGGTGTAACCCAAAGAGAAAAAAAAAAGGAAAAAAAAACCTTGAGAGGAAAAACTAAAATAGTCATTAAGCTACTCTACCATAATACAGCTGTGTAAGGATACAAGGGATTTGCCAAAAGTTTAGGTTTAAAACTGAATGGAGGTAAGAGGTAAGAGACGCAATTTCAGAAAATTAAAACTTTGTCAATAAAGAAGTTATAGCTATAATGCACCACTTGTTCCATTAGTGAATAATTTTACTTAGGCACAATACTGAATTAATGTAAACTGTATAGACCATTAATGTAAAGAATTAATGAAAACTGTATAGACCGTTCGCCTTACATGCGGCCGACCTGGGTTTGATTCCTCCATCCCTCTCGGAGAGCCTGGCAAGCTACCAAGAGTATCTCGCCTGCACAGCAAAGCCTGGCAAGCTACCCATGGCATATTCGATATGCCAAAAACCAGTAACAAGTCTCACAATGGAGACGTTACTGGTGCCCACTCAAGCAAATTGATGAGCAACGGGATTACAGTGACAGTTATAGACATACGGACTTCTGCGTATGACAAACCTTAAGTAAAAATCACTGAGATAGTTACAAGCTTTCATATCTGGGTTACAATCACACAATGATCAAACACCCATCCCTCTACCAGTGCACATTTCCCCCATCCAATATCCCCAGTATACCCCCCTTTCCCACCCTACCCCTGCCTCTGTGGGAGACAATATTCCCCATACTCTCTCTCTACTTTTGGGCATTATGAATTGCAACATAGACACTGAGAATGTAAAAAATATTAAAAAAATTCTTATGTGAATGTCAGCCCTGTTTCTTTGCCTCAAGGAAGCCACATCTTGGCTTTGGGAGAAGGTTGTCGAGTCCGGGAAAGTCTACGGTCTCTCCACAAGGATGCTCTGTAAACCTGGTACAGCTTCTGGCTTTGTCTTGACCAGTCCCTGTTTATTTGGAGTGATAGCATAGTGGGTAGGGCGTTTGCCTTGTATGTGGCTGACCTGGGTTTGATTCCTCCATCCTTCCCGGAGAGTCCGGCAAGCTACCAAGAATATCCATCCCTCACGGCAGAGCCTGGCAAGTTACCTGCGGTGTATTCAATATGCCAAAAACAGTAACAAGTCTCACAATGGAGATGTTACTGGTGCCCACTAGAACAAATTGATGAACAACATTATGACAGTGATGCAGTGATACAGTGATTTCTTATGCATATATTAAATAATAATGATATATCTATCTATATTATGTATATGTATATATTCCCAGATATCAAGTAGTCATGTAAGAATAGCACAGGAAGAAAAACTACTTGATTCCAGGGAGATACATATATAGATAATTATAACTATAATTATTATATATAATATGTATTATGTATGTGTGTAAGAAATCAATCTCAGCAATTGACAGGCTTCAGAGAAGTTAAGAATATGAATATAGTACTGGAAAGAGAGTATTGCCAGCAGCACACTGACGACCTGGGTCCAATTCCCAGAATTCCATGTGGACCCAGAGAACGTGCGCCAGAAGTCCATGCACCAGGAGTCCATGATTGTTGGTGCAGCCAAGAGTAACCCCTGAGTGCTGCCTGCTATAGTCCAAAAACCAAACACCTCCAACAAAAAAAGAACACAAATACTATTCATTTCTTTAATTCAGAATGGAGATATCCTCATTGTGGCAAAGAGTAGGATACTTAATTCAGCATTGCTTCACTGGTTAAAATTAACTCTAGACTAAGTACTGTTCTGTCCTTAGAAAAGAATAAAAAGAAAACTTTTAATGTATCAACCTGTAGCAATAATTTAACTGTATATGAGGACTAAACTTGAGACATTTATGATAATACAGAATATATCCATTATATAAATTTCTGACATGAAAGTATGTCAAGTATTCAAGAAATCAAAAACAGAATCTGTAATAGAGACAAATTAATAGACACCAAATTAAGTAGCAATGTGAAAAAATTAATAATCAACAATTGTATGTGTTTTAGATGTTAGACATAAATTTACCATCGATACAAATGGAAATAAAACTTTGAAGAAAATTTATTAACTAATATAAAGAGTAACAATGGAAAATTTACAAAATGAAATGCAGAAAGATAAGGGGAACAAAAGAGAGATTTTGGGCTTTGAGACAAAGACAAATATGCCAATATATTCATATTTATGTAACTGAATGAATCACAGTCACAGTCATCCTATTGTTCATCGATTTGCTCGAGCAGGCACCAGTAATGTCTCCATTGTGAGACTTATTTTTACTGCTTTTGGTATATCGAATATGCCACAGGTAGCTTGCCAAGCTCTGCTATACGGACGTGATACTCTTGGTAGCTTGTCAGACTGTCTGAGAGGGACGGAGGAATCGAACACGGGTCAGCTGTGTGCAAGGTGAACACCCTACCACTGTGCTATCGCTCCACTAAATGAATAGAGGAGTAAAAAAAAAGTTATAAAAAAATTGAATCCCTATTCTCTATTATGGTGAAAAGAATAAGCACACATTTCAAAGATAATCAGTAAACTCTAAGAACAAGAGATATGAAAGACTCGATAAAGTGCATTATATTCAATGATATAAGGAAAGAGACATTAATTATAAACATATTTATATGCATTTTACTGAAAGATTTTCAATATATTTTCATTATATTTTTCCTTTATGGTAAAAATAATTCATTTAAACATAAAGAATACCAGATTCTAATCTGAATCTGCATAAAATACAACATGCATTATTATTAAGATCTCTTAAAAATAATTTTTTAAAAAAATTGCAACATAATTTGGCTATTTTAACATAAAAGTATCTAATACACCCCCATACATTCATAAAAGAAGAAATAGAAGCATATCTTCATAAGATTTTAATGTATTATATAAAGTACAGTGATAGTCGAATATATAGTCATAAAGTAAATAGTAATATAAATATGAACTAAACATATTTTATGTATTACATATGACTATTACTGTATTTATCTATGTATGTGTATATATATGTGTGTATGTGTATATATATATGTGTGTGTGTGTATCTCTGTATATGTATACCTTATGTACACTAGACAGATAACACAGCAGGTAAGGGGTTTTCCTTGAATACAGTTGACCTGAATATGATCCCCAGCACAATATCTCTTCCTCAGAGCTTTTCTAGAAAGATCCCTGAACACAGAGCCAGGAGCAAGGCCTGAGGATTTGCTGGATGTGTCCACCAAACTAAAACAAATATTTTAACAACAAAAGTCCAACAATAAAAACACCTAAATTCACTAAGACAAAGAAGAAAATCATGGTAACAAAAATTATTCAATCTGAAAAAGGCAAAAGGAAGAAAGCAAAATAAAGGCACAGAAAATATTCTTTAAATATAATCTCAATAGAGGTAGCACAATAAACACGAATAATCTAAACTCCAATTGGAACACAGATATTTTGATTGAATAATAGTTTAAAACCTAACTATAAACTGTCTGCAGGTATTGTATTGAGGTGTAATTAAAATCTGAGAGAAAAGAAAAATCCCTAACACTAAACTTGCCATTCTTTAAAATTTTATTTTACTAGTGATTAATTTTTAAATCAACTTCAATGTTTTTAAATATTACTTATAAAACTTATTTGCTTGGTTAAAAAGTTTTGTTATTGTTACTGTTGGTCATTGGATTTCTTATTCAAGATGATATATGTTTGCTTATTTTGTTGAATCATACCGAATTGTGTCCAAGGCACATACCTGCAGTATACTTTGGGTGGTCCCATCAGTATCATTTTATTCCCTCCACAGGAAAAGTGCTTATCAGATTTTGTTTTCATAAACATGTATCCTTAAAATTGCTTCTATCTTTTCACTGATGGCACATTAAAATTGATATTTTAACAACCAACATATTATAAATAAAATGTTCTATAACTGAAGGCGTATTCGATATGCCAAAAACAGTAACAATAGCTCTCTTTCCCTTGACCCTGTAAGAGCCTCCAATCGTTGGGAAAGACGAGTAAGGAGAGGCTTCTAAAAACTCAGGGCTCAGTGTAGTTGAGATGTTTCTGGTGCCCGCTCGAATAAATCAACGAACAACACAACAGGATGACAGTGATACAGTGATAAATGAAGGACTCTGGCATTGCTATTTGTGAAATGAGGTGACAATATACTTAAAGAGCTAAAAAGATGAGGTGATGATGTTGTAAAGTTAACTATAATAGCACTGTTCAATAAAATCTTAATGCAAGTAATATACCTAATTAAATATTTTAATGCTTAATCAATATAAGAGTAAATGGATGCATTTAATTTAAAATTTAAATAGAGTACATTACTAAACTATTTCTAAATTGTTTTATTTCCATATGTAACCAGAGTAAAAATTACTTAAAAAATGTCCTTTGTTATGGCTCACAACACTGATTACCAGAAAGCTAAGCAACTTATAAGTACAAATTTATAAACATAGTTCTAGTAAAAATATTAAAATATAAAACAATTTCTTTTTAAAATTTTATGTATTGAAAGACAGTACTGTAATTGTTTGAGACAAGAATTTAAAGATAAAAAGACTGAATTCAAATTCTACCCTCAGAGATTAATAATTGATGCCTAGAGGCTTGTGTTCTTTCTGTAATATCAAGAATAAAAATTAAACCTAGGGGGTCACTGCTGTCAGCAGTCAGCTGGAAATTGTATCAGAGTCTCCTGCATAAAAGCTTGTGTGCCAGTCCTTTGAGGTATAATCCAGGCCCAAAAGCTATAACTGTTTTTACTCTGTGTGTTGATGAATACAGAGAAACTGGAGAGCTATTCATCATATAATGGTGTTTAATGATGCTTATGTTTAGTATTTCTATATTGACATGCTTTTTCCTCCTTTTAATAAAAATGATATAAATTCATTAATGATGGGTAAAGATGAAAAAATTTCATTTTATACATTTAATATATTACATACAGACTATATATTTAATTTTTTATGTATTGTTTTATTTTCCTCGTTAAATTGAGGTATTGATAAGAAAATTTTAAAAATAAAAAAGTCCCTTACTGCATATATATATATATGAACATACATACATTCAACATATAAAGAGATAATTAACAAACTACTGAATTTATTAAGCTATGCTAGTTTAGGTTATATTTACTTATGAATACAAAGTATTTCTTCTCTGAGAATTGTCTTCAACACGAACATAAGAAATAACCAAAAGAACCCCTAAATAATAATTTAAAAAGCAATAACATTATCACTTCTCATTTTAAAAAATAGAATAGAAATATACTTCTTTTATATGTTTTTAGATTTTCTCTCCCTCAAAGAGTTTCAAAATATAATTTGCCTGCATCTTTCATTTTTCTCTTTTTCCTCATTTCTTTTCTCTCCTTAGAAATACTGAACATTCCACATGAAGAGCCCATTATTTCTGTATTAGTACAGAAAATTCTAACAAAATGGGTTCTTGAGAGATAAAAGATTTGATAAGAAAAGATAAGATTTGTCCAAGTCATATTTGAACTCCTTGACTCTGAGACAGAATGATATTGTTGAATTCTAAGGACAGTTTGTTGAGCACAGACTGTTCTAGACTAAAACAAAATTAGCATTTTTATTTAATGAAGTATTTTTAATGTAAAAACTCAAGTATTGTATCTTTTTAATTGTATTTGACATTTTCTTGGGTTATCAAATATGAGGGGTGTGTAAGGAATTAAGAAAATGTTTCCTACATATGTATTGCTGAAATTTTATATATTTGTGGCTCATGGCATTTAAAATATGACATTTTGATATTTATTTAGATTTTTGAGAACCTCTTTGGAGGTTTGAGCAGGGAGTGCAACTACTGCTATATGCTTGAGCACAGAATGTTGTGTCTATGCGATAAAGACCATCCTCTTCATGGAAACTTGCATCTTTAAGAGCAATGCCCATGAAGCTGTGAAGGAAGAAGGAGATATCAACCTAGCTCATCAGATTAGCCAGATAAGCACTGGGGATACATGGGTGATAAATGTTGTATCTCTATGTGCTTCATATCTTCACATAACTATGTAAAGTGAAACTTGGAAATTAGAATTTGTAGCAAATACTGTTTAGAACTCTCAAAATTTAAACTGATAGAGTATTAAACTAAAATATTCCTGAAAATATAAAGAGGTAGAATTGGAAGAAACATTAATCCACCATTTATCTGATAAAGGGTTAATATCAGAAATCTAAAGCACTGGTAGTACTTTTTTTTTTTCTTTTTTGGGTCACACCCAGCGATGCTCAGGGGTTACTCCTGGCTCTGCACTCAGGAATCACTCCTAGCAATGCTCAAGGGGATGCTGGGAATCGAATCCGGATTTGCCTCATGCAAGGCAAATGCCCTACCCGCTGTGCTAGCACTCCAGCCCCAGCACTGGTAGAACTTTACAAGAAAAAAAAATTCAAAAGAATGAAGGAAAGAAAACAGAAACTTCTTCAAAACATATTAGATGCCAAAAAAATATTTTAAAAAAATGTTCTTATCATCAGGAAAATGCAAATCAAAGTAATAATGAGATACTACCTTATACCATTCAAACTGGCACACATCACTAAGAACAAAGCCATCTACATAGGCGGGGTGGGGAGCTGAGGGGGTGGGGGGTTGGGGGGAGGGGGGAGATATACTGTGATTCTTGGTGGTGGAATATGTGCACTGGTGAAGGGATGGGTGCTTGAGCATTGTATAACTGAGACTTAAACCTGAAAGCTTTGTAACTTTCCACATGGTGATTCAATTAAAAAATAAATAAATAAAATAATAATAAAAAATTTAAAAACGAACAAAGCCAGCATTAATATGAATGTAGGGGAAAAGGGAGTTTCATTCAATGTTCTTGGAAATGTCAGCTGATCCAGTCTTTTTGGGAAATATTAGGACCCTCTTAAAAACTAGGAATTTAGCTACATATGACCCAGCAATTCCACATCTTTCTATGTACACCAAGGCCCCAAACTTCTATTTAGAAAAGACATTTGCACACCAATGTTTATATCAGCATATTCATAGTAGCCAAAACCTGGAAACAACCCAAATGTCCAAGAACAGGTTATGGATAAGGAAACTATGGTACATGTACACAGTGGAATACTGCTAGCTATAAGAGAAAGTCAGATCCTATAATTTGCTGCTGTATGGATCCACTTGGAGAGAATCATGCTTAACAAGTTAGACAGAAAGAGAGGGACAGTGCAGAATGATTGCTCTTGTATGTGGGATATAAAAAAAAAAACATAGTAAATGGTGCTCAGAGGCAACAGAAACGGAAAAACTGGTTTTGATTAGGAAGCTTACCACAATTGACGGGAATATGGGATAGACTTCAAGGGTGAGTGAGTGAGGAATGGGACAATGATTGAGGGAAATGGACACTGGTGGGGGCTCAAGTGTTGGAATTTTTTTTTGCATGAAATTCTGCCTTTAACAGTATTGAAAGTCGCAGCACCTAAAAATATATTTTAAAAACATATAAAGGACTTATAAATTATTATACTGTTATTAGATTCCCAACCTGTCAATCTTCAGGTGGTGGAATTATTGGTAAAAGTGTCAACTGAGTTACGGGCATGAAAAAAGTAGGAACATTTTTTTTTTTAATGAATCACCATGAGATACAGTTACAGATTTACAAACTTTTGTGATTATGTTTCATTCATAAAATGATCGAGTACACACCCCTCCACCAGTGCCCATTCTCCACCACCAAAGTTCCCAGTATCCCTTCTGCCACCCCCCACAGGGTAAGAAAATTTAATTAGGAGTAATAAAATCTCAAATGAAAATTTCTAAAGATTATGTGTATTACTTCTTGCAAATAATTTTATGCATAAAACATTGCTCCTATATAGAAAGATTAATTCTGTAGCTAGATATAATTCAAATTGATAATTATTATAAAACTTGCACCAATTGTTATAATAAAAATTTCAGTGATGTAACTAGCTTCTATAGAAATAACTTTAGAAGATGACAGATTTTGAAAAAAAAAGTGTTTGCTGAAACTTCATGTGACTTTCATCTCTTTTCCCCTGGCATTAAAACAAGATTTACTTCCTGCAATTTAAAGTTATATTTAAGAATCTGATGAACTTTTTCTCAGCAGTAGTGAATCTTGTGCTAACAATGGCATCTCATTGGAAAATAAGTCTAAATAATGAGTTAAAACTGATTCTATTTATTAAATTTCTCTAGGAAATAGCATAAATGAAATATTCTAAGCAATTTTAGAAACACTATTACTAGGTTTTAGGATTTTGTGACACCATTTTTATAAAGTATAATAAACTAATATCAATCAATAGAAAGGAAGAATAAATAGATAAATCAATCAATAAATGGAAATCAAAGTTATAGTTTTATTTAACTCAGTTTTAAACTAAGAAATTTAATCATTCTAAAAATCATAAACTTCTTTTGATTCTTCCAATAGAAAAACTCAAATTGACTTTTGTACAGAAATTACTAAAAAAGAGCTTCAGAGCACACACAAATCAGGGACCACAAGTGGAAAAGCCTTGTTCCGCTTAAATGAGGTAAATTGGTGTTTATGTCTTCAACAACAAAAACTCCAAAAACAGAGAGACTGAATAAATCTAAAATTACTTCATTCTGTACTTTGTGGTATTTCAGTATATATATACATATATATGTGTATACACACATACACATAAATGTGTATACATACATTTGCATGTATATATATTTGTACATATGCATGTATATATATGTGTATATGTATACACACATATGTATATATAATCAGACACCAAGCATACCATAAACAAAAAAATTTAGTGAAAAAGATAAAGACTATCATGAAACCTCAGCTGCTAACAGTTACTCTAATATCCCTTGGCTAAGAAGACACTATTTAAACAATCATGCGATAGGTTCAAGGGTTAGGAGGCCAAATTAAACTCTGCTCTGCCTTAGTCCTGGTAAAATAATTCACCAGGAGCGAGAAGCTTTAGGCAGAGCAAAGCAGATTTATTGAAAGAGAGTGCAGTAGTCAGACTCACAGTGAGGCCTCCAAGGACAGAGACCCTTCCAGCATACTGAGGGGATTCTTTTTTCTGGACTGCTTCAGGTGACAAGCTTCTACTTTCTGTAGATTAGTCAGGCCTGGCAGGGGGCAAGCAGAAGACATGTACCCGAATTTGAAGCAAAAGGAATTAGTATATAGAGTACTCTAAGACAATAACATATAAAGGATAAGTAATATATAAAATAATTTGTATCGACTAAAAACTTCCCTAAGCCCATCATACAGAGACAATAAAATGTACATAAAATATTTTAGTCTATTCCAAGAAGAGAATAGTGTGGTCAATTGTATGAATTTGGAGGGCAGAGGCATAGGATGTATGCCATGCTGGGCCAAATTGATAAAGTAGGAGTGCCTAGGTCAGTTCTAGGACTGATGGGGCAGTGAAGTGATCATGGGGCCTCTAACCTCCCTGAACAGCTGATTATCTTAGCAAAGAAGGTCTCAGCCTGCCAGGCCTATGACACGGGGATTTACCCAAGTACCTTCTTAGGCAGATTTTGCTAAACCACTTTAAGGTTTGTAATGGACAGATGCTTTCCACATTAGTATGGGTCTTTTATACTTTTTAATTCCCTTGCATAAAATTATGTGTCTTATAATTCCAAGGGCAATTCCATTGCTAGTGTGAGGAAGTTAGTCTTAAATTTCCATATGTATGTATAATATTTATTATTTTATAGAGTCAAGTGACTTTGGTTTTTTCTTTTATAAAAGTATAATTTGTCAATCTGAGCTCTGCTAGCTCATAGCAATAATTTTTACTGTCTTTGTTAATATTCATGCAATCTTACTAAGTATGATGTAAAAAATTGTAGTTTGAAAATCAGTCACATTAGTTTTTTTCTTTTTGCTTTTTTTTTTGGTCACACCTGGCTCTGCACAGGGATTACTCCTGGTTCTGCACTCAGGAATTATCCCTGGCAGCACTCAGGGGACCATATGAGATGCTGGGAATCAAACCCGGGTCGGCTGCATGCAAGGCAAATGCCCTACCTGCTGTGCTATTACTCCAGCCCCCAGTCACATTAATTTTGAGTACCATCTAGTCAGAAGGCTTGAAGTCCCTGACACAGATTTTCTCCTATGAATTCTGGATTCCAATCATATAATACTCTTTGTTGTATGTCTAAGGTAAAAATATAGTTCTGAAAAAAGTCACACAGATTATTAAACATTGGACCAGAAATAATTATTATAATTATATGATAAAGAAGATAGAGTTTATCTTAATCAGCATTTTCTACACTCATTGCTCCATACTATTTTCCACATTCTTCAAACCACTAATTTCCTTGTTTTTTTACTAGTTCATTTTCTAGAAATTTATTTTTACTTTTAGAAAATTTCCTCAAGATGTTTTCTTCCTCCTCTATCTGTTGACATTTCAAACAACATCTTGTGAGAAGTGGAGTAAATCATAATAGCAAACATATAAACTTACATAAACTATAGGAATTTGAAACATATTTCACATTAAAATTTAGATTTGTAGAAAAACTTTTCAAGAAAGAGTTAACTAATATATATATATATATATACATATATATATATATATATATATATATATATATATATCAGGGCTGGGAGTGATAGCACAGTGGGTAAGGTGTTTGCCATGCATGTGACCGACCCGGATTCGATTCCTCCGCCCCTCTCAAAGAGCCTAGCAAGCTACCAAAGAGTATCTCGCCTGCACGGCAGAGCTTGGCAAACTACCCATAGCATATTGGATATGCCCAAAACAGTAACAAGAAATCTCACAATGAGATGTCACTGGTGCCCACTCGAGCAAATCAATAAGCAACGGGATGACAGTGACAGTGTCAGTGACTATATATAAATATTAATCAATTAAATTTACACTACTATAACTATGGCCAACTATTATATTCACAGATGATGGCTGGGTAAACTTTGTGTTTTAAATCTAAATTTTTTTTTTATTATTTTAGGCCATACCCAGGGGTTCTGAGCTTGCTGGGTGTCCTTGGGATGGTGGTGCTTAAAGGAAAATTTCCAGGCCCAGGATGAAACAGGGTCAGTAGTATGCAAGAAAAGCAGTTTAACATCCTTTCTATGGCCCCTAAAATCTGAATTAATACTTGTCTTATTTTAATAAAATGTCAGTAGTTCTAAGATACTCTGAAAGATACACATATCCAGATAAATTATGGAAATTTGAATGTAGAATGAAATAGAAAAAACAGATTAAAGAATACTGGAATTCATAAAAAAAAAAAACCCTACAATTATCAGTGAAATTTTGAATGTGAAAGTTCAAATGAGTGCCTGAGTATTTTAAATTCAATAAAATGTTAAATCATATAACACTATATCTAAATATCACTACATATTCCAGATTTCATTGTAACAACGATGAGCAAAATCATTGAAAAAGTACATTTAAATGTAAAATATTGTTCAGTACATATATATATTTATCTGGGAAATTTCATTTCTAATACCTTTTCAGTAAGTCTAACAGTGAAACAGAAAAGGCAACAGCTTATGAGGCATATTTTCAATCATCTTGAAATGCCCTTTACCCTAGTAATTTACTTTCTAGCTCTGTGTGCATTTTAAATGAAGACTTTGCTAAAATGTGAAAGATGTTAACAAGTAAAATGAACATACCATGTACTAAAGAAGACTGAAGAGAAATTGAGGTCATTCAAATCATTGTAAGAGGTTCATAATTCATAATGATTATCATGACAATGAAAAGATAGCAAGCAACCAGGGACATGTGGATTATAAATGAATGATGTCACCCCCAGATAAGGCACGACGATACCTGTGGAAGCACTTGTTACTGCTCTAAGTGACATATCTCAATGTGAAATTAGGTATAAACAATCTGTAAATTATTATAAGCACAGTAGTGACAAATTGAGAAATGCAAATATAGCTTTTATTTTTCCTATTTTTATCTAGATTAATCTTTTTAGTCTTAAAGTACAAGTCACATTTTCAACAATTTATTTAGAGATGGTTCTGTACCTATTTAGAAAAATTTTTTTTTACCACTACCCAAAATTATAGTGGGATATTAACTTTAACCCCTCCTTTTGTAACTTTCCAAACAGACTTGAATTGCCTAATATCAATCAAACTGGTATTTTGGCTTACAAGTTTTCTGTAGTGTTCTTGTATAACTGAAATAATAAAAATAATATGGGATATAAATAAAGCTATTTATTATCTTTAGTAAGAATAACTCTCATTGGAATTCAAGTATGGTACCAAAGAATTGCCTTTAAACTCCTGAGATAAAATAATTAAAACAACTATCATTGTGCAGATACATAAAATGAGGCTCAGAGGGCTGGTGAGATAGTACAGCAGGTAGGGTGCTTGTCTTACAAATTGCCATCTTGGGTTTAATCCTGGCAATATGTATGGTCTTCAAATCATAGGCATGATCCCCAAGTACAGAGCCAGGAGTAAACATTGAGCACTGTCAGGTATGGCCTCAAAGCAATCAACAAAAAAATGATGCTCAAAATGTTAATAATTTTCTAAGGCATTTAAATAAAACAATAAAATAAGAAGCAGATTTATAAAGGAGGCTTGAGAAACTTTCTAGATTTTCTTACTTCATTATTTTATCTCTCGAATAAAAAGCCTTGCCCATTTGACAACAAATATATATCAACTTGTTTTGTAAAGCCATATTTGGGGGACTAACGTGATAATACAGAGTGTAGGACTTGTGCCCCACACCTGGCCAATCCGGATTCCATTGCAGTACTCTCTATATTCCTGAGAGTCTAACACAGAGCCAGGAATAAGCCCTGGGAACTGCCAGGTGTCACTCCAAAATCAAAATAAACAAATTAGTAAAATAAGTCATGTTTTGTTAACAGAAAGTTGACAAGTAAAATTAATCCTGAATCATGGCAGTTAAATTAAATTGTGGTATGTTTGGTGTAGCATGTTTTAATCGCTGCATTTCTAATCCATTTGCTTTTAATTATATAGGTGTGTTTATACATACAAATATACATATACAAATATATGTCATAGAATATAATTATAAACCTTTGAGGAAACTATAAAAAACAAATGACAATTTATAGAACAAATTTTATATAAGTAAGACGAGTTATTTTTATAAGTGTTTTAATAAGAAGAGTCATTTTGATTATATTTACCACATACCCAAATTTAGTTATTTTTGTTGCCCAAGTGATAATACAATGGGCAGGGCATTTGCCTTAGGTACAGTAACCAGGGTTCAATCCACATCCCAAAAGTTTCCGAAACCCACCAGGAGTCATCCCTGATTGCAGATCCAGGAGTAAGCCTCAAGCATCTCTGAGTGTAGTCCCAAAACATGAACAAGTTGAACAAACAAATTCTATGTATGTCCATTTTTAATAATGATACATGTATGTCAGATAACATGGGTTTGTCCTTTACGTCCTGCCACAGGAAGCTTAGGTTTGCTGGGTTACTCCCATCACAGTGCTCCCATTCCTCTGTGTTTGTTTGTAACTTCTTTCTTTGTGCCCTGTTGACTTGTAAATATTGTTTTTCTGTCCTCCTTAAGTCTTTTGCATAGTTAATTCAGAGCAATGTCCTTTTTGTATGGACATAGGAAGACAGTAAATGCTATGCTTTTGTAACATGGGAATTAATGACTCTGAATGATATTTACCTCCTGGGCATCTCTTCTCTTGACTTAAGCCTACATTGCCCTTACTCCCTAGTGCCCCAAAAGCAGGATCCCAATGAGGAACTGGATGGACCCAGGGCAAGCAGTGAGCTATGTGCTACCCTGGCATCAAGATGGGCCTGGCCAAAGTGCCATAATGCTTAACTATAACTAAAAGCTTACATCCGGTATCATGGTCATGGGCAAATGCTGTCATGATCCAAAAAGCAATAACTAGATTTGGACCCTGCTAGGGTTAGGAATGGTTAATCTGGCCTAAGCACTGTAGTCTGAGTCTGTGGCAAGATACTCCTAGGAGAGCTACCCCACAAGGCTCAATGTATCTCTTACTGTGTCCATACAAAAATTACTAATATTAAGATCTAAATTTAGTTATTGGATTAAGGATAAAAGAAACACTGCCCCTAGGTGGTATTTCCACCCTTGAGCCTTGGGCAGTCAGGAAGGGCTTTCTAATGTTGATTTTGCTACCAGAGTGGGTTTAGCATTGGCCCAGAGTGCTGGGAGTGGAGAGACAAGGGAGTTTTTGGGAGACAGAGCAGGGAGCAAGATGGAGTACGGAGAGACTAGTGAGGGGGACAGAGAGAGAAGAATGTAGAAGAATACAGGAGCAGGCACGTGGACAGAGAGAGATTAGACTGCAAGATGTAGCACAGAGAGATAAGTGAGAGAGACAGGAGGAGATGGGAATGAGAGACAGCGTGAGACTAGAATGGGGGGCTCAGAGAGACTAGAACATGGGTGTGGGAAGAATGGAATCAACAGCAACTGATCATCAATCAGCTTGCCAGCTTGGCCCTTGTTTCCTCCTCCATCTGCCCGAGATCACCCGAACATGGGCAGCCAGGGGGAGAGAGCCACCGAGGTGCCCCTGGCTGCCCGGAATTATACACCTGTATTTTACTCTTCTCCCTCTTTTGGTAATTTACTTTCTTGAATTTGAAAATAATGCTTAGCTTTCCTATTACATAATATGGATTTAAGTTTGCAAAGAGTCCTAAGCACTGAAATAAATGTGAACACTACCATAAAAGTGGCCTATATATAATTTCCCCCATAGCCATGCCAATGGACTTCATGCCAGGCTGTTTCACTCGGGTACCCCAGAGAGGGACAGGTGAGAGCCCTCCCTGCCCCAAGGGACCCAGCGCCGGCAGCCGGCCTCCACAACCTAACTGCCACCATGCTCCAGACCGCTTTCCACATGCTCTGGTCAAGCTTCATGTATGAGTGAACAGATTCCTAACATCATAAGACACTCCCCCACATTTTCCATAATTACCACACCATATTTGATTGAAGACAAGATGGTGCCAATGCCGCCCGAACCCCCAGCACTCTCCTGAACCTGGCTCACCATCTCGCCTTAGACAACATGTGGCTCAGCACACCAGGCTTGGGACTCTAAGCGTGATCCCTGTTGGAACTCTAAGTGTGATTCCTCATGGACATCCCCGGCTGTTTTGCAATACTTGAACAGAATGGCTTCTGCGTGGCACAGAGAAACCGGACATGGAGAAACCATAGCGTCAGCCACAGCGGCGCCATGGCTGCGGTGCGCGAAGTGGCTCATCCACTGTGGAGTGCTGTCAGCCAACCAGTGGGTGACCTGGGATTCAGTGTAGTTGTTTGACCTCTGTGATAGGGTCCTGCTCTGCCAGCTGCTCAACAACCTCCAAGCGCACTCCATCAACTTCAAGGAGATCAACTTGAGGCCACAGGTTTCCCAGGTGCTGCCCAGAAACACAGTGTTTGTCAGTGTGCAAATCGTTACATGACAGTAGACCAAAAGCTTACATTCGGTAGACTGGGAACACCCGTAATAGCAATTAGAGGCCACCTGAAAAGTCTTTGTCCCTCTCAGAGAGCCTGGTATGCTACTGAGAGTATCCCGCCCACACGGCAGAGCCTGGCAAGCTAGCTGTGGCATACTAAATATGCCAAAAACAGTAACAACGATGGTCCTCATTCCCCTGATCCTGAAAGAACCTCCAATAT
The DNA here is from genome assembly GCF_027595985.1 of Sorex araneus. Lineage (NCBI taxonomy): Eukaryota > Metazoa > Chordata > Mammalia > Eulipotyphla > Soricidae > Sorex > Sorex araneus. The sequence goes on along the minus strand of NC_073313.1, from coordinate 225,707,430 downwards.
GCCATCAGGCTATACTAGCAGGAGACAGGGACAAATGGGCTCCTGCTTGAGCAAATCAGTAAACAATGGGATGACAGTGATACATTGATGCATTAATATATATATACACATACATATATGTACATATATATATATATTTAATTTAAATAACATTATAGTCCAAAATACTGGCAGCCAAACTACCAAATTATATAAACAGCATCCTCTTTAATTGCTCTAAGACAATTTAACTTGTCTTAAATTTATATAAATTCATTTCTAATTTATTTTTTACTTGGGGGGCATGGGTGTAGGGGTGGAGAGGCCATACCTAACTATGCTCAGAGTTTACTCCAGATTGTGTATAATGCATAGGATATGTTGTACAGGGTATTTAAACCAATTACAGCGTATGCAGGGCAAATGCCCTACCACTCTATTTTCTTTCTCGCCCGAATGCAAGTTATTTGCACTAATATATCCTTATATGACTACTAAGATATAATCCATAAATAATAAGGGAATGGAAATTTATACCTTAATAAAAATAATTCCTCTAAACTAGTTTGAAGGTGTTATAAACTCCTATTCTAGAAAGCACAGTCAACAAAATTCATTTCTATCAAAATTAATAATATGATTTTAAGATTTATACATTTATATAAAGCTGATTCAATAAAATATGCTTTAACAGAAATTCAAAATAATGTTTACCATTGAGTCTTTACAACTTTAAGCATTTCCATCACTCTTTGATACTCATTAAAAATGTATTTCATATGACCAGAAGCAATTTTAAATAACCTCACAAGACTAAGGTTTTGTAGTTCAGTGACATAATTTTAATTGCCTTAATTCAGAGATAAATTCTATTTCCCAGGAGGGTGCTTTTTTTCTGCGACTTGATAAAAATGACAAATCTATTCTATTAATTTGTATCATTGCAAACAGTGATTTTATCAGATAATATATCAACATGTTATATGCTATGCAAGAAACAAAAAGTCCTCCAGGCGGTGCATAGTGAAAATCTTTAGTAGATTTTATTCTACACTGACTTCTACTTTAATATGCAACTTCTATAATCTTTTACATCATCAAGACCCTTTGGCAAAACAAGGACTAAATTTCAGTGCTTTCACACAGGAGTTTTATTTCCATTATTTATAAGACAAAATGAAAGAAGAAGCATTTGGTAATGAAAGGAGATATTTGGAACATAAATTACTGGTGTTGTTTAAAGCAACATATACAATTGTAAAGTGGGAATATTTAAATCCTATCTGCATATGCAAATATAAATTTACATTAAGGAAAGAGTATATAAGTGAATTTAGAAAACATTAAGGAGACAGAAAATAAATACCTTATCTAAAGTGAAAGTAATATTGAATCATAGGAAAATTCAGAATCTTATGCAAAGATACCCATTTTACTAAAATCTTGGATAGCATCTAAATATTTCCATAGTAGTTGGTTGACCTACTAAAAATGCATAAATGTCTTTGAGGAATAAATCAAAATGAAGAAATACTTAAATAAATGAACTTAGTCACATATATGATGGACCATGGCTATTGTTTAGCTGCCTCTGAATAAATACAATCTGGAGTTGTGGAAGAAATCAGAAAATAAGAAACTCTAAAAATATTAATTATTACATTGTCAATATTTCCACCATAAATCATATCTTATAATTTGACAAAGAAATTTCAAAGTTTAAAATTTTACATTAAATATAATTTTGGATTAAGTATACAATTTTTAAAATGTTGACAAAAAGATTTTTGTGCGGTGCACTAACAAACAGAGCTCATGGTTAAAAATTCTGATATGTTTCCCCCATTTGTTGATCTCTATTTATACTAGATTGCTTAGTTCCGTGTCACCTTTGAAGATACCTTTATCTTCAATATCGTGGAGGGTTTTGCCGACCTTGTCTTCAATGTACCTTATGGTTTGTGGTCTAATGTTGAGGTCTTTAATCCATTTTGATCTGACTTTTGTGCATGGTGTCAGATCAAGGTCTACGCCCATTTTTTTGCATGTGGTTGTCCAGTTTTGCCAGCACCATTTGTTAAAGAGGCTTTCTTTGCTCCACTTCACATCTCTTACTCCCTTATCAAAGATTAGATGATCATACATTTGGGGTTGTGTGTAGGGATATTCCACCCTGTTCCATTGGTCTATGGCTCTGCCTTTGTTCCAGTACCATGCTGTTTTAATTGTTACTGCTTTGTAGTAAAATTTGAGGTTGGGGAGGGTGATGCCTCCCATCGTCTTTTTCCCAAGAATTGTTTTAGCTATCCGTGGGCGTTTGTTGTTCCATATGAATTTTAGGATTGCTCGATCCATTTCTTTGAAGAATGTCATGGGTATACTTATAGGGATCGTGTTGAATCTGTATAATGCTTTGGGGAGTATTGCCATTTTGACGACATTGATTCTCCCTATCCACGAGCAGGGTATATGTTTCCATTTCCTCATGTCCTCTTTGATTTCATGGAGTAGCGTTTTATAGTTTTCTTTGAAGAGGTCTTTTACTTCCTTGGTTAAGCTGATTCCGAGGTACTTGATTTTCTGGGACACGATTGTGAATGGGATTGCTTTTTTCATCCCTTTCCTCTGCCTCATTGTTTGTGTATAGGAAGGCCATGGATTTTTGGATATTGATTTTGTAGCCTGCAACGTTACTGTATAAGTCTATTGTTTCTAAGAGTTTCTTAGTAGAGGCTTTAGGCTTCTCTAGATATAGTATCATATCGTCTGCAAATACTGAGAGTTTGATTTCTTCCTTTCCTATCTGGATGCCCTTAATCTCTTTTTCTTGTCTAATAGCTATCGCAAGTACTTCCAGTACTATTTAAAAAGCTTCTGCACGCAAAAGATACAGTGACCAGAATACAAAGACTATCCACAGAATGGGAAAGGATATTTACACAATATCCATCAGATAAGGGGTTGATATCAATGGTATATAAAGCACTGGTTCAACTCTACAAGAAGAAAACATCCAACCCCATCAAAAAATGGGGTGAAGAAATGAACAGAAACTTTACCAAGGAAGAAATATGAATGGCCAAAAGGCACATGAAAAATTGCTCTACATCACTAATCATCAGGGATATGCAGATCAAAACAACCATGAGATACCACCTCACACCACAGAGACTAGCACACATCCAAAAGAACAAAAGCAACCGCTGTTGGAGAAGATGTGCGAAGAAAGGGACCCTTCTACACTGCTGGTGGGAATGCCGACTGGTACAGCCCTTCTGGAAAACAATATGGACGATTCTCAAAAAATTAGATATTGAGCTCCCATTTGACCCAGCAATGCCACTGCTGGGAATATATCCCAGAGAGGCAAAAAAGTATAATCGAAATGACATCTGCACATGTATGTTCATCGCAGCACTGTTTACAATAGCCAGAATCTGGAAAAAACCCGAATGCCCTAGAACAGATGACTGGTTGAGGAAACTTTGGTACATCTATACAATGGTATACTATGCAGCTGTTAGAAAAAAGGAGGTCATGAATTTTGTATTTAAGTGGATCGGCATGAAAAGTTTCATGCTAAGTGAAATGAGTCAGAAAGAGTGAGAAAGACATAGAAAGATTGCACTCATCTATGGCATATAAAATAACAGAGTGGGAGACTAACACCCAAGAATTGTAGAAATAAGTACCAGGAGGTTGACTCCATGGCTTGGAGGCTGACCTCACATTCTGGGGAAAGGGAAACTCAGAGAAGGGATCACCAACTATAATGTAGTCAAAGGCCATGCGGGGGAAGGGAGTTGTGGGCTGAATGAGGGCTAGAGACTGAGCACAGTGGCCACTCAATACCTTTATTGTGAACCACAACAGCTAATTAGAGAGAGAGAACAGAAGGGAATGCCCTGCCACAGTGGCAGGGTGGGGTGGGGGGAGATGGGTTTGGGGAGGGTGGGAGGGATGCTGGGTTTACTGGTGGTGGATAATGGGCACTGGTGAAGGGATGGGTTCCCAAACTTTGTATGAGGGAAGCATAAGCACAAAAGTGTATAAATCTGTAACTGTACCCTCACGGTGGTTCACTAATTAAAAATTTAAAAAAATGATATGTTCACTAAATTATTCTGGAATGATACTATGATTTACTCTGATCACTTCAAAATTTTGATGTATTTTTTTCACTGTGTACTATCTGTAACATATCCAGCTCTCTTTGGTTATAAGAAGATATCTTGATTCAATAAAAATGGAAATGGCAAATCCTTTAGGGTTTTGAGAATGTGTGTGTGTGTGTGTGTGTGCATGCATGCATGTATGTATGTGTTTAGTAAAAAGGAAAGAAACTGAGATGACATGTTACTTTTTATAAATATTTACTAATTTTTTGTGTGAATTTCTGTAGATTATATGAGATTGTGGATTTCTTTTTATTGTAAATAATCAACAAGAGCAAGAATTTTTAATATAGAACTCTAAATTCTTAAATATTAATTAACATTATAATATTATATATTCTCTTTAAACAGCATAATTGTGTTTAAAATGGGAGACTATGATAGTTGTGTTTAAAATAACTCATCATTTTTCGTGTTATAGTTATTGAGAGTAATCACTGGAAAATTTATTTAAAAACAGAAATGTAACTACTTACAAAGAAGTTTGTTGTGATTTTTTACATGAGCTATGAAAAAATTAAATATGAATGTGGTGCTACTCGAAGGTTTATCCTATGCCAATCTGAAATTCTAATGACAGTTGGACCACTAGAATACAGTATCAACAAAACATACTGCAAAGAAGATCTGTTTTCTGGTATAGGAAATACAAACACTGAAACACTGAAACCTGGTACTACGCGCCAGGCTGTTTTCACTCGGGCCACCCCAGAGGGGGATGGGTGAGAGCCCTCCCCGCCCCAAGAGACCCAGCCCCAGCAGCTGACCTCCATTACCTGATCACCACCACACTCCAGGCCGCTTTCCGTACTGTGCTTCCTTTTCGAGGCCGTGTGACACATTATAAGACACTGCCTACCCATTTTCCATAATTATCACACCATATTTGATGGAGTTCAGACATTCCTCTTGGAGAGCACAGCAAGCTATCGAGTATATGCCACCTGGAATTTTGCAGTAAGAATTTTGAAGTAAGTAGTACCTTACTTAACAAAAATTAAATAGGTTTCAGTGTTTGTATTTCCTATACCAGAAGACAGATCTTTGCAGTATGTTTTGTTGGTACTGTATCCTAAGAGTCTTTTTACAGTACTGTGGCTATAAGTTTGTATGTATTCAAGTATCTGGATGTGGAACAAAGGAATGAAACCAATTAAAAGAGTAAATCAACAGCATATAGTATATCCCAGTGCTCTTATGATATCATTTCAGATATTCTCTGACCTGAATTTGAACTCTAATGCTACCTATGGTCCATAGAGCAACACCAGTAGGAGTCCCTTTTTCCCCACATCCATGCCAGCACTGATTGCTTTTGTTCTTTTGAATGTGTGCCAGTCTCGGTGGTTTGAGATGATCTCTCATTGTTGTTTTGTTCTGCAGATCCCTGATGATTAGCAATGTAGAGCATTTTTTCATGTGCCTTTTGGCCATTTATATTTCTATTTTTCCTCTTTGGGTCACACCCCTGACAATGCACAGGAGATACTCCTGGCTCTGCACTCAGGAATTACTCCTATCCTTCTCAAAGGACCATAGAGGATGCTAGGGATCAGACCCAGATCAGATGCATGCAAGGCAAATGCCCTATGCACTGTGCTATAACTCATTCCCCTGTGTTTCTTTTTTGAGGAAGCATCTATTCATTTCTCCTCCCCATTTTTTGATGGGGTTTGAGGTTTTTTTTCTTGTACAATTCTACTAGTGTCTTATATATCCTGGATATTAATCCCTTATCAGATGGGGATTGGGTAAATATTCTTTACCATTTTGTGGGCTCTCTCTGTATTTCAGTCCCTGTTTCTTTTGAAGTGCAAAAACTTGTTAGTTTAATGTAGTCCCATCTGTTCATGTTCTTTTACACACTTGCTTGGTCAGTGGTGTTTCATCCTTAAAGATGCTTTTGATTTCAGTGTCATGGAAGGTTCTACCTATGTATTTCTCCATGTACCTTATGGATTCATGTATGATATTGAGTTCCTTAATTTACTTTTATCTGACTTTTGTGCCTGGTGTTAGAAAGAAGTCAAAGTTCTTTCTTTTTTTTTTCAGGTAGCTGTCCAGTATTCTTAACACCATTTGTTGAAAATACTTCCCTTGTTCCACTTCATATTTCTTGCTTCTTTATCAAAGATTAAGTGGTCATATATTTGAGGGTCTATCACAGAATATTCAACTCTGTCAATTCTATTAGTCTATGGGTCTGTTTCTAGCCCAATACCATGCTGTTTTAATTACTTCTGCTTTGTAGTACCATTTGAAGTTGGGAAAGGTGATGCCACCCATCTTCTTTTTCCCAAGGATTTCTTTTTTGTGGGGCTTCCATATGAATTTCAGGAGTGTTTTGTTTATTTCTTTGAAAAATGTCATGAATATCCCGATAGGGACCCCATTAAATTTGTATAGTGCTTTGGGCTGTATTGCCATTTTGATAATGTTAATCTTCCTTATCCATGAGCAGGGGATGTGTCTCTATTTTATAGTGTCCTCTTTTATTTCTTGAAGTAGTGTTTTATAATTTCTATTGTACAGGTCCTTCACCTCTTTGGTTAAGCTGATTCCAAGGTACTTGATTTTATAAGCTATTATTGTGAACAAGAGTGTTTTTTTTAATGTCTCTTTCTTCTCTTTTGTTATTTGTATATAAGAAAGCCATGGATTTTTGGTTGTAGATTTTGTAGCCTGCCACTTTACTATACATACCTATTGTTTCTAAGAGTTTTTCTGTAGAGTCTTTAGGTTTTTCCAAGTATAGTATCATATCACCTGCAAATAGTGATAACTTGACCTCTTCCTTTCCTATCTGTATGCCCTTAATATCTTTTTCTTGCCTAACTGTTATGTACAGTACTTCCAGTACTATATTGAATAGGAATGGCAAAAGCGGGCAGCCTTGTCTTATACCTGATCTTAGAGAAAAGGCTTTTAGTTTTTCCCCATTGAGAATGATACTTGCTGTGGGCTTGTGGTAAATGGCTTTGACTATATTGAGGAAAGTTCCTTCAAAGCCCATTTCACTGAGAGTTTTAATCATAAAATGGTGATGATTCTTATCAAATGCTTTCTCTGTATCTATTGATATGATCATATGGTTTTCAGTATTTTTTATTGATATGATAAATTATGTTCGTTGACTTGCAAGTGCTAAACCATCCTTGCATCCCTGGGATGATTCCTACTTGGTCATGTGTGATCTTTTTAATGAGCCAAGTTGGATTCTGTTTGCTATGATTTTGTTGAGAATCTTTCTGTATGTGTTCATCAGGGATATCGTCCTGTAATTCTCTTTCTTTGTGTATCTCTGTCTGCTTTTGCTAGCAGGGTGATATTTGTATCATAGAAACTGGAAGTGTTTCTGATATTTCAATTTCCTGAAAAAACTTAAAGAGGATTGGGAGTAGGTCCTCTTTACAGATTTGGAAGAACTCACTAGTGAATCCATCTGGGCCAGGACTTTTGTGTTTGGGGAGACTTTTTATTACCGCCTCAATTTCCTTGATGGTGTAGGTCTGCTCAGGTATTTCAGGTCTTTTTGGTTCAGCCTGGGGAGGCTATAGGAATCCAGGAATTTATCCATTTCATCGAGGTTTTCTTGTTTCGTGACATAAAGCGTCTCAAAGCAATCTCTGAGGATCCTTTGAATTTCTGTAATTTCTGTTGTGGTCTCCCCCTTTTCATTTCTGATTCAGTTTATTAGGGTTTTCTCTCTCCCTTTTTTTGTGAGTCTTGTTAGAGGTTTATTGATCTTGTTTATTTTCTCAAAGAATCAGTTCTTGGCTTCATTGATCTTCTGGATTGTTTTTTTTTTTTTTTTTTTAGTTTCCATCTCATTAATTTCTGCTCTCAGTTTTATTATTTCCTTCCTCCTGCTCGGATTGAACTCCTTTTGTTGATCATTCTCGAAGCTCTTAAGCTGTGAGGTTAGGTTACTTATGTGTGCTCGCTCTTCCTTCCTGAGGAATGTGTAGAGCTATAAACTTTTCTCTTAACACAGCTTTTGGAAGGCAAGTATCTTAACCCCTGTACTGTCTCTTGTGCTTCTTTTGTTTTATAGACCCAAAGATCCACGATCAGATGTTCAGTCTCATGGACTATAAACATTAGATGATGAAATAATAGATAAGCCTTAGGTGATAAAAAGTGCTTTGTTTGATCTTAAATTCCTTTCCTTGGTGTTTTTAAAGAATTTCTCATAGCCTGGGAATTATTGATAATATTTTTCCTTCTCTAAAATAGCTCTTGGGGGTGGTGAGAGGAATACTGGGAACATTGGTGGTGGAGAATGGGTACTGGTGGAGGGATGGGTACTCGTTCATTGTACAACTGAAACATAAGTACGGAAATTTGTAAGTCTAACTGTACCTCACAGTGATTCAATAAAAATAAAAATTAAAACATAAAATAATAAAAAAATAAAATTGCTATTGGGATCTCCTTATCTAAAACTTTGTAGGGCTCGTGATAATTGCTACATTATATTTCCATATATTGAGAAACTTGAGGCATTTTGTAGTTTTTAAGATCTGTTACCAGTCCTCAAGTAAATTGCCAAAAGCCACATGTAGAAAAGTATGCTTCATATGATGCCTCCATCTTTATCACAGTGTCACTTCATAACTGGATTCTACTAATGGAATACCAACAGGGAAAACTATGCCATTTTTATGTTCTGCAGTGATATAAAAGTTTTTTTTAACTGAGAAATCAATAACCCCTTTCAAGACTTACCATAAATAACAGAGGTCATTCTTACATTTTGGGTAGTACCAATCATCACTTGTATCCTTGTCATCCTGTTATTCGTCAATTTGTTTGAGCGGGCACCAGTAACATCTCCATTTATCCCTGTCGGGTGCTAGTGTAGCCCAATGGCTTCTGCTCGCTCCAAGAACATTAAGAGCCTCAAACCATTTATTAAGGGTCTTGATGAAGAAGTCTGATCATATCATAGGTGGGCGGTCATGCAGTCTGTTGATGTCCTTTGGAATCCAGTTGGTAACAGCTCTAGTCCTGTGGTTGTCTCTAAATCACATTACGGCCCATCTGATTTTCGATGCCTTGGCAAATGAGACAGCTTCCTTGATTCTTGATCGTTGACAGAGGTCGGAACTCTGGATTCCTTCACTCACTTGAGTGAAATGTGCTACTCCAAGCATAGCTCTTTCAGTTTCTCTTTGGGATACCCGAATAGCGTTCTCATTCTGTTTTCATAGGGCCCAGGTCTCTGAGGCATATGTTAGTGCAGGAAGAATGGTGGAGTCAAAAAGATGTGCTCAGAGCCGGAGGTGCTTTGTCCTCTTAACCACTTCTTCAATGCTCATTAAGACTTTCCATGCTGCTCTCTTCCTCCTGTGCAGTTAAGGTGCCAGTTCGTTCGTCATGTTGAGTTCTCCACTCAGGTACACATAACTGCTGCATTCAGAGATGTTCATTCTGTTGAGGGCAACTAGTCGTTTCTCATGAACATTGTCTTCATGAGATTCAGCTGCAGTCCAACCTTTCTACACTCACAGTTGAAGTCAGCCAGCATTCATGCCATAATTGTTTATTATGAGAACGATGTCATCAGCAAAGTGGAGGTTGTGTAGTTGCCGACCATCTATCTTCACTCCCCTTCCTTCCCATTCCAGTCGTTGCATGACATTTTCGAGGGTGGCACTGAAGAGTTTCGGTGAAATGGTATCACCCTGCTGAACCCCTTTCTTTACATCAATGATCACTTCAGTGTAGAATGGTGAGATCCTGGTGGTGAATCCGTATGACAGCTCGAGGAGGATCTTGATGTACTGATTTTGAATGCCCTATTGTGCTAGGTCTTCAATGACTGCTTCAGTCTCAACAGAATTGAAGGCATTCTTTAAATTGATGAATGTTAGACAGAGTGGCATCTTGAACTGTTGCAAAACCTCTGTGAGCTTGGTTACCATGGGATATAGTCAATCATGCTGCATTCTTTTTTGGAACCCAGCTTGCTCGCATAGTTGTCCTTCATCTAGTGTTCTGCCAATCCTATTCAGGATGACTCAAGTGAATAACTTGTAGATGACAGACAACAGGCAGATCGGACTTTAGTTGCCTATGTCGTGGATGTCTCCCTTCTTGTAAAACAGGATGCTCCTCTGGTTTTCCATTAGGATGGAATCTTGCATTCAGACTTATAGCGTGTGAAGAGCTGAGCCAGTGTATTGATGAGTACTGGTGGCAGATTCTTTAGGTGTTCGGGTCTGACCTTGTCTGGACCGGGTACTATACATTTCTTTACTGACAAAATGGCATGTCAGATTTCGGAAGGAAGAATACTGGGAATGACATATCCATCCTGCAGAATTTGGTATATGGGCAGGTGGACGTGGCTATCAAAGAGATCCGAGTAGTATCGTGGATAACCTTTTCCATTGCCTGTGTGGAAGATGTGATAGATCCATCAGGAGGTTGGAGGGCAGTCATCTTGGTCTTATAGTTGACGGAGGCCAGGAGGGTGTTGCAAATACTTTTCCTGGCTTCTGCCGCATCAGCCAACACTGCTGCTCTTCTCTCTGAGATATTTTTTATTGCCTCTCTGCACAGCTTTGCAAGCTCAGACGTTAGCTTTTGATTGCCTGAGGCTCGCGCCAAACCATGTTGGGGAATGAATGAGCTTGAGAGTTTCTGAAGACAGGTGACATTTTTGGCTTTTTCTCTCTCTGCATTCCTCACACAATTATGTAGGTGTTGAACTAGTCAACTGTATTCCTCGTCGATGTTTTCAACAACAGCATCTTTCCATATTGCTGCAATAGTGCCAAAGAGCTCCCAATTGGTGGTCATACTGGGAGTTCTCTTTTTAAACTTTGTAGCCCTGTCTCCGTACTCCATGAAATGGAATTTCGCATGAAAGAGACGGTGTTCTGATCCCGTTTGGAATTGTGGAATAACAGTGACATTGGTCAGGCAAAACCATCGATTGAATATGATATGGTCAATTTTGTTGTGGAACTGTCCACCGGGAGAATCCCATGTCCAGCTTTTAGATTAGGCCTTCTGGAACTGGGAGTTACCATAGATGGTCTTGGTCAACATGATGAACTCAGACAGTCTCTCACTCTATTTATTCCATTCTAGGTCATGGGACCTGGTGTGGAGTTCTTCGACTGACCTTCTAGGTCCTATCTTGGCATTAAAATCACCGACAATGACCTTGTAGAAGGTGCCGGCACACTCAATGCCCCTTTCTGGACACATCACAAACACTTCCTACCCATTTTTCCATTTTCCATCACTAATGCACCATATTTGATGGGACTCAAATATGGTGTTAACCATCCAAATACAATAATGACCATTAAAGGCTGCTGTAAAAGCCTCCATCCCTCTTGGAGAGCCCGGCAAGCTACCGAGAGTCTCCCACCCACGTAGCAGAGCCTGGCAAGCTACCCGTGGCATATTCGATATGCTAAAAATGCTAACAGCAATGGGTCTCATTCTCCTGACAGTGGAAGAGCCCCCATTATGGCAGCATTAAGAAGGACAGCACCTGGGAGTGGAGTGAAGGCACAGCACGTAGAGCATTTTCCTTGCACCCGGCAGACCTGGGTTCAATTCCCAGCAACCCATATGGTCCCCCAAGCACCTCTAGGAGTAATTCGTGAGTGCAGAGCCAGGTAACCCCTATACATCTCTGGGTGTGACTCAAAAAAGCAAAAAAAAAAAATTATGGACAGCCGCCATCATATATAGTAAAAATATCCATCACCATATTTAAGCTAATGTTAAATTTCTAGACACACAATTCTGATTTTTTTTAATTCCCAAGATTTAAATTCACAACTTATAGTTATATCTGGATACTTCAAAATTGTTTATGCCTTTAAGCATAATTGATAATTAAGATAATTGACGCTATTTGAAAAATAATCAGCTCTGCTTATTAAACTTCCTGCATATTCTATTGGAGATGCACAATGGAAAGCATTTTTATGCTAGATCTTTTAAATTTTCAATTTAAAATTTAAATTTTAAATTCTAAAATGTATCAACTTTCAGCCTTTTTTTTTAATTTTATAAAGTTTTATTTAAAAACACAAAATTTAATCGCTTCTCAGCCTTTTGGCTCAGTAAAAACACAAAATTTCATTTGTATTTCTGAACAAAGTAATAGTTCATTTTGAATTATTATATTATTTAATTGCTAGCAACATAATTACATATATGACAATTATTTAAAAATTCAAATTACTTACTAGGATTTATACTCACCTTAATCTCTTAATAGTAAATTGAAAAACATTTTTTTTTCTTTTTGGGTTGCACCCGGCAATGCACAGGGGTTACTCCTGACTCTGCACTCAGGAATTACCCCTGGCGGTGCTCAGGGAACCATATGGGATGTTGGGACTCGAACCCTGGTCGGCTGTATGCAAGGCAAATGCCCTACCCGCTGTACTATCGCTCCTGCCCTGAAAAACAACTTTATAAAGCAAGTGGGATGTTATCAAACCCTTACACTTAAAACTGCCTTCACAAAACAAGATACATATTCTAATTGCCTTGGTCTTTTATTAAAGGAATGTCTTAAAATATCAGTGCAAATCATATCTTTCTTTTCTAAAAATACTGCTTTCTCAAAAGACATCTCTCAGAGTCAGAGACTTAGTAGAAAAGTTAAGTTGTTTGCCTTGCACAGAACCAATTCCAAGCACACATATGACCCTTGAACATTACCGATAGTGATACCAAGCATAGAGCTAGGAATAAGACGTGAGAATCCCTGAATATGACAAAAAAAGAAAAAAAGCACTCAGTAAGTAGCACTGCAGCACCGTTGTCCCATTGTTCATCGATTTGCTCGAGCGGGCACCAGTAACGTCTCCATTGTGAGACTTGTTGTTAATGTTTTTGGCATATCAAATACACCACGGGTAGCTTGCCAGACTCTAGACTGGAGTGATAACACAGCGGGTAGGGCATTTGCCTTGCATGCGGCAGACATGGGTTCTATTCCTTCATCTGTCTCGGAGAGTCCAGCAAACTACCCGCAGTATCCCGAGGGTATCCCTCCCGCATGGCAGAGTCTCAGTAAATAAATCACTGTGTCACTGTATCACTGTCATCCCGTTGCTCATCGATTTGCTCAAGCGGGCACCAGTAAGGTCTCCAATGTGAGACTTGTTGTTACAGTTTTTGGCATACCGAATACACCACGGATAGCTTGCCAGGCTCTGCCGTGCTGGCAAGATACTTTCAGTAGCTTGCCAAGCTCTCTGAGAGGTGTGGAGGAATCGGACCTGGTTAGTCCTCATGCACAGCCCTACATGCTGTGCTATCGCTCCAGCCCAGTAAGTAAATAAATTAAACAATTTTATAATGATTCACCTATAAAGTTTCATCAAATAAAACCTCCTTAATTCATATTAGAAAATAATACATTATACTTTTCAGATTCTTTTCCATAAATTAATAATGCAAAAGCATAGCACATCATATTCCTGTCTGTGCTTTGAGTTTCAGAAGATTCAAAACTACTTTATATTCATAACAGTAGTCTAACCATCTTCTGATTCATTACCTGGCTCAAGTTTCAAGATTTCATCTTAAAAAAAAAATGGTGTCTGTGGGCCCCCAGGGGTGGCTTATGTGAGGCGGGTAAGAGAGAGACAGCTCACTTTCCCCAGGTCTGCCTCTGCCATGGTTTGACTCAGCTGGGAAGACTAGGACTGATAAAGTCTGCAATGAGCCCTGCCAGCCCCTCCAGGTAGCTGTCAAGCCACACAAATGCTGGCTTGGTTTTCACCACAAGGGAGTTGATCCCTGCCACCTAATTTCTCAGGGAACCACGGAGTCAATTGTTCTTTGTAAGAAAGGAAATTCAGTCCTGGCACCCACGAGGTCTCAGGCAGCATATGCACACCCTCCATTTGTTTAAGGTGGCTTTTATAGGGTATCCCAAGGTTTTCCATGTCGGGCTTTCTAACTAGGTTAGAGCCTGTTGCTATGGTTGTTTCCAAGGGGAAGAGTTACAAGTGTTCTTTGAAACTTCTTTTTTTGAGTTTTGTTGCTGCTGGATCTTCTCTTGGAGGGTAAATCCAGCCTTCTCTGATCTGCTCCACCTGAGGGTTAGGGAAGGGTCCAGTCTCTTCAAGTTCTGCAGTTGGAGAAGGTCATATCAGATTTTGCTTTCTATATCCACAAGGTGGGTCGGATTTATGTGGCGGGGGAGAGGAAGGGGGTGGGAGAGGTAGCTTCTCTAATCTACCTGCCTAAATCAATTGTATTTAGTCATCGTTATTTACTCTATTGCTAATGATAGTGTCTCATGCATACAACAGTCCGACACCACACTCTCCACCAGAGTCACTGCTTCTCTCCAACATTATCTCGAGTTCCCCTCAAACTCTTAGCTTAATTTTTGAAAACAATCTAAGAGTATGAGAAGAAAAAAATGACTGGTTAAAGAATGGTAGACATACATAATGCCATAATACTCAGTTATGAAAAGACAAAATTATGCTATTTGATGCTATGTGGATGGACCTGCAGGGTATCATGCTGAGTGAATTCATCAGAAGGAAAGAGACAAATACAGGATGATCTCTCTCGTATTATATGAAGAAGCATAGAACTGTTCTACAGAAACGAACTCTCAAAGTTTTCATTCTTAAAAACTTATTTGACACACAAGTCCATTTCTATTAACTTTGACAATTTTTTCATGGAGTAGGTGATTTAACTTCATTTCTAAAGATGGCTAGACCAGAGAAAAGATGATAGACTACAAGAAACAGTATTATGCAAATAATAAATAATATGCTATTGATAATAGAGAGAAAAAGACATTTGAAATATTTTCAGGACAATACAAAGAAATCCCAAGTCTTAAAGATTGAATTAAAAATATTGCCTCTTGGTCCAGAGAGGGGATACAGAAGTTAAGGCTCATGCCTTGCACATGGCCAATCCTAGTTTGATCCTTTGCTGCACATATGGTTAACTCAGCACTGCCTGGATTGATTTAAGATCACAACCTGGGAGTAAGCGCTGAACACAATTGCATATGACCCAATACACCCACTAAATGATAAATAAATTGCCTCCTCTGATTAAATATAAAGTAAAATTTTAGCAATTTAAATAGATTTATAAATATAGAAACTTTTTCACAATAAACCTGATACCACCTTGAAAGTAAAATATCAGTAAGATTATGATTCTGTCTTAAATAGTTATAAATTATGATAATTTAGTAATCAATATTCAATGCAATAATCAAATAGTTAAAACTGTTAGACATCTATTATAAGGATTTTATGTGGCTCTTTTATGAATAATATTCTACTGTTGTGTAAGTTAATGAAAAGCTTCAGAAAGAGATATTTTTAAGTTGGAACTTGGTGTATAAACTATCCATTACATTAGATACAACTACCACTAGAAGCTGTTGATTTACTTTTCAAAGTAATCTTAAATATATCATCTTAAATATATAGCTGTCTCTTATTTGAATGTAAAATGTATCTTTTGAAGTGAGAGAGAAAGTTTCTTTGCAGAGAGTCTCTTGCCCGCACGCCTGGCTGTATTCCCCGGGGCCCTCGGAGGGGATGGGCTCCAGCTTCCCTCCCCACCCCAAGCAGAGCTCCTGACGGCCGAAGACCACTGGAACCTAGTTACAGCCATGCTCAAGGCCCCTCTCCACACATTCGAACAGGCCTCACATATGAAGGTACCGGCAGAGGAAGCCAGGTGTGTGTAATCCCATCAATGGCCAACATCCAGAGACTTAAAAGTAAGCTCTCAGAAGTGCGAGGCTGCTAAACAGCTGCCCAATATCTTGTAGCCTACTTCTCCCTCTGGGAGAAGCTGGCAATCTTCTGAGAGTTTCCTGCCCACATGGGACAGCCTTGCAAGCTTCCCATGGTGTATTCATATGCTAAATCCAGTAACAAGCTGGATCTCATTCCCCTGACCCTGAAGAGTCCCCAGTGCAACATCTTTAGAAGGGCCGAGTCGAGATGGACTTCTAAGATCTCAGGGAAAGTAAAAAATGAGATGTTACTGAGCCTGCCCGAGAAATCAAGAAATCGGTGATTAACAGGATTTTGTGATTTTGTGATTTGTGATTGTGATCTTTTGAAGTAAGGGGGAAAACTGGATGAGAAAATGCATTATAAATCACTAAAACAGATATTCTGATCAGTACATGAAATTATTTGATACATTGTTTTTATTCATATGCCAATGTAAATACAAACATTTAGCTACAACTATCAATGCAACTGCAGAAAATTACTAAATTTTAGTTTATTAAGAATTTTCTTATCACCTTAAAAATAGTGGTTCATGAAGTTCCTGTTTTCTGGAAATTGTTGTGTAATATTGTATAATAATATTTCAAAGTTTTTATCATGTTTATAAATTAAAGTATAAGATGCACATATGTAAAACCCCTGAAAAAAATATTTTTTCTTGATTCATATGGAGTATCTGCATTTTTATTGAGATCTATGATAAGGATTTGATAAGTATATCTATGCCATTTTCTTAGGGTACACAATGGAAGATGGGAAAAAAATAACCTTCAACTGAATAAACCTTATAATGCAATTGACAGTTTTGTGTTATTTTTATTCATTATTAATTTCTTACTTGGTTCTGGGGTGGAGCTATAGCACAGTGGATAGGGCATTTTCCTGGCATGCAGCCGACCCAGGTTTGATTCCTCCATCCCTTTTGGGGAGCCCAGCAAGCTACCGAGAGTATCCCACCTGCAAGGCAAAGATTGTCAAGCTACCCGTGGTGTATTCAATATGCCCAAAACAGTAACAAGTCTCACAATGGAGATGTTACACGAATCGATGAGCAATGGGATGACAGTGATACAGTGATACAGTAATACTTGGTTCTGATATTGGTAAATTTTATCACATAACCAATTAAAATTTCTGAATGTGTAAATAGGTAAATTATAACTGTATTTGAGTGAGCATTATGACCATGCTTTATGCTATTTTTTACGATATAAATGTAACATCCAAGGCATTTCTTTAAGAAATATGTGGGCTTTTGAAGTTAACAGAAACTCAAGACATGTTCAAATATTTTTGTTTTATCAACAAATTTATATGAGGTGTTAGCTCCACCTGCAAAGAATACAAATTGAATAGTAAGGATAAGGTTGAGAAAGAAAATAGCTAAGATGAATCTTGAAAGATAAGTGGAAGGATAAGAGAAATATTTTATTTTTATGAGTAGATTGAAAAGTCAGTACAAAGGACAGTGGATTGTGTAAAATAAAATGTACCAAAGAGTTTTGGGCTGGAGCGATAGCACAGCAGTTGGGCTTTCGCCTTTCACGCGGCGGACCCGAGTTTGATTCCTCTGCCCTTCTCGGAGATCCCGGCAAGCTACCAAGAGTATCGAGCCCTCAAGGCAGAGCCTGGCAAGCTACCCGTGTGTATTGGATATGCCAAAAACAGTAACTGTAAGTCTCTCAATGAGAGACATTACTGGTGCCCACTCGAACAAATCGATGAGCAAGGGGATGACAGTGACAGTGACCAAAGAGTTTTAGTAATGCAGAGCTTAAAGAAGGAGGTAATAGACCCTAATCACATTCTTTAGCTCTGCATTACTAAAATTGGTATCTGTTGGATTAATAATTGCATACTTTAAATTAATGTTTGCTGGATTAAAAAAAATCACTGCAAAAACTAGGTGGTTTCACAGATTAACTATTTCATTTACCTACAATGTTAATGGTAAACTAGATGGTTTTTGCTTTCTGTTTCAGAGTCACCTGGTCTCAATTTTTGTGCTCAAAATGATTGTGAATTATTAACTGTGAATCATTAAAAAATGCTCATCTGTCTGTGTCTCCTATATTTCTGGGACTTGTGCTAGGACAATATTCTGATTCACCTTTCTAACCTACAACAAACTACCTGCCTGACCTTGCATACATGACAGTTAAGCAGAGTCTCAAGAGAGCAGGTCTTTCACAAGCCCTGACAAACTTCCAGGGATAGGAAATTAGACTCTTCATAGAAAAATTTGTAAGGAAACACTACATTATATATTTATACAGAGGAGATATTTTTTATGTATCAAAGTAGCAATGGATCTAAAATGGATTAAAGACCTCAACATTAGACCACAAACCATAAGGTACATTGAAGACAAGGTCGGCGAAACCCTCCACGATATTGAAGATAAAGGTATCTTCAAACGTGACACGGAACTAAGCAATCTAGTAAAAACAGAGATCAACAAATGGGACTACATTAAACTAAAAAGCTTCTGCACCGCAAGAAATACAGTGACCAGAATCCAAAGACTATCCACAGAATGGGAAAGGATATTTACACAATACCCATCAGATAAGGGGTTGATATCAATGGTATATAAAGCACTGGTTGAACTCTACAAGAAGAAAACATCCAACCCCATCAAAAAATGGGGCGAAGAAATGAACAGAAACTTTACCAAGGAAGAAATACGAATGGCCAAAAGGCACATGAAAAAGTGCTCTGCATCACTAATCATCAGAGAGATGCAGATCAAAACAACTTTGAGATACCACCTCACACCACAGAGACTAGCACACATCCAAAAGAACAAAAGCAACCACTGTTGGAGAGGATGTGGGGAGAAAGGGACCCTTCTTCACTGCTGGTGGGAATGCTGACTGGTTCAGCCCTTCTGGAAAACAATATGGACGACTCTCAAAAAATTAGATATTGAATTCCCATTTGACCCAGCAATACCACTGCTGGGAATATATCCCAGAGAGGCAAAAAAGTACAATCGAAACAACATCTGCACATGTATGTTCATCGCAGCACTGTTTACAATAGCCAGAATCTGGAAAAAACCCGAATGCCCCAGAACGGATGACTGGTTGAGGAAACTTTGGCACATCTATACAATGGAATACTATGCAGCTGTTAGAAAAAAGGAGGTCAAGAATTTTGTAGTCAAGTGGATGGGCATGAAAAGTTTCATGCTGAGTGAAATGAGTCAGAAAGAGAGAGACAGACATAGAAAGATTGCACTCATCTATGGTATATAGAATAACAGAGTGGGAGACTAACACCCAAGAACTGTAGAAATAAGTACCAGGAGGTTGACTCCATGGCTTCGAGGCTGGCCTCACGTTCCGGGGAAAGGTCAACTCAGAGAAGCGATCACCAACTACATTGTAGTCGAAGGCCATGTGGGGGAAGGGAGTTGCGGGCTGAATGAGGGCTAGAGACTGAGCACAGCGGCCACTCAACACCTTTATTGCAAACCACAACAGCTAATTAGAGAGAGAAAACAGAAGGGAATGCCTTGCCACAGTGGCAGGGTGGGGTGGGGGGAGATGGGATTGGGGAGGGTGGGAGGGACACTGGGTTTACGGGTGGTGGAGAATGGGCACTGGTGAAGGGATGGGTTCCAAACTTTGTATGAGGGAAGTATAAGCACAAAAGTGTATAAATCTGTAACTGTACCCTCACGGTGATTCTCTAATTAAAAATAAATAAATTTAAAAAAAAAAAGTAGCAATGGATCTTTTTTCATTTTGTCTATCTCTGTACCTCTAAATTAAAAAAAAGCCAATTTATTATTTCTGCATTTACGATGAAGAGTCGTCTGTATAAACAGAGACTTTTTAATGAGTACAATATAAGAATTATATAATTAGTATACATGTTTCATTTTTAATAAAGAATAGAAACCTTTTTGATTGTTATTTAATAAGAAAAAAGTATTGTCAGGGCTGGAGAGATAGCACAGCGGGTGGGGCGTTTGCCTTGCACGTGGCCGACCTGGTTTCGGATCCCAGCATCCCATATGGTCCCCTGAGCATGGCCAGGGGTAATTCCTGAGTGCAGAGCCAGGAGTAACCCCTGTGAATCGCCAGGTGTGACCCAAAAAAAGCAAAAAAAAAAAAAAGGATTGTCTTTGTACAATGCATTGTGGATGCTCACAGATAAAACTGATTCATTATTTTTATCACACGTTGTAGAATCAGTTATAGGTATATTATCCACGAGTACTATATTGCTAAGTAATCCAGAGTTTCACTGATAAGCTTGTTTAACTTTATTGGTGACAACCAACTTTACAAATACACCTGAAGACATGCTCTGCATGACTTTACCCCCTTTCCACTCTCATAATTTTTTCCCATGTGCTTCAGGCCCTGGCTTAATAAACCACGTTGTAATTTCTTGGAATAAAAAGAATCATCAGTGGAAACATTTTAAAATTACCTGGTCTAGGTAAATCGAATTACTTCCTTCTTCATAATAATTATTTCCTAGCACTCACCTATTTAATACAGTATTTACTTTATTTGCTTCCTTGTTTTCTTTCATTTTTTACCTCTTTAATCAAGACAGAGATAATTATTTAACAAATAAACAGTGAAACACCTTTACAAAGTTCTCTTTCTAATAAATACACTAAAAAAGTAATAGAAAAAGTGGCATAAGCCCCTAAGGCTTTTGGAAATATTTATATTCAAAAGTTCCAGAAAGTATCCAGCAAACTTTATTCTCTTCTGATGAAACCTGTCCTCTCTCAGGTAGAGAATCAGAATCAATTACCATTCATAATTCTACTTCCCTTAAATTCATGCAAGAATTATTGAATGTTTTCCCATTTTTAAGGCATATTTTACTATATTTCAAAGTAATAAAAATGTTTAAATGTTTTGTGAATCATTGTTTGTTCTTAAAATATTAATGTATTTATGTTTCCAATCATAAAAATTTTATAAACAACTAAGTTTATAATTTGGAGTTTACATTAACAAATGCATTTTTTCCCCTAGTACTAAGTTTTCTTGGTATGATAATCAGTATGATAATCAATTGGACTTCCTCTTCCAAAAGTTAAATAACCATTGCTGGATGTTATTGGACAAATAAGATGGCGAAGATCTTTTTGCTTGACATTTAGATATAGTAAGCCAAATTCAGTTTCAGTAATCATAATCAATTTAATACCATATTTAGAAGATTGATACTTAGTGGTTTGTTTGTCAACTGACATTTACAAAAAAACGATAGTTCTCCAGGTTGAAGAATCAAATGTAATTAGAATAAAACAATAGTAACATAAAATATGAAAATAATTTACTGATAAATTTTGAAAATTTTATATAGTTTATAAAGTTTATATAGAATAGTTTGGAATTTTTCTAGACATCTAAGTTACGTGATTAATATAATTTAAACTTATTGGTGCCAATTTTAATTTTCATTTTAATTTACTATTTACTATTTACAAATTTACTATTTTAATGTAAAAATGCTTTGCAATGTTTCAAACAAATTGATAATTTACTTTAAGTCAGAATGAAGATTACATTCTAAAAAATACAGTACCATGTTAATATCTTCCTTGATATTATCTCCTATTAAAAGAATAAGATTATCTCCTAGGTGGATGACAAGAGGGTTAAGGAGGATATTGGTGTTGGGAAATGTACAGTGGTAGAGGGATGGATATTAGAAAATTGTATGACTAAAACCCGATTATTAAAGGTTTCTAACTGTATCTTATAGATATTCAATTATAAAAAGGAAAGATTATCTCATAAGAAGTTTGAATCTCCTCAGATCTACATCACTATATCACTGTCATCCCTTTGTTCATAGATTTACTTGAGCGGGCACCAGTAACGTCTCTATTACACTCAGCCCTGAGATTTTCGCAGCCTCTCCAATTGTCTTTCCCAACAATTGGAGGCTCTTTCAGGGTCAGGGGAATGAGACTTATTGTTACTATAATTGGCATATTGAATACGCCATGGGTAGCTTGCCAGGCTCTGCTGTGCAGGCAGGATACTCTTAGTACCTTGCCGGACTCTCTGAGAGGTATGTATATATCTGTTACTGTATTTTTTTTTTTTTGCTTTTTGGGTCACACCCAGCGCTGCTCAGGGGTTACTCCTGGCTTTGCACTGAGGAATTACTCCTGGCGGTGCCCGGGGGACCATATGGGATGCCGGGATCGAACCCGGGTCGGCCGCGTGCAAGGCAAACGCCCTACCCGCTGTGCTATCGCTCCGGCCCCTGTTACTGTATTTTGTATATGAATATGCCACAGGGGGCTTGCCAGGCTCTCCCCATTGGGCCAAAACACTTTCGGTAGCTTGTGAGGTTCTCCAAGAGGGAGAACTAGGTAATTAGATGTCTATATGCGGTAGCTTGGTCTAAGTCTCTGTATGTTGGCCATTGATATGATTGTATGATGTTGGGGGCAGTCTCTGGGTGTGACTGCTTAACTACTGGAAAATGGGGGATCTGGGTGGAAGAAGCCTAGTCTGGATCCAAATAGCCTTGGAGATCTCGGCCTGGGCCCGCACACCTGGGTTCCTCTGCCTGCTCCCCCATGTGTGAGGCTTGTCTGAACATGTGGAGAGTGGCCCTGAGCATGGCTGTGGCTGGGTTCCTGAAGTCCTCAACTGTCAAGGCTCTGCTGTGGGGGGAGGAGAGAAACACAACCCCTCTGAGAGGCCCGGTAAAGACAGCCAGGCACAGGGGCAAGAGACTGCATTGCTCTTTTCCAGGAGCTTGGTTTTATAGTCTCTGGATGTGGGCTGCTGATGGGATTACATGGCTCCAGGGGCAGTCTCTGGGTGTGACTGCCTAGCTACTGGAAAATGAGGGATCTGGGGGGAAAGGCCCAGTCCTGATCTGAGGAGCCTTGGAGATCTCAGCCCTGGGTCCGGCACACCTGGGTTCCTCCTCCAGCTCCCCCATGTGTGAGGCTCATCTGAACTACATACCATTTTTTAATTTAGTCTTCTTTGATAAATTGGCCTTCTTCTTCCAAATATCTTCTGTTATAGCTAAACTTACTTAGAGATGACTTCTGAAGCCATGTGAGTTAGTTATTAAGTTTTACTTCATCTTTCTTATTCTTGTATAAATCAATGTTATTTATAAACTTCCTTATTTTTTATCTTCTAATATACCTGATGAGTGTCCAGCTTCTGAAGAAACTAAAGAAGTTAAGGATGATCTCTTGCATACCCCACAACTACAAAGTAATTAATTTATTATTTAAAATTAATATTTTATAATTTTTCGACATGGTTAAATAGTGTTTTATCCTCTTTTTCTTAAGACATTAAGATGGTGCTGGCATGCTAGTACACCTGGTAGGGTCTTTGCCTTGCACGTGACAACCTGGGTTCTATCCTAGGCAACCCAAATGGTCCTCTGAACCCCATCAGTAGTGATCCCTGAGAACAGAGTCGGAGTAAGCCCTGAATACAACCAGACATGACCCAAAACTAACAAATAATTAAAATAGTAAATAAAAATGAAAAGATTTGAAGGCTCTGTAAGGATAGAGGTTTTTTTTTTTAAAGGCTCTGGTTTGTAGCTTCATTCTTTTACCCCCTTCCTCAAATATTTAATTCAAATTAGTTGACATGCATTTATGTCAGGAAATTTTAAGTACAGAATTAATTTCTAGACATGAATGTGATATTTGAAGTTAAAAATAATTCTGTTGCTATTCTCAAAAACTCTGTCACCTCTGGAGAGTCAAATTAAGAGTAATAACTACAGAGTAAGATTAGAAAAAAAGTTAAATTTGAATTCATAAATGATTATATCATAAGAAGTTGATTCAGATTGAGAAAGACAGAGAAAGAAATGTATAAAGTCACAAAGTGTGAGTTTCCATAGCGTACTCAGAAAATAATAAATAATCAGAAATAGCCAGTGTGTTGCAAACAATTGACAGAGAAAAAATAGCCAAAATATCTGTTTGGACATGGGTAATATATGATATAAAAAACCGTCTTAAACATCATGCTTGGAAATTTTTATTTATTCTACACTTAATAGTAAAGCATGAAAGTCTTATGAAAGAGCTGATTGGATAAGCATAAATAAGTTTAAGACAGATGCTAAGGCTCATCATTAAACAGTGTAGAAAATAAGTTTTAAGGAGAGATATGAAATAACAAAGCTGAAATTGGCCCAATAAAATTAAGCGTTAAACATTAGAAAACAAGAAAACTGCTGGTTAGGGATAGTTGAAAATGTTAAAAAACAAACAAACAAACAAATGACCTCCTCCTTTTTATTCCTAAAGGGTAAAATGACAGACCTTAGTAAATTTTTTTTTCTGCAGTCACATCAGAAATGTGCCTCAGGGAATCAACCCCTTAATCAATGTATTGATCACCCTGGTGCCCATCAGTCTATAACCCACCATCCCTAAAAATGTACTTCTATATTCTCTTTTCCCATAAAACCATTCATTGTGACCATACAGAAAAGATGGTTGTTTGAGAGCACAAATATGCCATCTTTCTACCTGTTGGCTTATTACCAGTAAAGCTTTCTCAACCTGTCACCGTGCCTCTCATTTGATTGACCCTGGAGTGGCAGCAGAACTGAAACTTTTGTGGTTACAAGCACAAGTGAGAGTCTACAGGAATAGCCAAAATGAAAAGGTCAATGGCATCAATAATTGTCATCCACTGCCATGGTTTTGAAGTCAGATACACAACCAAATTGAAAATATTGAAAATAAAGCTATTGAAGCTATTGAAAATAAAGTTTCTCTCTCTCTCTCTCTCTCTCTCTCTCTCTCTCTCACACACACACACACACACACACACACAAGCATACAAAAAAGACTGTCCATAATGAATTTAGTCAGAAATTAACTTTTAGAGCTGTAACTAAGAATCAATTCAGTGGCATCAAATAATTAAGCTTGGTATTAGTTTAGGCTATAAACTAAAAAATAGGGTGGGATTAAATTGGGTGGACAGTGTCAACTGCTAGAAAGTCAGGACCATGCTGTTGCCTTATATGGCCACAGTAGTTGACTGACTCTGGGTCAGGAAGGGAGTATGGGAGTTAACTAAAAGATGAAGTTACTAACTGTTAATCAAACAAGAGACAGCTAATAAAAAGCTATGAATGACCTCTTATCTCTAGTTTTCTGAGAACTAATTGTAGGGAGATACAGAAGGCAGAGACTTGATAGCATGGTCAGCAAACACATGGTTTATAAACTGAGTTCATAAACTAAGTTTGCCCCTATAGTAGACAGATAGTGAGAGTACTCTTGATGGAACAAAGCAGTGGAGAATTGGGAAAGATACTGGGTTAAGCTACCAGTGAAGGGGCTGCAAAGACAGCATATGTGTAAGGTGCCTGTCTTGTAAGACTCTGTCAGGATTTCAACCTCCAGTATACATATGGTCCACTGAGTACAGAGTCAGGAGTAAGACTTATCCACATCTGAATATGATGAGAGAGATTGGTAGGGTACACAGTACACAAAGGAACACACATACCTTATTTGAAAGAAAGGAGAAAAATATAATGTAACAGGACTGGAGTGATAGCACAGCGGGTAGGGCGTTTGCCTTGCACGTGGCCAACCTGGGTTCAATTCCTCCTTCCCTCTCTGAGAGCCTGGCAAGATTCTGAGAGTATGCTACCTGCATTACAGAGCAAGCTACCCATGGTGTATTCGATATGCCAAAAAACAGTAGCAACAAGTCTCACAATGGAGACGTTACTGATGCCCACTAGAGCAAATCGATGAACAATGGGATGACAGTGCTACAGTGCTACAATATTTGATATATATCTTCAGAGATAAACAAAAAGAAAATTTGATAATTTGCAGAGAGATTTTTTTCAGTATGATAAATAAGATAAATTCATCCCAGTATTTTACACTTTACTTTCACAATAATATATTGTTATGATAAACTTTAGTTACCTTGTTAGTCATATTTGATATGAATATGAGGATGAGAGATCAGATAGGCCCAAATAAATTACTTTCAGGGATATATAATATTATATCTATATATACACTCCTGATTTCTTTTTAATCTTAACAATGAAACTTTAGCAGTATCAACTAGCAATGATCAATTACATTGTGCCGTCATTTTTTGTATAGATTACTTGGTTGAACTGACAACTAATTACTCAGTTCTATGATGTCCCCAAAACAGTCCGCTATACAGAAACCGAGAACGAAAACATTAATAAAGATAAACCTTTCTATCCACACAACCGGCAGTTTTCTCCTTTCCTTCTCTGATCGGGGAAGAAAAATGACTCTGTTGAGAGAAGATGCTCTACTTTGCTAAAAGACACAGCAAGAATCTAGGTATGGAAAGGTCCCAACTTCTCCTGTTCCCTACAAAACTGCTAACACACCCTCCAAAATGTATAGTTCCAAGTAAATGACTTCCCTTACATGGAGACATAGAGAAAATTCAATTTCTTTATTCCTCTCTCACTTATTCTAAAACCCACCACTGCAGTTTCATTGAAGTGCAGAAAAAAAAGGGAATGAGTCTAATTGCATGAAATGGGTTGAGTATTTTTTAGAAAGACAACCTAACACTCACCCATTGATTCAACTGTTCCCTACTTTGTTATAAGAAGAGAATAAATCCAGCAGACTGTTCACATATAGTAGATGCTCATGATTTGCTAACTTAGACTCCCATGAAGTGTGTTCTTACTCTACTAACTTACTTGGTAATTAGAAGCCTCTGGAATATTTGCAAATTCCTTTGTGATTTTACTCAAGACTCTCTTCCTGCACCAACACTTCTTTTTTCCCCCTGCTTTCTATTCTTCTTTTTGATGTAGTAATAAGAAAAATTAAATCATTATAAAATATTTTTATGGAAATAAATTACAGAAAGTAACAGAGAAAGTGAGTATGGTAATTCTTTTATTCACAGGGTAGCTGGGTCAAGTAAAAGCAACTGTTATTTGCCATAAACTTATCATTGCTTTCAGTGGATATGGAAGCAAAATTAAACATATGAAAAGTTATGTTTTTAGAAGTTAGAGTAAAATTCCCCCTAAAACCCTGAATATTGAAAATATGCACATTCATCTACATCAGAATATTTCTGCTTCCCTGTCTATTATCACTTGTGTATTATAGTAATAAGCTACAGTGATATTGAGACTTTTACTGTAACATTACAAAGTTCTTGTATGTAAAGTAAGTTGCACCAAATTGCTATCATATGACTACTCATCTAAGAGACCAGAAATGACTTCTATGTACATTTTAAAGTTTCTGCTTTACTTTTGCATTAATATTCAGGGACTTGTGGGTGAAAGAAAGGGATACAAATAATGTTCGAAAGCACTTCAGTTGATAGAGAAATCTAAGTTTCTTAAAGATAAAAAATAATTATTTGATTATATCTCCTGATTTTATTAGGAAAAAAATACAATGTCCCTGTCAAAATTTCTGGCTTCTTTTTTGAACAGTATAAATATTTAAACCATATATTTAAATAATTTATAATGTGTGGTTTATAGATTTTGGTATATGTTACGTAGCTTATAATATACACATTCAAAATGACTAAATGTGCTAAAGCAACCTACCATTGGTACACTGACTCTTAAAGCATAAAACAAATAGGATATGAAAAAGGAGGGAAAACGGAAAAGGTTTTGACAACTCAAACTGAGAAATATAATATTGTTCCATGTTTCTTATTACTTCCTTCCTCTCTTTCTTTCCTGGTCCTTAATCCTCCCATTAAAAGGGCAGTTCTGTTTTTTTAGTATTAAGACACTATATTGCAGGCACATAAAACTCCAGAAAAGACTGCTAATTCTCACAAGCTCTTGAAATATCAGGATTCTATAGTAAGTTAACTGTTCCCTTATATTAACTGCACACTAGTTAATATAGGCTTAATTTCAAGGTTCTACATTTTCCCTTAATTTTTTTCCCTCTGATAATTGGATAATCTAATTCTACTATTATTTTCAATATTCTTGTTGATAAGCTTCCTTTTACCAACCTTGGAGATACTCATAAATCACTAAGAATATGGCTGGTAAGTGGCTATCATTATTCCCTAGCATGAACCTACTATGTTTTTTTTTATTATTATTATTATTTAAAAAATTTATTAGTGAAATACCATGTGGTACAGTTGTAGACTTACAAATTTTTGTGCTTGCGTTTTAGTTATACAATGATTGAGTACCCATCCCTCCACCAGAGCCCATTCTCCACAACCAATAATCCCAGTATCCCTCCCCCCACCCCACCCCATCCACCCACCCACCCCACCTCTGTGGCAGGGCATTCCCTTTGGCTCTCTCTCTCCTTTTGGGTATTGTGGTTTGCAATAGAGGTATTGAGTGGCCATCGTCTTCAGTCTGTAATCTACTTTCAGCCTGCATCTCCCATCCCAAGCGGATCCTCCAGACCCCCTTTACTTGGTGTTCCCTTCTCTATTTGTTGTTTTCATTACCCCTCTTGTAGCACTGTAGCACTGTCATCCCATTGTTTATTGATGTGCTTGGGCAGGCACCAGTAATGCCTCCATTGTGAGACTTGTTATTATTCCTCCTAGTCTTATGAATCTACCTCTAAGATTAATATGTTACTTGGATTTCTTATTTTCAGTTTCATTTCTTAAACTACTACACATTCAGCTGGATTGTCACTAGTGAAAACTGTACCAGGTATGAAATCATAATTCCAAATACCCACTGAACCACCACTGATATTCTTTCTATTTCATTTGATCAATTAGTTGTAATTCGATTGATTACTTCATTGCCTCCTTGACTTTTCACTTTGAAACCACTCCCATAACTTTTTGCTTTTCCCTTGTCTTTTGAAAAGTCTTGATTTTGTGTTTTATCCAGCCTACCTTTCAAAAATTTTCCAATATCTTAGTTCTGTCTGTTACTCTTTTATTTGCACAAAATGGAATTTACTATGTACTACTACACTCACATTACTCTAGAGAAAATAATAAAAATAAATAGGTCTAATTGCATTAAAAAGTTTAATATTGTATTGTTTACATAAAATTGAACTCATCTAATATAGAAGTACTATTCTATGATTTTTAATGAACATGTGTGTATGTGTTCATTAAAACAGGTTTATATTTAATATATGGAAAACTTTTCTCTGCTCCTCTGAAGCCTCATTTTTCTTTACCTCCAACTGTTGGAAATAAGTTGAAAGATAATATTCTAATTACAACAGCTAGAACATGCATAAAAATAGAACTCTGATCTATGATTTGTGGCAAACAATCCAGGAAACCAAATCACACAGTTTGTTTTGTTTTTAAATCAATTGTTCTAAAATAACCAGGAATTGATCAATAACTCAGCTCATCCAAATTGTACCTCTGTTTTCAACTTTCAATTTAGAATCAACCAGATGGTACCAATACACTGCTTTACCCATTCACATAGGATAGACTTTTTTTTTTTCTTCCAAATCCCCTCTTCTGAATGTCAATATACACCAACTGGAGCACATATGAAGCCTTCTCCTTTTTCTATTCTCCTACATCCCTATCTGCATTTGAGTCTCTGCGAAATGTGAATAATGATGGCTATCCTCCTTACTCTAGCTACTTATGTGTAAAGACACTTTACTTGATTTGGGTGGTCTTACTTATTTCCAGAGCCGCACTGGAAGGTACATTAAGACACTATCCGTTAAAGGCAAATGACCCTAACCCTTTAATATTTTTATAGTGATTGATTAGTAAATTAGTCAATTTATAATTATCACTGCCTTGCATGCTGCCAACCTGTGTTAGATCCCTGGCATCTCATCCGGTCCCCCAAGCCCACAGGAGTGAACCCTGAGAACAGAGCCAGGAGTAAACTCTGAGCACTACCCTGTATTAAAGTAACCCTTCCACCTTATTTTGTCAATGAAGTTGATGCAAAAATTGGACACCTACTTAGTAAGGAAAAATTAGAGTGGGTTAAAGACTCTTTATCTTAGATATTTTCAGAACATTTTTAAAGGGCTTTAGAGAAAAATGAAACAAATTTAAAGCTCCAGACAGTTCACTTTCTAATAATTTACTGACAAGATCACTTGTTAAAAAAAAGAAAATTAAGAATTACTGGGGGAATAAAATTGTTTCAGTCTTATAAAGAATACCTGTGAATAGAAAATTCCTTCAGTTCAAATCTTCATAGTTTCCAGAAAAGGAAACACACACATAAGTCTGTGATGTTCTTAAATACTAAACTAAATCACACATCAGTATAGCCATTCTCACAGCTCCTGACAAGTGTTGTTTTTTTGTTTATTTGTTTTTTGTGTTTTTTTTTTACTTCAAACCCTAACTTTGCTTAGTCTATGCTTCTAAATAAACCTACTATACAGGTTCCAAGTATTGTAGATAAGCCAAAGATTTTTCATGTTCTAATCCTTATTTGTAACCACTAGATTCTTTGAAACTGCTCTGCAGTTCATTGTTGAGGTTCCAGCCTACTATTCAAAGCCATTGCCTGCTGCTCTTTGCATCTTCGGCTTTCTTGTTCTTCAGCCACTTGGACCTGGGTAAGAACCTCTGCTCTTCCTGCCATCTTTCCCAGACACAGGTGAGGGATCAAATAGGAAATTTCAAATCTTGCTCTCCCCTCCATTTTCTTCATATCTCTTACCCCTTAACCCTTTCCATCATCTGAAGAGTATTCCCTAACACAGACAGGATTTCAAATGACCAATTAGAGCTGGAGAGAGTACAGGGATTAACATGTTTGCTTAGTTTGGTCCCAGGCATTCCAGAAGTGAACCCTTAACACTGCTGGAGCAATCCCTGAGCACTACTAGGGAGCACTGTAGCACTGTCATTCCATTTGCTCAAGCGGGCACCAGTAATGTCTCCATTGTGAGACTTGTTGTTACTGTTTTTGGCATATCAAATACGCCACCGGTAGCTTGCCAGGCTTTGCTGTGTGGGTGGGATACTCTCAATAGCTTGCTGGGCTCTTCGAGACAGACAGAGGAATAAAACCCGGGTCAGCTATGTGCAAGGCAAATGTCCTACCCACTATGCTATCGATCCTAGGTACAGCCCTGAAATCCAAGGAAACAGAAAACAAAAAATGATCAATTAAATGAACCGAATTGTACGGTGCCACTCCCATCTACTTCTATTGTAAGTAATCCCTCTGTTCTTTCATTCTTCTCTGTCTTCTCCCAAAGGGAACCACAGTTGCACAGTCTAGTTTATATTCATTTGGCTTTAGCTATTCCCTGACCTTGCTTCTTAATATATCACACTTCAGGGGGCTCATACAATGTTTTGTATTTATCCATTGGACTGAATACATAGTCCTCTCCACTTCCATCTTTGGAAACCAGCCCAAAGATCAATATTAGACAAGGTCAGCCATTGCCCCAAAGCCTTATGATAAGTGGCTTTTCACCATTTACCCCTCCCCCTCAAAGCCTAAAAAATATTTAGCCTCATTTTGTCCTTCCCGGAAAGCCTAAGGTTTGCTTTGCAGATAAAATGAGTGAGCCTTAGGGAACTAGCCCACTAGGATTTTATT
The DNA here is from genome assembly GCF_027595985.1 of Sorex araneus. Taxonomy (NCBI): domain Eukaryota; kingdom Metazoa; phylum Chordata; class Mammalia; order Eulipotyphla; family Soricidae; genus Sorex; species Sorex araneus. Next base: position 225,675,944 of record NC_073313.1, on the reverse strand, counting down.
GTTCGGTTTGGCACCTACAGTTTTGCAATCTACCACTTCTTCCTGATATCTCACTATTTAAAAAATAGATAAATAGAAATCAAAAACAGCAACAAGGACAAAAACACTCTTTTGCCTGTTCAGACAGTTGGCTTGATGGCTGCTTTGAGGACATGAGTTCACTATCTTCCAAACTGCCAGCTTGTTGCCAAAAAAGCTCTTTCTAGACCTGTCACTGTGTTTCTCTTTTGAAAGGCCCAGGAGAGACAGTGGAATCTGACCTATGAGGTTACACATGTCTGAAAAAAAAAAAAAGTCAAGATTTAACATCTTAGAGCTGAGTAGGATTTCATTGTGAATGTAAATATCTTTAGCCTTTATCTGTCTGTAAGCTTGTGTTGTTTACAGATTGTAAATTGGCTATTGTAAAAATTGCCGCAGTGAACATAGGTGTGCATGTATCTTTTCAAATTGGAGTTTTTGTAGCTTCTGTATGACACCTAGTAGTGGAATTGCTGGACCATTTTGTCAGCTATATTTTTGGAGAGGGTACTTAAGCTGATTGGAATGTGTAAAATATCTGCAAGAGCTCCTGCAAAGCACTGACACTCTCTTCCTTCCAGCCCCACAAAGAAAGCCTTCAGGCCACAACTGAGATCTAGTTTGCTGCACATTACTTAGACAATTGTGGGGAGCAGGTGGAAGGTACCCTCAAGAAAACAGTGCTTGCTCCTCTCTCCTCCACCTACCTCAGCCACCAGAAGAAATGGCGGGCATGGACCAGGACTGCTAGCTTCTGCTCTGAGCACAGAAGCTCACATCCCACCAGTCCCACGCAGCTGTCAAGTCAAACCTGAAGCCCATTTTTACAGGAACTGGTCCCTTCCACCAGAAATTTTGGGCATTGTGGACTCAGGCTAGAGAAAGGAGTTGCTCTTGCAGTAAAGGAAAATCAGTGGAAACCTCAGCACAGGCCTTCAAGGTTAGTCAATTTCCCTCCCAGAAAAAAAACATAATAATTTCAGAAGGAGGCAGAAATAGTCAACCAAACTAGTTTTTATTGAAAGAAATATAGGGATCTGTGAGGGAAGAGAAAGATACAAAGAGATACATGTTCAAGAGACAATATGGGCTTTTCCCTGTGTGGGAATAGCTGAGCATGGCTTTGAGGAGAAGGCCATTTACACTTTCTCCAAATTCTCTCAGCCTAGAGTGCTCAGTAAACCTAAAAGTTAATTGGGTATTGTCACAGGGAAAGCCTTGAACTGTCCTTTCAGATTCCTATCATGACCTTTAGGTTCTCCTCTAAGTGCCCTTTTCCTCAGGATCCACACTTTTGTGTACTTCTGTATCTGGGTGGAGTTTCAGCATCTCCATCTCCAAGGGGCTCAGGATTTGCATTTTAAAGGAATCTGTTTCTCATGCCTTTGAGCTACTTCAGGGCCAAGCAATTCCTTTTAAATCATTTTTTTCATTTCCCAAGAGCTCATTAGAGGGCTCCCCTGTCTATAGGCCTTAATGTTTGTTCCGTGCATGTTGAGAACTCCTCCTAACCACCCAAAATTTTGTGGCAGCCTTGACTTTTAGACTGGGGTAAGGGGAAATGCTTCCGAGGGAAAGGAAAGTCAATACCCAGGTGTAGTTAGTCCTGGATCTCTACCCAGCGATTAGATACAGAAAAGAATTTCAAGAGAAGGCAGTGAAGTACAAGAACTTTGTTGAGAGAGGATACACTCTTAAGAAGTGAGGCAGAGAACCAGAGGCAGAGACAAGAAAGAAAGTGAGACAGGGAGAGGGTGAAACCTATCAAGTACATTAAGAGAAGTTATGCACCCCTAGCTGAGATGTAGGTCATGACAGAACTGAGTTTGCTGGACGTTGCTTAGAGAATTATCTCTATGCCTAGTCCAAGATGCCTTGGTTTGGGGTTTTCTATGAAGCTTGAGTTCATTTTCAAATCATAGTTAAAGATGAAGTATTTATGCTCAAGTGATGATCTGCATTTAGTCTTTCCAAGTTTGATTACTGCTGAATTGTCTCCCAAGGGGAATTCATCCACTGAATTTGGGCTGAGGTCTGAATTATCTAAATTTGAGTCACAGGCTGGGATAATTCTGATCTGGTCTTTTATGCCTTGAATCTGGGGCTAGTGTAGGATATTCTGTTTTTGAGAGCACATTTATATTTTCTTTGCTTTTAAAATTTTCTCTCTGAAATTCTTTGCCAAGAACTCTTCCTGTCAACCTACTTCAATTTTATTTATTTATTTTCTTCAGAATTCTCCATACTATTTTCTATAAAGACTGGATCAATTTACATTCTCACCAACACTATATGAAGGGTTCCTTTTTTTCAAATTCCTGCCAACAGTCTTTTGGCCAGTTTATTATAGATTCTTTTCATAGAGAAGAGGTGATCTCAGTTTGAATTTAATTTTTCTGAAAATGGTCATTTTTTTCCTGTCTGTTTTTCATCTACATGTCCCTCTTAAAGAAATGTCTGTTTAGATTTCCCCTCCACTCTTTGAATGGGTTTTTTAGTTTAATTTTGTGAGTTATTTTATATTTTAGATGTTAGCCTTTTATTGGTGTATGGCGAGCAAACATTTTTAAATGTCTGGTTGGATATTGTTTTGCTGTATTGTTTCTTTTGCTGTGCAGGCATATTTTAGTTTATATAGTCTTGTTAATTTTTCTTTATACTCTTTTGGCTGAAATCAACATTATAATGTGTTTTACATATGCTTATTTGGATGTATTTCATGGTTTGGGGGGCTGCATCTAAGTCTTTAATCATTTTGAGTTATTTCTTTTTTGTCCATGGTGTGAGATAGAGATCCAATTTCACTCTTTTTATTGTGGCTCATCATTTTCCCAGCTGCTTTGTTGAAGAGACTTTCCTTTCTCATTTTTCACTCATAAATCCTTAGTCATAAATAAACTAATTGAACACTCTGGAATCTCAGTTCTATTGCATTGGTCTGAATGACAACTTCTATTCACATCTACACTGTTTGGGTGTTATATTGAAGTGTCTAGCAAAACACCCTAAAATAATTTAAGATTTCTAGCTCATTTCAAAGGTATGGTAGATTGAGACTCTCTGTGTTAAGATAGTTCACTGTGCCTGGAAAACTCTTAGAGGTCCCACCTTTGCTTTATTCTGCCTCACATTTTCTAGAATTGGCCTAAGCACTTTTGTCTTGACAATTTGGCCCTGCAAGACATACATTCTGTGACTTTGCTACCCAAATGTTTAGAGTTGACCACACTTCACTAAGAAAGGATAAAATTATTTCATATACATTCTATTATCTCTATTTCACTGGTTTAAAACAGTTCATAGTTTATGCAAATTTCTAAATGTATTTCTTATCTTTTACATGTGATTGGCTTGAATATTTCATATATAATTTACTTTCTCTCCCAAATTGGGTGCATGCATCCTGCTTGCTCCCTCTGGGGACAAAGTAATCTATAGAAAGCAGGAATTTTCCACAGAAAGCACCCAAGACATGTTATAACAAGTGTCCCCTACTAAATGTTGGACAGACCTCTTCTTTTCAAAGGCTTTCATTGTTTCAGTGAAAATGATATATTATGTGTCTTCAGTACACTTGTTTTTTCTTCCTTAAACCACCTAGATTGGGGTTGTTTTATACCATCACAGAGCTCAGATGCAGGAGAACATGGGTTCAAGTGAGTCCTCCTAACCCTTCATATAGCTTTACGGTGTAATTTAAAATCGAGTTCTGCAGTGTCACCCATATTATTTCCTGGATTGCTTTGGATATTCAGTGTCTTTTGTGGCTCTATACAAATTTCAATAATGTGTACTCTATTTCTTTGAAGAATGCCATTGAAACTTTGATAAGGATTTATTTCATCTATGGTTATTTGGATCAGAAAACTTTAGCAACATTAAATCTATGAGCACAAAATATCTGTCCATCTTCAAGATGTTTAAATTTTTTAAACAAGTATTATAGTTTTCCATGTATAAATTATAAACAAACCAACAAACAACAACACAAACAACCTTCGAAGAGGGGTCAGGGAAATAGCACAAAGGACTGGGATATATGCTACACAGTTTGAGGTCTAGAGTTCAAATCCTGAAACTACATGACACACTCAAGCATAATCAGTTGTGGCCCTGGTAGCTTTCAGCAGCATTGTGCCACCAGGCCTGTGCATTTAGTTCTTATTAGTTAGCCAAGTGTCACCTCAGGTGGCCTCTGGACCCTCTCAGAATTGCTTGGAAAGTCTCTCCAAGTGCAAACTTCAAAAAAGTTAGATTTTTATTTAAACTTGTTATTTTAATTAGCTTCCTGCACTAACATACTCCTCAGAGACCTGGGCCCTATGAAAGCAGATGAGAAAGCTATTCAGGTATCCCAAAGAGGAATCAAAAGAGCTATGCTTAGAGTATCTCGTTTCACTCAAGTGAGAGAAGGAATCTGGAGTACCGACCTCCATTGACAATCAAGAATCAGGGATGCTGTCTTATTTTCCAAGGCATCAAAAGTCAGATGGGCCAGACACGTAATTTGATTTGGAGACAACTCTGGACTAGAGCTGTTACCGACTGAATTCCACAGGAAGTCAAAAGACCAAGTGGCTGACCTAAGAGATGGTCAGACTTCTTCCTCAAAGCCCTGAATAAATGGTTTGTAGCAAATCGAAGATCAACAGGATGACAAGTGACAGGTGATTTTAATTAGCAATGTAAGTGCAACCAAATATTTATACATGTGTATATGACTTATTTTATACTTGGAACTATAAAGTTTTAGTTTTCACATAGATGATATATAATTATTTAATAGTTAATCAATGATCTCTAAAAAGATGATTGCAACTTTTTCTAGATTTTTCAATGGCTTTAGACAACTAGGTTTTAATTTCAGTATATAATTATATTAATAGAATTTCTTAGTGGATAGATGGATGCTAAGCCGGAATGGTTTGAATTAATTATTTTAAAAAAGGATGGATACAATATTACACTGTGATCTCATTTAGAATACAAATGGAGAATTCATTTTCAGATTGAGAGCAGTAGTTGGAACATTAATAATTTTGCAAATTAACTAACATATTTCTCTATATGTGAATAGTTCTGTGAGTAATTCTTATTTTTTTTCCTAAATGTACTTATACTGAATGTATTTTTCAGATTGAATACTTTTAAATTAATAAGTTAATAGTGACATTGATGCTCTCTCAAGACTTATGAAAATCATCTCAACTAGAGAATATTTTTATAGCAATACCTAGATGCTCTGTGTCCCCAACAAAATAAATGGATAGTAATTACATAAATGAGTTTTTTAAACTCTGGTATTAATTTATAAATAATCGTATTAATATAAATTAAATTATAATCAACTTCTAAAATTAAGCTTAATTTAAATATCTAATTTCTATTTTAGACAATTATGAAAAATGTTTCTTTCTCCTCCATTACTTCTAGATTTCCAATTTCCTTGGAAATTTTGGTTACAAAAATCTGCAGCAAGTAGATTTCAGAAGATGTCAACTAACCGAGCACTTGTGGATGGAACTTGCTCTCTTGAATTTTTGTCATAACATGACAATATATTCCCCAAGGTAACTACTGATACCTCAGTCCACAATTCAGAATTAAAATGTATGGAGCACATCTGCAGTGTGAAGATTGGCATCAGAGCAGCAAAATTTTATTCAGAGCCATACCAGTAGACTTCTATATGAAAGAAATTATTTTACTTTATGCTGTTGAGTTGGTAGGGCATCTGTTATTAAATTGGAACAGAGATGTGGGACACTGCTATAACAGAAAATGAAATATGTGGCATTGGTTTTGAGATTGACCAGTGAGTGATAGGCGCTACTATAGGAAGTAAGGAAAAATGGCAAGAAAACTGCTTATAAAAATTGTGACCTGAATTGTAATAAAATGGTGAAGCTTTGGAAAAACTATAACCTATTGTGGTATGCAAAAATAAAATGAAATATACATTCTAAACTTGCAAAAATTAGGCACAATAGTTAACACACAGACTATGAAAAGAGTGCATTTGTTTTTTATCACCTTCATATTGATTAGGTACTGCTTGAACTATAAATAAGATTAAGTGTAAAAGTAGAATATTCGAAAATTGCATATTTTCAAAAAAATTGAAATATAAACGTTTTTTATATTTATTTTGTTTTCAAAGTAAATAAAAGTCCTCAAATAAAAAATAATGGCAAAAAACACAGACGCAGCAGAGCTTATCCTTGGTGTAGGATTTTCATGTTCATAAGCATCTAAGCTGTCCTATAACACTTTTAAATGTCTTTTCTTGTAGTTTCTGGTATTTATTATTTGGATATCATTTCCAGTAGGGTTCAGAGGTTACTCCTGGTATGGTGCTCAGGATTCAGGACTGTTCTTAATGGTGCTTAGGGGATCACACAGTGCCAGGGATCAAACAAGGACTCCCACAAGTAAAGCATGTCCTCCATCCATTTAAACCATCTCCCTGGCTCCTGCAATACCCTTTGTGAAGTTATAAAAGTAAAAGTTGAGAGACCCACTGATATAGTTCCAAAGAATGGTGTGTATAGCTTGCATGTCAAGGTCTTACTTTAGATCTCCATGGCCCCCTGAGTACCACTAGGTGGTCCCAAAATCCATGAGGCCTGAGTAATACCACATCATGAGAACTGATCACAGAGTTGGCAGGCCTGTTCAGTCAGGTCAAGCATCTCTGATCTCCAAGCCCTCAAGTGCTACTGGACAGATGCCCTCAACATAGTAAAACATTGATATCTAGTAAACCAATCATCTATGCAAAATGACTTCCACACAAGAAAGAAAACCAACAGTCATGACCAAAAATAGTTGATTACATATTTAATAGCACAAGAAATTGATTGTGATTAAATATAGTGAAAACACAAAACTTTGAGATGACTGCATCAGGATAAGTTTGTTAGATTGAGCTAGACAGAATGACATATAATTGAGATAGGAAAAGACATCTTAATCAAGAGCATTCTATGAAAAAAATATAGATTTAGATATTCAGCATTGTAAACAAAAAGCAAAATTTTAATGCCTTATTCAAAGTTGGTAAAGAGTAAAATTATAAAAGGGAGTGTTTTTATAGGACAACATTGAACTCAAGCCCAAAAATAAACTATCAGATCTGTCCCCAATAGCAAGATATAGGAGAGAAATATCCAAGACAGAAAGATTGAGCAATATATCCCTGGTATTATTTCATTCACTGCCAAAGTGATGTATCTCTGCCTTATAGCTTCAAATTTTCCTGTTTTACTCTATCTCATCTCTGTTTTATCATTGTGTGCTGAGTATGTGGAGACATGCATAAGAATATCTAATTTGATTTGATATTCAGTTCCGTAAACTAAAAGTCACTTTTAAAATTGACAGAATGTGGGAGCAGAGAGATTGTCCAGTGGGTAAAGAGATTGCTTTGCACTTTGTCAATGGACGTTAGATTCTAGACATCCCATAATGTGTCTTGAGTACTGGCAGGACTAATTCCTGAGTATTGAGCTAGAAGTAACACTTGAGCATCAGTGGGTGTGGTCCCAAAAGAAACAAACTAAAAATAATAATAACAGAATTTGCATCTGGAGCAATAATAAAGTAATAAGATGCTTGTCTTTCACACGGCTAACTGGCACCCCATATGGTTCCCAAAGACTGTCTGGAGTGATCCCTGTGTATAGAGCCAGGAATAAGCTCTGAGACAGGAAGGAAGGAAGGAAGGAAGGAAGGAAGGAAGGAAGGAAGGAAGGAAGGAAGGAAGGAAGGAAGGAAGGAAGGAAGGAAGGAAGGAAGGAAGGAAGGAAGGAAGGAAGGAAGGAAGGAAAGAAGGAAGGGAGGGAGGGAGGGAGGGAGGAAGGAAGGGAGGGAGGGAGGGAGGGAGGGAGGGAATGAAGGAACTAGCAAATGGAGAAATAAGAAAAGCAATCCAATCTAGAATCCAATCTAGAATCACAATCTAGACTAAGTTAGGTAAAGTAGAACTTTGTGACCTTGGAATCCAGGCTCAACAAGACCCAGAAACAAGATCATCTGTCTGCCTGCTACAATCTCAAGACATACCATAGAACACTTAATATCCATTTTCCATAATTTCCACACCATATTCAATGGGGTTCAAATATGGTGTGAACTATGGGAACACCTGTAAGGGTGATTGGAGGTCGCTATAAAAGCCACCATCTCTCTCAGAGAGCCCAGCAAGTTTCTGAGAGTACTCCACCCACACGGCAGAGCCTGGCAAGCTACCCATGGTGCATTCCATATGCCAAAGACAGTAACAAAAATGGGCCTCATTTGCCTGTCACTGAAAGAGCCCCCAATATGGCAGCATTAAGAAGAATGAGCAAGGAGAGGCTGATAAAGTCTCAGGGACTAAGTTGACTGCCAAAACAAAGAAGGGCTAAAATGACTGTCTGTACCTTCAACGCACGTACTCTGGAATGGGAAGCATCCATCGAGGACCTGGTGATGCAAGCATAGAAGATCAAGTATGACATCATTGGTCTGAATGAAACAAGAAGGCATCTATCACATCACGACATTTTCAAAACTGGAAAAGAACTGTTCCTTGGAACATGCAACAAGAGAGGCATTAATGGCATTGATGTCCTTGTCAACAGGAACTTGACCATGAGCATTGATTTATTCAAATGCCTAACAACATGAATTGGTGATTACACTTGATTACACAGTGAGCAGTGTGGCTCACTGCCGGCAATTTCTATCTTTGTTGTCTACACACCAACATTCAACTCCTATGAAGAAGAAATTGAGAAGTTCTACAGATGGAGCTGGAGAGGTTCTATAAAGAAGAGCACACCTTCTACAAGATCATTGTTGATGATTTTAATGCCAAGATAGGACCGAGAAGGTCACCCGAAGAACTCCACATTGGGACAGATGGCCTAAAATGGAAAGAACAAGGTGAGAGACTGTCTGAGTTCATCATGTTGACCAAGACTATCCAGGATAACTCGCAGTTCCAGAAGGCCAAATCTAAACGTTGGACATGGGAGTCTCCCAGTGGACAGTTCCACAACGATATTGACGACATCATATTTAATTAAAGGTTTTGCCTGACCAATGTCGCTGTTGTCCCAAAATTCCAAATGGGATGGGACCACCGTCTCCTTTGTGCAAAATTCTACATCACAGACACGGAGAAAGGACTGCAAAGTTTAAATTTAAGAAGAGAACTCCCAGAATGACCACCAACTGGGAGACTTTTGGCACTATTGTGGCAACGTGGGAAGATTCAGTCATTGACAACATTGACAAGGAATACGATCGACTGGTTCAGCACCTCCATGATTGTGTGAAGAATGCCGAGAGTGGGAAAGCCACAGACATACACCTGTCTTCGGAAATTCTTGAGCTCATTCACCAATGTGGTTTAGCATGAACCTCAGGAAATCACAAGCTAACATCTGAGCTCATAAAGCTGTACAGAGAAGCAATAAAAGAAGACCTCAAAGAGAGAAGAGCACCAGTGTTGGCTAATATGGCAGAGGCTGGGAAAAATATTCGCAACGCTCGCCTATCCTTCACCAACTACAAGACTAAGATGACTACTCTGTGATGTCCTGATGGATCTATCACATCTTCCAGAACAGCAATGGAGAGGATTATTCACGACTTTTACTTGGATCACTTAGACAGCCACATCCACCTGCCCAAATACCAAATTCCGCAGGATGGATATGTAGTTTCCAACATCATCCCTTCCAAAATCCGACACACCATTCCATCGGTAAAGACTCGTACAGCACCCAGTCCAGACAAGGTCAGACCCAAACACCTGAAGAATCTGCCACCAGTACTCGTCAATACACTGGCTTGGCTCTTCACAAGCTGCCTGTCTGAATGTAAGATTCTGTCCCAATGGAAAACCAACAGGACCATTCTGTTGTACAAGGAGGTACATCATCAGCAACTATCAGGACATCAGCAACTATCGCCCAGTCTGCCTGTTGTCCGTTATCTACACATTGTTCACTCCAGTCATCCTGAATAGGATTGGCAGAACACTAGACAATGGACAACCATGAGAGCAAGCTGGGTTCCAAAACGGATGCAGCAGGATCAACTATATCCACACAGTGACAAGTTCATTGAGGTTTTGCAATAGTTCAAGATGCCCTCTGTCTAATGTTCATTAAGTTAAAGAAGGCCTTTGATTCTGTTAAGATAGAAGCGGTCATTGAAGCTCTAGCCAAACAGGGTGTTCAAACTAAGTACATCAAGATTCTCTTCGAGCTGTATTATGGATTCACCACCAGGATCTCACCATTCTACAAGGAAGTGATCATTGATATTAAGAGAGGGATTTGCAGGATGATACCATTTCATGGAAATCCTTCAGTGCCACCCTTGAGAATGTCATGAAACAACTGGAATGAGAAGGAATGGGATTGAATATAGAAGGTTGGCAACTACACCACTTCTGCTTCAATGATGACATTGTTCTAATTACACCAAACATTAGTCAAACGGCACAAATGCTGGCTGACTTCAACCTCGAGAGTGGAAAGGTTGGACTGCAGCTGAATCTCACCAAAACAATGTTCATGAAAAACAAACTAGTCCCTGACGTTCCATTTGCCTTCAATGGAATGAACATCTCCGAATGCAGCAGCTATCTGTACCTGGGTCGAGAACTCATCATAAGCAACGATTTGGCGCCAGAACTGTGCAGGAGGAAGAGAGCAGCATGGAACACCTTCAAGATCATCGAAGAAGTGTTTAAGAGGCTGAAGAAACTCTGGCTCTGGGCACATCTTTTCAACTCCACCATTCTTCCTGCACTAACATATGTCTCAGAGACCTGGGTCCTACAAAAAAAAGGATTAGGAGGCTATTCAGGTATTCCCAAAGAGAAGTCAAAAGAGCTATGCTTGAAGTATCACGTTTCACTCAAGTGAGAGAAGGAATCTGTAGTTCCAACTTTCGTCGATGGTCAAGAATCAGGGACGCTGTCTCATTTTCCAAGGCGTCAAAAATCAGATGAGCTGGACATGTAATGCAATTTAGAGATGACCGCTGGACTAGAGCTGTTACCGACTGGATTCCATGGGATGTCAATAGACCGTGTGGCTGCCCACCTACGACATGGTCAGGCTTTTTCATCAAAACCCTGAACAAACTGTTTGAGTCTCTTCATGTTCTTAGTGTGAGCTAATATCATTGGGCTACATTAGTACGCGACAGGGACGAATGGAGACGTCACTGGCAACCCGCTTGAGCAAATCGGAGATCAACGGGATGACAAGTGATACAAGTGATACAAATTAGTGAAATATGTGAACATTAAAACCTGCAGAAAGTGTTATTCAACCTTTGAACACCAGGGGCCTTGCATTATGCTGCACATATGTTCACAAACTGGATGTTATAATCAAGTCGGTAGGCCTTTGGTTTACTTTTTATTTTTATATTTTATTTTTTTCCAGGGGGTCACACCACTGATGCTCAGAGCTTACTTCTGCCACTTCATTCATGAATCACTCATGGTGGGTTCAGGTGTCCTTATGTGGTGCATTGAACTTGGATAGACCTTGTGCAAAGCAAAGCAAATGCCAACCTGCTATACTATCTCTCATACTCAAAGACCAGTGGTTTTCAACCTCTCAATACCTGTGGACTGACACTGAACTATGAAATGAAAAAAATTCCTGTTCATGGTATAAAAGAATTAAAACCAGGCCAAAGGAATATAACAGGAGGTAAGATGATTTTTCTTCATGCAGGTGATCCTGGTTCAGATTCCTAGCAATGTGTATGGTTCCCCAAGCCCTGCCAGCAGTGATACCTGAGTACACAGAAAAAACTGCTGATCACAACGAGGTGTGACTCCAACCCTCAAAAAAGTTTACAAAAAATAATTAAAATCAATAAAATGTGCTTAGTATGAAGATTTAATGTAACACTTATGAAAATCCCAGTGACATTTCTCAATGAAATAGAAGTTTTAAAACATTAATCTGGAACTACAAAAGACCTCAAATAACCAAGTCAAAATAATTTTGGATGCATTATATTATCTAATTTCAAACTACAGTAACCTTAATAGCAAAGGCTACAAGAAAGTATGGAGAATTCCTTCAATAAACTCATCTCAGTAAATAGAATAACAGCATACAACAGAATTTAAAATTGCTGTTTTCTTATATCACACACAGAAATTAATTAAAAATGGACTAAAACCTTAAATGTAAGACTAAAAACATAAAATTCACAGAAAAATATAGTTGAAAATCTCCTCTTTTGGAGATATCTTTGGAAATCCATTAACACTGACAATATAAACAAAAACAAACAAATGCAACAATTCCAAACTAAACGGCTTCTTCACAGCAAAAGAAATGATCAATAATGAAAATACTTTACTATATAGATGATTTTTTCAAATCTGACAAAGCATTAGGATCCCAAAAATAATAATTCATACAACTGAACTACATTAAAAAATTTTAGTAGTGGGACTGGAGTGATAGCACAGTGGGTAGGGCATTTGCCTTGCACGCAGCCGACTCTGGTTTGATTCCCAGCATCCCATATGGTTCTCCAAGCACCTCCAGGAGTTATTCCTGAGTGCATGAGCCAGGAGTAACCCCTCTGCATTGCTGGATATGACCCAAAAAGAAAAAAAAAATCAGTAGAATCCAACAGCCAATTTACCGAAGAGAACATAAAGTTGGCCAATTGGCATAGGAAATAATGCTCAATATCAATTATTAAGAAATTTCCAATTGAACTGATTATAAAATATTATTTTACAGCTGTGAGAATAACTGTAATGAAAAGGTAAAGACAAGTGTTGATGATGATGTGCAGGAAAGGGAATCCTCATATACATGTGGTGGGAATATAAACTAGTGAAGTTGTTATGTTAAAAAAAGAAAAGATCACTAAGAGAAGAAATACTCTTTGATTCAAGTATCCCAAATTTTGGTATTTTTATAAAAAAAATAGATGTTCTAACTTAAAGACAACTTTATAATCCCCATACTCACTGGAGCATTAGTCACTATAGCCAAGATCTTATCGACGGATGATTAGACAAAATGATGTTATATACACAAATAGTGAAGACTAGTCAACTATAAAACGTTAAATTCTGCCATTTGCAGCAACATGTATAAACTTTTTGGGTATATTTCTAAGTGAAATAAGTCAGATAAAGCCCAATACGGTATGGTTTCATTCAAATGAAAGATAAAATATAGCAAAAACACATAAAACAAAACAAAATGAAACAAAATTTTCATACTGTAAGAAGAAAGTAGTTATGACCAGAAATGAAGACAGAAACTCTAATTTGATTTTAAGAACAATCCCCAAATATCAGACATGAGCAAAATGCCTCCTACCAAATGAGCAAAGATGGAAAAGTTTAATTATAGACAAGAACAAGTGCTGGTGATGATGTGAAGGAAAGAAAACCCTGGTATACAGTTGGTGGGAAATTTAGGTTATATATAAGTATCTGTCTGAGACCTGTAAATTAAAGTCATAATTTGTTTGAAAATGTTTCCAAAATTGTCTTACACGTCTTCATCTACTTATTTTCTTTAGTCTTCTTATACACTCTTAAACTACTCTTTGATTTTTTTTTTTTTTAATGAATGACCAGTGCATAGGTTTCTCTTAGTTTTTCCTTTTGTCCTATTGATATGTAATACTCTTTATACTCTAATTCTTTGCCCGGTTTTCTACTTGGCAATTCTACAGAGTTTATATATTCAAACATTCTGGACTCAAAAAGATTTATCACTTCAGACAGTTGCGGTTGAGGATTCAACTCTGAGATTTCCAGTAATCAACCACTGTATTGTATATTTTGAGAGAGGTACTTCTTCCACTGCCATGGTAATCTTTGCTGCATATATTTCATTCAGCCTGGCAGTTCAGTAGAAATTGGATGACTTCTCCTGAACATTCTTTTAATGGCTGTTCTCCAGGCCTTCATAATTGGTTTCTATTTGATGATCAGCATAGCCCAGAGGTGACACTAATTCATAGACAGACTACTTCTAGCTGAGAGCAGCATTTCTGTTGAATCATTTTTTACAGTAGCTTGCCAAGAGTTACACACATGAAGACTCTCATAAATGCTTTTGATGATGAAAGGATCCAAACTTTATTTCAGGCAATGCCAAGTGTGTGTATCATTTTCACAATAAGCTTCGTGTTCAGTATTGGAAATAAAGTTCAAGCAAAAACGTTTTCTCATTTTACATTAGTTTTCAACTGGTTTTATCTAAGTTATGGGAAGAAACTTCTGTTAATATCAGTAAATATCATAGTCCTTCAAGCAATGCAGTGAAATAAATACTAGATGATTTGACAATAACACTTCCAAACTAAATTTGACTTGGGTTTTATATATATATATATATATATATGTTAAAAAAGAAAAAAATCAAATTTATCTAATTAAAGTCTTTTTCTGAACTAAATTTGATATCTTAAAAATAACAGCAGAGATAAATCGCAATTTACCCTCAGGTACTTACTACTTTGACCTCTATTGAAGTCGACATCTGCTTATTGAGAAATGAATATCGGTAAATCTTTCTGTTATTATGGTAATATCAGCTCAAGCTAATTCCCTGCTGCGATGGGAAAATATGAGTCAGACAATGAAAAACATATGTTTTAGAGAGACAGTATGCCATCAAACTACATCAACAATTTAAATGATTAAAATGTTTCTATAAACATCCTTTTCCTTGTCAGTAATGGATGAAACACACTTGTCCCTCCCTTTCGTATGAGCAGATGTTAATGCTATGAAGAAAACTTATTTTTAAAATATTATAATTAAAACCATATATTAGTATCACTTTTCTTTTGTATATCAAAGGAAATTCGATTATTTTGATAACTAAGCTTATGACTAAAATTATTAATGAACAAGTAGTTCAGACCCTTAGACTATATAGCAGATATCTGCATAATTTCTTACTTGCTGAATAGCATAATAAATTCATAATTTTAACCTGAGTGAATAAAAAATTCAGAATTGTTTCTTTGTAGCAGGTGCAATAAAATTTAAAGTATAAATAGTCAATCAGGTCCTAACTGGTTGCACTGCTCAATAATTATACCCATACAAATTTCTCTTGAAGTAGAAAGAAGTTATGTGTAATGCCTCTGCAATTTCACACCTCAATCATAGCTCAGTGTTCTGTTCTCTTTGAATGACTCTTAAAGAATGAATTACTGATAGTTTAAATGTTTCATTTACATTTATTATTCTCACATAACACACAAAGCTACTGAAGATTAATGCAGTAGTACTTGAAATTAGGCCTTTGGAACTGAAATCTAAACTGTGAAAGGAGTTTCTTTAAAGTTAAATGAGGCAATGGAGGTAAAATTTATCCATATATGAGATAGTATTTTCCATGTTCTGAAAAGTGCTACAAAGACTTCTAAAACCCTAATCTAACATACTTACCAGTATTAACTTTTTGGTCATCAAAAATTAATAAACAAATGTATATGTATTCCTACTATAATTCATTGGAAAGTATCACAAAACAGGAAAAACGATATAATTACTCTGTTATCTGCTTTCTTGTTGTTGTTGTTGGTTTTTTCTCTGTCTGATAATTTCAAAACTGCCTGAACATTTTATTTTATTTGATGTAAATCTTAATTTTCCTTTTTGAAGTTCCTTCATTTTTGAGCATCTTGTTTTGTCAGATTTGGTTTAATTTGCATGGATTTGTTCTGAAAAACTCATATTCAGGTCCTGCAGCCCTGTTATGAGGACATATTCACAAAAGCTAAATTAAAATTTAAAAAAATAATGTTAGAATAAGGTCAACACTGAAGCATAACATTTGTACCACAAGAAATGAATTTAATCAGAGGAATAAGCATAATTATCAAAACATAATACAACACACATTCTGAGATTATATTGAGATTGCTGTCATGAAAAATGTAGGGACTTATGTTATTTGTATAACCAAATAAAATGTTCCATTTGTTCTGGATGCTTTTTTTGGGGGGGTCACATCCAGCGATGCACAGGGGTTACTCCTGGCTCTGCACTCAGGAATTACTCCTGGCAGTGCTCAGGGGACCATATGGGATGTTTGGAATTGAACCAGGGTTGGCTTCATGCAAGGCAAATGCCCTAGCTGCTGTGCTAGCACTCCAGTCTTTCTGCATGCTTATTTTTCATTCACAATGAAATGCATTTTATTTCCATTGTAAGCTATCAATAGTGAAAAGGCAGGGTGTTAATTAGTAGATTAATATTTTTCATCATATCACGTATACTTGAATTTCATATAGTATCTTACATTACACTCAAAGTATTATGAGATGAAAAGTCATAGCTTTTATGTCTTGCTGCTACTAAAACTTTATAAAATTAGATTTTTAAAAAGCCATAGTTTCAAATCTATTATAGCTATTTCTTTAGAAAAATAATGGTGCAAAGTGAAAAAATTAGAAATCAGCATTTATGGTATTTGCATAACATTGTCTAAATGATTAAACTTCATTTGCAAATTATTTACTTTTTCAAAAACTGAGAATAGAAATGTATGCATTTTTGTTTTAAGGTTAAGTGTTATATTAATGTTCCTAAGTTATTTTATGTCAAATAATATTTTTGATAAATCTTCAGTTAATTACATAAGTTTCCATAGGGTCACAACTAAACCGAAGAAGAATTTTTAATGTGAGTCAACTGATCTGAATACTTACTATGTCCACAATAATTTGTATATGTTGTGTAGGTAATGCAGGCAGTAATGAAATGTGATACAGATCCTTCAGAAATGTATACAATATTGACCTCTGAGAATAAAATCCACTTGTGAAAGTTAGTTTATATACATTGCTAGAGAAGATTTGCACATACCAGTTACATACCAGCGATTTTCCTCCCCTGATTTACGAAGATGCTAAATTTTCAAGAACTCCCACTGCTTCAATCCATTTATTCATTGAGTTCTACCAAATTCAATGAACACCATGACTTGTAAAATCTCTTTCAATACTCCTATCAAATTTCTCACTACAGTTTTCACAATGAACAATTTCACTCCGTGTTATGACACATACTAAGGATGCATATCAATAAATCTTAGTCATCCATAAATATACAGATGGAGGGATACAGAAGAAGTTACAGATGAAGACACAGGATACAAAAGAAGATACATGTGTATCTTTCCTCCATTCTAATTTCTGCACCAGGACTCAAAGTACTGTCAATGAGATACTTTAACTCCAAACAGCCCATCACCAGAGTATCAGTCTAAGTTAGATCATCATCAGTCTAAGTCCACCAATGTATCAAATTCTATTCCCACTATCTCCCCACCCCATTACCTTGGTGGACTGATATATAGTCCTCGAGATTTTTTACTATTGTCCAATTGTTATTTCCTTAGTATGAATTGCATCTACATATAAAAGAAAACAGTCCCTTTCTCTCTGATTTCACTCAACAGGGTATCCTAATCCCATCCAAGTTGCATAAATTACATGATTTTATCTTTCCCTTTATAGCTGAGTAGTATCGCATTGTGTGTATATACTGTAGTTTCTATATCCGCTCATCCATTCTTGGGTAATTGGGCTGTTTCCAAATCTTGGCTATTATAAATAATGCTGCGATAAACATAAGAGTACAAATATCTTGGCTTATGAGATAGTGCAGGGGTGTAGGCACTTAAATGCTTGCAGCAGACTCAGGTTTGACCTGCAGCACTACAAATGGCTCCTTGAGCAAGGCCAGGAGTGATCCCTGACCATATTGCCAGGAGTCAAACCTCAGTTCAGCTGGTGTGGCCCCAAAACAAAGCAAAACCAGAAAGGACAGAAAAGAGTGTAGGGGCCTGAGAGATAGTACAGCAGGTAAGTCACTTGCCTCACATGAAGCTGACCACGTTAGATCCACTGCATCCTATATGGTCCCTCAAGCACAGCCAGAAGTGATTCCTGAGTACAGAACTAGGAGAAATCTCTGAGCATGACTGGGTGTGCTGACCCCCGACACCTGCAAAAAAAGAGTCAAAAGTAAAATCTTTTCAAAACAGTGTTTTCAGCCCTTGAGGTTATGCCAAGGATGGAATTGCTGTGTCATACTGAAGCTCAGTTCTGAGCCTTTTTAGAAGTCCCTATTGATTTCCATATAGGCTAAACCAGATGACTGAATGGAATATTTTTATATGCATAAAGAATTAAAATTTTGTTTAAATATTTCAAGTGCTGATAAATTTAATGTAGAGTGAGAAAGGATACACAATTATTTTCTTATTAAATTAGTGTCTGAGTGACTTAATTTTTTTTTTTACCAGGAAGAGGGGATACCAAGGCAGACTAATGATATTTGTAATTCAATTTAGAGATGACCACTGGACTAGAGCTTTTACTGACAGGATTCCATATCAAAAGACCGCGTGGCTGCCCACCGACGAGATGGTCAGACTTCTTTGTCAAAACCCTGAACTAACAGTTTGAGCCTCTCGTGTTCCTGGAGCAAGCAGGTATCATTGGGCTACACTAGCATGCAACAGGGACAAATGGAAACATTATTGGCACCTGCTCGAGCAAATTGAAGATCAATGGGATGACAAGTGACAAGTGACAAGTGCTTTTCTCTTTCCTTTATGTCATTTTTGTGGGTTTTTTTTGCAATGTCCTTTTTGTATAGAAACAGGAAGACAGTTCATGCTATGCTTTGTAACATGAGAGTTAATTGACTCCAAAATAATATTTACTCCTGGACATCCATATTTACTTAAGCCTCAGTTGCCCTTAGTTCCTAGACCTCCAAAAGAAGGGTCCCGACAAAGGTACTGGATGGACCCAGGCAAGCTGTAATCTAGCTTTACATGGAAAGAAGCACCATAAGTATATTAAGAGCATGATCATTGAACAAACTTTGTCATGACCCAAAAAGAAGTGACTGAATAAGGACGCTGCTGAGGTTAGGAAAGACTAACATGACCTGAGGACTGTAGCATGGGATATATAGCAAGATATCCCCAGGAAGAGCCAACTTTAAGCATAATATAGCTCTTAATGTGTTCATACAAAATAACTAAAAATATTATAAGAAGTAGACTTACTATGATTGTTTAAATGGATTACTAGTTCCAGGAAGGAGAAATCAATACACCCTGGATGAAATCCCACCCTTGAGCGGATCTCCTAGTAATCTGGAAGTTGAACTTTCAGATGAGATTTTGCCCTTGAGTTAATCTCCTGAAGCAGTGGCTTTACATCTGTTTGTTGTTATGATGATAATGTTCAACCCAACTTTGTGTATCCCTGCCCTTCATGATTTCTATATAACTATACCGTCAGGGATAAGTGAGGACTAGGAAGGCAACGACTAGAAAGAGGATGAGAACTGAGACTTTGGAGACTTCGGGATTTTGAGGACTGGAAGGAGGACTAGGTGACAACGATGACTGGAAGTAGAGGAATATGAGACTATGACCAGACTAGGAAGGCTTTCGAACTCTATGGGGAAACTGGGATGATAGAACTTTGAGGACTGGGGACTACAACCAAAACTATGACTACAATTATGCTACAAGAGAGGAGATTGAACTACACCGGAGAGGAGAGAAAAATAAACTGACTACCGACCAGCCAGGGGACCAGTTCCTGTTCTTCGTTCTCCCGGTCCTTTGTCTGTCCATTGCTACTGTGGGCTGGCTGGGGGACGGTTCTTGGGCACTGAATGCTTGAGTCCTGAGCATTCCATGCCTTTTCTTTGAAACTCATATGTTACCTTTATTTTTAAGTCAATTTTCATTGCTTTTAACTTAATGTATATTATTCTAGGTCCTACTTACAGTTTACAACCTGCAGTGTTGATACACACAATACTGACAGTATATACTAGACCTAACAATTAATTTGAAGTTCTGGGAATATGTCAGTAGTAAATATAGTACTCAAACTTTAAGTTTATATACTTGGAAATTTTGTTTGTTTCTTTATTTAAAATTTGAAAAATCAGGGTACAGAATGATAGCACAGTGGGTAAGGCACTTGCTTTACCTGCTACCAGTCCTGGTTTGATGCTCAGCATCTCATATGGTCACCCAAGCCCACTAGGAATTATTCCTGGGTACAGGGCCGGAAGTAACCCCTGGGCATCCCTGGGTGTGGCCCAAAAACCAAGAAAAAAATCAAATTTCTAAAATCATATAAAGTAAAGAGAGGAAATATAGTACAGTGTGTTAAGAAATGCCCATATATTATTGCCACATCTTAGCTCCACAGTGTGCAGAACGTTGTTTTAATTTTAGGTTTTTTTTTTTTTTTCGTTTTTTCGATGAAACAGCCAGAGGCCACACTCACACTCAGGACTACTTAAGGTCTTATTAAGGTCTTATTCCTGGCTATGCACTCAGAAATCACTCTTGCTTGGCTCAGGAAACCATATCACATGCTGGAGATAGAATCAGGTCAGCTGAGTACAAGGATAGCTCTCTACCTAAGCTGTACTATTGTTCTGGTCTCCATGGGTATTTTATTTTAATGTTGCCTTCCCAGGACCTAGGAGATGATAGATACTTTTTTTAGTATTTGGAGTATGTATTATTTTATTAATTTTTTAAAAGCACAAGTAGAGAGGAGATAAGCAAATAATATAAAATGACCATGACTGACCAAGAGCTGTCATAGAACTGAACAAAGTGGGCATCTTAAAGAAATAAAAATTATCTAGGTATTGCAGGTAACCGGTCCACAATAAACTCTTCCCACTGGGCTTTGGACAGCTCTAACGTGGGCCGGCCCTTCCCGGCTCTCCCATGTCCTCCCAGACCCTGTTCTCATGGCCACATCTCTCTGCTCACTCCCCAACTGAGTCGCCCCTGTCCTGCAGGTAATCAGCCCATCGTGAACTCCTCCTACTGGGCTTTGGAGGGTTCTCACGCGGGCCCAGCCCTTCCCGGCTCTCCCATGACCTCCCAGACCTGAGCACTGCCAGTGTCCCAAGTGGTTACTGTGGGCGTGGCCAGTTCCTCAGGGGCGTGGTCTCAAGGGGGTGTGGCCTCCTGCTGGAGTGGTGGCTGCTAACCCAGCGGCAGTTATTATTACTTTTTAGCATAATCAGTATAACCGGTTCCTTTGAAAAACACCCTGGCCATCTCAATCACTCTATGTCAGTAGTATATTAGCTTATTCTAACTTCACAATACCTATCCGTGAACAATAGAAACTTTGCAAGGAGAGCATAGCCTTAAACCTTCACGAGAGGCCCCACATAAATCAAGATGAATGCCTGAGAGTAAGGAAGAATTCTAGAATAAGAACAAGGCTATCATTATTAATTTAGTGCAAACAGAGCCCCTCCTTCCAAAGCAAGAGGGAATAGGGATAGACAGCTAGAAAGTTTCAACTCTATACTTCCATACCAATATGAAGAAACAGCGAAAATCTCCTCCACGAAGAGAGGATGAAGAAAAGATTCCAAAAGCCTCAACAGGGGTTACCCACCTATACGATCTTTCAGGAAAAGAATTCAGAGAGGAAATCTTGAGAAGAGTAGATGTACTCCAAGCAACCATGGAATAGACATCCAATAAACTAAGGGAGAATATAAATGAAGCATTGGATCGGTCCACCAAGAAAATGCAGGAACAAATGAGAGCAGAAATTTCAAAGCTACAAACGGAAGTCACACAAATAAAGGAATCGGTAGATGAATTAAAAATCTCAGTAGGAGCCCTCAACAGTAGAGTAACTACAGCCAAAGACAGAATCGTGAGCTTGAAGATGAGCTGCACAAAGCTTGCAGGCAACAACAAATAATGGCAAAAGACCTCAAAATGGCCCTAGAGCGAATCAGAGTCCTAGGGGAAGACCTCAAGAGGAACAATATAAGAATCATCGGAGTACCAGAAGCACAGGGAAGTAACCCCAATGAAAAAACACAGTGAAAGACATCATTATTAAGAAATTCCCAGAGTTGGAGAAGGCAGGCATCCAGATCTAAGGAGCCCAAAGAGTACCAGCAAAAAGAGACCCGAATAAAAAGACTCCAAGGCACATCATAGTCAGAATGATGGATGCTGTGGATAGAGAAACAATACTGCAAGCAGCAAGGTCAAAGAAGGAAATCACATACAAAGGAGCACCCTTTAGATTTACAGCAGACCTATCAGAGGAAAACCTCCAAGCCCGAAGACAAGGGTGGGACATAGTGAAAAACTCAACGAAATGAACACATCACCAAGAATACTTTATCCAGCTAAACTCTCACTCAAACTCAAAGGAACCATACACTATTTTCCAATAAACAACAGCTCAGGAACTTCATAGACTCAAAACCAAACTTAAAAGAAGGACTAAAGAGGCTATTGTAAGACAAGGAAGAACCCCACAAGAACAACAGACCCCAAAGGAAGATGACAAAATAAAACATGACAATAATCTCTCTCAATGTCAAAGGCCTAAATGCAGCAATTAAGAGACACAGAGAGGCAAAATGGATCCGGAAACTAAACCCAACATTCTGCTGCCTGCAAGAAACATACCTGAACAATCAGAACAAACACAGACTCACAGTCAAAGGATGGAAAACAATCCTGCAGGCAAATAACTCCCTCGAAAAAGCTGGGGTGGCCATACTAATATCCGACAACATAGATTTCAGGTTGAAAAAGATTCAAAGGGACAGTGAAGGTCATTTCCTATTTATCAAGGGATATGTACAACAGGAAGAAATCACACTTTTAGACGTATATGCATCTAATGAGAGACCCGCTAAATACTTAAAAAAACTCCTGACAGACTTTAAAGAAGACATCGCTAGCAGCACAATAATAGTTGGAGACTTCAACACAGGCTTATCACCTTTAGATAGATCAACAAGAACAAATCTCAGCAAGGAAACACTGACTCTGAAAAAAAAAATGGAAGAGAGAGGCCTAATAGACTTATACAGGGCTTTACACCCCAAAGAGAAAGAATACACATTCTTTTCCAGTGCACATGGAACGTTTCTGAGATAGACCATGTACTGGACCACAAAACATACCTCAATAGTATCAGAAAAATAGAAATTGTATCAACTATCTTTTCAGACCATGATGCGCTGAAGATAGAAGCTAATCACACACAGACACGAAGAACAAAAGCAAACACCTGGAAATTAAATAGCTCGGTGTTGAACAATGAGTGGGTCAGGAAAGAAATCAAGGAAAAAATTAAGAGATATATCGAAACAAATGAGAATGAAGACATGAGATACCAAAACCTATGGGAAACAGCTAAATCCATGTTAAGGGGAAAATTTATAGCACTGCGAGCATTCCTTAGGAAGGAAGAAAGGGCCTACATAGATAACTTGACTTCACAGCTCAAGATCTTAGAAAAGGACAAGAAAAAGGAACCCAAACCTGACCAACGGAAAGAATTAATAAAAATTAGAGCAGAAATTGACGACATGGAGACCCAGAAAACAATCTGAAAGGTCAATGAAACCAAGAGCTTGTTCTTTGAGAAAATAAGTAAGATTGATAAACCACTAGCAAGACTCACAAAGAAAGAGAGAGAGAGAACCCCAATAAACTGAATCAGAAATGAAAAGGGGGACATCATGACAGAAGCCAAGGAGATTCAAAAGATCATCAGAGACTACTTTGAAAGTCTGTATGCCATGAAACAAGAGAACCTAAAATAAATGGATGAATCCCTTGATTCCTACATTCTCCCAAGACTGAACTAAGAAGACCTGGAATACCTGAATAGACCCATTAATATCAAGGAAATCAAAACTTTAATCAAAAGTCTCTCCAAAAACAAAAGCCCAGGTCCAGACAGATTCACTGACAAATTCTTCCAAACATTTAAAGAGGACCTGTTGCCAGTTCTCTTCAAACTTTTCCAGGAAATTGAAAAAAACAGGAACCCTCCCAAACAGTTTCTATGAGGCACATATCTCCCTAACACCAAAAGCAAAGAAAGACACCACAAAAAAATAAAACTATAGACCAATATCCCTGATGAATACCCATGCGAAGATCCTCAACAAAATATTAGAAAATAGAATCCAACAATTCATTAAAAATATCATACACCATGATCAAGTGGGATTCATCCCGGGGATGCAAGGATGATTCAAAATTCGGAAATCATGATCACAAAATCCTGTTAATCATAATTTCTCTAGGGGGCTCAGTAACCTCTCCATTCATCCTTTCCCTGAAATCTTAGAAGTCTCTCTTGACTCGGCCCTCCCAATGATGTTGCACTGGAGGATCTTTCAGGGTCAGGGGAATGGGATCCAGCTTGTTACTGGATTTAGCATATGAATACACCATGGGAAGCTTGCAAGGCTGTCCCATGTGGGCAGGAAACTCTCAGAAGCTTGATAGTTTCTCCCAGAGGGAGAAGTAGGCTAAAAGATATCACATGGCAGCTTCTGGGAGCTTGCTTTTAAGTCTCTGGATATTGGCCATTGATGGTATTACACACACCTGGGTTCCTCTGGCAGAACCTTCATGCGTGAGGCCCATCAGAACGTGTGGAGAGAGGCCTCGAGAATGGCTGCAGCTATGTTCTGGTGGTCTTTGGCTACCTGGAGCTCTGCTAGGGGTGGGGAGGGAACCTGGAGACCATCCCCTCCATCATATCAAAAAAAGTAAAGATAAAAACCATATGATCATATCAATAGATGCAGAGAAAGCATTTGACATGATCCAACATCCATTCATGGTGAAAACTCTCACCAAAATGTTTTTTGGAGGAACTTTCCTCAAGATAGTGAAAGCCACAAATCTATGGCAAGTATTATCCTCAATGGGGAAAAGCTAAGGGCCTTTCCTCTAAGATCAGGGACAAGACAAGGATGCCCACTCTCACCACTGCTGTTCAATATCGTACTAGAAGTACTTGCAAAAGCTGTTTGGCAAGAAAAAGATATTAAGGGCATCCAGGTAGGAAAAGAAGAAATCAAACTCTCACTATTTGCAGACAATATGATCTATATCTAGAGAAGCTAAAACCTCTACTAAGAAACTCTTAGAAACAATAGACTTGTACAGTAAAGTTGCAGGCTATAAAATCAATACCCAAAAATCCATGGCCTTCCTACTTGCAAACAATGAGACATAAGAAAGAAACATGAAAAAAGCAATCCCATTCACAACTGTGCACCAGAAAATCAAGTACCTTGGAATAAGCTTAACTAAAGAAGTAAAGGACCTCTAGAAAGAAAACTATAAAATGCTACTCCATGAAATAAAAGAGGACATGAGGAAATGGAAACATATCCCCTGCTCATGAATAGGGAGAATAAACATTGTCAAAATGGCAATACTCCCCAGTGCATTATACAGATTCAACGCGATCCCTATAAAAATACTCATGAAATTCTTCAAAGAAATGGATCAAGCAATCCTGACATTCATATGGAACAACAAACGCCCACGGATAACTAAAACAATTCTTGGGGAAAAGATGATGGGAGGCATCACCCTCCCCAACCTTAAACTTTACTATAAAGTGGTAATAATTAAAATGATATTGGAACAAAGGCAGACCCGCAGACCAGTGGAACAGGGTGGAATATCCCTACACGCAACCTCAAATGTATGATCATCTAATCTTTGATAAGGGAGCAAGAAATGTGAAGTGGAAGAAGGAAAGTCTCTTTAACAAATGGTGCTGGCATAACTGGACAACCACATGCAAAAGAATGGGCTTAGACCTCGACCTGACACCATGCACAAAAATCAGATCAAAATGGATTAAAGATCTCAACATCAGACCACAATCTATAAGGTACATCAAAGACTAGGTCGGAAAACCCTCTATGATATTAAAGCTACAGGTATCTTCAAAGATGACACACAATTGACCAACCAAGTGGAAACAGAGATAAACAAATGGGACTATATTAAACTAGGAAGCTTCTGCACCACAAAAGATACAGTGACCAAAATACAAAGTCAATCTACAGAATGTGAAAGGATATTCACCCAATACCCATTAGATAAGGGGTTGATATCAATGGTATATAAAGCACTGGTTCAACTCTACAAGAAGAAAACATCCAACCCCATCAGAAAATGGGGCGAAGAAATGAACAGAAACTTTTCTAAGGAAGAGTTACGAATGGCCAAAAGGCACATGAAAAAATGCTGTTTATCACTAATCATCAGGGAGATGCAGATTAAAACAACTATGAGATACCACCTCACACCACAGAGAATGGCACACATCCAAAAAAACAAAAGCAACCGCTGTTGGAGAGGATGTGCGAAGAAAGGGACCTGTCTACATTGCTGGTGGGAATGCCAACTGGTTCAGCCCTTTTGGAAAACAATATGGACTCTTCTCAAAAAATTAGAAATTGAGCTTCCATTTGATCCAGCAATACCACTTCTGGGAATATATCCTGGAGAAACAAAGAGGTATAGTCGAAATAACATCTGCACTTATATGTTCATTGCGGCACTGTTTACAACAGCCAGAATCTGGAAAAAAACCGAGTGGCCGAGAACAGATGACTGGTAAAAGAAACTTTGGTACATATACACAATGGAATACTATGCAGCTGTTAGAAAAGATGAAGTCATGAACTTTGCATATAAGTGGATCAACATGGAAAATATCATGCTAAGTTAAATGAGTTAGAAAGAGAGGGACAGACATAGAAAGATTGCACTCATCTGTGGAATATAAAACAACAGAGTAGGAGACTAACACCCAAGAATAGTAGTATATAAAACAAGGAGGTTGGCTCCATGGCTTGGAAGCTGGCCTCACATGCTGGGGGAAAGTCATTCCAGATAGAGAAGGGAACACCAAGTAAAATGTGGTTGGGGACCCTGCGCGAGAAGAGAGATGTGTGCTGAAAGTAGACTAGAGACTGAACACGATGGCCACTCAATACCCCTATTGCAAACCACAACACCTAAAAGGAGAGAGAGAACAAAATGGAATACTCTGCCACAGAGGTGGGGTGGGGGGGCTGGATTGGAGGGTGGGTGAAATACTGGGTTCATTGGTGGTGGAGAAAGGACATTGGTGGAGGGATGGGTTCTCGAACATTGTATGAGGGAAACACAAGCACGAAGATGGGTAAATTTGTAACTCTTCCTTCACAGTGACTCACTTATTAAAAAAATAAAGAAAGAAAAAAATTCAACTTCCAAAAAGTTTCAAAAATTACATAGAGCTCTTATAAACCTTTAACCTAGTGTCCCTAAAATTTGTCACCTTGAAAATATTTATGATTTTTAAAAATAAAATAAAAGTATAAAGTGTGAAAAAAACTTATCTAGTAATTATAATATTCAAGTACTAAACTAAAAGCTTGCAGCTGTTATTATTTACTTTAGTCCATCAGATTCATATACAATAAGGAACAACCCTATTTTTTCAGGTGAATATATATGTGCCCTGCATCATATTTCTTAATATGTTCTTTCGAAGTAATACCATGAATTCAAAAGTAATAGCAACATGTATGTATGAGAGAACATTATATAATAATGGTTATTATTTTATATATATTACATCAATTATATAATGATTAACACAAACAAATATATTTTAAATTAGACCTTTCTTCAGAGCAGTAGTATTTTAAGACAGGACAAACAAAAGAATGAAAACTGCATCATAATCAAGTTTCTAACATGCAATATTTATCATGAGGTCTTATGATGGAACAGGATTTTCTCAAACCTCATTGTTTGAGAACAGAAATGGATTCAGTCCAAAAAGCAGACTTGGTTGAATCCCATGAACACTTGTTTCTTGCCCTTCAATTTTTACCTGACAGCTTTGAGCTGTCCCTGGAAGAAAACCCCTGCTGGTATTTATATTCTTCCAGATGTAGCCCCCTAACAGGGCTACATGAGCTGTGATGGCAACTTTTGTCCCAGATGTAAGAGAACTGTTTTCATCCTTCAAGAGCAAAGAAAGGGGAGGTTGATGTGTGTGGACATAACAACTGCCAGCTGTTCCCCTATTCTCCCTCCTGGTACTTAGTGTTACTGGGCTCGAAGCCCAATCCTCATGTTGGCCTGATAACATTTAATGATGCCAACACTTTCTGCATGAATCCCCTCTGGGCAGGCACCAGACATTGTGAGGAATGGTCTGTGGAGCACTTGACTGCTTTATTTGGGGATATTTTGAATTCAGACCATAAGGAAAGCGATGTCCCTAAGCAGGTGTGACACCACAAATGAGGCCTCAGTTTGCTCCAGTCAGAATCTGCTCCTGTTATTCAATTCATCAGTCCCTTGGCCTAGTTAGGTGTTTCCAGAAGCCAAAGGCCTAACAAGGTAATTTTACTTTTGTTTATCTATGTTATATACACAAATAACCCATATGATTATGTTGGCCATAGATGACATTTAACAATTTGCTCCCAATATTCATATTTAAATACTTTTTAAAAAAGTTTCTGAAACAAAAGTTTGAATGATTTACTGTGTCTACTTCAGAGCGCTACTCAACAATTATTAAATGATATTGTTGATGCAAAAAAGTAAAACTAGATGGCGAATGTAGGTCAGATTTCAAACTGACTGACAATGTATTCTGATTGTGTTTTACCAGAGTCATAAATATTATTTGATTGTCTTAATCATTATTGTCTATATCCAGATATATATGTATATAGTTTATGATTAACCTCTTAGAAGAGTCCTTAGAATATAGAAACCCCTTGTACTATTATTTTTTGGGGTTTGGTTTGGTTTGTTTTGGTTCTCACCTACTAGTGCTCAGGGTTTACTCAGGGCTCTGTACTCAGGTATCACTCTTGGCAGTGCTCAGGGGACCATACGGGGGGGGGGTGGTTGTGTAGTGGAGGTCAGCTGCCAGGGCTGGGTCCCTTGGAGAGGGAAGGGTTCTCACTCGGCCTTCTCTGGATCACCCCGAGTGAAAACAGCCTGGCACGGAGTCTGGTGTCATGGCTATGGAGGACTCATTTTATACTCCCGTCTGGGAAGAGCAGCCTTTGAGATCTGGAGAGTGGCCAATGAGGAGATTATCTGGAGCCGGCAGGGTGTGGCTGGGTGTGGCTTATAGCTGTGATCCCTGGGTCACTGGAGATTGGGGAAAGCAGGCAGAGGATTGCTTTTTCCGGGTCCCATTGAGTCCAGAGTCCAAGGTCACAAAGTTTCGTGATATCTGGGTTCTGTGGGACTTCATTCATGCATGAGGCTCAGCCAGAGTGTTCGGAAAGCGACTTGGAGCGTGGTAGTGGTTGGGTAGTGGATGTCGGCTGCTGGGGCTGGGTCCCTTGGGGCAGGGAGGGTTCTCACCTGCCTGGGGCAGGGAGGGTTCTCACCTGCCCCCCTCTGGGGTGCCCCAAGTGAAAACAGCCTGGCGTGGAGTCCAGGAGTCCAGAGAAATAGTACTCCCAATTATTGTCCTGCATTAGCTGAGCGGGTTGGATCTTGGCATCCTTTATGATTCCCTATCCCTTTGTTCCAGGGGTGGAGCCTCTTCCTTCCGGGGTGGAGGGGGAGCCATATCTCTTCTGTGTCAGTTCACCTGGTCTGGAATTCTGAATATCAGTGGTTTTCTGGCGCCCTGAGATGGACCGTTTTTGTCAAAGGCCAACATGCCTTCTGGATGGCTTATCTTTCAGATACTGTTTCTCCCAAAATACATTGCTAGGTTCCTGCCCTATCTTTCTGCCTGCAACTTGACCTTCTTAAGACCAGGAAAATGAATACAGATAGAAGGAACATATGTGGAGGAAGTAATAGGGAAGCCAGGAAATGCATGTTTATTAAGTAACAGTATAGGATTTAAAATATTTTTCTCTGAATTTCTTAGAGAGATAAATATTTTATAAAGTTTTTTGTTTGTTTTAGTTCTGCACTGTGATTCATAGTGCATGTGACATAGCAGAGTTGACCTTGTGAATACAGATTTTAAGTTCATTTCAGTAACTCAGAAAGTTTCATATATAAATGAAAAATCAAATTTATTTTTAAGTTGTTAGCATATATAAATTATATTTATAATAGTTCAGGGATATGCAGTCTTAGATTAAAAGAAAGTAAAATAATAAAATTTTCATTTGCTAGCATGGTAGCGATAAAGTGCACAACACAATAAATAATGGCTTAATGATCAATGTAAATAATAAAGCCTATAAAGAAGAGAACATCAACAAAAATATACAAACTTAAATCAGCTTAAATGTCTGAATTTATATTTCTTATAGGTATAGTTATACTCACTAATAGTAATACTAGAAGCAAATTATATGTAAGGATTTTATGAGTATCATTATTGTAAAATCGTTAATTCCTTAGTCAAGACAAATCTTCAAAGCAATATTTTCTTGGTACTTTCCGTAGGCTTAAGTTTTGCATTAATAAATCCATAATTGTTGAAATAAACCTCAAAGCAACTTAATTAGTGCTTTGGTGAGTAGATCTTCTCCATTTATTCAAATTTTCTATCTAAATTCAAATGGGAACTTGGCCACAGTGAATTATACTTTTAGGTAATTTTAAACCATTCATAGATCTACATATATTACATAATTAAGCTGATACTAGACTTCTATTATTACTAAAACCTGTGAATAAACTTTTGACCCTAAAATTACATAAATTCATATGATTTTTTAAAATCATTGCATCTATAATATTTGATATATTAATGTTGCAAATGATACTTTTCTCCATTTATTTTCTTATGTCACACTTTTTAGGGTAATATATCATTACATGTGAAAAAATAATTTCACTGAAGATAGAAAATTGAAGTAGTGAAGAGTTTTGTAATAAATGACTTAGCAATAAAGGGTTTTCTATTTAGGAATTCCACCCAGTTGGGAAATACTGTCATAAAATTTAATGAACGGGGATATTGAGGTCACTGAGGCTATAAACACCAGTGTAAATAGGGCTGTATTTTTTAAATGGTAATCATCCCATTTTCTAATCATTGCAGATTTTTAAATGCCATGCTTTTTAACACTAGATAAAAACAAAATAAATATCTAAAATGTTTATCTAAAAATAAATATCTAAAAAGTCTAATTATAACACACATAATTGCCTAATATAATAAAAGCTTATAAAAAGAAATAAGATTATTTTAAAAAATATTCTCAAATATGTATTTTATGTGATGAAGTTTAAATCACATTATGCAGGAAGTGACTGTATATTTTGTTTTTTATGTTAACATCAGATAAGCAGTCGGTCATGGTTCTGTTTCTTTAATCAAATCACAGTAAATGAAGACCTATAAGTTTTATTTATTTGATCTTGTACCTCCACTCTCTCATGGTCTCAAAGTATTCCTTGTTTTTTTTTTAGAAACAGTCATTGACAGTCTTTTCCAATATCCATTCTATTTAATTCTTTAGATTTCCTTGCTTATCTACCTAGTTTTATCTTGTCTACACTTTAATTACAGTCTTGCTCATTCAAATTGATCAACCCTTAACATTTTTAATGCAATCACTTTAAAAATACTCTATACACCACGTATAATGTAGCCAACTTTATAATCAGGTAGTGTTAAAGTGAAAATTGCTTCCAAGACAGCAATTCATGAATTATAGTGTCAATTGGACCTTCAGAACTGCTCAGACAACATTTCATGAGTCAGATGAGCCAATGGGCATATCTCTTTCCTATCCTAGCAGCAACTCTTTTGCTCTGCAGACAATATGCTCTCATATCCTGCCATATCCCTCATTCTGACAATGGCCTAAAATTACAAGGCTAACAATCTAGCTATGAAATAGAGGGCTTCTCTCCGGCAGTTTATTTTTCTTTATTGTACAAATCAAATTTGTCTCTATGCTAACCTCATTTATTCTCATCTCTTGTCTCTGTTTTTTTCTCTTTCAGAGCTGGAGTTTGAATTTAGAACCTCATACTTGCAAAGTATGTGGCATGTGTACTATCTCTGAGCCCCATAAACCTCATGCCCTTGTTTTTTTTTTTTATTTTTATACTTTGAAAGAAAAACATTATTCTGGGACAGATCTAGAGAGATGAACAGGATTAAGGAACTTTCCTTGAATATGACTGACCCTGGTTCCATCCTCAGCACCCCACATGTGACCTCTTAACACAGAGCCAGGAGTAAACCCTGAACACTTCCCAAGTGACCCCCAAAGCCCACACCACATACACACACACACACACACACATACACACACACAATACACACACACACACCAAAGATTTAGCCTAGAAAGTTTTCCAACATTTTCCAATATAAAACAAAACATTTAAAAATAACCAAAGAAACAAATGGAACAAATAAAACAAAAATCATTTAATTTGCTTTGAAAAATATCCTTTACTTAAAAACTTTTTAGACTATCATATGATCCCTGGATAACTTCTTAGAAACCTCATGTAGGAAATGAATTTTCTTAAAGTAGAATGATTCTTGATTCACAGTAGAGAACATGATTGATTTTTTTTTTTATTTGTATGACCCCATGAGTTGGTGGAACTGAAACTTCCTACTCTAAACAAATAGAAATGTTTAATTCATGATGCAAAAGGGAGATTTAGAGGAAGATGTATTTGTTTAGATGGAAAGTAGAGATAAACTTGCACTCAGGTAATTTGAGGTCCCCTTATTTCATCTTATCTCAAGGTATCACATAATGTAATGGGTTCATATGCCCCTCTTCAAAATTCTTTTAGCATCCCACATACTCTATCATTTTCTGTTTTTCTCTTTGTCTTTGTTTCTTGCTTTTTCCTTTCTGCCATATGATAATTAAAACATTTGTTTACATATTTATTCAAATTCAAATATAACATTGAATGAATGAGTAGCAGAAGCTCTAGTTAGGAATTTAAGAAAAACTCTGGATTGGTTGTCTCCAGAAAACTTTTTAAATATATTTGTTGACGAAGAAAAAGAAAAAAATTATCCATTTATTGGTAAAATCAAGGATATTTCATGAAAGAGAAAATGAGATTACATGGAGGTCAGCTGTGCGGGTAATGTGACAGTAATCCTAAGTATTTTACACCAAAAGCAATCCTTAACTCAGAAATATTGCTTTGGAAACATTTTTTTTTTTTTGAAAACTAGTTACCATCTTTCACTACGTTTAGCTTGTATGTTAAACTCCCATTTACAAAAATGTTCATATTTTAAGTCAAAATGCACTATTCAGTTCTTCTGTTCACAATTCAAAACAACTGATTTATGTAAAACTACAAACAGCCTGGGATTTCTATAACAGCTTAACTCTCATTGTTTAATTCATAATTTGCTAGGATTTTGCATTTATTGTAATTTCCAATTCTAAGCAGAATTATAGTGATGGAAGTGTGATATATTTATTCATTTTTCAAAACAAAGTGCCATGACATTGATGTTTAATTTTTTATACATTTTATGCAATTAGTCAATGTCCAATGTGTTAAATTAATTGTGCTCAATATGTTAGTTGCGCTAAATATATAAAGCATTAACTATGTGATATTTTTGCATTAACATCAATGTCTAATTTATGCAAATATCTTCTATGTTATGAGATAATTAGTGACTATACAGTAATTCATTTAGTACCCACCTATTGACTATCCTACTGTTCTGTTTTCCTTTGCTTTTATGCTTGGCATAACTTTATATCCAGTGTATAGAAGAATTCTAGGCACATAATAGAAATTTACAAAACAATTTTTGAGTCGATAAATAAATAGGCATTAGCCATTTAAATATTTATCAAGAAAATCTTAGCTCCTGAATTCATAAGTTTCATGGAGAAAAACATAGGCAGAACCCTACATGATACTGAAGCTAACGGAATTGATGCTAAAGAAATCTTCAGAGATGAAACACTACTAACAATGCAAGTGGAAGCAAAGATCAACAAATGGTACTACAATAAACTAAAGAAGCTTCTGTACCTCAAAATAAATGGTGACCCAGATACAAAGATAGCCTACAGAGTGAGAAAATCATTTCCCTAATACCCATCTGATAAGGAGTTAATAGCAAAGATATATAAGACACTGGCAGAACTTTACACGAAAAACATCCAACCCCATCAAAAAAAATGGGGAGAAGAAATGAACAGATTTCCTCAAAGAAGAAATAGAAAACTGTCAAAAAGCACATTTTAGAAATGCTCTACATCACTGATCATCGGGAGATGCAAATCAAAACAACAATAAGACAGCATCTCATACCATAGTGACTGGCACACATCAGAAAGAACGACTACCAGCGCTGGCATGCATGCAGAGAGAAAGGGACTCTTATTCACTGATGTTGGGAATGCTGATTGTTATGCTAACTGGTCCAGCCTTTTTGGAAAACAAAATGGTAATTTCCAAAAAAACTAGAATTTGAGCTTTCATATGACCTAGCTCTACCACTTCTAGGAATAGACCCCAGGGGCCCAAAAACACCCAGCAGAAATGCTAACTGCAGTTCTAAGTTCAATGCAGCACTATTCACAAAAGCCAGAATCTGGAAACAACCTGAGTGCATGAAACAGATAACTAGATAAAGAAACTATGGTACATCTACACAATGAAATACTATACAGCCACCAGGATAAATGAAGTCATGAAATTTGCATACTTATACCAAACCCAAGTTTTGTTGTTTTCTTGCCAGTTCATTTGCTCTATTCATATTTCACCTAAGATTGAAACCATCCAGTCATTATTTGAAGAGTATCAAATACTAAAAGGGCTGGAGCGATAGTACAGCAGGTAGGGCATTTTTGCCTCATCCCCGGCCAACTCGGGTTCAATTCTTCTGTCTCTCTTGAAGAGCCTGGCAAGCTTCTGAGAGTATCCTGCCCATATGGCAGAGCCTGGCAAGCTACCCGTGGCGTATTGGCGTATTTGATATGCCAAAAGCAGTAACAAGTCTCACAATGGAGATGTTACTGTTAACCGCTCAAGCAAATTGATGAACAATGGGACTACATTGATAGTGCTACAGTGATATGAAGAGTATCATGCTGAGTGAAATTAATTAGTCAGAAGGAGAGGGAAAAAATAGAATGAGAGCACTCATTTGTGGAATATAAAAACATGGTATGAAAATATTACCCAAGGACAGTAGAAATAAGGGTCGTGAGTAATGTCCCACAGTTGGAAGCTTGGCACAAGTGGTGGGGAGAGAAAAGTTAGGATAGAGAAGGAACCACTATGACAATGAACACTGGAAATCATCACTTTGAAAAAGAATTGAGTGCTAAAAGTAGGTAAATGGATACACATGACATCCTTGCAGTTCCTTTATTGAAAATCATAAAGCCCAAAAGGAGATAGAGAGAGAGAGAGAGAGAGAGAGAGAGAGAGAGGAAAAGTGTTTCCATAGTGGCAGACTGGGGGTGGGGGTTAGGAGAGAAACTAGGGACATTGGTGGTAAGAAATGTACATGTTGAAGGGATGGTTAAGGCATGGGTGTTCTGTAACATTTTATGACCAAAATCCAAATATGAATAACTTTATAACTATGTATCTCAAGGTGCTTTTATTTAAAAAGAAAAGAAAATCTAGACTAAATCAGAGATATACAAGTTCTACAATACCAATAATGCATCAATGTATTAAAATGAATATCGACAGTAAGATATGCTAAAAATGATAAATTTATGACTACATTGATTGCTTATAATTGTACAATCTGTCTAGACATCATAAATTTATATGCCCAGTAGCTAAACCATTTTGTTATTCTTGAAAAATGAGAAAAGAAAATCAAAAAAATTCCTAAGAAAATTAGTGCTCAGTTTTTTCCACAGTTGAGTCTATCAGCAAATTTAATTAATATGAGGAAAGACAGAAGCAGTTTCATGAAGACCCCGTACAATTAAGATGATAAGTTTTTCCTGTTCTCCTGTGAAAATATTCACATCTATCACAATTATGACAGCAATAATTAGAAAATAAAATAACTATGTATTTTCTCTTAGATACTTTAATAATATTGTATATTTGACTAAAGGTTAGTGTGTATAAAACAAAGTTAAAAGAACAAAATAAATTTTAATATTAACCATCCTATGAGGATTTGCTGTTAAGTATTTGTTGAAATTAATTCTTTAAATAATCTGAATATTGATATAAACATTTCACTATATATACAATTACTTCACTTTTGCAAGTTACTATAATCCTGAGATGAAACACACTTGTTTTTTTTTAATTTTAAATCAATTCTGAATTGAGATATATAAAATTGCTCTCTTGTCTAAAGATATTTCTCAATAAACTTACAAGGAATATGGAATATTAACCAAAGCCATTAATCTATGATCAAACAAGGCAAGTCTTTAAAACAGCACATGTAGTCTGAGAAAGTTAAAATACCATTGCTTGAGTTATCAATAAAAAACAAAAATAAAAATAAGAAAAGCTTCAAATGCCTATTATTTTCAAAACATTGGGGCAGATTATGTGTGCTCTCTTAAGTTAAAACCTATTTTACCATAGTATCATACACAGGAAAGAATTGAATTTGAATCATTCCCAAAAGTTCAAAGTAGGCAAATAAGTTACTACAAAACAACATCATCATCTCAGTTTCCAAATTAAGACAAAGGTATTTTATTTCAGTCCTAGAACTTGCATGATCTATTCAGCTTATTAAAATAGAGATTGTATGTGCTATAGCGATAAATAGTAGGGTGTTTACCTTGCATGTGGTCAACCTCAGTTCAATACCCAGGATCCCGTATGGTCACCTGAGCATCCGAAGCAGTAATTCCTGAGTTAGAGCCAGGAGCAAATCCTAAGCATCACTGGGTGTTACCCTAAAACGAAAACAACCACAACAATAAAGAACATAGATATTATAGACATTAAGCTTTTCTTACTTTAAAGTAGTGTTATATATGTTAGCTAGAGAATTTAGGTCTGTAAATAAACATATGTGGAAATTTTATTAATAACTGAAAGGTGGCAGTGAAACTTTACCTGAATAAAGTTGTGCTAAATGCCAAGAGAAAATATTTTTGGACCCCAGAGGTGAATGAGGAGTTTCATGTGCAAACAGGGAGATAGCTCAGTGGGCAGGAGAGATTTAGTTCTTTTTCTTGCACCAAATGGTCTCCTGAGAACCACTGGGAACAGACTTGGCAGTGGCTCTTGAACATTGATAGCTAGTATGACAAGCAATGAAAAAAAAATGGACAGAGTTATCAATGTTCTAGGACCTATAAGGCATAGACCTACACATTAACTGATACAAGCAGAAACAATAATACAATGATAAAGCAGCAAGTTTCAGAGATAAACACAAGATACAATGGGTCAAAAGACATGGTGAGAATACTACTATAGATGAGATTTTCAAGTAGACTAAAAAAAACCCATAAAATATTAAAGTTAGCAAATGCAATCATCTTATTTGAAGGAAACTGCTGATCATTTTTACTTAACAGCACATTAAATTTTATTCTAGCTTAAAAGGTCATAGCTTTTTAAGCAGGAAATTTACAGATGACACCATTTTATCTCATCAAAATTATCAACAAACAATTTTAAACTTTGAATCGACAGCAAATAGAGAAGCAGCCAGGCATAGAAAATAAAATAAACAATCTCTGGCTTCAATGATTTTACATTTTAATGGGCAATCATTTAACAGTAAGGCACAGGGTGAAAGTCAGTGAATTAATGCTTGTGTGAAAGTGTTGCCTGCGCCACTTCTTTACGCTGACTGAAACACAAATATAAGCTTCAGGGGAGGCTCAAATAAGGCTGCATCACTCTAGTTCTCTCTAAAGAGGAACTGAGTATGAGGTTTCTAACTAGACTACCTCATTAGCAGATCAGTTATATAATGCTAGAGTTACATATTTATATACATTATACATTCGTACCAAGATTTCTTTCCAAGAATAATGATATCTATAACGGAAACAAATCCATTTGACATCTAGAGCACTGTGATTTTTTTGTCTTGCTTTTCAAACAGATACTGCACATCTGGTTTGTGATATAGTCCAGTTGGTTGAAGCTAAGGTCATCAGACATCCTTTACTTTAATAAGATCTCAGACTTCAAAGAAACAGTCTCATGAGATAAACATTCTCAAAGAAAATCTCAGATGATATTAGATAACCAGAGTACGCTCAGGTGGAAAGAGTCCCCAAAGGGAAAAAGCAGGTTGAAGTTAATTGTCACTCTGTCATAAAGCATTTTTCTTTGACTGGGAAAGAGAATTGGGAGCCTACAGAGATTTCTCTATGAGAGCTTCTTGGTTACTATGAGCAGCCAATACTGACTAAAGCTCTGAGATTAACAATGCACACTCTACTTGACCCTCACCCCATAGTAAAAAGGATAAACTGTGATGCTAGAACAGTATTTAACCGTTGCAGGAAGGAAGCATTGCTTATAATGAAAAGACACAGACATTTTATTTGTTAGAAGGAAATTGCAGCAACATGAGAGACATAAACACAATTTGTTTAAACTACAGAAAGAGTTAATTAGTTTGGAAGCAGGAAATTTTGATGTCTATAATAAAATGTGCTCTTTCCTGTTCCACAGAACATAATTCAGTCTGTGATGTTTTCCCTTATTACACATATAGCTGCATTCTCCTTATGCAGCTGACCCTCATTAATTAATAATTGCATGTCATGGGTAAGATAAATGTCTAAGTCAGCCTCTTTATCGGGTAGATTTAAGATCCATTACAGTATATTTAACCCTGAATGGGGAAGAGAAATAATTAGGATCGATGAGTTGGAAATCAAGCACCTTGGTATAGTCAGATTGCTATGGTCTAGGGAACGAAGTTGGGCTGCATTTGAGATGCACAGACATTCTTCCTTGTTAGAGGGGAAAAGGGTAACCTCTATATATACCAGTGGCATCAAATTGTAATACCAATTTATATTCAGTAGTTTTACTGCATCTTACATGTAACTACATCAATCTTTTTTAGAAAGAAGCAGCCTGGTTGAGAAAGCTACATATTCAATTATGTATAACTCAGTTTCCTTTGCATTTGCTGTTGCAAGCCCACTTGTTACTAAATGATATATTTTTAATTAGCTTTGTCTGCTTGGCACTGAGAAGGTTTACTTGGGCTCTCTCTAGAGTCCTGTTAGCTAAATGACCTGTTTCAGGTTATGGCTTTTTCCTCCTCTAGGCAGGACAAATGACATGGATTTTTTTTTTCACTCACTGGTCTTCAAGGATCTACACCACTTTTATTCATTCTTCCCATCACAGTTTTCCTCAGTCAGATATTTTTTAATCATTGTTCTATCTGCCCTCTTACTTCTTCAGGCTAATTTGCTGGCTCATTTTCACACACATTGTGACCTTTTTTAGGTAGGTTTCCTACCAAGAAACTTCACAAGTCTCAAAGATTTCTTTCAACCCTAACATCAAAACCTCTTCATATTTAAGATCCTGCAGGGAGCAGAAAAAGTCTTTTAGTCAGCATTTGTGTTACTCCTTAGATGTATATATAGCAATATATAACCAAGTTATATGGAGGACATATTATAAAATATTAGATTAGGCATTTCTTTCTCAATAATAAAATACAACCCCAAATCAACATTAGACTTCATAAATGTTAATTGATTTACTTTTGTTACAGGCGTATATTGCCAAAATAAGATCTGGGCAATCTGCTTAAGACTCCATGCATAAGTCAACGTTTTCAGTAAATTGAACGATACCAAAGATATTTATTAGAGGACTTAGCTTAGAGCTGATAACAGTATTTGGTAACCTAAAAAAACTTCATTTTTTTACTAAAACCAGATATTAGTGAGCAAATACTACATTTTAATTTTATTTTTTTAATTTTATTTTATTGAATCACCCTGTGGAAAATTACAATGCTTTCAGTCTTAGTCATACAATGCTGAAACAACCATCCATTCACCAGTGCCCATATCCCACCACCAAAGACAAAAAAAAAATACTACATTTTTAAAATGCTAGAATCTAGCATTTTATTACATCTTCATTAAACTTTTGGAATTGAGAACCAGACACACATAATAACAAATACAACATATTTAGTATTAACCATTTGAATCTATTGCAAAAATTTAAAAATATTGACATAAGAACTGAATCAAACATAATGAGAAACCAAAAGTAATGAGAGCAAACAAACAAATGAAAAACCCTATTGATGTGTTCCTATGGATTTCCCTCTAAGGAAAAGGTAATTTTGCTGGATTTAGAAAGTTTGTCCATCTTCAAAGACTATCTACAGAATGAGAAGGGATATTTACACAATACCCATCAGATAAGGGGTTAAAATCAATGGTATATAAAGCACTGGTTAAACTCTACAAGAAAACATCCAACCCCATCAGAAAATGGGGTGAGGAAATGAACAGAAACTTTCCCAAGGAAGAGATACGAATGGCCAAAAGGCACATGAAAAAGTGCTGTACATCACTAATCATCAGGGAGATGCAGATCAAAACAACCATGAGATACCACCTCACACCACAGAGACTAGCACACATCCAAAAGAACAAAAGCAACCGCTGTTGGAGAGGATGTGGGGAGAAAGGGACCCTTCTACACTGCTGGTGGGAATGCCAACTGGTTCATCCCTTTGGGAAAACAATATGGACTCTTCTCAAAAAATTAGAAGTCGAGCTCCCATTTGACCCAGCAATACCACTGCTGGAAATATATCCCAGAGAAGCAAAAAAGTATAGTCGAAATGACATCTGCACTTATATGTTTATCGCAGCACTGCTTACAATAGCCAGAATCTGGAAAAAACCCGAGTGCCCTAGAGCAGATGACTGGTTAAAGAATCTTTGGTACATCTATACAATGGAATACTATGCAGCTGTTAGAAAAAAGGAGGTCATGAAGTTTGCATATAAGTGGATCAGCATGGAAAGTATCATGCTAAGTGAAATGAGTCAGAAAGAGTGAGACAGATATAGAAAGATTGCACTCATCTGTTGAATATAGAATTACAGAGTAGGAGACTAACACCCAATAATAGTAGAAATAAGTACCAGTAGGCTGACTCCATGGCTTGGAGGCTGGCCTCACATTCTGGGGAGAGGGCACCTCAGAGAAGGGATCACCAAGTATAATGCGGTCGGAGGCCATGCGGGGGAAGGGTGATGCGGGCTGAATGTGGGCTAGAAACTGAACACAGTGGCCACTCAACACCTTTATTGCGAACCACAATACCTAATTAGAGAGAGAGAACAAAAGGGAATACCTGGCCACAGTGGCGGGGCAGGGTGTGGGGAGATGGGATTGGGGAGGGTAGGAGGGATGCTGGGTTTACTGGTGGTGGAGAATGGGCACTGGTGAAGGGATGGGTTCTGGAACTTTGTATGAGGAAAACAAGAGCACAAAGATGAGTAAATCTGTAACTGTCCCCTCACGGTGATTCACTAATTAAAAATAAATAAAGGAAAAAAAAAGAAAGTTTGTCCATCTTTTATAGCAGCACACAGAAATAAGAGAAATGTTAGCAAAATGTTATTGGATATATAGATCAGTAAATAAACTGTTAATAGCATGTAATTTGAAAAGTAGAACAATAAGGTCTCATTTGTCTCTGTATATCTAACCTATCATTTCCACTAAGATAATGGAGGGAGCAAAGTATTCCCCATTCTAGTTGTCCTTACAATTCTACCAATCACACACACTCATTTATTTACAAGAAAAGTTACCACAAGGTCTATTGAAAATCACTCTATATATGCCACACTCAGTGGTACTCAGAATTTACTCCTGGCTCTGCACTTAGGGTTAACTCATGGTGGACTTGAGAAACCATATGGATGCAAGGGATTGATTTCAGGTCATATTAATGCTAGGAAAGCCCCCTAATCACTAAGTAACTGTACTATCACCCAGACCCTCCAAATTACTATTTTAAGTGCAAATCTAAGTGGAAAATCCCTGTAACAAGGTAGTTTGCCTTAAGCATTTTTATTAACAAAGATAGTTTTAATTTTTTTTGTCAAGGTGGTTTTTCCTTAAAATATAACCTTGAGTTTCCTTTTCTAAGCGAAAGAGGTCTGACTCTTGGAAACAAGATGGTGACTAGGGACACTGATCTATGAATCTAACATCAGAGCAGCACTAACAGTGAGATCAGACTTCAGTGTAAAAATGACAGCTGGGAAAATAATACTTCAGATAAAATTTCATTAGTTGAGTATGCAAAACAAGCTTTCTTATCACTCCATCATCATCAATTAATAGTTCAACATTCTTTCAATTTAATTCCTTGTTTTCCAGATAAATATTTTATTCTTATTAAAATAGCAAGATTGGGGCTGGAGCAATGGCACAGAGAGTAGGACATTTGCCTTGCATGTGGCCGACCTGGGTTCAATTCCCAGCATCCCATATGGTCCCCTGAGCACCGCCAGGAGTAATTCCTGAGTGCAGAGCCAGGAGTAACCCCTGTGCATGGCCAGGTATGACCCAAAAAGCAAAAAAAAAAAAACAAAAAAAGCAAGATTTATATTGATAAATTGAACTACTTATTAGAAAATTAATATGAACAAAATACTTTTTTGTTTTTTCAGTTTTTTTCATTTTTCATTTTTTTATTTTATTGAATCACCATGTGATAGTTGCAAGCTTTCATGTTTGGGTTACAATCACACAATGATCAAGCACTCATCCCTCCACCAGTGCACATTCCCCACCACCAATATCCCTGGTATAACCCCCCTTTCCAACCCACCCTCCCCCTGCCTCCATGACAGATAATATTCCCCATACTCGCCCACTCTCTCTCTACTTTTTGTCATTATGGTTCACAATACAGATACTGAAAGTTTCTCATGTTTGGTCCATTATCTACTTTCAGCACACATCTCCCATCCCGACCGATTCCTCCAGCCATCATTTTCTTAGTGATCTTTTCTCTATTCCAGCTGCCTTTTCCCCTCTGCTCATGAGGCAGGCTTCCAGCTATGGAACAGCCTTTCAGGCCCTTTTGTCTACTGTCCTTGAGTGTCAGCCTCATGTAATGTATTTTATACTCCACAAGTGAGTGCAGTCTTTCTATGTCTGTCCCTCTCTTTCTGACTCATTTCACTTAGCATATTACTCTCCATGTCTATTCATTTATAAGCAAATGCCATGACTTCTTCTCACCTAACAGCTGCATAGTATTCCATTGTGTAGATGTAGCAAAGTTTCTTTAACCGGTCATCTGTTCTAGGGCACTTGGGTTGTTTCCAGATTTTGGCTATTATGAACAATGGTGCAATGAACATATAGGTACAGATGTCATTTCTACTGTGCTTTTTTGCACTTTTGGGATAGATTCCCAGAAGTGGTATTGCAGGGTCATATGGAAGTTCAATTTCTATTTTTTTAAGGACTGTCCATATTGTTTTTCATAAAAGTTGGACCTGTTGGCATTCCCACCAACAGTGAAAGAGCGTCCCTTTTTCCCCACATCATGCCAGCACTGGTTGCTTTGTTCATTTGCATGTGTGCTAGTCTCTGTGGTATGAGATGATATCTCATTGTTGTTTTGATTTGCATCTTCCTGGTGGCTAGCGATGTGTAGCATCTTTTCATGTGCCTTTTGTCCATTTGTGGTTTTTTTCTGAGGAAACTATTTCCTCAAACTAGTTCATTTCTTCTCCTCATTTTTGATGGGGTTGGAGGTTTTTTCTTGTACAATTCTAGTGTCTGAACAAAATAATTTCAACCATTGAAAGTAGTATTAACAACAAAAATGAAAGTTTTATTTTCACCAACTTTATGATAAAGTAAACATATAATTTAAAAAGAAAGATTAATAAAACAAAACTACAGGATGGAGGAGCCAGTACTTTAGCTTACAAATGTTCTTAATGTATGCCTTTTGTAATATATTTTAAAAAATACTATCTTTGCACTAGATACAGGTATTGCATAATCTTATATAAAAAACTTTTTATCTAGAACTCTACTATAAAATTATTCAGATTAATGTTGTGAGTAAACAGAACAAACCAAACAATGTTGATGCTAGCCTTAATTATATATCCAGTGGGATAAACAGGGAAAATTAATAAATAATATTTCAAGTACTGATAAATATTTTTTAAGAAATAAAATTCACACTGTAATAATGTTTAGGTTCGTGTGAGCTTTAAAAAAGAACATTTAAGGTAATGTGGATGCTAATTTTCTGATGATCAATGGGTGCTTAATGTACTGAGTTCTAGACAGAGTGACAGCAAATGATCTGAAACAAGAACCAGGGCAAAGCCTTTTTAATGAAGCAGGTCTTTCTGTGCCCTAACTTAGCACAAATGCACAGAGAAGTGAAGCAAAGGTCTGGTTATATCTAGGGAGTCTTAGAGTTCATGATAAGGCATTTGGGTTCTATTCTGAATTTAATCAAAAGTCATTGGAGATTTTTATACAATTCACATAAAATTTGTTACTCTTAACTAATATTAAAGAGTAAGAATAACGAACAAAATCTTTTAGTGATTACCTGATTAAAGTTTGAACTACCTAACTTTATTATTATTATTATTATTATTATTATTATTATTATTATTATTATTAAAGTTTCTATTACTGTGCAATTTTGTTTCCTGAGTAGAAAGAAAAAGTCATGGCAAGCTT
The DNA here is from genome assembly GCF_027595985.1 of Sorex araneus. Taxonomy (NCBI): domain Eukaryota; kingdom Metazoa; phylum Chordata; class Mammalia; order Eulipotyphla; family Soricidae; genus Sorex; species Sorex araneus. The sequence continues at coordinate 225,631,368 of NC_073313.1, read as the reverse complement.
GAGGTGGAGATTCTTAGGAAAGGTTTAAAAGTTTGAATCAAATTATTGGCATTGTGATGAAGTTTCTTATTTGGATTCCCTCCATGGCCTTTCATTTTCATTTTCATGTTCAGTGGGAAAAACGGGAAGGGTATGAGTTCATCCAGAGAACGGCCAAGAAGATTTTTTTCCCTTATTAATCCCATATCACTATAATCAGGGATATGCCATTCTTACATACTTCCTTCTTTGTGTATTTGAACAGAGAGAAAGAATAAATTTGAAAATATAAAGTCTACTTTAAGAGAGAAAAAAATGAGGTAGTTGGAATTTAGAGGAGAGAATTGGAGAAAAAAATAGAAGTTATAAAGTGTGTTTAATTTTATCAACAATTTCATAGGTCAGATAGTAACAGAAGTAGGAAATAAAAAAACAGTAGGACATAGTCAGAAGACATGTTTGAAATTTTGGTGTAAGAGGTGGCAGAAAGATAGTACACTGGGTAACGCACATGGCTTGCACATGCCAGACCCGGGTTCAATTTCCAGCATCAGATACAGTTCCTCAAGCACAACCAGGAGTGATTCCTGTGTGCAGAAGCAGGAGTAAACTCTGAGCATTAAGGTTGTGGCCCCAAAAACAAAAAAAAAAAAGAGGAAAAACCGGTTGTAAGAATAATAATTATTTCAGAAACTTTATGAAAATAGGTATATACATAACCTATTAGGTGAATTTTTACATGAATATACACTATGTGGATATGAATATTGATATAGTTATGGAAAAGTATATGTATATGTATATTTTAAGGATCATGAAGATGACTTAGAGTAAGTGAAAAGTTTAATGTGCCTGTTCAAATTAAGTACTAATGGCAAAGAGGTTTAAGAATTTTCTCAGAAAATGAAACCAATTTCCTTAGAAGTTTTTCTAGGAAAATTGAATTTAGCTTATTTTATAAATATGAGTAAGGTACAGCCTAGATTATTTCTGGAAATCATAAGAACATAAAAAAAACATTTGTCTATAATAAAATCTTTATAAAGCCTTGAAAAAATTTAAAAATCAATGAAAAAAGTGATCAAATACAAATAATGTACAGTCTGTATAAGTTAGATTCAAACAAATGATATGTATTATAAAACAATATACATAGAGATAGATATATATAGGTAACAAGATATAGATATGTTCACGATAAAAATAAATACATATATATCTGCATCTATCTACATAGAAATATATCCAAGCTGAGGAATGTTTTATAAATTGTCAAAACTTGATGTAATTCTAACTCCTTATTTTATATTTCACTGTATCACTGTCATCGGTTGACCATCGATTTGCTTGAACAGGCCCAGTACCATCTCCATTCATCCTAGCCCTGATATTTTAGCAGCCTCTCTTTACTCGTTCTTCCCAATGGTGCCACATTAGAGGCTCTTCAGGCTCAAGGGAATGAGACCCATCATTGTTACTGTATTTGGCATATGAGTATGCCAAGGGGACCTTGCCAGGCTCAACCCATGTAGGCAGTACATTCTTGGTAGCTTGCCAGTTTCTCCAAGAGGGAGAACCTAGGCTATGAGATGTTGTGCAGCCACATTGCAGCTGTGTGCTTCTAGGAACTTGGTTTTATAGTCTCTGGATGTTAGTCATTGATGGGATTACACAGCAGCCGGGACAGTTTCTGGGTGTGACTGCCTAGCTACTGGAAAATGGGGAATATGTAATGGAGAACTAGAATATAGAACAAAACTAAAACTTAGGAAAATCCTAGCAGCTGACTTTAGGCTGCTGCTGAGGGAATAATGCACACACTCCCGACATATGCATACACAAGACCAAGGGTGGGGATGAAAGACATAAGGAAGGAGAGAAAAGCAGGGTGAGGAAGGGAAGGGAGAGAGAGGCTGAGGAAGAGGCAAAAGGGATGGGAAGGTAAAAGAATGAAAGGGAAATTATCGATGAGGAGTTCACTGTATCACTGTCATACAGTGATATTCATCAATTAACTCAAGCAGGCCCCCCAGTAACGTCTCCATTTGTCCTAGCCCTGAGATTTTAGCAGCCTCTCTTTACTTGTCCTTCCCAACGGTGCCACAGTGAAGGCTTTTTCAGGAGCAGGGGAATGAGACCAATCATTGTTACTGTTTTTGGCATATCAAATACTCCACGGGGAACTTGCCAGTTTCTGCAGTGTGGACAGGATACTTTCAGTAGCTTGCCAAGTTCTCCGAGAGGGAGAACTAGCCAATAAGAGATTGCACAGCCACAAATGCTGTCGTGCTCTTCTGGAGCTTTGTTTTATAGTCTCTGGATTTGGGGTGTTGATGGGATTACAGGATGCTGGGGCAGTTTGTGGGTGTGACTGAAAGATGGGGGATCTGGGAGGAGGAAGCCAGTCCTGATCCGAGCAGGTTTGGAGATCTTAGCCCCAGGTCCCACACACCTGGGTTCCTCTGCCGGTTCCTTCATGAGTGAGGCTCATCCGAATGTGTGGAGAGGGGCCTTGAGCATGCGTGTGGCTGGGTTCCAGAGGTTTTCAATTGCCAGGGCTCTGTTAGAGGCGTGAAGGGAAACTCAACCCCCCAATCACCCGCTCAGAGGGACCCTGGTGAAGACAGCCAGGTGCGGGGCCAGGAGACTCTGTGTTTTTTCGGCCACTAACTGATGACACAGTTATTGGTGTGAAAATATAATTTTCAAATAATACAATGACAAAAGCAATCCAATGGACATGAGGTATCCTAAATTTGGAGTTCATATATTTTAAAATATTCCAGGATTGCTTAAGGTTAACTCCATAATAAGCAGATATATTGTAGACTCATGATCATATTGGGAAAAAATAGTTTTAAAAATACATCTTAGCTAGGGAAAAAAGAGAGTCAATATATGTGAAAAGTAGTTAGAGGAGGGATTAATATTCAGTGCTCATTCTCTTTTACTGCTTAGGGATTGAACACAGAGATTCACAGAAGTAAAACAAGTGTTCAACTGCAAAGATATATCTCTAGCACTCATTTTTAAAATTAGGTACTTTGAAATAGATAAATATAGCAACAAATAAGATGTATTTAACATCTCTTTTATTTTATATCACGAATTTAATTATTATATATAATTAAAATAACCTGGAACATATGATTCAGTTTAATAAAAATTGAAGTAGATTCCAAATTGGCTATTTCTTAAATTTTATTAAGTAGTAATATGTTCGCTGAATTATTATATAAGCAGTCTGTAGGACCCAGGTTTTCTTACATATATTTCAATAAATCTATTTTAATTGACCAACCTTTGCTGAAATTAGGTTCTTTCCAAGGTTACTCAGCAAATTTATGTGTAATACATTTGCACTCTTCAGTCCTTTGAACTACCTCTGTCAGTTCTGTGCTTGGGTCAACTTATGCAGGCTGTCAGGTTGTTCTATGAGTATCTTGTTTGTGCATAAATGATAAATCCTTTGCCACCCTGCCAGGTCTGGTTGAAATTAGCCTCTGGGATCAAAAGTCATTAGAAGAAGAGTACAGGGCAGACTGACAAAATGATTTTATAATTCTATTGTCTCAGGAAAGTAGGTTAATGAGGGTGAACTGGTGTAAATAAAAATGATCATGAAATGCTCCAGGCACCACACCTCTATAAATAGTGAAGAGAAATAGCCTATATAAAGCATGTGCTGCTACAAAGCTGGGCATCAGCCAATCCAGCCCAGTTAAAATGGGGACTGGGTTAATCCTTTCCCCCTGCTATTTGTCCTTTTAATTCCCTTAACAAAGATAATGTTCACCCTTTTTTCAGAACAAAAGATAATATTATATGCCTAGATTATATTAATTTTCTCATACTCTTCATGAACATAAAAAGTGTAATTCAGTATGTTCACCTCTCCATGAATTGACTGTAAAAAATATCCAAAGAAGTTGCTTAACTGAGTCCCATCAAGTGAAGGAAATATTTTTTAAAAGGTGTCTGGGGTGAATAGAATAACTTTTGTCTGAAAGCAATTTTAAAGTTCCCTTGTTGCTATCATGTTAAGGAACTGATAAGACCTCATCATATTCCCAAAGCATGTAAATATTTAGAGGTGGTTTTGTTTTTTCAAGTTCCTCAGACTCTGAATTTTATTAATCCATTAAATTTATATTTTATGGCTATATATCCTTGCAGCATAGTTTGTCAGTCCTTAGAGAGTTCCAAAGGAAGGAAACACAATACTTAGAGAAAATTAAAAGCTCAAGTCCATGGATTTATAATAACTTCATATATGTTAAAGGGAGCAGTATAATCACTGTAAAATAATGAATTAATAAGTGGGATATGTTGTAAAAAATGGTTCATGATTTAGAGAAAAATGAAAGTGAATTTCCATTTTCTATTACATATAATATTTTATTGTATGTTAATTATATACTTAAATCATAAAAATAAAATTTATCTATTTATATATAATTTATCTGCATGGCTTGTATACATAATTATTAGATATTCCAAATACATTTAACAAAACCAGAAGAACATCTTTCAATTTAGGATTAAAAGTAGTTCAAAATCACAAATTAAAAAATGATTGAATATACCCCAAATTACTTATCATTGCCACCTTCCCTTTTGAAAATTATTTTTAATTGAAGTTGTCAGCGGGAAATTCATACAACCATTTGGAATGAGAAAAAAAATTATGCTACAGCATTGGGGCAACCATAACACATTTATTTCTCCAAGTCAAGAAGAAATACTCATCACAGAACCTGGACTGGAAAGACGGCAATCACTACAAGGACCATAGCCTCTAGACTCTCTCTCTCCAGCTCAACAGCCATCGGCCCTTAAGAGGTCTGACTTAAAGTGGGTTTTATAGCTTTACAATTCTGGGTCTGGGTCTATTGTGTGCCATGGGTCTCAATGTGGTTGCTTATTCTTGTAATCTACCAGATTATAATAAGGTCTTATAACCTCTATTCTTTCTTCTCCTTCATGCATATTTTTAATTTATCCAATATATTACTGTTGTCCAGCTATCTGGTGATGGCAATTAAGTTGCTTCCAGTTCTTGGCTATTCTAAAAAACACTGCAATAAATACAAAAAAATATGCATATATATCATTAAATGAGTAGGTTTAAGAAAAATTCTCGACAGAAGAATATGAAACTTTTAATTTTTGTTTCATGAGGGGTCTATAAACTGTCTTCTATAATTTATATATCTCCCAACAATGTACAAGGGTTCATTTCTCCCCACATTCTATCTCCAACACTTGGTTCCTACCTTTCAGATAACAGTCTCTTTCTCAAAGAGAAGAGGCAATATGTTATCATTACTATAGATTGTCCTGAATAAAGACAGCTCAATATTTCTTTTTCTTTTTATTTTTTAGCTTTTTGGGTCACACCCAGTGATGCTCAGGGGTTACTCCTGGCTCTGCACTCAGGAATTACTCCTGGAAGTGCTCGGGGAACCATATGGGATGCTAGGGATCAAACCTTGGTCAGCTACGTGCAGGGAAAATGCCCCACCCTCTGTGTTATCACTCTGGCCCAGATAGCTTAATATTTAAATAATGCTCTTTCACTTTATAAAAAAGTACAATATATTTTGTAAAAATGTAAGTCAGTGTTGTATTTAAGAAGACATGCTTACATGGTATCAGAGAGATAGTACAGCAGGTAGGGAGTTTTCCTTGTGTGCTGCCAAACTGGCACCCTTCCTGGTCCCCTGAACCCTGCTAGGAGTGATCCATGAACACAATGCCAAGAGTAAGGCCTGAGCACTGCTGAGTGTTACCATGCTGAAAAGAGACATATTTGTATGGAAAAATGAAAACCACACTATTGCATTAAGCTTACTTCAATGGACTTCAGGCTCCAGAGAAACAACAATAACAACAAAACCTTTACAGTACGTCCTTAAATGTTTCTGCAATTTTAAACATGCTAATAAATATTTCCTGTCAGTCAAGGCACATTCACTTACATGCACACACAGCACAGGGTTTTTATGTGCTTTTTAATTTCCTTTGGAGGCTGTATCTGGCTGTTATCAGTGATCACTCTTGATGGGTCTCCAGGGACCATATGTGGTGTCGGGGATCTACGGTCACAGTGGGTAAGCCATGTACAAGTGCACTCACTTGTGTACACTTTTTATTTACAAGTGTAAATAGCTTACTCACTCTACTATCATAAAGTCCCAGGTTTGTTAATACTTTTATAACATTTCACTATGTTCTTCATTCTTTTACATTAAAAAACATATTTTCTGTTTTAATTTAGTCGTAAGAATTGAAACTCACTCAGTTTTTCAAGAAAAGAAGATATTTATTTTGTATATGATAGCTTACATATTTATATACTACAGCCATAAAAGTTTGAATTTTTGATATTAACTTTATTTAACTGGACTGGAGCAATAGCACAGCGAATAGAGCATTTGCCTTGCACGTGGCCAACCCGGATTGGCCAGCCAACTCCCTCTAGGAGAGCCCGGCAAACAACCAAGAGATCTTGCCCACACGGCAGAGCCTGGCAAGCTACTCATGGTGTATTCAATATGCCAAAAGCAGTAACAACAAGTCTCACAATGGAGACATTACTGGTGCCCGCTCAAACAAATAGATGAACAACTGGACAACAGTGCTACAGTGCAGAACTTTATTTAACTATAATAGAAGAGCAGTGAGCAGATATATTGCTTCCTCATTTTATGCACTTTAGGCAAAAATGCAATAATCTCATGGGTCACATGTGCCAAAAATGTGCAAGTATACACACAGATCTTAGCTTTAATTAGTTTATTTTTGATACGCTGGTCATAAACAAGAGTGCACAGGGATGCCAAGGTTCTCTTCATATAGTGCTTGGCCTAGCTATGCTAGACTGACAGTTTGTACTCAGCTTGCCCTGTAATAACAGTTTTCAATCAAAACTAAACTTGATTAGCTAAAGTTTTGTTCACTACTAAGTATAAATCAGCATGGCAAAACAGAGCTGGATTTATCAAACACAAATTCTACAGAATGTTTAAAATCTGTGCCATATAAAAATTTAACTAAAAATAGCCTAAAGACTGAAATCAATCTGGCACTAAAAGAACAAAAACTCATCTTGAGTCTTTTTTGTCATAATCAAGTCTTCTGTATATATATATATATATATATATATATATACATATATATATATATACATATATATATACTAAGCTGGATCTGTCTTCCAGGACCTCAGAAATTTTCCTTACAGTATAGCTTAAACTTTAAACAGTATCGCTGTTAGACTTTCTCAGGAATTAAAAAATATTTGTTGCCCAAGGGATCTATTCAATCACAGGGACTCAAGACTTGGCAAACAAACATAGATTATATTTTAGTTGTCCCTGGGATCCCCTTGCCTGGAGACCCTCCTGGAGGGAAAACTGCACAACCATAAGTGAAAAGCCAGTCTTAAAATATGAACCAGCAATGAAACAGCCAAGAACTGTTAATCTGCTACCTTGTCAGTCTCAATCAGCCAAGAAACTTATAATTATAATTGTGCAATTTATCCCCACTTGAGACTTTTACTAGGAAAGTTTTACATTTTCATATTCATAACACATGCAGTTTTCTTGTTCAAATCACAGACAAAAGATGGAGAATGATTAGAAAAATCATTCACACATAATCACAGACTATCTCTTCCAGGAATGTATAAAATCTAGTGCATGTCTATTTAAAACAGAATGTTTGCAAGACACTCTTGTTATTTGTTAAACTTCCTCTGTACTACTGGACTATTAGATCCATTCATATAATACTCACTGATATAATTGACTAATTTTATTTATAACTTTATCTGGTTTAGAAATCTCAGTTTTATTTAAGCCTCTCTCTCTAAGAATGATTAGGTTGTTTGACCCTAAATGAAAAATAAAATTCAGAAATAAACATAGGACCCAGAAACACGTTTTTAAATCAATTTCAAAAGATTAATAAACATTTATAAATGAATGAATTAATAAAAATATTTTCAGATATGTTTTTTCTAGTTTATTTATTGCTATGTTTGACTAGATTGCAAAAGAATATTCTAAAGTATGCTTTCTTTTTGAATAATCTTGAATGTTATCAGCAGAGATCTAGTAGGAAATATCTTTTGATAATATGCTAAAAAGTAAAGTGCAGATTTGCCATAAGGACAATATTAATTCAATATTTTAGGAATAATCTTTCCAATTCAAATTTTGACCAACAATACGTTTTTGTGTGTATTTTAAACAATAAAGTAATCAAGGTCCTTATTTGTGCTTCTCAGAAGATAATGTTTTCAGTTACACTTCAGAACACAGCTAAATGTAGCTAATAATCTACTTTTATTTTTTTGAGTCTCAGTTACACTGGTTTCTTGTCAATGTAAAGATATAAAGGGCATTTCTGTATTACAAAGTACACCTAGCACCTGGCTGTTCTGATAGTTTATGCATTCCCAGAAAATATTGTATTAATAAATTGTTCTCTTATAGCATGTGCTTAATGATCTGATAGTCTGTTCACTTGTACTGCAAGCACTTCTGCACAAACATATGGCATTATGAGAAAGACAAGAGTCCTGTCATATGCATGAGTTTATATCAAAGTGATCCATTTAATGCCATGATTTGCCCCATTCTCTAAATTTAACAGTGATTTCTCACTTTCTCTTACTTTACACATCACAACCTTTTATCACTGCACAAATCACTGTTCTTTTTCATACTGGAACTAGAATAATGGTTCAAAAGGAATAAAGAAGACGATATGAACGGGTATTTACAAAGTAAAATATAAGAGACATGGGAATTGAATGTGAGTGTAGTTCTTTGAGATACTGCTTACTGCGAATTTCTTAATTATTCATATAAAATATAAATAACATAGTGTGTGGTATGCAATGTCAGGAAATAAATGAATAAACTGCCCCAAATGATGAAATACTGTTTATTTTTATAACTACTGTGTTTTAATAGGAACACGTTTTGAACAATTTTTTTAAATTGGAAATCAACTTAATAAGAATCATTAAAATATAGAAGAAAGGAATCATAAAGCTGAGAGTGACATGTAGTTCCTGAATGCATCTATAGCCAAAACCAGAGATAGTGGGATTACTTATAAAGGGACCAATGGAAACAGAACAGTTCAAACATACCATGCGATATTAAAGAGTAATTCACCTTTCCTTTGTTATCATTGCTGCAGTGTATCATACCGGATTATGATGTCCATGCATAATTGATTTTGGTATATTGGGGAGGTTACATACTTAGTTTTGGTGTCAGGACTGTATATCAGCAACAGAGGGGTTGCCTCAGTGATTTGAGGTGGCATAGGAAATTGTACACTTGACTTCAAACATTCCAGGCAGATGATCAAACATTGAGCCACACTCATGGCTCCCAGAGTATAATTTTTTAAAAAGTAATGCTATGACTTTTATACAAATATAACATAAATGCCATCAAAGAGGTTATTTGATTCATTATTCAATGATGATACCAAAAAGTGCTCTAATCAAGCAGTAACCAAAAGAGCAGACTTATATAGAAGCAGTTGGGACTGCTGAAATGAATTTATTTAGTATATGCAAAGCATGCATCGTCTACAGAGGAGAAAGGAAATCAATTGGATTTATTTGACAAAATCCAATTGCATGTCTAGGAACAAGAATCATTTGCATTTCTATCATTCATCTACAACTTACAAAGTGGAAAAGTTTAGATAGGATTAAATGTGTCAAAACATTAAAGAATCCAGAGTGTGCAGTTTTTTACATACCTTATTTTCATTGAGGCTATTAAAAAATTAGATTCACTTAAAGTGCTTTATGTTTTCCAAATACCATTAAAAAAAAACACATTGAGATATCAGGAAAGCACTTAATGTATGATCCCATTTCCTTCCTATCAAGTAACTCTTTATACAAATAATTGAGTCAAATTTGCATTAAAAATAAACATAAAATAGGTTCTTCTTTTCACCTTGAACAATTGCCAAGTCACTTACTCCATACATTTTTATGAAAACAGAACTCTTATGTAATCTTTTTTCTTTGCAAATCAAAGAACATATTGTTCTTGATTTTAAAAAATGAACAAGACAAAATTACATATTGTTCTATATATTCATTACTTCCTTTTCTTGGCCCACTTGTATCTGGCTCAAATATCTTACAAAGGGTTGAACTTGAGTCTTTCAGAACAGTTTACTCTGAATACAACAAAGTGAAAAAATGGCCTTTGCGAGAAATATTCTTCAACTAGAAAAGAAATAAGTTTCAGAAAAGAACAACCTGTATATGTTTCGAGGTGTGGCTTGTAATATTTTCTTTTCTTATTTAGGTGACTTTTAATATAGAAGAGAAAAACATGATTTATTTATCTTAAAAGCTGTAGTCTCTTTTTACATTTGCGTGCACATATGTGTATGTGTGTGTATGTTTCCATAAATTATGACAAAAGAAAATGTATCAAGTAGAGTAATTTTGTAAGTGTCTAATAACAACTTCACAATATGAAGTTTTTTTGTTTTGTTTTGTTTTGTTTGGCACCATACCCGGTGATCTCAAGGCTACATTTGCTGGGTGCTTGAGGGTTTAATATGATGAGTGTTTGATGCCAAATACTAAACCCAGACCCTTGAATATAAAGCATACTCTTCAGCCTCCTAACAACTGTCAAATTTCTCTGGGACTATTATTCTTACCCTTTTTTTTGAAAAATAAAGCATTTTTAAAAAGACATTTTTAGCATTTAAGGCATTTAATCTTAGACATCCTAGTAGCCACACATCAAGATAGACCTTTCCAGAAGGATCAAATTAAAATAGTGCTGGGGCCACAAATTAAGAAGTAAAGCACTCTAACGCCTTATTCAAGTGTTCAAACCTGGAGAACTTCCAAAATGCGGTTTTGTCTTTGCTTTCTTATTAGCATGCAGGCTAATTTATAATTGTGGCATTTCTGCCATGCAATGCATGGGTCACAGATTTAATCAGAAATAGAATAAACTGATTACATACAGTTGATATTCAGTTTTAAAATAGATCTGGGCCACAGAGATACAAAATTTAAGGCAATGCATTTGGATCCCTGTCATTGCATATGGTTCCCAAAGCGTACCCTGGAGTAATCCCTGAGCACAGAGCCAGGAGTAAGCCCTGAAGATGATTGGGTGTGGTCCTAAAAGCAGAAAATAAAAAAAATAAAGAATCAAATAATAAATATAATGCTCAAATGCATTTCTAAAACCATTTTATAAACTGGAAATAACTAATCATAGGAAAATACATTTCCTGAGTTTGGGATATTTGAAATTTATTTGTGATTTGGGGTTGGAGTATAGTTGCTAAGATAGTCTCAGTTTTGTTTGTAGCACTTTCAGTAAAAGTGTCTTTTCCGTCTGATGTGACTCTCAGGTAGTCTTAAGGCTTTCTATCTTTTTGCCATATTTCTCTTCTAGTAGCTTTTGATCCTTAGAAGAACATGACCACTTCTGCTTAACACACAATGTGTTATTTTAAGTGGAACGTTGTTTATATTGCATGAGGATTGACCCTGATTAAACAAGTTAAATCAAAGTATGTGGTATTCGTGCTTGCACTGCAGAAGAGCAGTGTTGGTTTAAGGTAACGTGTTTCACTTCACTTCTTTCCACTTCTGTTTCACCTTCATATTGTAGATGAGTTTTGGAGGTATTTTTTATCTTTGGAAAAGAAACAGTTTTCTTTTACATGTTTGTGGGTACAAATTTTGGTCTCCCAGTTTAAGATGACAGTCTTTTTTTTTCTTTTTAATTGAATATCATGAATTACAAAAATCACAAAGATATTTGTAATTGACTTCCAGGCATATATCATTCCAACACCAACTCCTTCACCAGTGCCTACTATCTTCTTCCAATGCTCCCAGTTTCCCTCCTGACCCTCAACCTGCCTCTGTGACAGGCACTTTTCCCTCCACCAGTGCCCATGTGTTCCCTGCCCCAGTGGCAAGCTTCCTATGGATGGCCAGTTCTTCCGTTCTTTATTTCTATTGACCCAGGGCATTTGATATTCCTCTACAAGGTTGATTTCATATCCCACACATGAGAGGTATCATTCTGATCTATTCCTCTCCCTATCACTAAGTTCACTCAACATGATACTCTCTAGATTCATCCACAATTGCACTGTCGCACTGTCATCCCGTTGCTCATCGATTTGCTGGAATGGGCACCAGTAACATCTCCTTTGTGAGACTTGCTGTTACTGTTTTGGGCATATCAAATATGCCACGGGTAGCTTGCCACGCTCTGCTGTGCAGGTGGGATACTCTTGGTAACTTGTCGAGCTCTCCAAGAGGGATGGAGGAATCGTACCTGGGTTGGCTGCATGCGAGGTAAATGCACTACCTGCTGTGTTATCGCTCCAGTCCAGGGTTAAATCCAGGATTCATCCACATTGCAGCAAATTGCATTTTTTTTAAAAAAGAAACTTATGTTTCTTTAGGGTACATAGGATTCCAGTGTGGATATACATCACAGTTTCTTGACCCAGTCATCTGTTCATGGACATTTGTATTGTTTCTATGTAAGGTCATTCTATATAATGATGCAATGACATAGGAGTGCAGATGTCTTTTCAATTAACAGTAAGACTTAGCCACTACTGATATGCTCCTCCTGGACTTTCTCAAGACTCTGATGACTACATTCTCCTGCCTAAATCACAAGCTATTTCATGAACATAAACTTGTCCATGCATACAGATTGATTCTCTCATTTCAGTGAGTCCAAACTTAGTTTCCCAGACACTTGTTTGATGCTCTTCTTTCATTTTTCTTGAAAGGTATTGTCTCTAAGTTAACATTTTTGTGTCACTCTAGATATAAACAGGGCATACATATGTAATGCACCAGCCTCCCAGAGGCTCCTTATAAGCTTGCCACACTTTTTACCCATATCTTGACCTCTTTCTCAGTTCTGGTCAGTTAAACATGACTTCAAATTCAGCAGCATTTTAGGGAATAGGGTTTCATTTCATTTTTACCCCTTATGTGTTATTTTTATCAAATAGGTATAAAATCAATGAAAAAGATTATTTTTTTCTATTCAGGTCACACCCAGCAATGCGCAAGGGTAACTCCTGGCTCTGCACTCAGGATTTATCCCTGACTGTCTTTAGGGGAACTTATGGGATGCTGGCCTGGGTAGGCCGCGTGCAAGGCAAATGCCCTACCCACTGCACTATTGCTCCAGCCCCGAAAGAGGTATTTTCTTAATGTTCTAGGTTAAGGTATTTTTGTTAAGTGCAAAATATACCGGGGTTAACTTATTTTTACTATTGTAACACCAAAACATCAATAAGGCTGCCAATTTATTGTCTATTTACTTTACATATATGTACCTATATCTGGCATTTTTCTATTTTACTTATATATTTTAATGTAATTATATATACATATATCTTCCATTTTAATCAATGTCTCCCTCTTTTTTATCATATCAAAATACAATATATGACACTTAATCCATGCTTCCAAAGTAATGATATAAAAAAAGTCCCAGAGAGATGAAATAAAATTGGTATATACCAATCTGAGAATTTTTTATACTACTGAATTCAACACGCACGGGTGCTTGAAGATGCTTGACACCAAATTGGTTTAAATATTAAGGCTGATGATGAATTTTTACCAAGGTGATAAAAAGATAGCTAGAAAGACTTTTTTGGAGACAAGGTTATAAAGTGGTTTGCAGAGTCAGAATAAGATTAGCCTTCAGTTGTTTTGGGTGTGACTAGAGACTTTTTGAAAGCTGCAAGAGATAGAGGCATTTTTACTGTTTAAATGCTCTCCTATAATGAAGGAATTTCCTGGATTTTCTTGTTGGAGTGCCAAAAATTGGGCCAAAAGGATAAAAATGCAAAGGTAGGAAGTTAAATCCCTCAACTGAGATAGTAGGGGGTTAAGATGTTTGCCTTCTATACAGATAAACCCTGTCTGATTCCCAGCACTGCATAAGGTCCCCTAGGCAAAACCAGAAGCCCAGAACCAGGAGTAAATCCTGAGCACAGTTAAGTGTGCTCCTCTTCCTCTTCCCCCAAAACAAAACAAAACTAAAAAAGGCTCAGTTCCAACATTCAAAACCAGAATTGGATTAAAAAGTTGTCAATATCTTGAGATACTTGCTAAACATATATCTGAATCATAAAAATAATGATTATATATAATACAAAAAGATAATATAGGGATCATTCATTTTAAATGGAAATATTGAGTTATCCTTAGAGATATTTTAAATAATTTAAATATATTAGAACTATGGAGGCCTGGAAGATAGTAAAGCATGTAGGGTGCTTTCCTTGCATGTGGCAGACCAGAGTTTGATCCCTGGCATCCAAGTGGTACCCTGAGCACATCAGAAGTGACCCCTGAGCCCAGAGCCAGGAGTGACCCCTAAGAATCTCTGGGTGTAACCTCCAAACAAACAAACAACAAAAGGTACTACATGCATAACTTAATACAGTTATTCTGATTTTAACATATCCATTTGACTAAATATATTTACTAAATATATCAATTTAGTTATTCTACTACTCATATATAAATATCAACTACATTTTCTAGAAAAAATATTCTAAATTTTGAATTAGAACCCAACATTAAAACATCACTTAACAAATAACAATTCATTGCTATTGGTGAAATCACAAACGACTTTAAGCATGAGAAGTACTTCCTATCTTCCTCTTCCACTCACTTTGAGATAAATTAGTGTCAATTCTGTTACAATGACATAAGTGCTCCTGAAAAATCCGTGATATACAAGATAACCTGAGAAAATTTGCAGTTTCTGGGTGGAATGGTGTTAACACATGTCCTAAATTTCATGAGTCAGATATAAAATGTATGAACATAGAAGCGTAAAAATAACAACACGCTTGTGCACCAATGTGGGACTCATGTGTTCTGCCCTCTCTTCTTGCCCTTGCAAAGAGGCTGAGCCTCAAGAGTCTGCAAGGAATTGAAGCAATCAAAGGAGCAGTCAAAGCAGGAACTAGATCTGTGTGTGTGTGTGTGTGTGTGTGTTTGAGAGAGAGAGAGAGAGAAGGAGAGAGAGAGAAAGAGAGAGGAGGGAGGGAGGGAAGGAGGGAGAAAGAGAAAGAGAAAGAGAGAGAGAGAGAGAGAGAGAGAGAGAGAGAGAGAGAGAGAGAGAGAGTACCTGCACACCCTCATGTGTGAGCGTGAGATATTCAGTACCGGAGCTGCACACATTTATTTTATTGTTTCATTATAGCAGCTGATTTGCTCTCTTGCCATCTTAGGACTCTGTCCTGCAGTCTTATGCTGTCTCACAGACTCTCAGTCCTAACTCTCAGGGCAGGGCGTGGGGACAAGCTTATGGCACTCAGGCAGCATCACCCTCACTTGCAGCCTCTAGCTAATTAACAAGGGCTCCAGCAAACAGTGGCAACGCCTGCTCCCAGCAGCCCTCTCCACAATCTCTCTCAGAGGTCTGAGGCCTGACAGCAAATCCACCGCACCCTCCCCAGACTCACTGAGCTCATCTTAGCTGCAGGAGCAACCACACATCTCGCTAACAGCAACCTCTTCTGCCCTCTAGCAAGCTTGTTCACTTGCCTGTCTCCTCCTTCTGTCTTAAAGCACTAATTTATAGGAGGCAAAACAAAGTGAGTACAATGCCAGCAGCCTCCGTAAACCCCGGCATGTACACAAGTACCCGTAGTTATCCTGTTTTCCTGGGTTCCCCAAATGCAGTTCAGTTCTGCACTCCCCAAGGCACTTAGCCTCTCTCAGGCCAAAGGTCGGCTATGTGATTAAAGAGAAGCCTAACATTTTTACCATAAGCCCTACAGAAGTAATTGACAACGTGTATGCCACAATGAAATGGCACTTTGAAAAATAACTAAGTTTGCTTGTGGCAATTGATATCACAAGGGTTGCAGCTTTTTTTACATATGTTTATTATGTTTTATTATGAGGAAGCAGAGAAAGAAGAGTCATGTGAAATTGAAAGGAAAATTGCAACATTGGAGGTAGGTGTTTGCATTTCTATGTGACTTGATTTTAGTTGACCACAGAGGTCTGTGTGTACCTAGTGATTCTCACTGAAAATTGAGCTAAAATTTTCATTATCTTCAATTTGTTTCTTAATGTATCAATATCATTTAAACAAATTTGCATTCTGCTATTACCTGTATAGCAAAATTAACCATTTTGCTATACAACATCTACCCTATGTGCATGGGAGTAGTTGAGAATGCTTGTCTTATATCAGACTTGCTGGGCCTAGAATCCTGTTTATATCTCCTTGCTTAGCAATCACTCTATCACTGTCTTCCCATTGTTCATCGATTTGCTAGAGCAGGCACCAGTAATGTCTCCATTGTGAGACTTGTTACTGTTTTTGGCATATAGAATACGCCATGGGTAGCTTGCCAGGCTCTGCCGTGCAGGTGACATACTCTCAGTAGCTTGCTAGGCTCTCTGAGAGCTTACCAATACTGAATACATTATACAAAGTAAAGTATCAGTATTCTCATATGCAAAAATGGATCTAGGATAGGATAGAGGGAAAGGCACTTGATTTGCACATGAGTTACGGGTGTTCAGTCCCAAGCACCACATGTAGACTCAGGAGCACAACCGGAGTGAGTCCTGAGCACAAAGCCAGAAATAAGCAGTTGGCACTGCTCACAAGCCCTCTTCCCAAAAGCAAAGGTTAAGGGGACAGAGAAATAGGACTGGCAGTTTCGACTTAGCATGCTGTCAACTTAGGTTTGATTCCAGGTATCTCATAGGGTCCCCCAAGCACCACCAGGAGCAATAACTGAGAGCAGAGGTAGATATAACGCCTTAAAATAAGAATTAAAAGGTTAAAATAGCATATGAGCATGGCATTAATATGTTCCCCTATAAACTTCAGTTTTTATATGTTGCTTTAAGGCTTCAATGATGAATAATAAATTTTAAATGGGATGTCAATAAGTGCCAACATTTTCAAAACAAAGAGATTGTACTTTATAGCAAAATAAAATTTTGAGAGGATTCTATTTAAATCAATAAATACAATCACTAATAATTTAAAAGAACATAATTTTTTGTCAACAAAATATTCATATATTTAAGAGTACATCCATTATTTATCTTTGCCCTGGTGATGCCTCAATTATAACAACAATTCTAGTTGACACAAAAGTAAATCTAATTCATGTTTAAAAGATAAGAACCATTTACCACTGGTTCTCATGCTTAAAAATCACTAATGTAAAATAATTTGTTTCTTCAGATAGATTATTCATATACATGGAGTTTATACATATCCTGTAAAGACAACTTTAAAGGATATATGAAAATTAAGAACAGTTTTTATCCTGGGATTCTGTTTGACAAATTATTTACTAGAGTACCAGTATAAGCTCAAGGGAAGAATTAAGAAGTTTATTTCCAACATCTGGATTTAAAATGCAGATACATATATAAAAATCACTTTCAAACTTGAAGGAGGCTGTCATGCACTTGGCCAAAAGAAATAAAGTTAAGGAGAAAAAGAGGTAATAAAGAAAGGTCATGGATTTAAAAAAAAATATTGACCATATATGTTTCTTTGCTCTGAATAACAAAGGATGGTAAAAAGAGCTCATAGACACTTTTGTCTCATCACTGAAAAATGTCCTTTTAAGAAACACAGCTAAACACAGAGGTGTGTTGGATATTAACCTGAGTGTTTTAGGCTTCATCAGAGAATTGCCTCTTTTCCTCTAACCAGAGAAGCTTACAGTGCTCTTATGAGCATCCCTAAAACCCCGAGTTTATCTTTTAACATTTCCTTTGTGCTTTACCTCTCATTGTTAACTACTAAATTCCCCTAGTCAGCCGTGGTTACTTATAAAGTCAAATCTTCTGGTGACTCTAGATTTTGTATCTGTATTGAATCACTTGTGTATTTTTTCCCCCATAACCATTTTGCATTTTCCTATAGAACAACATTACTTGTTTAAACTCAGAATGATTGTGAATGCTATGCTCCTAATATTTGGAAGTTAATTGACTCTGAAATACACGTAGTCCTGGACACCCTTCATAACTATTTGACTCAGGCTTCAGTCATTATAGTTTCTAACACCTCAAAAAGCTGGGTCCCAAGAAGTGACTTGGATGGACCCAGGGAAAGGAGAAAATCTGCCCTGGTTTTGATGGGACAATGTAGAAAGCATAGAGCACTGTCTTGATACAAGCTGTTATGACTTTAGAGATAGGACCCATGGCATAGGGAAAGCTATATCGGCCCAAGGATTTAGTCTGGAAATTACAATCAAAATCCAGCAGGCATTTTATCACCAGAGCCCAGAGAACTAAGTTGTAGAATCTATATCTCTTACTTTGCTTATACAAATAACTGCAAATATTAATAAGACGTAAGCTAAATTGTTTAATATATACTAGCAGCAA
This sequence comes from Sorex araneus, assembly GCF_027595985.1. NCBI lineage: Eukaryota > Metazoa > Chordata > Mammalia > Eulipotyphla > Soricidae > Sorex > Sorex araneus. Next base: position 225,612,920 of record NC_073313.1, on the reverse strand, counting down.
AGGAAAGAGAAAAGCAATATAGATGCCCCTAGGTGAACTCTCAGTATATCCCCGGAAGACAGAGTGTCTCTTTGAGTTAATTCCTCCCAAGAGAATCACTTGGTCGAAACACTTTATCTCTGTAAATGATCAATCACATTCACGTGCAGTCCTGTACCTCATACCCCTTCAGATGATCTCTGTAGACTACCCAGTTCTGGAATTAAACGGGCCATTTTGACCATCTATCCATGAGTCCCGTCTCTTTGTATCTCTGCTGAGGAGGTTGGGATGCAACTCTTGGCCACCAATTCACAGAAGTGTGATAGGATTATGGCGCCAGAAAGCATTTCATTTCTTCCATGGTTTACTGCAAATAGCTAGGTCCCAGTTGTGCCAGAGTTCTACGGTAGACAGATGACCTTATATAGAACTGCAGAAGTGACATCTGTTTGTTTCTTGGGTCATTGTATTTTCTTCTCAAACAATATTTAAGTAGAGAATAGAAGTGGAGAGCAAACTCTGCTCCTTTCCCTGACAATGTGAAAAATGATGCAAAAGTTGTAAATATGTACCTTTGAACTTTTTCAATAATGTATGAAATATGTAAAATAAATCAAAATTATTTTACACTTTAAATCAATAATCTCCTGTGTTCAGTTCTCCAAACTGTTTGTCTATCAAGAGACGCTTTCAGCTTTGAAACTGAATGTCATTTTCTGCTGAATTCTCACCTCATTCTCTCTATATGTAACCATATATTTATGCCCACATATTTCCACATGCAAGACTATGCAAGTATATTATGCAAGTAGCTATGTTTTTTTCCTACCAAAGCAAGAAATTTTATTTACTAAATTATTGATCCAAGGAAATAAGACATTTCATATATGTTTTGAAACATTCTTTTTCTATTATTTTTTATTCCTCTTTAGTTCATTATGGGCTGGAGTGATAGAACAGCGTGTAGGGCATTTTTGCTTGCATGCGGCCGACCCAGGTTCAATTCCTCCATCCCTGTCAGAGAGCTAGACAAGCTACCAAGAGTACCCCGCCTGCACAGAAAAGCCTGGTAGGATCCCCGTAGTGTATTCAATATGCCAAAAACAGTAACAACAAGTCTCACAGTGGATACATTACTGGTGTCCGCTAAAGCAAATCGATGAGCAATAGGATGACAGTGATACAGTGATTAGTTCGTTATATTTATCTAGCTATATGTATATATGCATATAATTTACCACAAATGTCTCATATCAAAATATTCACTTACACGCCATCGCCAGATAGAGCCCCAGTGACACTGAGCTTCTACTAACAGAGCTCCAGTATGCAGGACTGATACATCTCCAAACCGCGGGGGGCACTGGAATGGGGCGGCTCCAGCCCAGTTTCCAATATGTCCCGGCGACCGGAAGTCACACCCTCAGCACCATCTTGCCATAACCTGCAGTGAAGAATCGGGGCCATTCTGGCAGCACCGCAAGCTGAAGGTTGCTCCAGACCCCAGACCAGGCCAACAACACTGGGGTGCCAGATGGGGAAGGTACAGCCAGCATGCCTTCTCCAGATGGAGCCCAGGTGATACTGAGTTTCTACTAACATGTCTTCAGTATGTGGGACTGAGACATCTCCAAACCATGTGCCCTTATGTGGCCGGGCAACCTTTCCTGATACACAAAAAATATGCTCAGGAATGGCTCTGCCACCCCTGAGTGTCTATTATCCCAGAGGCACATAAACCAATCTCAAAATGCAGTGGCTGCTGGCAGATATACTCCTGGACTCTGAACTAAGCTACAACCTTGTGCAGCCCCGGGAGGGAAAGGGTTTCTGTCCCTTGGCCTTTTGCCCCCTGGACAGCATGGCGACCGCCACCGTTCAGAACCAGTTGGACAGAGAGGTAGGAGTTTGCAGTGATGAGATGGGATGCATGGGGAATCTTACGATGGGGGAGGCAGAACCGGCCCTGCATCCTGCCCAAATGAGACCATAGGCAGTCACCCATGAACAGCTCCTCCTCTCCTGAATAGCCATGATCCCAGCACCACAGAAACTAATCTCAGAATGCAGCGGCTGCTGGCAGAAATACCTCTGGACTTAATACCAGAATTCCAAATCTGGGCGGCCACTTTTGCGACCTTGCAACATCATATGCTCTTTGTTACCAATAATGGAAAACATATAATCTAATGATGCCATTCCGACAGGTCTGACTGTTGGGGGGAAAACTCCAAATAATGATAGTGAGTTTCCTGTCAAAAATTAAATGCAATCAAAGTAAGGAAAGAGTAAAGTGAAAATCACATGCCACACAGGCAGAGGGGTAGTGGGAGGGGTGTTATGCTGGGGTTCTTGGCGGTGGAACATGTGCACTGGTGAAGGGATGGGTGTTTGAGCATAGTATGACTGAGACTTGATCCTAAAAGCCCTGTAACTGTTCTCATGGTAACTCAATTAAAAAATAAATAAATAAAAAAATAAAACTTAAAAAATATTCACATACAAATTTTCTCAAATAAAATAGAATTATCTAAAATTTGTTTATCTCTTTTTATTTTTCAACTTGTTTTGATTTTTGATAATGAATCTAATATAATTTGTGGGAATATGTGGGAGAACTTCTGTGAGCTCAATTTTAGCATCATTCTATTGAATTTATATTCAGCAAACATCCTTTGAGTACCTGAATATAGTTCTTTATCTTAAAATTTTTGGAGTTAAATTTTGAAAAAGTTATGTATGTAAAAAAAATCACAAAATGTATCACAAAAATGCCAAACATGGGGGCTGGAGTGATAGCACAGCGGGTAGGGCGTTTGCCTTGCACGCGGCCGACCCGGGTTCGATCCCCAGCATCCCATATGGTCCCCTGAGCACCGCCAGGAGTGATTCCTGAGTGCAGAGCCAGGAGTAACCCCTGAGCATCGCTGGGTGTGACCCAAAAAGCAAAAAAAAAAAAAAAACCAAACATGATATTGAAAACAAACTTTCTCAATTGTTATAGAAACAAGCATAGAGTTTTGCTTAAAGTTCTTTTTTAAAAGTACATTACAGAAGTTATAAATATTGCACATTGCACAGACATAATGACCTTTTTTTTCATTGCTGAGAAATTTCAAAGATAGGGAAATGTGTTTAATTATCTCTGTGATCGGTCATCACATTCTATGGATTTAAAGTGATTTAATTTATCAAGGAATAAAGCTGGTTCATATGTTAAATAGGCACTTTCAAACAATTTTCTTGGAGGCTAGAAAGAAAGTGGAACAGGTATGATACTTGCCTTGCATAGCTAACCCAGGTTCATCTATAGCATCATATATTATCCCACGAGTCTATCAGGAGTGATTCCAAAGTGAATAGCCAGGAGTAAGCCCTGAGCACAGCTGAGTGTGGCCCCAAAACAAAAATAAAAACGGATTTATTATTCAACTTATTCCTCATCTTTTTTTCTCATTTAAAAAAATCTTTATTTTATACTCAATATTGATAAGGAAAAAAACTTTATGGAAGTTATGACAGATGTATTAGTTTCATATTATAGAAGTTTGTTCAATAATTCTCAATATCTTAAGTTCTGTGTGTTCCATTTTACTTATTTCGACTGAAAGTAGAGGTTATTTCTCTAAAAATAGATTATGAATTACATCAGTTCACAGCATTGGTTTTGCAAAGTATAAAGATATTTTAGGAGACCTGAACTTAGTTTTTTTGTTCCCATTAGGGAAGAGAGAGAATGCTAAAGACTAATATGAATTAAAAAATTGCATGTAAATAGGAGACTAACACCCAAGAACAGTAGAGATAATGGCCAGGAGGATGCTCCGTGGCTTGGAAACCGGACTCAAATGCTGGGGGAAAAGGCAGCTGAGATAGAGAATGGACCACCAAGGAAGTGATGTTTGGAGGGCTCGCTCAGGATGGGAGATATGTGTTGAACGTAGACTAAAGACCGAATATGATGACCACTTAGTATCAGTATTTCAAACCATAAAACCCAAAAGGAGAGAGAGAGAATAAAAGAGAATGTACCTTCACAGAAGTCAGGTGTGTGTGGGGCTGACGGGAGGAATACTGGAACATTGTTGGTGGAGAATGGTCACTGATGGAGGGATGGGTATTTGATCATTGTATGACTGGAACGCAATCACAAAAAGTTTGTAAGTCTGTAACTGTACCTTATGGTGATTCATTAAGAATAAAAATTTTGGGGCTGGAGTGATAGCACAGCGGGTAGGGCGTTTGCCTTGCACGCGGCCGACCCGGGTTCGAATCCCAGCATCCCATATGGTCCCCTGAGCACCGCCAGGGGTAATTCCTGAGTGCATGAGCCAGGAATGATCCCTGTGCATTGCCGGGTGTGACCCAAAAAGCAAAAAAAATAAATAAATAAAAAATAAAAAAAATAAAATAAAAATAAAAATTTTTAAAAACCAAAAATAAATTAATTAATTAAATAAAAGATTCTGCATATTAAAAAATAAAAAATTACTGATATTTTATGATGTATTATGCAATATTAAAGCATTAGTATTCTATTCATGTTGCATATACAATATAATAAGATGTATTTACATATTGACATTATTTATTTAATTTGTTTGCTATTGAAGCCACTCCTAATAGATATCAGGGCTTACTCCTGAAGAGCCGAGTCCTGTGTTCAAGTTCTGGCAGGACACTGGAGGCCATATGAGGTGCCAGGGATTGAACTTTAGTAGGCAGTAGATAGGCAAATTCCTTACCTGCTGTACTAGCTCCCTAGTTCAACTGCTAATATTAATATCATTATGTATTTACAAATTTAAAATAATTTGGAGTTCATTTTTGACAATATGATTTATAAAATGTTAAACAGCTGTCCACTGGATAGTTTTCTTTTTTTCTGACTATGAACAAAAAATATTGACCATTAAACTATGAGAAGAGGTTATTGCTCATATTTATGCTGCATTGAGATTTTAGTAAAATTAGGTAAAACAGTGATAAATTGGTATTTAGAAAATAACATTTTAATCTAACTTTTTTTCAATTATGCTTACATAAATTTGTTACCATCTTCCTGTTAATATTTGACCACAATGGCCACATAACAATATATAAAGGTTACTCTTTACATAAAAGGATTTTAATTGATTTTTAGCCAAAATAGTCTTTATGTGTCAGAGCTACAGTAAATTAATTACTACATGGAATTGAACTACAGGAAGAAAACAAGTGTTTTCTTCTGTGATGGTTTGCTTCACTAAACAAGCTCAATCACTAATTAACAGAATAATGTGAAATTTAAGTAAAAGTGGACAAGAGTCAGAAAAAATATTAGAAAATATCAGGAAGGAAATCATTATAAGACAAAAAGTAACTTACTAAAGAGAGAATTTGATCCCTTTTAGAACAATAAAATCTCTCAAGAAAATAATATTCAAAGTAAGCATTTATTCCCATTGTACAAATAGATCACATACAACAAAGTAAGTCAGTAAGGAATAAAATTAGGTGTTAGCACGTATCAAAGACAATGAAGTATAGATACACACAGACACACAGAAATCTTCAAGATACATGCCTCAAATCAAGAGCATTGTAGATACTTATTATAACACAATATTAACATTTGCTCATCAATATGTTCACTATTAATAGTCCTCAAACTTCTGAACAACTGTGTTCAGTTATTCCTGCAAGCATTTTTCCACTTTATATTGTACAACAATCGTGTCTCTTGGAAGCAGGAGGGGCAATCACAGAAGTCATATTTAAGGTCTCACTTCATTTTGGGAGGCCATATTGAATTGCCTCAGCAAGTCTCATCACCAGTGCAATGTTACTGGGTTAAGAAAGTGTTTTTTAGCCCAACATTAGGGGCAGGTGGGTGATAATAATCTGTTGAACTGTGATAGACTGTATCATATTATGAATTATTATTCCAGGCAGAGATATTGTACAGGAGGTAAGGTGTTTGCACTGTATCAAATGAACCTGGTTCAGATTGGTTCTTAACTCAGCACCACTCATGGTTGCCAGAGCTTGGTCAGGGGTTACTCCTAAGAACAAAGTTAAGAATAACTCCTGAGTACTGAGTGGTACAGTTCTATTGTTACACTTGTAGGAATAGATATACTACAGATACTATCTATTTAACTGGTTGGACAATGTTTCTCAAGTAGAAGCTCTAGAATTAAAACACATTTTGATTTAACTTTGACCCAACTGTCTATATCATTGTGTCATTTCATCTCCTTGATATTGTTCTGATAATAGAAAAAGAAGCACATATATACAGGTACACACATATTGACACCTATAAATCCAGAAGCTGTAGATATTTTTATTCAATAAAAAAATCTTTAAACTTATATTTGCCGATAGCTTGAAATTATGAATGGAATCTTCAATATGCAGTTTTCAAGGGATTTGTCTTTTTGAACACTGTAACCTCAGAGTTAAAATACATACATTTGTTTAGAAGATATATTTTGAAAGCAACATTAAAATGCATAATTTAAGGACATTATTTGTATAAAATAGGAGTTGAAATATATAATAGTGATACAATTTATCACTAATCACTTAATAAAATAAGAAATAGATATTAACTATAGATATGAACTCACATTTTTAATGTCATTTTCAAAAGAATAAAGGCAGTTCAACAGCTTCCTTGAAATAGCACCATATACATCTAGAGCTAGTCTCTACTCCATTTTAAATAATTTTGAGAAGCGTGGGTCAAGTTAACAGTGTTAAGTTTAATGTTGAAATAAAATGCTCTCAGTAAAACGCTGAGGATGCTATTCACATTATATTTGAAATTCTATTTTAGAACAAAATATGTTTGCATAAAAATGTGTTATCAGGAAACTGAGGAGGAAGGGAAAACTTATAGTCAGACATGCTCATCGATCTGTTTCAGTTACTGAAGTTGAGTTCCACATGTGTTTACATGCTAAAAGCAAATTAAATGAGAAATATAGAGTGATAATTGCTATCTATTAGGGAATGCTATTTAAATTTATAAAATCTCTCTTTTGGGGCCTGGGGAAATGCCAAGTTTGTTCAATAGCCCAATGTAAAGGATGAAAAATGCTATGTTATGAAGAACTAAATTATCATATATGCAAAAGCTCATTGGTATTATTTTCCCAATTGCAAAAAAAAAACCACTTTTTTCTGTGAATAAGGCATTATTATTTATCACTGTATCACTGTCATCCCGTTGCTCATCGATTTGCTCGAGCGGGCACCAGTAACATCTCCATTGTGAGACTTCTTGTTACTGTTTTTGGCATATTGAATACGCCACAGGGATCTTGGCAGGCTCTGCTGTGCGGGCGAGATACTCTCAGTAGCTTACTGGGCACTTCGAGAGGGGTGGAGGAATCAAATCCAGGTCGGCTGAGTACAAGGCAAATGTCCTCCCCTCTGTGCTATCTCTCCAGCCCATTATTAGTATTTATAAATAAATTATAGCCTAATTATTTTTGGATTTTGAATAAAACCTTGTCCTATATTAATCACTGTCACTGTCATTGTCACTGTCATCCTGTTGTTCATCGATTTGCTCGAGCGGGCATTAGTAATGTCTCTATTCATTTCTGTCACATGCTAGTGTAGCTCAATGGCGTATTGGGGCCTCTTTCAGGATCATCGGAATAAGGACCGTCTTGTTACATTTTTTGGCATATCAAGTATGCCACAGGTAGCTTGCAAGGCTCTGCCGTGCGGGTGGGATACATTCAGTAGCTCGACAGGCTCTCTGAGAGGGATGGAAGCTTTTGGGGTGGCCTCTAATTGCCTTTACAGGTGTTCCCAGTCTGCTGAATGTAAGCTTTTAGTCAACTAGCATGTTGTAACGATCTGCACACTGACAAACACGCACCTGCCTGTGTCTCTGGACAGTATCTGGAACATTTGTGGCCTCAGGCTGATCTCCTTGAGGTTGTTGGAGTGCGCCCGGAGGTTGCTGAGCAGCGGGCAGAGCAAGACCCTATCGCACAGGGTCTGTTCCAGGTCGAACACCTGTGCGAAGTGCCAGGTCACCCAGTGGTTGGCTGACAGCACCGCACAGTGGATGAGCCACTGTGCACACTGCTGCCATGGCTCTGTGTCTGATGGCACTTCAACTTGGCCCGGCTGGAGCAGGCAACGATGCTGAGACCACAGCCATGGTTTCTCTGTGTCCTGCCAATGCCATTTTGTCTGAATCTTGCAAAACAGCCGGCAATGTCCATCAGAATCATGCTCAGCGTTCCAGCAGGAATCACGTGTATAGAGTTCCATGCCTGGTGTGCTCATTGTCTAAGGCAAGATGGTGAGCCAGATTTGGGAGAGTGCAAGGGGTTTGAGTGGTGTTGGCACCATCTTGCCTCCAATCAAATATGGTGTGGTAATTTTGGAAAATGAGTTGGGAATGTCTTATGATGTGAGTCCTGGCCATGAAAGTGGCCACACGGTTTGGGAATATGTTCACTCATACGTGAAGCTTGGCCAAACATTGGGAAAGTGGTCTGGAGCATGACGGTGGTTGGGTTATGGAGGCCAGCTGTTGGGGCTGGGTCCCTTGGAGTGGGGAGGGCTCTCACCCCCCCCCCGTGGGGTGCTCCAAGTTAAAAAAGCCTGGCGCAGAGTCCAGTGGCATGGTTATGGGAGACACATTTTATGCTCCCTTCCGGGAAAAGCAGCTGTGAGTTCACTCATGACCTATATTAATATATGTAATATATTTGCATATATTTAAATATTTCTTGGGTAAGTATATTTCATGACCTTTGAGCTGCTAACACACACAAATAAGTACAATTTTTTTTAAAACTCAATAGATGTTGTTACATAAATAATGACAAAAAGTTATATCTGTCTGAAGAGATAGGACATGGGTTAAGACACTTGCCTTGCACACAACCAATTCAGGTTCAAACCCTATCTACATATTTTATTCCCTGAGCCTCACCAGGAGTGATCCCTGAACACAGAGCCAGGAGTAAGTCATGAGCTAGGTGCAATACAACTGCCTCACTCCCAAAATAGTGATGCTGCGGATGAAGAAATAAAAGTGTGGGTTAAAATTTACTAACCTGTGTAGTTGTTAAAAATAACCTAAAAGCATGATAAAACAAAATATAATTAAATCTTTAAGTTACTTAATTTTTCTCACTTTATATTTTATGCATAGGAAGTAACATTTCATGCCACCCATGATAGCTCTCACTTAATGACCTAACACTGAAAAAAATTTTTTTGACATATTACACTTTTGGATGATTTAACAAAGTCATGGATTAAAGTATTGTACTGTGTAATACTGTTTGAACAAAGGCATAATGTTCAATGACAATGGTGTAATATTTTAGAATATTTCTTCTCCATGTGCATTTGCTCATTAGTAGCCAGAAGCTTAAGTAGAAACCTTCCTAAAGACATAAAGATTCATAAAATTTACACAAGGTCTATATTTTTCCTACAAAAAGAAACGCCATTATATTTTTGCTACCTTTTTTCAACCTTGTCAACTTTAGCAAATAATTCATCATTTGCGTTTTTACTGTTCATATTAAAATATATCACATCAATATATGCACATTTCTTTCCCTTTCCACATACAAAACCCAATTGTTAAACTCCAAACTCAGTTGTCAGCAATTGTTTATCAAAAGTTTTATTTAAAAGGAAGCAACTCTGAGTCTGGTTTGCTATTATCTGCTATTATTTGTTATTCTAAGTACGAGGAAATTTTAGAGGTACTGGAGAGTTTCCCCCATTTTGCTAGATAGCATCTAATGATAATGGCCTTAACATGATGGGAAATTAATTGAGAAAGCATTTCTACCCTGCCATAATTTTATCATCCATTCTATTGCTGCTATTAGCAGGAATCCTTAACCCCATGGGTGTTTCAAGTGAATCTCTTTTAGCAGAGCTAACAGCCTGGAGGTCATACTGTTAGCTATTCCCATCAGCCGGGTGTCAAATCATTGTCAAAAAGAAATTACTGGTGTATTCATTTTTTTTCAGCTTCTAGCTTTTTGCTGTGGTATGTGAGATGATTTGTAGAGAATTGTTCCGGGGTGGGGGATGCACATAAAGCTTTGGTGGACACTGAAGGCTTCTTTCTACAAATTAATTTGGATGTGTGAGGCATTGTCTGTGATCAAACTTACTTTTCATAAGAAGAATCATGGATTCTAATTCCTCTTTGACATCATTTTTTTAACTGAATTTAATATACAGGACCAGTCTACTTGTGATATTAAACATGGCTTAAGAATTAGTAGACAATTCCCCCCTCACCCTGTTGAAAAACAATCTTATTGTGTAGCTTATTGCTACACTAGCAATAAATACAACAAGATCATATATTAAAATATTGGTTTCACTTGACTGGGCACATAATGCAGTGGTTCATACACATGCATTTTAAATATTTAGATGCAACTTGCAAACACACAAACACTTGAATTAAGCAAGACATACAATTCAAAGAAAAAATATGCTCTTATTTTCAATTCTTTGAAATCTATTATTTCTGTCTTGTAAGATATAAAGCAAGCAAACCTTATGTTTTTCTGTTCTGTATTCACAATAATATACTGTGGACTACAGTGCTTTTTCAAATATAAAAATAATTATAAATCCTCATGCTTAAAATTGTATAATAACCTCTAGGCTCTAGACCACAGGTATTTCCTTCCGAATAATTATGGAATCAAATAGTAGAGTGAGGACTGCTGTTTATCTTGTCTCGGCAGGTATTGAAGTAAATGGAGAGAACGACTGAAATGTGACATATGATAGTGGCACATAGGAGGATTTTATTCACATTCTAAATCAATTGTATTTGGAAAACAAAGTAGTACTTTGATAAGAATAGGCATGCTGAAATATAGTTACACTTTCTAAAATCTTTCACACATATTGTAATGCCTTTAACAAGTTATCAAAAGACATTGTGCTGAGACTGGGGTTTCTTTGTTTTAAGTGGACATTGAATCAATAGCAATGCTGTGCTCTTCAGAATACGACAATAAGGCTAACATATTTTTATAAAGAGAAGAATGGAAATAAGTATAACCGAGTTACTAATTGCAAGAAGCATATAGCCTTACGGGTAATACTGATTTAAACTAAGAATTAAAGGCAGACATATACATAGTTGAGGAATCATTACCTATGGTTTACAATCAAATGTTAAGAATTGCATTCATACACAGAGAAAATGTTTTCTATAAGAGAGTTGTTGCTCTTTCAAAAATTGCTAATTCTTTTTTTTTTTTCCTTTTTGGGTCACACCTGGCAATGCACAGGGGTTACTCCTGGCTCTGCACTCAGAAATTACTCCTGGTGGTGCTCAGGGGACCACATGGGATGCTGGGATTAGAACCCGAGTAGGCCGCGTGCAAGGCAAATGCCCTACCCACTATGCTATCGCTCTAGTCCCACAAACATTGCTAATTCTTAATAGCATAAATAAATCTGCCATAACTAAACGTGTCAAAAGTCATATAGAAAATTCACATTTCACTTACTATGTTTTTAATAGGAGACTTTTTAAAATAGGATTCAGGAATGTCATTCACTGACAAAGTGTATGTCTTATAGAATAGACCTGGATTTTACCTCTTATAACAGCAAAATAAAAAGAGTTACAGTCAAAGATTAACAACAAGAAAAATCTAAAAAACAGTTATATTTTCCCAAAAAATATTGACAGCTAAAATTGTTGAATATTTATAACTATTGGTAAAAGGGAAGTTTCACTGCATTTTAGTCATAATTATTTGAAAACTCAGTGTGCAAGACAGAAAAAATTGTTCTGGATGTGGTACAAGGATTAAAATATTTCTAATGACAGTGTTGGGTTATTATATTGATGGACAAGTAATTTTGGATTACATATCAAAAATTATAAATAGATTGACACAAATTTCAAATAATTATTTAAAAATGAATCTTCCAAATTTCTAAAAATAAGTAAATACATTTGAATTAAATTACATCCATTTTTCTTCATTATATAAATCCAAAATATATTGACTTTATGTTAAATAAATATTACCTAATATTTGCTATTTGATATCAAATTGATACTGGATATTATTTAATATTTCCCATATCGCTGATGACATCATTCTCATAACATCAAATATCAGCCAAGCGGCACAAAATGTTGGCCGACTTCGACCGTGAGTGTGGAAAGGTTGGACTGCAACTGAATCTCACGAAGACAATGTTCATGAGAAACAGACTAGTTCCTGATGTTCCATTTGCTCTCAATGGAATGAACATCTCTGAATGCAGCAGTTTTGTGTACCTAGGTCAAGAACTCAGCATGACAAATGACCTGGCACCTGAACTGTGCAGGAGGAAGAGAGCAGCGTGGAAAGCCTTCAAGAGCGACGAAGAAGTGGTTAAGAGGACTAAGAGCCTCTGGCTCGGGGCACATCTTTTCGACTCTACCATTCTTCCTGCACTAACATAAGCCTCAGAGACCAGGGCCCTACGCAAACAGGATGAGAATGCTATTCAGGTATCCCAAAGAGGAATCGAAAGAGCTGTGCTAGGAATATCATGTTTCACTCAAGTGAGAGAAGGAATCCGGAATTCCGACCTCTGTCAATGGTCAAGAATCAGGGACGCTGTCTCGTTTGCCAACGAGTCCAAAATCAGATGGGGTGGACACATAATGTTTAGAGATGACCTAAATGGACTAGAGCTGTTACCAACTGGATTCCACGGGACGTCAAAACAATGCATGGCCACTCTCCTCCGAGTTGGTCAGACTTCTTTGTCAAGACCCTGAATGAATGATTTGAGGCTCTTTATGTTCCTGGAGCGAGCAGATGCCATGGGGCTACAATAGCACATGACAGGGATGAATGGAGACATTACTAGCGCCCACTCAAACAAATTGCTGAACAATGGATGACAAGTAATATAAGTGATACAATATTTGATGATTTGAAGTGTTTACATATACTGTAGGATATACTGCCCCGTCACCCCCGGCAGTAGTTGTTTACAATATACCAAACATGATAATTTGGATTCAGGAAGCTAATAAATTTCAACTCATTTACTAATTCTAACAGCACATTAATGATTCAGTACCATAACTGTCATTGATATCATTGTACTCTGAAATATGGATTTTTATGTATTACTTAAAAGTCTGGCAACATACTGAAAAGTTATGAAAAAGATAGTGCTGTTTGTGTTGCTATAACTCCATTCAGGTACATATCAGATATTCATCTATTTATAAGCAGTACAATTTTTCTTATGAGTATTTTCCTAATAAAATAAACCATTATTATGTATTAAAAATTTGCATTTTGCTCTAATATTAAGAAAGAGAAAATGCTATTTAAAAATAGTATGTTTCTTTAAGTTCTCTCATTGAGTTCATTGAATTAAGATTCCTGATTGAAAATTAAGTCATGCATATGTGTGTGTATGTGTGTGTGTGTGAGAGAGAGAGAGGTTAAGAATACAAAATTACTTCTGTTTTAATCATGAACTTTTGCACACACATTAGTCTACCTTAGAGTGAATTCCCTAACTGAATATAATTGCTGTGGCTTTCATCTCCAGCAAAAATAACATAAGAAAAATGAAACTTTGACTCAAGAAAGAGACCTCTTCTGAGCAAATTTTGCTCAGGATTAGATTAATATCATGTTATTCACAATTCCTCTGCATAGAGGCTTAGCATGTCTTTAGATTGCACATTATAATGCATTCTTTTTTCAAAAACAAATCTGCATCATATTTATTATAATTTTGTATCTCTACCTTTCTGTGTTTTGCTCTGTCAACTGTTAAAAGATTTTCCTGGAGGGAAAATTGAGCTTCCTATCCATGTGCATAGATCATAGTGTGAATAGAGCGTGCCACACTCCTCTTCACATGAAGGAACATTGGTGAAAAGCACTGAAATATAATTGGCCTCAACTCCTGGTGTTATCCCTGGAAATTGCTTTATTCCTATGTCTTCTGATCTGTGCAGCAAGGACAGCTCTTAAATTCATACTGTCTTCAATGGCTATACCACAACTCTTTAAAACATAAGCCTCAAGTGTTACTGAGGTGACAAGAACTGCTATTTCCCCCCCCCCAAGACATTGCATATATATTTGATGAGGTGTATATGTGAAGGTAGTTCCTGGAATTACAAAATTACTAACAGTACTAAGTAAGTTTGGCTGGTGAATCCCATCGTCTGGTAATGTGTTTATGTTCTGTTTATATCCAAATTACATGAGACTGCAGCATTTATTATTAAAAGACAAACTGTTCTCTCTTCTCTATTAATTGAAGCATCACTTATTGCTTGTATTGTTAATATATTAAACATACATTTGAATATGGTCCTTGTCCAAATTTCATAGTCAGTGATTTCAGAGCGCAAAACATATCCTCTCAACTTGATTAGCTGGCTCCCCCTGGTAGTTGGGTTGAGGGGAGGGGTGGATAGAAGCAGCATTGGTAATTTTTCAGCTCATTAGGTGCATATTCATCTTAATGGGGCATCAAAGTTTAAAACTATAATGCATTCCCCTCATTTAATCCACCAGAGAGCATGCATAGTAACCACATGAAAGCGGAAAGGATTTCAACACTTTGAAGCTGCACAAGCAGGTGTCATCTTTCCCCTTAGGCAGAATGGAAATGGAAACTTGATGAGTCTAATTCTGCCTTGGTAACCCCCTTTGCTGCTCCCTCACCATCCGGAGTGGATGGATGTACAGCAGTGCATCACCTCAAATAAAACACAAATTCAATTGCCATCGGCTACATTCTTAGAGAGTGGGGGTGGAAAGGAAGGAAACATGACCTAAGTTATTTTGTCTCCAAAGAAGTCTTCTTATCCATTCCTTCCACACACATTCATTAACACCTCTTTCCTCCGTGCAACACTCTGAAGGATGCTGGCAGAGTAAAAGTATCTAAATTCCCCAAAGCAGTCAACGAGGCACAAAAGTTCTTTTACATTTTATCAGAAATAGCTCAAAGATTTTAAACAAATATTAAAATGAAAAATATTCTAGCTGATTTTTCTCAGGCAAACTTAAATGTGCATCTGGTCTACCAGTCATTTCATAATTAGTTGTTACATACTCTTTTCTTATACCCAGGTTGAGATAATATCTGTATTTAGTCTTGCTATATACTGTGAGATTTATTACTCAGCTTCTAAAAACCAGTTGACTATTAACTTGTAAATGAAATCTGATTTAAATGATTTGAGGTTGTTGGTTTTTTTTTTTAATTTTAAACCTAGTTACAGATAACATGAAATAATCCCACTTTCATTTTAGGGTAAAAAGAAAAATGAGAAGGATTGTTTACGGAGACCTCACCTGGCACCGACAGAGGAACAGAGACAAGTAAAAGTCAAGAAAATAGGAGAGGGTTATTGTGTGCACTTCCAGGCAAAACCCTACGAACCTTTGATGAGGCTGGGATAGAGCCGTGTCCTGGGAAAGACTAGGCAGGCTTTTGTTCCTCATCCAGTTCTCTGGGATGAGTAAGAGACCAGTGGGAGAGGTGTGTTTCACCTGGCCTTCTGGGAGTCGGATGAGGAAGCATGGAATGAAGCCTGGTGGGTTCCTATAGCCAGGAAGGCCGTGTGCCCCATCTTTGCACTGGGGGACAGGTGACCTTTGATTCTGTGAATGTCACTATTTCATCAGCCGGCCACAATTCAGTCCTGAGTAAACCTAACTTACTGTTGGTTTTGGTTATGTGACAGAGAGTGATGAGCCATATCTCTCTAGCTTCTTCAGACAAAAACAGGGTTATTGCTTTTGGGGGCAGGGGGCGGGGTTTCACTCAGAAGGTCAGTTGGCAACCAGGAGTACTAGTAGAGGAGCATATAATTTTAGGTGGTTCTGGAGATATCCTGTACCAGAGCCTGGATGAATTTCAGGTGGCAGTGTGCTAAGATAAAAAACAGATGACCCGGAGAGAAAAAAAAATGCTACTATTAAAATTAATGGCCCTACCAGTCACTCTGTAGAACCAAAATATGGTGTCTATAGAGGGCAAGTCACAGAAATATAGTTTTCTTTTCACCTTCACTTTAAATGTTTCCAATGGTTTAACAAACTTGGCTTTTCTTTTGCATAAATACAGCAAGATTGGAGAATTCTCTATTTGGGATCACACCATTATTTTCTGAGAAATCCTGGGGGTTGGCTAAGAGCAGGAAACACACCAATAACGGCATTAATATTCTACCTGCCGTGCCGTGTCTGGGGTACCCCAGGCTTGGCTGTTGTGAAAATGCCAAAATGTTGTGATCAGGTGCCAAAATGAGTTGGAGGTGGCCTTAGGAGGCCTCTTCAGTTTACTGGGCCCTCAAGAGTAGAGAGCAGCCACATCTCTTTTGGGGCTGAGGACAATCCTAGTCCACTGGCCTTCCTTTTGACAATTAGGGTATGACCCCAGGGAGTCAGTCATTGAAGATTCTTCACTTTTCATAGCTGAGGCGATTTCCAATCCTCCTTGAGCCGGACTGCCTTTAGGGTCTCCCTGAGTTTTTTAGGGTACTGATGACAGCACCTGTTAAATATTTGCTCCTGCCATTTAAGCAGTCCTTTTGACTCTGTTTCTCTGGAAAAGGGCTTTGGGCCCCCCCAATACCTTTTTCTGTCTGTATGAGGGGTAGACCCTGTTAGAGAGAAAAGACACTTTTTATCTGGATTTATGTAAAGCAGTATAGTGCCAAGAAGAATCAGAAACATAATGAAGGTGCAAAGAAGAGAGAAAAGCAAATATTTCACTCGACTCACAATGAGATCCAATATGTCCATGTGCTGTGGGTGTTACACAAAAGAATCATTAAAATCTGTAGAGATTAAACCATATATTTTATCATTATGCCTAATTCATTTAATTCCATATAGAAAACCTTGATTCCTAATTATCATAGAGTACTGTAACAGGAGTTCAGCATTAAGATCTGTCTAATAATACAAACTGATCTTCTAAGAAATTTGGAAACAAGTTGCTAATCATGATCTCATTTAGCATGACAAAACTGTATTTTGCAGTACTCTTTCAAAAGTATTGCATCAGTTCTATAGATATTTAAAAGATTTACAGTGCTCACAATTAAAGATTTTATGACATATTACTCTTGGCAAAAGTTCCCTTCACATTAAAACTTAATCAAAAACAAATTGAAAAGTTTTACCTTTCCAATTTCTAGGAAAACAGATATAAAAGGGTTAAAACACAAGGATTACCAAGAAACAGTAAGGATTTCACACTTTTGGATAAAGTATTCTTAAGGTCAAGACTTGGTGACAAAGTTTACAAGAAACAAAGTTATCTTAATAATAGTATATATTTTCATATACGGGGCAGTTAGTAACATAGCATGAAATAAAAAGCTTACTGCTGCCATTTCCCATATTTTCATATTCAGAAACCACTAAAGCCAAAGGACCTGTTACCAGCCAGGTGTATGTTGAAGTGACTCACTTTCTTTTTTTCTTCAGTAAGAAATCGTGAGGCTGGTCTGAAATTTCAGCAAGAAAGCCTGTTATCTTTTAAACATGAATAGGATAAAAGTTTTGCTAACAATTTTAAAGCTCTTGAAACCCATGTTTTAAACTAGACCATTACTCTTTGAACCTGTTTTTATGCACTACAATTATTTCAGCTCACAACATTTTCTAGGTCAGATATTCTAATAATCCAACACAAAAACAAAACAAATATGCGCCTTTAGACATACCAACATAAGGAAACCATTGAACCATCATCAATTTCTATTAAATACAAGAAAACCTTCTTCGACTTAATTTCAATAGCTTCTGTACCTTAGTTATTTTTTAAAGCAGCCTAATTTCTCAGTAAAATTGGATTTCAATCGATCTACTCCAGTTGTTATCTAAACCTTCAAGAATGGCAGGGAGGAAACTGACCCAGAGAAAAAAGATGGGGCAGTCCTCAAGGCAAAAGATAGCCCTGTCCACTTGGGAACCTTGCCCCACGTTTTCCCAATCTCCGTCAGCCTCTATTTCCTACCTATTAAAAATGGGTTAAGAAAATTGTTTTGTTACTAGAAAGCTGGCAAACTAAATTATGGTGAAGTGCTTGTCCTTGAAATTCCAGTTTCTAGGAAAACACAGATATTACCGGGTTTGAAAGGTTACGATTTTCAACTTTCCTAGCATATGGCTGGCAGCCCTTCAACAAGAACAGAGAAGAGACTCCAGGTGGCGGCAAGGACAGGTCAGGTCTGGAACCTGGAATTGGTGACAGAGGGAGTAATAAGGGAGTGGTCGCTGTGGCGGCCACTACATTGATGAAAGAAGCAGGAGCGGATAGCAAGAGCAAGCGGGAGCCCCAAGAAGCTTGTGGGAGGGGACATAAGCTCATAAGCAGCAGACAGAAGTTCTGTGGGAACAGTGCGTGAGTGAGGTGGGAGTGGATGGAGCTCCTTGGGAGAGAAGCCTGCTGCCAGGAAGGCAGCAATGGGGAAGGAGTAATTAGGGAGTAGAGATGATACGAGGAGAAGGGGTGGCCGGGGAGAATCACAATAAAGAGCGCCCAAAAGGAAAGAGGGAGGTTTGTGAGAGAGACAGAGAGAGAGACACACAGAGAGAAGAAATGTGCCTGCCATAGAGCAGGCAGAAGGAGGGAAACTGGGATATTGGTGGTGGGAAGTTGTCACTAGTGAAGGAACAGGTGTTAGAATATTATTGAATACTATTATTATTGTTCATGACTGAAACTCAATCATGAACAACTTTGCAAAGGTGCAGCTCACTGTGATTCAACAAATAATAAAGAATTTTTAAAAGGTTATAAAAATTCTTTATTATTTGCATTTCCATAGAGCTAAACTAAAAATAGCCTAACTAAAGGCCAGAAGGATAACATAACAGTTAAGGCACTTGCCTTGCATGCAGCTGAACCAAGTCTGAATCCCAGACTGCATATGGTCCCCAGAGCAGAGCCAAAAGTAAGCCCTGAGCACCACCAGGTGTGTTCCAAAACAACAATACAATAGCAACAAAAAGATTAGTAACATTAAGTTATCATAGTTTTATAATAAATTGGTAATTGCAAAAACATTTTTATTAAATTTAAGTCCAAAAGCCATCTATGTTCCTGAAGTGATGATACTAAGGAAACATTCTGGAAAGTGTGTACTAATCACTTATTTTTATAGAGCCTTTTAACAGGGGGACCCAGGTCATTGTAGTGATGCTTAGCTGGTAATGAATTTTGAGGTTCAGTGCTTAAGAGCCACAAAGAATGCACCCAACCATATTGAGTGATCTATAGGTGCTGGAAATGAATTCAAGACCTCACCACAGGTTAGGCATCTCTATCTCTTGATCTGTCTCTATAGTTCATATGCTACATTTTGATGGAATATAAGATGTATAACTATATATTGCTCAAGAGTCATATATATCTTTATATATAATCTATATATTTAATTTAATAAAGCTTTGCTATGCTTACATTATTTGTATGTGATCTGAAGAGAAACCAGAGTATACAAATAATGTAAGCATTGTAAAGCTTTTTTAAATTAAAGCTTTATTAAATTGTATGATAGCCTAGTTCTCTCTCTCAGAGAACTTGGCAAGCTACTGAGAGGTTTCCTGCCTGCACAGGAGAGCTTGGCAAGCTCCCCGTGGTGTATTTATATGCTAAATACAGTAACAATGACGGGTCTCATTCTCCTGATCCTGAAAGAGCCTCTAATGTGTCACTGTTGGGAAGGACGAGAAAAGAGAGGCTGCTAAAATCTCAGGGCTAGGACGAATGGAGAAGTTACTGGGCTCGCTCGAGCAAATCAAGGATCAACGGGATGATAGTGATAATGATAATGACATTATTTGTATATAACAGTAATAACAACTTTCACAATGGAAACATTACTGGTGCCCACTGGAGCAAATTTATAAACAACAGGATGATAGTGCTACAGTGTTACAACTACAAAATGTATGTTATATATATTGTGTATCGAATGCCTTTTAAAACATTGACCTATCATTACTATGTTTTTTATTATTTCCTTCTTGCTTGTTTACCTTTGTTCCCATTTTACCTTTAGATTTTTTTCACACTCAGCCGTGCTCAGGAACTATTCTTGGCTCAGTGTTCAGGGATTACTCCTGGAGGAAACATAAGTGGTGTCTGGGTTTGAATCGGTGTTAGCTGTACGCAAGGCAAGCTTCTTAGCCCCTGCACTGTCTCTTGGGCTCCTTTACCAATGATTCTATTTAGATTTAGATCTATTCTATTTGGGCTATTTAGATTTTTATGTGATTATTTTTGTTAACTAGCTTACATTCATATTTGAGTTAATATAGGTGGATAATTTTATTATTCATACCAAACATATTATAGAAGGTCTATAAAATATTATAGAAAATATTATAGAATGATTGAGTAAAATGATATGATAGTTGGGGAGGTAGCTCAGCAGTGGACTGCTTGCTTTTCATCTGTGAAATCATAAGAGTTGATCTCTGGTATCACAAGGAAAAAATGTATTGGAGAAAAAAATTGTTTTCTCCTGACATAATTGCAGGCATTTTTCTTAATCCATAGGGCATCAGGCAATGCCTTCTACTTCCTACCATATATATCAACTGAACTATGAATAAATACACAGAAGAAGCATAATTTATCACTCACTTGAACTCTATACTTTTTCAAATGATTATATTTCTAAAGGAACTTCGAGAAAATAAAGTATCTTCGAAGAAATGAGAGCATTTTCAGTGATATATTAACTGCTACATTTTGAGAAGAATAAGGATTCTTTCATCTTCTGTACAATAGTCATATTTTTAATATTTAGCATTTCTACTGAGTCATATAAAATATAATTATAATGAAATATACTGAAAAAAGTTTATTATACAATACTCACCTTTTTATGAGCATTATTGAAAGGACAAAGTTACTAAAACAAATTATTTTTTTGTTTTAAAAACATGACCTTGTAAGCATAATATAACTACATTTATAGTCATTCAGTAATATAATAGAATGCTTTTAAAATGTGTCTTGAAGAGGGGCCGGAGCGATAGCACAGCGGGTAAAGCGTTTGCCTTGCACTCGGCCGACCCGGGTTCGCCGACCCGGGTTCGATCCCCGGCATCCCATATGGTCCCCCAAGCACCGCCAGGAGTCATTCCTGAGTGCAAAGCCAGGAGTAATCCCTGAGCATCGCTGGGTGTGACCCAAAAAGCAAAAAAAAAAAAAATTTGTCTTGAAGAGTGATTTTTGAGTTTTAATGATATTGTTAGGGGACTCCAGGGGCTCTGGAATTTGATCCCTGTCCTCTGTTCTGTCTCTCCCATTCCTTCTATCCTACTTCCTGATGTATACTCTTGTTATGTTTTCAGATTCTGGTTATTAGTTTTCATTGCTAATTTTCTATACTCTTTCATTATGTACCACATATGAAAGCAATCACACACAGATATTTATTTTATTTTGACAAACATATTCTTGTCTTATATCTCATTTTGACTTATTTTACTTAACATGACACTCTAGTTCTATTCATGTAAAGCAAAATACAAGATCTTATTCTCTATTGTGTATGTATGCAATTTCATTTATCCATGCATCTATTGGTGGTTTTAAGTTCTTCGTTATTAGAAGTGGCACTTCAATGACATAGGTATGCATATATATTTTTGAGTTATTTTTGTGTTATTGTTATAAATACAAAGGAGTGAAATTGTCATGAAAGCTTTTAATACTTAGACTCTTTGTAACTTTAAAATATTTTCAAGTGTCTTGTTAACTGTATATCCATGTTGTATATTACATTGCTAGGGCTTGCTTGTTTTATAACAGAAAGCTTGTATTTTTTTACTATATTTTATTGCACCTTTTTTACCATACCTCGTTCATTTAGAAACCACAATCTCTTCAAAGGCTTTATGTATTTTACTTTTCATTTTATTATTTGAATTTAGATGCTGTATGTAAGTGAAATCTTAGAATTTTTTCTGTGTGATTTAATTAACTTAGCAGTATGCACTCAAATTCTAACCTTGTTGTCATAAATTGCAAAATTACATCCTTTGTCCAGGTGGAGTTGTAGTGTTCTATTGTGTAGACACGCACATTCATAGACATAACACAGCTACTTTATCCCTTTATCCATCAAAAGCACGTAGGTGTTCTGTTTTTATATCTTAGCTTTTATGAATAATGCTGCAAAATAATCATGGTGTGTGCATGATTTTTTGTTGTTTTCTACACAGAAAAATGAAAAATAGAAAATTCTCAAAATTTCTTAAGCAAACAAGACATGACAGAAATGCATGATGCCAAAGAAGACCACTGCACATACTATATAGTAACAAACTGAACTTGTTATGAGAAGTGAAAACATTCCTTAAAACATTCAAACTTGTAGGATGAATCACGAATAACTTGAGAATATGAATAGACAGGTTACTAATAAGGAAATTTTATCAATAACTAAGATCCTTCCAGCAAATAAAACTTCAGGATAAGATAGCTTTTCTGGTAAATTCTATCAATTATTCCAGATAATTGGGGGTCAAGGAAAGAGCTCAAAGCACTGTAGGACATACCTTAAAACTACAAAACTCTGGGTTTTGATCCATGGCCCCGATGTGTATCCTATGTTGATTGAGAACTGCTGGGTTTTACCTAGAAGTTTTCAATAGAGCTGGATCCTCAAGGACTATTGGGTTCGAGTAGTATACTCCTTGGTTGGATTCAAACATCAAACCATTGATATGAGATGGTGGAGCGGGTATTGCTGGCAGTAGCTTCCTATGTCTCCTAAACTGCAAGATATTCCTCCAAATAAATATCAACAAAAATCAGTAGTAAAAATTATTCTAAAACTTTTATAAATATTGAAGAGGGGTGAATACTTTCTAATTCATTTTACAAGTTCAGCATTATAATCATTACATAAAACAAGACAAGGAAATCTCAAGAAAATTAGAGAAATATATACCTAATGTTCCTCAATGCATAGGTGCTTGACAACATAGTAACACACCAAAAAGGAAATAGTACAATAAAACGTCATGTACCATCATCAAGTAAATTTTATTCCAGGTAACATTATTCTAGAGATCCACTGACAAATGATTCAGCATTTGCAAATCAAGTAATACAATCTACCGCTTTAACATAATGAAAGATAAAAATCATATGAATATCTTAATAGTGGCAAAAAATCACTTGACAAAATTCAGCACCATTTATGATAAAACTGCTAAATAAAGTAGATTTAGAATCAATATACTTCAACATAGTAACTGTCATATATGACAAGTTCACAGTTAATGTATCCAGTGGTCAAACACTGAAAATTTTACCTCTCACATCAGGAACAAGGTAAGTATGCCTATTCCCACTAACTTTACTCATCATAATATTGAACTTACTGCTAGAACAATTCGAAAAAGAAAATAAATCAAAATTAAGATTCAATTAAGAAAAATTAAAATTGTCACCTTTTACATGCCATGTAAAACCCTACAGAAACCACCAAAACAAAAAACTCAATATCAATTGCAAGGTACAAAATAAGACAAAAATACGTTGTTCTATACACTACCAATTATAGCACAGCAGTAGGGTGTTTGCCTTGCACGCTGCAAACCTGGGTTCAATTCCTCTGCTCCTCTCAGAGATCCTGGCAAGCTACCGACAGTATCTCGCCCACACGGCAGAGCCTGGCAAGCTGCCCGTGGCGTATTCGATATGCCAAAGATACTAACAACAAGTCTCACAATGGAGACTTTACTGGTACCCACTCAAGCAAATCAATGAGCAACCGGATGACAGTGACAGTGGCAGCGATATACCACCAATTAAAAACTTAAAATAATCCCATCTATAACAACCTAAAAGAATAAATTGCCAAAGAACAAATTTAACCAGTCCAATGGTATTACTGACATCTTGGATTATGCCATCATCACATTTAAACAATGATAATGGCATTTCTTTTCCTAATTATCCAATTGCACACTTTTGTCTGGATTTAAAAATAATTTTAATATGTTTCTGAGAAATTTGTCAACACTTAATAAAACCAGCTCTATCTTTTAAGTAAAAATAATAGAATATGTATTTAAACTGACTAGAAATATTAAATTTATAAACTCACAAGGCTCATATAAAGGACAGGAAATATATATATAGCCAACAGTCTCCAGATACATAGTCTTAGAAATTGATAAATGACACTACTTCTTTTTCTGGCTTACAATACTGACCTTAAGTTATAGATTCTCAGAAGTAAATACAGTGGCCTCACTCTTCTGTGTTTGTATATTTCCTATAATAGTAGAAGACTTACTTTTCATCCACTACCAGGCAAATGGAATGGATAATGTTGACTTTCTCATCCAGTGAGGTGGAATAAATATTAGAAACTCAATCACTGAATTGAGTAAAGATACCACACTTAGCTGAAATTCACTAAATTCATGTCAATCCATAGATATTCAAGACACATTTGCCTTTCAAAATTATAAAAGAATAAAAGCAAGTAACATTCTGGGATTAATAAAACATCATTTTTGGTGCTTTAAACAGCATTCGAAATACTGAAGATTATAATGCGGAAGAAGAGTACTTAGTTTTAGTTCATAGCTTACTAACAGTAGAAACTTGGTAAAGTTAGTTGTCTTCTTTTATTCTCATTTTACCTAGTTTTGAAATTAGAATGGTTACACAGGATGTGTACTAAAATGCCATTTGCACTATTGCACTACAGGTATGGCAAATAAATGAATAAATAAGTTAATTGTAGGCCAGTAAAAGTGAGAAATATATAAGAAAAAACAGGCATTGTCAAGCATGTAAACTCACAACAAGTTTCACTTTATAATTTTAAAATAAGTAAATTATAGGGATTAGATTGAATAGTACAGCTGACAGGCTGTTTGCTTGGCACATAGCTAACCTGGGTTTGATCCCTGGTGTACCATATGTCCTCCAGGAGTGATGCCTGAGCACAGAGCCAGGAGTAAGTCCAGAGTACTCCAGGTATAGCAAATAAATAAATAAGTAAATTGTAGACCAGTGAAAGAGTGTAAAAATGTTTTAGTAAATTAAATGGAACAATAAAAACATTTTTGAAGACTATAAAATAAAGCAATTAATAGGAGTTTTTGATAGAAAAGATTTTAAAAACTTCTATAATATGTTCAAAAAAGTTTAACAAGTTTGTGACCATTTTAAATTGGTTATACTAGAAATAATGGAAAATAGCAGTGTCAAGGATTTTAATGTTTATTTTCATTAAGGGTATTTTCCCTCATAGATAGTTCAAAAGAAAACATCAGATAAGCACTGTTTATTTATTTATTTTATTCTACATAGTTCTAAATTCATAAGATTCTATCATACCATCTGAGCCTACTGTTTGCTAGTTATGAACGTATAATTTAGAATAGTCAACCCAAAGCATTAATCAAAAAGAATGACCCATTCTTCATGGCTTCTCAGGAATCCACATCTAGGGTGCACTGCTTGCATCTGTGATACTGTTCATCCTTAAAGTATTTCTTCTGCCCTCCCTGCTTGAACTTATCCTCTTCAATTCCAATTCAAAAGCTCCTTAGGAATCCTGCTGTCATCCCCTCTTTACAAATCTCCAGCCCAGCAGTGTTTCATTAATCATCATCTCTGTGCCAGCAAAGACACTGTGGAAGAGAATCCTGTCCTCTATTTTTCCGAATTTGTTAGAGCTCATGGGTGATGCTGCTCAAGCAGATTGATTCAAAGTCTGTGGATGTTTCATTTTTAAAGGCATTAAAAGGTCTGATTGCTATATCTTTACTTTTGTCTTCAGGTCCCTGTCTCTAAGCCATTTCTTCCCAAATTTTCAATTCTGTGTGTGGATACAAAATTTTGAGTGGTAAGTTTACCTTCTCTGAAGCAAACTGTGAAGATGTCTTTCACATCTGTATTTTAGTTTGTGCTCCAAAAAATTTTGTAAACTTGGACTCTCAAGAATACTTTTATTAGACATCGATATAAGAGGCCAGAATTAGAAACTTATCCTGTTTTTTTAATATTAACTACCGGGTGTTAGTTTATCTTTTCATACTAGCCAGTTCTGTCAGTTTTGTAAGATAAACAAGAATGTACAGTTTTAATAAAAGCATAAAACGAAAGAGCTCATTAGTAGCCCTTTAGTCTATATTCTTCCTTGTACAGATGGAAAAGCCCAGAGCTGCTTGTTCAGCATTATATTTTAATATTATTATCACAGCTATGACTATTACTGAGTGTACATTGTTCCAGCTATCAAAGTGAATAAAGGTATTTGTATTGAAGTGTTCTGAAATAGCGTGATTGTGAAGACAGAGAAGAATATAGCTAATCTATCTTTCACAGTGGGTGACAATAACAAAGAATATAAAAGAATTATGTTTTGGAGGGAATCTGACAAAAGATAAAAATGACAAAATTTCAATATTACTTAGGAACATGAAAAATGTAAAATAGAAATTACAGTAGTGCATATAGAATTAGGAAAGGCAAATTCACATTCTCATCTTTCCACCCCCATTCCATATGCATCTTTAACCTGTCAGACTTCAATACCAAGAAATATTAATGATTAGAACCAAGAGAAACAGGCAAAAAATATGATCCTAAAGAAAGGAATTACTGGTAAGGAATGTCACAAGGGTAGGCTGTGGATGTACCAAACCCTAAATAACTTAAACAAGCAGACAGAAGAAGGTATAATCATCTCAAAATTCTACCTTCTGCTCTATGACCTGCCTGCTTTAAACATAATAAAAAGTGCAAACCCACACCACTTTCTTAGGTAAAAGAAGAAAGGTATCTTCCTTCCTCTGAATCCTGCCTTAGGAGACCACTCCTAGAATCTAGGAGCTTTCTTGAATTCTTTTTCCTTTCTTTTTCTTCTTTTAAGTAAAATCTTTTCTGAATTATCATCAGCCATCCTATCTTTGGTATCTTGCTTTCAATTTTGACTGCTTGAGGACAAGAATTTAATGGTCTGTCCTGCAATAATATCATCGTCCTGTGGAGGCTAGAGCTGGATCTTTGGATGTTTCAATAGGGTCTTTCTTTTCCTGTGGTGTGAGAAATAAAACCCGGTTCACCACATGCAAGTCATGAGCCTAAGCACTGAGTTACAACCCTGGTAACCTCTGCTTAAACTCTCTATATCACATCTATCTAGGCAATCCTATTGCTGAAAGTGCCCTACATAGAGAGCAGACAAATCTCCTGTTATTACTGATAATTAATAATAATTATTACTGCCCATTTATAGAGTCAGTACAAAGTATTTTTTCAGGGGGATTCAGTTTCTGTAGCTTCAGCACCAGACCACAAAGGGGACACAGTGGGTAAAAACAAAGCTTTTCCACTTTAACTACTTTCCCACAACCACACCCAGTTAAATTTTAGAAATACAAGGCCCCAGACTGGTACCCAGATGAGATGACAGCTGAACACAATACAGGATCAGAGCATCATAGAAATCTGTGGAAGGATGGCCATATTTAAACAGATGCCTTGACCTTACAAGTTCTTCAATATTTTCTTCTTGAAGAAATAAATGGGCTTTTTTTGTGAACCCTGCCCCTGTCATGTAATATATTACAAGTACAAGGACAAGACACCACCAGTTCTGGGTATCTTCTCCACTGAGACTTTACTGTGACACAAGGTCAGTACTCTAGAGAAATGTCCTGAGTCACATGCAGGATCTACCAGTTTTAAGGGCCCAGCATCCAGTGAATGCAAGAGACACCTCATAGTGTCTTTTCTGTAGGTGAAGAGAGATATTCTGATGAATGTTTGACTACAATGATGCAGTAGACAGAAGAGTCCCCTCAGCACTCCCAGGCCTGATACTCAGCACACTAGTTTGCTCATATAAGATATAATTTCGGTTAATTTAAAATATTAAAATAGAAAGATATTTAAAATCAAGCTCACTTTAACTAGTTTTTCTTATTGGGTTGCGAGGTGGTAGATTAGCTTAGCTTTGATCTCCAAGGGAGTCAATATTACTATATCTCCCTTAATTTTTTTTTGGTTTATTTATTTGTTTTTGTTTTTCTTTGGGGCCACACCTGGTGATGGCCAGCACTTAGTCCTGGCTCTGGAGCAAGGGATTACACCTGATTGGACTCCAAGGACCAGTGCCAGGGCCTGGTGCAAAGCAAGCAGCTTACCTTTGTATTATCTTACAGGCTGATGTATCTTCCTTCTTATAAAGGATGATATGAGAAAGAGAATGGATGAAATTCAAATATTATTCACTGTGCACAGAGGGATTTTAGAAATTGGAAGAGAAGCAGAAAACCTATCTTTTAATAATATACATGAAATTATCTGTGAATTCTCAGAGAAAATCAAGTAGAGGCAGAGAAATAAATGCTAAGAAATAAGGTGATAGGTAAAGTTCTGAACCAAATTTTAAACCATTTGCATTTTTACTGCATGAGCATCATCTACTCCCCCCAAGTAATTACACTGTTTCATATTCAAATGTACCTGTATAGATACTAGAAGAAAAATCAAGGAAAGTGAGAAATTAGCATAGTTGAATGCCATATTAGTAAGAAATGGAAGCTCCAAAGTTTCAAAAACAACATGTCTAAATTCAGAGTCACCATCCTACAGTGATGGGGGTTCCTGGGGATCCCTGGTATGTTTGGGGCTTTAGAAGATCAAGGCAGCCCATTGATGAGGAAATGAATTGCAGTTCCACCACCAGACAGTAATTAACAACCTGTATTCCCAATTCTACAGGCCAGATGCAGTGAAGAGCAACCGGCACAGAGCGGGGAACCGGGGAGGTGATAAACTGGGAAACATTGCAGGGGAAATGCAGTGCAAAGAAGTTTAACATAGGCACAGGAAACTCTGAGTTTTCCTTGGGAGTGGATGAGACAGGGAATCACTGAAATGGGTGGAACAAAAGGGTGGCAGTAATTCAGTCAACATAACCGCCTAGCAAGGGAACAGATCTGCATCAAGTCTAACTGCTCTTAATAGAGGAGCAATAACCACACATTATGGGGACCCAGTGCCCCCTTTGGCACTGTCCTTTGTCTCTGAGGCAGTATCTCCAAAGCTCTCTCGCCTCAAGGAGAAACCCAGGATGTAATCAACAGGGCAGCATCGCCAGATAGATCGAAACAGTACCAGAGGGGGATACAACACCAAGGAATTTGCAAATTAGTCTTGAAATGAAGTTTGAATCTTATTTTTAAAGACTTGTCTCTTTGGAACAACTATTTAGATTTAAAATTTTCCAGGTTTTACATTTTTTGAAGACTTTTTACTCCATTCTTATTTTTTAAAATTTGTTTTTTGTTTTTATATACTAAAGTTTACTTGGTAGTGTTCTGTGATTGTGTTTTCTAGCCTACCTCTTGACCCTGTTTTACTTTTATTGCTCTTATTGTTATTGAGGCATTTAGTTATCTGACTATATTATTTCACTCCTAAAATTCATAGGCACATATCAAAAGTAGAAAATATTTATTTACAAAACTATAATGTCAGCACCACATCTAAAATATAGATAATATTTTAAGACCAAGATAAATAATACAACTTTATTAAAATACGTCATTTGGAATTCAAGTAAAGATTGCTCCTTGTCCTTGATTAAAATGTTTCTTAAAACATTTAAAACCTAGAATAATCTTATTATCATTTCTTTTTGATTTTTCTTCATGTACCTGAATTTCTAACAAAACCTCACTATTTGTCTCTAAAATTGTCATTTCCAAACACATGTAGCTGATTTGTACAGTGTCATCCAACCCTTTTCTTCAACTCTGTATTTGTTGTAAATTGAATATTTGTTTAAATTCATTGACTAGATTGACTCCAATTCTTAAAAAGTCTACAAAACTAATAAATAACTCTTTACAGATACGTTAATAATATCACATTGGGAAATACTTAAGACATAGTGATATTGATAATGCTTTCAGAAGACAAACTCAGAGAAAACTTAATAAAAGTGATAAGCCTAGCATTTTTTAAAAATTTTTTATTGAGTCACCATGTGGAAAGTTACAAAGTTTTCAGGTTTAAATCTCAGTTATACAATGCTCGAATACCCATCCCTTCACCAGTGCTCATATTCTCATATTCCACCACCAAGAATCCCAGTATAGCTTTGGAATTCATGATATCTGACAGTTTGGTATTGAAAAAAGAAGTCTCAGTTTCCTCTTACCACCAACTTTCATGTGTTACCAGCAGTACAATTTCTCCTCATCAACCTATAATACCATATGCCTAAAGCCCTATCTTTAACACTCCTGAAGTTCCCCAGGACCATATTTCTGGGTCCCAGAATGAGGCGTCACTAGACTAAGACAATGAACAATACCTGAGGCAGGTGATCAGTAAGACAAACCAGCCTGACCACCCCTTAGATCCCCACCTTCTCTGTGATACTTCTTGATTGAAGCAAAGGGCCTTAAAAAAGACATAAACAAAGCTCTTACTTCTAACTTAATTCAATACTAAATTCCTCCCCACCTGGGGAGTAGCTTTTCTTCTCTCTTCTACTTTCCAACTCTGAGTCTGAGCATCTTAACTATTCTTGAAAATATTGAAGAAACTGGGAATCTCGAATGAACACAGAGACCCACTGCTGCCACTTTTGTCTCACCTGCATCAGTATCCGACTTGGGATCATTAGGACAGAAGTCACAAACAAATCATCAAATAAAAAGTATTTAAAAGCATGAACGTGCTATTATGAAGACAACTTACGCCAGTTTCTTATTTCATTAATAACTGCTACATAAGTACATCTATCTAGTATTTAAGCTAGTGTTATTTGAAATTTCTTTCACTTGCAACTAAATAAAAAACTAATTCAAATTGGATTGTTTTATTTTATATTCCCCTCCAGCAACACACTTTTCGAAGAAGCAGGAAAGCCATCCTGGTTATATGGAGCTAGCATCTGTTTTGGTTAATTTATGTACCAACCTGGTCTCTTTAGTAAGTTATCGAACCCTTGTCCTGTATTTTAATTTCTTTTATTTATTTATTTATTTATTTTTATTTTAATTAATTAATTTTTAAAACTGAATCATAGTGAGATAAATAGTTACAAAGTTGTTCATGATTGAGTTTCAATCATATAAAGCTCCAACACCCATTGAAATATCCCTTCACCAGCATACATTTCCCACCATAGATGTCCCCAGTTTCCCTCCCACCTCAAACCTTGCTTCCTCTATGATAGGAACTTCTCTCTCCTTCTCTCTCTCTCTCTCTCTCTCTCTCTCTCTCTCTCTCTCTCTCTATCTATCTATCTATCTATCTCTTTCTCTCTCTTTATCTCTCCTTTTGGTCATTATGTTTTACACTATAGATAAATAAAGGTTATGATGTATAACCCTTCACCTACTTTCAACACTCAGGACAGAAACTGAGTAGTTTAATTTCTTAACTCTAAAAGTGTGAAAATGAATAGAATATAAATGGATTTCTATTCAAAGAACTACATGAGATAACTCAAGTAAAAAATTCAGATAAATGATACCAGTTGGTATGTAGTTAAAGTGTAATAGCTATTGCTCTCTTCACATCATCCCGCCAGATCTCTCAAACTAGCACCAGGGTGAGGTAGTAACCCATACTTTTTATCAAGTAAGAGCCTCACAATCACTCTCTTTGTCACTTATTACATAGTAATCATCTGAGGTACTCTCATGTGAAACTGTTAAAACCTGAACGTTTTTTACAAAAGAATTACAGTGCAGAACTGGAAACTAAAATAATAGTCAATTATGAGTGAGTATAAAGATAGAAGTCCAGTAAAAACATTTTTTGAAAAAGATAAAAACAGAACCTATTGCAGGGAGTTCAATAAATTTGTCACCATAACTAAGACCATGCTCTTTTATTTTAAATTTATCCATGAATTAAACATATGAGACAGATGTGCAGTGTCAGAGTTGTTAGCGAGGAATCAAGAGCGTATTAACATGTTGGGAGAAATTTACAATGAATAATTTTCTGATCAACATCTCAAGTCTGCTAAAAGCTGATAAATTAATAAATAAAATTTGTCTGTACTAAAAGAAGGATGTAACTTTCCAAGAAAGAGCATATCCACAAGAAAGCCATATAAAACCATAGTGTAGGAGATAATATGATAGCTTTCTGGTTTAGACAAATACAGCAGAGGGTTTGAAAGGAAAATGCTCACCCAGACCTCAGAGGTGTATAAAACACTTGTAAATGAATGCTAAAGACATGGTAGCTTAGCAAGTTAGATTGTTCTGTAAATCATAAAGTACAAAATTATAGAGACATATAATTTCCTGATTCATGGAGTAAGGAGACTGAAAAATTCACTTGCAAAAAAAGCAACTACAAAGTGGGACAAATGTTTAAGTCAACAATTTTGTAAGCACTCTAGACTTTTATTAAGGATGGACAACTAACAATGCAGTGTTTATTTTTAAAAAGATATGTATATATATGCATAATCATACATATTTAGATATATTATGTATGTAATACATATTTGGGGTAACAACAGCCTGAATCAGAGCTGGACTTATATATAGTACACTGTGAAGAAGGCTCTCCATTTAGTCCCCCAAGTCTTGCCGGGAGTTGATCCCTGAGTATATAGCCAGATCTAACTCTGAGCACTACCAGGTGTAACACAAAAATGAAAACTAAAAACACTGTGCATGTTTGCTTCATTTAGCTCTTGACTAATTGAATTTCTTCCTAACTGAAATCCACAAAAGCAAATGTCTTTGTTACTGGTGTTGGGGGACATCCAATCAACTAAAAGTACTTGCAGTTCAAGGGTTGACTCCATATGCAAGAAAACAGGGAGAGGTGAGCATTAATTAATTAATCAGGATTAATCAGGAATTTAAGAGTTTTTTCCAGAAGTGACATATAGCCATAAAGAATTGAAATTCTCTTGAGTATCCAGGAACCCGAAGTGACTAATGCAGGCACACGCCTTTTCACAGATCTAGTACAGAGGACTGGTTGGATCAGTTGAACCCAGAAAAGGGTCATAAAAAAGCCTAACAGAATATAAAAGGTGAGAACCACTTTTAAAACCACTTTTAAAACTACTGTGTATCTTTCTGGTCGGGCACAGCTTTATCAACCAAAAGTTGAAGCTACACTAGTTTGAATTAATTGGCACCAATGCCAGCTAATCTTTGAATGATCTCTAAACTATGCTGATAGATGAACTAAAATTTATAAATAAAAACTAACAAATAATTAAGCAGGGATCAATGGTCAGACACTACTTGAGAAACATACTTCACAGATTTACACCTGGTTAATTTATAAGCAAAAGGATAGCAACAAATAAATTCTAGGGAAGTTCTCGCTGTTTCACTATCATCCCATTCATTGCTCATGGATTTGCTTGAGCTGGCACCAGTAATGTTTCCATTATGAGACTTATTGTTACTGTTTTTAGAATATCGAATATGCCACAGGTAGTTTGTCAGGCTCTGCCGTGCAGGCAAGTTACTCTCAGTAGCTTGCTGGGCTCTTCGAGAGGGATGGAGGAATCGAACCCTGGGGGGAAGAGGCCCAGTCCTGATGCAAGCAAGTTTCTCAGTCACGAATTCCCTCATACCTGAGTTTTCCTGCCAGTCTGCTCTCCAGTGAGGTTCATCCCCTCTTGGGAGAGGATGTCTGAGCTGAGCGTGTGGAGAATGGCCTTGGGCATGGCAGTGGTTGGGTTCTGGAGGGTTTTGGCTGCCGGAGCTCTGTTTGGGGCAGGAAGGGAGACTCAACCTGCCCCCCTCCTGCCCCAGTGAAGACAGCCTACTGTGGGGTCAAGACACTCTGAGGTGCTCTCTTCTGGGAACTTAGTTTATAGTCTCTGGGTCTTGGCTGTTGATGAGATTACATGGCGTTGTGTGTGTGTGTGTGTGGTGGGGGCGGGGGGGAGAGTGAGGCTGGGGGGCTTAGGGAGCATTCTGTGAGTCTGATTGTCAAGTTACTAGAAAACTGGGGACGTGGGGGGAGGATGCCCAGTCCCAATCCTAGCGGGTCTAGAGATCTCAGTCTCCTATTCTTGCCTACCTATGTGCTACAAGCCCTTACTGTCTTTTGATCTCTTTTGAAATTTATGGGTCTCTGAAATATTAGGTCAATAAGTGAGCTTATATAGCTGAGCCAGAGGCGGTTTGTAGGTATGGTTCCCACTTACCTAATTTTTGGCCATTTAATTTCTTGCTTGGTAAACTTGGCCCCAAGTTGGGGTCTGGTCAAAGGTACAGCAGCAATTTTTAGGCTATCTGGAAGTCTGAAGGCACTATCAGTCTGCTGATGCACTCATCCCTCAGGTACAGGTTGACCTGCTGGTGGCACCATACCTCCAAGATGTTTATGACTGTGTTATTATAGAATCACTATGCTAATGATGAGCCTCTTAATAATAGAATATAAAATATTAACAGATTTATGAAAGCCATATATTATATCCTAAATTGATCCTAAAGCCTTTTGACAAATACTCACCCTTATTCTGATAATCCTAGAAAATCTTCACTTACAATTGGTTTTACAAATGTGTTAAAAATATTTACCAAAAAAATATAACCAAACAAAAAAAAGTACAGTATAACTCAGATTAAGCAGTATACTGACTGGAAATGCTTTAGTTGTATAAGCATGTCAGTTGGGGAAAAAGACATTTTGAACATCTTGACATTGACATTTGACATTTTGAAGATCTTCACTTTTGTATTTTATTCTAAAAGTCCTGATCAGTAAAACATGATAAAGAAAAGAGAGAAAAATAAAAAGTATGAAACAATAGTACTATAAATATAATCATGACTTATCAATAGATTTCTGAGAAAATCTATGAAAATGGTAAAAATCAATGTGATAGTTTAATAAAACAAATGATAGCTTGAAAATTCAAAATCATAATATTTTTTACTCATGTATAACAAACAGGTAAATATTATACTAAAATAATATTGATGATAGTGATTAAAATGTAATGTGTTATTGGAAAATCAGGAATAATAAAAACACTTTCTAAATAAAGTTATACACCTAAATAAAGTTATAAAAGGTCTTATAAGAAGCGTGGATATATAAAGAGATATATTTATGAATTGACTCACTATTAGGCAATTTAAAATATTTTCTTAATTCTTCAATTTAATCAAAATACCAAGGACTGTTTTATTGAAGTGAGAAATTTGAACCAAGTTCAGAATAAAGATAGAAAAAAAAGAAGAAAGAGAGAGAAAGGAAGAAAGAAAGAAAGAAGGAAAGAAAGAAAGAAAGAAAGAAAGAAAGAAAGAAAGAAAGAAAGAAAGAAAGAAAGAAAGAAAGAAAGAAAGAAAGAAGAAGGAAAAAAGGAAAGAAGAACGAAAAAGAAAATTGTGAAGAAGAAAAAATTGTTCACAGAATTTGTAATAAGCATGCCTCAGGTTTTTGGCAAAGCTGCAGTATACAACTCAAATTAGCTTTTTACAGATTTATAAATATATCAATAGAATTGTATCTAGAAACAGACAAGTTATTACTTAGAAATTTACACAAGTAAGAAGCTGTATGCAAACCACAGGAACAAATTAAAGTCTCCATAAATCTGAAGATAAATTAGTCTGAATTTGGTCCCTGGCTCCATAAATCAGAAAATGACTTAGTCCCCTGAGTTCCACAAAGACTGATCTTGAGCAAAAGTCAGGAGTAAACCCTAAGTATCACTGGGTGTGGCCCTCATGGGGGGGAAAAAAAAAGGAAGATAGCTAATTTATCTAGGACAGTATATAGAATTTCACTGACAATCATTTTGAAAAGTAGCAGAATATATTTGAGGTGATGTTTTTCTCCCGAAAAGTAACAGACATCTGAATACATTTTTATAAGTTGGATGTAAGAGGCAATATTAATAGTGTAAAAGGAAAAATAAAAAGAGAAGTTGTGGTAGGAAAAATATATAAAAACTAGTATGGTAAACTAATGTCAAAAACTAAGTTCAATCTGCAAATAAGCCACACAAGGAATTCAGCAAACACACAAATGCTGGTGTAGTTTAATTATAAACAAAGCCATAAAAATTGGAAAAAAGAAAAATGAAATACTATGAAATACTTATCAGATAAACTAAATAAAAATGCCTTAAATGAGCAAGTATGAGGAAGAATGTGGGACAATCAGTAAAACTTCATTATATGAAAATTATTTGGGGGACTTCAAAACAATACTCAGGAGGGCTCACTGATGATTCTTGGCAAACCAGGCTGGCAAGTCAATGCAAGGGCCTAAATGTGCAATGCTACTGGAGCCCTGTGGGGCTAAAAAATACTCGATCTATCTTAACAGTATTGGCGGTCCCTATAGTTGCACCTACAGATAAACATTGAACTAAACCAAATATACAGGAAACATATAATGTGTTTCTATAAAAGAAATGTTGAACATCAAAACTGTCTAAATTTAGTGCCATTTTTCTTTCTCATAGAAAAATGGCACTAAATTCCTTCACATTAATAATCTTCTTAAATGTTGATAGGCTGAACAATCCTATCAAAGTCACAGAGTGACTGAATGGACCAGAAAACAAAATCCAACCTTCTAAGATTTATGGGAAACAGTGTGGGTAGCAGTTGTGGTGAGAAAGGAACCCTCATTTACTGTTGATAAAAATATCATCTGGTTTAGGCTCTATGGAAAACAGTACAGAGACTTCTCAAAAAAAACAAAAAAGTAAACCTAGAAAGTCCACATGGCAGTGTTTGTTACTCCAGGGATGGGAGATGGGAGACACTTGGAGTAGAAACTAGGTCATATGGAATATTTATTTTTTGCTTTCTTGAGAGTGAGAAGGGGGAAATGATTAAGTCAACTAACAGTAACAAGAGAATATTTTGGGAAGAGTTTGGGGCATATTCATGATTGTGAGATGAGGTAAAAGTTACATCATTATCTAACACTTGTACCTCCATTATCTATTTGATATTATTATTAGATATTATTAGATATTCCTACATTATCTAATCATGAAATTAAAATATTACAAAATATCTTGTTCCCTTTTTTATGCCTATGTATTTGATAATTTGAAAAAAAAATGGGTTATTTGAGCTGTGACCTTCCTACTCATTCCTAATTTAGCTAACTTCTTAGTATTTATGGTTTTCTCTGTTGCCCTATTCTATGCATTTCAATATACTTCTAGATCATGTGCCATTTCCAGTTGAGCATAAACCTATTATCAAAAATATTTCATAAGCAATATCACAAGTCCCATGTTTCATGACATCTTCTGGAACATAGACCTGTCAATTTTAGTTTTATAGTTATATGTATCATAAATTTGAATGAATTTTTGCATTATCTGCTATGGTTGAAGAAGATTATATTATCCAAAAAATTAATTTCTTAAAATCTACCCTAGGAAAGTTCTAAGAATATCTATAAGAAGATCACTGTATCACTGTATCACTGTCATTCTGTTTGTCAGTTTACTCAAGTGGGTACCAGTAATGTCTCCTTTCGTCCCAGCCCTGAGATTTTAGCAGCCTCTCCTTACTAGTCTTTCCCAATGATTGGAAGCTTTTTATAAGAGTCAGGGGGAATGGGACTGTTATTATTACTATATTTGGCATATCAAATACACCACGAGGAGCTTGTCAAGCTCTTCCATACCAATACCTAGTCTATACATCTTACTAAATAGTCTAGAGATCTTTCTGGTCAAGAAAGACCTAAGACTAAAAAAAAAGTGAAAAAGAAAAAGAAAGACTTAAGACTGCCTATTTTCGGGATATCAGATACTAGACATTTCAACCTCAAAGACCTGTAAGAAGATATATTCAAGAAATTCATTGAAGCATTGTAGTGGGACAACACACATATGGATCACATAAATTTCATTCACCATATTCTCTGATCATTTGAGGCACTAGGAGGCTGAACTGTATCATACTTGTAAATGGATTCCTTGTCCCCTAGAGTTGTGTTGTGTTAATCTGTAGTGGAGTGCTTAGAGTTACTTCAGTCATTCTCAAAAGAATATTTAGAAAAAAGAAAAAGAAAATGAAACGCTTGAAAGAGCACTAGTGACTTTAATTTTGAAGTCATTTCTATACATTTCTGAGATGGAATTATAGTATATAAAATATAATTCTTGTGAGTTTTAACCATTAAGTACATTTTAATCCTCTTACTTATTTAAAGAACCATTATGGCATTATGGCGTCATGCCATGGTGGATGAGGCATGTACAAATAAAATAGTGATTACTGAATAAATTTTATTAACCATTTAAATGTGAATCATTTATGAAAAGATAAATGAAAGCTAATTCAACATAATATGCAATCTAGAGAATTAATGAATTTTGAACAATTATGGAAAAATATCTCAAAATTTTACCTGAATTGAAAGTAAACATGAGAACTCATTAAATAGATTTTCAAAATCCATCCTTGAAAGTTGTTCTAATGAGTTATTTTTAGAAGAATAAAGAATCCAGACTGGGATTTGCTTTATACAGACAAGAAAACTGCTTCCAGAAATGTTGAAAATGCTGAGCTCTAAATAAACTGAACAAAACAATTGAACACATGTCTTAACCAGATGCCTACCTTGATTATTTTTATGAACAGCTATTCTGCTGCCCAGTTTTTATGTGTCATTTAATTTTACATATGTGCACAAGAGGGAAAGAGAAATGAGGGAAAGTTTAGCATTAACCATATTTAGCATTCCCATAGGGCATAGCATATTCACTCATTCAGTCACAAATTGCTCCTGAAAAAACTGGATGAAATCATAGTAGCTGTTAAGTGTGTCATTTTGTATTGAGCACTAATATGAGAGATGATAAAGTCCATAAGGATATTATCCGTAATTCCCAGAAAGAATATCCTGTAAAAAAATCAGTATCAAAGAAAGCATCACTACTCACTAACTATGGAAATATGAATCAGATTAAGGAGTAAATATACCTCACTCAAAAAAGATGCATATTACCAAACTTATAAATGCAAGCTGATTTGATTTACTTTTACTTTATTTTATTTTGAATTACAGTGACTAGTACTTCAAAATAAAGTGATACTGTCATCAATAGGGGTTCATATATGTAACATCCCAACCCACACCCTTTATCCCCTACCTTCTACCATAGTCCCCTACCAACTATTTAAGGCCCCATCCTTGGTAAGCATAATTTTATTTATCAGTTCTCAGGTTCTGTTGTGCAAACTGAATTTTAAATAATCTAAAATGTACTCTTGTAAACTAGTGTTATCAGAAATTATATACCAAAGCTTTATAAATCCTTAAATTATGGAATTAGTCACCAGTATTGATTATAATATGAGCTGGAAAGCTTTTCTGACCTCTGAAGTATTATGATTCATTTTATGATCAGAATCAGTAATCATTGCTTGAAGTGACATCCTACCAGTGCGGGTCTTTACTGACAAGCAGGTGCCTAAACCATGCCGACTTGAAAATGACTAATGACCTGGTTGAACACACCTCTCACTTAATACTGATTTCTGCAGTCCCCCAAAATACCTTAATGATTTACAAATGATTTACAAAATCTGTAAGAGACTATCAAATTTCTTTTTCTTCAGATGGGAAGTAACTAACTGTACTTCAAGTTTCTTCATCAGATACTTTCCAAACCCAAGTTACACTTATGTGTAACTTTCAAAGTTGAATGTAAAGAGGGAAGTAGGCCTCACAAATAGCAGTTTTGAGCACTATTAGAAATGTCATAAAAGACATTTTGATTTTGTAAACAAATAAGATATCACTAGAATAAAAATTCAACTGGGTAGGAATATTATTGATAAAAATGGTGAAAATTGACCACTAAAAACAATATTTATACTTCAAGGGTGATTGAAAAGTCTAAATTAATAATAATAGTGGAAAATCTGAATCCTTTGACTGATTATTGGGCTCTGAGATGAAATATTTTGTACTTGGAAACATATTGAAATACTTGGAGTATTTCACGTTTCTACCAACAAGAAGTTAAAAAAATAACATACCCTTTTGCACATGAATAATTCAATAATTAAATATGAATGCAATTTTCTACTTTGTATGATCACTGAAGAATACAACTCAAATGTTTTATATATCTATACCCAAAAATGTATTTTGAGAATGAAGTTTGGTATTCGTTTGAGCAAAGTAGTGAGGGTAGGGAGAATTAAAGATTCACATAGAAGTATATCCTTCAGAAACTCTTTTTTTAATTTGTTTGTTTTGGGGCCACACCCAAAGGTGTTCTTAGTCACTATTAGGGGACCATATGGAGTACTGGAAATCAGATGTTGTTATAGCCCTGCCCACTGTTCCATCTCTGAGGATCCTCTTTAGGATATACTTAAATACGTTTATTGTACTTGATTTAAAAGCCAAACAATGTTTGTTGCTTCATTAAACTACCTTTTCTTGGGACTAACAGAGGTAGTGCAGCTAGATAGGAGTTTGTCTTTAATACAACTGAACTGGGTTTGATTCCCTGCACTGTAAATGGTACCCAGAGCCCTGACAAGTGAACCCTAAATGCAGAACCCTGAGCACAGCCACTAGGTGTGGCCTCCAAGCCAAAAGACTATTTAAAATAAAATTTAAGCTACTTTGCCTTGTTTTGTTACAAAACTGTCAGTCCTTATATTAGTAAAATGTTGCTTATTTATTCCTAGAATTAAACTGTCTTAAACTGCAAGTTGTTCCATCTTTATTCCTCTTTATTCCCCTTTCCTCTCCTTTCTTTGTTTCTTCCTTGATATCCCTCCATACATGACTTAATATTTTATCCAAAATCATTGTGTCATGTGGGACTTAAAGATACACAGCGAAGTAGCAACAAAGAGCCAAAGGCAACATAGAGGAAACTTATCCAC
The DNA here is from genome assembly GCF_027595985.1 of Sorex araneus. Lineage (NCBI taxonomy): Eukaryota > Metazoa > Chordata > Mammalia > Eulipotyphla > Soricidae > Sorex > Sorex araneus. The sequence goes on along the minus strand of NC_073313.1, from coordinate 225,572,013 downwards.
ACATTTGGAGATTTGTGTTTGAGTATGGCGAGGGTTTAAAGAAAGTTGAGGTCCTTGGAGGAAGGACATGGCCACACTATTGTTGGAATTATGTAAATAGTCATCTAGAATCATGTAAATACACCCAAAACTTCTGAACTATAATTTTTAAATGGCCAATAGTAAACTTATTATTTTGCATATTCTAACACAATATAAAAAATGAAAATCAACAAGTGGTAGTACTGCTTAAGATATAAAACTTCAGCCCTAATAGCATAGGTTTTAATAGATACCTGAGTATTAGTATACAAGTTCAGTTGATTATGAATAATTTGTTTTGAATTATAGTTTGGGATATTTTATTTGTAGTTAGTAGTGTTAAAATACTGAACAAACTCCTTGATTTACACCTTGGTACACTAGCATAGAAAATTACTTGATCCAGTCAATATAACTCTGCTTATTTATTTTCTAACCCTAGGCAAATTATGCCAATATCTTAATCTTAAAAGCCATCACCTATAAAACAGGGATAATTCCTACTTTCTAATATTGCTGAACTACTATAATATATGTAAAATATATTACATAAAAACCTTGCACCGATATTAAGTAATTTTACAATGGAAAGATAAATTATTTTATTATTCTAAAATGAGTCTTTAGGGTCTGATGATTATATTACATCAATAAAGTATAGCAACAATTCAGTGAGTCATTGCAATCTCCACCAATACACCTCTATGATTTTTGACCTCGGAATATAAACATTAGAAGGCACTGAGAAAATTACTGAGAGCCTCTATTAGAATTTCTGCAAACTTGAGATCTAAATGGAATCCCTACTAACAAGCTAAAAACCATTGAATTTTCATCTCAGTGGGCATTGGCAACTTTTGTGGGATCTCAATTTGGAGAGAAAACAGAAAATACACAAAATAGATAGTACATTGAATTAAATAAAAGACTTTTTTACAGGTGTTGCCCAAAATGGCTTCCCAAGAAGCAAATGCTTAGCAATTTTTGATGGACAGACTTTATGAATGTTTGTTATCTTAGTATCACTGCTGACCTTTTAAGACCAGATCAGGGAGACTTAAGGTCAAATCTTTTAAGTAGGCAACCTTGAATCTATCTCATGTCGTTGAATCTTGCTTCATAATTGACAAACTAATTATAATGACAGTAAGAACTATATGAGGTAAAAATGAATAGAATACAGTAATAGTTTGATAAAATGTATAATTTTTATCTTTGATAAATTATGATGTTTAACAATTTATCCCTTGTTTTTTTCTGTACAAGTGTGTAAGTGCTTATATATTTTAGGTAATAGCTAGTTCCGGCAGAGGAACCCAGAGCTCCCACGGCTGAAGACCTCCGGAGTCTAGCCAGAGCCATGCTCAAGGCCTCTCTCCACACGTTCGGAGGAGCCTCATGCATGAAGGAACCAGCAGAGGAACCCAGGTGTGTGGGACCTGGGGCTGAAACCTTCAAGCCTGCTCAGATCAGGAAAGGGGCCTCTTCCGCCCAGATCCCCCATTTTCCAGTAGCAAGGCCGTCACACCCAGGGACTGCCCCTGGCGCCATGTAATCCCATCAATGGCCAACATCCAGAGACTATAATACCAAACTCACAGATGCGTGAGGCTGCGCAACATCTTTTAGCCTAGTTTTTCCTATGGGAGAAACTGGCAAGCTACAGGGAGTTTCCTGACCACATGGGAGAGCCTGGCAAGCTCCCTATGGCATATTTACATGTCAAAATCAGTAATAATGATGGATCTCATTCCCCTGACCCTGAAAGAACCTCAAATGCAGCACCATTGGAAAGGACGTGTAAAGAGAGGCTTCTAAAATCTCAGGGCTAGGACAAATGGAGATGTTACTGAGACCGCTTGAGAAATTCAATGATCAACGGGATGATGATGATGATGATGATGATGATGATGATGATGATGAATAGCTAGTGTAGAACAATTGAGGAATTTACAGAAAGTTATCAGAAACATAAAGCCATTCACGCTCAAACAGTGCTCAGTTTTGCAGATTATATCTTCTTTGTGTTTTTTAATTAAGTACTGTCGTCCCATTGTTCATCAATTTACTCCAGCGGGCACCAGTAACTTGTGAGACTTGTTACTGTCTTTGGCATATCAGATATGCCATGGGTAGCTTGCAGGCTCTGCCATGGGGGCAGGATACTCTCAGTAGCTTGCTGGGCTCTCTGAGAGGGACAGAGGAATCAAACCTGTGTTGGCCGCATGCAAGGCAAATGCCCTATCCACTGGGCTTGTCAAATATATTTCTAAAATACTTTGGTGAGTTGGAGGAGTGTGAGCAAGTTTTTAAAATATAAAACCAGTATACCCAGAGACCTAATTCCCTTCTTTCTCCAAGATTCACCCAATATGACACCAATCCTCACTTAATATAGTTTTCATAAGAGTAGTGCACTTTATCTTATTAATACATTGGTGGCTATATAGTTAAAATATTTCAAAACCACTTGTGTGAGAATGCAAACATTTCAACTTTTTATTCCTTTGTTATTTTAAAAGACCACAATACTCTCATTTCCATCACTTTCTTTCTATGTCAAGTATAGAAATGTCTGCAGGGAGAAGTAAAACATGTTGATTGGGAAAGATTCTAGGCTATCATTTTGGTTTTTAAAAAGTGATTAGTTTTATTTGTTACTTAACAATAGTTTGTTGATTTTTAAATACTATGAAGGGATTTAGAGAAAAAGAAGGAACATCCTAGCAAGTAGCAAACTGAATCATGATGTCGATGTAATACTAGGAAAATGTAGTATGTTTTATTATTTTTATTGTGGTTAAAAAAAAGTGTTGGAAATTTGGGGAAAAAATGGAACCATTCGGTTGGATTGACTTTTCTATGGAATAATTTGCAGCATTTAACTCTAAGGTTTGCATACACTACTTTGGCATTTTGAAGTAATTATCACTGTGAAACTTTCACAGGTACACCTTATTTCCACAGGTAATTAAGGTGACCTAGTTATGTCTGCATAAGGCTTAGTCTGTGAATAATGCAGACTCAGGGGAGACTAACAGGTCACCAGCAGCAATCAATCTAACTGATGGAAATGAGGAAAAAATTTGGAGATGATAATCTTTGTATACTAGAACAAAATTTTGTAGATAATATTCTCTATATACTATAGTAAGACTATTACACACATTAGATTATCTGCATATAATGATACATGTATCATTAATACCTTAAAACATAAAAATCATTTTCTTTTAACTATTCTCTTTTTTTAAATTTTATATTCTGACTATTATTGCACCTTAACATTAATTATAAAGAGAATTGCATTTCTTTTCTCAAAACAAACTTCAATCTTGTTGATTTTCAAAAGCCTGTTTGAAAAGTTGTTGCTATTTCCCTGTGGTTAGTAAATCCTTGGCTTATGCTCTCACGTTTGTGGATTACTTACTACTTATAACCATGGCTTTACAAATTCTATTATACTGAAACATGGCTTGTCCCTCCAAAATTGTTCCTTCCTTCCTGCTGATATCCTGAATTCAAAAACCCAGTTCTTCTTCCAGTATAAAGTTAATATATTTCGGTAATAGATCATTCTTTTTTAAAAAAGAAGTTGAGAATTTTTTTTTCCCATCTGTCTACCAACTGATGACATGCAGCTTCTGTTGTTTTCTACAACCTTGAAATTTGCTGCAAAAATCAATGCATCAGTTACAATACACGAAGAATACAATCTTATTCAATCTGTAAAGGTCACAAGCATGATTATTTAAAACCTGTTTTATATTAATTAATGTACTTTTTTTAGAAAAACTAAAGCAAAAACCTAACTGAAATATAAAGTATTTTGTGCAATTGGAAATAAATTTATGTCTAGAATTATTTCTATCTCAGGCCACTATGGTTTGAAAGACATGGATAATATAGCTCACATTTTACTTACAAATGAGTTTTTCATCTCTACTTCTGGGAAATACTAACAAATCAAACTCAGTTCCTTAAATGAATATTGTCTATGTTCCTAGACATTAAAGTTTTAATAGCTCAAACGGAACCATATATGAAAAGGAAAATAAATACTATTAAATATGCAAAGCACTTGCAATCTTGAATCATTATTCAATTAATGAATGCCTTATTATCATACCATAAATGGGTATTATACTTGGATTGAAGCTGTAGTTGCTTCAGGGTGAATGCCATGTGCATTTTTCCTGGAGTCCTTAATAAGTGACACACTTGTGTCATTACATTTGAGGTGAAGCAGAAGCCTCTGTCAAATTCAATTCACATGGGCAATCCCCAGTGGCAAAACATCTGATTAACTAGCAAAGCCACTGTCGTTAACAGCTGTATCATTGAAAGCTAGAAGGTATTCAGCCTATTTAGTAACTGAATGTATTATCATAATCATCCACTCTCTGGCTCAGATCCAAGAGATATTAACTACTATTCAAATAAATTACAATTTAAATGGTTAGGCATAAATGAAAGAATAAGTGTATAATTTATGCACAACCATATATCCCACATGTTATATTTGAATATAGCAAAACCTATTAGAGTCATATATACAAGGCAACAACTTCAAGATAAAGATTTGATGACTTTTTTATTTATAAGTTTGATTGATTGCCATAGCTAAAGTTTCATACATTTCTGTAATATGACCTTGCAGAATGGTCTATTATTAGTTTCTTTTCCTAAATAAGGTATATTCTCTACTTTGGAAGTATATCTATGTGCTTTTAATTTATCTTTTAAGTTCCAGTAGGATGCATCTTTTAAGTAATTTTACTTAATTCAATAATACAATTTTCTTATAAAAAATAAAACACTCTATTGGGCACAAAAAATACAATTTTTATATAAATCATACAATTTTTTCAATCATTTAAATTTACTACATAAACTGTTTTCAAGAATAAAGATAATGCTTGAAGGTAAAAAAAAGTCTACTACTATAAAATGGAAAACTTTATCATAATCTAATATATAATACTTTAACTACATGAAAATAAGAATCATTTGACCAATTTTTTATTTCATTTTATAGCAAAATATATTTTGGTCTTTACAAAAGCAGGAAATACATTTTTAGTTTTATATGATGCATCAATATCATTTATTAAATCTTGTCTACTAACTAATTTTACTCTATCCATTAACCTGCCATAATATTCCATTAGCTTCTGGAAAATATATTTAATTTGGAACTTAGCGAAAAGATTTATGGTGTGTAGTTTACTTTGCTATAAAAAGCGTGGGTTTGAAAAAGGCACTCATAAGAAAGAATGTAATGAATTATAGAGACAATTTGCTTTAATGACAAAAGGTAATATAATGAAGCTTTACAAATGTACATCTGATTCCTAGGTATCATTGTAGCATAAAATGGAAACTGGAAGTGAACATCAAGTAAGAGTGTTTGAAGATCTTGATTAGGCAAAATGAAGATGCTATTTTGAAATGATAATTGTAGTCGTATATATACTATTGAAATCAAAGCAAGCTATCAAAATGCATACTGGAAATACCTAGACTGAATAAAACAACAAAATGTAAAGATAAATAATATTGCATTGCCTGTTTTGTGATTTTATATACGCTTTTAGGTGTATATATCTCTTTATTTTGTGGAGTCAAACCCAGGTCTCCTGTATAGAAGGCAAGTGCTTTAACACTGAGCTACATTCCCAGGTATTTTCTGGATTTATAAAGAATTATTTTGTAGTACTTTCACTTTTGCATCTCAAATATATCCTCCAAAGTCAGGTTTTTGAGAAGGAATTATAGCAAAAATGTTTTAAATATTATATTTTATTACTATAAGATTAAATAATTTTTATAGTCATCAAAATGGAGATTGCTTTTGCAATTTGGTAAAGCTACCACTTTTCATTTAACATATTTTATAGCTTACTCTTTTTTGGGGAAGTGTTCTCCTGATTAAAAGTACAAAATCACTTCAGAACTCTTCAGAGTCTCTCCAAAGGACAGACTAATTACCAACTGTTAATATTAAGAATGCACTTGGGGCAGAAAAATAGGACTTCAATTTACAGTAATAATTTTGGGATGGAGTTATTCCAACAGTAAATTGTCACAGCTGCTAAAAGTGTGATGACACCCATGAAAATAAAATAAATACAGTTATAACTTCCCAGTAGATCCTGAGACGTTTTGCCAAGAAATATAAAATATTTAGTATACTTTCACAAATTATAAAGTGATATTTAAACCTTATGTTTGCACAGTGCTTTAAGTTGCACAGTATTTTTAGATATGATGTGACAGTAGTTTCTGAACATTGACTAACCCTGGATTTTAGCATTCAATGCTACTTGTTGAATTTTATTCATCAAAATATTCATTTTGTATTATTAATGGTCTAACTTCCAAGTTAAATAACCTCAAATTTGAATGACCTTGCCAATGCTAGTACCATCACGACCAGCAAGTGTTGGGGAACAGTTTCCGGCAAGGTGCCAGAAACATGTTGCACATGGGATCCGGGCAGATGTGGGAAGAAGGATGACAGGTGCACGGAGAAATACCCTTCAGGAGCAGCTGATGACAGTTCACTTTATTGCCAGATACACACATATTTTATAGAGGGTTTCGGCTTACAGGAAGGTCCAATCACATAAAATTTAGATTATTGGCCTACCACCTTTTCTTCTCTGCTTTGCCCCAGTCCAATCCCATTCAAGGCTAGAGGTTGCCGTTAGGATGACTTACTAAGTGTTTGTGACAGTTTCTGTGTCTTTGGTGCATGTAACTAGAAGGTTGAGTGAGGCTCAAGGCTGAACACTCCAGGCTGACACCCTGTTCTTGCCAACTTTTGCCCAGATACTCCCTTTAGAGGGGTCTCACTTCAGGACCACTTTGCAAGGTCGGGTCTTATCTGCTCCAGTGCTGGTTGCCATGCTCCAAAAACAACAGAAGTTTTATTCCAATTGAAGGTTTCCCCATTGTCCAGGAATGTTTCTTTCAAGAAAGACTTATAGGCAAGTGAATAAAAATTTTTTGTATGGCTTGGTTTAAAACAAATATGCTTCTTGCAAAACTAATATGTTTCCTTCTACTGAGTCTCCTGCCCAAACCCCTCCAATCTTACCCCCATTTCTGAGTCTGTTATCTAGACTTGATTTCACTCTTCATTTATGAGACCAGAGGAATTCTTTGTCTGTGTGTAAACCTGTATAAATTCAGTCTGGCCATCCTAATCTAAGGTTGCATTTCTATCCACAAAGGAAAAGACAAATTTCCTTTTAAATGAGTGTTTATGTATGCATGCAAGAAAAGTTACTTTCACATACTTGGCAGAGCTTACAAAGCATTTTTGCTTGTACAATTTTGTTGTACTCTCAGCAGACCCTGTGATATAGATATCTGATGTTTTCTTTACATAAGTGTTTCTTAACTAGGGACAATGTGACCCACTAGATGGTCCTCCAAGGATCAAGGGGACTAAAGTGAAAATTGTATAAGTGGGGTCAATGCATAAAAATAGGGAGTCAACTTCTTAGATGGGGTGGGCAGAGGAAGAAAGCAACGTATTAAGGTGACTATAGTCAGAAAAATGTTGGAAGGACTACACTAGACTGAGATTAAATGTTCACATTTTTGTCACAACTTGTAAATTTTAATTGTAATGGCAGAAGGTTTTCTTTGAAATGTCATTTTTATTATTTTTAACTAATAGATGCAAAAACTACTTGCTTTTCACTTTGTCTCTTACTGTTGGACAGTGACTACATATTGTATATTAGTGTAGATCACTGCTATCTTAACCAAATACAGCCTAAAATATTTTTTTACTGACTTTTTAAAAAATCACATTGCAGTATATTTAATAAACATAGGAGAATTTCAAATTTATTTCTCTTAGTGCAGCATAAATTGTACTGACATTCCACTTCATGAAGTGGAAGTACGAATATAAAACCATAATATAAAGAAAACTTATTTTACATATTTGATAGACATTGATCCAATATAAATGTTATTTGAAGGTTATGTATAAAACTCTATAGGATCCTTTTTCCTAACTCCTTCTAATTATATGTCCATTTGTTTTTGCATTCTATACTTCTTTTGCACCTTAACACCTTCATTCACCTATCAACATTTGCCAATCAGGTTGAGGGATGTGGCCCCGGACCACCGAATGCAGTTGGTGTGCACCCAGTTTTTGAACACACAAACACCTTTATTAAGGTGGGTCCATGAATAAATCCGTTTATTTAAGAATATTTTTCCATTGGCAGCATACTCAGAGTTCTACAACAACCCCACAAATCAGATGAAGCCATGGTAAACCACAATCCAATAAGAATAGAGAGAGAATCTAATAGATATAGGAGTAGATTTTATTCCTTTAATGTTCTAGCTTATTTTATAGTCTTCAAAATTGCATATACATGGAATTTCATTTTATTTACTATACATATGTTTCTGAGAATCCATTCTATATTCTTTTACAACATCTAGAAAACAGCATGTGTCCCCAAGTATCTTCAATTTATTTTATACCTATTTATGTTTTATGCAAAACATAGAGTCAATGCTGCTCTTGGCTACTCTGCAGCAGTCTGGAGATATAAATACCAGCAAAGAATTAAATGGTCGAGGCCAGACAAGCTATTATAAATAGAAAAGAATTTAACTATAAAGTCTCAGAGAGACATAATTATTCAAATGTATAAGACAGCATTTTGAATAACTTAAGATATCAATGATATACTTCTATAATGACTTGGAGAAACCTCTCCTATTATATTCACCAGTTTTGCCCCAGGAAGATTATAGAAAAATGCCTTATACCTGCAAATTGGCACTCAGATAATAGTATCTCTTTGGAGTATTCTTATTAAATGTAATGATAGCAATTAAATTCTTGAAGAAGGGGAATTTAGTTCAACTGCACTGTTATTCTATGTTGTTCATCTGTGTTTTATAGTTGTCATTTTATAGAAAGAGATTAAATCTCAATTGGTGTCACTACTATTGGTAGTTTTATTCTCAGTAATTTTCTTTTTTAATAATGATGCCCCTTATTCACTACACCTCCAAATTGGATTGACAATGAAGTAACATTGGAAAGTTAATAAGAACTTAACTTTCTACAACAAAGTTAAGGGACACCTGGGATGTGGTTTGGTCATGAGGGCCTGTTTAATGTGCGTGAGGCCTATTTCAACTCTTGTGCGGTGTTGCTTGACCTAATATGATTACTAACTCTGCAAGTGCAGTCCCCAGGAACTGCATACAAGTATGTATGAGACCTCCAGTCTACATCAACACTGGAATCTCTAACTCAAAGGGAAGAGAATCAAAGATAGATAAATGAAAATCAATAGGAAACACAGAAAAGAAAACACAGATCTAGCACAAAGTTATCAGATGCAATCTCTGCAAACTAGAGCTCTGGTGTTATCAAGGAGACTGTAAACTCCTTGACTTAACACTAGACTTAACTTTCTTAACACTAGAAAATAAAATTGGAATCCTAATTGTGCTAGATAGATGTATGATGATTTATGATTTTACTATTTCACAGGTCCAGTGAAAGAAATAATTGAGTTCTCAATTTGACAAAAGACCCAGCATATTATATAGATCCTCACTATGCATTGATGCCTTTCTAATTTTTTTCAAACAGTTTTCACAAAAATATGTATGTTAACAGTTGGAATTATGACTACCCTATGAGATAGTGTTTATCACTCTATCCTATAGTTGAAATGGAATAAAATGGTATGCAAGATGTTTTGAAAATACTCAGTACAGGTTCTTTCATACTTGCTTGGGAATCACTCTGTCATACTTGGTGATCACAGTAGACAGGGACCAGAGAAATAGTATAGTGGGTAAGGCCTTTCATGCAGTTGACTTGGGCTCAATCCCAAAGACCTTATATGATCTCCTGATCATATAAGGCCAGGAGTGACCTTGAAAGCAAAGTCAAGAGTTAGCCCTGAACATTGTAGACTGTTTCTGACAAAACAAAAGAACTGTCACTGTCATTCCATTGTTCATCGATTTGTTCAAGCGGGCACAGAAATGTCTCTCAATGTGAAACTTATTGTTACTGTTTTTGTCATATCCAATATGCCACGAGTAGCTTGCCAGGCTCTGCCGTGCAGGTGTGATACTCTCGGTAGCTTGCCGGGCTCTCCGAAAGAGGCAAAGAAGTCGAACACCGGTCGGCTGCGTGAAAGGCAAATGCCCTACCGCTGTGCTATCGGTCCAGCCCCACAAAACAAAAACAAAAGACAATTGGTGAAGTAACACAATACAAAGATTAAGTTCAGGAGTTAGATTGACTCACCCCTTGATCTTGCACTAAGTATTGCAGAATGTGCTATTAGGTTAGAATATTCACATTTTAACTCTCTTTCTTTCCTTCCTTCTTCCTTCCTTTTCTTCCTTCCTTCCTTCCTTCCTTCCTTCCTTCCTTCCTTCCTTCCTTCCTTCCTTCCTTTCTTTCTTTCTTTCTTTCTTTCTCTCTTCCTTCCTTCCTTCCTTCCCTTCCTTCCTTCCTTCCTTCCTTCCTTCCTTCCTTCCTTCCTTCCTTCCTTCCTTCCTTCCTTCTTCCCTTCTTTCTTCCCTTCTTTCTTCCTTTCTTTCTTTCTTTCTTTCTTTCTTTCTTTCTTTCTTTCTTTCTTTCTTTCTTTCTTTCTTTCTTTCTTTCTTTCTTTCTTTCTTTCTTTCTTTTTCTTTCCTTCTTTCTTCTTTCCTTCCTTTCTTTCTTTCCTTCTTTCTTTCTTTTTTCTCTTTTTCTTTTCTTTTCATTTCTTTTTTCTTTTCTTTTTTTCTTCCTTCCTTTTATATTTTTACCTTTTTTCTTCTCTCTCTCTTTTTTCTTTCCTTTCCATGTAACTGACTATATTTCTTAACATCATTTAGGGACGATATCGTGAAAGCATCTGGCCTTTCACAAGGCCTATCAGAGTTTGATCCCTGGAGCCCCATATGTTCCCCCAATACTGTTAGGAGTGATTCCTGAGTGCAAAGTCAGGAGTAAGACCTGAGTACTATCAGATGTTAGTAAAAAGGGAAGGAGGGGAGGGAGGGAGGGAGGGAGGGAAGGAAGGAGGGAGGGAGGAAGGAAGGAAGGAAGGAAGGAAGGAAGGAAGGAAGGAAGGAAGGAAGGAAGGAAGGAAGGAAGGAAGGAAGGAAGGAAGGAAGGAAGGAAGGAAGGAAGGAGACTTCCTTTTTCTATGGTATGAAATTGACACCAATAAGAACATAAACTGAAAATACCGGAAAATAAAACCTTAAAGATCTATATACTGGAAATGTAAGATAGTTTCTAAATAAATATATTTACTTAAATAGAAAGCATGAAGAAATGAAAAGACATTCCTAATCGTGGATTTGCAAAAAAAAAAAAATGCTTAAAATGGCTATCTTACATAAAGAAATCTACATATTCAATCTTCAATCAAGTCTTTATTAAAATACCAATGACAATTTTCAAAGATAGTTCTAAAAGTTGTAGGTAACCACAAGAGCTTCCAAGTAACCAAAGCAATATTAATAGAAAAGAGCAAAAAAAAAAAAAATAGAGGCATTGTGCTTATTGACTTCAAACTATATCACAACTCAATGATAATATAAAGAGGATGGTACTGGGGCAAAAAGAAGGACAGAATAGAAATAAATCAACATGAATATGAACAATTAATTGATGACAAGCTGGTCTGTTTAATACTGAAGAGTTGACTTGAAGGTAGTGTCAGTTGGACCCTCAATGAACAGGTTCCAATATTGTTTTTAGAGATTGGTCACAGAAACTGCCCATGAAGGAAGGAGAGAAGGAACAATAATAGGTGGAAATAGAAATCAGAAATATGTTGCAGGCTCATAAATATGAGAAAGGAGTTGGATGAAAGGAAGATATCATAGGACTTTTCTTTTTTTTATTTATAAAAAATATTTTATTGAATCATCATGAAAAAAAAATTACAAAGCTTTCAGGTTTAAGTCACAGTCATATACTGATTAAACCCCCATCCCTTCACCAGTGCACATGCTCCACCACCAAGAACCCCAATACACCTCCCTCCCACCCCACCCCCCACCTAAGTAGCTAATGATATTTTCTTTATTCTCTATATACTTTGAGTGCATTCCATATTTCCATACAGAACTCACTATTATTTTTTGGAAATTTTCCCCAATAATCAAGCCTGCTGAATAGGTATCATCTAATAATTTCTCTTCATTGCTGAGAGTGAAGAGTCTTCACTCTCAGGTTTTGGGTTTCTAATATTTTAGCTCAGTTCACAGTCAAAATGCATGGCTGCAAGAAGCCACTCTGGTGCCAAAATGGGTTAGGAGACTTCAGGATCACAGTCTTTAGGAGCGGAAGGTCTGTTTCTAGCGCCGCAGCTCTGGATCATCAGGACAACTTTTCTATCACCACCCACTTCTAAGGAATTCAAGGATAAGCTGGTCTAATGGCATGAATGAAGATTTCCTATTACACAAATTCAGATTTATGAAAGAATGGTCTGAATCTAATTCAGACCATTAAGGAGAATGGAGTACGTGTAACTGTTTTGTGAAAGTCATGGCATATTTTAAGTTGTGTCAACTAGAAATTGTAAATCAAACTTCTTAGAGTTTTTGTAAAGTAACCCATACCTATAAAACTGGATTTGTTAAACAGATGTTGGTAGAGCTGAAGAGTAAACATTGAATAATGAGGGAAACCAGAGGCAAGAACCTGTAGGAAGCTCTTATTACACTCAAGAGCCAAGAGAAACTACTGTTTCAGTAAAAAATAAAATTGTGACCATCGGATGATTTCTGGAAATATACTTGATACTGACTGATCAAACTGGTACAGAGGAGGAAGGAACTGCTTGATGAAACAAGTTTTACACCAAAGGATTATTAACTTGAAGAGCCATTCATTATATCAGAAAGGTGGATGCTGGGAGACATTCTTTCCTTATTTTTATCTTCCTCTATTGCCTATGGCATAAATCTAAAAGGAAATTGGACTACGAATGCTAAGAATACTGCAGGGTAGATATTCTACAGTATAGATATAGTGTCTTTATAAAAATCACATTGGGCAAAAGCATATTTTAATTGATAAAAAGAAGTAACTGATTTAATTTTGACCATAGGCATTCTTTATGAACTACATAAGAATTTATTGTGATAATTAATATGAATATTTTTTCAAAACATGCTGACAATAGCAGTTGGATATCACAGATCAAATATATTGGTTTCACAATGGGCTCATTCTATTTGAATTGAGTATGCTTATTAATTAAAATGTTGAAAATAGATCTTTATTGACTACTGCAAAATTTTACTATATTATATAAAATTATTGACAAATGTAGGAACCCCAATAATAAATATCCATTATTTAGAACAGGAATTCTTTATAATTTTGTGTTTGTTATACTGAAAAATATATTTCTGTTAGCACTGACCCCCTGTACACTCATAAAGAAAAGTCTCAAAGATATTAAAAGTAATGAAGTTTTATCAAGGCCTTTCTTATCACATTACGACTTCTTAAATTAATGGAGTACCACACCCAATAAGCTTTTAGTCTGACACAAATATGAGCAAACTTCAATGTCCTTTTCTTCTGTTTTACTCCTGGACAGATTCAGAATAGGATACAGAAAAACAGGAAACAGTATAGACATCTGTCCTGAGCTTGCTTACTATTCATTCAGCTGTTAAACCAGTACTTAACTGCCTTAAAATTAAAAAGGCTGGGAGATGGTGAGAAGGAGGGGACAGATACCCTGTATGCCAGCTTTGTGAGGTGCTAAAAATACCCAGTGAGAATGATGAAACAGAGACGAAAAGACCATCCAGGTGTTGATGCCTTGGGGGTGCTCGGCACAGCCTTGAAGTTATTGTCCACCACTGCCATCACAGCACTGTAATTGAGTGCCTTAGACAAGATTACAGGTCTGCCTCTTCTGCAAAAGGCATCGTGTCCTCCCCTCTGCACGTGCACTCTTTCAGTTTCACCATTGGGCAGCTAATACCTGAGATGATAGGGCGATGTTTTAATACGTCTCTTTGCAAAGATCCATTGTTAAGCACTGGCTTGGAAATCAAAATGGAGGGAAAAGATAATTTGCTGTGCTTGTTCAGCTTAAAAACCCGTGAACTTGTTTTATGTAGTGAGAACACTCCACCCTGATCTCCGATGATGTGCTACTTAACTATGTCACCCACTTTGCTTTTCATAGTTGAGCCTGAGTGCAAATGGCTTTGATGAATATAGGGAGGCAGTACTCTAGTGTTATGGTTCTGCTGCCCATCTGCTTATGGCCCACAGGCATCAGAATAGAGAGATTGTGGAAAGCTTCCTCTTTTCTTTTCTCTTTTCTTATCAGAACTTGAAAAGAAGAGATGAGGTTAAAACAGTGAAAATGTTACTGCAGATGTTTCAGCAGTTATTTATAGAAATGAGAGCTGGGAAGACCACAGGGGCATGCAGAGCAAATACATTGATGGAAAGCCCAGGTCCTAAGACTTGCACTGAATCTCCTTGGGACATTTACTGAAATGAAGCACAATAAACTTTAAAAGCAAACCACTCAAAGCCTCAGACAGGGGTGGGGGGAAGGAAAAAAAAAAAAGAAACATTTGGAAAGGTAACTTCACTGACTGTGACCTTCTGTTGAGATCATTCAAAGCATACACACCACTGTGGAAAATAAATGATAGACAGCAAATTGGCAGGCAAGTCCCAGAGGACTAAACAATATAATGTCACGCAGTTTGTAAAGGCATGGATATTTGTCACCACAGTCTGCATGAAGGACACATGCTGTGCAAACTTTATTAATGTGTTCCATTACATCGATGTTTGTAACTTCTTCCCCCACATTCATTATGTAAAACAGCCTGGCATTTGGCACATTGCTTAATAAGGGCTGCAGTCAACTATGCAAATACATAATTATTATGGCACTCACCTACACATTAGAGCTTCATTTATGAATTTTACCCAGAATCAAAATTATTGACATTTGACCTTTATTCTGCTCCCCAGACCGACATAAAAATGGGAGAACCTTGGTCTGAAATATGCAAGAAATATAGTCTATATGCAAGAATATAGGGGCCACCATGCTCTATTGGAATACCTCACTATTAGATATTTTCTGTAGAAAGCAGTGAAGAAAATGGCTTTAGGTTGTTTATTGATGTTTATCAAAGTTTAGATAATAAAGTTTTTCTTATTTATGGGTAATTTTTTTAAATACGATGATAATTTTGAGACTGATTTACTCTTACAACATATGCATTTCATTATAAATATTCATTATTACGGTGGATTTATAATTGATAAAGATACCAGAATGCACATTTAGGTTATTATGCAAAAATAAGTGAAACAGCCTAATAATAAATATATAAAATAATGGGTACTATCCTGGTTTCTTATAAAGTAATTTTTATTATAAAATATCTAAGAAGACATTTTATATATTTCTTTACTATAATTGGAAAACATTTGAAGTAGCTTTTATATATTTAAATTTTCATAGCCATATTACAATGTTTGATTTATAGGGACTTATGAATTCTAATAATATTTATTTCATATTTTAAAATAATAAAGTAGGATTGAAAGAAAAATAATATCAGAGGAGAGTGAGCTAGGGATCAGTGTGATAGTACAGGAAGTAGAGTGTTTGCCTTGTGCTCTGCTAACCTGGATTCAACCCCTGACACCCCCTATAGTTCCCTGAGCCCCACCTGGAATGATTTCTGATGCCAGGAGTAAGCCAGGAGTAAGCCCTGAGCACCAAGGGGGAGTTTAAGTGGCGTGTGAGCCAAAAGCAGAAATAGTAGGATAAAAGTAAGAGTAAGATCGGTGCACATAATCTCCTAATAAAGACTATGGAACACCTATACAATGAAATACTGTACAGCCACCAGGAAAAAATGAAGTTATGGAATTCACTTATAAATGTATGGAAATGGAGAGTATCATGCTAAGGAAAATGAATCAGAAGCACAGGGCAAAACATGGAATGATTGCACTCACTTATGGCATAAACATAAAATGAAAACAAATTATGAGTCTAGAACACTAGGACAGTAGAAACAAAGGCCAGAAAGGCTGGTCCATGGTTAGAAGCTTGCCACATGGGGTGGGAGAGGAGAACAGTTAGAATAGAGAAGAGACCACTATGACACTGGTAGTTGGAAAAGATCACTCTGGACAAGAACTGAGTTCTGAAAGTAAATGCTGTATTGCAATACTGTGTTGCAAAAATACTGTATTGCAAAAAATAATGCCCAAAAGGAAAGAGAGAGAGAAAGGAGATAGATAGATAGATAGATAGATAGATAGATAGATAGATAGATAGATAGAGAGAGAGAGAGAGAGAGAGAGAGGGAGGGAGAGATAGAGGGAGAGAGAGTGCCTGCCATAGAGACAGGATGAAGGGAGGTGGCAGGAGAGAAACTCGGGACTTCGTGGTGGGAAATATAAACTGCTGAAGGGATGGATGTTGGAACATTGTATGACTGAAACCAAATCATGAACAACTTTGTAATTGTGTGTCTCATGATAATTTAAAATTTTTTAATTAAAAAAGATATTGCAGTATCATTTATTTTAGTCTTAATGGAGACAAACTCAAAGTGGGAAATCTAATCATGTATCTACTTCTCAGTGTGTCCGAAATAAAAGATTGCTCAAAATAGCTTCTTGATTGTACTACTTGAAAACAAAATTTCCACGATTTCTCTAAATCAGTACTTATCATCACTGTTCTTGAGAAAATTTGATAATTTTCTGGTGACATGATAACCTAAAGGTTGATAATTTTCTGGTTTGATAATTTTCTGGTGACATGATAACCTAAATACAGAAGTGCAAAAAATCCCAATAAAGAGTTACTAGAATTAAACTATTACAATAAAATGGGAGAGTACAAAATTCTGTTGCAGTTTTATATGGAAATAATGAGCTATCAGAAAAATAAATTATGAAAGTTATATCACTTAAAATTGCATAAAATATTAAATATCTGGAATAAATTTATTAATAGAAGTAAAATACCTATCAATATACATGGAAAATTATAAGACATTGTTAAAAGTATTACACTATTGTAAGAGATTGAAAATATTCTGCACTAATGAATTAGAAGGATTAATAAAATTATAAAGATTATGTTACTTAAAGTAGTATAGAAATGCAATGTAATCCCTATGAAATTCCAAAGATGCTCCTTACAGAAATAGAATAAAGAATAATGAAATTTAGAAGGGTCCCTTTCTCCCCACATCCTCTCCAACAGTGGTTGCGTTTGTTCTTTTGGATGTGTGCCATTCTCTGCGGTGTGAGGTGGTATCTTATAGCTGTTTTGATCTGCGTCTCTCTGATGATTAGTGATGCAGAGCATTGCTGGTGGGAATGCAGACTGGTTCAGCCCCTTTGGAAAACAATATGAATGCTTCTCAAAAAATTAGAAACTGAGCTTCCATTTGATCTAGCAATACCACTTCTGGGAATATATCCCAGAGAAACAAAAAAGTATAGTCAAAATGACATCTGCACTTATATGTTCATCGCAGCACTGCTTACAATAGCAAGAATCTGGGAAAAAACCCAAGTGTCCAAGAATAGATGACTGGTTAAAGAAACTTTGGTACATATATACAATGGAATACTATGCAGCTGTTAGAAAAGGTGAAGTCATGACCTTTGCACATAAGTGGGTCAACATTGAGATTATCATGAAATGAGTCAGAAAGAGAGAGACAGACATAGAAAGATCGCACTCATCTGTGCAATATAAAATAACAGAGTAGGAGACTAACACCCAAGAATAGTAGTACATAATACCAGGAGGTTGGCTCCATAGCTTGGAAGCTGGCCTCACATGCTGGGGGAAAGGCAGCCCCGATAGAGAAGGGAACACCAAGTAAAATGTGGTTGGAGATCTCACGCGGGAAGGGAGATGCATGCTAAAAGTAGACTAGAGACTGAACACAATGGCCACTCAATACTCAATACCCCTATCACAAACCACAACACCCAAAAGGAGAGAGAGAACAAAATGGAATACCCTGCCACAGAGGTGGGATGGGGTGTGAGGGGGACGGGATTGGAGGGTGGGAAGGATACTGGATTCATTGGTGGTAGAGAATGGACACTGGTGGAGGGATGGGTTCTCAAACATTGCATGAGGGAAACACAAGCACGAAAATGGGTAAATTTGTAACTGTACCCTCACGGTGACTCACTAATTTAAAAAATTAATTAATTTTAAAAAATAATGAAATTTATTTGGAGCCATAAAAGTCTCAGAGTAATAAAAATATGCAGCATTAAAGAAGAACAATACTGAGGAATCACACTCCCCAGCATCAAACCATACTTGTATCACTTGTATCACTTGTCATCCCGTTGTTCATCGATTTGCTCGAGTGGGCTCCTATAATGTCTCCATTCATTCCTGTCGTGTGCTAGTATAGCTCAATGGTGTCTGCTCACTCCAGGAACACGAAAAGCCTCAAACTGTTTGTTCAGGGTTTTAACAAAGAAGTCTGACCATCTCATAGGTAGGTGGCCACGTGTTCTTTTGACATCCCATGGAATCCAGTTGGTAGCAGCTCTAGTCCAGTGGTCATCTCTAAATCGCATTACGTGTCTGGCCCATATGATTTCTGATGCCTTGGAAAATGAGACAGCATCCCTGATTCTTGATAGTCGACAGAATTCTAACTCCGGATTCATTCTCTCACTTGAGTGAAACATGATATTCCAAACATAGCTCTTTTGATTCCTCTTTGGGATACCTGAATAGCGTTCTCATCCTGTTTTCATAGGGCCCAGGTCTCTGAGGCATACATATTAGTGCAGAAAGAATGGTGAAGTTGAAAAGATGTGCCCGGAGCCAGATGTTCTTCATCCTTTTAAACACTTCTTCGATGCTCTTGAAGGCGTTCCACGCTGCTCTCTTCCACCTGCGCAGCTCAGGTTCCAGGTCGTTCATCATGTTGAGTTCTGGACCTAGGTAACATAACCGCTACATTCAGAGAAGTTCATGAGGGCAAATGGAACTTCAGAAACTAATCCGTTTCTCATGAACATTGTCTTGATGAGATTCAGTTGTAGTCCGACCTATCCACACTCAAACCACACTACAAAGAGTAAATAGAGCAGCAGGCTATTGGAATCGAAATAGACACATAAGTTAATGGAATAGAAGTGAGAACCAAGAAATAAAAGCATATATATACGGATGACCAACTCATGAAATAATAAACTGAAGGCTTATAATGTATAAAGGGAAGTGTCTTCAATAAATGGTTTTGGGAAACCTAGCAATCACATGCAGAAGAATAAAACTGCATCATTCTAATACCAAAGTAATGCATTTTGCAAAATTGAATTTAAAATCTATTAAAGGATCAGAAAGAATAAAACAGTGAATATGGCAATTGCTTGGATGCAGCAGACCTAGTCTGATCTCAAGTATCACATATGGTCCCCCCAAATTTGCTAGGAGTGGTACCCCAATAAAAGGCCAACACTAAGTCCTGAGCACAGCTTGGTGTGGCTCTCAAACCAAACAAACAAAAAAATAAAATGTATTAAAATTTTGGGGTTAAGAAGTGGAACAATGATATCTATGTTAAATATGTGATATTTTATTTGATATCAGTGTTATGAATGTGCTTAAATTCATCCTTAAAGGCAATGAAAGTTAAAAAAATTAAAAATACGTATTTTTCCTTTAGGATGTAGGGTCAAACTCTGTAGCGATCAGCAGCTACTCCTGGCTCTGTACTTGAGAGTCCACATGGATGATGTTCAGATGTTCACAGACTCCAGTCCTCATGGATGCACTCAAATTTTCCAACCACCTCTCGCTCACTAGAGAGTTCACTTATTAAAAGTTCTTTTGGCAAATTATTAGAGAAAAGTTTTCTTATAAGGCATTGTTGTACATCAGATAAGACACCTTTATGAACTTGTGAGTATTATTAGATATTTTAAGGATGAAAGGAATACCCAAAGTAATTAGCAATTATTATTTCACAACAAATTACAGTTGTCTATTCACCAAAGTATTGCATTGGGATTCAGTAGTCCTGAATTATATTCCCACTTCAGCAATTCTCTAATTTTATGACATTGGAAAGTCATTTCACCTTTTGTGTCAGAGAAAACTTATAATGAACTTTCATTGATATACAAGCCTGTGCAGCAGTTGGATAACTAAAGTTATGTTTCCTGTCAGAATATAAAATCATAAATATTTCTCATAAAGTATTTAGTATTCAGTAGATTTTATTTATATTTTATAAACTAATTTTATTGTTTAAAATATAAAACTATGCATATTTGAGTAATTTTGCATTTATATTTATATTGTAGATATAAGTATGGGAATTAAAATAAGATGTTTCTATATAAAAGAGATTTTGTATTGAAGCTTTTTCCTATAAATCAGCACAACAGTTATAACCTTATGGAAATGTAGGTAGAACAACTGAGTCTACAATACAAAAAGAACAATAGCCAAAGAGTATTATAGGTTATTAATATGCATAAAATGATGTTGAGCATACTCGAGTTCCCAAGTTTGATCCCTGACACTACATGTGTCCTTCTGCTGTCCACCTCCGCTTGCAACATCTAGTCAGATGTAGACCCACAGAACCTGACACAAGGAGCATCTCATATGGACTCATGCACTGACTTGAACCTGGTCCCGTGAGTACTGATGTGATGAATGACCCCTTCCAAATAAGAATTTTTATTATAAAAAAAATGTAAGATCAAAGATGTAATAAGACTATCATAACTATTTAACAAAAACTATTACAATAAAAAGAAAAACCTATAATGATTTTTAATGTTTTACCAGATGAGTTATTGAAAATATTGATTATATAGGCACAAATTTGATAAATATAAGTACATTAAAATAATCCATACTCTATATGAAATACTCCCCCCTTTGAAATTTGAATTAAGCGTGTGAGATTTTTCATCACTTGTATCACTTGTGATCCCATTGATCTTCAATTTGCTCGAGCAGGTGCCAGTAACATCTCCATTCATCCCTGTATTGTGCTAGAGTACCCAATGATATCTGCTCACTCCAGGAACAAGAAAATCCTCAAACCATTCATTCAGGGTCATGACGAAGAAGTCTAGTTGGTGGGCGGCCACTCGGTCTTTTGATGCCCCATGGAATCCAGTCGGTAACAGCTCTAGTCCAGTACTGTCTCTGAATCGCATTGTGTCCGGCCCATCTGATTTTTGATGTCTTGGCAAATAAGACAGTGTACCTGATTCTTGACTGTCCACAGATGTCAGAACTATGGATTCCTTCTCTCACTTGTGTGAAACATGATACTCCAAGCATAGCTCTTTTGATTCCTCTTTGGGATACCCAAATAGCGTTCTCATCCTGTTTTCATAGGACCCAGGTCTCTGAGGTGTATGTTAGTGCTAGAAGAATGGTGAAGTCAAAAAGATGTGCCCGGAGCCAGAGGTTCTTTGTCCTGTTAACCACTTCTTTGATGCACTTGAAGACATTCCACGCTGCTCTCCTCCTTCTGCACAGTTCTGGCACCAAGTGGTTCCTCATGTTGAGTTCTCGACCCAGGTGCTGCATTCAGAGACATTAATTCCATTGAGAGCAAATGGAATGTCAGGGACTAGTTCATTTTTCATGTATATTGTTTTGCTGAGATTTTGACTTTTTCGACCTTTCCACACTAGCGAAGTCAGCCAGCACTTGTGCCACTTGGTTAATGTTTGGTGTTATTAGAACGATGTCATCAGTGAATCTGAGGTGGTGTAGTTGCCGACCATCTATCTTCACTCCTATTCCTTCCCATTTCAGTCGTCGCATGACGTTCTTGAGGGTGGCACTGAAGTGTTACAGTGAAATGGTATCACCTTCCAAACCCCTCTCGTTACATCAGTGATCACTTCCTTATAGAATGGTGAGATCCTAGT
The DNA here is from genome assembly GCF_027595985.1 of Sorex araneus. NCBI lineage: Eukaryota > Metazoa > Chordata > Mammalia > Eulipotyphla > Soricidae > Sorex > Sorex araneus. Next base: position 225,550,004 of record NC_073313.1, on the reverse strand, counting down.
GGTGAATCTGTAATACAGCTCACAGAGGATGTACTGAGTTTGTAGCCTTGTTTGGCTAAGGCTTCGATGACCGCTTCATTTTCAACAGAATCGAAGGCCTTCTTTAAATCGATGAACGTTAGACAGAGCAGCATTTTGAACTCTCATGAAACCTCAATAAGCTTGGTCACTGTGTGGATATGGTCAATGGTGCTGAATCCTTTTCAGAACACAGCTTGCTCACATGGTTGTCCTTCATCTAGTGTTCTGCCTGTTCTATTCAGGATGACTCGAGTGAACAACTTGTAGATGACAGACAACAGGTAGATTGGGCAATTTTTGCTGATGTCATGAATGTCTCCCTTCTTGTACAACAGAATGGTCCTGCTGGTTTTCCATTGGAATGGAACCTTGCATTTGGACAGGTAGCGTGTGAAGAGTCTAGCCAGTATATTGAAGAGTACTGGTGACAGATTCTTCAGGTGTTTGGGTCTGATCTTGTCTGGACCGGGTGCTATATTAGTCTTTACTGATGAAATGGCATGTCATATTTCGGAAGGGAGGACGTTGGGAACGATATATCCATCCTGTGGAATTTGGTATGGGGGCAGGTGGATGTGGCTATTAAAGAGATCCGAGTAGAAATTGTGAATAATTCTCTCCATTGCCTTTCTGGAAGATGTGATAGATCCATCATGACTGTGAGATTTTTCATAGGGTCATTATGTATAAACTTGTAAAAAATTAAGCAGAGAAATATCCAATGAAATAGTTGCAATTAAATATTATATAAGTTATCTTAACATTAAAAATGTCATGCTGTCATTGGAAGAAGATTTTTCAAAGTGCTGTTAAAAACGGTTAAGAATAATGAATGTCAATCGTCGAATTGTCAGACACGTACACAAATAATAATAAATACTTGGAGTCTGAACCCTAAGAACCTGACCCAATTTGGAGACAAGATCTTTCAGATAATCAAATAAAAATAAGATGTTACTGCAGACTCTAATTCAGTCTCACTGCTATTGTCAGAGAGGATGAAATTTGAATACAAAAACACACCTAGTGAGAACCCCATAAAATAAAGTTTGGGGGATTATTCACTTATAAATCAAGCAATAGTAAGGATCCAATATCAGAAAATTACCCCAAGCTAAGGTATTGCCACATTTTGTCTCTCCCAGTATTCATAGTCCCTCAAGAAACCAATCCTGTCTACACCTTGATCTTGAATTTATGGCCTGAAGAACTATGAAACTAACAATTCTAAAATATAAATTAAAATGGGATATTGAACAAAAATAAAAGTTGAACTCAGTTAAACTTAAAATAAAGTGCTAAATAAAAGAAATTTAGTATTTAAAGGCAAAAATAAGGCATTTTCCTTGCCTGCAACCATCCTGAGTTCAATCCCTAGCACCACAAACAGTCCTCTGAGCCTCTCCAGTAGTAATGTGTAATCTCAGTGCCAGGAGTAAGCCCTGACCACTATCACTTGGGAGAGGAAGGAATGGAGGAAGAGAGAAAGGAGGGAGGGAGGAAGGGAGAGAGGGAAGGAGGGAAGAAGAGAGAGTGGGAGGAGGAAGGAGGGAAGGAGAGAAGGAAGGAGAGAAGGAAGGAAGGAAGGAAGGAAGGAAGGAAGGAAGGAAGGAAGGAAGGAAGGAAGGAAGGAAGGAAGGAAGGAAGGAGGGAAGGAGAGAAGGAAGGAGAGAAGGAAGGAAGGAAGGAAGGAAGGAAGGAAGGAAGGAAGGAAGGAAGGAAGGAAGGAAGGAAGGAAGGAAGGAAGGAAGGAAGGAAGGAAGGAGGGAAGGAGAGAAGGAAGGAGAGAAGGAAGGAAGGAAGGAAGGAAGGAAGGAAGGAAGGAAGGAAGGAAGGAAGGAAGGAGAGAAGGAAGGAGAGAAGGAAGGAGAGAAGGAAGGAAGGAAGGAAGGAAGGAAGGAAGGAAGGAAGGAAGGAAGGAAGGAAGGAAGGAAGGAAGGAAGGAAGGAAGGAAGGAAGGAAGGAAGGAGGGAAGGAGAGAAGGAAGGAGAGAAGGAAGGAAGGAAGGAAGGAAGGAAGGAAGGAAGGAAGGAAGGAAGGAAGGAAGGAAGGAAGGAAGGAAGGAAGTGATCACTGAGTGTAGAGTCAGGAGTAGGCTCTGAGCACTGTTGACTCTGGCCCAAAAGAAATAAAAATTCTTCCTAAGATAAACTGTTTTACTTATAATTTGTTCACCATTTTTACTATATTGCTGAATATTTCCCTTATCTTAGATTCCAAATTTTAATATTTATCTTTTGAATGAAAGTTATATTATTATAAAATTAAATATTATCAAGAATTACCTAGATTTCCTGACAACCACGAATTTAATCTGTACATCTTAGATTAAATATTCCATAAGTAATGAAATTTCTGACAATGAATGCAATTTGTAAATATATACTTATTTTCTAAATATAAAACTCAATATGTTTTTTAATATTTTATTTAATATTAAAGAGATTTATCTTCCTAGATTCCTGCTATATTTGTCATTTAGTGGAGTTTAATTTTCCTTTTACTCAGTTGTGATTAATATTGTATAGTAAAAAGTCTGGTAAGAAAGCCACAACTTGTTCAAATGGCAAAAATATATAGATTTAACATAATATTAATTAAAATAAAATCACAGAATGAAGAAACTGATAACGTTTTGCATGAAGAAGTTAAATAATACAAAATTAAATATTAATTTTCATCCATAGAACTCTTTGAACTTTTCATTTAATTCTAAACTCACTCATACTATCATTTTCTAAATGTAGAGATATTTGGAAAATTGCACACATTATAAGATTATCGTATCTGTTATAAAATATTGATAATAATAATTATCAGTGGTATTTAATTTGTTCTAAAGATCATTTTGCAAGTAAACAATTGATGCTGATTTATTTTTTTAATAACTAAATGTCTGCTTTTAAATATTTGAGACTTACTAAATAAGAAAGACTGGAACATAGCACAGTGGGAAGGGTGTTTGCCTTGCACACGGCCAACCCGAGTTTGATTCCTCCATCTCTCTTGGAGAGCCCAGCAAGCTACTGAGAGTATCCCACCCGCATGGCAGACCCTGGCAAGCTACCTGTGGCATATTCAATATGACAAAAACAGTAACAAGTGTCACAATGGAGACTTTATGGTACCCACTAGAGCAAATCAATGAACAACGGGGCTACAGTGCTACAGTGCTACTAACAAAGAAAGTCACTGGTGAAATTGTGAAAATTTGAGGTAATATGGTTATATTTTTGTCAGTAAATCTCTGTATTCAATGGTGCCAGGTATAAAACCCAGATCCTATATATTCAAGCTTACTCAAGGCATTTGTTTTGCTACCCAGTCAAACCCCAGGTCATCAGTAAACTCTTCAGTGTATCACTGTTTCACTATATCACTGTCATCCCATTGATGATCAGTTTGCTTAAGTAGGAGCCAGTAATGTCTCCATTCGTCCTAGCCCAGGGATTTTAGCAGCCTCTCTTTACTTGTTCTTCACAGTGGTGCTGCATTGGAGGCTCAGTTTAACCAAAAGAATCAGCTTAACCAAAGAGGTGAAGGACTTGTACAAGGAAAATTACAAAATACTACTTCAAGAAATGAAAGAGGACACTAGGAAATGGAAACACATCCCCTGCTCATGGATAGGGAGAATTAACATTATCAAAATGGCAATACTGCCCAAGGCACTAAACAAATTTACTGTGGTCCCTATAAGGATACCCATGACGTTTTTCAAAGAAATAGACAAAACATTCCTGAAATTCATATGGAACAATAACCTCCCAGGAATAGCTAAAGCAATCCTTGGGGAAAAGAGGATGTATGGCATCGCCTTCCCCAACTTCAAACTCTACTACAAAGCACTAGTAATTAAAATAGCATGGTATTGGGCTAGAAACAGACTTGCAGATCAGTGGAGCAGAGTTGAATATCCTTTCACAGACCCCCAATATATGGCTACTTAACCTTTGACAAAGGAGCAAGAAATGTGAAGTGGAACAAGTAAAGCCTCTTCAACAAGGGGTGCTGAGAATAATAGATAGCTACATGCAAAAAAAATGAACTCTGACTTCTGTCCAATGCAAGTCACAAAAGTCAGATCAAAGTGGATTAAAGACCTCAATATCAGACATGAATCTATAAGGTGCATAGAGGAAAATGTGGGCAGGACTCTTCATGATATTGAAACTAAAAGCATCTTTAAGGATGAAACAGTACTGACCATGCAAGTGAAAGCAAACATAAACAAATGGGACTAAGTCAAACCAAGAAGCTTCTGCACTTTAAAAGAAACAGTGACCAAAATAAAGAAAGAAGCCACAGAATGAATGCGAAAGAATATTTAGCCAATACCTATCTGATAAGGAATTATTATCCAGAATATACAAGACACTAGTAGAATTGTATAAAAAAAAAAACCTCCAACCCCATCAAAAAATGGGGAAAAGAAATGAACAGAAGTTTTCTCAAAAAAGAAATACAAATGGCCAAAAGACACATGAAAAAATGATCCACATTGCTAGTCATCAGGGAGATGTAAATCAAAACAACAATGAGATATCATCTCACATTACAGAGACTGGCACACATTCAAAAGAGCAAAAGCAACCAGTTGGCGTGGATGTGGGGGAAAAGAGATGCTCTTTCGCTGTCGGTGGGAATGCCGACTGGTCCAGCCTTTCTGGAAAACAATATGGACAGTCCTTAAAAATTGAGAAATTGAGCTTCCATAGGACCCCACAATACCACTTGTGGGAATCTATCCCAAGGATGCAAAAAAGCACAGTAGAAATGACATCTGTAACTTTATGTTCATTGCAGCACTGTTCACAGTAACCAAAATCTGAAAACAACCCAAGTGCCCTAGAACAGATGACTGGTTAAAGAAATTTTGGTACATCTACACAATGGAATACTATACAGCTGTTAGGAGAGATGAAGACATGAAATTTGCTTATAAATGGATAGACATGGAGAGTGTTATGCTAAGTGAAATGAGTCAGAAAGAGAGGGACAGACATAGAAGAACTGCACTCATTTGTGGTGTATAGAAGAACATGACATGAGGCTGATAACCAAGGACAGTAGATACAAGGGCCAGGAGGATTGCCCCATAGCTGGAAGCCTGCTTCATGAGTAGATGGGAGAAGGCAGATAGAGAAGGGATCACTAAGAAAATGAGGGCTAAAGGAATCAGTTGGGATGGGAGATGCGTGCTGAAAGTAGATAATGGACCAAACCTGATGACCTCTTAGTGTCTGTGTTGCAAGCCATAATGCCCAAAATTATAGAGTATAAGAATATTATCTGCCATGGAGGCAGGGGGAGGGTGGGAAAGGGGGGTATACTGAGGATATTGGTGGTGAGGAATGTGCACTGGTGGAGGAATGGCTGTTTAATCATTGTATGATTGTAACCCAAACATGAAAACTTGTAATTATTTCACAGTGACTCAATACAATTTTTTAAAATTGTAAAAAATGAAAGAGTGTTAATATTTATAATTCTATTATGTCAAACTTAATGTATGTTAAAATATATAGTTGTAATGAAACCTCTTTAAGTCGGTGGGAATTGAAGATTGCTAGTGACTTGTTGCATGAACATACTTCATTAACAAACTTTACTTATCCTTGTTTATAGGTACAAAAATACAGGACAGAAGAGAGTAAAATGAGTTTAAAACAAATTGAGTACTGCATGGAGATACTAATGCCTCGCTAATCACTATAAAGTACATTGAAAATACAATGTGCAAGCAAAGGATAACAGTATATATCAAGCATTGGCTACTTGGTAAAAGGAGAAAAGGGACGAAAAATCAGTACATGGGTTAAAGAGTAGGCCTTGCACTCAGCCAACTCTTTTGACCCCTAGCAGTGCATCATGCCTTGAATACTTTCTGATATAGTCCAGGATGCCACATACATCACCAGTGTGGCTCAGAAAATCCCTGATATTCTAAAATCTCACCAGCCCTCTTGCCAAGAATCTTACAATAAAAAACTGGTGAGGGCAGGAGTGGGGAGGGCAAAAGGTCTGATAGACAAAGGACTTGCTATAACTCAATCAAACCTTAACTCCAACTAGTATCTCTCCTCTTGTGGGAGTGGCTGGAAATGTGAAACAGAACTGCACACACTTTATCTCAAAATCTATCACTCTCCAACTTTGCTTCCAGCCATCTTGCATTCTCTGTGGTAACCATCATTGAACCACTAGTACCAAAGTGCATTATTTGGACGTTTAGTTATTTCAAAATCCTGTGTTGGGCCAACGAGATAGTACAGAGGCCAAAGCAGTGACTGAACTTAGTATGATTCCTAGAACGTCACTTAGTTCCCCAGCACTGCTAGGAATGTCTGCTGAGCACAGAGTCAAAAAGTGCTGAACCGTACCAAACATGAACCCACGACAAAAACATAAACAAAATAAAAACAATGTGGTACCCTATTTGCTCCAAAGATTCATAGCAACATTCAGAAATAAAAGTTGATGTTAACAGAGTGATACCAGCAGATGTTTTGGATTAGTCAGGAATTATAGCTACTTTTAAGGGATACATTACTCAGAGCTTTGCGTCGTGTGCTGTGAATGAACCGAGTGGCAATCTTGGGCCTTCTTTCCTGGTACCACCTCTTCAGCATCAAGGAAATATCAAAACAGTGAGAATTGGCAGATTGACCACACAAATGCCCAAATACTCAGGATGATCTTTACTGGAGAAAAGAAGCAGTTCCTATGGGTACTGGAAAAATCAGATAAATCTCTTAAGTATTACTTAAGGAAATTTTGAGATTTTGAGATTGGATATACCCAAGTCACTACATCTTTCACTTATAACTATCACCCAAAATTTTGCCTAAAGCAACACAATCACGAAATCCTGTTAATCATCGATTTCTCGAGTGGGCTCATTAACCTCCATTCATCCTTTCCCTGAGATCTTAGAAGTCTCTCTCAATTCGGCTCTCCCAACGATGTCATACTGGATGCTCTTTCAGGGTCAGTGGAATGAGATCCAGCTTGTTACTGGATTTAGCATATGAATACACCATGGGAAGCTTGCAAGGCTGTCCCATGTGGGCAGGAAACTCTCAGAAGCTTGCCAGTTTCTCCCAGAGGGAGAAATAGGCTACACGATATTGCGTGGCTGCTTCGTGGCCACACACTTCTGAGAGCTTGCTTTTAAGTCTCTCTCTGAATGTTGGCTATTGATGGGATTACACACACCTGGGTTCCTCTGCCAGTGCCTTCATGCGTGAGGACTGTCCGAACGTGTGGAGAGGGGCCTCGAGCATGGCTGTGGCTAGGTTCCGGTGGTCTTCAGCTGCCAGGAGCTCTGCTTGGGGTGGGGAGGGAAGCTGGAGCCCATACTCTCCGAGGGGCCCCCGGGGCCTATAGAATATGCTTTAAAAATCAGTTATTGACTCTTGTAACTCCTTGTAGAATCAGAGGACCATATGCCAAGTCATCCCTTACAAAGTCTACCCACTATCCTATTTCTCAGGCCCCCTTATGGATTTTTTATTTGCCTCATTTTTCTGGGATAAAACCAGTGACCGGACTCTAACAGAGCAAACCAAACTAGATATGAGCCCATCAGGGACTTGAAACTTCTCTTTAAAAAAAAAAAAAGCATTGAACATTCCCTTTTAGGAGGTCAATAAAAACAGAAACTAACAACAGTCTTTTCAACAGATTCACTAGAATGCAAAATAAAGAAACAAAAGCTTATGCTAATATCTATTGTTTTCCTGTTCTCTTTTGCACTTTGCCTTCCATGGGCCTGGAAAAGCTTTTATTCTGCAAGAAAGACCTGATATTCTTTAATAAAATTGTTGTTTAATCTATCTGATTTGTCTATCATGCAACTCTGAAATGCAATAAACCATTACTTGCCCCATTTACTAAATGAGCATGAGAGTTCATTCCCTTACTGAGGCACAGCCATGGTGTGCCCTGTGTCAGGGGAGGGGTTGATATGATGTGTTGTGTTGTTTGAGGACTCGCGGGCAGCGCTCTCATTCTCTCTCTCTCTCTCTCTCTCTCTCTCTCTCTCTCTCTCTCTCTCTCTCTCTCTCTCTCTCTCTCTCTCTCTCTCTCTCCCTCTCTCTCTCTCTCTCACGCGCACATACCGCTCACTTTCAGTGCTCTCGAGCCACTGTGTATAAACCTGATCGGGATCATTCTTCCTTGTGCTCTGCTTCTGTGTGTGCTGCTGTCCTCTCTTCTGTCTGTCTCTCTATCTCTGTCTCTGTATGCTCTCTTCTGGTCTCTTCGGACCTCTCTCTGTCTCTGTTTCTGTTCTTTTATCTTGTCTCTGTCTTCTCTCTGCCTCTTCTGTCTTGCCTCTGCCCCCTCTCCCGCTTACAGTCTTAGTTTATATTACAGAGGATGGTGACACAAAGGTGGGTTGAACATTAACAAATCAACAAAGAAGGGTAAGACCATTTCTCCAGGAGATGAACAAAATCTTATCTAAGGAGATTACTCCAGATTACTAGGAGATCCGCTCAAGGGTGGGATCCAAACAAGGGTGTGTCACTTTCTTCCTTCCTCAGCTAGTAATCCACGTAAATAGTTATAGTAAATTTACTTCTAATATTTCTAGCAATGTCATTCTGTATGAGCACAGTAAGAGATATATCAGACTTAATATATATTACATTCACTGGCCACCGAGATGTGATCCCTGGGGGCCGCACGCATGTGCGGCCTCTCCGCAGCTGCACAAGTGTGAATCCAGACCCAGCAAAACCTTTTTTGGCATGGGCAACTCCTCGCAGAATGTTTCTAGCCTGAGAACTAAGCCACGGCCCGGTGCCCGCCAAGGAGGGGAAAGGTATTACTCTCTCTCTTTCTCTCTTTCTTTCTCTCTCTCTCTCTCTCTCTCTCTCTCACCTCTTTCTCTCCGGGGATGAAGGCGTGGTGTCTGCCAAATTATGACGACCACAGATGGGGTTTTCAAGCTTGCAATGATCCAATATCTGGAAGAAATCTCCCTGGACTTAGTCGTTAAAGTACAGAAATCCAAAACCGCGCAGCCGCTACTGCGGCCGTGTGACCTCATTTTTCTTCAAAATACGTCTGACTCTAGTGGGTTACTCCTAACAATAATAGTGAGGTTTGTGTTGAAATATTGAATGTAACCAAAGTAAACAGAAAGTAAAGTGAAACTTATCAGTTACAAGGCAGGGGGTGGGGGAGCGGGATGGGAGTTGTACTGTGTGGGTTTTTTTTTTTTTTTGGTGGTGGTGGTATATGGGCACTGGTGAAGGGATGGTTGTTTCAGCATTGTATAACTGAGACTTAAGCCTGAAAGCATTGTAATCTTCCACATGGTGATTTAATAAAATAAAAATTTTATTAAAAATAAATAAATAAAGTGTGAAAAATTAAGAAATATATACATATATATATATTTCATTCACTATATATTACAGACCACAGTCCTCAGGCCAGGTTAGTCTTCCTAACCCCAGCAGGTCGCGTCATTACTTTTGGATCATGACAGCATTTGTCTATGACCATGCTCTCAACTTATAGTTGAGTATCGTGGCCCTTTGACTTGGCCCATTTCAATGCCAGGGTTGCTCACAGCTTGCCCTGGGACCATTCTGTCCTTCGTCAGGACCCTGCTTTTGGGGTGCTAGGAACTAAGGGCAATTGAGTCAAGAAAGCAGATGCCCGGGAGTAAATATTATTGGAGTCAATTGGCTAACAAGTTAAAAAGCATAAAATTAACTATCTTCCTGTGTCCATACAGATAGGCCATTGCTCTAATGTAAACTAAGTTCCCTGTGGCAAGGCTGAAAGGACAAATCCCATGATATTCTACAGTAAAAGACTTTGGGAAAATAATTAAACTTAAGAAATTGCTCTGCCCTGAATAGTCCAAAGGCATGAAGATCACATCCCCTAAAGATTCAAATCCTGAGCTGTTTTTGAGATGGAGAAACCAACCCCAAAGAAGGATGGAATCATCTCAGAAAAGGAGAAGCTAAAGGAGAATCAAAACAAGCCTTAGTGATAAGGGGCCCTGAGTGCTTGAAGAGTAGTCAGGGCTCTTGCCTTGATAGAGCTGACCAAGTTTCAGTTGTACTAGTATTCTATGTGGTCCCCCATTCCCTGGCATCTCATGTAGTCCACTGAGTGCCATGGTCTGTGGTCCCGACAAAAGACCAGCAAAAAAAAGCTAGTGTTATGAATATTAAAGGGCTATAAAGAGTGTAAAGCTTTCCCTGTTACAAGAACCTGATTAACTTTTATGTATGAAGAGAACTCCAGGCCAAGATAATAGGCTGGAAAAAATTGTAAAATGCATACCGTTTTTAAAGAATAATTACAGCACTTCTCTAATATCTAGGATGGACATCAGTGAAGTGAGAGAGAAAAACACGTATGATTTAGAAAAAAAGAGAAAGACAATTGATAAAAAGACATTGAAACATAAACACATTCAACACATTTATTGAATGATAAGGGGACCCATGTCATGAAAACAAATGAATGAGAGATACTAGGGAGATTTAGGTTAAATCACAGTAGAGGGATATTTGAGGATCTAGGAAATTTTTTTAAATTTACTTAGGAATAGAAAATCATTAAAAGCTATGACTCACTGAATTAATGCAGTGAAATATTTTACTGATCTAAGTACAGATCTAAAAGCCAAATTTTGGATTATGAACCTCAGAGAAGAAAGACAAGTGTACCTCATTAATGATTGTGTGATTTTCTGTCTTAACTACTAATGTAAAACTAAGTGTCACACTGAAAGAGGAAACCTCAGTCTTCCTTGCCCACTACTGCAAGCAGCTTCATCTGGCTGCCGTCATTCTACTCTTTAAAAGTTTTGGCAAGGTTTTGAATGCTTTCTGAGACTGGGGGTTTACATTTCCCAAGACCATTGGGAAATTCTCCTTTGACTCATAGGCGATTAAGAGACAATGGGGCAAAAGCTGGGTATTTGGTAGAATAAAAATTCTGAAAGATAATCACAGAGTCCCCACCAGCCTAAGTAGGAGTGCAAGATTTAGCAACACAAATAGGTCCTAACATAACAAGAAATCTTCTGAAAACTAATAGAAATCTTCTAATATTTTGATAAATTACACGAAAATCCAGTTTCCCTATAAACAGTACATAAAATGAGTCATAATTAACTTGGTCCTATTCTAACTTCCTCCTCTGTTAGGAGTTTTTTTCTCTTCTACTTTCAAATAAACTGTTCTGCTGTTCTGTTTTCTAACTATGGACACTTTTAGTATTTAATATTTTCAGCCTTAAAAATATTGATGAGCCTGAGTGAGAAGTGTGGACAAACACAGAGACCGGCCATCATTGTATCAACACCAAACAATTTAAAGGATATTTTTACATATTTGGGACTACAGGAATATTCTGGGTCATTCTGCATCTCTCTCTCTCTCTCTCTCTCTCTATATATATATATATATATATATATATATATATACATATATATATGTGTGTGTGTGTGTGTATTTGTGAGATAAAATAATGTGGTAGATAAGAAATGATGCATTTCCCAAAAAAGTCTATAGATTGGGCTTTGAAATTCTTTGTTCTCACTAAAGTGTGAATTTGGTAGGAGTAGGTACTTCGTCTAGTAGGTAATGCACTCTCCTTGCAAGTGACTGAGTTGGGTTTGATCCCTAACACCTCATATGGTCCCCTGAGCCCTTCCAGGAATGATTCCCGAGCAGAGAGCTAAGAATAAGTCCTGAGAACCATCAGCAGCGGACCCCCAAGCAAAAAAATAAACAATAAAATGAGAATTCAAGTACAGATTTTAAAGGTAACTAGAGAAGTATTTTTAATGATGCTAAATTATTTCTGGCACAGTGGTTCATCTAACAACTCCTGTATGTAAGTAGAAGTTTCCATTCTATTACATAACAAATGAAATGAACACGGTTGTAATGTAACTATATAACCTGATATGCATATACACATATGCATACACACATATAAACTAGGGCACGTTTCTAGCTTTGGATTCTAATAAATGAGTAGTTGTTGGCTTGTAAACTCACAGCCAGTAAGAAGCCTAGATGCCTACAGGAAATGAGAAGGCTGCCAGAGAAACTGACCAATGAATTCATTGTTTAGCTCTGGACTAAGTACTCTTCTTTTCAGAGTTGCCTTTTTCGCCTGGCCAATGTATCAAGTCATTAATTCTTTCAGCACAGACTTGGTGAATCAGAAATTAGAAAAGAAAGAATTTGAGAACGGGAAACCTTTAGGACCCCGTTTTGGAAAATAATTTTCTTATTTTTTAAGACTTGTGCTCTCAGACTGCTTCATGTTTGTATTGTCCACTTCGAATTGGTCTGAAATTAGAATCTAGAAACTTAATTTTCAAGTTTAATTTTTAATTTCTTGACAAAAAAATTAAATTTTTTAATAAAAATTTTAAGTATAATTTGATAACAATTTTTTCTTTACTACATATTAAACATATGACCATTTGATTTGCCTACAAAATTAAATAAACAAAAATAGATTTTAAGGTTTAATTGTGTTATTTATAATAATTTATAGATTTTTGGCCTGAGTAGCTTTAGATGTATTTATGCTTATGATATGTGTTGTTTTCTGTATTTATGTGAAGATCAATATGTAAGTAATTGCCTGATCCTCTGAAAGATAATAAATTGTTTTGTTAACTCATTCAGATCTGGTTTACTTTTTATAACTATAATTTTTTTAGACTATCTAGCAAATAGCATATGACATTATAACACTCATTTTATTCCTGTCCTTTATCTTTGTTTAATTTAACAATATTTTACTTTTATATTACCGCATATGTAAACTATCTAATTAGTTTGGAATAACTTGTTTTAGAAATAAATGGAAATATGCCCTGTAACTCAAGCTATCCGAAACTAATAAAATTAAGCAAAATTCATGATAGTGTAAAATAAACAGTATTTTATGTGGTCTTAAAGTGATTTTGACATGCTTAAGGAATTCACAATGAAAAGAGTAAATATAGACTTGAGTGATTTAAGACTGGAAAGAAGCAACCTATTTGAAGGAATTCAAAGGAGATAGGGTTCAAAATCAGCAGAAAATACCCAGAGTATATTGGATTCATGGCACAAAACCTGAGTGATGACTAGGGATTAATTACATATAAAAGAAATAATATGATAATAGGATGTCTCTTAAGGGCAAAGGCAACATCAGGATTAATAATCTCAAATTAAACTTGAATAAGGGAGCGGAATTCTATGACTCCTTTTGGCAAGTATAAGTCTTTAAGGAATTGGCTAAAAAAAGAAGGTTGCAATTTCAAGAATTCAAGTTAGCATCTAGAGAAAAGATAGAACATTACTAAAAAGGCACTGAGTAGTCTGACATTAAGTTACTGAAAACAGCAAAAATGAGCATCACCTCTCAAGATATGAAAGCTATGTATATAAGCGCGAATAACATAAAATAAATGACCCCTAGATAAAGGACTTGAAAAGCACACTCCCCACATCCAGGCAAAGCCTCTGGGTTGATTATTATTCCAGGTGAGAGAGGTCCTTGAAACCCAGCAGCTCACTCAGATAAAACAAAATTCTCCTAAAGGAGGCCAAGGAGATTCCCAAGGCAGTTTCAGATCAGGACAAGTCAAGCATAGCATAGCATTAAAATCTATTTTACTATTTGCCAAAAAAATAAGCAATATCAACAATTTTGACAGTTTCTTTTCATTCTTAGCTGCCATAAATGTCTATGTTGCTTTATGTGAAACTTGCAATCCCTTCCCTGTCTGTCTCCCTTGAAGAGCTGTCAGATTTCACCCCACAGGGACATTTTTCAGTGCTTTCAATTTTTCATTATTAGACAAATATGGACTGGAGTGATAGCACAGCAGGTAGGGCGTTTGCTTGAACATGGCCGACCTGGGTTCAATTCCTCCATCTCTCTCAGAGAGCCCAGCAAGCTACTGAGAATATCCCTCCCACATGGAAGAGCCTGGCAAGCTACCCATGGCATATTTGATATGCCAAGAAACAGTAACAACAAGTCTCACAATGGAGATGTTACTGGTGCCCGCTTGAGCAAATCAATGAACAACAGGAGGACAGTGCTACAGTGCTACACAAATATATTCTACTCTCTATGGGGAGAAATATATTTGAATATTTTTGCCTTTATTCAGAAGACCTTTATCAAAACTTTCAACATAGTTTGTTCCCCAGGAAGATATGGTGCTGCTGTCCACCCTTCCAAAGATACTCCTCTTTAAAATCACATGAATTAATTGTCCTGTCACTATTTTTATTTTTTTTTATTTATTTATTTATTTATTTTTTTTGCTTTTTGGGTCACATCTGGTGATTCACAGGGGTTACTCCTGGCTCTGCACTCAGGAATTACTCCTGGTGGTGCTCAGGAGACCATATGGGATGCTGGGATTCAAACCCGGGTCGGCTGCGTGCAAGGCAAATGCCCTACCCGCTGTGCTATAACTCCAGCCCCACTGTCACTATTTTTAGTTCTGAACTATATGAATTTAATCATGTTGAATATGTTTTATCTTGTATATTTCATTGTCATGACATGATTTTAACTAAGAACTATTTTTAGGTTAGAATACATAGTTCAGGATTTGGGTGATTTTTGTAATTTACTAGAAAACCTAGTTTAATTAGCATTTGTACATGCCATACTCTACACTCTATGTGATTTTTCCTTCAATAGAAAATATTACCGTTGATTTTACTATTAATTTCTCTAAAAATTGGGAAGCTTCTAGCCAACATATTCTTTCTCAATTATTTTCTTAAAAAGCATCTTCAATTTATACTTACACAAAGTTTTCATCCTGTTTTACAGTATAGTGGGATCAGGTGATAATTTTCACCTGAAATGGAGTTTTTAAATGATGAGGACAATTTTAATACTAAATATACAATCTTGAAACAATCTTCTTAATGAAAAATAAAACTTTAAGTCTTCTTCATGAAACGTTATCCACATAAACGTTATCCACCTAGAATTTTTTCCCTACTCTATATTTCATCGTATAATTGTAACAGAAAATGTATGCCTATGATAAAGATATACCCTTGATAAATAATTTCTAGACTTAGATTAAACCAATTTCTCAGCAAATGGCTGGCTATTTCTGGAAAAAAAGATAAAATTTTTAATGTGAAAGCTGTAAAAAAAAGTTGGGAGACTGAAGAGATAGAAGAGTGAGTAAAGTATTTCACTTGTATGCAGTTGACCTTGGTTATGTCCCCAGCCCCCCATGTGGTTGGCTGAGCTTGCCAAGAATGATTCCTTAGCCCAGCAATACCGCTTCTGGAATATATCCTAGAGACGCAAACAAGTACATTAGAAGTGATATTTGTACTTATATGTTTATTGCAGCACTATTTATAATAACCAGAATCTGGAAAAATCCCTAGTGCCCAAGAACAGATGATTGGTTAAAGAAACTCTGGTGCATCTGCACATACTATGCAGCTGTTAGAAAAGATAAAGTCATGAAATTTGCATATAGTTGGATGGACATGGAGAGTATCATGCTAAGTGAAATGAGTCAGAACAGGACAGGCATAGAATGACTGCACTCATTTGTGGAATATAAAGTAATATAATGGGAGACTAACACCAAGGATAGTAGAGATAAGGGTCAGCGGATCATCCCTCGGTTTGGAAGCCAGCCACACATGCTGGGGGAATAGGCAGCTCAGGAAAAGAAGGGACCACCAAGTAAAGGATGCTTGGAGGGCTTGCTCAGGATGGGAAATGCGTGCTGAAAATAGAATATAGACCGAACATGATGGCCACTTAACACCTGTCTTGCAAACCATAACATCCAAAAGTAGAGATAATAAAAGGGAATATGTCTGCCACAGAGGCGGGAGTCCGGAAGATGGGATTGTGGTGGCAGAAGAGATACTGGGAACATTGATGGTGGAGAATGGGCACTGATGGAGCTATGGGTACTCGATCATTGTATGACTGGAACACAATCACAACATTTTGTAAGTCTGTAATTGTATCTATCTCACGGTGATACATTATTTTTTTTTAAAAAAAGAATGATCTGTTAGCACAGTGCCAGGCATAAGCTCTGAGCATTACTGGGTATATCCCCTCCCCCAAAAAAATCCTCATAAATTTTTTTAAAGGAAGGGTATTCCAAAATCTTTGTACAATCTATCAGTCAGTGTTAATAATGGCCTATGTTTCCATTTAGCATCAGACTGACTTATCTCTCTCTTCTAAGGATCATTCACTGGCAAAACGTAAATGTCAAATGTTCCAAGTGATGAATGTAGAAGAAAAAGTATAAGATACATAGTAACTAGATTCCACAGCATATTAAATGGCATGTTGCTTTCTATTTTCAAGCCCAGAGAGAAATCTCAGTAATTCACTGTAAAAATAACCTCTTGTTTGTAACAAAAATGATAAAATGATGAAAGTTATAGGAAGGCTTGGTCTCATATCAACTTGCTACAATAAAAAAAAATTCAGTTTTTTAAACCACTGCACATAATCAAAGAGCCCAGTAGGTGTTCAACAATATGAGACTCCATAGATCATTCTAGCTGTGACTACCAAAATACATAGCCACTTTTATTACCTTAGTTCCTTCCAGAAAGTCTATATAGCATAGGGCCTTTTGCATAAAGTCAATGCAGTAGAAAACCAAATCAGCAACCATCAGACAGTAATGCATTTTCAAAAGAAATATACACACATAATCAAAGTGCATTCTTATTTATATTTTGAAAGAGGGGTTAATGTGATATATTTATCTTTTAAATAGAATTGGGCCAAATTCTGATCTCCAATATATCTATATTTATTATATAAAATCATAGAAAATTTATATTTAATTTAATTCATTAGTCTCTGTGTAAAATATCAAATGTTTTCCTATCTTCACAGCCTGTTGAGTTCACTACTATACTATGCAAACAGCCAAAAATATGTCTTATTTCTTAATCCTTTTATACTTTCCACTTCAATATTTTAATTTTTAGTTTTAGTAAAGATTGCTTGAGGGAAATAAAAAGTTTACATACACACATTTACCATTTCCCCATAGATATTCCGTTCTTCTTGCACTGCTTCCTCTGTATAGCAAACTTTTTCTTCCTATCATACTTCTTCCATTCTGTGCCTGTCTCCATCAGCTCATAGTTTTCTTCATTAAAAAGAGCACAGCCTTTTCTTCCTTTTCCTTTCTTTTTGCTTTCCTAACAATTCTGACTATCAGTTCAGTACCCAAGACACAGAAACTTATTTATACCCAGTGTGTTACTAATAAGCTTATATGACACTTAAGTTACAGACTCAAGTGAAAAACAAAACCTTCCTTTTCTTTCTGACTTAAGAAATATTTTAATTATTTTACCCATTCTTCAAGACTCTAGGCAATGGACATTTTTATATTGTTGCAGAAGTTCCCCTTTTGTTTAGATTATTCCACACGTCAAGGCTTTACATCACTTTAGTGAGGTCATGTTGGATGTCACTGAGATGTCTCTCTTCTATGCCCCAGTGAATATTTATAGCTCAGCGGTGTCAGTTGAAGAAATCTTGCAAAAGACACCATGATCCTATCTGCCTAGATGTATCAAGTAAGTCATTTTGGTCTCATAAATTTCTGGTTCTCCCACTAGAAAGCAAATCTCAATATATGTAAAAAAATAATTCTTCCTATAATTCTCCTCAATGTAAGAAAATCTATTTCAGTTTTAAAGAGGAACACTTCACCAAACTGACATCCAGTCCCCTCATAGTATTAAGCTCTATCAAGGCTTCTTGAGTAGATAAACATTTGGACAAACCTAAATTCTTATGAGAATTTTAAATATTAGGAAACCAATATTGTGTTCCAAACCAATGTGGAACCTAATCACAGCCATGCTCGAGGCCCCTCCCCACACGTTCGGACAGTCCTCAGGTATGAAGGCATTGGCAGAGGAACCCAGGTGTGTGTAATCCCATCAATCGCCAACATCCAGAGACTTAAAAGCAAGCTTCCAGGAGCACCCGGCCTCAAAGCGGCTGCGCGACATCTTGTAGTCTACTTCTCCCTCTGGGAGAAACTAGAAAGCTTCTGAGTTTCCTGCCCACATGGGACAACCTTTAAAGATTCCCATTGTGCATTCATTTGCTAAAGCCAGTAACAAGCTGGATCTCATTCCCCTGACCCTGAAAGAGCCTCCAGTGTGACATCATTGGGAGGGCCAAGTCGAGAGAGACTTCTAAGATCTCAGGGAAAGAACAAATGGAGAGGTTACTGAGCCAGCTCGAGAAATGGACAATTAATGGGATTTGGTGATTCGTGATTCATGAGGAAACCAATAGTATTAGGAAACCAATAATATTAGGAAACGCAGAAAAACTTTCTGATTATTCAAGTTTTTCAATTTGGACACATAATTGAGGATGTACAATTACGGGATCCTATTAATAATTTATATATTGAGTTAAAACACTAATGTGGACATGATGTATTTCAAAGTTCCCATCATCTAATTCTGCTTTTTAAATCATATATATACACATATACTGTCAAAATGGCAATACTCCCCAACGCATTATACAGATTCAACGCGATCCCTATAAGGATACCCATGACATTCTTCAAAGAAATGGATCAAGCAATCCTAAAATTCAGATGGAACAACAAATGCCCATGGATAGCTAAAACAATTCTTGGGAAAAAGATGGTGGGAGACATCACCCTCCCCAACCTTAAACTTTACTACAAAGTGGTAACAATTAAATCAGCATGGTACTGGAACAGAGGCAGGGCTGCAGACCAATGGAAAAAGGTGAAATTTCCCTACACACAACCCCAAATGTATGATCATCTAATATTTGATAAGGGAGCAAGAAGTGTGAAGTGGATCAAGGAAAGCCTCTTTAACAAATGGTGCTGGCACAACTGGACAACACATGCAAAAGAATGGGCTTAGACCTCGACATGACACCATGCACAAAAGTCAGATTAAAATGGATTAAAGACCTCAACATCAGACCACAAACCATACAGTACATTGAGGACAAGGTTGGCAAAACCCTCCACGATATTGAAGATAAAGGTATCTTCAAAGATGACATGAAACTGGCCAACCAAGTGGAAATAGAGATCAACAAATGGGACTACATTAAACTAAAATGCTTCTGCACCACAAAAGATACAGTGACCAGAATACAAAAACAATCTACAGAATGGGAAAGAATATTCACCCAACACCCATCAGATAATGGGTTGATATCAAGGATATATAAGGCACTGGTTGAACTCTACAAGAAGAAAACATCCCTCCCCATCAGAAAATGGGGCGAAGAAATGAACAGAAACTTTCTCAAGGAAGAGATATGAATGGCCAAAAGGCATATGAAAAAGTGCTATACATCACTAATCATCAGAAATGCAGATCAAAACAACCATGAGATACCACCTCACACCACAGAGACTGGCACACATCCAAAAGAACAAAAGCAACCGCTGTTGGAGAGGAGGTATTGAGAAAGGGACCCCTCTACACTGCTGGTGGGAATGCCGACTAGTTCAGCCCTTTTGGAAAACAATATGGATGATTCTCAAAAAATTAGAAATTGAGCTTCGATTTGATCCAGCAATACCACTTCTAGGAATATATCCCGGAGAAGCAAAAAAGTATAGTCAAAATGACATCTGTACTTATATGTTCATCGAAGTACTGTTTACAATAGCCAGAATCTGGAAAAAACCCAAGTGCCCTAGAACAATGACTGGTTAAAGAAACTTTGGTACATATATACAATGGAATACTATGCAGTTGTTAAAAAAAATGAAGTCATGAACTTTGCATATAAGTGGATCAATATGGAGAGTACCATGCTAAGTTAAATGAGTCAGAAAGAGAGAGACAGACATAGAAAGATTGCACTCATAACATTTCAGTATCTTTATTGCAAACCACAGTACCCAAAAGGGAGGAAGGGAGAGAGAGAGAAAGAGAAAGAGAGAGAAGAGGAAGTGAAATGAGTCAGAGTCAGAGGAAGTGAAATGAGTCCTACTCTATTATTTTATATTCCACTAATATACACATATATATATTAGTATACATGTATACACAAACATATATAAATCACATTATATATAAATCAAATTATATATATAAATCCCATACATATATACACAAACATTTATAAATCACATTAATATAAACTACCTCAATGCAATAGTGTAGAATAGTTTTATAAAATTTTATCATTGAAACAAACTAAATAGTGCATGAGAACTTGAGGTTCCTAGAATTGCTGTAATTTCATGTTACTCTATAATCTCAACAAATCATTAATGCAATATGAGAAGGCAGTTGTAAATATTCTGTGTAATTTTTTAGTCTATTGTTGAATTTGGTTCAGTATGATTTTATTAAGGAATTTTGCATTATATGTTCAGAGTGTTATTGGTCTGTAGCTTTTCTTTTTTTCTGTATGTGATATTGGTTTTGGTATTGGCACAATGTTGGCTTCATAAAATATTTGAAATAATTCCTGTCCATTAATTATTTTTGTATAATTACCTGAAAATGATGAATAGGTAATCTTGGAAGGTTTGATAGAACCCACTGTTTGATAGCAGGTGATAGAAAACCACCTGCTCCTGGTGATTTTGAAAGTCTTTATTATTCTGTCACTTTCTTTGTGTAAAATTATCCTATTAAATTTCCTATTTTTCTGTAGTTCACTTTTGGAATGTTATTAACATCTAATAATATTTTCCATTGCTTCTTTTTAAAAACTATATTATTGAAAATATTTTACTATTTTTAATTGAGTCAAGTGAGACACACATTTATAAAGCTATTCGTGATCAAGTTTCAATCATACAATGTTCCAGCACTCCAACACCCATCCTTCACATTTCTTCTTCTTTCTTCCTCCTTCTTCTTCTTTTGTCCTCCTTCTTCTTTCGTCCTCCTTCTTTTTTCTTCCTCCTTCTTCTTCTTTTGTCCTCCTTCTTTCGTCGTCGTCGACCTCCTCCTCCTCCTCCTCCTCCTCCTCCTTCCTCCTCCTCCTCCTCCTCCTCCTCCTCCTCCTCCTCCTCCTTCTTCTTCTTCTTCTTCTTCTTCTTCTTCTTCTTCTTCTTCTTCTTCTTCTTCTTCTTCTTCTTCTTCTTCTTCTTCTCCTTCTCCTTCTCCTTCTTCTCCTTCTCCTCCTTCCTCTCCTTCTCCTCTTCCTCCTCCTCCTCCTCCTTCCTTCATCTTCTTCTTCCTCTTCTCTCTCTTTCTCTTTCACTCTCTCTCTCCCTTCCTCCCTTTTGGGTACTGTGGTTTGCAATAAAGATACTGAAATTTTATTCTGTTTTTTCCTTTACCTTCTTTTTTTTTATTAGTTTATTTTTAATTAGAGAGTCATCGTGAGGGTACAGTTACAGATCCATACATCTTTGTGCTCATGCTTCCCCCATACAAAGTTCAATAACCCATCCCTTCACCAGTGCCCATTCTCCACCACCCGTAAACCCAACATCCCTCCCCCCCTCCCCAGACCCGTCTCCCCCTACCCCACCCTGCCACTATGGCAGGGAATTCCCTTTTGTTCTCTCTCTCTGATTAGGTGACCAGGAGATTGTTTCCTTTACCTTCTTTAAGCATGCAGTTCTTATCCAGAGTGATCATTTCCAACTGTTATTTCCATAGTGGTTCTGTCTCTATCCCAACTGTCTTCTTCCCCAGTCTCTGAGTCAGGCTTTCAACCATGGACCAATCCTCCTGGCCCGTGTTTCTACTGTCCTTGGATATTAGTCTCATACATTTTTTTAAATGTGTCACACAAATGGGTGGAATCATTCTATGTCTGTCCCTCTCCTTCTGACTCATTTTGCTCGCCATGATACTCTCCATGTCATCCATTTATAAGCAAATTTCATGACCTCATATTCCCTAACAGCTGAGTATTATTCCATTGTGTAGATGTACCATAGTGTTTTTATCCAATCATCTATTCTCAGGCTTTCAGGTTGTTTCCAGATTCTGGCTATTGTGAACAATGCTGCAATGAACATAGAAGTGCAGATGGCATTGCTGCTGTGTGTTTCTGCACACACACACACACACACACACACACACACACACACGACACCCGCCCTCCAGGGTATATTCCTGGAGGTGATATTGCTGGGTCATATGAAAACTCAATTTCTAGTTTTGGGGGAAAGTTGATATTGTTTTCCAAAAAAGCTATCACAGTTAGCATTCCCACCAACAGTGAATGAGAGTACCTTTCTCTCCTCATCCAGGCCAACACTGATTGTTCTTGTTCTCTTTGAATTGTGCCAGTCTCTGTGGTGTGAGATGATATCTCATTATTGTTTTGATTTGCTTCTCCCTGTTAGCAATGTAGAGTAGTTTTTCATATGCTTTTTGGCCATTTATATTTCCTCTTTGAGAAAATCTCAAGTATTTTAGAAGGAGCAATTTAGTGGTGATGAAAATAAATAAGTTCATCTAAAAAATGTGCTGCACCATAAAAGGAAGTAAAAGTAGGTGAAAAGGGGATCTACTGAATTGGAGAAAGAATTTGCACACCATAAGTTCGGCAAGGAACTAATATACAAGACATAGCATATACAACTCAACAACAGAGAAGCAAAGCATCCCATAAAAATTGGGGAGAACAAATCGATCTTCATTGAAATACAAAAAAAATGGTTAACAGTACCTTAAAATGCTCATTTAATATATCTGTAAATGCAAAATAAAATGTTAATGAAGTATTAACTAACAAATGTGAAAATGGTATATACCATAAAGATTAAAATAGGTGCCCGAGGAACATGAATTAATTTCAACTTTCCAAAACTGTTAGAATGTATATAAATTGCTATACCCTAAATGGGAAACAATATTGAGATGTCTCAAAAAATTAAAAATAGATGTAGCATATGATACAGCATTAGATTCCTCTATCTATCCAAATATATTCACCAAAATAATTAATAATATATATGAACAACTGTAGTAATTGTTGAATTTTTAATAAAGTATCAAATAGCCAAGTAAATAAAATCTGTGGCATATGTAATGAAATAAATATGTATTAGTTCACTGTATGACTGTATCATTGTCATCCTATTGTTCATGGATTTGCTCAAATGGGCGTCAGTAACGTCTCCATTCATCCCTGTCACATGCTAGTGTAGCCCGATGGCATATTGGGGGCTCTTTCAGGATCAGGGGAATAAGGACGGTCGTTGTTACTGTTTTGTTAGTGTAATATATTAGTTAAAATAAAATATTTAATTTTTTTTGACAAAGAATAATTCAGACTGCAGAGTTTTATTCTAAGCAAAGTAAGTCATGCAAAGAAAGACAAATGCTGAATGTTTTCACTTGTCTAAACATAGAGAAATAGAGCAAGACAATAGATTATGCCACACAAAAATCATAGAATTGAGATTTTTGAGAGGGGAAGAAGAATCAAAGAAAATTCAATAAACTGTGACAAAGGATTAAGGTACTTTGGTGATCTGTGTGGTGAGGTAGTAGATTTTGACAAAAGTGCAAAATTATAGCCCTGAAAATATATGCAGACTTGTAAATCAACAGAATCTTAATAAAAATTTTACAATATAAAATTTTTAATGACTTCAAAGGTTAAATTTTATAATAAAGCCATTAATAATCACTTTTAAAGAAGGATTGAAAGATAATGCCTGATAACTAATTTTGAGATAATGTCATTATTGTATAATTATTTTCAAAAAATTATTGAACAAGAATAAGCTAAACACTAAGCCATCAAATTCTACATAATTGTTTGAATTACTATTTATATGTGAATAACATATTTGATATGCCAAATATGCCAAGCATTTGTATGCCAAAAAATTGATTCTATATTTTAAATTAAATTTAATCCACAATTAAGAAAATGAAAAAAATAATTCCAAAACAATTCATGATAACATTCAAGACCATATTTCCGGGACCCTCTGCGCCTAAAGACTTTGATTCCAGAGATGTAACACATTCGGGCATCCAGCGCAGCATCCGATAGCAATGCACTGGGACACCGAACTGGGCTACAACTCTGTGCTGCCGGGAGTGGATTTTTTTCCTCCCCACCCTGTCTTCCTGCACGGAAAGCAGCGGCCTGGAGGTACCCATGTGGCAGGCGCCATCTTCTGTGACTCCAAACCCACAGGTATTTGGTTTTTACTTTTGGGGCTCCCAGGAACTCATGGGAAGGAGGCGTAACTGGCACGCCCCTGGCCCAGATAAATCTGGAGCCGCTGAGCGGGAATCGGACCCTCTGCGCCTAAAGACTTTGAATCCAGAGACTTCTTACAGCAATGCACTGGAACTGTGAGCTGGGCTATGTAATTTCTGGCAGAATTTTCCCTGGACTTTGTACAGAAATCCAAAACCGCGTGGACGCAGCATTGTCCTCGCGACTTAACATTTATAATTGTCTGCAATGTGAAACGGTTCCATTTGAACAGGTCTGACTTGGGGGGAAACTCCAAATAATAACAGTAAGTTTTTGTTGAAATATTGAAGGTTTTTAATGTAGCAGCCACCTCTCCGGACTGTGAACTAAGCAAAAGCCCCACGCTGGCTGACGCGGCGTGGCTTACACCATACTATGAGGCGCAGGAAGGGGGATGAGGGGGAAAAAGAAAAAAAAAAGGGAAAAGGAAAAAGGAAAAAAAAAAGAGAGAGAGAGAGAGTTATGTACTTGTAGCAGTGGGGCTACATATCTCTCCATTTCCAGCAATGAAAAACTAATTATCAAATGTAGTAGGTCTGTCTCTCTTGGTTGGAAACTCCAACAACTATAGTGAATTTTGTGTTGAATTATGGAATGTAATCAAGGTAAAGAAAAAATGAAGTGAAATTCATTAGTTATACAGTAGGGGGTAGGGGGTGGGGGCGGGGGGTATACTGGGGTTTCTGGTGGTGGAATATGGGCACTGGTGAAGGGATGGGAATATTGTATAACTGACATATAAACCTGAGAACTATGTAACTTTCCACATGGTGATTTAATAAAAAGTTTAAAAAAAAAGAAAATAAAAAAATAAAAAAATAAAATAAAAAAGACCATATTTCCAGTAAAGATTTACTAAGTAATATATTAAATTTTAAAAGTTTGAAGAAAGTTGAGTGCCCCATATCACATGTTTAAAAAGTGTACCTATACTGCATTTAATGTTAAAAATATTTATTAAAGTGCCATAGAGATAGAATGGGGTTTGAGGTAGTTATTATGCATGCATCCAATCTGGGTTTAATCCCTGACAGCACATATGATCTTCTAAGCACAGGCAGATGTGATCTGTGAGCCAAGTCTGGAATAAGGTCTGAGCATCTTTAGATGTGATTCAAAAACCAAAACCAAAGCCAAAATATTTATTAAAATCATAAAACAGTATCAATTGAAAGTGATTTAAGAAGTAAATATTGTTACTTGCAGTGGGCTGGAGTAATAACCCAACAGGTAGGGAGTTTGCCTTGCATGCAGCTGACCCAGGTTTGATTCCTTCATCTCTCTCAGAGAATCCAGCAAGCTACCGAGGGCATACCACCCAAATGGCAGAGCCTGGCAAGATACCCATGGTGTATTTGATATGCCAAAAACAGTAACAAGAAGTCTCACAATGGAGACGTTACTGGTGCCCACTCGAGCAAATTGATGAACAATGGGATGACAGTGATACAGTGATACAGTTACTTGCAGTATAAAACCAGAATTTTGACTAATTATGGTGGGGGATGTGGACCCTGTAAAAAAATTGTTCTATAAAAATACAGTTTTACTTTCATAGCTCAATTTTTAAAAGTTTTTAAAGATGCATTTATTCAGGAATATAGAAGGCAAATATTCTAGTTTACCTAAGAAAACCATTAACTTTTAACTATTCTTAATTAGTAAAGAGGTTACTAAAATTTTAAGATGAATTTGTCCTTTTCAATTACCATGACACATGGCAATTCTTCTCAGTTCTGGACTATATATACATTTAAATGGAATGAGAATTTTATTTAACCAAAGGTTCTAATTTAGGATGTCCATGATGGATCCCAGATTCTACTTTACTAGCAAGTTCCTTAAACACACATTACAGGATATACTCTTTGAGTTGCAAGCAGTAGAGAACTTTGTCTAAGATATCAACTATTAAGAATTTTATAGATTGATTAGTGAGAAGCCAATGCATGAAAATAAAATATATATTTATACTATGCTATAATTTAATCTGTATAAAAGAATCTTAGGAAGAGAATAAAGTGAATTGAGTTTCTGGGTCCTATGTCCTAGATTTCCTTTATAAATACTCCCTCTTTGTGTTGTTCTACAAATGTTTAAGCCAATTAAAGTCAAAGGAAGTTAGGCTCAGTTAACATAATTGCAGATTAATGAATTTTGTGATCTTCACTTGAAGGACACAAAAACACCAAGAAAGTGAATTTTAATTTTGCCAACCATTGAGAAGTGTAAGAAAATATGGGAGTGGTTTCTGAAAGACTTTGTAAGACAACCTAATTCAGTGGTGCAATATCTTAAGAACTTTGGTCTAAGAATAAGTCTTATAGAGAGATAAAAAAGACAAAACAATATAAGAAGAAATCAACTAGGCTAAATTGAGAGTTGCTCCTATTAAGGACTAAAACTTAAATAGGTAAGTAGGTCAGGTTACTACGAATAAATACCATCCTGCTACTTTGGTAAAATGATGAGAAAGAACAAAAGCCAATTTAAGTACACCCTGCAAAAATAAAGAACAAAAAACAAACTCAGAAGAGGAGACTAATAATAGAAATTTAGAAAAAAAAATTGAACAACAATCACAGGAAAAAAATAGCTGATATCATTCTAATACCAAAATATGAAGTAAAAAACTTTAGAAAATGTAGGATATAATTTTATTAGCATATTCTTTGAACAGTGAAATTGACTATATTACAGTTTACTAATCTTGAATAGTTTTAAATATGTTATTGCATAATTTAAAAATATTAATGAGAAAATTTAAAGAAAAATTTATCAAGTTTGAAGAATGTGTTTGCACTTTGTTGTATAAGAAATGCAACTTGAAACTGTAATCAGAATCTGGAACTGGAGAGAGATTTCCAAATCTAGAATGCAGGAGAACATAAATGTATGTGTTTACAAGAAATATTTTTTGATAGAGAATTACAAAATTAATACATCAAAAGCTCAGTCCAACATAATTTCAACTAAATAATTCTCAACTTTAAAATAGGTAGTGTGATTAAATGAGGTTGATTAGTAGTAGCAGTAATTATAAATAAATAGGAAATTAAAAATTAGATAAATTATTTTTAAATTGTATCTATAATCACTGTCACTGTATCACTGTCATCCCATTGTTCATCGATTTGCTTGAGCAGATGCCAGAAACATCTCCATTTGTCCCTGCCTCATGCTAGTGTAACCTGATGGCGTATTGAGGGCTCTTTCAGGGTCAGGGGAATGAGGACCATCAGTGTTACTGCTTTTGGCATATCGAGTATGCCACGGGTAGCTTGCCAGGCTCTGCTGTGTAGGCGGGGTACTCTCGGTAGCTTGCCAGACTCTCTGAGAGGGACAGAGGCTTTTGGGGCAACCTCTAATCACCTTTACAGGTATTCCCAGTCTACCAAATATAAACTTTTGTTCAACTGGCATGTTGTAACGATCTGCACTCTGACAAACACGCACCTGCCTGTGTCTCTGGGCAGCATCTGGGACATCTGCGGCCTTAGGTTGATCTCCTTGAGGTTTATGGGCCTGGGCAGGCAGGAACACTGCTGCTGCCACTATGGTTTCTCCATGCCCCGCCGACACCATTCTGTCCCAATCTTGCAAAACAGCCAGTGAGGACTCGCATGCTGGGGGAAAAGGCAGCTCAAATAGAGAAGGGACCACCAAATAAAGGGTGCTAGGAGGGCCCGCTTGGGATGGTAGATGCGGACTGAAAGTAGACTATAGATCTAACATATTGGTCACTTAATACCTCTACTGCAAACCACAACACCCAAAAGGAGAGAGAGAGAGAGAGAGAGAGAGAGAGAGAGAGAGAGAGACAGAGACAGAGACAGAGACAGAGACAGAGACAGAGACAGAGAGGGAGAGAAAGGAAATGCCCTGCCACCGAGGTGGAGTGGGGTGGAGAGGACGGGGTGGGGGTGGTGGGAGCAATGCTGGGACCATTGATGGTGGAAAATTGTGACTGGTGGAGGGATGGGTACTCAACCATTGTATGACTAAAATGTAAGCACAAAAGTTTATTTTTTTCTGATATGCTCTTAATTTATTTTATTTATTTATTTTTATTAATTTATTCTTTTATTGAATCACCATGTGGAAAGTTACAAAGCTTTCAGGTTTAAGTCTCAGTTATACAATGCTCAAACCCTCATCCCTTCACCAGGTAAGCACAAAAGTTTGTAACTCTGTGACTGTACCTCATGGTGATTCACTAATAAAAAAATTAAAAAAAAAAACAGCTGGTAAAATCCATCAGGAATCATGCATAGAGTTCCATGCCTGGTGTGCTGAGCCATGTGTAGTCTAAGGCGAGATGGTGAGCAGGGTTTGGGAGAGTACGAGGGGTTCTGGTGCAAACTATCTCTAATAGTAATAATGATAATAATATACAATGAATTTGCATGTTCTGAGACAGTAATACAAGTGACAAAAATAATGTTTAACGAGCCCAAATACATGATGATAAAATATAATTGTATTTGAAAAATTGAAGAAGTTCTGAATCATAGAATCATATAGCCTTATGAAAATATTCATGAATTCTATAATATGTTGATGCTAGATTTGGAGGATTTTCTAGGCTCTGAGATGAGATGTTCTTTTAAAATTTTTTTATAGAATCACTTTGAGATAGACCCTTACAAAGCTGTTCATGATTAGGTTTTAGTCATATTGTAATCCAACACTCATCCCTCCACCAGTGTACATTTCCCAGCACCAATGTCCCCAGGTTCCCTCCCATCAATTCTCACCCCTCACCCCCTGTCTGCCTCTATAGCAGACACTTCTCTCTCTCTATCTCTCTTCTCTCTCTCTCTCTCTCCCTCTCTCTCTCTCTCTCTCTCTCTCTTCCTCGCTCATGAGATGAGATTTTAAGATACATTATACACAGTGTTTAAGATTTCCCTGCATATGTCAACTCAGTTTCAGTATTTTGTTCTTCATTAGAAGTTTATATTTACATTGGTTTTAGGACCACAACCAATACTGCTCAGGGTTTATCTTAGCTCCGTGATCAGGGATCACCCATGATGTTGCTCCGGTAACCATTTGCAGTTCAGGGGATCAAATTGGGGGTTTGAACACATGAAAGACAAGTCATCCTATCTCTTAACTATCTCTCTCAGATCTTTCATTTATAAATATATTATTTATATATTTGTGTAAACTTCATAATTAAGCCAGATTTTCTTTGATTGTCACTTGTATCACTTGTCATCCCGTTGATCTTTGATTTGCTCGAGCGGGCGCCAGTAACATCTCCATTCATCCCTGTTGCGTGCTAGTGTAGCCCAATGATATCTGTTCACTCCAGGAACACGAAGAGCCTCAAATTGCTTATTCAGTGTTTTGATGAAGAAGTCTGACCATCTCGTTGGTGGGCAGCCACGTGGACTTTTGACATCCCGTGGAATCCAGTTGGTAACAGCTCTAGTCCAGTGGTCGTCTGTGAATCACATTACATCTCCAGCCCATCTGATTTTTGAGGTCTTGGCAAACAAGACAGCTTCCCTGATTCTTGACCGTTGACGGAGGTCGGAACTCCGGATTTCTTCTCTCATTTGAGTGAAATGTGATATTCTTAGCATAGCTCTTTTATTCCTCTTTGGGATACTGGAACAGCATTCTCATCATGTTTTCATAGGGCCCAGTTCTTTGAGGCATGTTAGTGCAGGGAGAACGGTGGAGTCGAAAAGATATGCCTGGAGCCTGAGGTTCTTTGTCCTATTAACCACTTCTTCAACGCTCTTGAAGGCATTCCATGTTGTTCTCTTCCTCTTGCACAGTTCTGGCACCAAGTCGTTCCTCATGTAGAGTTCTCAACCCAGGTATACATAGCTGCTGCATTCAGGGATGTCCGTTCCATTGAGAGCAAATGGAACGTCAGGGACTAGTTTGTTTTTTATGAACATTGTTTTGCTGAGATTCAGCTGCAGTCTACCTTTCCACACTTGCGGTCAAAGTTGGCCAGCATTTGTGCCACTTGGCTAATGTTTGGTATTATGAGAGCAATGTCATAAGTGAAGCAGAGGTGGTGTAGTTGCCGACCCTCTCTCTTCACTCCCATTCCTTCCTATTTCAGTCATCGCATGATGTTCTCAAGGGTGGCACTGGAGAGTTTTGGTGAAATGGTATCACCCTGCTGAACCCCTCTCTTAATGTTGATGATCACTTCCTTGTAGAATGGTGAGATCCTGGTGGTGAATCCGTAATACAGCTCACGGAGGATGTACTGAGTTTGAAAGCCCTGTTTGGCTAGAGCTTCACTGACCACTTCAGTCTCAATAGAATTGAAGGCCTTCTTTAAATGGATGAACGTTAGACAGAGTGGCATCTTGAACTCTCTCGAAACTTTGATAAGCTTGGTCACTGTGTGGATATGGTCGATTGTGCTGAATCCTTCTCAGAACCCAGCTTGCTCACATGGTTGCCTTCCTCTAGTGTTCTGCCTATTCTATTCAGGATGACTCAAGTGAACAACTTGTAGACAACGAATAACAGGCAGATTAAGCGATAGTTGCCAATGTCATGGATGTCTCCCTTCTTGTACAATAGAACTGTCCTGCTGGCTTTCCATTGGGATTCCATTTGCTCATTTTCATTGATTATTATAAAATAATTATATTTCACTATTATTTTCTTTATTTAATTTTTACTATGGATTGCAGCGATAGCACAATGGGTAGGGTGTTTGCCTTGCATACAGCCGACCCGGGTTCAATTCCTCTATCCCGCATGGCAGAGCCTGGCAAGCTACCCTTGGCGTATTGGATATGCCAAAAACAGTAACAAGTCTCACAATGGAGATGTTACTGGGGCCCGCTCGAGCAAATCGATGAACAATGGGACCACAGTGTTACAGTGCTACAATTTTTACTATAGCTTGTAAAATATGGTTATCTTAATGTTACCACTTATGATACTGATGTATAAAGCTACTGCACCTAACCACCACCAAAGTATCCAAGGTCCTTCATCACTGTCCTTATGCAACCTCTAGTCTACCTTTTAATTCCCCCCCCCATACTTAACTGCCTACATTATGGTAATTTATATATAGAAGGTCAGAAATTTGTCATTATTTGATGTTGTGTATTCTCTTGTTTTGTCTCCCTATATACTAGAGATGAGTGATATTATCTGATATTTTTCTTCTCCTGCAGACATATTTTGCTTTTCATGATACCTACTACTTCCATTCAAGTTCCAACAAACTGAAAACTTTCATGCTCTCTTATGACTGAACAGTATTTCACTGTTTATATATCACAAAATATCTTTGTCTATTTATTTGTACTTATACATTTGGGATTTTCTCTATCCTGGCTATTGCACTGCAATAAACTTAGGTGTGTATATATTTTCCAAAATAATGCCTTTGTGTTTGGGGGATAGATGCCAAGAAGTTTGATGCTGGATTATATAGAAGCTCTTTTATTTTTTTTCTTTTGCTTTCTCTTCCCTTCCTTCCTCTTCCCTTCTACCCTTCCCTCTCCTGACCTGCCCTGTTCTGTCCTGTCCTTTCCTTTAGTTTCCTGTCCTATCCTATCCTATCCTATCCTGTCCTGTCCTGTCCTGTCCTGTCCTGTCCTGTCCTGTCCTGTCCTGCCCTATCCTATCCTGTCCTGTCCTGTCCTGTCCTGTCCTGTCCTGTCCTGTCCTGTCCTGTCCTGTCCTGTCCTGTCCTGTCCTATCCTATTTCATTCCACTCTATTCTGCATTATACTCTTCTACTCTATTGAGTTTTGGATAAAGGAAAAGAATATCATTTTCTACTTCTCCACTCCAAATCTTGAAAGAAAATTTCTAAATGAAGCATCAAAATTGAATGCATTTAGAATAATGACAGTTATGCAAACTATCTAATGACCTGAGGTTTGAATGCCTCAATTAGGTATCATGATTATTCTCACTGCCAAAAATAATTGGTTCATGGTCTTTTTAATGATTATATTCACTCACTATTTTGACAAAACTACTAATATCTCGAAACATAACTATCCATGTCTCTCAGTAGAGATTGAGTTCAAGCATAGCTCCACGAATCATGTCAAAACTTTTCTCTAAGCATTGAGAACAACTGATTTTTGAAAGGATTTAATGCTGATAAAATTGAGAATTTGGAGTTTCAATATTAATACTTCCAGATTCAGAACTTTTAATATTGAACTATAAATGTAAATATCCTTAAAAATACCTGTGTTTTCCCCATTTTCCTTGGAACAATTGCTAAGACAGAATCATTGTGAACGTTTTGCTTTTAAATATTTAATTTTCTTCCTTGGTTAAATCTAAATAAATACTTCTTGATAAGGCTGACAGCTGGCTATTTGAACAGGTGGTTGCAGAAGATTATGGAAGAGCTTCTCAGGAAAACATTCCTAACTAGATACACAAACATCTGTCAGATAGTGTTTAAATTTCTCATGTGCAGAAAATATTAAATGAGCTCTTAATGACCAGCGTGTTAACTTTTTTTTTTTGGTGACACAAGAAAGTTGTTATTGAAAGTTATTTAGAAACATTTGAGGTGAGAGAAAAGTAAGAAGTGTATGCTCAAGAGTGAACACAGCCCTTTGGATCCGGCTGCGGAGCAAGCATGATGGAAGAGCCCAAGGGAGCGCCCTTGGACTCCAGGCAGCCCACTGAACTAATTCCGGCATGGGACCAGAGACCCCACGGTGCGCTGAAACAGTGGGAACCGGGCATCCCCCAATTCTTTTAACCTGTCTCTCTCTCTCAACTCCTCCCTCCTGAACACAGCGCAGGACTTCTCCATCTTATGAGCACCATAAAAGGGTAAAAGTTTGTAGTGATGTTATTTCTGGTTGTACTTTCCCTGGACTTTATACAGAAACCCAAAACCGCGCGGCCGTTACATATAGCATCAGCAATATGTAATGGTTCGCTTTTAATGGGTCAGACTTTTGTGGGAGATCCTAACAAGAATAGTAAGTCTGTTGCTGAAATATTGAAGGCAATCAAAATGGTAGCCATCTCTCTAGACTAAACTAAGCTATATCCCCACGCCAGCTGAGAAAAAATTTTCTTCTTTCTCGGGAAGAAACGCGGCGTGTCGTCAACTACAGTGTGATGTCCATTAAGCAAACAGACCTGGTGGCGTGGGAATGGGATATAAGGGGAAAAATTATGTACATGGAACAGTGGGACGCTGGTGGAATCTCGAGCCGGAGCCGATACCAGCGCAAGACCTTCGGTTCCAGAAACTGCTTGCAGACACTCTACTAGTCTATCAACTAAGCCAGAGCCCCACGTCTGCTGATGACGGGAAATAAGCATCCTTTTCGTTTTTTTTTTTTCCCTTGTCAGGCAGCGTGGCGATTACTAAACAGGCGTGAACTCGGTGGCGCGGGGCAAGGGGGAAAAAGAAAAGTTATGTAACAAACAGCGGGACTTAATATCTCTATATTCTTAGTAGTGGAGAACTATCAAATGCCTCCTTGGCAATAGGACTGCTTTTCTTTTTTGGGGGAAACCCCAACAACGGTAGTGAGTTGTGTGTTGAAACATGGAATGTAATCGAGATAAGGCATAAACGAAGTGAAACTTATCAAGTACAAGGGTGGGGACTGGGGAGGTGGGAGGGGGCGGCAGGTATACTGGGGGGGTTGGTGATGGAAGATGGGCACTGGTGAAGGGAAGGGTGTTTGAGAATTGTATAACCGACATAATCCTGAGAACTATGTAACCCTCCACATGGTGATTCAATAAAATTAAAAAAAAAGAAAAAAAAAGAGTGAACACAAACCTCACCAGAGTGGAAATAAGCAAGCAAAGCAACAGAGACAAGCCAGAGAGAGTTGTGTTCAAGGGAGAACACAGTTTGAAGAGCAACCCTAACTTTCAATAATGAAACCTTAGGTCAGTTTGGAAGACATAAGTGTTAAATAAAGGGTTTCATTTTGTTTTTCTTTGTTCTTTTTTTTTTTCTAAATAAAGAAACTGCTCTAAATCAGCATTTACCAAATTGTGATCCTTCACTTCTTGGCCTTTTGACTAAGATCATGTCTGTTCTTATCATTTAATATCTGATATGTCCTCAATAAAAACATGATCCCTGAATTAAAAACTGATATTTTAGGTTGTTAATAAAAATTAGCAAACTAATTGGCTAAAAACCAGAGATTTTAGTTAAAATATCTTTAAAATTTTATGTAGTTATTCTCAGTCTTCATTGTTTTACTGTGTAACATTAAAATGTCACTCAGTGAATATGGGGGGGGGGGAATGGCCATGCATGTAAGTTATTTTGTTCTGCTACTGATGTCATTAATGTTAGTTTAATCATTGTAACTCACAATATTTTTATGGTAGAGCTTTTTGCATATAATATTCCAACACTACATCCTACATTAGTGTCTGCTTCCCTCCACCATGATCAATTTCTCAATGAAATCCCCATCACCCCTCCTGCCATCTCCCCACAAATAAGGTAAGTTCTATAGACCAATTTTCAAGCTCTGTTACCTGTAGTAATTTTTAATTTTCTTATGGCACTTCTTTAATATCCTTTTTAAAATTCTATATCTCTTACTTTCCTTCTGGCTGACTTCAATTAGCAGAATAACCCCCAGTTCTACCCACGTAACAAGAAATTTCTCAAAGAAGAAATAGACATTCAATAGTACATTGGGAAAAAGGTCTCTATCATTTATCATCTGTCTGAAATAACAAGTATGAAATATCATCTCACACCCCTGGCACTAGTGCACATCAAAAACTACCAGTGCTAGAGGTAAAGGAACCCTTACCTGTTGCTGGTAGGAATGTGAGTTGCTCAGACTTTTTTGAAAAATGATGTGGACACTCCTCAAAAAATAAAAATTGAGTTTCCATATTGCCAAGTAATTTCATTTTGGTTATCTACTCCAAAGCCTCAAAAAATCTTTTCCTAAAAAAGATGTTGGTGCTCCTGTGTTCATTGCAATGCAGCATTATTCACAGTAACCAGAATCTGGAAATAAGAAAAAGAAATGTTGTACTATATATGAAAAAAAAAAGCCTAACAAGTATTCACAATAAGAAGCACCAATGCCACACAGTTTCCAGGGTCTTCACAAGAGTGAGAAATTGGGGAAGTCAGAACTGTAGACTAGCAAGAATAGAGCACGTCTCTTTACCTCTAAGAGCAAGCTTCTCCTTGGTTCTGATATCACCTTCACCTCATTTTGGGCAAAAAAAAAAAAGTAACTAAATATGGGGCTGGAGCAATAGCACAGTGGATAGGGCATTTGCCTTGCACACAGCCGACCCAGGTTCGATTTCCAGCATCCCATATGGTCCCTTGAGCACCATCAGGGGTACTTTCTGAGTACTGAGCCAGGAGTAACCCCTGTGCATTGCCGGGTGTGACCCAAAAAGCAAAAAAAAAGTGACTAAATAAAAATTACCAAAATAGTAATAATGAGTCTATGTACTTAGGTTTCTAAAGCCTCAAACCATCTAAAACTACAAACCAGGAACAAAGCAAAGAGGAATCATATAGCTGAGAATGAACAAATTACGGTTTGTGCAGAAACAGATGGGGGTAAAGGGGTTGCTATAGAGTACAGTGGGTTTCTGCTCAGCAATAAAAAGATGAATAGAGCTAGGAATCATGTTGTTAAACTAAAAATATAATGGTGTGATCAAATTTTCATTGGAGACAGTGAAAGGCAAAACTAATGTCAAAGAACATTTCATTGACATAAGCTGTTTTGCTACTTTGTTGTTGTATAAAATTTCTTGAGAGGTATATTTACTTGTTAGATTAAATATTTATCTGTTAAGCATTTCTGTTCTTAAAATAAATTGCTGAATTACATTTAATGTCATAGTAGTGTCATTCATATATTTTTCAATACTTTTTCTTTTCATGTTTTTGATAAATTTTTAATCCCTTTCTTCTCCCCAACTTTGTGTTATAATTTTTAAGCTATCTTCTCAACTACAATATAATCACTATATTTTTTAATTTTGTCAATTCTTAAGCTAACAATACTTAATAGGTTCTGTTCTGCATTTTTAATAGTAGTAATTAACACATTAATCCACAAAAACATTTACTGATGCTCTTTTCTTTTTATTGAAGTTATCTCATTTTCCTCTATATTCTTTGTGGTCTGTCTCCTAAATCTCTATCCCTCTCTCTACACAAACCCCTTTGTATTAGGGGAGGTAATTGATAGTTTCCGGCATTTTATTTACCATAAAATATTTCACATTAAGTGTTTATTTGTGTTCGGAGGGGGTGGAAAGGAGGCCAAGGGGGTTGTTAGACACAGTTCATAGGGGCTAGTCCTGGCTTTGCACACAGAAATTACTCCTAGAGGTGTTTGGGTGATCATAGGTGATACCAGGGATTGAACCTGGGTAATATGTATACAAGGTGAGCACTTTACCCAATGAGCTATTTCTCCACTCACAAAAAGTATTTTATAAAAGAAACTGAGCACCTTGGATGTGTCCCTGTGGTCCCTAAAGCTGCCATGTGCAAGCAGAAGCAACATTTTATCACCTGAAAAAAAATCACTAAACTATTGGTTACACACAGCCAGCTTTAGTATCACAGTCACCAGGAGTTTTCCCAGGTCCGACAGTGCTCTTGGTGAATCAAAACTACAAATATAGGCTGAAGTGTAGAACAGTATCATTTGCAGAGATAGGTAAACCTCTTAAGAAGACCATTTGGAATTCTCAAAAATTTTAAAGAGCTTCCATATCACACTATGATTTCACCCCTGGGTATCTCTAACCCAAGGACTTAAGAACAAAGAAATTAATTTCAAAAGGACACCTGCACATCTGTATTCATCACAGAATTATTTGAGATAACCAAGATCTTTTAAGAGCCCAAGTGTTTACAAACAGATGAATGGATAGAGAAATAACAGTGTGCATGCATAAGTACACACAACGGAATAGAACTTAGATAAAAGATGGAATCTTACAGCTTGCAAAATTTCGAGGAATTAGAAGCCGTTATGTTAAGCAAACTGAGTCAAAAGACAAGTGCCAGATGTTCTTGCTTATATATGGTATATAAGAAATAAAGAGACATATAGATGACCAACAAGCATTTTTAAAAATCCATCACATTATCAAGAAAATTCAAGTGAAAAAACTGAAATGTCACCTCACAACAGTGAAATTGGCACAAATAAAATAAGAATAAAACAGTCAATTTTTGGCATCACTGTGGAGTGAAAAAGAACCTCCATCCAGTCTTTGTGGGAACGGTTCAACTGCTATGGAAAACAATATGGACACTTCTCAAAAACAAACAACAAAATACCCCTAAGAACTGTGCTTCCAAATGATCCAACAATTTCAATTTTAAGATTATATCCTAAGATTCGAAAAACACTATTTCCTATAGAAATTTGTGCCCCATTTGCAATATTACTTACAATAGCCAGCATATTGAAACAACCCAAGCATCTACGAACACATGATTGGATAAAGTGAATGAATGCTTGATTAAATCTATTATATTTATTCCCACCTTATAACTTCCTAGTCCCAAATTTTATTCATATTTTTTCTTTGGTTTTGGCCCACATCTGGCATGCTCAAAGATTCCTTTTGGCACTAAACTGAGGGACACTTTTGGAGGGGCTAGAAAGGTTGCTGGTTACTGAACCCAAATTGTCCATGTGCAAGGCAAGCATCCTACCTCCTATCTATCTCTCCATCTCTCTAAACTTCATTCTTATTATTTTTCAGCTAATATTGACTTACCAGTCTTTTAATTCACATAGATTTTGCCAATATGAGGACCACAATATGAATACTTTATTCCTCATAAGTACGCAACAGGGGCGAATGGAGATATTACTGGCACACACTCGAACAATCAATGAACAACGGAATGACAGTGATACAGTGATATTTATAATTCAGACCTTAAGTGTATCAATGTTATGATTTTATTTAATACATACATATATACTTATTTCATTATGTTTATTAAAAGGAAACTGTTTAATATGATTATCAAATGAGTGTGTATGTAGTGCATTTTCCAAGCAAACCCATTGTAAACACAAAATTTGATATCAATTACTTTTGTAGTATACATTTATAACATACCACTGCACTAAAAATATAAGATACAAAATTATTTTCTAACATTAAAATTATGTTCTAACACCTCAACTGAGTATTATGTGAAAGTTATGCAATTTATATATTAATAGATATGTACTCCAGTTATTTCACAAAGAAATATATAAAGAATCCTATGATTCCAAGTCTAGCTATTTCATTCTAAAAATTTCATTTCTATTATCTCCTCCAAAGAATTACTGACCTCAGCTATCAAAGAATGGCACTACAACTGTAGTTTAGAAGTGAACAATGTGAAAAGAACATATTATCATCAATTTTAGATGACAATGGTAGTTTTAAATAAATTCAAAACCAAGCAGTCTTGTGGTTCTATAAAAGATGATCAAGAGATAAGTACTTTGGGAATATAAAGCATGAAAAAGGCTTTATTCTAAATAGGAAACGGCAACTGTGGCTGTTCAGATTTATAACAGTTCTACCTCTGTTAAGATGACTCGATTTTACATCTGTGACTTTTTCTATCTCTGATAATATGCATCTTTGCAAAATAACTGACTTACAATCACTCTCACTTTTCAAGTTTGAGTTTTAGATAGTTTTGATCTGCGTTTTATTTCCCTTGCATCTATTAATAGTCTATCTTTATTCATTATATCTAGAAGAATTAAGGATTTTCCAAATTTATTCATATTAGATTAAAGATAATCTTGCTATAGGTATTTTCTTCATTATGATGTATTTATACTGTATATACAACTTATATATGGGCTGGAACAATAGCCTAGGGGCTAGAGCATTTGCCTTGCATGCGTCTGAGTTGAATTGCACCTGAGTTCAATTCTTCCACCCCTCTCAGCCCAGCAAGCTACTGAGAGTATCTCACTCCCATGAGAGCCTGGCAAGCTACTGTGGCATATTCAATATGCCAAAAACAGTAACAACAAGTAACAACAAGTCTTATAATAGAGTAACAACAAGTAACAACAAGTCTCATAATAGAGACTTCACTGGTGCCCGCTCGAGCAAATCGATGAGCAGTAGGATGACAATGATATGATATAAGTGATATATTTATAAATGCTTTTCTAAAACTAGCCTTAAAGAATAAAAGTAAGAAAATTTTATAACAAATTTTTCAAAAGTGTTTTACACCTGTGAAGTTCATTCTATTTCATATCCATTTATACAAAACTACATGCTATTAATTATCTAAAATTAGAATATCCTCTTTAACCATATAGTTTTGTTATATTTGAGGCAAGTATACAACTGTGGGTAATTCTAATATAATTATCAACCATAAAATTTTTACGACAGAACTTTTGATTTTCATTCAACAGAATTAATTGATTAAGAATTGTAGCTGTACTATGATTTAATAATCAACACATAAAGTAGCATTGTAGCACTGTAGTACTACGACCCCGTTGTTCATCAATTTGCTTGAGCAGGCACTACTAATGTCTCCATTATGAGACTTCTTGTTGTTACTGTTTTTGGTATATCAGATACACCACAGGTAGCTTGCCAGGCTCTGCCATGCAGGTGGAATACTCTCGGTAGCTTGCTGGGCTCTCCGAGAGAGATAGAGGAATTGAATCCGGGTCAGCCACATGCAAGGCAAATGCCCAACCTGCTGTGCTATTGCTCCAGTTCACCACATAAAGATATACAATTCTAAATAAGGCAAGGTGTACAGATGTGATATATTATATTTTGTACAATAAGAAGGGAAGAATTATCATTTATAAATTATCAGAGGCAAAAGCCAATTTACTGGACTCTAAATTTGAACTCCCATATTTTTATAAAACTTTGAATAACTCAAATATTTTCTTAATGTTTTCTAAATTATAAAAGTCAGCTAATTCTATCTTAGCAGAGTAATCCTTTGTTCTTAAAGAATGACTTAGAACAAAAGTGGAGAGTTTTGTGTTGATGCTCTTTTTTTAACCCCTGGTAATGCTCAAGGAATACTCCTAGCTTTGCGATTAGGAATTACTCCTGACTGTACTGGGGGTTCCATATGGGATGTATGGGATTGAACCTGGATCTGCCTTGTGTGAGGCAAGTACCCTGCCTTCTAAACTTTCTCTCTCCAGTCCCAAAGTGGCGTTTTATGTGAAAAATATTTGTGAGAAATAACAAGGAATGGAAAACTTACAAGATTCATTGAATGATTACAAAGTAGAATTTTAAGAATTATCTTATCTTCCTTTTATAATTTTAGTTTTCTGAGCATCTTTTGTCCCAAGTGTTAGAAGACTAAGAATCCAGGATTACTTTTGTTCACTGTTCTTTTCCCCAATCAGTTTTGGAAGGCTGTTGAAATTTTAACAACATTACTCCTAGCATCAGAGAATAAGACAAAGACAATGACAAAGAAGAAAATAGAAAAAATCATCAGGGAAAGAAACAGATGACTGTATGGTTGCAGCCACAATCAGCTTGCGAAGAAATTATAGCAGCTAGTAATGCTCTTAGCAACCTACTCTGATTTGGAACCTGAAATAATAACGCACCAGGAAAAATGAATTAAATTAGACTGGGGCAGAATAATGCATAGCACGTAATTGTATTGGCATAGCTTGCCTTGCATGCAGCTAACCCAAGTTCAATCCCTAGAATTTTATATGGTTCCTAAGCACAACCAGAAATGATCCCTGAAAGCAGATGCAGAACTAAGACTTTAGCACTGCCAGGTGTGACCCTTCAAACAAAGAAGAATTATGCTAGACTAAAGACTTTATCTCTTGAAAAACTGATCTCTGAAATATAAAAGTACAGTATTTTGGCGAGCCAAAGAGATAGTACACTCGGTAAGGCACTTAAGTGCCTTGACTACAGCTAACCAAGGTTCAGTACTTGGCGCCGCATATAGTGCTCTGAGCACCAATGGGAGTACCTCAGCACAACCAGCTAGGAGTAAGCCTTGAGCACGGCCAGGTGTAACCCATAAACCAAAACTAAAAAAATGTCTCTGTGTTGTGTGGACCATAGTCAGAGGTGCTTTGGAGTGGAGAACCAGAGCCATATCCAGAACCGTACCTAGTACATGGCACATTTAATGCAGCTTAACAGGTGTGGGGCATGTGCTTACCACCGTCATATTCCGTGGCCCAGCTCAATTTAAAAACACTTTTAAAGCAATATATAATTGGAATTGCTATTTTTGTCTCGTCAGTTATGAACAATATTTGTGAAAAATTTTAGAAGGAGGTACATTTTTTTGCCCTCTCTATCCCCTTGAAAAGACTCATTTCTCTATTCAGGCCTCACAGTAATGACAATTATTTACCTATTATCACTTATTTTATCTAAATTTTACCAAAGCTTTTTCTTTTTCCCTTGGCTTTCACCAGAGAATTTTTATTTCCCTGGTGCTGCTCTCCTCCATTTTCTATCATAGCACAGTGACTGGTATTCATAACATAACTGAAATCACATTGATATTAATAAAATCATTGACTTAACCTTTCAGGTGCAGTTTTTAAAGTGATTGCCCACTTTCATAGAATGAATTTGAAAAGTTCTTGACTTGATCATTCCAGATTACTCATGAAAACAAAAATACAGCCGATAAATTTCTTAAGAATAAAAATGTTCCACTTTCTCAAAAGGGAAGCAGAGATAGAAAATTAATGGAGGACCTACTGCCAACATTAAAATTTATTACTTGTTTTTTGTTTTAATCTTCTATCTGGTGCTTTTCCAAAGATAGGACTTAGAACTGAAATTATCTTGTTTAATGTATCTGCAATCTTATCTGAGCATCTCACAGGTGTGATATGGGGAAAGAGAAGAAAGAATTTTAAAAAGCATAATGAGACTTTTCTTTTGTTGCTGTGTTCTTTGAAGTTGCTCATTAAACATTCAGACCATTTTGGCATGTTAATCTCCAACTCTAGAATATTAATATTTCTAAGTAAAACTGTCTATTACCTTTAAAGTTATCTCTGTAAGTCAACTCTATGATAATTCTTTCTGTTTGAGGCATATTTTTTGTGATTATGACTTTGAGCTTGACAATATTATAAGTTGGGTAATGACTTTATTTTATATAGTCTGTACTTTTCAAGGAAATATGAAAGAAAGGTATAACCTTGAAAACTTGTTTGCTATTTAGTTTTTTGGGCCACACCTGGCTGTGTTCAGTGTTTACTCCTGTGATTCACTCCTGGTGGGACTTGGGGGACCCCGGGGGATTCCTGTGATCAAACGTGTGTCAGCTACATGCAAGTCAAGCACTTTACCTGCTGTACTCTCTCTCAGGCTCTAACCTTGACATGGTTTAAGTCTTGGATAAACAGGCTCATTTTAAGCAGAAAACACCAGATAATCTGGATGGTTGAGTAACTTCCAAAGAAGCCAAAATACATTGATATGAAGAGTGTATATACAGCAGCAATCAAATGTCTTAGGAAACAAAATATTGTTTTTCTGTTTATTAAAACAGAGAATTTCCTTTTTGTGATTACATACATTAAATACTTTTCTGGAAAATATCCATATCCCATTTTTAAATGAAGCAAATTATCAACATATTATATTTTGATATGATTATAAAATTATTAATTTTTCAATGTCAGATATTGAACTCAGGATCATATATATGCAGGGCAAAGACTCTACTGCTGAACTGTAAACCTGGCCATTTAACCTGAGCACTCTTCACCCCCCCTTTGTTTGCTGCAGTAGTATTTTATCAAGTTGTTCCAAAATGTTCAGAATTTTGTGATTTAAAATTAGACATATGTATAATATTGTAGCTCTATAGATCAGGAGCTTTAGAATTTTTATGTGGCCTGGATTTTATTTCTTCTGGATCCTTTTTTTTTAAATGCCTGTTGCAGCTTCAGTAGATTACCAGCTAGCCTTAGTTTATGACTTTGTGATTAGAACCTCTGCATCTTTTACCATGCCATATCACCTTCTCTGATTCTAACTCTTCTGTTCTCTTCTTACATGATTCTTTATTATTACGGTGTGCCCTTTCAGACAATCCAGGATTTTCTTTCTCCATAGTCCTTTATTTAACCATATTTGTAATGTTGCATTTGCTATGTGAGATAGGATAATTGGTCTTGCAATCACACAAACATTTTCTTCCTCTACATTTGGTTTCTAATTTCAAATGCCCTGAATCAATGCACATTCAGAGAGCATATTGGTTGGATTTAGATTAATAGCTGCGGGAAAGATACAAAAGAAATTTCCTTCCTCCCTCTGCACTTAAGGATTTCCTTAGTGCATGTCGTTGAGTGATTTCTGGTAAATGCTAAGAAATCTTTACAATTAGAACAAAATCCACTAACATTATCATCAACATCATCACTACTATAGCACAAAAGATTATCAATTGATATCAGAGGACAGAAACAAAACAAAGCAAGCAAAGTATAACAAAGAATAGTTGAATATTGTTGAAACCTTAGTCATTCTTCAAAAAGTTAAAATGCTATCATATTAGCAACACATGTTTTTTAAATTTATATACTTAAATAAAAATTTAATTTTATATGTTACAATAAAATATGTATTTTAAATGTAATATTCAGTAAAACATTCCTCTGCACAACTAAATATATCCCACATACACTTACCATAAACAGCTGAACATCCAGTGGTGAACTCAGTCAGAGAAACCTTTACATAATGAGACTTTAGCACGATGTACTTAAGTAAAATATTTTCACATGGAAAAGTGATTTAATTAATTATGTTTTTATAGTACGTATATACCAAATAATTGTCACTAGTTATTTCAATTTTTCTTTGCAGTAGGTTCACATATATCCCATCTTAATTTCCTCCCAAATACTGATTTCTTAAAAATATCTAGTACTATAATTACTAGGAGGTCAAATTGGGTCAATTTTAAAATTTATATTTTGTCTCTTAAAACCCACAGTCACCAGTTAGTTATATTCTTTACAATTACTACTTTGTTGTAGTTTTAAAAGTGAAGCAAATTAACTTTTATCTTGGAATTATCCATACAAATTTTGCATAATAAAATCATTGATGCACATTTCTCTAAAATATTTTCAACATCTTACCTGGGAAATTCTGAAACTAAATCTTTTCCTAAAGCATAGAGGTAATGTGAATTTCTTAATTTCAGAGTCATACCTTATTTATGCTAGTACTTTCTACAGTGTTATATTACAAATGTATTTATTGTCTATGAGAAAGAGCATTAACACATATTAACAAAAGGGATAGTTAAGTGGTTGAAATAGAACAGGAGAAATATGCATTGAACCGATTGTCTCCATGTTCTAGTGACACATTAATTTTATTTTCTCTTCTAACCACTTTCTTTTCTCTTTCTATGAACTCAAATACTTTGTTGTTTATAAAAATTATGGAACTTTTCAAAAATAAGCATATTAATCTAGGTGTCTTAGCCAAGCACTAACAGATGATATGTATCTGCTTTGAGAAGCTTCCTTCCCACACCTCATTTTGAATAGAGAATTCTTTGCAACTTTGTATCTTTTGTTTTGCCCTATCACTTGTCATGTTTCACTCCAGAGATACCTACATTCCAGAA
This sequence comes from Sorex araneus, assembly GCF_027595985.1. Taxonomy (NCBI): domain Eukaryota; kingdom Metazoa; phylum Chordata; class Mammalia; order Eulipotyphla; family Soricidae; genus Sorex; species Sorex araneus. The sequence continues at coordinate 225,505,096 of NC_073313.1, read as the reverse complement.
GTAAGCAATGTCATTCCTATCTTACACATATTATAAATTAGTTGTCAGAGTTTTACAGAATGTTTTGAGACCCTTCTGTTTGCAAGGTGATTTCTAAATATAGCTTGATTGTGGTAAGATATTTCAGAAGTTCCCAGTAGCAGCAGGATATGTTGTACTCCATCAGAACAATTGACCCGCTGCTCAGTGAAAGAAATCAGATGTTATGTAAAGAACACCAGCCCCATTCAGAATAAAATGTAAGATTCTCTCCACTTGTGATTCCTAGCTATGAAGACATCAGGTCATACAAGGAGGTGCTTTGTCTTTTCAGTAGTGTTAGATGAAGCTGAAGTGATTCCAAACTGCAATGCATGTTCCTAATTAAGCAGCATCACACTCTCACATGTTTTTAAGGAAGTTTCTCTCATCAGTGCAAAGGTCTGTGTCTTAATCCTTTACTCTCCAGCATTTATTCTTTTTTGGTTCTCTGTGGGCACGATGTTGCTGGTGTAAGAACAAAAATAGTTGCTACTAAAAAAGTTTAATACATAAAGAATATATAATACATCCAAACTCAGATATTATATTTTTTGGGTCCTATTCTGGACATTTAACCATGAGGTATCAAATTAAATTACCAAAATAAAAGAATGAATTTGGTCTGGTTTCGTTTGGTTTTGGACCACATCTGGCAGTTCTCCATGGCTACTCCCAGTAGTTCTGAGACCATGAAGTGCCCGATGTCAAGGATCTAAACTTAGCCTACTACATGCAAACTGTGCTCTGGATCTCTGGGCAATCCCTTCAGCCAAATGATCTTTAAACGAAAGAAAAAAATAGGAAAACCTGATATTATTATTATTGTGTTGTTTTTCTTGTTAAAAATAGTAAAAATAAATAGGGGAGAACCATCAGTTCATTAAAAATATTAGTGTTCACAGTTACATTTTATAGCACTGTAATTTGTGTTAATTTTACTTCTAAAACAAGTAACAATTATTTCATAAATGTAGCAACAGAAAAAAATTTTTTCTTCTTTTAAATAATTGTGTAGCACAATTTATACTAATAAATACATCTTATGTAAAATCAATTTCTCCTTTTTGCCATAGGAATGCCAGTAATCTTTAGTGCTTGAAAAGAGATCAGTTTTGTACAGCTACTGATGTTGTGAAACAATTCATCACAATTCTCTCAGTTTTCCAAGTCTTTGAGTGAGATTGACTAGATGTTGATATACACTTTTATTTATCAAAGTTCCTTGGAAGATAGGTATTGTGTAAAGGACAAACATAATTATTGCCTTTTAGCAAAGATTCAGGTTCACGAAGCTACATGCATCTTTAATACAAACCACTGCAAGAATGGTTTTTATATTTCTGCCTAGTGTTACTAGGAAAAATCATGACTTAGAGCACAAGACCCAACATTCTATTACAATGATATTGACAATAGTAATAATATAATGATTGCAAAAGCTCATATTCCAGCTATATCTGTTGCTGAATAATAAACTGCAATTTCTTTTTTTTCTTTTTTTTCTTTTTTTAATTAATAGTTTATTTTTAATTAGTGAGTCAACATGAGGGTACAGTTACAGATTTATGCATTTTTGTGCTCATGTTTCTCCCTTACAAAGTTCGATAACCCATCCCTTCACCAGTGCCCATTCTCCACCACCAGTAAACCCAACATCCCTCCCCCACTCCCCAGTCCCGTCTCCCCCCACCCCACACTGCCACTATGGCAGGGTATTTCCTTTTGTTCTCTCTCTCTGATTAGGTGTTGTGGTTTGCAATAAAGGTGTTGAGTGGCCATTGTGTTCAGTCTCTAGTCTATATTCGGCCACATCATCTTTCCCCCACATGACCTCCAACCACATTTTACTTGGTGTTCCCTTCTCTGAGTTGCCCAGAATGAGAGACTAGCCTCCAAGTCATGGAGACAACCTCCTGGTACTTATTTCTACTATTCTTGGGTCTTATAGTCTATTATTCTATATTCCACAGATGAGTGCAATCTTTCTATATCTGTCTCTCTCTGACTCATTTCACTTAGCATGATACTTCCCATGCTGATCCACTTATATGCAAATGTCATGACCTCATTCTTTCTAACAGCTGCATAGTATTCCATTGTATAGATGTACCAAAGTTTCTTCAACCAGTCATCTGTTCTAGGGCACTGGGTTTTTTTCCAGATTCTGGCTATTGTAAACAGTGCTGCTATGAACATATAAATGCAGATGTCATTTCGACTATATTTTTTGGCTTTTCTGGGATATATTCCCAGCAGTGGTATTGCTGGGTCAAATGGGAGCTCAACCTCTATAAACTGCAATTTCTGATTAAAGAGTCTTATTTTATTTTATTTAGATTTTGAAAAATATTAAGACACCATAATTTAGAAAGATATTCATAGTGATGTAGATATTCATAGTGGTGTTCAGGTAGTGTCCCAACCCCGATCCCACCACCAGTGTCAATTACCTTCCTCCAATATCCCCAGGTTTGCTTCCATCCATCAGCTTGCCTCCTTAATAGGCATGTCTTAAGTTTGTTTACTGATGTTTGAGTCTCATGCTTTCACTGTTGTTGGATCTCTTATTATTTTCTTTTGAGGGAAATATGATCAAAAGTCAAAAAGCTTTCAAGTCCAGTAAAATCTAGGACCCATCACATTATATCACAGGATGCCCATTGGAAAAATGCTTAAAGTCACTATTATGTCTTAACATTTTTACTCCCTGTTAAACTTTCTACTTCTCCTACCTCTCGCTCTCATAGCTATGAATTTCGTTTGTTACTCAGAGGCCTAAAATACGAATGCACTCTGTCTAACATGCTTCTCAAAACTGCTACCTGCTAGATTGTACTCTAAGTTTTAAATGTCTGTAAAACTTAAATGAAAGAAGTTAATTCGTAAATATCTGTAAAACTTTCTTTGACTTACTGAATTCTCAGTTCCTTGATTTTCTCCCCTTGACTGGTCATGTTCTCTCCCATTTCCACTCAGCCCTAACCTATATCATATCATTAATAATAAATTCTATGTTTCCATCATTTTAATTTCATGAATTATTTTTGACAACCAGATTCTATTTGTCCATAAATGGAACTCATTCCCATTAACCAGCTCCATCTGCTTCAATTCAAATGTAATCTTTAATCAATTTAATCAGCATGCTATTTTTAAACATTTATAAAGTTACCACATCTGGTGGAGTTCAGAGATCAAGGTCACTTCCAGTAATGCTTGGGAGGATGGGGAGAAATTTGGTGCGAGAGAATTGTACTCAGAGCCTTGCACATGCTAAATGTGTTCTCTATTACTGAGCCATAGCACTGTCCACAACAAGCTATTTTATTAAACACTCTTTGACAACATAGCCCCTCTATCTTTCAGCATAAGTTTAAGCTGAATGTTCAGTACTCCCACCAACTTCTACATGCTTCAAACTTTTGACTCTTTCTATGTGTATTTGTGTGTATATATATGCATATGCACAAATATTTTAATTTTGTTCCTTCGAGGTTGCTTAAAAAAACACACTAGTCAAGATAATTAGAGGTATATTTTATCCCAATAATTCAATTCATCTCCACCCAAATTCAGATTGCATTCTTCAAGGACCTAGAAAAATAAAATAAAGCACTCTTAAAGATCAACCAGGGGCTGGAACAATAGCACAGCAGGTAGGGCATTTGCCTTGCAGATGGCCGACCTGGGTTCGATTCCCAGCATCCCATATGGTCCCCTGTGCACCGCCAGGAATAATTCTTGAGCGCAGAGCCAGGAGTAACCCCTGTGCATCACCCGGTGTGACTCAAAAAGCAACCCCAAATTTTTTTCTAAAGCCCTATAAAACAAAGTGAAGAAGAAATGAACAGACAATTATCAGAGGAAGACTAGAGGATTTTGAGTAGACAAATTAAAAGATACTCATCATCAAATATTAGGTAAATCCAAATCAAGTTGGTTTACCATCTCACACCTGCTAGAATGGAACATATGAAAATACCACAAACAATCTATATTTGCAAAAATGTGGTGAAAAAGGAATTCTCATCTACTTCTGGTGGGAATGTTATCTGGTACAACTCCTGTGGAAAACAATGTGCAAAGTCCTCAGTAAATTTAAAATTGAACTGTCTATGACCCAGCAATTACACTTTGGATATCTACCTCAGGACATAAAAACATGATTCAAAGGACATATGCACACCATCATTCATTACTGCACTTAGTACAATAGCTAAGATATGGAATCAACCTAGGTATCCAATGACAGATGGATTACAAATATATAGTATATGTACATGATAAAGTACTATGTCACTGCAAGGAACTATGAAATCATGAAATTTGCTGTAACTTGGCTGGGATTATAATATATCATGCTGAATAAAGTGTAGCACTAACACTGTCCTCCCGTTCTTCATTGATTTGCTCAAGTGGGCACCAGTAATGTCTACATTGTGAGACTTATTGTTACTGTTTTTTTTTTACATTTTTTTAAATTCTTTTATTAATTCACCATGTGGAAAGTTACAAAGCTTTCAGGTTAAAGTCTCAGTTATACAATGCTCAAACACCCATCCCTTCACCAGTGCACATATTCCACCACCAAGAATCACGATATACCTCCCCCCTCCCCCCCCACTGTTTTTGGCATATCGAATATACCACGGGTAGCTTGCGCAGGCTCTGCAGTGTGGGCAGGATACTCTCAGTAGCTTGCTGGGCTCTCCGAGAGGGACAGAGGAATCGAACCCGGGTCAGCCATGTGCAAGGCAAACGCCCTACCCACTGTGCTCTTGCTCCAGCTCACTGGGCGATCTGGCTTCGACATCTGTCGCCCCATTGATCACCAGGGTTGATTCGGCTGATCTGACTGGCTCGCAGATGTCCCCTTCCTCCCTCACAGCTCCATGTGCGTCTCTCTGGAAGCTGCTCTGAATAAAGTAAGCCAGAAAAAGAAAGTTAAACACAGGATGACCTCAATTGTCTGGTTTACAGAATAACCGGATTAGGATATGTAATGTAGTAAATAAGGGATGCCTAGATCACCTTTGAACCTAGTTTAAGGAGAAGGACAAAAACGTAAAAAAATCAAGGGGTTAGAAAGAAGATGGTAAAAGGAAGTAATGGCTGGAGAGGGGTGGGGGTTTCAGTTATACTGGTGATGTGGAAGAGTCAGATACTCACATATCCAAAACACAGACTCAACAACCTGGAAGGCATAAAATCTATACTGCAACCATGGGAACATTGCATCAGGCCTATCAAGGTGGCAGGCAGGGGTTGGGGAAAATTGGGGTAGTGGTGGAGTATGTGAATACTGGCAAAGAGAAGTTGGCACTGGTGGCAAAATTGGTGTTGAAATATTACATGCTAAAAACTCAACTGTCAAAACCTTCATAAAATCATGTCCCTTTAATTATGTAAAATTATAATTTAAACAAGAAATAAAGTGCCTAGTCACCTTTAACTTGAGTTGGTGTTGAACCAACAAGCAGAAGTCAAATTCCTCAGATTTCATGCTTGGTAAAATTAATTTTTATCTTTAATATTTTTGTGTGAATTAATAGGGACCAGAGATATAATCAGTGGGCAAGGTGTTTGCCTTGCATGCATCTAATCTTGGTTGGATTCCAGGCATCACATATGGTCCCCTGAGCATTGCCAGAAGTCACTCGCCGGCACAGAACCAGGAATAGAGCCAGAATACCACCCGGTGTGACCCCCAAACAGAACAAAATAAAAAATTATGGAAATTAAGAATTTTATTAGTTTCTTGAGCATTTGACAATATGCCCAGTTTATTTATGGCTGTAACAGAGTCCCTATGTTTCTTTTTCCCAGTAACTAAAGCTTACTTTTGTGTACCTCTTTGAAAAATGCTCCAGGATTAATCATTATTCTCCAACTATATAGATATTCTCATGAAAAAGTATGTCAGCTAGAAGTGAAAATCTTAAAGCAAATTCATTCTTGTTGTGGGCAGTAATATCATGGATATGGAAGAAACAAAGAAAAGAAGGGTTTCTGTAATATGATAACAAAAGCACATTTTATAAAATAAAATTATTAGCAGCCTTATAATAACTATTATTCAAAATAAGAAATATTATGGTTATTGCCTCTTAAAATACAAAAGCTTCAAAACTTATGCTATGAAGATATAATTTATAATGTTGCTAAGCATGAAATTCTCAGACTAATTCATTGTTTTTACAAGTGTTCATTTAAACATTTTAGCTAATCATATTAAAATGCAAAAAAATTTTAAAAAACTAGTCTATTTTGCTGCCAATACAAAACTTGGCACTATTAAATGGTACCATCAGAACAATTAGTAATGGTATTACTAATTAGTGTAACATATATTATGCAAATATGTTTTTGCCTCATTTTAAATTTGAAAAAATTGGCCAATATAACTGAATATAACAAATTCAGAATGTTTATGCATAAGTAGGCACTTACAGAATATGTAGTGCTGTATGTATCTTACTTCAACAGCATTTTCCCCAAATAATACAGTAAATATAATTTAATTATATGATATTCCTTTATAAAAAAAGACTAAATTAATTGGATTATTTTTGTGAGTTATGAATTTTGGATATGCTACTTTAATAATTAACTAGTGTGATGAATTGTAAAGAGATACTTATCATGATTGTTTCCAAAAATTAAAACCATATTGATAATAATCTAAATTTTGAGTAGTTTTCAAATTTTTCTTGACTCAATATAGTTGAGTAGCAAAATAAGAAAGAACCTATTTTAGGTCATCTGATTAGGTCATAAATTTTTTAGCCTTTCAGATTTGATATATATTTAAAGTTTATCTTTTTAATTGCCATATCATTGAACTACAGTAAACCTAACATTTTTATTTGAGTCATGGACAAATATTTTGTATATGTATACCATCTTTACACTGAAATTTTTGGCTATGTCTGTAAGTCTAAAAGTTCCTTTCTATAAATTCACGAAACTTTCAGTGAAAATGTTTGCAAAACTTTTGAATTAAGAATGGCCAAACAAAAACTCTTTGAACCATCAAACTAGAGGCAAGGTGATTGGTGATTAAATTTCTACCAAAAGTGTGTTTGTGTGTGTGTGTGTGTGGTGTGCTTATGTGTATGGTCATATTATTTATTTGAGATAGCCTTCTATAATGCGAATATCTCAATAAACATTGTTTGTATTATACCAAAGGGCATTATAACAAAGCAAACCTCAACTGTTGGAGCATACACTACACCTTAGGTAGGCAATAATCTGGAGCACTGTCGAACTGTGGCACTGTCGCACCGTTGTCCCCTTGTTTATTGATTTTCCTCGAGCGGGCACCACTAACATCTCCACTGTGAGACTTGTTACTGTTTTTGGCATATCGAATACACCACGGGGATTTTGCCAGGCTCTGTCATGTGGGTGGAATACTCTTGGTAGCTTGCCAGGCTCTCCTAGAGGGATGGAGGAATTGAACCTGGGTTGGCTGTGTACAAGGCAAATGCCCTACCTGCTGTGCTATTGCTCCAGTCCATAAGAATGGTAGATCAAGGAAAAGACTATCATCTTTGATTCTCCTATTTTCTCAAATGTAAACTATCAATTCATCTTACTAACTCTGTTTAAAATGTGTGCTGATACCCATTGCCATCACTAGCTCAAGTTCAAGTCATCATCACTTTTGGAGTTTTCTCATCTCAGACATTTAACTATAAAGTCTAAATGTCTGGCAAGGCAATTCAAGTTAAATAAACTAAAAATTTATATACAATCTAGATGGAAGTTATACAATGGATTATGCTCATTGTAATTTATGTATATACTAACACTGTCTTGTAAAATTTAATCAGTATAGACATAGCTGTCAAGTAATCATCACAGTCAAGATATTAAACATTTCCCTTATTACCAAAACTTTGATTATGTCTATTTGCAGCTCCTCTTCCTGCCAAGTGTGTTACATTTCTAACTTTATTTAATTTTCATTTCAAGAATTGTTTTAGTGAAACATATGATGGATATATTTCATCTTGGTTTAAATTCCTTCATTCTAAATAATGCTGAGGTTCATTATGTGTGATTATCAAAAACTGTTCACTTCCTTTGTATTGCTAGCTAATGCTCCATTACAAAATATACCATGACTGATACATTTACCTGTTGATGGTATTTGGCTAATTTTGTATTACTACAAGAGATTATAAACATTTTTGAATATGACTTTGGGTGAATGCCTTTTCTTCTTTTGTGTAAGTACCCATGAATAGAGTGCTCAGGATTATGTAAAACACATTTTACAAAGTTTATTTTTTTAAATGATAACAGTATTTTCATAACAGTACTATCTTCTAATTCTATCTTATGAATTGTTTTATGCCACTGAGGCATTTGCCTTGATGACTTTGCATGTATGCTCAAAAAATATGAATTTCATAGTGGAATTAGTGTTCTATAAAATTCAATTGGATAAATTCTTTGGGAAAAGGGAATTTGACCACACCCTTTGTTACTGTGTTACTCAGGTATTACTCCTGGCTGTGTTCAGGGATAACTCATAGTAGGCTGAGGGGACCATGAGAGTTGTGGATTACTATCATTCCATCCCTTTAGCAAAAATCTTTTATGGCTCTATTCAGTGTTTCTGTGTACCTTGCTAATATTTTTCACTAGCTTCTCTCAATTTGTAAGAGAATTTACAAATGCCTTATTATATATGGTTACATCTTTCACCTTTTAAATCTATGAAGTTCCCCATGTATTTGTAGACATGTGTAAGATATATGCACATTTTAACCTTTTGTTAATGCACTGTTCCTTTTTTATGATTAAATCTTGCTCTTTTTGTCTAGAAAATATCCTTCTTTTTTGAAGTTTATTTCAAATATCAATGCCAATCCTCTTATGTTTATAGTTTGCTCATTAGATCTTTTTTCATTTATATTCAATATACCTAAAACTCCATATTTATATTATTTGTGTATCTTAAATGACTGCCTTATATGTTACATATAAAAAGGTCTTGCATTATTACATACAATCTAATTATCTTCTGTTAATGGGGGACTTTTATTTATTTAGTCAACATACAGGAAATTTCCAGTACTTCCTATGCAAAGACAATTTCAGGACAAACTCCTTGCTGTGTTCAGAAAATTTTTACTCCTTTCTAAATTAAACTAATCACTAGTTCTCTCTCTCTCTCTCTCTCTCTCTCTCTCTCTCTATTTCTCTCTCTCTCTTTCTCTCTCTCTCTATCTCTCTCTTATTTTTTTAATCTGTGGTGAAGAAAGAAAGTTTTGTAAATCTGATTTAGTGAGATCTGAGGGGAGATAAGAAAAAAAAGTACATTTTTGAGAGAGATCATGGGTTCTCCAGAGTGGAAATAAGTAAGCAAAGAAACAGGCAAGAAAGTGAAATTCATATTCAAGGGAAAACGAACACAGGATTGAAAAGCAAGCCCTACTAACTTTCTTAAAATATTTTTTCCTTTAAGTTTTTAATATTTTCATTTATTTTTTTTAATTTAAAAGGACTTTTTTGGTAAAAGGACATTCTGCTATTTGTTTATTCTGCTTACAATAATTTATTTCAATTTGTATTTATATATCACTTTTCAAGTAAATGCCTAAAAACTGAATGAACGCATTATACTCAAAACTTTATCTCATTGTAATAGACATTCTTAGATAAGGGGTAATATTTGCTGGCTTTGATTGCATTTCCTTGATGATTAAGACAAAGTTGTCTTCTCAGTCATCTTTGATTATTTACATCTCTTTTTTGAGTAATACTTTGACAATATTCTACCCCTTATTTTGCAATCATGTTTTTAGATTTTTTTTCTACTGAGTTATGTGTCTTATAATGGATTGAAAGATTTTTCAATTCTGTTGTTGCCTTTTCACTCTTTTATCTTTACTTTGCTGTATAGATTTTCCTAGTTAATGCAGTCTCACTTCATTAGTTTACTTTTATTATTCATGCTTTTGGTATCATATCCATGACAAGACAAATTGGCAAATAATTTATCCTATGTTTTGCTCTTTAGAGTCAGAATTTCTGCTTAGGTCTTTACTTAACTTGGTTATTTATAATGTGAAGTATACAAATTCAGTTAAATTTTTTTGACTATATCTAGTTTTTCCATTCTCATGATTTTCATTCTTAAACACTAGTTGAAGACAAGTAAGCCATAGATGCATGGATTTATTTCCCAGCTCTCTATTATCAACATGTGCGCCTAATGCTAGTATCATACTGTTTTAATTATTGTAGCTTCAGTATTGATTTTGAAATCTAAAGTGAGATGCTTCATCATCATCCCATTGATCATAGATTTTCTCAAGCAGTCTCAGTAACATTCGTCCTAGCCATGAAATTTTAGAAGCCTCTCTTTCCTCTCTTCCCAATGGTGTCATTTTGGAGACACTTTCATCATCTGGGGAATGAGAACCATCATTATTACTGGTTTTGGCATATGAATATGCCACTGGGAGCTTGTCAGGCTCTCGCATGAGATGCTTCATGTTTTATAGAAATTGTAGCTCATGCACATAATTGGTTAGAATACAAAATTATGCAGATAGTATGGAAAGCATTATGTGCAGTTGGTAGGTTATACTTAACTTAGAATATATGCAACATTATAATAACTTGTAACCTATCAATCCCTTTCTGGTATTATCTAAAATAATTGAAACAAGAACTGTAAAGAGATATTAGCTCTCCAGTATTCATTATAACATTATTCACAATAGACAGGAAGTAGAAACAACTAAATATCCATGAATTATATATATATATATATATATATATATATATATAAATGCTTGCTTTGAATATGGCTGACTCCAGTTCAATTTCTAGCACTGCAGCATCCACAGTGCACCACCTGGAATGAGTACTTCACACAGAGCTTAGAGGATCTCCTTATAAATACGGCATAAAAGTTTGCCCACATAAAAAGAATATGTTACATAAACATGCAATGGATTATTCAGGCCCCACAGAGGGAAATTTTGTAGTATTTGACTGCATAGATCAAGCTTGTAGATGTCATACTGAATCAAATATGTTGATTTCAGAAGGTGAAATACTTCATAGTTCCTTATTAAAAATAAGTAATCAAAGTAGTAGAGAGCATCCAAATAGAAATTAATAGTTTCAAGGGCCAGATTGATAGTACAGCAAATATGGTGCCTGTCTTACATGCAAATTAACTAGGTTTGATACCCAGTATCTTATATGGTCCACTAAGCACCATTAGGAGTAATTCCTGAGTGCATGGTCAAGAGTAAACCCTGATCATGGCCTTGTATGGCCCAAAATTGAAAAAAGGAAGGAAGGGAGGGAGGGAGGGAGGGAGGGAGGGAGGAAGGAAGGAAGGAAGGAAGGAAGGAAGGAAGGAAGGAAGGAAGGAAGGAAGGAAGGAAGGAAGGAAGGAAGGAAGGAAGGAAGGAAGGAAGGAAGGAAGGAAAGAAGGAAGTTCAAAAATCAGAATAGTGGCTACAAGTGGCTAGGGGGATTGATAGTGGAGTTAAGGGAAAATCTCAGTTAAGGGAAATAAATGAGTACAGAGATCTGATGTGTTATATTACATTTGAAGTAAACAATTGGGAACAACATCCAAGATATTAATGTTGAGATGATGAACTTAAATTAAGAGTGTCAAATAAGGTGTAGAGAGATAACACAGTGGCAGGGCAATGGCCTACCCAGATTTGGTTCTTGATACCACATATGGTCCCAGGAGTCCCTCCATGAGTAATCCTTGACACAAAGACGGTAGTAAGCCGTCTTAAGCACAATAGTCTTTGGCTATTAGGATATCACACCCTACTATTATTTTCAAAAGTCAGGCAATTAGAGTATTTATGGTTTTATTTTATTTGACATTGCTAGATTTTTGTTCCATTTTTCATAATTTTATTCTCACAGTTCTGATATCTCTGTTCATAATATATAAGCCTCAACTGAAAGAAAGATGTGTCACATTGTTTTTGCCAGCATATTCCCTGGTGACCTCAGCCTTCATGTCATTTCAAGCTGGTGTGTGTGTGTGTGTGTGTGTGTGTGTGTGTGTGTGTGTGTGTGTGTGTTTAATTCTATACAATCATTTCCCAGTGGATTTTCAACCTTTTTAAGTGGTAGGTATGATAAGGTGAGAGTTTTCTATTTGTAACTTACCTTAATATCCTGCCATACCCAGCTCTTTAAAGGGTTCTTCCCAATGTATTTAGGTGCTTCCAAAGCCTGCAATTATTAGTCTATTCAATAATCTACAAGATATTTTCTATCCTTATTTCAGAAACAAGATAGATATTTTTCCTGTTCCTCTATTTAATAATTTTCTTGTTCTTAAAATCCCTTAAGGATTATTGTCACTATTTTAAAAGAAATTTAGGTATAAAATAATGCATTAAAGAGTCAAGTATTTATGGTATGTGTTTCTTTGAATATAGTTTTATATCACATTTTAAATCAAAAGAAAAATTATATTCATCTTTTGTTTAATCTGGAAATAAGAATGAGTGAAATTCACATTTATAGTCTGGCTGAAAAAGACAAGTATTACATAAAATCTTTTCAAAAGACCTTATGACATCATCAGTATTGATTTTCACACAAATTTAAAGTTAGAGTTAATAAAATGGAAGAAAGTGAAAATAGTTATAAACAGGAATATATGGTTTGATATGAATGACTTTTATTTATTTATTTATTTATTTATTTATTTATTTATTTATTTATTTATTTTGCCTTTTGGGTCACACCCGGCAATGCACAGGGGTTACTCCTGGCTCTGCACTCAGGAATTACTCCTGGCGGTGCTCAGTGGACCATATGGGATGCTGGGATTTGAACCCGGGTTGGCCACTTGCAAGGCAAATGCCCTACATGATGTGCTATTGTTCCAGCCCCCGATATGAATGACTTTTAGATGTGTCATTTTATGGTCCAATCTATTCTTAAAGTTGATTTAGGAAGTATTTACAATTAAGTTATTTATCATATTTAAGAAAGTATTGTATAACAGTGCAAAATTTCATGTTTCATAGGAACAAGGAGAAGATCTAGAGATTGCTCAAATTATAACTTCAGAATGACTTTATGATGATTTTTCTGTATTCATAATGTGGTAGTATTACTAGGGAAATGAAAGGACAAACATCCCAAATTATGGCTATAGTCATCAAAGTTCTAGCAGGGCTACAAAGAATTTCTAGTAATATGACTATGGATCATTAATTTTTTTTAATTTGAAAATAACATGTACATTTTTTAAAAATAGAAATAAGATTGAATTTGAGTAAAAACATTCTGTAAAAACGTTATGACTTTTATTTTCAAATAATATCTATTATAACTGAAAATTACAAAATATTGACATGTATTCTATATTACTTCATGATATTTGTCATTAAAATCATTTGTTCAGCTAGAGCAATAGCCCAGCGGATAGGGTGTTTGCCTTGCAAGCAGCCGACCCGGGGTTCAATTCCTCCGCCCTTTTCGGGGAGCTCGGCAAGCTACGGAGAGTATCTCACCCACATGGCAGAACCTGGCAATCTCTCTGTGGAGTATTCCATATGTCAAAAACAGTAACAAGTCTCACAATGGAGACATTACTGGTGCTTGCTCGAGCAAATCGATGAGCAATGGGATGACAGTGATAGAGTGATACAGAAAGTCATTTGTCTTTCATTTGAATAGGTACAGTGCTTCAAGTTTTAAGATTCACATGAATATCAAAATTTCTCCTTATTACATAGAAAGAATAAACAGAAAAAAATTATGCCCTTTGATTATTCAGAGGTCTCCTTTCAGAAATTTATCTGTGCAAACAAAATGATATTTATTCAAATACTTTAAACTCTTGATAAACAAGTACTATGTAAATGCAAATACCGTTATGGCTGTCATTTCTCTCAGAACTTTAGGCACAGTGTCCTTAGAAGAAAATTAAAATTTACACACATTTATTAAATGAAACTCCTTCGGGACAGTCATTTTTTTAATCTCAAAATAGAACTTAATTTTTAGAAATGTTTATGAATGGTATTGAATGCATCCTCAAGACCTCAAAAAGAAAATAATAAAGGACATCTTGCTGAAGCTTTATCTAAAATTCCTTTCTGTTGGTTTGGTTTTACAAAGTATATATTTCAATGGAGTAGATTTTAATAATTCCAATAAACAATTACAATTATTGATTAATTGGAATTAACAGTGGATGGCAGAAGATGATACAATTAGTGTAAATCATTATGTGTTAATTTATATATTGGTCAAGTGGTTACCTAGCAAATAGTAAGAAAAGTAATTGTGTCACTTTCCCACAGTTCTGACCAATGACAATATTGTGCTATCGGATACATGCTAGAAATCCACATTTGACTGGAGGGGTGGGGGGTGTCACATAAAGAAAAAAAAGGAATATGTCAGCACAATGATAAGTGAGTATATTTTAAGGGTAGTTTCCAATTGTGAAATTATGTAGGTAAAATAGTTTTATACAGAAAACTGGAGGGTTATCATGTATAATGCAACCACCCGAAAAAAGGACCTTGATATAATAAGAGTTAAAATGGTGTACTTTCCGTTTTAAAGAGTGAATAGGAACAATTTTATCTGTAACTAAGAAAACACAGCCTAGTAAAATGGTTTTCCCCAATGTATTCACTTATTACAAAGTGGAAAAGTAGCATTGCACATACAAAGAAAGAGGAAGCTTTGTTGCTGCTTCAAAACCCTTCAGCAGAAGTGAAAGACAGGCAATAGAAATACGGCTCTATACAGCACCCTCTGAGATTTCCGGATTTCACAAAGCATGCAGGTGTATACATTTAGCTCACTTGACAATTTAGGCAAACATGTAGCCATCAGTACATTTACAAAATACTCCCTTGTTATATATCATAATCTTCACATGGGCACAATTTAAATAAGTCCTTAAAAAAACAAAACACATGAAGGAATTTTGAATGAGGCAAAGAGTTGGTACTAATGGGAGCAGGAAACCTTCAATTTAGAAAACATATTAAGGAATAAGTAACAAGGTGTATAAAGATTTAAAATTATTTAAAATTGATTCTCAATAGTAAAATAGAATAAATCATCTAAGCAATTATGGTCATCCCACATATAAATAAACTTAATTTTCCCCAATCCCTTATATATCGCATATCATATCGTATTTTTATATGTTGTTCTTTGAACAAACCCAGAGACAAACTGATCGATAAAGACCCAGAGTTATGGAAAGAATCTTTCTATTAAGTGAATATTTGAAATAAATTAAATAGAAGAGTAATTGACATAGTTATGTCTAATTTTCTACTTAAATATTTAAAAAGAAGAAAATTAAATGTATTGGTAATAGTGTGGGACAATCAGAAATCTATAGCTTATTTACGGTAGTACAGTTAAATTTTATGTAATACAGACAACATGTAGAGTTTAAAAATAAAATATGTATCAAGAATATAAAAAGAAAGCTGATAAAATAAAATTTATGACTCACAACTTTCAAAAATATTTAAAAATATTTCTGCAACAATAATTTCAAATAATATTTCAAATATTGCTGAAAAGATTAGACTTATGTAGTTTAACTCCTAGTTAAGATATAGTTTTTATATATAATTTTTGAGACATTTATTTCTATATTCTGCTAATTGATGCATAATAGAAATTACATACACTAAAATATGCTTTCAAAATAAGTATCTTATACAGAAACTATGAAACTCTCTGATTTATATAATTAGCGATGAATGGTATTCTATTCATATCACTATTTTAAAGACCTATAAAAGGATTTCAAAAGGTGGAGATTACTTTATAAAGAATAGGTTTTCATCTCACTTATCTAACCCATAAATACTTAAAATTTCTATTCTCCAAATTGGATTTCTTTAATATAAATACATATTCTTCTAATACTGCTCATATTACATAAATATTGTCAGCACTGTCAGCAGTGTCCTCCCGTTGTTCATCGATTTGCTCGAGAGGGCACCAGAAACATCTCTAATTGTGAGACTTGTTGTTCTTGTTTTTGGCATATCGAATACATCATAGGGAACTTGCCAGGCTCTGCCATGCAGACAAGGTACTCTTGGTAGCTTGCCAGGCTCTCCGAGAGGGACAGAGGAATCGAACCTGGGATGGCCGCGTGCAAGGCAAACGCCCTAAATATTGTAGTCAATGAAAATATGTAGCTGTTTTAAATATATTTTATAAATAACACTATGCACTAGCATGGAATTTTGAAAAGAAAACCAGTGTTTCTACTCTTTATTCTATTAAGTCATGAATAAAAAGCTTTTAATTTCATAAGAATATTAGCAAGCTTCCGTACTTCATGACCCACTATAGTCTAAATTACGCATTCACTTATTCTTAAGTAATTTGGAGCCAAATTTCTAATATTCACTGTAGCACTGTAGCTCTGTCATCCCATTGTTCATCAATTTGCTCAAGTGGGCACCAGTAATGTCTCCATTGTGAGACTTATTATCGTTTTTGACATATCAAATACACCATAGGTAGCTTGCCAGGCTCTGCCTTGCAGGCAGGATACCGCAGTAGCTTGCTGAGCTCTTCAAGAGGGAAATTTCTAATATAAAGGCACATATATACATATTTTTAAAGTATTGAACTAATAGAAATTGTTTGAGGCAAAAATTTATAATTTTGGTGATTATGCCTAGGTTACAAGCTACCCGTGGCATATTGGATATGCCAAAAACAGTAACAATAGGTACCATTCCCCTGACCCTGAAAGAGCCTCCAATCGTTGGGAAAGATGAGTAAGGAGAGGGTGCTAAAATCTCAGGGCTGAGAGGAATAGAGACGTTACTGGTGCCCGCTCAAGTAAATAGACAAACAAGGGAATCACAGTGATACAATGATACAGTGATGCCTATGTTATGTTCGCATTAAATAGGTATCAAATAAAGTGATGATAAAAAATAAAACTTAGGCAAATAGACAAATTTAAAAATCCCAGAGAGATTTCTTAAGAAGGCATTTGATTCTAGAACTTTTAAGAAAATCCATTTTCCCCCTACTTTTGAACATTTGGCCTGAATTTTCATTTTGCACCTACTAGCACAAAAATGATCAAGGAACCATGATGAGCAGTTGAGATTAATATCTGTAGGAGAAAGTAAATAAAGCAGTATTCGGCCTTCATGTAACACTCTTGACACAAAGCAACAAAAGCTTCAGTCAACACCATAGAAAATATTGAAGCTGGTGTTGCGCCTCAGGTGTATCCCACTTTGGTTAGAGGACAGCATTGTAAGTCTGTCTGTAAGAGACAAGCAAACTTTGTTTTTTTTTCTTTTTGGGCCACACCCGGCGATGCACAGGGGTTACTCCTGGCTCTGCACTCAGGAGTTACTCCTAGCGGTACTCAGGGGACCATATGGGATGCTGGGATTCGGCTGCGTACAAGGCAAACGCCCTACCCGCTGTGCTATCACTCCAGCCCCGAGACAAGCAAACTTTGGTAAGATTTTCTACACATAGCAATTTCCATGGAGGTACTCAGTTGCAACCCAGAGTTGAAGCTGGTGGAGTATCTCAACAAAGGACACAGCAGGGTGGATAAGGACCACATAAGATCAATGAATTAGGGAATTTAATTCTTATGTGAGATGTAATGCATTACTTTCCCAACATGTTTCCAATGAAAGCTGTTTAATTCTCTGTGTGCGTGTGTGATTTTTATGAGAGTATGAGAGCCCCTGAAAAAATAGATTCCCTTCAATACAGCTTCCACATTGCAAAGGGATAACACATCAAAGAGAAATAGGACAATATCTGACACAGAATCCGGATAACACATAGAAATAAGAATCTTAAAGCAAAACTTGTAGATAGCAGAAGAACCTGAAGATATTTAAGACATGGAATCTCTGAAGTAAACCTAAATGAAACCAACTGAAAAGATAACTTGGCGAGTAAAAAAATTTTTTAAAAGTTTTGCTTTAGTCTGTTTTGTTTAATTATCAGGAGTGTCTTTATCCTGAGCTAAAGTGAACACATAAAATAAAAATTTTCACATTATTGCATGTTCTCTGATTCATTAGAACACATCTTTGACAGTTTGGGGCTATCAGTCTAATGCAGTTAAGCAAGACAAGTCTTCCCTGCATTAGGAAAAAAATAAATAGATTTTAAAATACATTTAACTGTAAAAATCCCAACAATATTCAACTAAAAATAGATAATCATGCAGCTGTTTTAGCATTATATGATGTAGTATAACATTAGCATTTCTATTATATTATAATATGTATATAATATCGACTCATCAATGCATTTCTACACTCTACATTTAAATCTGAGATAGAGAATAATGGTGATAAAGAGGATATGTAGCATTTTACAATTCACAGCATATTCCCATGATTTACCTTAATTCTAATAATAAATCAGTTGTGCTACTGTAATTGAGACAATTCAATTGAGACAATCCAAGTTATAATCATTAGAGAGAGAGAGGTGAGGGGGACAGAACCAAGAAGACATGGAGACACCATGAACAGCTGTTGAAAGCAGTAGTTTACGGGGCAACCCTGCTCAGTTGTGGCACTTTCTAGCAGGGGACATTTGTTTTCCAGAATTAATGTATTAATGTTCCCAGTTCACATTAAATGTTTGCAAATATGCTATCAATATTTTGATGAGGTATAAGAATACTTTGCTTATTCTAAAAATGGCTATATATTTTTCACTTTCCTTCATTTAACGTGTTATAACTGATTTGCTTTTCATCATTTTTCATTGGAGCAGGGTGCAGTAGCATAATTCCTGCAAAACAATGTCAGCATGCTGGTTAGTGGTGAGAAGATTGGAGCTGCTGAGTACGCTGATCTCCTGAGAGCCTGATCTTCCTTTCTATAACCTTAAACCAAGTCGCAGCTGTCAAGTACGATTCATGAGTGTCTGGGCTGTCTTTTGTCCCCATTCGGGGTCGGTTTCACAGTTGTGCAATCTGTGCAACCACAGAAGACACTCCTACTCCACAAATACATCCCTGACTATGAAGAGATTCAGGCTTTGTTCAGTGTCCTGCTGATAATGTCTTGAATTCAATGCATTTTTTAGAAAAAGGAATACTGCATTTTTATTTTGCCTGAAGTTCGAAAATTGTGTGCCTTGTTCCTCTAGACTGAGTGGCCCATCTTCCAAAATCTTATAGATTCAGAGAAATGGAAGTTCAATCCTAACAAAGTTAGCAACTTTCCACAAAAGACAAAATAACTTCTCTAAATGCAAATTGTAAAAGTATAACTTTGTAGCATACGAAGAATAACTTCTACCTATTTTTTCTTAGTGGATAAATTTCTTAATAAAATCTAGATTTTTTAGAACCTGTGGAATAGTTGGAATCCATTGTCTTAGAGTTTACCTAAAGGCACTTTAAAAATTAATCTCCAGGAAGATAAACTCTAACAACCAGCATATGGACATAAATAAGTCATTTATGTGGAATTTCTTGCTCCCCCACAGAGATGTCAAAAAAAAATAGATATTAAGGATGTTTACATATCTTCTACTAGCAACCAGCTAGATGACTTTTTCTCTGCCATCCACTGTACCTCTTTTTCTAATTATCTCACTAAATATTCAAAATGCAGAACTTATGGGCATGCTCAGTATTATACAGTTTTACAGTGAACAGACTATGCAGTCAAAAAGCAGTAAATATGGGATGTTAACATAGAATGGTCTGACATCAAATACTTTAATTAGGTTTCAATAAAATATTAAGGACTATGTGTTTGAACATGCTTAATGCATCTATTTGTTAATGAATATTGGTGGGGAAGTGATATGAATAAAAATAGATCACAAAAGTGAGTGAGTGGAAATGGCTGTAGTTAAAAATATACAAAGGAGAGAGTCATTAGAAAAGAAGTTGTCACAAATATAATGTATATGATGTTTATCCCTATGTCTATATACTTGAGCTTTGGAAAACAATTTTCATTCACTTATAAGAAGGGAATGTTAACTAAATATTGGTAAAAATTTGATCTGGACCCAATGTTTGTTGGGAGCTAGGTAGAACAGAAAAAGAGATTAGAAAGAAATAAAAGGATATTGAAATGTCAGTGATGAAAAAATATGAGGCAATTTACAACTGGACTCTATATAATATTGCAAAGCAAATTTGCATAGGAAAACTGACTTTCCACAGAAGTATAAATATATTCTTCTGAGAACTCCATTACCAAAAATAACTCTTCCTACTAAAATCATTATTCTTCTGGGAATTGAACAAGTCACATCACTTAGAATTCATTTCTCTGGGTTATTTCCTAAGAAAGTAATCAATTCCATTCTAGGTGAAAAAAAAACTAAACAAAACATTTTATGGTTGGCAACATCTGCACCATCAAATGAGTCAATTAAGAATCATAGGCCTGACTTCTTTTGAAAACATATTTTTAACAGAGATGTGCAGTAGGAAATTATATAGTCAAGATATTTTACTAAAGTGAAAAAAACAGTGGGCTTACTAATGCAAATTAAAGTAGCATGTCAGAGCCAGACAGTACATGGCTCTTGCCTCGCATGAGACCAACCCTGTTTAAGTTTCAGTATGACATATGGTTCTTTAAGCACTGTAAAGACGGATACCTGAATATAAACCAGGAATAAACCCTGAGAAGAAAGATGTAGCCTGAAAATCAAAACCATCTTAAAAGCATCAATATAATACATATATCTGCATAACAAATTCACAACATTCTGCTCACATTTTTTTTTAATATCCAAAGAAAAGGCAGTTCAGTTCAAAGTCTACATTTTATCCCCCTGTTTTTGTTTTGGGCCACACCCTAAGGTGCTAAAGACTTACTCCTGGCTCTGCAATCAGGGGTCACGGCTCAGGAGAACTCCTGGTGGGCTCATCAGGACCAAGTCTATGGCGAAGATCAAATCTTGGTCAGCCTTATGCAGTTCCTACCTCCTGTACTATAGCTCTGGCCCTAATATCCACTTATTTTTTTTTTTTAAATTGAGTCATGGTGAGTTACAAAGTGATTCATGATTGCTTTCCAAGTATACAAGTCTCAACACCAATCCCTACACATCTGTCGACTTACCACTGTAACCAGGTTTCCCCCTCTTCCACCCCCCACCCCACAAACCCCTCTCTACGTCAGTGGCAGAAACTTATTCCTTGCACCCCCCCCTTAGGCACTGTGCTTTAGAGTCCTCTTACTACTAGTTCTATATATATATTTAGTGTGATTTATACTCTGATTTACAATATCATTGCTAATAAAATACTGTGGCATAGAGCATAACATATTATTTATAATACTGTTACTTAAAAGTAGCACTGTATTGTACATTTGTAGCACTATAGTACTGTCATCCCATTATTCATCGATTTGCTCGATTGGGCACCAGTAAAGTCTCCATTGTGAGACTTGTTGTTACTGTTTTGGCATATCTAATATGCCACGGGTAGTTTGCCAGGCTCTGTCCTGAGAGCAGTTACTCTTGGTAACTTGCTGGGCTGTCTGAGAGGGCTGGAGGAATCAAACCCAAGTTGGCCTCGTACAAGGCAAACGTCCTATCTGCTGTGCTATGGCTCCAGTCCTACTTACAAGTATACTTTTAAAGTCAAGATTAATTTTAACTTTTATTAATTTTTTATTAATTATTTTGCTTTGTTTTGTTTTTAGACCACACCTGTCATTGCTCCTGGTCTATTTTCTCCCTGATCCTTGTGTCAGTCTTGGCTGAGCTCAGCAGATTGTATGATAAAGGGGTTTAATCCCTGGCTCACTTCTTTAACCATTGATCTGTCTTAGGTGCTTGGGTTGTTTTGATATTTTGGATTTGTTACTATGATTAACATAGGCTTGCATATATCTCTTTAAATCAATGCTTTTGTGTTCTTGGGGTAGGTGCCCATGAAGTGGAATTGCTGAATCATATGGTAGTTATTTTTAATTTTTTGAGAAATCTTTATACCATTTTTCACAGAGGCTGAACCAGATGGCAGTCCAACCAGCAACAGATGAGGGTTCCATTTTTGCACTTTCCTGCCAACACTGGTCGTTTCTGGTCTTTTGTGCTATTTGCCATTCTCACTGGTATGAGATGACATTTTGTTGTATATTTTAATTTTAATTTTTAATTTCATTATAATTTCTCTGACAATAAGTATGAATGAGCAATTTTATGTCTTTTGCCAATTATAGATTCTTTTCAAGAGTGTCTTTCATCCTTTATTCCCCATTTTAATAAGATTTAATAGGATTTATGTATACACATATAACACTATCATAGCACTGTCATCCCGTTGTTCATTAATTTATTTGAGCAGGCACCAGTAACATCTTCATTGTGAGACTTGTTGTTACTGTTTTTGGCATATCGAATACGCCACAAGTAGCTTGCTAGGCTCTGCTATGCAGGCAGAATTCTCTCAGTAGCTTGCTGGGCTCTCTGAGAGGGACGGGGGAATCAACGGGTTGGCTGCATGCAAGGCAAACACCCTACTCACTGTGCTATTGCTCCAGTCCTATGTTTAAACATATACAGATATATTAATATTAGTCCTATTATGCTGATATGCAAAGAGTCCACTTTGAATGGTCTTTAGTACAGTAGATCCCCTTCCTTCCTTCCTTCCTTCCTTCCTTCCTTCCTTCCTTCCTTCCTTCCTTCCTTCCTTCCTTCCTTCTTTCCTGCTTGCTTCCTTCTTCCTTCCTTCCTTCCTTTCTTTCTTTCTTTCTTTCTTTCTTTCTTTCTTTCTTTCTTTCTTTCTTTCTTTCTTTCTTTCTTTCATTCTTTCTGTCTTTCCTTCCTTCTTTCCTTCCTTCCTGCTTTCTTCCTTCCTTCCTTCCTTCCTTCCTTCCTTCCTTCCTTCCTTCCTTCCTTCCTTCCTTCCTTCCTTCCTCCCTCCCTCCCTCTCTTTCTTTCTTTCTTTCTTTCTTTCTTTCTTTCTTTCTTTCTTTCTTTCTTTCTTTCTTTCTTTCTTTCTTTCTTTCTTTCTTTCTTTTTTTTTCTTTCTTTCCTTCCTAGAAATATATATATATATAATATATGTTTATGTCTAGATTCTTAATCGTATTCCATGAATCTAAATCAGTTCTTATTTAGAACCATGTAATATGATTTAAAAGCAGGATATTGTGCCAAAGAGGTAGTAGGGTGGTTAATGTGTTTTACTTGCATGTGGCTGATTCTGGTTCAAATTCTGACCCATATATGTTTTCCCATGAACTGCTATGAGGGATCCCTTAACACACAGCCCATGAGTACAGCCATGTGTGGACAAAACCCCACTAAATAAATAAATAAATAAATAATGGACATATCGTTTTATCCATTTTTAATGAGAATTGCTATGATTATTTTTGGAATTTTATGATTCCACACAACTCTAGTAGTGTTGGTCTACATTCTTGAAGAATGCCATTGGTATTTTGGTTGGGGATTCCACTGAATTTCTAGATATTTTAGGTAGAGTGATCATTTGGGCAACATTAATACTTATAATCCAAAAATGTGGTATATTTTTTCATTTCATAGTATCATCTGTATTTTCAAAAATTGCATGATTTTCAATCTCTTGGTTTTTTATCTCCTTTGTTCTTAATCCATAGATGTTTGATTTGGGAGGACAATCATTTATATGAAATAATCTTTTATTTACATCTCTTTTTTTTTCTTTTTGGGTCATACCCAGCAATGCACTGGGGTTACTCCTGGCTGTACACTCAGGAATTGCTCCTGGCAGTGCTCAGGAGACCATATGGAATGCTGGGAATCGAACCCGGGTTGGCCGAGTACAAGGCAAACGCCCTACCTGCTGTGCTATTACTCCAGCCCCCATCTTCTATTTTTTATGCATAGAAATAAATCTTTTTTGTATTGATATTTTAGTCTTCTATTTTGCTTTCTTAATTTATTATTTTTAATCATTGTTTTTTCTGTACGTTTCTTACAATATTTTGTGTGTCATGTCATTTGTTAAAATTATAATTAATATATTCTTAATTTGGTTGGCTTTGATTTAATTACCTTCCGTGTTGCTATGACAAGGATGTATTAAAATAATAAGGAAAATAAAGAAAAAGTAGATATTCTTGATTTTTTCCTGATCTCAGAAGAAGTACTCTATTTTCTTTGCCTGTGGTATTCTTTTGCTATGATTGTGTTGTATATAGATGTTAATATTTTGAGATATTCATCAGAGAGATGCAGATCAAAACAACTTTGAGATACCACCTCACACCACAGAGACTAGCACACATCCAAAAGAACAAAAGCAACCGCTGTTGGAGAGGATGTGGGGAGAAAGGGACCCTTCTTCACTGCTGGTGGGAATGCCGACTGGTTCAGCCCTTCTGGAAAACAATATGGACGACTCTCAAAAAATTAGATATT
Source organism: Sorex araneus (assembly GCF_027595985.1). NCBI lineage: Eukaryota > Metazoa > Chordata > Mammalia > Eulipotyphla > Soricidae > Sorex > Sorex araneus. Next base: position 225,480,655 of record NC_073313.1, on the reverse strand, counting down.
GAATTCCCATTTGACCCAGCAATACCACTGCTGGGAATATATCCCAGAGAGGCAAAAAAGTACAATCGAAACAACATCTGCACATGTATGTTCATCGCAGCACTGTTTACAATAGCCAGAATCTGGAAAAAACCCGAATGCCCCAGAACGGATGACTGGTTGAGGAAACTTTGGTACATCTATACAATGGAATACTATGCAGCTGTTAGAAAAAAGGAGGTCAAGAATTTTGTAGTTAAGTGGATGGGCATGAAAAGTTTCATGCTGAGTGAAATGAGTCAGAAAGAGAGAGACAGACATAGAAAGATTGCACTCATCTATGGTATATAGAATAACAGAGTGGGAGACTAACACCCAAGAACTGTAGAAATAAGTACCAGGAGGTTGACTCCATGGCTTCGAGGCTGGCCTCACGTTCCGGGGAAAGGTCAACTCAGAGAAGCGATCACCAACTACATTGTAGTCGAAGGCCATGTGGGGGAAGGGAGTTGCGGGCTGAATGAGGGCTAGAGACTGAGCACAGCGGCCACTCAACACCTTTATTGCAAACCACAACAGCTAATTAGAGAGAGAAAACAGAAGGGAATGCCTTGCCACAGTGGCAGGGTGGGGTGGGGGGGAGATGGGATTGGGGAGGGTGGGAGGGACACTGGGTTTACGGGTGGTGGAGAATGGGCACTGGTGAAGGGATGGGTTCCAAACTTTGTATGAGGGAAGTATAAGCACAAAAGTGTATAAATCTGTAACTGTACCCTCACGGTGATTCTCTAATTAAAAATAAATAAATTTAAAAAAAAATATTTTGAGATATTTCCATATATTCTATTTGGAGGTTTTTGTAATGAATAGATGTTGAATCTTGTCAAAATCTTCCTCTGCAAGGATTGATATAATCATAAAATATTTTTTCTGTTGATTTGATTTATTCTGTTTATTTATTTGCATATATTAAACCATTTCTCAACCAGGAATGTCTTCCAATTGATCATTATATATGTTCCTTTTGATTTACTATTGAATTCAGTTTAATAAAATTTTTTGAGATTATATCTGTTTATATGGGACATCTGCCTGTTATGATTTTAATATTGATGGAGTGTTGATTTTGTAGAGGCTATTGCATAAATTTTTTTTTGATATTTCAGAAGATCTTCAGAAATATAGGCAAAAACACTTTGAACTAATTAATAATGTATTGATAAACATACTAAAACAAAATTTTAAATTACTTTTTCAGTTTTCTAATTTGTGATTGCTCTGCTCAAGCTTTTGGTTCATTCACAAAAGTTGTAAAATAATTTTTATAAAGCATTCATTTCTTCTAAGGTTTCCAGCTTAATGGCATAAAGTTTTTCTTATTAATCTGCTGTTTATTGTCATTTCTCCCATTTCATCTCTGATCAGAATTTTGTTTCTCTTGAAAACCCAGATTCTGGTTTTATTGCCCTTTGATTCATTTTCTCACAGTAGAATTCATTGGTTTCTGTCCTAATATTTTTTTATATTTTTTATTTACTTTCACTTTGTAATTCCGATGTTTCTTTTCTAATTTTTTAAGCTGTGAAGTTTATTTTTTAATTTATCTTTTTATTATTTCTTGATATAAGCCTGTATCACTCAGAATTTCCCTTTGAATTTCTTTTCTTCTAGGCTATAGTTTCTTTTTTTTTCTTTTTTTTTTTTTTTTTGGTTTTTGGGTCACACCCGGCAATGCACAGGGTTTACTCCTGGCTCATGTACTCAGGAATTACCCCTGGCGATGCGCAGGGGACCATATGGGATGCTGGGATTCGAACCCGGGTCGGCCGCGTGCAAGGCAAACGCCCTACCCGCTGTGCTATCATTCTAGCCCTTAGGCAATAGTTTCTGATATGTTGTGTCTTCATTCTTATTCATCTCAAGGGATCTTTTTATTGTATCTTTGATTTCCTCTTTGCCTTCCTTGATTCAGTGATTCTTTAACACCAAGGTCTTTAATTTCCTGGATGTTTTATAATAATTAAATCTTTACTATCATAAAATTTTAGTTAGATGATATACTTCATATCATTTCTATTTTCATCACTTTATAGACAACCAAATTGTGCCCCATCATGTATTCTCCCTTAGAAAATGTTTCAATGCATTGGTGAAAAATGTTACCCAGCTTTGGGGGATGAACTGCATTGTATATCTTTATTAGTCCCACTTTATCAAAATTGTCATATAAAGCTCTTGTCAATAACTATCACAATAGTCCAGTAAAGTTCATATATTGTCCAACAGTTTTGGAAACATTAGAACAATTTCCAACAGTGGCAGTTATCCTTAGTAAGAATAAGATTTGAAGCAATGTTTATTAGCTGTCAAAGCCTATATTTACCCACACACCTCTGTGAGCTCACACCTCATTCTATCACAAAAGAGGCCATTCAGAAGCCCATTATTATAAATAGGCTTTCTTCCTTTCTAATTCTATTGAAGTGGAGGACTCCACAGGAAATGCTTATTAAAATATTTATTAATTCTAGTTTGCAAAGTAATACAATTTCTTCTCCAATGTGCCTAAATACATGTGCATCTTGTGTAAATGGGGCAAGAAAAACAGAAAATGTGCATTGCTTCTAACACATTCTTTTCCAGTTAATATGCACTATTATTCTTTCATGCTCCTTGGTGGAGGGGCGGGCAGGGAAGTCAATGACAATCATCCACATGTTAATAAACTTCATTTAAATATTGACTCATTTTAAAAATATTATTTTAGATAGTTAACAAGTCAAATAGTAAAAATCTAATTTTCAAATCTTTATTGTTTACAGTGTGGTCTTACCTAAAAGCAGCTGTGCTTTGTTGTCAACCAGTTAAGTTGCTGTTCAAAATGAACAATTTAATAATAGAAAAGATTCAGCAAATTACACAGCATTATGCAAACTTATCCAGACTAATATATTTAAATACTGTTAAGTGAATAATGTGACTCATCTAAAGTTATGACTATGTAGAATTTTGTTAATTTAATGGATAACTATATTAGAACCATTTACAGTGTTTTTATAATTGAATAAAAATAAGCCCCCCAAATCATACAAACACATACATGCAAACATACCCACCCCCCCACACACACCAGTACTTTGAGTTTGAATTAACAGTTAAAAGTGCTTCTGAATTGTGGTAATCAAAAAACTTATAGTCCCAACCTCCATCACAGTTGAGCATTTCTGGAAATTGAGTTTAGAATTTGTATTTCTGATGATCCAGACAATACACAAAAGTGGAGAGATAATCACCTCTTAATATTTTTTATTGTGTTTATTTCTCTTTGAAGTTATTATTTTAGAACACAAATAAAGGAATATCAGCCATTTTATCTAGCTGCATATGCACTGTGCAAAATTATCTCCCAATTTTGACAGGGCACAAGGCATAAAAGGAGTAAAATATGATAGGGGTTAAATATTTTAGTAAAATAATATAAATTCTTGCCTACAAGGCAAAATAATATCACATTTCTTAATAAAGAGCTTTCTCTGACATTTGAATTTTCACCAGTGTAATAGCCTGGCCCTCATCAAATATATGACTAAATTAAATTACTTGAATATATCAATCTTGTGTTTGTAGAATAAAAATTGTGCTAACTATGTGGTAAAACAAAATATGACTTTTTATTAAAGTCTAAGTTTATAGTTATAGTCTAATTTTTATGAACTATTGTTTAATAACTACTATTTTAAGACTGAAAACTTCAGCCATGATTAATAAGGCTTTGGAGAAAAACAGGTGTACAAACAGAAAATCATGGCAAAATACCAGTATTTATTAGCACATTGTTACTTTTGCTGTCATTTTCCAATAATAGTGCATTGTGATAATTTGTTCTAATATACAAAATGTTAGGAGAAATAGTGTTAGCAATTATTCCTCTCTTGGCTTTTCACTTTAATTTTGGTTTAGGAAAATTATATTTTCCCATACATAAACTTTATAATAACACATAATATCAGAACTGTTATCTGGTGTTAATTTAGATAAGAAAATATTAACCTTATTATTTTAGACAAAAAATACTAAAAAACTCACATCATTAATCATCAGGGAAATGCAGATCAAAACAACCATGAGATATCATCTCACACCACAGAGACTGGCCCACATCCCAAAAAACAAAAGCAACCGGTGTTGGCGTGGATGCGGGGAGAAAGGGACTCTTCTTCACTGTTGGTGGGAATGCCGACTGGTTCAGCCCTTTTGGAAAACAATATGGACGATTCTCAAAAAATTAGAAATTGAGCTTCCATTTGACCCAGCAATACCACTCCTGGGAATATATCCCGGAGAGGCAAAACGGTATAGTAGAGATGGCATATGTATTTCTATGTTCATTGCAGCACTGTTTACAATAGCCAGAATCTGGAAAAAACCAGAGTGCCCCAAAACAGATGACTGGTTAAAGAAACTCTGGTACATCTACACAATGGAATACTATGTAGCTGTCAGAAAACATTAAGTCATGAAATTTGCATATAAATGGATCAACATGGAAAGTATCATGTTGAGTGAAATGAGTCAGAGAGAAAGAGACAGACATAGAAAGATTGCACTCATATGTGGAATATAATGTAACTGAGAAGTACAAGTTGGCAACGATACAACTTCTGGCAGATATCTCTCTGGACTTAGTTACTAAAATACTAAAATACAGAAACCCAAAACTGAGAGGCAGCTAAGTGTGGTCACTCGACCTCATACCTCTTCATCCTCAGCAATGGAAAACAAATTATCAAATGCTTCCTTTTCAGCAGGTCTGACTTTAGGGGAGAGACTCTCCAAACAATAATAGTGAGTTTTGTTGAAATATTGTATGCAATCAAAGTGAAAGTAAAGTGAAATTTATTAGTTACACAGGGGGGGGTTGGGGTGGGGGGCTAGGGGCTTGGGGGGGTTAGGGGTGTGGGGGGGGCGGGGTGGAGCTATACTGGGATTCTTGGTGGTGGAATATGAGCACTGGTGAAGGGATGGGTATTCGAGCATTGTATAACTGAGATTTAAACCTGAAAACTTTGTAACTTTCCACATGGTGACTCAATAAAAAATTTTAAAAAATACTAAAAAACTTCTGGAAATATTGTCATGTAACTCTTTAGAACAGTGTTATAGACAGAAATACATAAGTGGGTATTTGAAAATCATTTATTGGGTGTTCCCAAGAAGTAAGGACTCCTTCAATAAGTTATTTATCCATAGACCTTTGGAGGAACATTTTTTGGGTACTACAAGATTTTGCCTCTTTGCCATGGGACATAAATTTGACTCAAATTTGATAACACATTGGCTTTTCAGTTACTCATTGAATTACTTTTTCCAAGATTCTAAATTAAAGATCTGTAATTAATGTTCATAGTGGGTCATACAAATTAAAACATGTACAGTGGCAATTGTTTTTGCACATATGGTATATAAATTAATCCAACAAGCATTATGAGCATATGATAAAAGTATGGAAGTCACTTAAGAGATCAAGAGTGTGAAATACCATGCAACCTCTGAAAGACTAATTAAAAGGGTTTTATTCATGACTTTACAGTTCAGAGTTCAGTCATGCTTCATTGCAACGTCATGCGTGTTTACCTCTTGTATCCCTTAATAAAGGTATTTTTAAGCTCACTTGAAAGATTAATTCAAAATCATAAAACTTAGAAAAAACCCAGGAGAGATCATTTATTTCAAGAATAATAATTTTTCTCTCAGTATCTGATTCTATGATCTTTTCTTTTCCTGTCTTTTTATGATAATTATGCAAAATATAATGTTCTTATGTTCATGGGTTCATTATTACATACTGCATCCAAAAATGCTGCTTTCACATTTAAGTATGTCAAAGCCTTGCTCATGAAAATTGTTGATTTGGTGAATCAAATTAAGTTTCAAAATACATTTACAAACAAATACACAGAATGTGTGATGTATGTGTAAGGTACTTTAGAGTTGCTTTATGATTGTGGTGTTCCATGTGCCAGTTTTATAATTTGAAGTCATTTTTCTCTAAATGATTTAAATGAAGCTTTACAACATGGAAAAAGATCAAGTACTCAAATTTGTTTCACGATCTTCAAAACATTGTAAAAATTCAAGCTGTGTTTCTAATAACTATTATTAGTATAGTAAGCCCTGCTTCACTGTTTGCCTCTTTTTATTTTATTGAGATGTGTGTTCTTATTGAAGTTATTTCTTTGCTTTTGGGGGTCACAGTTGGTAGAGTTGATCACTTACTCCTGACTCAGGGATTACTACTGGCAGTGTTTAGAGATCCTTTGTACTACAAGTTGGTGGTGGGGGGGTTGGGGTTGACCCCTTAATGAAAGCATTTTAAATTCTGTACTCTCTATCTCTCTCTGCCCTCAAGAATCAGTTTTAATGTGATGTATTTTACTAGGAAAAAATACTTGGGCAAAGTACAACCATCAGTTAATGAGCAAAAATGAAAGAACATAAAGTTTGCAGATTATTTCAAACAAATCAAATAAATAAACTTATGAATTTCTTAAGCAAAAAATTTAAATAATTAGAAAACATCTATCCAAAAAACACAATAACATTTTATATGTCACACATAAATATCACCCTTATTAAACAAACATTTTAGAATATCTTCTTATAGTAACAATGCTTTTATTTACAGTTCATTTAATTCTGTATGGCTCATTTCATATATGTAACTCTTTATCTCCATTGTCAATTAATAAAGTAAGCTATACTTTTTATTTATTTCAATGTGAATGATAACCACTTTCTGTATCATGTAATATTTCACATTTTGAAACTTGAGGCTTCATTTTATATACTTCATAAAGTTATTATTTTTCCTGTCCAACTTTTCTCATCAACAAAGTTATGAAAAAACAAATATACCAATCCCATAGGATTGTGCAGGTTTATTAAAACAATGAAACAGATATCTGGATACATATTTAGGCAACTGCAATATACTAGGTAACATATAATAATCACATATATTAATCTTATTTCTTTCTTTCTATTATGGGGAGTAACTCTAAAGCAGTGTTCAGTTGCCTGGGGGTCATTCTTGGTGATGCATGACATAACTGGGCCTTCAATTCAATGCTAGGTGTCAAGGTTACAGAACTGCTTGCAATTTCATCAAGTGCCTGGAACCACCACGGTCAACCCAACAGTAGTTGGGAACTCCAAGCCTACACCCTGTAATACTTTAGAGGCTGTATGATGCCAAAGACTGCAACTACATGAATTGCCTACCTTGCATATGTTTTAACTGATGTACTGTCTTTCTGTCCCCTAATTAAGTGACTAAATAGATGAAACAAAATTATATGCAACATCCTTAGAAAAAGTTCATTTTTGATACCACTATTGAGATGCCATTTCATCCATGTAATAACATGTGCAGTTTAGCATATTTTATCAAAGTCAGAGTTCATATTCATTACTCCAATCAATCAGACGGCATTTTTCAACACCTGAAGAAAATGTGCATACACTTTACATGCATACCCTACCATCTCCATCATAGTAAAGAACTGGATTCTTTAGTATGTTAAACATGCATTCACTCTTGTGCGCTATGTCCCTGGTCTAGAAGTCTGAAAATAGAACGTATGGTTGCCTGTGTTTTACTCTTCAAACAATTCCTTTAAACCTAAAGAGAGCCACTACCAGGCAATTGGAAAGTTTTCCAGTATGTTGTGCATAGCATATAATTGACCTTCAATACTTGTCTCACATAACACTGATAATGTGACAATGAGGTCCTTAGTTTGACTAAGGTTCAGCTTAGCCTCTGTGCACAGTACAATAAAAAAAAAAGTAAACGGTGTCTTTTCTAAGAAAAATGTTCAGGAAACCAAGTGAGTGATTTCAACGGAAAGAAAATGCATTTTATGAATGGCTTACTGGAAAACTTATAAAACGGCAAAATCAATTCAAATGTGACATTTGCATTACTCCTATTCTAAGTCTGCAGATGAGCAATTCACTGTGGAAGTAATTTTCATGGCTAAAATAACAAACTGTCATGTTTTCCATGGACAAATTACCTTATACAATAACAGTCTTGATCAGTGATATTTCATGAAAATTCAACTATAGTAATATTACATACAGCATAGAAAATTGAAAATCTGGAAATTACAATTTGGTCTTAGTAAGACTGTTTCACTTATACGTAGTAACTTTACAGCCAGAATTTACAGCCAGAATCACAAGCTTTAAAATTTATTATAGTTTAGGAAGTTAAAACAGCAAGAATTTTTTAAGTGAACTTGCCTCTTTACCAATGATATGTTGGAATTATTTTAACAGTGTATTTTTTGGGGGGGGATGTTGGGGTCACACCCGGCAATGTGGGTTAGACCTTGTTCTGCACTCAGGAATTACTTCTGGCGGTGATCAAAGGACTATATGAGATGCAGGAGGTTGAACCTGGGTTGGCTGCATGCAAGGCAAATGCCCTCTGACTGTACAAATGCTCCAGCCCTCCTTATTTAACAGTCTTATCTATTATAGATGTTCTATATGTATGTGTTTAATTAGACTTTGGCACTAGATAGCACTAGATAGCACAGCCTTCAAATCCATTTAAGTATACCGTGGTGCAATTTAACAGATAGTATATCTGGAAAATTACAAGATGGTTAAAAGTATCAAATGGAATGTGCCTACTTACAAAACTTCCAGATCCCATTTCTACTTCCTTTATATGCTAAATTTTTAAATTGGGGGAATATTAATTCAGAAATTCTTTCATTTATTTGTGTTTTGAGAGAAATTGGATCACACCAGGCAGTGCCCAGGGACTGTTCCTGACTTTTTGCTCAGAAGTGAACCCCTGGAAATTCTCAGAAAACCATATGCAATGGAGAATCTAACTTGGGTCAGTCACATGCAAGACCTCTATACTCTCTCCAGCTCTCATAATTCATTTTATTTTTTTAGAAATTTTACTTTATGTTTTTAATTTTTAAAGTGCATTTTTTTTTTTTTACTTTTGGAGCAACACTTGATGGTACTCAGAGCTTACTCTTGGCTCTGTGCTCAAGAATTACTCTTGGCAGTGCTTGGGAGATCATGCAGAACTGGAAATCAAATCAGAATCAGAAGTGTGCAAGCCAAGCTCTGGACCACTGTACTATCTCTTTGGTCCCAGCCGAATAATTCTTTACATACTTAGTAAAATATCTTTATCTTTGAAACAGCTAGCATATTTTAACATATGTCACTACATTGAAAACACATTTTTTTTTTTTTTGCTTTTTGGGTCACACCCAGCAGTGCACAGGGGTTACTCCTGGCTCTACACTCAGGAATTACTCCTGGGAGTGCTGGGGGACCATATGGGATGCTGGGAATCGAACCTGGGTCGGCCTCATGCAAGGCAAACGCCATACCTGCTGTGTTATCGCTCCAGCCCCTGAAAGCACATTTTTATCAGAATAATTTCTGAGTATTGTCAGTGTTTTGTAAATATTACTGTTCTTTTCCAACAAATTTTGATGTTGATGAGAAGTCAGCTAATAATCTATTTGCTGCTTGTTGGTTGAAAATAATTGATACGTTGTAATATTAACTTTTTTTCCTTGCTACAGTATTTGCAACTAGAGTGTTAACTGAGCTCATGGATTATACCTGGTGGGGTTCAGGGGACCATATATGGTGCCGGAAATCTAACCTGGGTCAACCCAGTGCAAAGCAAGCAACTTACCCACTTTTTTTCGTTTTGACTACTTGCTTTCATTTCTATGTTGCACCTTACAGAACTAAATTCTTCCTAACACAGCTGCTTATAGAGGATGTGAAAATATCTTTCAAATAATATCTTGGGTTAACCAAAGGCCTTTTGATATCGCCATTGGCTAAACGGGATCAGCCCCTGGGCACTGAGATGGGAATAGCACCAGAGCACTGCTAGTACTGGCTCCAACACCAAGCCCCCCCAATATTTAAAAAATAAATGAAATAAATAAAATAAAATTATTTGTATAATTTTTCTCATTATATTCCTGATATATATTTTTCACAAATTTTGTATTTTGAAATAAATTCAATTAAATAATTATTTTTCAGGTTATAAATTCTTATTTTTTAAGCTGAAGGAGCAAGCATGAAAAGTATTTTGGTCCTTATCATATTTATTCAAAAGTTATTAAATACAGCACCATCCAATTTTGCAAACAGGAATTACAAATTGTTGTGCACAAACAAATATCTTTGATAGAAGAGAACAGAAACAAAGAAATTACTCTAGGCACAAAAGTGGACTGGTTATTGTAAGATTTATTTTCCTTTAGGATGAGAAGAGGAGTATATCAAATATATTTGCCACCTAGTGTGTATCAAGAGGTTCTGTTTGATAGTTTTAAGATTCTAGTTATAACAGAGGAGAAACTTTAATAAAGTGCAGGTTGTTGATGTGGAATTTAGAGAAATTCCATTTTAGTTCAGCTGCTTTATTTCCTAGAAAATATTTCCTTATTTTTAATTTGAGTCATGTGTTTATCTCTTGATGGAGAGCAAATTCTTTGAGATGCTTATGTAAGAGAGTGCAGAGACATGCGCATTACTAATTCAAATAATATGCAACTTTACCTGATGAAGATTTAGCATTTTATGCTCAGCTCATTTCAAGTATTGAACTATTACATTGGCCAGGTATTGTTCTACAACTTTATTCTTGTTTATCTTTTTGTGTTGCTGTTTATTTTGTGCCCCATCAAGGAGTTCATTTTTATTTCTTCTCAATATAAATTTTTATTTTATCCTAATATTTTCTCCTTTTTTTAGCTCTGAAAATATGCACTAGTTCTATTCTTTTAGCATCTAAACTTCTTAGTTTAATTGTCTGACTATTTTTGCATGTATACTTTAAGAAACTATTTTTTTCTTTTCCCCCATTTTATTTAAACATAATTTTTTAGAAAGTTGTGCAAATACATTTCTTACAGGCATTAAATATTGCAACCCCAATCCCACCATCACTATGACCTCCACTCCACCATCGTCCCCATTTCCCCAACCCCAACCACTCCTCAAGCCTGGCTCTGTAGTGAGCCCAAAACAATTTATTTTCTATTGCTTGATAGTACTAAATGGCTAATGCAATTATCAAAAATACTTATATCACGCCATGAGGACATTAAGTCTCTGCCTGAGGTTTACTAAGCTGTTGTTCCTAGTTGAGACTTGTGTTAATATTTTTGTTAATCAAGCTTAGTTGGCTTCTACATTTCATTCTCATCCAATTTAGTGTGCTCCTACCAGGATATTAGTATTATAGAGTTTGGAGATATCACATGCTACAAAAGGCGGCTGTGTGCACCTGAAAATCCAGAATATTTAACATTGATGTGATGAGCTTATATAGTGGTGGAGGTGAAGGTAGATGTGGCTGCTGGCGCTTCTAGAAGTACTGGGTTGGTCTCCTACTTTGACTCAGAGAAGACCTGGAATTCTCATACAAATATCCGATGTACCTGAAATTTTCAGCAGTTTGGCATCTCTGTGAAGCTCAAGATAGTGAGACAATGGAGTCCAGCCATAAAAAAGGTGGCACCTGTTGGAGTATAAGTTCAACTGTTAGGCTTTCAGCAAGGCAGATACTTGGCCCTTGCCCCACTCCCAAGGTCACCCTGGAGGCAGAAACTGATTGTATTGGGCTATCCTAGATTTTCCTAAGTCAGACCAGCTGGTTACTAGAGGGCAAAAACAGTGCATCTGGAATATGTCTTTCCTAATCTCACTCGACTCTAAACTGAATTTCTATTAGATATATCTCTGCATGGCTAGGCTTCTATCGTCTAATGTCCAGAATAACCTCCTATAAGACTTCAGTTTTCAGGCCCAGAGAGATAGTATCATCTGGCAGGGTGGTATCTTGCATGCCACTGACCTATGTTCAATCACTAGTATCTCCTGTGGTCTCCTGAGTCCAGCCAGGAATGATCACTGAGTGCAGAGCCAGAGGTAAGCCGTTACCATCATTGGTTGTGATCAAAAACAAAAACCTTTATTTTTCAATATTTCACAACTTATTCCTTTCCTCTCTTTAAAACAAAAGGAAATGGTAATAACATTTTCATAAATTAGTATTATCCTATTTTAATGCTCTATCTGTCTCTCTCTGCCTCTCTCTGTCTCGCTCTCATTTTTGTACCACAACAGCAACAAAAACACCAAGAAAAGAAAGCTGGTGGGGTGGGGGTGGGAGTGAGAAAACAGGGTAAGTGGTTCTAAGAATTAGAATAAGATTGGTTCATTTTCCCAAAATGTATAATTCATATCAAATTTCAAATCCAACCCCAACTAGGTGTGTTTCAATTGCTGGCAAACTGCTCTTCTAATAACTGTACCTTGGGGTAAGACATGTAAAAATCTTGGAATTTTCTGATTAGTTTTATGGAGAGAATGAGTAGAAAAATAAGTGCTCAACAGACTTTAGAAGAATTTCACCTTCTGAAATGTCCCCGGAGTTCCACTAACAAAATCAAAACGAGTGTCAACATTTACCTCATGAAGCAAATGTTCTATTTTTTAAAACATGCTAGCACTCTGCTGTTTGACACATTAATCAAATCCCATAAGGATATTGACAGCAAACAAAATTATAATGGAATCTTGTCATTTCACAACCATCAAAAAACTCAGAAAGTAGCAGTAGGACAAAAAGATCTTTCCTAGTGTGTGTGGGTGGTGATCAGAATACTAAAGATATTCTTATTTCTGAGAAGTAACTCCCAGATCATACACTCACGCTCTTATGACACATACACATGTTAACACATTGTTCTGAGTATCTGATTATTCATCTCTGGTTCATTGTTATGTGAAATTTATCTACCTCTGAATTAATACAGAAAACAAAGAATTTATTGTAATATTTTAGTAATAATTTAATAATTTTAAAAATTTAGGAAATGAAGTGGCCAAGCATTTTTCACCAAAGGGCCAGATACTTCTTACTTGAAAAAAAAAACTGGTCCATTTTGTGACAACACCTAAGAAAGAAAAGTATGTAAGGAATTATAAAATGCATTATACAACAATGTTTTGTTTTATTAAAAATAACAATTAACATTTTATTCTTTATATTTACCTAGTGACTAGATAATGGAGATATAATACTAAGTAAATTCTATCTATAACATTAATCAACTCATAAAATAGTATAAAGCCACTTAAATTCTCTAAACTGTTTATCATTAGCTCAGGATTTTTAAAGTGAGAATTTTTAGTTCTATTACAAACACCCAACTCACTGTAATATAATTATTGAGAATAATAAGGGTTCTTACAGTATGAAATTATTTTAGAAGTAGAAAATATACTAAGTATTGGTCAAATGAATTCTAGAGATCAGTATAGATGAGAATATGCAGCACAATATTAGATCATGTGTCTTGGAATGATGCACAAAAAGTAATTTATACTTCCATGTAGAGTAGTATTTAAATGCATACGTTCTTAACTCATACTTTCATGTAGAGTAGTGTTTAAATGCATACATTCTGAACTCATATGATACCAATATTTGTTTTCTGACATAAGAATGCAATATAAAAATGGCACTTTGACCACTATAACTCAAAATGAGAATTAGCTACTAGCCAATTTATAGCACCACATTAATTATGAAGCAAATATAACATGATTAGCACAATATCTAGCATATAAAATAGAACATTAACAGTTGTAACATTTCTCTAGTTCTTAGACTAGTTTTGATTCATGAAGTAGATAACAAGTTACAAAATTAGAGTGGATTAGAAAGTCAAAAAAGATCTCATCTGCAATCTACTTGCAACCAATTTATTTATTTATTTATTTATTTATTTATTTATTTATTTATTTATTCATTTTTGCTTCTTGGGCCACACCCGGCAAAGCACAGGGTCACTCCTGGCTTTGCACTCAGGAATTACCCCTGGCGGTGCTCAGGGGACCATATGGGATGCTGGGAATCAAACCTAGGTCAGCCACATGCAAGGCAAATGCCCTACCTGCTGTGCTATCACTCCAGCCCCATACTTGCACCCAATTTAAATCAGTGCTAAAAATTTATATTGAACACAGTATCATGAAATAGTTAAAGATTTAATGTCTGGACAATATCTTAATAGTTTTTCATAAAGGCATTAAACTTTAATAAATTATTATTTTCATCTCTATGCAACTGTACTGTGTGGTACACTATGTAGACTGGAGTGATAGCATAGCAGATAGGGCAATTGTCTTGCATGCGGCCGACCTGGGTTCGACTCCTCCATCCCTCTCGGAAAGCCCGGCAAGCTACTGAGTGTATCCTGCCCACATGGCAGGAGCCTGGCAAGCTACCTGTGGCATATTAGATATCCCAAAAACATTAACAACAAGTCTAACAATGGAGATATTACTGGTACCTGCTTAAGCAAGTCTATGAACAACAGGACAACAGTGCTACAGACAATGCAACTGTTTAGGAAGTTTAGGAAACAGTTTAGGAAAAGTTTAGGAAAACTGTTTAGGAAGAATTAACTAGAACACATCAATAAATTGCCCCCCAAACCCACCTTTAAAAAAACAAAGTGTCTTATGTATCAAATGGTTGAAATAATACACATTTTATTTTGTTTAAAAACAGTAACAATTCAACTAACTAGCTTGAAGATTTTGAGAGATTCAAATAACATGTATAGTTCCTTTCCTGAAATGACAAAATAAGCTACTTGCTTGACTGGAGCGATAGCACAGCAAGTAGGGCGTTTGCCTTGCATGTGGCCAGCCCAGGTTTGATTCCTCCATCCCTCTTGTGGAGCTCAGCAAACTACCAAGAGTATCCCACCGGCACAGCAGAGCCTGGCAAACTACCCGGCACGTATTCGATATGGAGATGTTACTGGTGACCGCTCAAGCAAATCGATGAACAATGCAATGACAGTGCTACAGTGCTACAGTGTTGTTAAAGGTATTATGGGATAGAAAATAAGGATGGGAGCTTTTTACTTTTAATAAAGAACATAGGAGATACATAAACTGCATGATATAATAAAGAACTAGGATTAAGTAAAAAAAAAGAATTGTATGAAAGAAAGCACCCTTATTAACTATGTGAAATTTTGCAATTTATTCTATCTTTAAGGGTTTCAGCTCCCCCTGAATATAATGAGCCTAGTCACTTTGAAGAGCTGACATTTCAGAATTTTGGTTTTTCCTGGTCCTGCTACATTCTTCTTTCAACAATGCTTTAGCGAATTCTAGGTCCCATGGTACCACATGTTCTTTACATACTTCTAGTTGGTCTGGTACCTACACATACAGGAATGTAAATCATTAAATACCCCATCCTTTTCCACTCTTCAGTAAGTCCACCTCTAGTCTGAGTGAGTATAACATGGTGTATTTAGTGAAAGAAATGTGTATCTTTTGTCACGGTTTTTCTTCCACTAGTGAGGATGAAGATTTCAGTACTTCTGAAGCATCAGGTGGTACTCATGTCTATATTGCAAATGGTTATTGTTGTTTTTCAAATTAAATTCAAATTTAAGCATAAAATAACTTAATCATTCAAATGAAGTTTGAATGATGAATGTATTTTTAATATTTTTCTAGAAAAATTTTCTTAGCAAAACATTTATCTTATTTGTACTAGCTGTTCTAATTTTTATAGGCATAATTTGTTTTAGGATATTTTTTATTAGTTTTTTGTACAGGAGAATGAATAAAGAATAAAATTACCAAAAGGCGTATACGAAATCTTTGAATAGTTTTTGATTCTAACATTTCTGAAATAATAAAATGCTACATTATATGGTGGCTAAGATTATGTTAAGATTTGTAAGCTTCTAACATATGACTTTCTGACAAAGTTCTTAAACTTAATTTTATATAAGTAAATAGATTCTAATAACTCCTACTACTTAGGTCTGAGGGGTATTAAATAATATAAATGCCTAGAAAGTTAATATATATGTATATATATTATTTCATCATTCAACAAATATTTGCTGCTATTATGTCTATCTCAGTACACAAGTTATAAATGTTTATAGTTTCATTTTTTTTAACATCTCATAAATGGTAAATATTGCTAAAATGAGGCTCTGGGAGACAGGACAGTAACTCATTGGCAGAGAACATGCCTAGAAAGCATGAGGCCCTAAGCTACATTAACAAGAATTATTAGATAAACTACTGATTGTCTCTGAGTAGTACTGCAAATTAGATCCTGCATGAACACCAAATTGTCAGGCCCACACTACTAGTGCAGCATCCCAGTATCCTAAAGAGTGGTACCAGATCCTGAGCTCTGCTGGGTAAACACTTTATGGAAGGAAGGATGGGATGAAGGGAAAAAAAGGAGGGAAGAAGTGAAGGGAGGAGGGAGGAAGGAAGGAAGGAAGGAAGGAAGGAAGGAAGGAAGGAAGGAAGGAAGGAAGGAAGGAAGGAAGGAAGGAAGGAAGGAAGGAAGGAAGGAAGGAAGGAAGGAAGGAAGGAAGGAAGGAAGGAAGGAAGGAAGGAAGGAAGGATGGAAAGGTGGAAGGAAGGAAGGGTGGAAGGAAGGAAGGAAGGAAGGGTGGAAGGAAGGAAGGAAGGAAGGAAGGAAGGAAGGAAGGAAGGAAGGAAGGAAGGAAGGAAGGAAGGAAGGAAAGAAGGAAGGAAGGAAGGAAGGAAGGAAAAAAAGGAAGGAGGAAGGGAGAAAGGGAGGGAAGGAGGAAGGGAGGGAGGGACAAAGGGAGGGAAGGAGGGAGAAAGGTAAGCAAGGGAAAGAAGATCGTAGAAAACATTTTAAGGTATAGAAAATTAAAATATAAAAATATTGAAAACTTGCAAGCAATTTATATTATATTTAAGGTAAAAAGCACCTTGTAGAATTAGTTAAAATATATCAAGTAATTGTATAAAGGTATTAATGTGAAACATATACAAATTCCAAAAAGAAACAAATGAGAGAACTATATGAAAGAAATACAAAGAAGCTGACTAGTTACACAATTTCAAAATATTATGCAATAATACCATTTGTTTCTCTCCACCTTACACTTCATAACAGTCAATATGAACTAAAATATACTATCAACAGTTTAAACAACAAAATATCTATTATTTTTCTCTTTGGTAAGTTGAATTATTCTATCATATAATAATTTCCTATAGAAGGAAGTAGGGTCATTTTTGTTCTTCCAAAAATTACTGAGAATTGACAGACACTTGGAATTATGAAATTATGTCACATGCTTAGTACCATAATTTTTAATTATCAATGCTAGAGAGATGGTACAGTGGGTAGGGTTCTTGCTTAGCACATGCCTCACAGAAGTTCAATCCCCAGAAACCCATATGGTCCCCTGAGCCCTCTAGGAGTTACCCCTGAGTGTGAAACCTGAAATAAGCCTAGAGCACAGCCAAGAAAGCAAAGAAAGCAAAATCAAAAACCAGAAGTTTAAATTAAAGAATAATAATGAACGAACATGAGTATAGCTCAGCAATAGAACACTTGCCTTACATCTGTGAGTACAGGTTTCAATTCCTGAAATGACCTGAAATGACCAAACTAAATAACAATAATAATAACAATGGTGATACAGTTGATAATTATTTCAGAGTTAAGTCAAGAGAAAACTAGAATTCTTTATAACAGCATTGGACACAAATTTGCACTTTTGTAATTTTGTTTGTTCATTTTCGGGCCACACCCAAAGATGCTCAGGGGATACTCCTGGCTGTTCAGTAAAAAATTAATCCTGGAGGTGTTCAGGAGACTATATGAGATACCAGAGATCAAACCCTGGTTGGCAAAGTGCAACGCAAACGAACTTTGTTCATCAAATGTATTATCTCCTTGCCCCCTCACTTTTATCTTTTTAAATTAGTATTCACTTAAAATGAGTTTTATTGCATTGATGGGGGCGGTCCTCAGTCTTAAGTTTCACTCCTGAGCATTATTAGCTACTGTTTAAGAGGCCAGAGGCCCCGTCAGGTTAATCTGACTCAGGGCAGTTAGTTTAACTTACGGGTCAGGAACCAAAGACACTGTGCCATGTGGGCAGAATCATGTGGCTTCTGGGATTGAACCCAGTCATGCACATGCCAAGCTGGCAGCCTAACTCTAACCCCATCTTACATAAGACATATTGCTTTTACTTTCCTGGGACTTGCATCCAACATGACTCCATCTACTTTCACTATTTTTGGTTTGGAAGTCACATGTAGCAGTGCTCATGGCTTATTATTCCAGCTTTGAGCTCAGGAATCACACCTGGAAAGACCCAGAGTACCATGTGGTGCTGGGGATTGAACCTGGGTCAGTCAATGCCAAGCATCTTACTTGCTGTACTATCTCTCTGGCTCCAATGACCACAAATACTTGGTCAAAAAATGAGACAGATACGTAGTCTGGTTGCATTGACTAGAGTCAAAGCTCTGAGGATACCTGTCAATCAACCTTTTGCAGGAATTTGAAGTTAGAATCCAAAGAAATCTGTTATCTCATCTATATATGTTAACACTTTAGCCACACTTGTAAATTGTTTTTTTTTTTAATTATGTGAACTTGAGACTCACAAATCAGGAAAGAGGAAGAGGAAGGATTATTTTTTAAGACGAGTAAATGAAAAATAATAAGGAATTCCTTTTATCCCTGGTTTGAGACACCCATGTTATTACACGAAATAGCTTTTCTTGTTTATGCTGTTCTAACGAGTCTTCCTTTGCCTATAGTCAAAAAACTATTATAGATGACATATGATTCAACCGGATTTGAGATCTTTTTAAAAAATCTTTCTTATTTCAGTAGAGTTCTAAATGTGTGAGTGCCAGAGTTTCAGTAAAAATTCTCTTTTGTCCCAGCAGGAAGGACAAAAAACTGAGCCTATTAAAGAACTGGAAGGGAAGTAGGTGATACAGGTTGTGGTGGAAACTAAGTCTGAACCTATTTAATAGAAGAAGGTGAGCATAATTTAAAAAGTAATGTGATTAACTCAATCTGGTATGTCTGGAACTTTCTCTACTGCAGCCATCAACAGAGTTTCAATTTCAGAAATTTTCTGAATGCTGGGCAAATTGAGGCAATTAATTACCCAATTTCTGAGTTCTAACCCAAAGAAAGTAATTTCCTAAAAAAATGGAAAAAGCTAGTCTCCTGGGTACTGCCAACTGGAACACAGAACTGTCGAGCCCACACAACCCAGGAGTAGATCCTTAAAAAAATGCTCCTTGGGGAAATTGGTAATTTTTATCTCTTCTCTTCAATCTAGTACATTTCATTAATTGAATTTAGAATAGTTAACTATTAAAAAATTCCCTTGATCTTTACTGAAACCAGGGCTGAAGGAGCATTATCCAATATTAGGAAAGAACCAAATTTATTAGACTCCCCAACCAGTGATTTTGCATTTTGAGTCTTTTAACTGTGGAATTTTGATGCATAAATCTCATCTAGTTCAGGCGACAAGAACCTGTGCTCTTATATTATATAATCTGGTTCCTAGTCTAGGCTCCAGTATTATCACATGATCTAAAAAATGTTGGTTGAATCTGTAGGCTGATTTTTTTCCCTGACAAGTTGAGTAAGGTAAGCATAATACAAATCTCATATGATTGATGTGATAAAAGTTACATACATGTGGAAAAAATTATTACAGTACTTGAGAGTTAGGCACCCTGTTAAAGTTAGCTATTAGGCATCATTTTATTCCCTCTGATATTCATGATCATCCTCTGACATAGGAAGAAAAAATTTTATCCCATGCTACAGTGGAGAAATTATGCGTCAGAGATGAAGTAAATTGAGACAATGCACTTAGAAAGCACTTAGAAAGTAAATTGAGACAATCCACATTTGAACTTCTTTTCCTTTGATTTCAGGTCTAGGAATCATTTCTTGAATACTATGCCCTCTTGTATAAAAGCCCACAAAAATCTTGTTTTTGTTGTTTGGCTTGATTTCATAAACCTTTGAGGGAAAGAGATGAATAATGGTATTGCTTAAGTAATACTGGACTGAAGCGATAGCACAGAGGGTAGGGCGTTTGCCTTGCACGCAGCCGACCTGGGTTCCATTCCTCCGACCCTCTCTGAGAGCCTAGCAAGCTACTGAGAGTATCTTTCCCACATGGCAGAGCCTGGCAAGCTATCCGTGGCATATTTGATATGCCAAAAAAAGTAACAACAAGTCTCACAATGGAGACGTTACTGGTGTCCACTCAAGCAAATCAATGAGCAACAGGATGACAGTTATACAGTGATACAATGATATTTGTTGTGAAACATTATCACGGAATAAAATAATTTACTATTGAGAAGCATCAAAGTGATGATACCACTTATTTTTATACCCGTAAAAAAGAAAAATAAATGTAAATTGTTGAGTTTAGTTATTGTAAAACCATGATTTCAGTGTAATTAAAGTTTTTAATAATGATTTAAGGAAATAGTGGTAGAGAAATTGATTTTCCATTATCTGAATGGGGAAAAAACACATTTCAAAAATTATTTATAGAAAATATAGAGAAAAGCCCAAAACAAATCATATGGTAGGAATTCACATGTGTTTTTGACTTTGTGACTTGAATGAGTGTATGGAGGGAATCTGATTTATGAATTCACAAGACCAAATCAATAGAGTTTATGCTGCCAGTAAATTTGTTTGCAACAGTTTTAATTGAATGCATTTTATGTTTCCATATAGAGTGAAACTTACAGAGCTACTGATATAAATCATTCAGAAAAAACTAATATAGATATAGACTGATATACTGGAAACAGAAAGTCATGTCTTTTATTCTCCCTGGACAAGAAATAGCTTGCATTTCTGTTTGACTCACACAAAATATTATTTAATTATTAAATTAGTGTTATATCTTATAAAAACTAGGAAAAATTCCTATATTTGGAAGTGTATTAATACTACATAGTTCTTATATACCATTGGTTTTTTACCCCCCATATTTATCAACTTTACCACCAAATCTCTCATCTAAAGTTGCATCAAGAAAGAGTGCAAATCTGAAGGCATGCAAGTCCTCAGCCAAGAATACACAGGACTGTATCTTTAGTTTATTTATATCATAAAATCTATACTGGGTTATATAATTTCATTTTTCAGTCGCTAAATGTTTCATATGTAGTAATATTTTAGGTTCAAATTGTGTTTGTCTTTTATTTGATATCACCTATGTAAATATATCATGGATCATCCTTCCCCTCCCTGGAAAAATTAATTGGGGGTGGGGGGGTGGGAGGAATCTACAAAGTGGTGCCAGGTGGTGCAAGAAGCCGAGCTATTCTGATCTTGTGTCAGGGATCACTCAGCATATATGGGTGGTGCCTGGGGGCCTCCAGGAGCATACCCAGAGATGCCTATTGGACCATGTTATGCCAGAGATAAAACTAGGGTCAGTCACATGCAAGGTGCTTAATCCCTATTGTATCTCCGAGGCCTGAAATCTACCTTGTTTAAGCAAGCTAACAGAAAATACCTCCCATTTGCCAGGGAAGTTATTGGCTTCCTTATATCATTCCAGTATTCACTTTTGGGTGCTATCACCCGCTTTAAGAAATACAAGACCCTATTTGAAAAATGAATAATTAACCACACATCAACTCCTCGATTTGCTTTTGGTAAGCGATCTAAGTGGTTTGATTTTTAGCAGATTTCCAATTCACAGGTAACATTATCACGTGTTTTATTTCATTTTAACTTTTATCAACTTGGCAAAAAAAAAAAAACAGTGTACTTTATTGATTATTTTAAAATCCCAGTGTTAATAGTATTTCTTTTGTTTGGGGGGTGAATTTTTCAACCTTATTTATAATTAAGAGCGTACATAATTATTTCTTTCAAGGTAAACATGATGATGTTAACTTAATACTCAAATAGATTATGAAATGATTTCCAATATCAATGTGTCTCACATATACATTACCTCAAATATTTAATCATTTCTGTGTAGTGTTTGTGTGGTGGAATTTCTTAGCAAATTTTAAGATCTTCGTTCATTTTAAGTATAAAACAAAATTATTAATCCTGCTCATCACAGCAAGCATTCTATTCACAGAAAATATTTGCCTTACGGTAACAGAGTGATCTTTGTATTTTTCTGTTTGGTGTTTTTCTTCCCCCTTTGGTTGTTTCTTTTTTGCTGTTTCAAGGAGAAACCCAGGGCATTATGTGCTAAGACAGGTACCATATTCCTGAGCAACAATTCCAGGCCCAATCTTTCCTTTGACAACTTCCTGTCTCTACCATCCTGTAGCCACTGGCAAACACCATTGTTTGCTAATTAGAAATTGTCTGTTTAATACCAACTCTAATTTTTTATGTTTATTGTCCGTTTAAATTTTTTTTTGGTTATCACTGCATTCCTATATTATGATTGACCAATAAGTTTAATTTTCATATGTGAATCACATTCATTCTTCAATTGTTAGATTATTATAATGCCCTCAAAACCACTTTTGTGCCTTCTGTTATATTGCTTTGATAAAAGCCACTTGAACTTTTTATTATTAAATCAATATTTTACCGTTAACAATAATCAAGCACTAACAGTTCCCAACACTGTGACAGTACTTCATTTTATTTCTCAATTAAATTTGCAACCACCTTACTAAGTGGATTCTATTATTATCCCTGCTTCATGCATGGGAAAAATGTAAAGCTTTGTAAAGATCATTTAACTACTATAAGTTCATCAAAATGGGACAATGAACCTAAACTATCATGCTACAGTGTCTTCTCTCTCCCATTGTGAGTTTTGTGTTTAGAAAGCAGGTACCTACTACAAGATTGTACAAGATTATTCTTTCCTTTACATGTCCTGTTATTACATGCTTAAAATAGCTGAAACGAAACAAAATATTAATGTACCTGTGATTGTGTTTAAACCATAGTGGAAATCAAATTTAAACATTAAATATATCCCATCTCTGTAAAAAACTAAAGAACGCGAGGGGCGCGAGCACTCGCAGGCTCTCCAGGTGGCTCTGTCTCACCGCCCGCATTTGGTGCCCCGGAACCGCTGCTGTGTGTGCTGTCAGTCGAGGGCAGGCGATGGAAGGAAGAAGGCCAAACTGGTTGCTCGATCAGTTTATTTCATTCTCTCTCTCTCTGCTTCTCTCCCGCTCTCGTGGATCTGGCCCCCGTGGATCTCTCCCCCCAACCCACTCTTCCAGCCTAGTTAAATCTCCACAGCATGAGGGGGTTGGGGCGTACACATAGGTGTGGTCACCATCAATAGGGTAAGGTCCTTTCCCTTAGGGGATGCTTCTCCTAGGACTTAATTCTCTTTCAGCAGGAGGATCCACCCAAGGGCGGAGTCCCATGAATGTGTTTCTCTTCTCCTCAGCCAGCAAACATATAAGAATTCATAATATTAATCATTTTGTATGGACACAATAAGAGATGCATTAAAGCTTATAGAATTGCTCTCCTGGGGCCATCTCAATCTCAGACTACAGTGCTCAGGCCAGATCAGTCTTTCCTATCCCTGGCAGGGTCCCAGTCTCATAATTACTATTGGATCATGACAGCATTTGTCTATGATCAAGCTCTTAACTTATAGATAAGAATTAGGCACTTTGGCCAGGCCCATCTCGATGCCAGGGTAGCACATAACTCACCGCTTGCCCTGGATCCTTCCCATCCCACGTCGGGGACCCTGCTTTGGGGTGCTAGGAACTGAGGGCAACTGAGGCTTAAGTGGAGAAAGCAGATGCCTGGGAGGGAATAATATTCAAGGCCAATTAATTCCCAAGTTATAAAAACATAATATTGTCTTCTTGTGTCTATACAAAACAGTCATAGCTTTAAAGTAAACTATTCAAAAGGCACAAGAAGAGGAGAAAGGCAATATTAACTTATATAATATAAATTCAGTATCCTAGGAAGGTCTGACTTTACAAATTAGCAGAGTCAGATTAAGGGAAAGCCTAGGATTAACTCTTGTGGGGAAGAGACCATGGAGAATTGATTATAGCTAAACAAAGGGATGGGAGAGATTCGGGAACACCTTGATGGGTGTGACTGGGGTAAGCCTAAACTCTGGGTAAAACCGGGACAAGCTACTTGTGGCAAGGAGGGAAAGGACAAAGTAATGTCATCCTACACATCTCAAAACTGATCTTTGCTGCTTTGAAACATAGTCCTCTTGCTCTTGTCAAAAATCAAACGTCACCTGTGCTCTGTATCCCATTATTTATTTCAAAATACATCACATTCCTATATTTTATCTTTTTTTCATCAGAAATCCTCCCTATTGTCATACTTATCCTACAAAAATGTATCACTTCATTTCTGAATCAATAATTTTACTGTTACATCACCCATTTTTATCAAATATTCTTCTTTTATCAAAGCAAACAAGGAACAACAACAAAAAAAACTACCTCTTTAATTTTATATCTTTCACTAGCCAATTCTCCATTTTTACTGTCTTTCATTTTGAAAATTTAGTCCAAGTATCCTGCGATATGGGGCTGAGAGCCCAAAGTTCTGAAAGACAGGATTTGCATGTGGGAGACCTGGGTTTTATGTCCGTATCTCATGGTCTCATTAGAACTTGGGAGTGTCCCCCGCCAGGAGCTCTGCTGGATGTGGCAAATAATAATAATAATAATAATAATAATAATAATAATAATAATAATAATAATAATAATAAACCAAATGTGACTCTGGTTCTTTATCGCACCGCATTCTTTTTTTTTATCCCTCCTCCCCCTTTCGTAAAAAGATTAATGTAATTGTGAGAATGGTCACACATACTAGCCTAGAAAACATATTGTCAGATTAATCATAAACATGGCATTCTAGAAAGCACAGAGCTATAGAACTGTACTATACTGGATAAAGCTCAAAAATCTGTATGAAAACTCTGATGCATACTTGGACCAATTCCACGTATGTATTACTAAATTCAAAATTAGGCTAATTTAAAGTATTCACAATGACTAAAAGTGCTAAAGAGATTGTCGAGGATTCAAGGTAGTAGAACCAAAGGCAGCTGAGGCTTTTGTCGAGAAAGCAGATGCCCAGGAATGAATAATATTTGAAGCCAATTAAATCCCATGTTACCAAAGCATATTAATAAATGTCTTTCTTTGTCCATACAAAAAGGATATTGTTTTAAGTTAAACTATTCAAAAGACATAAGACAGGAGAAAGACAATATTAACTTAAAGACAATATTAACTTACACTGTCCTAGCAAGGTCTGACCTTACAAATTAAGAGTTTGATTAGACGAAGAGCAGATAAACTGGTAGAAGTGGTTACAGATAAACAAAGGAATGGGAGTGACTCGGGAGCACTTTGATGGGCATGACTGATATACCTAAGCTCCTAGTGTCAAGGAGAGCAGGACAAACCAATGATATCCAACACTAAAACTCAAGGAGAGCTAGATGATAAACCCAAAGAAAAGCATAAGGACAATAAAAGCAAATCTCCAAAATTAAAAAGGGAAAAATATTGGAAGCTACTAGATGCAAAAAAACAAAACAAAACAAAACAAAAACCCCACATTTACAATAGAAAAAAGAAAAAGAAGGTATAAATGACTAAAGTTTTTTTTTTTTTACCAGAAAGGAAGATTACTAGAAATTATATGAAACTCCTTACTCCTGAAAAAGCTGTCAAATCAGGATTTTTATTCAGAAAAAAAAATCCTTCATGAATGAGCATAATATTCTTCTGTGAATGAAAATGAAAGCATTTACTGCTAATAGTTATGCTCTAAATAAATATAAAAGTGAACACTTCCAAAAGAAAAAGTCTGATTCTTAATAATAAGTGTGGAAAATCATAAATGGCAGAATAATAGAGCAATAACTGTATATATCCTTCTCTTAAGTGTATTAAAATATTTTATTTAGGGGCTGGAGTGATAGCACAGCAGGTAGGGCGTTTGCCTTGCATGCGGCCGACCCGGGTTCAATTCCCTGCATCCCATATGGTCCCCTGAGCACTGCCAGGGTTAATTCCTGAGTGCAGAGCCAGGAATAACCCCTGTGCATCGCCGGGTGTGACCCAAAAAGCTAAAAATATATATATTTTTTATTTAATATTTATTTAAAATATTTTTACTGTGCCAGAGCAATAATATAGCAAGTAGATCCGTTGCCTCGCATGCAGTCAACTTGGGTTTGAGCCCCTGCACAACATATGGTCCCAGAGCCCCACCAGGTATGATCCCTGAGCACAGTCATCAGTATGCCCTGAGCAGTGCCCAGTGTGATGTCCAAACCAAAAATAAATTTTAAAAAATAAATTTTTTTATCATTGCATAATAAAATTCTATCACTGTATCACTGTCATCCCGTTGTTCATCGATTTAGTCAAGCGGGTGCCAGTAATGTCTCCATTCGTCCCAGCTCTGAGATTTTAGCAGCCTCTACTTACTCATTTTACACAATGACTGGAGGCTTTTTTCAGGGTCAGGGGAATGAGACCTATTATTGTTACTGTATTTGGCATATCGAATATGCCACAGGGAGCTTGCCAGGCTCTTCCGTGAGGGCAGGATACTCTTGGTAGCTTCTTGGTAGCTTCTTGGGCTCTCCAAGAGAGGCATATGGCATATATATATGTATATATATATACATATATATATACGTATATATTTCCCTTTATGATGATGTGTCACGCGGCTGCAAGGTCCAGGAATATGTTCACTATCCCACCACCTTCACTCTCCAGGCCTCTTTCCACACACTTGGGCCAAACCTCACGCATGAGTGAACATGCTTGAAACTACAAACTAAAACATAAACAAGGTTCTGTAACTCCCATTACACTAGGTAAGCATCATAGACTTGCTAGGAATGTGAATGGTTGTGATTAAGTTTTCATCTGTTGAGAAAAAGTTTGAAATCAGGCCACCATTTAGTGGCTTGAAAGGACAACTGAGTAGCTTTAACAGAAATTTAAAATTTCAGGTAAATGTTGTCACCATACAATATAAATCTACCCCCAGAGTGTAGCAAAAGCTCTTTAGATTTAATGTGTAGAATATTTTGACAAAAACATTTTTCTGCATACCTTTTATATTCACAATAAAATATACACTACGTCACTATCCAGGCATACCCAGAAACTTGCTGGTTTGAAAACAATGTAAGCAAATAACCAATCTGTATAAATGCTCGTATTTAGAATAATAGGGGGTAGTACAGGAAACAATACAATTTATTTAACCCTTGCAATTCTTTGCAATTGTGTGCAGATCTGAGATTCCTTCATTGTTTTGCACTTGAGACAATTACTCCTAAAATACTGTTTTCTGGAAAAAGAAGAAATGGTGGACAGAGACAGGCCGTTCCCAAGTGACTAAAAGAGCCATCTTCCCTTCAGGTTACCATTTCCCTCTGCCAACTGCAGTTCAAAAATACTGTGTACAAATCAACATGAGCTGGAGCCAGAGATAGTACAGCAGTTAAGACACTTGCCATGCATGTGGCCAATGTGGGTTCAATCCCCAGCATCCCATATGGTCCCCTGAGCACTGCCAGGAGTAATTCCTGAGTGGAGAGCCAGGAGTAAACCAAGTGTGATCCTCAAAACAAAATAAAAATCAATATTAGACCCTACAAGGGAGCCGGAGACCACATTCACGTAACTTTCAGTAGAAGCCATTGTTCTTGTTCTATTTTATTACTAGTAATTGCTTGGGGTGTTTTGTTTTTTTTTTTTTTGTGTGTGTGTGTGTGTGTGTGTGTGTGTGTGTGTGTGTGTGTGTGGTGCAAGGCGAGTGTTCTACCATAAAATTACAGGATTTAATTGTGAGGTTTTTAGAATATGGAAATAAAAATAAAAGACTATAACATTTTAAAAATGAGTTTTATGGGTCCTGTAAGATAGCAAACTTTCTACACTCAAATTGAAAATGGAAATACTGCTTCTGTGTGGTCTGTGAATATTAAGTCTGTATACTCTGGTACTTAAAACAACCACTACATTGGTTATACAAAGAAATAAATGTTTGGGAGGGACTGAGCTATCAGGGCGAGCCCATGTAGGCTGTACTACAGACAGGAACATTTTCCCCCTTCAAGCTGCCTTCAGAAAATAATTTCAGTATATTGAAAGGGGCAGTTTTCCTTTTCTCACAGAAGCCTGGCTGGTCTTTGACATGCAGATCTCAGGTGCTAGCCAGGCCTGATCTCTGACATCATAGATTCTGGGCTCTGGCCCAGCCTAGTCTTTGGGATGTAGATTTCAGGTGCTGCCTAGTTTGTAATTGACATGTAGATTTCATGTGGCAGCCCAGTCTTGTCTTTGGGATGTAAATCCAAGTGTTTCTAGCCCAAAAAAGGTTTCAGTTTTGGTTTTATATCTTCTTTCCAGAGGCCAAGATTACTGGCCTGCAGATGCAAGGAAATAATGCATGTTCTACTGCCTCAATGTTCTTCCTGTAACTTCTTTTGATGCCTTTGGTGATGTCACTGTATCGCGCCCTTTAGAGGTACCATGATCAATAAAAGGAGATCATAAGGCTCTCTACCTTTGCCAAGAGTCAGAGAGAACCTTGGTCCTCCATGAAATACATTTCTTCCATGTTCCTTATCTCAGTGCCTCCAACCGCACAAACGTTCACGCAACAAATAATGAAACAAACAAAAAAATAGCAATGGAGCAGTAAAACTTTTAAATAATATAAAAGAATTCAGGAAAGAGTTAACAGGCAGAAAGCAGAGTAGGTGGGGAAAAAAATACAATGATGGATTAAAGATGAACATGCATAATTACACTGTTGCAAATAGTCCAAAACTAGCCTTTAAAAGACAGAAATTCAGAAACTCTTGGGGCCAAAGCAATAAATAGTACAGCAGGTAGGGTGTTGGGATCTCAGCAGCTAGCCTGAGACTTTGACCAAATCCCCTGCCCCTGATGCAAGAGCCGGCCCTGTTTACAAAGACCCAGAGGGGCTTGCTCCAGCACTTCCCACAGGTAGGGACTCTGGTTGAGGGTGAGGGGCCTGATTGTGACCACCTACCCAACTGATAATGGGCCCTAAGCAGGATATGCAAATCATTAACTGATAACTGTACTGAGCCCAAGGGGATGAATGTTCCCTACTTGCCTTGAGTGAGAATCCCACCCTGAATATGTGTAGAAATGCCCTTGGGAAAGGCCAATAAACAGAGAACTGCTTGACCACCAGACTCCCCCTCTCCTTTCTGTTTCTTTCTCTGCTGCAGCAGCCACAGGAATTCCACAGTGAGCAGAGGGCCAGAGCAGAGTCTTCTCCCCTATCCACTCCCTCCCCTTTTGGGCTTAAGTCCAGCAATTTGGGGAATCAAACTCCAGTTTTCAGGGGTCCACTGGCCAGGACCCCGTCAGGTAGGGTGCTTGCCTTGTAATTTGCAGACCTGGATTCACAACACTTTATGTGGGTCTCTGAGCCCTCCAGGCGTGATACCTCAGTGCAGATCCAAGAGTAAGCCCTGAGCACGTTTTCAGTTGTGTCCAGAAAAGCTAAACAAATAAAATGAAACAGATGTCACAAGTAAGCATTGCCAATAATAAACTTACTTCAGATAAAAAATATTACACTTAACAGAATACTTAAGAGTGGAAGACTGCTAAGGCTAATTAGGAACAACATCTCTCACCATTGCTGTTCACCAGCTCACACACAGCATGGAAATGTAATGATTCTGAAAACTTTAGCCAGAATAACAAAAATTAGTCTACATATCACAAAAATATAAATGATCTAAAATCATCTTTATTTTAAGCAACATGATTTTCTATGTACAAAGTTTCAGGAAATTTTTTAAAAATATGCTAGAAATACTAAGTGACTAAAAAAAATCACATTTCATTAAAAATGTTAATGTCTAATTGGAAAGTGAAAAATGATTAACATTTAAAATGACTATAAGAATTAATCAATATGAGTGTGTGCATGTGCACACACTTAAATCTTATAGAACTTGTATATTAAGAGCTAAAAAATTCTTATAAAAGAAATCAGTGAACACTTAAATATAAAATATGCAAATAGATATAACATCAAATGTTCAAAACAAAATTTTAAAAATTGATAGATGTACTATGACCAAGTAATAAAAGAAGTAATATTTTGAAAAAATAGTCCCCTTAAAAATGAACAGTAGGATCAAGACAATGATTTTGAATCCTAACAAAAATTTTGGACATAAAAAAGAGCCTATTATAAAATATATATGTAAATAAAAGGAGCTAGAGTAACTAAAGGAATTTGGAATGAGCAAGAAAAACTGAAGATTTTTTTTTTTGACATGATTCTAAGATTTCAGTAATCTAGAAGATGACCTTGGAAGAGGATTAGAACCATGGAACTGCCCAAAGAACCGTTTTATTTTTGGCAAGAGTACAAAGAGAAAAAACAACATAATTCATTGGGAAAATGTACTTATTTTAAGTATAATTCATATGCAAAAAAACTACCCCAATATAAATCTCCACACTTAAATAAAAATTAATCCAGAGTGAATCATATTAGTAAATATAAAGTATAAACCATAAAATTTGAGGAAGGGGAGAATATCTTTATTTATCAGAATAAAGTACACAAATAGATATAACATCAAATATTGAGCACCAAATTTTAAAAGTTGATAGTACTTAAAAAATGTTTTTCTCTGTGAGATACATTAAGAACATTAAGATACAAGCTGACCGGGAGAAAGTACTTGGGAGAAATTAGAAACCATAAAGAAATTTATACTAAAGCTAAATACCTCTCAAAATAAGAATGCAAATACACAAGAAATGGGTAAAGAATTTCAACAGATGTTTCATTTAAGATATTTGTGGATAGTTAATGAGCAAGTAAAAAGTTGTTCAACACCATTGACTACTAATTAAATACTAATAAAACACTATATGATACCATTAGATACATATTAATATGGTGCCAAATAATAATAAAATATAGATATCATGTAATGATGAGGATACAGTAGCATAACTGAAGCCATCATATATACTTGTCTCAATGCAAAAAAATCCAGCCTTTCTAGAATATTAGTATTTTATAAAAAGTTAAAATATTCCTTAACATCTTACTATTCTTGGGTATTTTAACTCAAAAAGAAAAGAAAATATATGAAATAAAGCTGTGTGCATAATTTATAACAACTCTTGTTTTTTTTCTTTTTGGGTCGCACCTGGCGATGCACAGGGATTACTCCTGGTTGTGCACTCAGGAACCACCCCTGGCAGTGCTCAGGGGACCATATGGGATGCTGGGATTCAAACCCGGGTCGGCTGCGTGCAAGGCAAACGCCCTACCCGCTGTGCTATCACTCCAGCCTCTATAACAACTCTTTTTTAATCATCCAATACTGGAAGCAAACCAAATGTTCAACAATATGGAGATATACGAAACAGTGCTATATTAATATCATTATGATAATTGAAAGAATAAAGCTCAAAATGTTGTATTTATGTAAATATTATATATGACATTCTCAAAAAATAAAACTCAGGTGATAGAGTTAAATAGAAAGGTTAATGTAAATGCAAGGTAAATAAATAGAATAACAGAATTTGGAGGTGTTTAAGAATTCTATCTATTGTTTAGACTAATAATATGTTCTATGTATGTGTTAAAATGTATGCAAATATACTCCATGAAAAGTCTATTTTGATGCATGATAATTCAAAATTAATAATTTTATAAAAGGCATTGACTTAATTTTCTTAGTAATATGTATTTGTCATATTAATATGAAAAACACTTCACAGAATTCTATTTTAAATATCTAAAAATATGATGCAAACAATAAGTACTCAGTTATTTGAAAAGTAATCTCACTCCTTTAGATAAATAGCTGACTTATTTTTGTCTCCAATCATATTTTAAGCAAACCTCCTAATAATTTTTTGTCTTTAGGAATGCAAGACTGCAACTCGGAGCATTTTCTCAAGTTGTTTAAGTCCTCTGTTTCACTTTACTTGAGTTTCGTAATACAGAAAGAACATATTGCTCCTACTGGGTATAAACTGGTATTGTCTGAGGCAACTTTTGCTAATATTTGATTGTTTAAGAAAAAACTTCCTTAATAGTTTAGGAAAATATAGATTCCATTACAAGTCAATGAAAGACCCTTTGTAATTTAAAATGAGGACATGCCAATTTCATAAAATGAAGCTGATTCTCTGAATATTATTAAAGGTCATCACCACAGCTGTGCATTTGATGAGCAGCTGTGTGAGCTACCAAGAACAATGAACTATCTGATTGGCACTGGACCAGCCATGCCAGCAGTGAGGGTGAAAGGATTTTGAATAGATTTAGAACTAGGTCCTGCTGTGGACACCCTGACTTTTGGAGAGTTTAAAGTAAATGGGATAAAGAGAGTGCAATCTGAGAATAATACAGTCATCCTAAGGAGACATGACTGGATTGGGGAGAAAATAACAAGACAATATCCTTCAGAGGGAGCAAATACAGTTCCTCAAGGGACATTAAGTGAATTTTAATCTTTAGGATTAAGAATATTTTTAAAAGTTAGACTTTATTGTGGATTTTTATAATCCTGGAATAACATGGTAAATTTTTTTCCTTCTAGGAGTATTATTGGAAGGTAAAGGAACATAAGATGTTCATGTTAGACAAGTGAGCCAGCAGTCTACAAATGCAAATGCATATATATGTTTCTTGTAATTACAGTTGGTTCTTATTTTTTGCATTGATACTCACAATACTATTGTGTGGATATTGAAAATAACTTTTGAGTCACTTCATATATAATGTCAAATAAAAAAGAACTCTCCATTGCATATTTTAGAGTTTTATTGCTGATCAGAACATATTAGGTTTTATTGCCTTAATTAATATTTTTCCATTGCTGTAGTTGTCTGTCTTGCATCATCACTATCACTTTTCTTCTCTTTGTTCACTTTTTCTCTATCCAAAAAAATGACTTGTTCCTGAGACTTGAAATATAGCATTGACTCTTCTCTGAATATCTATTCTGTAAAAATCACTAAGTCAATTTCTTAAAATAAGTCCATGGATTATAGTTAATTTACTTTCTTTGGAGTATATTAATTAAACAGTTACTATTCTGTGCATTAGATATTGAACAAATGAACGTGTAAAGCTGATTAGTAAAATTGATCAGCTATTAAGATCTGCTTATTTTTAAAGGTATACAGGGCAGTGGATATGGTTTAGTGATAACAGTGTGCTTTGAATGTAGAGGACCTGAGTTTGATCCCCACAACTCCCAACCAAATAAAAAGGTTGACATATTCGATAAATACTTGACTATTTAAATAAATATTTAATACTTGACTCCACCCATATGTACCTACTGTTGAGGAAGAAATTTAAAAAATTAGTCATTGTATAAACCTGCCTCATGATCTTAATCAATGGATTTATTAAATGTTAGTTATAAAACATCATGTATTAGTCTATATCTTTGAGTGTTGACCACAAATATATTTTCTTTATGAAGTTATTTCCTATATCAAAATTATAATTTTTTCTTTGCTTTGTATGTTGGGCTGGAGCAATAGCACAGTGGGTAGGGCATTTGCCTTGCACACGGCCGACCCAGATTCTATTCCTCCGCCACTCTCGGAGAGCCTGGCAAGCTACTGAGAGTATCCCGCCCACATGGCAGAGCCTGGCAATCTACCCATGGCTTATTCAATATGCCAAAAACAGTAACAAGTCTTACAATGAAGACGTTACTGGTGCCTGCTCGAGCAAATCAATGAACAACAGGACGACAGTGCTACAGTGTTACAGTGCTTTGTATGTTAGATATTAAGGCTTCTTTAATTCAGTTACCGTCGTTTCATGGGCTGGAGCGATAGCACAGCGGTTGGGCTTTCACCTTTCATGCGGCCGACCCGTGTTCGAATCCTCCGCTCCTCTGGGAGAGCCCAGCAAGCTACCGAGAGTATCGAGCCAAGCCTGGCAAGCTACCTGTGCGTATTGGATATGCCAAAAACAGAAACAATAAGTCCCTCAATGAGAGACGTTACTGGTGCCCGCTCAAATCGATGAGCAACGGGATGACAGTGACAGTAACCATCGTTTCATATTTAAGAGTAAACCAAATATCTGTGCATTTTCTTTCTTTCACAATGTATAGTTCCATTAAATAGAAGCACATATTTAACTGCAGAAAGCAAGCAGTGGAAATAATTTTTGTTTTCTGAAAATTCCTTGAGGACATGGTAATGGAAAACTTACACAATATTTAACAAAGTCTGCATGCTTACACATGTTGTTCTCTTAGTCATTTGTATCCTTCTCAATGATTTCCTCACCTTTCCCCCCTCCTTTTCTTCCCCAACTACCAAACATACTTCAATTCATCTGTAGAGAGTTTCACTCATTCAGAT
This sequence comes from Sorex araneus, assembly GCF_027595985.1. Classification (NCBI taxonomy): domain Eukaryota; kingdom Metazoa; phylum Chordata; class Mammalia; order Eulipotyphla; family Soricidae; genus Sorex; species Sorex araneus. The sequence continues at coordinate 225,446,317 of NC_073313.1, read as the reverse complement.
TATCTAACAAATAAAGATTAATTTTCCTTCTTTAACTAATCACTTGATAAAAATGTATGATCTTGTTAACCATAATCTAAAATATCAGTGAAACTAATATATCTTTATGAAAAAAATTTATTTATAAAACTAAAACAATAATTTGGTAGATTTCCTTAATTCTTTGTTCTGCCCCTTTATTAGCATGCACATAAATTCCTCCAGCTTTCCCAAGATTTCTTATGCTTTATTTTTCATTATTCTTTCCTGAGTTGTATAATTTTATATTTAAGAAATGTCTAATAATTCTTTCCAGTACTCCACCATACACAATTATCATTGATGATGATTTTTCTACTATTTTCTTGCCATTTCATGTTTTAAGCAGTCAGTTTATAGTTTTTCATACTCTTGTTATTTACAAAAATGATAAATGCTATATGATTTATATCTAATTCTTAAACATTTGCATAAGCTAATAACTAACCATACTGGTGAGTAAGTACTATTTTTTAGCTTATCTTAAATACCAGCAGCTCCTGAACATTTTCCACTAAGAAAATTTAACAGGGAAAAGAACTGTGTTAATCGAAAATCTGCATAAAGAGAGTTCTGGAAGACACAGGGCATCAACATCTGTGCAGGACAAAGATAGTGTGCTAGGACTGCATCTGGTTGGGTTGAATTGTATGAGAACAGGAGTCCAACTTTCAAGTTGGCTGACACTATGATAAAAGGATTGACTTCTAATTTTGTTCTTTAGAAAATAAAAATGAGCTGGAATTCTGGACCACTTATCGTGAGTCATTACACAACAGTCACTTATCAGTGGTAATAGAAAATGGAGATGAAGAAATTCTCAGGAAATCTCTGTATCTCGTTTTAGGTATAATTTAAATGTCAATGATAAGAAATATTTAATCTAGTTCTTACTAAAGTCTTTTCTTTGGAACATTAATCCTGTTTTATGTTCTTTTCAAAAAGAAAAAAAATAGAAGAAGAAAAACCCTCAAGAGAAATGAGATTGGAAAATTCTGGGTTCAACAGAGTTTAAACCAGTTTCTCTATTGCAAGACAGCTAGAAGCTTTTAATACCCTAGTGTGCACTATGCATTTCTAAAGAGGAGGTATAATATGCAACATTTCTCTAAAGTATTGAGTTAAAGCAATATTTTCCCTAAAAAGATTTTAGAGAAGCCTTTTAGAGACCATACATTTGGAAAGTACCACTCAGATCAGAATCGGTAATAAATATAAAACATATTACCACATTAAATTTTCTTTATTTTTCTTGATAAACCTGTCAAAAGAAAAGTACAATTCCCAAGGGCAAATAAACATATGGGGAACAAATCAAAAGTCTCAGATAATCAGCCTGCAAATGCGTCAGAGTGAACCATAGTTTAGTAATAATTGGCATCCAGATTGTTCTGCAACTCTGCTATTTACAGGAAATGTAAATCTACACATGGCCCAACAAAACACCTTTTGAAAGTAAATAGCTACATTTCCTAAGCATGAACACAGCCTTCTCAATTTGCAAAGCTAAGGGTGCTCTCCACCAGCATCCAGTCTGTGGTGGCTGGGAAAAAGTCCAGCAGAACCATGGGTGAGCACTTCCCCACTCAAAGCAAGTGATCACATTGATTAGTAGCTGCTCTGTAGGAATTGGGAGACAGATGCCTTGTTCTAATTACAGTTTTAGCACCTTCCACTCCACATTTCCCTGCTGCTGAGGGTGCTGTGAAGTCTCTGCAGATGCTTATCATTATCAGTTAAACTCCATTTTGAATGCAAAGTAGTATTAGTACTTCACAGGAACTCAAAAGATTTGCTAAACTCTCTTGGCACAGCATGGACTTTACCTGAGTAATATCACTGTCACTGTCATCCCGTTGTTCACCGATTTGCTCGAGAGGGCACCAGTAAGGTTTCCATCATGAGACTTGTTATTACTGTTTTTGGCATATCGAATATGCCACGGGTAGCTTGCCAGGCTCTGCCTTGCGGGCGAGATACTCTCCGGAGCTTGCGGGGTTCTCTGAGAGGGCGGAGGAATTGATCCCAGGTCAACCCAATGCAAGGCAAATGCCCTACCCATTGTGCTATCGATCCAGACCTGAGTAATATACAAAGAGAAATTTGAATCCTCTGCTATCACTTAGAAGTTGAGGCATTCATCTGGGATTTCTATAGCAACATTTATTTCATACCACATCATGAAGAGAGCAAGGAATAATACTTGGACAGGCTATTCTTGACTGCTGCACTCAGTGAGCAAGAAGAAAAGTGAGCAAGAAAGAAAGCTGAGGAAGGTACCACAGTTACGGAAGAAGAGAGCACCATCATTCACGTAGAAAACTCACTTCTCAGAAAGCTTCTGTAGTATCTCCCCTGACCTGCTATTACCTACTGAGATGCACAATTATTTTAATGATTCTTTCACATTAAACTCTTGTGAGTGCTGATGTTGTTTCTAAATTAATTTTTTTCTATAGAAGCACTTTTTAAAAAAAATAGAAACCTTAAGCTACTCATCAACAAACCCGTGGCTTTTGTCTTTATATATGTTTGTATAGGTGAAAAAAATAGTTTTCCTAAAGTTTCAACTTTCTGGTGAAGATTTTCACATGAGTATTTAACTGGTATCTCAGTGCACGAAAACAGAACATTTTCATCTCCATCACTTGTGACCATCCTTTCAAATGTGAAGTTTATGTATCACATATATTTGAATAGAACTGAAGATTACAATTTATTTCATCAATATCTCTTCTCTATCATGGATCAAAATGGTACCATGACTGGTGTTATAGAGGGAAAAAAATTCACTCCAGATTCTATGTACTTACATTCCAATGGGTTATAACCCCAAAATAAATAAATAAATAATTCAACATATCTTAGGTCTAAATTAATTAATAAATTATGGGGCTAACTTAAGTCAACGAAAAGACTTTTAAGGTGAACAAATAAGATGGAAAAAAATAGGTTTTACAAATAGTAAATAAGCCATCTAGAAACAAAACAGACCAGGTTAGAAAGAAAATTAGATGAGTGAAATCAGACCATAAAATGCAATTGTTCTCAATCTGGTTACTCTTTATAGTTACCTAACAAACCATGTTCAAAATTCTATCTTAATTCACTGCTTGACTTGCTAGCTCAAAATCTCTGAGTATGAGATCCAGATACTGGTATTTATAAATTTCCTAGGTGACTTAGATGCAGCCTTTGTCGTAAATCATGAAAAATCTGAGCTTGTTGACTAATGTAATGACATAATCTTATTCTAAAAAGTTTTTTTTTATCAGAGAAGTGAGTGATTATTCCTACATTATTAAAATATAACTCTGGCTGATTTGTAGAAAATAAATTGTAGATTAGAGTGACAGAACATAAGGACGGAGGCTTCTTGCAAGATCTGGAAAGATTCAACTAAAAGAATATGATAGCATAGAACAGAGTGATAGAGTGGAGGTGGCGAGAAGTGGTAGAATTCTGAATAGGATTTGGAAGAGTCAGGATTTTTAAGTGCTTTAAATGTGTGTGCAAAATAAAAGAATTCAATTACAACACCAAGTTTTTGATCTGAGGCTAAAATAACTACTATAATTGAGTGGAAAAGAATGTGAGTGAAAGCATAGATGGAACCTTGGGGGCTGCATTTGAATTTGCAAAATCTCTTGTGTATATGTAATAGATATAGAAAATAATAAATGTATCCAAATATGTGAAGTAAATTGACTCAGAACTAAGAAGTTCATGGCAGAAATCTAAGCTTGGATACATACATGTGGAAATCCCCCTCAAATAACAGCATTAAAGTCTAAAATCTATATGAAAGTAATTAGGGAGTTAGAAATGGTGACCAAAATAATCTTTATAGAACTATATAGGCAAAGACAACTAATAGAATTAGTCCAAATGGAAATCCAAGGAGAATTGTAAAGTTTTTTTTTTTGCAATTTGTGCAATAGTGGATAACAGAGAAATGGACTTACAATGAGGAAAAATAGGACTTAATGAAAAATATGTGATATTACATTATTACAAAGATTTCAACATATAATTTGTGCATAATTCAAACCAAGGTTAATTAAACAAATTATTGGGTAATATACTATCTCCTGCAGAGATACCTAGAAAAAAAAATCAGATTTAATGATAAAGAAAGGGATCAAACTTTACTAAGACCACCAATAATCTATCCACCATACATCAGCCAAATAAGACGGGAGTCAATCTTTAGGAGGGTGATAAGATGTTGTGGTAGAATTATTTGTAATTTTATTTTTTGACTTCATATTCCCAATTTTAATACTGTGTCAAAATTCCCATTTTATAATGTTCAGTGCATGTACTTTATTTGTGGAATCTTGCTTTTTTTCTGCCAAAGTACATCATTTCTCCCTCAACATTTTAAGACATAAATATGTCATATTTTACTGAGTGGACTGGAGTGATAGGGGTCCACTCAGCGGGTAGGGGTTTTCCTTGCACACTGCAGACACGGGTTCAATTCCTCTGTCTTTTTCAGAGAGCCCAGCAAGCTACGGAGAGTATCCTGCCCGCATGGCAGAGCCTGGCAAGCTACCTGTGGCAAATTCTACATGCCAAAAACAGTAGCAAGTCTGACAATGGAGACGTTACTGGTGCCTGCTCCAGCAAATCGATGAACAATGAGACTACAGTGTTACAGAGCTAGATTTTAGTGAGTTTATAAATAATAATTTCTCAAAATTAGATGATATATGGTGGAAAATATCCTGTATGCATTTACTCCAGGAAAATCATGAGTCAGATGTGATGTGTTTTCTTTCCTAATCTAAGAAACCACATAAGCATTTTGTCATGTAGCTCCAGTTTTATAAGAAAGATTTAGTCCTTTGATTACAATGGATTTCAAATCAATGTAATGCAAATAAATGATTAAAGAATAATTTCTTCTGCTTTAACAACTGCTGCTGATTACATAACTGTCAAAGAATCCTCAAAAAATATCAGGATGGGACTGTCCCTAAATAAAGAAGACCAAATTTTGTTCACAAAATAATGAAAATAAAATTTACTGAACTACCGATGATATGTGATATCAATTTATAGAACATTTATATTTTGATATAAAAAATTATACAATGTCTAATATAGTAATTAGATAGCTTGCATATAAAACAATTTTTAGAAAATCAAACAATACATTTTTTGCCCATCATTCTATTTTGAAGGAAAGCTTTTAAATGCAGCCATGGCATTTAATTATTCATTTGAGAGAATAATTAAACATTATATATTGATTGGGTGAACCTGAATTTTCAGTTGGTATTATCGTCATAGAAGTTAAAAAAAATATATAGTCCTGTCTTGTTTTTGCTTGCTTGTTTGTTTGTTTGTTTCCTTTCCCTCTCTCCTCGATTCTTCTGTTGGTGAGGTGATAGCCTCGCCCATACCTGGTCATTGTGCTTTTGTGTGCTTGGGGCTCACACACCTTAACTGTGGGGCTCATACACCTTTTTTTTGGGTGTGCTGCTTGCCAGGGTCACACAGTTTGTTCTTGCCTGTGATCATACTTGGTTCAAGAGGTGGTACTGGGACTTGGATTCTAGGCCTCCTGCTTCCTTCCATGCCCAAGCACCTTCCACAGCCACCCCTCGAAATATGTTCTTTGTAATCTCAAATTCTCAGTGTAGAGTTTAAGGGTGCCAGGTTTTGGGGATTGGATAATAGGATATGGTATGCCTTCCTTGGACTGGAGCGATAGCACAGCAGGTAGGGCGTTTGCCTGGCACTTGGCCAACCTGGGTTTGATTCCTCCCTCTCTCTCGGAGAGCCCGGCAAGCTACCGGGAGTGTCCCGCCCACACAGCAGAACCACCTGGCAAGCTCCCTGTGGCATATTTGATATGCCCAAAACAGTAACAACAAGTCTCACAATGGAGATGTTACTGGTGCCCTCTTGATGACAGCAATGCTCAAAGATCACTCTGACAGTGCTCAGGGATAATATGGACTTCCAGTGATCCAACCAGAGTCAGCTACATGCAAGAGAAGTGCCCTTATTCCTGTATTGTAACTTTGGTCTAATTTTTATAGTGTGCTGTATTAAGGAAGTACATTTAAGAAGTCCATATAGAGATCTGTCTTCAATAATTTATAGCAACAACACATACATACAAAAAAAATGCGACATCAGGATAATACAAACTTAATTGAAATTTTACTTGATAAATTTATGTAAGACATATTTTGCTTGTTAAAAATTACCGCAAACTGGGACAGGAACTATAGAACAGAGTAGGGTACTTGTGCTGCACATGGAAGACCTGGGTTCAGTGCTCATCACCCCATATGGTTCCTGGAGCCTGCCAGCAGTGATCCTGAATGCAGAGTCAAGACGTGCAGGCACATTTTTCCCATTTCTAGCACAAATAGCTAATTCAACACCAATCCATGTTCAGTAAATATGACTGAGTGCATAACATACACATAATGCGTTCTTGTTTGTTTATTTTTTTGTTTTGTTTTGTTTTTTACTTACATGCATTAGTCTATACTCTTTTGTTAGAACATATTTCCCAAAGGCTGAAAAAAATCTTACTGTTAATTGGGAAAGCAGAATTTCCTTATCCTTCTCATCTTTTCATCTGGAATTATTCCTAGCTGCACATCTTTCAAGCTCAGTTCTCTAGCCTTCCTACAGATTCTTTAAGCTGCCCAATATCTATCTATCTATCCATCCATCTATCTATCTATCTATCTATCTATCTATCTATCTATCTATCTATCTATCTATCTATCTATCTGTCTGTCTGTCTGTCTGTCTGACTATCTGTCTGTCTGTCTGACTGTCTATCTATCTATCTATCTATCTATCTATCTATCTATCTATCTATCTATCTATCTATCTATCTATCAATATATTTCCATATGCTTTAGCAAGTTAGCAAGTGCCTTTTTCCTTTCCAAATTTGTCAGAGGCCATTTTTATCCTGTAAAGCCAAGAATCCTGACATTATATCCCTGTGCTCCTTGGGTCCCAGAGGAGATTTTATCACACGGACATCACTAGACTTAACAGCAGGGCCCCTGCCTCCTCTTTATTGGACTTTGTTCCCTTAGGGCAGAGGAAAGCATTTTGGGAGAGACTTGGAATAAATTGTGAATCTGCTGCTAATAATACTTTGTACTTTTCTTGCAAAATTTTTGTTCCCCACAGAGCTCAAAATGTTTTACAAACCCAGCATTTTGTTCTGTGGCTATTATTCCCAAGGATATTATACTTGAGGAGAATATGTATTTCTAGAAATTGCCAATGAATTGTTACATGTGAATAGAAACTGAAGAAAAGCTTCCTTCTGACCCACAGCTAAAAGAACATTCTTTCACCGGTTCAATGGTATTAATAATCATGGGAGTGATATTTTAATACTTCACATATGCGTTGTAGAAGAAAAAACTCTAGAATTAATCTTTTAGGTACTTCAACCATTTGGACTATTCAAGAGAAACTAAAACATTTTTTTCTCTATGTGCATTGTTTAAAGGATTTGTCTTATTATTATGTATTGATTGTCAGAATTATTTCAATTTTCACTCTTTCCAAAAATCTAGTATCATAATATGCAACAAAAATGGCTGTATCTTTTTTCTCTATACTTTTGGAAATACATATAATTTAATTAAAGAAAAATAGGGTAAAATCATATAAATGTGAACTGAATAATTTGAGGCATTTAAAAGCTAAAGTAGAAATTTAATGTTTGCATCTTTCTCCAATCATCATTTTCCAAATCCTCACATTCAATCGTGTTATCTGTCAGAATGTGTCTAAGTAACTGAGAAACACTATTTTTACCACATCCTTAGGTGCTCAGGGCTTACTCCTGCTTCTTTGTTCAGAGAACATACCTGGAAGTTCTGGGGGACTACATATGGTGCTTGAGATCAAACTGGTGCCAGCCACATGTAAGTAACTCACCCTAACCTCTACTCTATCTCCAGTCCTACTAAGAAATAATTGATGAACTATTTCTACAGGAAGAAATATCCTCCACCCCAAACAAACAAACTGGAACGATAATGTATTGGATAGAGCGCTTGCTTGGAACACAGCTGACCAGGGTTCTATCTCTGGCATCAAATATTGTCCCATGAGACATGCTAGGAGTGATCCCTTTGCTCAGAGCCTGAAGTAAGTCCTGATCACTGCCATGTGTAAAACATACATACATATATATGCATGTATGTATATCCATATGTGCATATATATGTGTGTATACACACACACATATATATGTATATATATATACATATATATATATATATACACTTGTAACTGGACCACATTAACACTTCCTGGTAATTACCCTCTAGTGAAGTCCCATCCACATGGTAGTAAGGAAAGCTTGTATGACCAATAACATTAAAAGTCTCCCATTTATGGGTCTAGGTTATAAAAATGCAATTGACATCTCAATTGAAGATCTGTCTCTTTTAATCTGTCTCTCACTCTTTCTCTCTTTCTCTGTCTTTCTTGTTATAAAAATCCATTTACTAAGGAACTGACAACAGTTCTGATGAGCAGGAATCACACAACTGAAAAACAGATCTGCCAACAACCACAAGAGTTTGCCTAGTCTTAAGCTGACTACAGGGCCACTTCATAGCTTGTCTACAACCTTGTAACGAGAACCACGCAGCAAACTGCTTCTGGATTCCTACCCGGAAAACCTGTATATAAGAATAGATTCTTGTAGGAAGTTTCTAAATTTTTCAGTAATTTTTTCCATAGCAGCAAAGAGTTAATATTATTTCAAAACACTAATATAATAGAAAAATTTTGTTGTAAAAAATTATCTAGGTATACATATGGTTTGCATACTACTTCAAAAGAGAGATGCCAAGTTGAGATAAATCCATTTCTTGTAGAAATTTACAGCCTGAAAATTTCTACAAAGCATTTAGGACATATATGAATCATATTCTTTAGCCAATGTCATCATATTATAAACCAGAAGATATCAAGTTTCTTCGTAGGACAAAATATTTATTGTGAATGTTTTTCTTCCTTATCATTTATTTGCTTTAACTTTTTTCTAAACAGCATAGTATATATCTTTATCCTCAATTTCATTAATGTCCCTCAATTGTCTATTTAAAGAAAATTTTATTATAGTATTCCTCTTTCCCCCAGTCTTTAGAAGTTTCTATGTTTTTGAAACCTTAAAATATGTGAAGCTTAAGGAATAATGGTTGCTTTAGTCTAAATAAATTGTTATGTTTATATAATTTTGTTTTATGACAAACTCCTGGTATATAAAAATATTAAATCAGTTAAGCTATTCTGATGTACATATATACATATATATGTATATATATATAGCCCACCTTTAAATATTTTATTGTTAAGGAATAAAATTTCCAAATAATGTTCTGTTTGAACTTTGTTTTCTTGGCCAGGGTTATTTTATTTGTTTTTTGTTTTGAGGTTTTTGTTTTGTTTTGTTTTTCTTTTCAGGTCACACCCGGCAATACACAGGGGTTACTCCTGGCTCATGCACTCATTGTGGTGCTCGGGAGACCATATGGGAAGCTGGGAATCTAACCCAGATTGGCCATGTGCAAGGCAAACGTCCTACCCTCTGTGCTATTGTTCCAGCTTATTTTCTTTGGGATTAAACCCAAGCCTCAGATATGCAATGCATGCATTATTTCCCACCCCTTGGATACAAGGTTAAAATGGGCTCTCATATTGCTTCCTGGTCATGATTCTTATTTGGAAATAGGTGAGCCAATGTGAATGACTAATTCCATCTGCCATAAATGCATGGAATCAGTAAAAAGCTGCCTATTTTGTACATGTTATGTACAAAATAGGCAGCTTTTTAATATTTTTTAATTATTTAAAAAATATTAAAAATTTTTAAATATTTAAAAATATTTAATATTTTGTATAGGAGAATATTCTTTGTGATAGCTACATTCTGTAGTTCAATACCAAGCTCTTGAGTATATAAGAGATGTTACCAAGAAAATAAAGCTCTGAGTTCACTATATTGAAGTTTCTCATTTTCAGTGACTCATACTATCTCTAACTGTAGCTTTGCATTTTGTCCAAATTTGAACAGATAATATATGACTCATTGACAGATAATGTCAAAATGTCCTTAAGATAGCAGAGGTATGAGAAACAAACATCTGGGAACTAAGTTGTAAAAAACTAATTTTAGAGTTAAGATGCAATGCCAGTGTCCATTTCCATCTGTAGATCTCTCCGGCAAAATGTTCACTTGTCCTTGAAGTAGAGAGAATAAGTATATTTTGTCATGGTGAAAATAATAGCTTAGAATGTTAGCAGTCTCAACATGCAACACAGAACTCATACACTCCCTTATAGACAAAGTTGGATTATAATGTTTTATCATGTTGCTTTAATGCATGTAACTTATAGTATTTTTATTTATAAACATATGAATAAAAAAGACAATTTTCAGAGAAAATATAGGATAGACTTGACCATATAAATATGCAACTTCTTATAAAAATCAATTGTTATTTTTTATTTTAACTTAAGTTAATATATAGACTTTTATCATGAATGGGTGCTGGATCTTGTCGAATGCTTTCTCTGCATCTATTGATATGATCATATGGTTTTTATCTTTACTTTTGTTGATATGCTGGATATGTTGATTGATTTCCGAATGTTAACCCATCCTTGCATCCCCGGGATGAATCCCACTTGGTCATGGTGTATGATCTTTTTGATGAGTTGTTGGATTCTATTTGCTAGTATTTTGTTGAAGATCTTCGCATCCGTGTTCATCAAGGATATTGGTCTATAGTTTTCTTTGTTAGTGGTGTCTTTGTTTGCTTTTGGTATTAGGGAGATATGTGCCTCGTAGAAACTGTTCGGAAGGGTTCCTGTCTTTTCAATTTCCTGGAAAAGCTTGAGGAGAACTGGCAACAAGTCTTCTTTAAATGTTTGGAAGAATTCGCCAGTGAATCCGTCTGGACCTGGGCTTTTGTTTTTGGGGAGACTGTTGATTACAGTTTTGATTTCCCTGATATTTATGGGCCTATTCAGGTATTTCAAGTCTTCTTGGTTCAGTCTTGGGAGATAGTAGGAATCAAGGAATTCGTCCATTTCTTTTAGGTTCTCTTGTTTCGTGGCATACAGATTTTCAAAGTAGTCTCTGATGATCTTTTGAATCTCCTTGGTTTCTGTTGTGATGTCCCCCTTTTCATTTCTGATTCGGTTTATTAGGGTTTTCTCTCTTTCTTTCTTTGTGAGTCTTGCTAGCGGTTTATCAATCTTGTTTATTTTCTCGAAGAACCAGCTCTTGGCAAGCATTATCATCAATGGAGAAAGACTAAGGGCCTTTCCCCTAAGATCGGGGACAAGACAAGGATGCCCACTCTCACCACTTCTCTTTAATATAGTACTGGAAGTATTACCAATAGCCATCAGGCAAGAAAAAGATATTAAGGGGATTCAGATCGGAAAGGAAGAAATCAAGCTCTCACTATTTGCAGATGATATGATATTATACCTAGAGAAGCCTAAAAGCTCTAGTAAGAAACTCTTAGAAACAATTGACCTGTACAGTAAAGTTGCAGGCTATAAAATCAATACCCAAAAATCCATGGCCTTCCTATATGCAAACAATGAGACAGAGGAAAGGGACATGAAAAAAGCAATCCCATTCACAATCGTACCTGAGAAAATCAAATACCTCGGAATCAGATTAACTAAAGAAGTAAAGGACCTATACAAAGAAAACTATAAAACTCTACTCCATAAAATAAAAGAGGACATGAGGAAATGGAAACATATCCCCTGCTCATGGATAGGGAGAATCAACATTGTCAAAATGGCAATACTCCCCAAAGAATTATACAGATTCAACACGATCCCTATAAGGATACCCATGTCATTCTTCAAAGAAATGGATCAAGCAATCCTGAAATTTGTATGGAACAATAAACGCCCACCGATAGCTAAAACAATTCTTGGGAAAAAGATGATGGGAGGCATCAACCTCCCCAACCTTAAACTCTACTACAAAGCGGTAACAATTAAAACAGCATGGTACTGGAACAAAGGCAGAACCGCAGACCAATGGAACAGGGTGGAATATCCCCACACACAACCTCAAATGTATGAACATCTAATCCTTGATAAGGGAGCAAGAGATGTGAAGTGGAGCAAGGAAAGCCTCTTTAACAAATGGTGCTGGCACAACTGGACAACCACATGCAAAAAAATGGGCTTAGACCTTGACCTGACACCATGCACAAAAGTCAGATCAAAATGGATTAAAGATCTCAACATCAGGCCACAAACCATAAGGTTCATTGAAGACAAGGTCGGCAAAACCCTCCACGATATTGAAGATAAAGGTATCTTCAAAGATGACACGGAACTAAGCAATCTAGTAAAAACAGAGATCAACAAATGGGACTACATCAAACTAAAAAGCTTCTGCACCGCAAAAGATGCAGTGACCAGAATCCAAAGACTATCCACAGAATGGGAAAGGATATTTACACAATACCCATTAGATAAGGGGTTGATATCAATGGTATATAAATCACTGGTTGAACTCTACAAGAAGAAAACATCCAACCCCATAAAAAAATGGGGTGAAGAATTGAACAGAAACTTTACCAAGGAAGAGATACGAATGGCCGAAAGGCACATGAAAAAGTGCTGTACATCACTAATCATCAGAGAGATGCAGATCAAAACAACCATGAGATACCACCTCACACCACAGAGGCTAGCACACATCCAAAAGAACAAAAGCAACCTCTGTTGGAGAGGATGTGGGGAGAAAGGGACCCTTCTACACTGCTGGTGGAATGCTGACTAGTTCAGCCCTTTTGGAAAACAATATGGATGATTCTCAAAAAATTAGAGGTTGAAATCCCATTTGACCCAGCAATACCACTGCTGGGAATATATCCCAAAAAAGCCAAAAAGTATAGTCGAAATGACATCTGGACTTATATGTTCACCGCAGCACTGTTTACAATAGCCAGAATCTGGAAAAAACCCGAGTGCCCTAGAACAGATAACTGGTTGAAGAAACTCTGGTACATCTATACAATGGAATACTACGCAGCTGTTAGAAAAAAATGAGGTCATGACGTTTGCATATAAGTGGATCAGCATGGAAAGTATCATGCTAAGTGAAATGAGTCAGAAAGAGAGAGACAGACATAGAAAGATTGCACTCATCTGTGGAGCATAGAAAAATAGACTATGAGACTAAAACCCAAGATTAGTAGAAATAAGTACCAGGAGATTGTCCCCATGGCTTGGAGGCTGGTCTCTCATTCTGGGCAACTCAGAGAAGGGAACACTATGTAAAATGTGGTCGGAGGTCATGCGGGGGAAGGGTGATGCGTGCCGAATATAGACTAGAGACTGAACACAATGGCCACTGAACACCTTTATTGCAAACCACAACACCTAATCAGAGAGAGAGAGATCAAAAGGGAATACCCTGCCATAGTGGCAGTGTGGGGTGGGGGGAGACGGGACTGGGGAGGGCGTGAGAGATGCTGGGTTTACTGGTGGTAGGGAATGGGCACTGGTGAAGGGATGGGTTCTTTAACTTTGTATGGGGAAAACACGAGCACAAAAATGTATAAAACTAACTGTACCCTCACGTTGATTCACTAATTAAAAATAAATAATTAAAAAAAAACTTATAGATTACCCAAATTGATGCAGTCTGTTTATTTTAGTTGTTTATTTACCTTGGAGGACCTCCAAAGCAGTACTGGGGAAAGATCCTAGAAGCTTTGTTTTTCAATATTGCAGTGCCAGGGATTACCCAGGACACTCTCTAGTGCTCAAGGGACTGTGTGATGTCACGAATCAAGTCCAGGCCAGAAACTTGCTAAGGATACTCACCTTAACCCATATATTATGTCTTGGACACCACTCCTTAGACTTTATAAAAACCTGATATTAATTTTCTTATCTCATTATTCTTAATTACATTATATTAATAATCACATTCATTAATATATTTAATATAATTGATTAGTGAATTAATGTCACTGTCACTGTCATCCCATTGCTCATCAATTTGCTTGAGGGGGCACCAGTAACATCTTCATTGTGAGAATTGCTGTTACTGTTTTTGGCATATGGAATACGCCATGGTTAGCTTACCAGGCTCTGCCTTGCAGGCAAGGTACTCTCGATAGCTTGCCGGGCTGTCCGAAAGAGGCAGAGGAATCGAATCCAGGTCAGCCGCATGCAAGGCAAACGCCCTACCGTTGTGCTATCACTCCAGTCCAAAAGTGAATTAATAATTATGTTAATATGATAATTATATTATAATCATTTATTATTGATTAACCCATATTGAAGCATATTTTTAAATTTAATGAGTGTCAAAATAGCAAAAAAAGTGATACTAATTAGCAAAGAAGTTATTCCAATTTTTTGTTATTTGATTCTTAGGTCATACCCAGCACTGCTTAGAGGTGACTCCCAGTTCTGTGCTCAGGAATTACTCCTGGAAGTTCTTAGATCACAATAGGGAATGTCAGGGATCAAACCCAGATCACGTAAGCTCCTCACCCACTCTACTATCTCTTAAGCTCAGAGTTGTTCTGATTTTTGAAATTTTGTTTTATGATACCAATTAACAAAAACAGTCTAATGAATGCCAACATATCCTACCACATTATATTTATGTATTCTTTCAAATATCTTGAAAGAATGTTTGTTAATGATTATGTGCCACACTTGATTATTCTCATGGCTTATTCCTGGCACTCCTGCATCAATACTGAAGGGATTCAGAAAAACATATGTGGTATTAGGATTTTGCTTAGAGAAATATAAATGCCCTACACACTGTACTATTGTTCTGACTCCTTTCAAGAACCTTGTACCATCAACTAAACACAAAGCACTGCTGTGTCTTTAGTACGGATTACTTCAAGGAAATGTCAATATTTTTTATTGTTTTCTCTAGAATTTTCCCTTTGCTGTCGTAGTTGCCACTGTACGTGCATATTTATGCTAGTTTTATGTATGTGTGCTATTTTTAATTACCAAGATATCATAAAACTTCATCTTCTGTAGTGTTCTTGCAATGCCAACTTCAGTCTCATTTCAATAAAGTGAATTCTACTAGCATTCCTAAAATTCAAATATCTGCTTTCCCCCAGAGCCCTTCCTTAATTTACACTAAGAACTGGTTAAATTTAACATCCACTATGCACCAGATACTGTCTTATTGCTCCAGGTACTGGATTTAATTATGTATGTAATGGTTCCAAGGGAGTATCTTACTAAAGGGAGGAAATAACAATTATGAAAATAACTAAAGGATGGTATAATATTTGCCAAAGTTGAATCAGATTGATAAGGAAGACTATCTTTTCCTTGGAAAGCCAGAAGATTTCACCAAAGAAATAATTCATGAACTTGACTTCAAAGAATTTTTCCAAAGTAATTGAAAACTAAAGGAGAAAGCATAATCCAAAATTTTAAAAGAGATATTAAATATTTAGAAGCTAAGTATGAAAGATAATCCAGTTTCTAAAATGTACGCATGAGTGGAGTGATGGAAAGAACAAATAAAACACTTAAAATGTTTTTCCGTGATGAATTCTAAGGAGTCTAAATATATAAAGGTCTAGATATTACTCTTCAGATGATGAAAAACTGCAGCAGTTTTCAAAAGTTTTCATCTTTCAAATATGAATAAATTTCAGAGAAGTTTTTGAGAGGAGAAGGAAAGGTATGAGAACTGGGTAAGTTTCGGTATAGGTGTTGGTAGTGATGCTTTCAAAATAATAAGATGTATTATCAAGGAATATCTTAATGAGAGGAGAAACATAGGAAGAAATATGAAAAAGACAAATGCATAAAATGAATAATAAAAAATAAAATTTAAGAGGAGACAAGATAAACTCTCTCCATATATTAATTTGTCTATATCACTTGTCTCTGCTCTAGGATGCTCTAGTATGCTTTTTTATATTAAATTTAAATTATATATATGCACATGGACACATGCATGCTTATATACAGATATATATCATCTTTATTTTAAATCTATAATTTTTGCATATCTGATATACTTAATTCCTTAAATTATTTGATCTTTAATTGTATGTTAAGTTTTAATCTTATTGTCTTTATGGCTCCCTCCAATATGTGCTTGGTATTTTCAATGATCTTTAAAGTCTTACATTTAAATTTCATGATTTTAATCATTTATCCTATTAAATTATAATTTTATATTCAACATCTCAATTTACCATCATAATAAAAATGATACCTTCATTGTCTGCTTAGGCATGTTCTTCAAGCCCATGCTCTCCCTTGATCACATATTTCTCTCTGCTATTGCCCATTCTACAAAAGCCCATGTTCTCTCTTTAACATATTCTCTTTTCCTCCACTCACATCTTCCCAAGTAAATTGTGTTGAATAAGAAGCTATTCTACTTCGTATTCAGAGCATAACAGCGGTAGGGAACTTCCCTTGCACACAGTCAACCTGGGTTCCATTCCAGCCCACCATTCAATACCCTCAGTCCACAAGGAGTGATGCCTTAGTGCAGTCAGGAGTAAGCCCTGAGCACTGCCTGAAAACAAAACAAAAGCAAATATAATCCTATATCACTTCTAAAAATATAAAAGTAAAGTAAAATGAAGAAAGTGAGCATAATGTTGCTTTCTTTCTTTGAGTAGTCAACTTAAAATATCACAGTAGTATTTTTATAGACAACTGATCAAAAATTAATTTCAATTAAATTTTCTTCTGGATGTGCCTGAAATTTTTATGGTTGTACTTTCTTTCTTAGGACTAAAATGATTTATCTAGGATATGTTTTTGTCTTGGTCATTGCCAGAAGCTGTGTTTATTTTATCTCCTTCTGACTTTTAAAAGATGATTTCTTACTAGGGAATATTTTATTGATTACTGGCTAGATAATTAGTCATGAAACTGTTTCCTCTGTATGTATGCATCTGCATTCCTAAGGCCAGTTAGAAAACATAGCTTCAGATCTTCAGTTATTAGAGGCAGCTAACACTTTGGGGAAAAAATAATTGTCTTCTTACACTTCTTTTATCACTAAACTATTAATTCTGTTGTCACTCAATCTTTATTGATAAACGTGATGATACTACCATAATGGGCATTTTTGTCTTTAACTGTGGCTATGTGAAAGAAACAAGTTTTCCTTTCAAGGGAACAATTAGAGAAACACATGAAATCTTAATTTCTCAATGTGCTCGCTAGCAAAGGAGGACATCTGTCTGTAAGTCGACCAACACGCAATCAAATTAACATTCTGAGAGTATCACTGGTGATTTCTGTCTTCTTCCTAACATAAACTATATTTTTAATTCCTTATAGTTTATAATACAATCATTTTACTAAGAAACCCAGCCAGGGATTTCATCCATAAAGAAAATAGTAGCCATAATAAATTTGAAAAATGACTGTTTTTATTTTTCTCAAAGGTCTGGACAGGAATGGCATAGCAAAGGAGAACAATTATGCTAAAACTTACATACCATTTCCTCTAGAGGAAACAGACTATGATGATGCTATGTAAGTCTGTCCATCTTGAAGGAAGAAAGGGGCACGATAAATCCTTTTAACAAGAGTGATACTGTCAGGCTCAACAATTCTTTGTGTTGTCCTAGAATATTTCTGGTATAAAACTATCTCTATATGAGACCACACAGTAAACATGAGGCTAGTATCTGAAGAATGAAAGAAAGAAATAGGAATACAATAAGTAGAAGAAACACATCTATAATTTCACACTGAAAAGGTTTATTTTTTTCTAAATAATAAGGAATGATTCCATTGTTCAGTTATGAGTAAATAGGAAATATTATGAAATAACTATACAGATGACAATGATTTTATTAGATAATATTTGAACTATAATAAATTGTGTGTATGTGTGTACATGCAACACAGATATATTCTGGAAAACAAGTGATTTATTTATAAAGAAAATGTTATACGACAACCTCTGTAGTTTAGTTTTTGGTTAACATACATATCTATATTTTGCAGATCGTGTGCAGTTCATTGTCTTTCATCATTTATTATTCAAACATAAAAAGAACAATGTTGTGCTTTGTGGTAATTTGCAAACCTTTGCAATCTGGAGGAGACAGAGCTCAACTATTAAGGTAAATGCCTTTTATTCAACAAATCTTTGCTCATTCCCTAACACTACACAGTGCAATAAGCACTACCAAGTATAGCTTTAGGGGCTTCCAATCTCTGCCTGGATGTCCCACACAATCCACGGAATCACAGGACCCAAGTTGCTTAGTATCCTTGGACTTTAATATTGAATGACTGGTCAGGTTGGCTGAAAATCACCAGAGTAACTTGGGGTTCCCTCGCAAGAAAAAAAAATGAGTATGCAATAAAGACCTTCTAATCTACGTTTCCAGTACACTTTGCAGGAAAGTAAGGTTCTAATATTCTATATTTTTTACAGAACTCTTCTATGTAGTTAGAGGGTATTTTAAGTTTACTGATATCAAGTTAATAATGCTTTTGACATGAAAATGTTTGGTTTTAGGAATACAATGGTAAATAGATTATTCCAATAAAAATGATTACAATTAATCAAATTTTATATTGACATAGAATTTTGATACATTTATTTTAAAATCTTATTTAAATGCCATGGTTTACAAAGTTGTTTATAATACATTTTGGGGCATTCAGTGTTCCAACACCAATCCTACCACTAGTGTGATCTTTCCTCTTCAATGCCAGTTTCCCACCCACCCTGCAAGCCTGCCCCCTTAGTAAGCACAAAATAATTCTAAGATGTATGAGCATTAAAATTTAAAGTAAAGGAGAAAGGTTGAAAATTTTACATTAACATAATTTTGATAGACCTTATCTTAACACATACATCTGAAAAACTTAAACCTTATTTTAGATCATCTTATATCATGAACCCCCAAATCAAAGCGAGCACTGCAGGGGCTGGAGGGATAGCACAGAGGGTAGGGCGTTTTCCTTGCACTCACTGACCCAGTTCAATTCCCGGCATCCCATATGGTCCCCTGAACACCGCCAGGAGTGACTCCTGAGTGAATTAACCCCTGTGCTTCACAGGGTGTGACCCAAAAAGCAAAAGAAAAGAAAGAAAAGTGAGCACTCCATCTTAAGAGACTGTCTTCCACTACTAAAGAAGTGTTTACTGAAATATTAACTGAAACTGGAGGAAAACTGACTTCTATATAACAGCATTATTTCCCAAGAGGAAAATGTACAGCACTAAGAATATATTTGGAATTTGTTACTTACTGTAAAAAATTTGACTTTAGATGTGGTAATGTGTAGACATAATGTTAACTCCAGTATATGGAGATTTGTGCCAAGATACTTTCACATTTACATTACTTTCCACAGAACCATCCCAGCAGTATTGCACATGTTTGGCATACACCAGGCCTTAATCTTGGTTCCAGCCACAGTGTGGCCTCTGGAGCATCACTTGGGAAAGAGGATACAGAGTGACAGTGCAGAGTCGAGGGTGTTTGCCTTACCTGTAGCTGACACCAGTTTGATCGCCAACATCCGAGTATCCCAGTATGGATGGGTGTGATACAAGACACTCCCCCGCACTCTCTCTCTCTCTCTCTCTCTCTCTCTCTCTCTCTCTCTCTCTCTCTCTCTCTCTCTCTCTCTCTCTCTCTCGCACACACACACACACACACACACACACATCAACCAGCACCACCTGAAGGATCATTTTTAGAAACAAACAAAAACAATCACATGCATTTTTATTACTTTTTTTTCAAGTGAATTTCAAGTCAGGATCTCAATAAAAGAAGAAAAAAACAAAGAGACACACAAGACTATAGTATGTCCGCAGTTAAAGATTTGAGTTTCTCAGAGTGGAACTGTGGAAAATACAGAATAAAGATAGGAAAGTAAAATACATTTATTTTATCGTTCATGTGTATACAATATTAGAAAATAAACCAACATCTCTTCAGTGTTGACCCAAATATAAAAGATAGACAATACCATGCTTTTCTCCCTTAGACAATCACAATTTCCATTCCCTTGGAGAATGAACAACTGTTTTCTGCTATAACATCTCATTCCAAACCACCAAATACAATATTAGTCAACATCAGAGGCAATATATATATCAGAGGCAATATATATGTATATATACATATACATACATACACACTCATATACATATGTTTATATATGTACTACTTGAGTTACATTTAGTCTCATAGGACTTGGTTTTTAACTTAAGAAACTCACTGATGAAATTGACATAAAATTTAACAACAATATCATGTTTACATACTTTCACATTTGTGTTCAAAAGTATTGCCATTGATTACATCAGCAGAAGACAAAGCAGCATTATAACATTTCTCAAATAATACCTGTGGTATGAACCACTATTAAATTGTAATGCAATTCACATGTGAGGAAGTGGAAATTTAAAAATATTAAGCACCTTCCATGAATATTTGGGAGGATGAATAGTATAAGAAAAATAACTGAGTTATTATGGAGCTATTAATAACAGTACTAAATATAAGCATATAATTTTTAAGTATTTAGGGAATTCCAGCAAAATTAAAATATCAAGAACAGTGGCCAGTGTGATTGTACATGGGTAGGGTGCTTGCCTTGTATGAAGTTAACCAGAGTTTGATCCGCATCATCCTGTATGCTTCCCTGAGCCTGTTAGGAGTGACCTCTGAGTAAAGAGCCAGGAGTAAGTCCTGAGCACTGCGGCATATGGCCCCAAATCATATATATATGTATATACATAAATATATCTGTATATATGAGAAGAATGAGTTAAATATTGACATATCAAAAAAGGAAGAAAACATGGTGTCAGCAATTCCAACCAAGGAAAGATAATACAACATATTACATGTTCAGCATTTTCTTTAATTTGTTCAATGTATTCAAATTTCAGATAATAAAAATATTCTTTTCTACAGGAGTGAATGTAAAGTAAAATTGTGAACAAAGAATGACAAAGAGTAAAGTGAACGATAAGGAATGGATTTGCTACATGGAAAACAATCTTTTACTTGATCACCTTGAAATTGCAAAGCTCTTCATGACTGGGTTTTAGGAATACAGTGTTTCAGCACTGATTTCCTTCACCAGTGTCCACTTTTCTCCACCAGTTTCCCTCTTCTTCCATTTGTTTCCCACTCACCAGTCTGTTTCTATGAGAGGTGCTTTTGAAAAAAATATTCATAAGCTTTTGCTCTATGGTTTGTAGAACTATAACTGATAGTTTAATGCATAACACTTTACCACGAAGTGGTGATGGGAAAACTGGTCAGCTATATGCAAAAAAAAAAAAAAAAGAGTTTGGAGCTCTTTCTAACACTATGCACAAATGTCAAATTAAAATGAATTAAAAACTTGATATGAGGGGCTGGAGCAATAGCACAGAAAGTAGGACATTTGCCTTGCACGCAGCCAACCCAGGGTTCAAATCCCAGCATCCCATATGGTCCTCAGAGCACCAAGCACTGCCAGAGTAATTCCTGAGTGCAGAGCCAGGAGTACTACCCTTGTGCATTGCCGGGTGTGACCAAAAAAGCAAAAGCAACAACAACAACAACAAAATACTTGATATGAGACCCGAATCCACAAGGTACATTAAGGAAAATGTAGGCAAAACTCTCCATGACATAGAAGCTAAAGATATCTTCAAGTAAATATTTAAAACTACAAGCTTGAGTGTAACATTGGAGAAAATGTTTAAAAAAAATTTAAATGGGAGTACTAGAGCAACAGCACAGCGGGTAGGGCGTTTGCCTTACACTCGGCCAACCCAGGTTCGATTCCTCTGTCCCTCTCAGAGAGCCCAGCAAGCTACCAAGAGTATCTTGCCCCCACAGCAGAGCTCGGCAAGCACCCTGTGGCATACTCAATATGCCAAAAACAGTAACAAATCTCACAATGGAGACGTTACTGATGCCTGTCAAGCAAATCAATGAGCAAAGGGATGACAGTGCTACAGTGCATCACTGTATCACTGTATCACTGTCATTGCATTGTTCATCGATTTGCTCAAGTGGGCACAGTAATGTCTCCATTTGTCATAGCCCTGAGATTTTAGCAGACTTTCTTTACCCATCTTTCCCAACAGTGCCGCATTGGAGGATCTTCAGGAAACGGGAAAATAGACCAATCATTGCTACTGTTTTTGGCATATCGAATATGCCACAGGAGATTAATGATATAATAATATACTATAATGAATAATAAGCATGATAGTCTTCAAAACTTCATATGAAAAATTTACAGATATGCAGTTTTACTTTGAAAAATAAGCTATATGGAATGGACAGCCTATCAATTTATGCTAATTGAAATATTGTCCAATCTTTTTGCTTTTAGTTTTGCTTGGGGTCACAGTTCAGGGTTTGCTTCTGGCTCTGTGCTCAGGAATCACTTCTGATGTGCTGAGGAGACCATATGTAATTCTGGGGACTGTGTGGGGCTGTGTGCAAGCGAAACACCTTAATCCCTCTGCTATCACTCGCCCAATATTCAGACTTTTAAATGTCAATTGGAATAATGTATTGTCTTGTTTGTCCATTTTTAATGAGATAATGGTATAAAGCTTTTCTTTGGAATGAACTGAATATACAAAAATGAGCTTCAATTAGTGCCGACTTCAAATGAAACTGATGTTACTGATTTAAAAGAAGCAATTTTGGTGCATCTATTTGTCACATTTTCCCTGTTCTCTTAAATGATGGTTGACTTTATAGATTTTACCCTGGATATGTTTGCTATTTAAAAATAAAACGTTAGAACTAAACATCAAGAAAGTAATGTTTTGTGTCCTCACAAAACATATGGAATATGTAATTAGGTTTTCTAATATATCAATGAAGAATGAAACCTAAAACAACTTATCTTTTGATAGCTATAGTACATTTGCTCATTTTCCATTCAAATTCCACACTTTATGCACTAAATTAAAAGTCAGTAGTACTAGTAGTAGTAGTAGTAATAATAATATCCAAAGGTTAATTTAAAACTGACCCCTCAGGATACTCACAAAGGACATCTATTTAGTCCCTTGGTCTAAAACAAGCTGGTTGTTAAATTGTTTATGATGTAAAAATTCTTATTTGAAAAAATTGAAGAAAATCAACATAATTTCATGTTTAAACTGAAAATAATGAGTACATTTTAAAGTGATAGGGCCTCTAGATATAAGTAAACTTTTTATATTTCCAAAATAAATGTTAAGGTAAATAGTCATCTGCTCTATAAAGAATTTAACAAATTTAAGAATACTTTAGAGGATTCTTTGTTAAGTAATAAAATATATGTAGGTTTAATTCAAAGTACTTATGTTTTAAGAAATAACTTTAACTGGATATATTTCAACTGATTTGGTAAAAATTGAAAAACTGATGAATTTTTTTTTCACTGCTGTTAACTGTAGGCAATAACAAACTTTTTTTCTAAGCCCAAGAGATTTCTATAATTCCTAATGATTCCTTTCTCTCTGTCAATGAATTTCTATAATTGTAAATGTGCATAGCCATTTTGTTGTTGTTGTTTAATGAAAATGTAGCTGCAGCAAAATTGGGACCTTAAGGTTTACTTAGATTGGACCCACTGACCTGAAGAAGTCAGAGTTTAATTCAGCAATTATTTTATCTTTGTCACATACACTGTTTAAGATTAATAATCAAGGGGAAAACAAACAATATTAGAGAGTTCACAAATAGTTTTCTTATGGAAAAGAAGTTTAAAAGTCTCATGACTTTACTGACTTTCATATAATTCCTGAACCATGTCAAGCTGCTTTGGCCTTTTGACTCTCAATTTATTGATTTTTCATTTTTGGTTTGGTAATGTTCAGGAGTATTGTCTCTGCACTCAGGAATTACTTCTCTCGGTGCTCTGGGAGACCACATAGGATGTCGGGATTAAATCCAGGTCGACCACATGCTAGGAAAGTGCCCTCCCCACTCTACTTTCTTTATGGTCTTTATTTTTCCCTGGATAGAAAAAATTTCTCTGACTCTTCTAATGCTAATCATTTCTCCTCTTTAGGTTTCAACTGAATTTACTTTGTTGAATGTCTTTAAAATAAAAACAGATACTGTTCTGTATCTCCTTAACAACCCCTTACATAATTGGAATAAATAATACATTTTCTATGTATATTTGCCAACTTAGACAAGAAATACTTGGTGGAAATCTTGGCTATCTCATTCATGGTTTGTCTCTATATGTGGTAAATCATAAAAATATAAATCTGTGTGGGGTGAATATTTTATCTATAATGATATTTATATTTATTTTATTTTACTAAGCCCTACTAGAAAGAAATTATATAGTTACCTGTCCATGATTATTCAGATATTAAGTAGTAAAGAGTGCATATTTTAATCCCAAACTCTTATCATTCACCCGAAATGTTGATTAAAAAAGTGTGGGTTTAAAATTATTTAATAAACATATTTAAAAGTAAACAATAAATGTAATGTTTGGCCAGCATTTTTTTTGTAAATAACATCATAATTTTATGGGAAATGTAAATTGTGATAAACAAAGATCCTTGACAACTTTAGAACTGCAATGAGGACTTTTTAAAGAGCATTGATTTTAGTATCTCTCTGAATTATTTATAGTCCAGTGAAAAAATTAACAGTGGAAGATTTAGCTGTCTGATATCCTTGTAATTTATTAAGTTTTAATTTTCAGATCTTTATATTATTTATTAAAGAGGTAAATTCTTATCATGATAGCATATGCTGTTATCCACAGCAAGTTCATAGTGGCTCTAAAAGATTACCATTTCAGAAAGAAGTAGATATTGAAAGAGACACTAACCAATATCACTCTTAAAGGAGATACTTTACTCATCTAAATTTTTCAAACACAGCATTTATTTGTTTCTGATTAAAATTTATAGTTTTTTCAGTAGCAATAAAACATTCTTCTGAAGGGAAGTAATAAAATTCTCAAAAAAAGTGAAACATTGTTTCATTAAAAGATATTATTTGATTCTAAGAAACCTAGTAAGCTTAACTTTAGCTGCAAATATAATAGGTTTCCTTACACGAATAATAAATAATAACAATTATGATAAATTAGGTAGAATTTATCAATAGCCCTGAGCTTGGAGTGAAAATTACTCCAGAAATTGTGAGATTAAAAGAGCTTGAACTGTTAAGACATACCCTGACAACACAAAATTTAGTGTACAAATCAACTAAAAACTTAAAAGCAACTTTCTTTAGTGTAACCTTAAGGTTATCAGCTATAACTGCTGAACATATCACAATCAAATGCTTAATTTCAAATATAAAAAAAACCTCTAGCAAGAATCTGGTATTTCAAAGAAAATAGCACGGATTTGTAAAGAATTTGGAAGCACGAGTTTGGAAGCGAGAATTTGTAATTCTTTACACCAGATTTATAAAAAGGACAATAAAAGCACAAATACAAAGTAACCATGTGGGAGACTCCCAAGCAGTGCTCAGGGGCCCTGGGTGCCACTACTGGTGATGCATAGATATCCAGTTCAGTGGCAGGGCCTGAAGGTGCAGTGCTTCATTATCCTGAAGTACTGGTGGCAGTGCTTGCTGTCCATTAGGGCCAGACCTTTTGGTGATGGGGAGGCATCCAGACTACACCTGAAGGAGAATAACTCTCTGGTTATTTTCCTGGCCTCAAAGTTATAATCATATAGGCATAGTTTTTGCTTACTTATAAATCTTTATGGTCCTTGAACCCAGTTCTCTAAATTCAATAATCATTTTCAGCTTAAATAGTAACTCAACTCCAACTAATATTCATTCCATATTTCAAAGTCTTGGGATGTTTATAATTACACTAATTGCCCAATTGCTGTTATGGACATAGAAAAATTATACAATTATAGTAAATAAATAATTGATGGGAAGAATAATTTGAAAATATAAATGAAGTCATATACATGGAAGTATCTTACAAGGGATGAAACATACAAATGCACTCACCATGTCAAGTCATTTTTCTCAAGGTTTGAAATACAAAACAGCAATAAGCTAGGAAAATGCAGCAAATCAGTTTTTCAAATCTAATTGTAAAGCTTTAAAAGAACACAAGAGGAAAGTATAGATCAAAAGCAATGAATTTATATAGTGTCAAATCTCAACAATTTACTTTTTTTGGGGGGGGGGACACACCCAGCGATGCACAGGGGCTACTCCTGGCTCTGCACTCAGGAATTACTCCTGTTGGTGCTCAGGGGACCATATGGGATGTTGGGAATCGAACCCGGGTCGGCCGTGTGCAAGGCAAATGCACTACCCGCTGTGCTATCGCTCCAGCCCCCAACAATTTACCTTTTAAGGGGAAAAAAACAAGAAATATCATGTAGGAAAAGTGAGTACTCAAAAGACTGCTTTACCACAGATCTAAAGTGGAGACAAATGCTTGGCACTTTTTTCATACTTGACATCACTCCAATGTAGTACATTAAGAGTCTGCAGAGAAATGGGCATCGTGCAGATTATGCATAAGGACAGGGCATGTATGGCAACCAGGTCTAGTCATGGAGAGCTGTGCAACATTCGTTTAGCATACGGAGTCCCAGCCTATGAACATGACTGTGAGACTCATCAACTTAAAAGAAATGCCGAGAATTTAGAGTTCAGGGTAGAATGACAACAATAATGGAGACCTCTAAGGAAATATTAAATTGAGTCATTAACCAGGAGAAATCTGAGAAGCTGCATATTTATTGATTTTTAAACAAATTATGGCTTATCCCTCAAAGGAAAGTAGTCCATACTTTTTACTCCGTTGGGTATCACAAAAAGGAAATGAATTTAAATTGCACTATGAGATATTTAAGTTAGCCATAAAGAGAGATTTCCAGGTAGAGAGAAAGAGTGGTTTAAAAAATTAACTTTCTCCGGAGGTCATTAAATATACTCCATCTTAATTGAGTTAATCCTAATGCTCTTTCCAATTTTCTATTCTATCATGTGCTGCTATACTACTGCTTTTGTTAGTTGGCATCCTAACAAATTATATTTTTATTACGATGAGATCTATTTCTTTGATTTAATGCCTTTTACTTCTTTCAAAAGGTCTATGTGCAAAAAATAAAAAGAACAAACAAAAAGCGCTTGAGCCTGCCAGCATCTTTAGTCTTTGTTCTTTTGTTGTAGAGATATACTAGGGGAATATTCTTCGTTCCACATTGATTTAAACATTTAGAAAAAATTTTGGCAGCTCGATTGCTTCTAGAAAGTCTGAATTCTGGTAGAAAATAAAATAAGGTTATGAAGACTGGAGCAAAGGAGCAGTAGATAAGGCCCAGCACGTCCCTGAGTCTGGTTTGGTCCCTGGTACCACACGTGGTCCCTTTGAGCACCACCAGGAGTGATGTCTGAGCATAGAGCTGGGAGTTAGTCCCAAGCACCACCACAGGTAGCCCCCAAACCAAAATTAAATAAGTAAATAATACCCCAAGTATTTATTCAGCTCATTTTATGTGGAGTATAAAAGGATAGTTCTTTTAACCATCCAGTCTTCCAGGTTTAGGGCTGCTGCAATGCAATGTCCTCTAGCAAGAGTCCTATGTCCATGATTACTGTGACTAATGGAATTACTCCCACCAAACCAAATTAAGTGATGTGGGCAGAGTTTAAATAAATACTTTCAAAGTTAAAGAATACTATTTTTTTATATTTAGGGCAGTATAAATATTTGTTTTATGTTTAAGAATTTTAAACCTCATTTTCTGAAAGCTTTGTTGTCAGTTTGTTGTTAAAAATATAATCATAATTTTGGAAAAAAAATCTTAGACTGTTCACATAATTCCATAAGCTTGCCCCCTCAAAAGTCTTCTAGTTTCAATGTTATATTATTTTGAATATAATATTATATTTTCCAGTAGTGCTTAAACAGTATTCAAGAGTTAGAATATTTAAAACAAGAATGAATCAGGTTACTTCAAAATAAATAGCTTTAGTTTTAACCTTTATACCTAATATAAAATATAGATTTTAAAAAATACTGGAACTAATAAAATTAGCATTAACCTTTCAAACTAATCCCTTATCATATTGGCAGTTATTTAAAATAATATTTTTCCAAATTATAAATTAATACCTATAGATGTACCATTTGATATATTTACCAGACACATGTGACTATTTAAATTAACTAAAATTAAATAACATTAAAAACTTATTATATATGCAAATTAGTCATAGCAACATGTGGTTAGTGATTATCATATTATAAGTTAGAGGTAAATACCTATTTTTTACAATATTAATTTACCTTGATTTGGTACAGAATTACTGCATATAACATACATGAGCATCTACATGGGCATTTTAGCAAAAGGCTGTGACTTTGACTTAAGAATAGCATTTTATTATTTTCTTTCTGCTACTTTATTTAAACACCATGGCTTACAAATTTGTTCATGATGATTTGTTAAAGGCAGTGAATATTCCATCACTGTGACCTTCCCTCTACCATTGCCTGTTTTTCCAACTATCCCTCAAACTTTCCCCCATAGCAGGCCCAAAATAATTTATTTTGTATTGCTTATTACCACTAGATGGCTATATAATAATTTAAAAAAATAATTCAGTAAAAAAATTGTAAAAATTGTTGTATCGTACCATGTGGACATTAAGTGCTTTTTCTGAGGATTTACTAAGCTGTTGTTGCTTGGTTAGCTTTCTGTGTTAAAGTGTTTGTTAATAAAGATTAGTTGACTTCACTTTACTTCCCTATCCAATGGCACGCTCCTACTGGGATGTTTGTATTTAACTGGAAGTTCAGCTGGAGGTGTGGCAGCAGCTGTTGGGGTATAAGTATGACTACTTGAGGAGCCATGAACTTAGCCCACCCCCCTCCTGAAATCCCCCCAGATCCGGAACCTGAAATTTTTGGGCTTGTTGATCTCTTTTGAGATCTAATTATGAATCTCTGGAACAGGGCCAGTAGATGAGCTTATATGGCAGCAGTGGTGGTACATGGGTGTGACCTAGAGGTAAAAGTATTTTAATTACATAACTTTGAATTAAACAATGTCAAACTAGATAAATGAAAACAAAGAGCATATGAGAAAAATGATGATATGTAAAAGATTAGTTATTAACAGTTTAATCAAATTCTCTGTAATTTGGATCAAAGAATCTTCTATCAATGTTTTTTCTTCAGTTCAGACACTATTAAATGATTTCAATTGATGTTAACTAAGCTTTTATTCTGTTTTTTTTCAGAAGTGAAGAACCTGAAATGATTAAAAATCATTTAATTAATGATTCATTTGTTTCCAATAAATATTTCACATGCACCTATGTTTTACATGATTTTGTGAGCAATTGAAAGAAGGCATTGGCCAAAATAGAATTCCTAAATTTATGGCTCTTACATCCTAGTGAGTGAAGAAAATACTATGCAAAAGCAAAATTTAATATAATATAAAATATTCCTTATAATGAGCATTCTGTGGGATAAGAACTGAGTAGATAGGAAAATCCCCACTATGGAAATCATATTTGGGAGATGAAGTAAAAAAAATTATTTCACAGAAACTCATGAAAACTGTCTCCCTCAACAATGTCGATCAATTAGACACTTGTTCCTTCCCAATATCCAAGAAGGAACTAAATTTACATGGGCTAACGATAAAACTAGCTACAACCTCCACTGTAAACAATGGCTTCTCTGTTAATGCTGAGACATTAAATTGCCTGAATTGCTTGGTACCTACTCACATGCAATCTGGAATCATGGAGGAGTCACTGTCTCAAAGTTCACATATTGTCCAGTGGGAAATAACAGCTTAAGAATAAATTGTTTACAATTTACTCTACCAGAACTAAACTTGAGACCCAGTCTTTTATTACATCATAAAATGATCCCATGAAATTAGCTTTACTTTGCAACAGCAGTGGTCAGCTTATAGAACCTTTCATAAATCTCCTTTTCATTTATAAAATATTTAATATTATTTTTCTTTTTGCCAGGTTTCTCCCATTTTTACATACTTAAAAGGTAATAGAATCATAATTGTAGATATTAAAAAGTTATTGATATACTATTCATTTATAACACTGTATATTAGTAATAGTATTATAATTTTACATCTATATAAGTAACATTTGATCCCTACCTAAGCACTAGTTCCCATCTACTCCCATGAGTAACAATTATCGTATATGTTGTCTTTATCACCCTATTCATTAGATGTCAACCACTTTTTTTATTCACATACTTTACAACATTTTAAACTTATATGAGGATCTCTTAAGGAGTATTATTGGTTGTTTTGCAGATAGTGACTAAATAATAAGTCCTAAGTAACTTATTTATCTTGTGAATGTGTTTTAGTATGAAGTAGAGGATATTTTTTCCTCTCTGATAAATAAACTAAGGTTTTTCAAACATTTGGGCAGATCTGCAACTCTATACATTTTCCTACATTCTTGCATCTCCACTAGTACAAAACAGTATCCCCTTTTATCTAGATGGAAGCCCCAACACTGTATTTCTAGCCAGCACTCCAAATATATGTACTTTAAGTGACCACATTTTTTATTATAATTACATCAATGGCATCAAATATTGGCACTCTAGTGCCTTGTAAAATGTGATGATAACCAAGCTATCTCCATAATGTACTTACATTTCTGTGGGATAAGCAAGTATAATATAAATATCCATAAAATCTTTTACACGATTTAAAAGATGGAAGACAATTGATATGTCAAGAATAAAAACATCTTAACTAGTAATTGTATAAAGCTGCCTCTACTAAAGCTATTTTGGTTTTATTATTCAATGATTTTAATCATGATAAATCACTTTAAAAGATAAATGGTGACAAACCAAAAGAAGTAGAACCATTATTCTAGCAAAGTTTGCCATTAGTTTTATTCAAAATATGCAAATACTCAATATATATAGATAAAGGCAATTAATAATGACAAAGGTTGTATGTTGGAGAATTTACTGCTGAAATATCTTTAGTATTAAATATTTAATATACATTGTATATTCTGGGAAGTATGTTACCACATTTCTTTCCAAAACCTAAGAATTCTTTCTAACTCTCTTAGAAAATGAAATCCATTCTACTCAGCTTTTCATTCCAAGCCCTCTCTGATCAAGTTATTGAGTTAGTACTTGGTTTTATCAGTGAAATTCAACAAACTTCAATTTATAACAACTGTTTGTGCACCTTATTTGTTTGCAAGAAGGCAGTATTTCCATAGGATGTCACTGGTGGATAAAAAACATAACTATGATATCAGTAAACTAATATGTGATAGATTGTACTTAACAAATTCAAGTTTGTGCCAGAACAATAGGACAGGTGGGTAGGGCCTATTCCTTACACACAGCCGACCTGAGTTCAATAAGCAACAACCCATGTGGCCCACTAAGCACCGTCAGGAGAGATTCCTGAGTGTAGAGCAAGCTCTGAGCACCATTGGGTGTTGCCCAAAAGCACACATAAAATTGTCAAGGTCAAAAACACTTGATTAGTGATACAGGATAATCAAAATTAATAATAATTCTTCACTCTAATTCTGAGAACCTTTAAAAAGCTAGTGTGAAATTTAAAAAAGCTAGAGAATGGATGGAGAATTAAATATTTTCCAATGGTTTCACAGAACATCTCTGCTGTGAAGTACCTATTAAACCAGTGTTCTGAGAGACAATGGTTGGAAGGGAACAGGAATCTGATACATTGGAATCAAATTTCAAGCTGAGTAGTCACTGATAAATCGAACTTCAAACAAGTAAATCTTCAATCTTCAACTTTCTGCCAAAGAAATAAAAAAGAATGAGTTGTTCTTCACCAGAAGGCCATTGTAAAAACATAAAATAATACATAGATTAATGTCCTTATACTGTTTTTCATATTATATATTCAGTAAATATTAATTTACTTCCTTTCTGTAACTGCAAGTCAAACTAAACTCTTGAAAGCTTTTTTCTCCAAACAAGTATTTATTTATTTATTTATTTATTTATTTATTTTTAATTTTTATTAGTGAATCACCATGAGGTAGAGTTAAAAACTTATGAACTTTCATGTTTCATTTAGTTTACATCCCTCCACCAGTGCCCATTCTCCACCACCAATGATCCCAGTATCCTTCCCGACTCTTGAAAGTTTTATTTATTATATGCAATTCTTTTTTTTATGGTTATAAAGCCTTTATAATTTAATTCTAAATATTCTGTCATTTAAAAAATTTGATAAGAAGGCATTACCGTTATTCTTGGCCTGTCTTATTACTCTGTCATTCCCCCATCCTTCAAATTAATCTTCTCTGAGAAATCTTTTCTCCAGTCTTCACCATATCCTTATTTGTATTCCTATGAAAAAATTTCCTATAACATTATTTTATACATTACCCTTCTTTTACTAGATTCTAAATTCTGGTGTCCAGGCATTAATTATATCACAAATATACTTAAAAGAGTGATTTGCTAGCTTCTGAATAAGGATAGTTCAGAAAATAAAATGCTAGTCTTGCATGCTACTGACTCTAGTTTAATGCCCAATACCACAAGCACAGAGGGTAAGTTCTAGAGAACTGTAAAGACCAATGGGGTAACCCTGGTAATCTCCAGCACCACAGACCCATTCAGCACTTTATGCTTCTATGTTGGCACTGAACATTGGCCCATTAACTTTGAATCACAGAGAGAGGGTGCCAGGCCTTCACTGCACTGTTAGGGAGACCCCATAAAATAATAATAATAATAATAATAATAATAACTACAATGACTTTTATATCAGTAAGCTCCCTGTTTATTTCCTGATCTGCATCTTTTAATGATTTTTACAATATTCAACTGAATTCACCTCTTATTATATGATACAAATTGTGTTTGTTTATGCCTCTTTTGTGGTACATTTATCATTGCTATTAAAATATTCTCCAAAAAGCTAGTGACATTTTCTCTGGGATTACAAAGAAATATCTAAAAGTTATGCTTTTTTAATTTTAAAGTCAAATACATTGACTATAATAAAAAACTACAAATTAGTTCATAAAATTGAGATTTCTCCTCTGGCTTCATGCTTAAATCTCAGTGTTAACAAGTTGCATGAAAGATGAAAAGAAAATGTGAATTTATAACATGTTCTCAACTTAAAATCTTAAAAAGTTCATTACTTTTTACACAGATAAACTTGAAGTTTAGGGAACAGAGTTACCTAATTCTGTTAGATTTAAATGAGTGTAGTATTAATACCTAAGGCTGTACATAGAATTAATGAAATAATATACCATTAAATTATATATATTATATAATTATTGTTACCACAAAGAGCTGGAGTGATAGCACAGCAATAGGACCTTCGCCTTGCACGTGGCCAACCTGGGTTCATTCCTCCACCCGTCTCGGGGAGTCTGGCAAGCTACTGAGAGTATCTCGCCCGTATGGCAGAGCCTGGCGAGCTACCCTGGCGTATTCAACATGCCAAAAACAGTAACAAGCAAGTCTCACAATGTAGACGTTACTGGTGCCTGCTCAAGCAAATTGATGAGCAACGAGATGACAGTGACAGTGACAGTTACCACAAAAATGATTTTGTTTCTGAGCTTGTGGGTTCATGAAATGTTTCATCATTCTATTAAAGATGTATATATATACATGCTTAGGAAGTTAATGTTAATTGTATAGGCTATAATTGTATAGGTTAAGGTTTAGTATAGGTATAACATATAGTATACGTCAGGGTTCATTCCCAGCAACAAGAGGTAGTCTAGATTACAGTGCACTGGTTCTGTGTCTTATCACCTGTTCATACCCGTTATACCATATCCTGGTCTTACCTCCTTACCATTTTCTGATCACTGTTTTCCTGGTCAGAAATTATGCTTACAAAACTCCGTGTAAGTTTGAATATGACACTGCATTATCAATTATTCCTACAACATCAGATATAGTTTTTTTTTTTGTATTGAGAAACTAATTTTTATGTGTTGAGACAGTCAATAGAGAATGTAATCAATGTGGAACTATATTGCTGTTCTACTCCTAACTCAGTATAATATGTTTTTGTCTTACACCAAACAAGTTTAACAGTTTTAGTAAACATTCAATGGGGTCAGTGATAAAATAGTCATATTGATGACTTGATTCAAAATATATTTTAAAACTAACCCAAGCACGCAAATTTTCCATACCTTTAAATCTTTCAGGTATTCAGCAGAATGAAATATTCTATTTACTTTATCAAATTTTATCAGCTTTCTTCTGTATCACTATAGTTCAGAGCATACCACTGATCTCTGCCTGATGCCTGATTTAAGCCTTTTTATATTTTAGCTCAGGTAAATCAAAATTGAGAATACTTTTCTTGGAGCACCCCCAAAAACTCATATTGAAGCAATCATGACTTTCCCAAATTGCACTAATCCTGATCTCTTCAGAAAATAAGTATATGTGTTTCTTGCAGGTGTCATGTCATTTATAACAAAGGAAAGGAGCAACCATGTAGGAACCTCTGAAGACAGAGATATTAGAAATGTGCTCTGAAGTGGAAAAATAAGAAGGAATAAAAATAATAGTTCTTGCAAGGGAAGTGACCTTGTTTGATTGGATTTGCAGAGTTCCTACCAAACAAACCTGCTCACTCTCCCTGACACATTTTACACCTGTCCTCCTTCATGGAATGCTCTTGTTCTCTCACCCATGTGATTTTACCCAGCTGGATCCTGTGTCCACGTATTGGACAATGGACTTGTTCAATAGCTGGGGCTGATCATTTTGCTCTTTTAATAAAGTTTATTATCTACCTTGAATTAGAAGGTTATTTCTCTTGTAGTGAGGGTTCTCCTCTCTTACCTCCTACTTAGCTTCTCTCTCTCTTTTTTTTTTAAGTTGGATCAGCTTTTTACATACCCCATTGACACTTAGACAACATGAAACAGCAAGATGGTAATTTTAGATCTACTTGAGGCTGACAATGTTGCTTCTTTAAATGAGTAATTTGGGCGCTTATTTTTTTGTTGTTTATGTATTTTATTAGCTATTATGTTTATTTACTTATGTTTTGAACATAAGGCAAGAACAAATGCAATCCTTAATTGATCACAAATATTTAAGTCTTGGTCTTGTAGTTGGCAAAGGATAGATGAGCATTGCGAATACTTTTCCCGGCTTCTGCTGCACTGGCCAACACTGCTGCTCTTCTCTCTTTGAGGTCTTCCTTTATCGAGTCTCTGCACAGCTTTGTGATCTCAGACGTTAGCTTGTGGTTGCCTGAGGCTCGCACAAAACCACGTTGACGAACGAGCTCGGGAGTTTCCAAGACCAAGATGACTGTCCTCCGACGTCCCGATGGATCTATCACATCCTCGAGAAAGACAATGGAGAAAATTATTCACAACTTCTACTCAGATCTCTTTGACAGCCATGTCCACCTGCCCACATACCAAATTCCGCAGGATGGGTATGTCGTTCCCAACGTTCTCCCTTCTGGAATCCAACACGCCATTTTGCTGGTAAAGACTCGAACAGCACCTGGTCTGGACAAGGTCAGACCCAAACACCTGAAGAATCTGCCACCAGTACTCATCAATACACTGGCCTGACACTTCACATGCTACCTCTCTGAATGCAAGGTTCCGTCCCAGTGGAAAACCAGTAGGACCGTTCTGCTGTACAAGAAGGGAGACATCCACACATCGGCAAATATCGCCCAATCTGCCTGTTGTCTGTCCTCTACAGGTTGTTCACTCATGTCATCCTGAATAGAATAGGCAGAACACTAGACAAAGGACAACCATGCGAGCAAGCCAGGTTCTGAAGGGGATTCAGCATGATAGACCATATTCACACAGTGAACAAACTCACTGAAGTTTCGTGAGAGTTCAAGATGCCGCTCTGTCTAACATTCATCAACTTAAAGAAGGCCTTCGATTCTGTTGAGACTGAGGCAGTCATCCAAGCCTTGGTCAAACAGGGCATTCAAACTCAGTATATCAAAATCCTCCTCGAGCTGTATTGTGGATTCACCACCAGGATCTCACCATTCTACAAGGAAGTGATCATTGATGTAAAGAGAGGGGTGCGGCAAGGTGATACCATTTCACCAAAACTCTTCAGTGTCGCCCTTGAGAACATCATGCGATAACTGGAATGGGAGGAATGGGAGTGAAGATAGACGGTCGGCAATTACACCACCTCCACTTCGCTGATGACATCGTTCTCATAACGCCAAACATTAGCCAAGCCAAGCGGCACAAATGCTGGCCGACTTCGACCGAGAGTGTGGAAAGGTCGGATTGCAGCTGAATCTCAACAAGACGATGTTCATGAAAAACGAACTGGTCCCTGAAGCTCCATTTGCTCTCAATGGAATGAACATCACCGAATGCAGCAGCTAGGTGTACCTGGGTCGAGAAATCAACATGAGGAATGACTTGGTGCCAGAACTGCGCAGGAGGAAGAGAGCAGTGTGGAATGCCTTCAAGAGCATAGAAGAGGTGGTTAAGAGAACAAAGAACCTCCGACTCTGGGCACATCTTTTTGATTCCACCGTTCTTCCTGCACTAACATATGCCTCAGAGACATGCGCCCTACGCAAGCAGGATGAGAATGCTATTAGGGTATCCCAAAGAGGAATCGAAAGAGCTATGCTGGGAATATCATGTCTCACTCAAGTAAGAGAAGGAATCCGGAGTTCTGACCTTCATCAAAGGTCAAAAATCAGGGATGCTGTCTCGTTTGCCAAGGCATCAAAAATCAGATGGGCCGGTCATGTAATGCGATTCAGAGACGACCGTTGGACTAGAGCTGTTACAGACTGGATTCCACGGGACGTCAGAAGACCTTGTGGCTGCCCACCAACTAGATGGTCAGATTTCTTCATCAAATCTCTGAGTGAACGATTTGAGGCTCTTTCTGTTCCTGGAGTGAGCAGGTATCATTGGGCTACACTAGCTCTCGACAGGGACAAATGGAGATGTTACTGGCACCCACTCAAGCAAATCGAAGATCAATGGGACTACAAGTGATACAAGTGAAATATTTAAATAAAAATATAAGAAATTCTTATTTACTATTGAAATAATCTCAGAGAATAAAAATTTTATTCAGATGGACTAGAGAAAGACAAGTAAAGAGGAGAATTTTGGAATTGGGTGTTGGTACAAATAGGTAATTTCAAATTATTTCACAGTACTGACAAGATTTTATGCTTTTTCTGCATTCATTGTGCTATCATAACCATAGTTGAACTTCAGCAAATACTTGTTAATTTGAAAAGTTTGTGATAATTTCTAACATTTTGGATTTGTGTGTTTACACTCTCCTCAGCTGCTGGTTCATGAATTAATAAAAAGAAAAAACATATTTTTTACTTTCTTTTTAAAAAATGCACTTATTAACTGAATCGAGCATAAACATTTGTAAATAGAAATTAGAGACAACACTTCATTTTCCAGATAAGGAAAATCTGATTGAAGAAAACATATTACTCAAATGTGTGCAGAATAAAAGTTAAAAATCCAGTTCACCCGAATGAATTCTGAATTTAATTACTTAAGAATTCTATTAGGGGCCAGAGGTAGTACAGCAGGTAGGGAACTTGCCAAATATGTAGCTGACATGAATTTGATCTCAGCACCCAATATGGAACCCTGAGGGCCTCCAGAATTGATATCTGAGTGAAGAGCTAGGGGTAAGGCCTGCGCACCACTGAGTGTGGCCCCCAAACAAACAAATAGTTCCATCAAAATGGAGTTTTGGGTAAGTGTATTCTTACATATATTCTGACATATATTTATGTGGGGAAAATGCATTTCCACATGT
The DNA here is from genome assembly GCF_027595985.1 of Sorex araneus. Classification (NCBI taxonomy): domain Eukaryota; kingdom Metazoa; phylum Chordata; class Mammalia; order Eulipotyphla; family Soricidae; genus Sorex; species Sorex araneus. The sequence goes on along the minus strand of NC_073313.1, from coordinate 225,408,466 downwards.
GTTGGTAATGGAATATCTTAATAAAAGTAAAAGATTAGGTAACTTTGCTTATACAAAAATGTCTTTGGTGTCTATGCATCTAAATATTCTACCCTTGGATTTCTTAATCTTATAGAAAGAGTCATGTTTCTACCCATAGCACAAAATGTAAAAGAGAATTTTAAATGAGACGAAATGAACATCAAGAACAGTAAAGACCAAGATAAAGAAAAATCAGAAACAACGAAAATCCGTTCTCTTTGTTTTATTCTACTGTAATTTCTTCAGCATGGAATCACATAGCCAAGTCTCCATCTACCAGGTCACAGTAGTAAATAATCCTAATTGCACTTCTATGGTATTAAGCTCATCTCTGATTGTACACCTGGCCTTCCAATAAAATGTTTTTTTATGGCATTTCAGAATATAGTAAGTACACTTGGCTGCTTGATAGTATAATTTACATATCAAAATGTTTTTTATTTGCTTTGTTAATAGCAATTGTGTTGTCTGAGATAAGGAATACAATTTTAGGGTTTGGAAATGATTTTGACAATCTAAGCTCTTTTTCTTTATAAAAACAGTAAGATGTTGGAAAGGACTTGAAATTCAAAACTTTTGTTGTCAAGTGAAAAACAGGAAAATCAACAAAACACTCAAAGTAGGTAGGTAAGTGTTCTATTATGTTTTTCACCATTGGGAGGTCAATTATTCTTGGCTGTGTTTCCTCACAGGTGATTTTTTGATTTCTCAAGAAATCTTTCCTTATCCTATTTTCACTTTTTCTTTTCAATATCTCATTCTGACCAATTTAAGGTTTATGAATGCTTAATTATTTCTTGCTGATTTATTTGACACTGAAGTTGAAATTACCATGGTATCTTCTTGTTCTTATGAATATAGTCATATCTATGATTTTCCCACTTACAAGGATACACACATTTTATTACATAATAAAACCACTTTAAGATGGTAGAAAAGTACATATGTAAATGGGCACCTTACATATAATAATTATATTTAGGGTTGGTAGGTTTGAAACCCAATTACTATAGTTAAAACTTTGTTACTTTTCTGAGCCTCAGTCATGAAGAGCATAAATTTCAGCTAATAATAATAAAAACCATGCAACATTTTTTTGTATGAGATAGAAGTTTGAAAAATATATAGGCGATGATTGCTAAAATATGTTAGTTGCTCTATAAAAACATTGGACAGAACATGAAATTTCTATGTATTTTAGTATAATAGAGATATAACAAATTATTTAATAATTAAATTCCTACCTTTGGCTAATTGAAATTGAAGAAGCTTGCCCACATATTGAAGTCAGTTTGCATTTTTCTGCTTCTTTACAATTTTGGAATTTTGCGGAGGGGTTATAGGGGGAACACATGCAGTGATATTCAGGGGTTACTCCTGTCTCTTCACTCAGGAAATACTCCTGGCAGTGCTTGAGGGATCATATGAAAGCCAGTGATTGAACCCAAGTCAACCACGTGCAAGGTAAAAGCACCCTACCTGTTCTACTATTGTTCAGCCTCGATCTCATAATTTTTTTTGGTTTTGTTTTTTTAAGTTTATTTTATTTATTATTCTAGAGCATTAGAAAGCTGTTCATGATTAGATTTCAGTTATACTGTATCCCAACACCCATCCCTCCACCAGTGTACATTTCCCAGCACCAGTGTCCCTAGGTTCCTTCCCATCACCTCCCCACTGCCCACCCCTGCCTGCCTCTTTAGCAGGCACTTCTCTCTCTCTCTTTCTCTCTCTCTCTCTGTCTCTGTCTCTCTGTCTCTCTCTCTTTCTTTTGCTCCTTTGGGCATTGTGATTTGCAATATTGATAGCAAAAGGTTATCAAGAATATCCCTTACCTACTTTCAACAGTCAGTTCTTGTCCAGCTTGATCATTCCCAGATATTATTGTCATAGGGGTCTCCTCTCTATCTCACCTACCCTAAGCCACACACACACTTGTGGTTGATTCCAACACTTCACCAGAAGAAAAGGGACAGACATAGAATGACTGCATTCCTTTGTGGTGTATCTATATACAAACATATACCTCCACTACCCAGCCACCACCATGCTCCAGGCCATTTTTCAGACACTCGGGCTGAACCTCAAGCATGAGTGAAGCCTCACAGAACCTCACAGACTTAAATTAGGTAAAGCAGAACTTTGCAACCTTGGACTCCAGGCTCAATGAGACCTGGAAACAAGATCCTCAGTCTGCCTCCTCCAATCTCTGGCGCCCAAATCCAGATGCCCCAACCTACTGGCACAGATAACCAGGCAAACTGGCTGACCTCCAGTACCTCTACTACCCAACCACCGCCACGCTCCAGGCTGCTTTCTGGACACACCATAAGACACTTAATACCCATTTTCCACAATTCCCACACCATATTTGTGGGGTTCAAATATGGTGTGGACCATGGGAACACCTGTAAGGGTGATTGGAGGCCACCCTAAAAGCCTCCATCTTTCTCAGAGAGCCCTACAAGCTACTGATAGTACCCAGCCCACACGGCAGAGCTTGGCAAGCTACTTGGGGCGTATTCGATATGCCAAAAACAGTAAAAACAATGGGCCTCATTTGCCTGACACCAAAAGAGGCCCCAAATGGCAGCGTTAAGGATGAGCCAGGAGAGGATGACAAAATCTCAGGTACAAACTAGACTGCCAAAATGAAAACGGACTAAAATGACTGTCTGTACTTTCAAGGCACATATGCTGGCATCGGAAGCATCCACCGAGGACCTGATGGGGCAAGTTCAGAAGATCAAGTACAACATCATTGGTCTGACCAAAACGAGAAGGCATCATTCACATCACGCCATTTTCAACACTGGAGAAGAACTGTTCCTCGGAACATGCGACAACAGAGGCATTGGTGGTGTTGGTGTCCTTGTCAACACGAACTTGGCCATGAACATTGATTCATCCGAATGCCTAACAATCCAAATCAGATGATTACACTTGAATAGATGTGGTTCACTGCCGGCAGTTTCTATCTTCATCATCCACTGTGTGATCACAAAAAGGGGGGGCACATGGCAGTGGTGCTCCATGTCTCCCGCCACCTGTGTTGGTTACTCTCACGCTGCTTCCCCCAACCCCGGGAAGTCAATGGCATTGGGAAGGAGAAGGAACAAGGACCAAGCTGGTTTCTGATAAGTTATTTTTTATTCAATCTTTCGTCTCTCTCATCTCTCGCACTCTTCCTTCCTAGCTCCTCATTCCTCCATCCCCACTCTCTGGATTCTGCCCTCTCTCTCTGGATTCAGCTCCTCACTAGTCTCTTCCCCTGCTTGTCTCTTTCCACCTTGCCCTCTGGGCCACACACAGTCTGGTAGCCAAATCAACATAAGAAAGCACAGGAGACACCACCTAGAGGTATTCCAAAGCCCTTCCTGACCACCTGCAGGCAAAATACCTCTTAAGATGTTTTTCTCTCTTCCTCAGTCCAAGAACTCCATCAACATCTTATTACTAGTTATTTTGTATGGACATAGTAAGAGATACATTGAGGCTTGTAGGGCAGCTCTCCTGGCAACATCTTGCCCGGGACTCAGACTATAGCACTCAGGCCAGATTAATCATTCCTAACCCTAGCAGGGTCCAAATCTAGTTATTACTTTTTGGATCATGACAGCAGTTGTCCAGGACCAAGCTCTTAAATTATAGTTAAGCATTAGGCACTTTGGCCAGGCCCATCTCGATGCCAGGGTAGGACAGAACTCACTGCTTGCCCTGGGTCCGTCCCGTCCCTTGTCGAGACCCTGCTTTTGGGGGTCATAGGAAGTAAGGGCAGCTGAGGCTTAGGTGAGAGAATAGATGCCACGAGGAAAATATCATGTTGAGTCAAATGACTCCCAGGTTACAAAAGCATAGCATTTACTACAAGTCTTCCTCTGCCCATACAAAACGACATGGCTCTGAATAAACTATACAAAGGACTCCAGAAGAAGAGAAAAACAATATTTACAAGTCCACAGAACACAAGGAAAGAAATTACAACTAAACACAGAGGAATGGGAATACTGTGATGGGAACAACCCAAGTAAACCTAAACTACCTGAGGCTGTTATCCTACAGTCTACGAACCAACATCCAACTATGATGAAGAAAAAAATTGAGAAGTTCTACATGGAGCTGGAGAAGTTCTACAAAGAAGACTATACCTTCTACAAGATCATTGTAGGTGATTTTAATGCCAAGATAGGACCTAGGTCATCAGAGAACTCCACATTGGGACCCACAGCCTAGAATGGAATGAGCAGGGTGAGAGACTGTCTATGTCCATCATGTCGACCAAGACCATCCATGGTAACTCACAGTTCCAGAAGGCAGAATCTAAACGTTAGACATGGGAGTCTCCCTGTGGACAGTTCCAAAATGAAATTGACCACGTCATATTCAATCAAAGATTTTGCCTGACCGATGTCGCTGTTGTCCCAAAATTCTAAATGGGATTGAATCACCATTTCCTTCATGCAAAATTCTACTTCACAGAGCGAAGAGAAAAGTCTGTAAAGCTTAAGTTTAAGAAGAGAACTCTCAGAATGACCACTAACTGGGAGCTCTTTGGCACTATTATGGCAACATGGGAAGATGCCGTCATTGACAACATCGACAAGGAATATGATTGACTGGTTCAGCACCTCCATAACTGCACAAAGAATGCCGAGAGTGGGAAAGCCACAGACAACTGTCTTTGGAAACTCTGAAGCTCATTCGCCAATGTGGTTTGGCATGAACCTCAGGCAACCACAAGCTAACATCTGAGCTTGCAAAGCTGTGCAGAGAAGCGATAAAGGAAGACCTCAAAGAGAGAAGAGTAGCAGTGTTGGCCAATGCGACAGAAGCCAGGGAAAGTATTCGCAATGCTCGCCTGTCCTTCACCAACTACAAGACCAAGATGACTGCCCTACAATGTCCTGATGGATCTATCACATCATCCAGAAGGACAATGGAAAGGATTATTCACGACTTCTACTTGGATCTCTACTACAACAACATCCACCTGCCCACATACCAAATTCCACAGGATGGATATGTCATTCCCAACGCCCTCCCTTCCAAAATCCAACATGCCTTTTTGTCGGTAAAGAAAGATGCATATATCACCCGGTCCACACAAGGTCAAAATCAAACACCTGAAGAATCTGCCGCCAGTACTCGTAAATACACTGGCTCAGCTCTTCACATACTACCTGCCCAAATACAAGGCTCCATCCTAATGGAAAACCAGAGGGACCATTCTGTTGTACAAGAAGGGAGACATCTACGACATTGGCAACTATAGCCCAATCTGCCTGTTTGTTGTCTGTCTTCTATAAGTTGTTCACTGGAGTCATCCTGAATAGAATAGGCAGAACACAAGACAAAGGACAACCATGTGAGAAAGCTGGGTTCTGAAAAGGATTCAGCACAATCGACCATATCCACACAATGATCAAACTCATTGAAGTTTGTCGAGAGTTCAAGATGCCGCTCTGTCTAAAGTTCATTGATTTATAGAAGGCCTTTGATTCTGTTGAGACTAAAGCAGTCATCGAAGCCCTAGACAAACAGGGGGTTCAAAATCAGTACATCAAGATTCTCCACGAGTTATATTACACATTCACCACCAGGATCTCACCATTCTACAAGGAAGTGATCATCGATATAAAGAGAGGGGTTTGGCAGGGTGATACCATTTCACCGAAACTCTTCAATGCCACCCTCCAGAACATCATGCAGCGACTGGAATGGGAAGGAATGGGAGTGAAGATAGATGGTCGGCAACTATACCACCTCTGCTTCACTGATGACATCATTCTAATAATACCAAACATTAGCCGAGCGGCACAAATGCTAGCTGACTTTGACCTTGAGTTTGGAAAGGTCAAACTGCAGCTGAATCTCAGCAATACAATGTTCATGAAAACCGAAATGTTCCATTTGTTCTCAATGGAACAAACATCTTTGAAAGCAGTAGCTATGTGTACCTGGGTCGAGAACTCAACATGAGAAACAACCTGAAGCTAGAACTGCATAGGAGAAAGAGAACAGCATGGAACGCTTTCAAACGTATGGGAGAAGTGGTTAAAAGGACAAAGAAACTCCGGCTTTGGGCACATCTTTTGGACTCCACCATTCTTCCTGCACTAACATATGCTGCAGGGACCTGGGTCCTATGCAAACAGGATGAGAACGCTATTTGGATATCCCAAAGAGGAATCAAAAGAACTATTCTTGGAGTATCACGTTTCACTCAAGTGAGAGAAGGAATCCGGACTTCAGACCTCTATCGATGGTCAAGAATCAGGGATGCTGTCTCCAGAATCTGGAAAAAACCCGAATGCCCCAGAACGGATGACTGGTTGAGGAAACTTTGGAACATCTATACAATGGAATACTATGCAGCTGTTAGAAAACAGGAGGTCAAGAATTTTGTAGTTAAGTGGATGGGCATGAAAAGTTTCATGCTGAGTGAAATGAGTCAGAAAGAGAGAGACAGACATAGAAAGATTGCACTCATCTATGGTATATAGAATAACAGAGTGGGAGACTATCACCCAAGAACTGTAGAAATAAGTACCAGGAGGTTGACTCCATGGCTTCGAGGCTGGCCTCACGTTCCGGGGAAAGGTCAACTCAGAGAAGCGATCACCAACTACATTGTAGTCGAAGGCCATGTGGGGGAAGGGAGTTGCGGGCTGAATGAGGGCTAGAGACTGAGCACAGCGGCCACTGAACACCTTTATTGCAAACCACAACAGCTAATTAGAGAGAGAGAACAGAAGGGAATGCCTTGCCACAGTGGCAGGGTGGGGTGGGGGGGAGATGGGATTGGGGAGGGTGGGAGGGACGCTGGGTTTACGGGTGGTGGAGAATGGGCACTGGTGAAGGGATGGGTTCCCGAACTTTGTATGAGGGAAGTATAAGCACAAAAGTGTATAAATCTGTAACTGTACCCTCACGGTGATTCTCTAATTAAAAATAAATAAAATTAAAAAAAAAAAGAATCAGGGATGCTGTCTCATTTGCTAAGAGCTGAAAATCAGATGGGTCAGACATGTGATGCGATTTAGAGATGACTGCCTGACTAGAGCTGTTACCGACTGGATTCCACGGGATGTCAAAAGACTGCAGGGCTGCCCACCTACGAGATGTTTAAATTTCTTCATCAAAACCCTGAATGAATGGTTTGAGGCTGTTTGTGTTCCTGGAGCAAGCAGATACCATAGGGCTACACTAGTATGTGACAGGGATGAACGGGGAGACTTTACTGGCACCCGATTGAGCAAATCAAAGATCAATGGGATGACAAGTGATACAAGTGACAAGTGATATATCTATATAAATAAGAATAATATCCATGACTGGGGTAAACAGGGGTTAAGAGAACCCATCTCGTAATTTTTATTGCCCAATGGAGATTATGAATTTATGCTTTTGAGTGGTAAAGTTTGGAAATTGTTTTAAGTATTTACTTTTATCTGCAAGGCAATTAAATTACCTGGAGTTTATTGTAAAAAAATGTGGGTTTCAGCAATACCACTGCTGGGAATATATCCCAGAAAAGCCAAAAAGTATAGTCAAAGTGACATATGCACTTATATGTTCACCGCAGCACTGTTTACAATAGGCAGAATCTGGAAAAAACCCGAGTGCCCTAGAACAGATGACTGGTTGAAGAAACTCTGGTCCATCTATACAATGGAATACTATGCAGATGTTAGAAAAAATGAGGTCATGACGTTTGCATATAAGTGGATCAACATGGAAAGTATCATGCTAAGTGAAATGAGTCAGAAAGAGAGAGACAGACATAGAAAGATTGCACTCATCTGTGGAATATAGAATAATAGACTATAAGACGAACACCCAAGAATAGTAGAAATAAGTACCAGGAGGTTATCACCATGGCTTGGAGGCTGTTATCTCATTCTGGGCAACTCAGAGAAGGGAACAGCAAGTAAAATGTGGTTGTTGGTCATGTGGGGGAAAGATGATGCGGGCCAAATATAGACTAGAGACTGAACACAATGGCCACTCAACACCTTTATTGCAAACCACAACACCTAATCAGAGAGAGAGAACAAAATGGAATACCCTGCCATAGTGGCAGTGTGGGGTGGGGAGAGACAGGACTGGGGAGGGGGGGAGGGATGTTGGGTTTACTGGTGGTGGAGAATGGGCACTGGTGAAGGTATGGGTTATCAAACTTTGTAAGGGAGAAACATGAGCACAAAAATGTATAAATCTGTAACTGTACCCTCACGTTGACTCACTAATTAAAAATAAACTATTAATTAAAAAAATGTGGGTTCGATGACACTTAAGAAATAATATTTTATCTTATATTAGAAAATTATTATAAAATAAACAAGTATGTAAAATTCTAAAATGTATTATTTTCTACAAAATATTATTTTAGTAACAGGTAAAAGATTTATGTAATCTGAAGAGAAACCAGAGTGTGTGTATGTGTGTGTGTATATTCCAATTGAAATGTATAATTTCTAATGAATACCACAATTAAAGCCATGCTTTTAAAGTATGAACAACTTCAAGAAAACCTGTGTTTTCAGAATTGATCACAGAGAAAATTATAACCCAAATATATGCAAGCAACACAGTAAAATCAGTGTGACCCCAAACAACACATGTGCAATCATCACAGCTAAAGTGCAAAATCCATGGCAAGGACCCATGGCTAAAAGTGAAAGTACCTCAATGTGTGACCCTAGTTGAATATCATGAAGAAATGTGCAAGACCCACAAAATGCTATCCCAAGCATCACAACAATAGCAGCAAAAAAAAGAAAGTCAGAAATTATATTAAAAACTAAATATAAGAGGTATATAATCATTATCTATATTATGGTATATTCACATAGAGAAACAAATATATAGAGATGTGATAAATACATGACAGTACTGGCATAAGATGGTGAAGTTGAAGTACAAAAGTATTTTTCAGAATTTAGAGCTTTGCCTTAAGTATTATAGAGATCAACATCCTTCAGGATCTAGTTTTGTGGTTCTGTTCATTACAAAGCTTTCAACATAGTTAAGAATCTCTTGTTTTCATACAGATAAAAACTTAAAACACAAACATTGTTGCCATAAATTTAAAGTCCATAGTAATTTTGGAAGCAGCTTCTAGCTATATTAAATCTCATTAAAATGAATTCATGTTTGTTTTTCCAGACTGAATGATGAAGAGAAAATGTATAATTGCATCAAAATATGAGGACATGTGATTAAAAGCTACAAAGAACTAAAGACATTTAACTAATGTATAACAATTAAAATGAATTGACATGAGACTTTTTTGAGCATCTTATTTTTTGAAAGCTTCCTGGGCTTGAGTGGTACACGTGAGCTCTTAGCTCATAGAATATAAGCATTTTCATGTCTTTATTCTCAAAACACAATTGAAATTCGTTTGTCAGAAGTTTGCTTAAAATTTGGCAAGAATAAATGGCTTTATTCTGTCTTTGTGTAATGGCTGCAATTGTAGTTTGTATAATTAACACAACTAGTTGTTGAGCTCAATGAATGAGTGCAACTGTGTGTTGTGGGGGGCTGGAAGGGAGGGGTTGTAACAACAAAAAGATAAAGTCCACTAAAGACTTTTATAAAAAAAGTATCAAAAACTTTTTTAAAGATCATATTGGCAGGTATGTTATGTTATCTTGACTTTTGTCACTAGTGGACATGTATATAACCTGTAGCCTATTGGTGGTCCCTTATCTGAAAACCATGGGGGTAGGGCTATATGAACTCCTACATTGTCATTGATGTAAAAAATTATGATGTAATCATTTTATCGCCTGATAAATATACAATCATTGGTCATGAAAGTACTGTGCAAAATAACACTGAGCATATTTTATCACTAATTAATGTCCCAAATATCTTGAGATTACACTGAGAAAACTCTCAAAATGTAAGGATATAAAATATACTTTATTGGCAAATAAGAACCTAGGAGATTCCGAGTTATATCACATTGTACAAGAGGTATTTTGAGACTTAATTGTGATAATTTACTCTGCAATGAGGAAAACATTAAGAATAAATTATAATCTGTTGATCAATAGTAAGAAATTTAGAAATAACTGCTAAAAAATATAGTTGTAAATTTAAAAATGCTGATATTTTCTTTTTCTTAAGATAATAGAAAATAATTAATATTTCTTTCAAATTTAAGTCCAAAATAATTTAATAAATCAGCCTTCTTATTGCCAGCTAGCTTTCAGCAAATTAGGTATTTTCTTCATAGAACACTAAGGTCTAAAGAAAGATAAATCCTTAAACTGAAGGGAAAGAAAACAGGAATCTCTATAAATGGCTAGTAGAAAAAAGTAAAAGAATACATTAAACAAAAGCTAGATACTGAAATGCAGCTGCAGTTAACACTCCATCATTGAGGTATGATGGATAATACTTGTACTGTATAAATTCAGGCTAAATTTCTGCTATGGGTTTTTATTTCTAATGACAAAAAAAGTGCAGAAACAACTTCCATTCCCACTAAGTCGAATCTGCGATTCCATCTGCTCAGATTTTATGCTTAAAGTAGAAAAAGAAAGAAATCAATTTCAAAAAACAAACCTTTTTCACCCTGACACTATTAAAATGTTCAGCAATTCCAATTCCTTGGAATTTTATTCAAATTGAGCCACTTTGAATAATGAAGAAACCATTATTTTTCAATATCTAGGGCAGTCTTCTCTTCAAAGGTAGCATGTGAATGAAGCAATGAATTAAACCAATATAAAAAGAACGTTACCCCTCTTTATAGGCCTAATTTGAGTAATGAAATACATATTTGAAGGGTTATAAATAATAATTGTCCTAAATTCTTTCATTTTACTAAAAGAAAGACATTGTCTGTCTGAAACTATGAATTTAAAATAGCACATTATTTTCTTCCAATTTTAAGTGATATGTAAAATGTTTATAAAAAAATCATGGCTTCTACTTTATTTCTTAAGAGGAGAGAATTTGATATAAACACAAATTCTATTACTTAATGAAAAGCAGGCTGGAAGAATAAATGGGTAGCTTAAAATTCTTTAATATTCTTTAATAATAGGTTTGATTTTTTTCAATTCATGTTTTCATTGGCTTCCTGGGTATAAAATGTAGTGCATTTCTTGAGAATTTATCATGTTTGCAGAAAAACTGCTCCCTAATTTAAAACACAGCCACAAAACATTGTTAAATTTGAGAAAAATACCTTGGTCTCAATTTATCAGAATTTAAATTACCTTTTTAATTATTTTTACAATGAAATAGGTTTTAATAATTTTACAAAGTATTACATATCAATAAACTTATAATGTTAAAACTATAATGAATTTTATAACACTTCAGTGGAATTAATATTAATGTTAGGTGGAATCCAACTTTTATTCAAAGATAATAAAGTATCTAAAGATATTTCTCAAAAGAGGAGAAACTTGAAATGTATTGTTTTCACTAGAGAAAAAAACAGTGCTATTTAAGTACTCAGTATGTTATTTTTCTTATATTAACTGTTCAAGTTGTAGATCATACAGTGATTAGAATCAATGATCATAGGAACTTTCCAATTACAAACAAATGAAAACTGTTTTTCATAGTTTTATCTGTGTAAGTTTCTTGGCCTTAAAGGGTCAACATGAGATTGCAAAACAACACTTCAAAAGTAGTTACTCTGTTTGGGGTAAATGTTAATAAATTTGTTACTCATTATATATTTACTTTTTTCTCTAAGACAATCTAATATATAAGAAATGCAAGAAGAGAGAAAGTTATATACTTATTAGTGCATTATATGCCTTAAAAAAGAACATGGAGTTGTTTGATAAGCAAAAATAAATAATTCAGAAAACATAGCAAATCGAAAAAGATAAATTTATGTAGTACTGTTAGATAATTCCAGTAGCAATTGTTTAACTTGGAATACAACTTTGCTGCTTAGATGGTTTATTTTAAGTGAGTTTAATAATAAAAATATATTATGTTGCCACATTTCATTATGATTTTGAGATAGATTTCACATTCACAGTGCTATTTGATAAGATGAAATAATGACTGACTTCACTTATCAGGTCATTAGGTAAAAAAATATTTTTCTAAAAAGATCCTTCATACATTATTTATTTATTTATTTATTGAATCATTGTGAGATAGACCCTTGAAAAGCTGTTCATGATTAGATTTCAGTCATACAGTATTCTAACACCATCCCTCCACCAGTGATTTCCCAGCATCAGTGTCCCCAGGTTCCCTCCTATCACCCCCCATCCTCCAATGACCAGCCTGTCTCTATGCTTTTCTTCCCTCCCTCCCTCCCTCCCTCCCTCCCTCCCTCCCTCCCTCCCTCCCTCCCTCTTTTCTCTCCCTCTCTCTGTCTCTATTTCTCTCTCCCTCACTCTCTCTCTCTCTATTTCTCTCTCTCTCTCTCTCCTCTTTGCACTGTAGTTTGCAATACTGATAGTGAAAGATTATCAAGATTATCCTTTTAAATACTTTTAACAGTCAGTTCTTCTCCAGCGTGATCATTCCCAACTATTATTGTCACACTGGTCTCTTCTCTATCTTACCTATTCTCAGCCCCCACATACTTGTAGTTGATTCCAACTTTTGACCAGTCCTCCTAGTCCCTGTTTTCCTTGGCCATAGATGTTAATCTTATACTTTATATTTTTATATGATACAAATGAATGCAGTCATTCTATATCTGTCCCTCTCCTGACTCATTTTACTCAGCATGATAATCTCCATGTGCATCTCTTTATAGGAAAATTTCATGACTTCAGTTTTCCTAACAGCTGTTTGTATTTCGTTGTGTAGATATCACATATTTTCTTTATTCATTCGTCTGTTCTTGGGCACTCAGGTTGTTTCCAGATTCTGACTATTGTGAACAGTGCCTGCAAAAATTCTTGAGTACAAGATTTTTTCAGCAGTTGGCATCAGGTGATATAGAGTCTTTTTATAATAGTAGAAGTTATGATAGAAATTGTTTTACATAAAATTATAAGAAGAATATTTACATGATAAAGTAGTAAGTGGGCAGTAAAACATTTAGAAAATCATTTATAAAGGATTACAGGGTGTGACAGAATGTTTTTGACATGTTGAGAATGATAATTACTGGAGCCAGAGCAAAAGTTCAGCAGAAGTTCTTGCCATGCACACAACAAAAGAGCGTTCTAATCCTTTGAAACAGATGCACCACTGGTTGTGGCCTCAAACAAAACATATATACAAACGAACAAACAAAAATCCCAAACAAACAAAACTATACACCCACATCAGTATTTTGAAAATATCTGAATTATACATTCTTATTTGGAAAAGTTAACAATGGAATCATAGATGGTTGAATCATTAATTCAGTAGTAAAAAGTTAGTATTAAAAAGAGTAGAAAACAATATTTTGTAGTATAGACTCAGAAGAATACAGGAATGTAGGGAACAGAGTGTAGGTATGTTCTAAAATAAATTGCTTTAGGAGTGTGCTGGCACACATAAGCCATTTTTATTATTCTTTCTCTAACTCTGCCACTTTAATTATGTGACCCACTTATAAGTAGTTATATTTGTATAGCTAAGAATCTTAAATATGTATATTTCACAAGCATAGTTTTTATTTAATTATCTATTTGTAGTATTTCCCAGATGTAGAAAACTTTTTGCCAAGAGAGAAAAAATGGACAAACAATATCAGAAGATGTATCTTTGCCTGATATTTGTCCCCTATATATTTTTCCTTAGTTTATTAAGCTTACATGCCTAATACATGACTTTTCATAATCTTTTCTCAGTTATCTCTAACTTATGGCTCTCATCTTTAGCATTGAATTAAACCTTGTCAGTTATGCATGAGCTGCAACCTCAAAATTATAAATTGGTACACTATAATAGTAATACTGGAAATAAACATGGAGGAAAATTGGTGTATGATAAGAACTTCATGGTTGTACAACAAAATTAGCTAAAAACTATCCCTTAGCATTCTTTGGATGAATAAAATTTCTTGGAAAAGTCACATGGGTAACAAAATCAGATGCACAAGCATGGTTATAACAAGAACAGAAAATCTTAGATGTGTCTTTCTGAGAAATAAAAGGCTTATAAATTTTATGCTGACTGTAAAGAAGACTGGGTTGGTAGAACAGCTGAATACTTTCTATAGACTTACATTAAAACTATGGAAAGAACATATTTTAGGGGGGGGAATAAAGAGAGGAGGTTGAACGAATGAACATTCTGGTAGAGGGTATGACATTTAATGTCCTATGCATGAAACCCTATCATTGATAGCATTGTAAATTACTGTGCCTAAAATGTAAAAAAGAATTAAAACATGACAAGTTAGTTGAGTTCTTTGAGGTAAAATATATTCACTTTTGATATTAAATAATCTTTATTTTCTCTGTGACTAGTTTTTATTACTTATAAACTTTACTTTTTCTATGTAGTAGTTATTTACAGATTTTTATTATATAATAAAATTATAGTATTTATAAGCAGCATTTTAAAAATATGTCTTTTGTTGTAATGAAATATTTTAAATATTTCTCTCTATATATTTAAATGTGAAAGATATAACCCTAATAATTTTAATTATGAGTGAAATAGTTCAAAGATGATGTGGAAATTTATGCTTTGTGGCTTCTTTAAAGAGGGAAGTCAATAAGATAGAGGAAAGAATATGATAAAGGGGTATTTATTTGGGTGTGTCTCTTCCGTGTAACCTCTGAAATCCATGATGAAGCACATGAGAACAGTAAAATGCTTAATATTCACATTGCTTGATGAAGGAGTTGAGTTATGCTTTGCCTAGGTAGAGGGGATAAGCAGATACAATTCTCAAATAACTAGGAGCACAGAATTAGAAGGAACTATATGATAGTTTTTAAATTTGCAGAATGGAAGGCTAGGCTAACTAGAACTCATGATAAGGCAAATGAAATTTCTGAGAGCAAGAAATCCCATCATAAAATTATATAAGTAATAATTAAATAAGAAATCCCAGCATGCAAATATCTGGTTTATAATTGCATATTGTGAGTCCCATCCTAGCTCTACTGAAAGTTTTATTTCTGCATTGGCCTGGAAATAATAACACTAACATAAATTACCCATTTAAACTCTGTATACCAAATAATACAAAGGTCAATTTTTCTCTAACTACTAAATGCCTTTACCTGAGTTATATTCTATAATTCCTGAATAATATTTCATCATTCCTATACATAAAAAATGAGATTTTTCCTGGGATGGATGCCCCAGAGTGGAATTTATGGATCGTTATTCCTTGCTGCACTGTACAATTGCTAAGATATGGAATCAATCTAGGTTTCCAATGATAGATAAATGGTTTATGAAGATGTGGAATAGATACACAATGGAATACTATGCAGGTGCAAGGAATGATGAAACCATGCAATTTGCTGCAACATGGTCAGAACGGGAAGATATCGTGTTTAGTGAAGTCAGAAGAAGAAAGACAAACACTTGTCTGTGGAATATATACCACTGGATGAGGAATTGTGTTGTAGTAAAAGGGGGGAGTGCTTAGATCATCCTCAACTCCAGTGTTTAAAGAGGAGACAGAGAAGGAAAGTAATCAAGGGGGTGGGCAAGGGGGGGGGGAAGAAAAGAACAAGAAGCAATGTGTTAACAGGCATCAGAGCTTCAGTTTTACCAGTGATATGAGTGAGGGTTATAGCCATTACCCAAAACACAGATTCAAGATGACTGAAAACATGAGGTCTAAGCGGCAACCACTGAAACTTTGCAATGTGCCTGTCAATGTGCAATGTGACAGGTGGGGATGTAGTGGGGGATGGGATAGGGGGGAAACAGGGAACACTGGTAGAAGGAAGTTGACACTGGTGGAGGGATAGGTGTTGAATTATTGTATGCCTAAAACACAACATTCAGAAACTTTATAAATCATGGATCTTTAATAATTTTTTTAGTATATGTGCTGCCAAAGTGAGCACTAATAATTTTTTTAAATGAAAAAAATATCTCTCTCAGTTTCCATTTTACCTTAAATAATAAGGTCTCAGTATTTTTCTCCAGCTTGGCTTTTCTGATTTCCAAAGCCTTATGATGGCCACCATAATTAGGTTATTATCTTTTCATACTATTTCTCATATCATGTCTATTTCCTTTTGTCTTTCCTTTTAATCCATGAGGACAGAGACAATATTTATTTTGCTGACCATTCTTTTTTAGTGCTAGCATTGTGTTTTGAATATGGTATAAACTAAATAAATAAAGCAAGTGTTACTATTTGGTCAGGGAATCTTATGACATTTATGCTTTATAGATGAACATAAATAGACACATTGCCATTGACTTTTGAGATACTGAGCTTGATGGTAAAACTTTTTCTTTTAAGGTATGATCTGTAAAACCGGCACCGTCCTGTTAACAATTGTTAAATCAGATCTACAGTTGTGACATTTCGGTTTTATAGATGGGAGTGAATAAATATTTTGAAATGGTGTCTATTGGGGCTGTTAATCTTGATGCTTAAACCACTGGGTTTTAGGTTAGACCCCTAAAACATATACTGTACCATAAATGATTCTTAAATCAATACAGGCCTGTGGTTGTGACTCAGTGGTCACAATCAGAGCCAGAACTGCAGACATAAGGCCTTATGTTCAATTTCCTACAGCACATAAATACCAAGTGTGAGAATGAAAGCACTGCTGTTGCTGATGTCTGATGATGCCACGACATAGCGTGTTAGCACTGGGCATACCTCCCAAAGAGTGTTCAAGCACAGCAACCAAATGTGCAACTTCTGGTAAGAATATAATGTCCTGCATGTGACTTTTAGTCACTGCAGCTACCACCTGCACAACAGAAACAGAGGAAAGGCAGGGAGTAATAAAATAAAATCATATTACCATAATTAAATATATGCTACATGAATTTCCTGTGACATTTCACCTGAGAAGAAGAAGAAGAAAATGAAAGGAGCAAAGCAGAAGTTTTGAAAAACTCCAGTGCTTGAGTGCATAAAGAAAATAGCTGTCTGGGCTCAGAGATCAGATTTTATTATATATTCAACTATATTCAACTAGAAATATGCCCTACTGCTTCATTTTGAGCTAGTTACTTGTGTAATTATTTACTGTTTTTCTCTTTCCAATCAAACTAGTTTCCTAATAACCTTCATTAAGAAGTTCAATATTGTTTCTTCCTGTATCTTCATAGGTAATTCTGAGTCTAACTCATAGAAGACATTCAGTACTGTGGCATAAATCAATATCTAATTTTATATGGACTGGAGTGATAGCACAGCGGGTAAGCCTTGCACACAGTTGACCCAGATTCAATTCCTCCATATTCGATAGGCCAAAAAGAGTAGCAACAAGTCTCACAACAGAGACGTTACTGGTGCCTGCTTGAGCAAATCGATGACAGTGACAGTGAATTTTATATATGTTTGCATGCTCATCTTCATACTTTTCAGCGAATAGTTATGTGATTGTGTGTATGACTTTCAGATGCTAAGAAAAGTAGATTAATGTTCATAAATTATAAGCACTAAATCAACATACAGAAAATTAAAATTGCATAAATTGTTATTAATACCATAGCAACATGATTATTGTCTGTATATCCAGGATCATTGTAAGAAATTTAAGTATTTCTGCTACTTTTTTGTTCTAATAATGCTGTTTTTCTAATTAAACCCAGAAAATTTAGAAAATAGAAACACTGAATCAGGATTAAGAAGTTGCAGTTTGAGAGTATGTGGAAGAGGAGCAAAGCTGAAAGTTGAGAAAATTAAATACAAGACTCTGACATAAAGAAGAAAATTGTATTCTCACCTCCTTCTTGTTATGAAAGGTGTTTCCTTGCTTTGCTTATTTTATCTTATCATAAAGTCACAGCATATTCTTGTAGCAAGTAATGGTAAAGTAATTTTCCAAAGAGAAAAATGTATAGAGTAATATAGAAATCAACAACTGGAGTGGAGTTTTGTACTGACCATCACACATATTATGACAACTAGCTAATGTTGGACTCCAAGATAATATTTATTAAAAAATATTTTCAATGTCATTATAATTTTAATAATCTAAAATTTACTGTTGATTTGATATATTTATTCATTTCATTATATAAAATAACATAAAATATGGTCCATATAATTTATGATGTTATTTTCTATATGAGCAATAAACATAAACTTATATAAAATAGACTTTTTGTTCTGTGTCATGAATGAATTCTGTTAAGTTCTTTGAACTTACTAAAATTACATATATACATGTTGTACTATATAAAATCATGAATATTTTTTGAAGGAAATATTTTCTTTACATTTTTTAAACACTGTGCTTCACTAAGTTTTTACCCCCAAGGAACCCCCCCACCTTTTGCAGGCACAAAATAATGTATTTTATATTGCTTGCTCTATACGGGTTGCCTTTCCCTCCCTGCCCCAAGCAGAGCCTTGACAGTTGAAGACCTCTGGAACCCAGCCACAGCCATCTCAACCCATGTTCAAGGCCACTTTCCACACACTTGGACGAGCCTCAAGCATGAAGGGACCGGCAGAGGAACACAGATGTCCGGGAACCGGGGCTGAGATCTCCATGCCTGCTCGGATTGGGACTGGGTCTTCTCCAGCCAGATCCTCATTTTTCAGTAGCTTGGCAGCCACACCCATCAACGACCAACATCCAGAGATTGTAAGACCAAGCTCCAGACGCTTCGCGGCCGTGCGGCACGTAATAGCCTTGTTCTCCCTCTTGGAGAACCTGACAAGCTACCAAAAGTTTATTGCCTTCATGGAAGAGCCCTGCAATCTTCCCATGGTGTATTCATATCCCAAAATACAGTAAAAGATATATGCATGCCTCTCGGAGAGCCGGGCAAGCTACCAAGAGTATCCCACCCGTATGGCAGAGCCTGGCAAGCTACGTTTGGCGTATTCGATATGCCAAAAACAGTAATGATAGATCTCATTCCCCTGACCCTGAAATTGCCTCCCATCGTTGGGATAGACGAGTAAGGAGAGGCTGCTAAAATCCCAGGGCTGAGTGTAATAGAGACATTACTGGTGCCCGCTCAAATAAATCGACGAACAACAGAATATCAGTGATACAGTGATATAGTGATATTGCTTGCTCTAACTAGATGGCTAATGGAATTATTACAAAATAGACTTCATAACAGGAAATTTCGTGAAAATTGTTATATCTCATCATGGGGTTATTAAGTCATTGTCTGAGGCTTTATTAAATTGTTTGTTGCTAGTTGAATCTTCTGTATTATTGCTTTTATTTATTGACCTTAGTTGGTTTCTATGTTACTTCCTCATTTAATTTGGTATGCTCCTATAGGCTCACAGTATTGTGGAGTTTGGTGGTGTGCTGGGACTGGAGGATCTGTACAACTGGGCTGATGAGTTTACATGAGGCAGCTGGGAGATAAGGAACGGTATTTTAGTTCATTTTATTTAGCTATATTGAAGAACTATGCTTTATAAGACTTTAGAGATATAATGCTACCATATTACTCCCACCATCAAAATGCAATTTTTTTTTATCATAGTTCTCTGGGTCCTTCCACTCTTTCAATCCACTTCCATATATTTCTCCTCAAGGAACTTTACCTTTAGCCACTTCTCAACAAAATGTTTCTTCAAAATTATAAATAGCACTGCACTGCATTGTCGTCCCATTGTTCATCAATTTGCTTGAGTGGGCATCAGTAACATTTTCATTGTGAGACTTCTTGTTACTGTTTTTGGCATACTGAATACGCCACAGGTAGCTTGCCAGGCTCTGCTGTGCAGATGGGATACTTTCGGTGGCTTGTCGGGCTCTCTGAGAGAGACGGAAGGACCTACGAGTTCACTGTGAAAGATACAATGGGATTAATGAGATTTATTAATGAGAAAGAATCATTTCTTTATATATAATTTTACTTAGTCTTTGAGAAAATGTTACTTATATTTTCCTGAGTTCAAAGCTCATCACAAGGAACTTGAGATCAGGAATCTGTTTGTAATAGGTATGTCTACATAAGTCAGATTTTAAAATGGTTGAGCTAAATGATTGCTTCTTCCTGTGCAAAATTTCATAGATATAAGAATGATAATGACAAATCAACTAGACAAATCTGTCTTCAATCTTCCCTAAAAGAAAGTAGAATAAAAATAAATTTCATTTAAAAACTGAACAGAAACCTTGAAAGTTATATGGAAATAATCCAATCTCTAGATAATGTTTCTTAAATGTATATTTCATGAAATGTACTTCCTACAAAATGGTTCTGCTCTGTGTTTATATATGCTACAAATAAATAGTACACAGAGATGAGGGCATTTTGTAGCTTAGTCAATAAAAGTATCATACCCTAACCCTTTACCTTTCAATCAAGTGACACTGACATGATAATATTTTATTAGAGTAGTAGAACTTGTTAGATAAATAGGTTATTATTATGGAATGTAAGCCTATTAATGCTGTAAATTTATCTTCAGATATGTCATGTAAGATACATTAGTACCCATTAGATGCAAGTATAAGCTAAACATTAATGGAGCTATTGTTGATATCTTTTCACCACAATATCCTCCCAGTTGTAAGTGCAATGCCTCTGAACAGAGCATTCTTCTAAGTGGTAGACCATTCTAAATGATATGCAATTAAGAAATGTGCTATTCCACTGCATTAAAGCACAAACCAAAGCAAGTTATTAACATCCATTTCCAGTATTACTTTTCAAGTGAATGTGTGTAACACGGAAGTGATCACTTACCTTATAATAACAGTTAAAAAAACATACTTACAGACCTTATACTATAGCTAGAAATGTTTCTTTATTTATCCGTGATGCTCTTGACAAAAGAAAATTCATTCTTAAGAGAACATTTTGTCTTGGGTTAGAGAACAATGGAAAAATAATTTCATCTTAATTTTTAGACCCTAAAACACATAAAAATATGTACAACATAAGAATGATGAAATTAAACAATTTTGTGGTGATAAAGTTCTGTGTAAACATATGTAACATTAGTACTAATCTGTAATTAAAAAGTAAACCAAATAAAAGATATTTGGTCCTAAAAGATTTTTATTCCACATTCAATAATGGAATGTGGAGTGTGAAATTTATTAATTCACATATCAAAATATTGGAAAATCCATATATCAACTGACTTACACTATATCTTACACTAATACAAACTCTTTATTTATATTTCATTCTTTTTATCTACCTCACTCTACAGTTAGGAGACATTTCTCAACAAAGTGTTAAGAGCCAAGATGTCACCAGTAACCATTACTGTTTTTTGGCTTAAACTATAGCAGCAGAGACCAAATCACATAAACTTCTTAGACTTTGTACACACTTCAGTGAATTGCGAATAAGAACTGTCTTAATACAAAAAGTCCTTTGGATTTCAAATCTTATTTAATCCTCACATTTTGACTGTCAAGTTATATGTAAAGAAACTGAGAATCAATAAAATGAGACTCATATAGCTTCAAAGGTGAGAGCAATAATAGAAATCAGATCAAATTCAAATGCAAAATCCTGTCCCTTACCCCAAAGCAGCTTGTGTAGCTACTAATCCATTGCCAATAATCTGTTTTTTAAAAAAGCTGCATTTGAAAGTTTCTATTACTTGAAAAAGGAAAGATACAGCTTTATGAGGGAAAGAGCTAATTCATGCTGTCTCCACTGGTGTTACATGTTAAACACTACGCTTTGATTTTCCAGATGTAACTATCTGTGCATGATGTAATTAAACTCCCTTGAAAAGAGGTTAAGACCAACTCACATTATATTCAATTTATAACATGACAACTGCTCTGGATTAAGCAGTACCATTATATACTATGAGAACAAATGAACAACAAAAAATGCTAATGAAAATTATGTTCTAACTGCAACATTTATATGTAAGAATGTAGCACTGTTGTCTCATTGTTCATTGATTTGCTCCAGCAGGCACCAGTAACGTCACCATTTCTTTCTTCCTTTGCAATTTTTTAAACCATAAAATTAATATCAATATATATTTTGTGTTATAGTTTGCTCAGTTGAGTTATTGATTGCATGAATTGAAGTACAAATGTAGCAGAAAAATTAAAAGCATAAGTATAGACTGAGGCCCCAAGTAAAATACTGAAATTAATAACTACTTCTAAGGGAATACCTACAAAACACAAATTCAGTTCCATTGTTCATAGCTAAGATATTCTGTCCCTAATGGGCTTACCTTCTCAGAGCCAGTTTTTCATTCCAAAATTAATTTTTCCTAATAAGAAAATGACTACACAAAACTTCAAAAGTGATTTTATTATCTTTCTTGGTTAATGTTCAAATAGGCCCACTCTTTCTGGAGTGTTTATTAACTTGCTTAGCTTTAGCATTTTAATTTAATTTGAAGTCATCTGTTGAATGTCAAATATGTAAAAAGCATTTTGATATATCCTTAGGGTATGCACAGACAAAGAATGATGCTCCTGAGCTAAAGTTAAAGGTCTTTAAACTGAATTATTATTTAGCTAATTATTGTATATAAAAATCACATATAAAGGAAAAATTTTGAGTTGGAATGCACACATAAAATGAAAATTCAACTAAAATATTTATAAAATGATTTTACAAAGAGATATTTTCTATACTTAGAGGTGCTAATTTTAAAATACAATTTCATAGTAATATGTGATACAATCACAATATACAATCACCATATCACAATATACAATACACATAAAATATAGCTAACTGAAATGTTTAAATACATCTGAAATAGGGATATCAGGATTGCAAAGAAAACTGTTCTACAGAGAGAAAGGAAGAATGAAACTTTATAATGTTAAGAAATGCCTTTTAGGGGCTGGAGCAATAGCACAGCGGGTAGGGCGTTTGCCTTGCACGCGGCCGACCCGGGTTCGATTCCCAGCATCCCATATGGTCCCCTGAGCACCGCCAGGAGTAATTCCTGAGTGCATGAGCCAGGAGTAACCCCTGTGCATCGCCGGGTGTGACCCAAAAAGCAAAAAAAAAAAAAAAAAAAAAGAAATGCCTTTTAGGGTCTGGAGTGGTAACACAGCAGGTAGGGCATTTTCCTTGTGGCCAAACTGGGTTCGATTCCCAGCATCCTATATGGTCCCCTGAGCACCACCAGGAGTAATTCGTAATTCCTGAGTGCCGAACAAGGAGTAACCCCTGTGCATCGCCGGGTGTGACTCAGAAAGCAAAATTTTAAAAAAAAAGTCTTTAAAATGATGCTGCCCAGAGAAAAAAATAAATATCTGCCTTAATTCTTAACTATTTCTAGATTTCAGGCCTTCCTGAAACCTGTCTAATGATTCTTTCCTGATAACTCCACAACGCACTCCCCTCTTCTTGAACTGGGCTGTTTATCATATAATAAACTCATATAATAAAAGGCTCATGTAATAAAAGGAAGTCTGGTTAAGAATAAAATGGCTGTTCAGGCATTTTACTTGATTGAATAACTTGCCTGTTGGTACCAAGCTTATGAGTGCCAGAATAGAGATTCCAACTAAACTATGCACAGATGTCTGGCCCATGTCATACGGTCTTGCCTTTTCTTTATACCAGACACTCTCGTAATAGTGAGCGGCTAAATGTCCAGATTTTTCAAAGCAAAAGATAAGTATAGAGGTGTAAAGAAGTCAATTAAATTCCCCTTAAAATCCTGTGAAATTTTCTATTTCAACTCTTTTAGCATGTTCAACAATGTAAGATACAGCTTTCGGGGAAGTAGTGTTATCAGACACAATCTGTATCTGATCCTATGTTACAATCACTACTAAGAATATTACAACATCTAACTTAGAATTTACATAAGATGAAAATTAGAATTTACATAAGATTTGAGGAAAGACTTTAAATGTTGTAAGGGGGTCAGACTGACATTTTAATCATATTCCCAATGTTTCTCTTGACAGAACAGGTCACATTAGAAGAATTAGTGGAATATTTACTCTAGGAGGAGTTGACTCTATTGCTATTTCTGAGAAAGAAATTCAGAGAGAATGACTAGCCTTTCATACAAAATATTAAAACAATTTTAACATAACTTTTCATTAAAGTACGGCTACTAATAGCATATATGTATATTTTTCACTGGCATTGTTTCATTGCCAGTATTTTCAGTCAGAAGAAATTACTTAAAAAAAAATGGAAAAGCTGAGTTCAATAAAGTGAAATATAAAGGTGTAACTTTTTTTTTTTTCTTTTTGGGTCACACCCGGCGATGCACAGGGGTTACTCCTGGCTCTGCACTCAGGAATCACCCCTGGCGGTGCTCAGGGGACCATATGGGATGCTGGGATTTGAACCCGGGTCGGCCGCGTGCAAGGCAAACGCCCTACCCACTGTGCTATCGCTCCAGCCCCAGGTGTAACTTTTTTTATTAGTGAATCACTGTGGGATACAGTTACATACCTACAAATTTTTGTGTTTGCATTACAGTCATACAATGATCAAGTACCCCTCCCTTCACCAGTGCCCATTCTCCACTACCAATGATCCCAGTATCCCTCTAACCACTACCCCCTTCTGCCTCCCACCCCACCCTGCTTCTGTGGCAGGGTATTCCCTTTTGATCTCTCTCTCCTTTTGGGTGTTGTGGTTTGTAACAGAGGCATTGAGTGGCCATTGTGTTCGATCTATAGTCTACATTCGGCACGCATCTCCCAACCCGAGTGGGTCCTCCAAACATCCTTTACTTGGTGTTCCATTCTCTAACTGAGCTATCTTTTCCCCCAGCATGTGAGGCCAGCATCCAAACCATGGGGCAAACCTCTGGGTCTTTATTTCTACTATTCTTGGGTGTTAGTCTCCTATTTTGTTACTTCATATTCCACAGATGAGTGCAATCTTTCTATGTCTATCGCTCTCTTTCTGACTCATTTCACTAAACGTGATACTTTCCATGTTGATACACTTATATGCAAATTTCATGACTTTATCTTTCTAACAGCTGCTTAGCATTCTATTGTGTAGATGTACCAAAGTGTCTTTAGCCAGTCATCTGTTCTTGGCCACTCGGGTTTTTTCCCAGATTCTGGCTATTGTAAACAGTGCAGCAATGAACATACAAGTGCAGATGCCATTTCTACTATACTTTTTTGCCTCTCCCAGAAGTGGTATATATTCCCAGAAGTGGTATTACTGGATCAGATGGGAGCTTAATTTCTAATTTTTTGAGAATCGCCCATATTGTTTTCCAAAAGGGCTGAACCAGTCAGCATTTAAAGGTGCTACATCTTAATATCAAAGTTTGATTTTATTCCTCAGAGTTCCTAATATGTACGTATGAGTTGCAAAGCTATAAATGAGCTGAGCTTCAAATTTATGAAGCATTATTCAAGTTTAAAATATGACCAAAACCTCTCATATTCATATTTTTCTTTTGATTTTTTTTTCTTTTTTCCTTATTGGGTGGTTTTGGAGAGAGATACACTTGAGTAGGAAGAGCAAAATGATTTAGTACAGTGTTTCTCTGCTGGGGATGATATGGTTGCCTGTGAACACCCAGGATATTCCCAGGGGCTACAGGTAAAAAAATCACATAAAGAGAGGTCATGGCAGACTACAGGGCCAACCTGTAGAATGAGGACACACAGAAAGTGCAAGACTTCTCTCAGAAAAAGTTTGAGAAACAGAGGTTTAGAACATTAATTTCTGATTTAGCTGCTCTACCACTGACAAGTAACTTCTGGGAGAAAGGCAATGTGATAGATTAAAGAGGGAGGAAAGATAGAGACTCATTGTTAGAAATAAATGAAACACTTAGAACATAAAAGAGTGGATGATGCTAATAACACAAATTGGAATAACTACTTTTATTAATCCTTTTCACAAGGCCAGAGTCATTTCTAATGTATTAGTCACTTCTAATGTAGTTCAATGCCATCAAAAACCAAAGAGAGTTGAAAAGCAGTTTTGTGCCAAACAGATTCAAATATTTGGTTCTGACTTAAGAAAAAATTCGTAATCATTTGAAGAAGTGGAGTTGAGAAAGTCCTAAAATAAAGCTATGATTAAATTAAACAGCAACTGAAAACTATTTGTTAGTGCACCAGATTAAATGGAACCGAAGACTGTTTGGTTTGCTAGTGCACCAAATTGTACTGGATGTCTAGTGCTTTTTATATCTATTTTTTAAAAAAATAATCGATTTTTTCCTTCAAGCTAATGGCAAACTAGTGGTAAATATTAACTGCTTCTTATTACTTTTTAAATATCTTAACCAGAGAGTTACTCTGTGATATTTTTATTTAAAGAGTTTTAAGTGAGAAAATATTACTCTTTTATCTGCTGAAACATGAATATTTGGATAATGAGGAAATATAACCACTAATCCCTATGGCAGTGGTTATCAAGCAGGCTATTTTTACAATCACCAGGGAGATTTTTAAACATATATTTATTTCATTGACTCTCTCTCCCCACCAGAGATTTCATGACCTGCAATGGGGATTTTACAATAGTATTTTAATTCCCCAGGTGATTTCTATGAAGTCTTAATTGGGGCCAGCTACCTCAAGAGGAAAGAAACTATCTCCCCAGAGCTCAAATAACAAATTTAAAGATAAGATATAAAAAATAATTAAGGTCACAGAATCACGAGAGCAAACATTTATGTCATAAAATTATTTATTTAAATAATTTAACTTCTCATTATTTACTCATCATTAATTATAGCAAGGGTTGCATAAAGAGCTAGTTAAATTACTATCTGATTAAAAAAATCAAACTGTCCTTTTTAAAATATACTGTCTGCAGACTAAACATAATGTTCTAATACATATACTAGTATCAGCTGATACTAGTATATGGAAAATTTTATATTAAAATGTACAAATGGAAACAGATATAGTACTAATTTCAGAACATTCTATCTCTAGCCATGTACCTGAAGTAAACTAGAAACTAAGAGAAAAAATGTTAAAGTATTGGATTAGATGGAACAGTGACATTACTTCATTATTAATAATCAACATTACATAATTTCTAATACACAGTCAATTGTATAGGTGAGAATAAACTAGAAAATTTGGTAGTAAACTTAATATACTATTGACAGATGTTGATTAAAGATGTGCTATCTCAATGAAGAGCAAACTCATATATATTTTATAATTTTTAATTAATTTATGTGGGGTTTCTGTGCAGTGGCATTACCATTAAATCATATATTACATCTCACTTAATCTTTAAAAGAACATTAAGATGTAGGTATTAATATTATGCTTGATCTTTCTTTTTGCAAGTGAAGAAAGTTATTCACAAAACTAGCTAATCAGAAAATTTGAAAGTTATTACATATAATTTGATGACTTGAATACTTAATGGGTGGTAGACATATGCATACAATAGCCAATTGTTCACTGAGTATGAACCTATATTTTGTCTTAGAAATCTCTAAGGGCTGTGATAACTGACAAAAAAAACCCCATCTTAATCATTCTATAAGTATAGAGAGCACTTTAGTTCTCAAACAAGTACTATTTCATATTTATATTAAACTATAGATTTGACAGTCTAACTCCTGACTTTGTTTTTGTTTTGTTTAGGGTTTTTGGACACAGTGTAGGTGTTTAGAGATTATACTTGAAGTGCTCAGGGGAACATAACGGGGATCTAACACTGTTTAGCCACTTGCAAGACAAGCACCCAAACCACTGTACTGTTGCTTGGGTGACTAACCACTGACTTTTGAATTATATTTCCTTCTGATGAAATATATAATTTATGATTTTTTTCAAATACGTTTTTTAAAAATGTAAAGCATTTTAAAAATAATTCACAGAAATTAATTCATATGACTCCTCAGTTTGAACTCACTATATCTTGTTTCTTGAGATTAATTAGTAGAGGGCCTTATTGACACTTCATTAAAAAAAATTGCGAAGAGGGTGCATAGATTAAGAGATTTGTTTCCAATTACAGTTTTCTTTCTCAGATGCTCAGAAGTCACCATAAAAATGATTTAGGTTTTGAATTTGTAAAACCCAGCTATATTACTGACTAAACTGGTTAAGTGGAACAACTTGCTTAAAGCTTTAAAAGTTCTATGTATCCCAGGATTCCATTTCTTGGCATCTGCCTCAAGAATTCCAAAACATTAGTTCAAAAAATATTCCAGCACCTCTAAGCTCATGGCCATGCTATTCACAAAGCCAAGATCTAAAAACACAGAAACAACCTAAATGTCCAAGAGCACAGGAGTGGATAAAGCGACTGAGTATGATACACAATGAAATACTACTCAACTGCAAAAAAAAATGAAAACTAATATAGGTTGCTGCCATATGGAAGAAGCTGAAGTGTATCATAGTAAGTATCACTGTATCATATTGCTCACCGATTTTAGCTTGCCAGGTTCTCCGAGAGGGGCGGAGGAATTGAACCCAGCTGTGTGCAAGGCGAAAGCCCTGCTCGCTGCGCTATCGCTCCGAAGTAAGTTAAATAGAAGACAAATATTGAATGATCTCTCTCTTACTTGAAGTATAAAGCCATACTATAAGGGAATAAAAATAACTGTCCCAAGAGTTGGCCTATAGAGCTGAGTTTGCTAAGGAGGTAGAGAATGAGAGGAGACCTAAATATAGAGTTGAAGAGAATCTGACACTCTGCTGGTAGGTGTGGTGTTCTGTATTCAACAATACAACATTGTGTTCCTGAACATTAATATTAATAGCATCATACATCATGTGCTTAAATTAAAAATTAAAACATTAGGATACAGAAATAGTACAGAAAGCTAAGTGTTTGCTTTGCATGCAGACCACCCAATTTTATTCCCTTACATGGCATACGGTCCACCCAGATCCTACCAGGATGAGCACCACTGTATATAGCCCCCAAACTAAAACAAAATAACAACACTCCTTTTCACATAGTGGTATTATTAAAATTAATTAAAATGGTATCTTTCTTCAGGGTATCATATCTGACACCTCAGAAGCAAACTACCCAACTCACCATGACAGAAGCAACAAAAACTATCAAAGATCAGAGATGCCATAGAGTTCTGATTGGGTTATTTTCTCAGATTAATTTACTTTTCCTTAGTAATTCTTTTTCTAGAATAACTTCTTTTTCTTCCCCCCACCCCCACTAAAGTTCTGACTAATCTCACAGTTCTTAATGATGTCCTTTCCAAGTAGGAAAAACAAAGCTTAACAAATGTTTTCTGGAATTTTTTTTTCTGTGCTATTTCTAACTAAAACTATGACAGCTTGACTTTACCTCCCTTCCTCTGAGTCAATTCTGGAGTGTGTAGGCCATAAAAACATTGTTTTAAACCAAGAATTGTCAAAGGCAAATATTAGGCATGATTTTAAAATTGGAAATGTGGCAACTATATAATTGGTTGTATTACTAGTAGTCATATAATATACAATGCAAAGAGCAATTCAAAGACCTCATTTTAATTTCAGTACCAATAAATAAACAGATTTGACCCTGCTCAAAAGAAAAAAAAAAGTTGTAGCACTAATCCAATCACTGATTTAATCTTCATTGTCATAAAAATTGAATGCCTGTCTCCTTCCTTGGTACTAATGATGAGGCTAAATGAAGTACATATTTTTATTTACATGCTCAGTAATACTATGCTCTGCTCAGTGAATGATGTTCTTCTGCCACTTGGTGGTGCTTGCCAGTTTCAGAATTTGTTTCTTGGTGGCACTGTAACACTAAGTACGAAGTAAGCTGTATAAAATCACAGCATTCCTATTGGAAAGGCTTTGCTTCAAACTGTTTAATAATTTAAAGAACCTCTGTGGAGGCAACTGCATTCGTTAACCAGTCACAACCAGTAATTAACTCCTTTGGAGCTTTAAGTTACTTTGGGCAAAATGTCTTAGGAAGAGTACATATTATTAGAAAGCATGCCAAAAATTTACTTAGCAGGGAATTCAATAACAGTTTTACTCTGCTAAGAGGTTCTGTAAAATTGTACTTAAATAGCCAAGTACTAGCGTCCTACCAGATCCCGTTTCATTATCATAATTACTACGTAAACACTTTTAAGGACTTTGCCTTTAGTTTCAAGCATGACTTCATAAGACTGATTAGTTACCCCACCAGTTCTGCTATAGAAAATGACATGTCTTCAGTCTGACGGGGAAGTTGGTAAATCTTCATTTGTATTAGACGCACATTTATATTGCTGTCTCTGCTGAAAAGGGTGCAAGGAAAGGTATCTCCCACTACCCATTTTGCAGTACCAGTATCTGCTGGCAGCTAATTATCTAATGGGCATCCAGTTTCCTTCAAAAATTCAGCTACACTGTCTACAAGCCGATTTTTCTGATGCCTCCAACGTCTGGCCAGATTGATCTATTTTAATGGAGTCTTCATCGGTAAGGAGCGAGCTGCCACTGAGTGAATGCTGGAATCGGCTGCTTAATTGCCAGGAGTGAGAGACACTGAGATACAAAAAAAAAACCTTTGCAGGTGGGGTGGAGTGGGGGTGGTAATCTCCAGGCGGAGGAGGAGATGTAAGATAAAGAACGGGTTTCACACGGGGAAGAAAAAAAAAAATGTCTTTGAGGTACTGAGGTGTAGCACGATCGCATCTCTCCAAGAAGTTAAAACGCAAGGAAGTGGGAGGAGGTTGGAGGTTAAAGTACTTAAAAGGATAGCGAAGCACAATTTGTTTTTCTGGTGGCGCCTGCAAAGCCTAGATAGTCCCTGTTTTCAAAGTGTTTTGGTGCTTCTTTTAAGTGATTGGAGATGGACGCTAATTGCCTGTGAGATGCGATCGAACAAGGCACTCCTAAATTCAGGGACACTAGAGTGAGAGAAAAGCGAGATTTACTGGGGTGGCGTGGGGGGGGGATGGGGATTGGGGGAGGAGATGCTGGAGAGTGAGAGAGAAAAGGGGGTTGGGGAAAAGCGAACAGAGAAGAGGGTGCGGGGAGAGGTGGGAAGAAAAAAGAAAAAAAAAACCCGGTTCACTCAACAATCACACAGAAAGGAAAAGTCTTCCTCGTAAGACATCCTAATAAAATAATTGTGACTGCATAATGACCTAGGTCACGGGAGAAAGATGCTCCTGTCCATCCGAGTCTGAGTAGTTCTCGGGTCGATCTCGGGGACCAGAGTCGGACCAGTTAAAGCCAGTGGGTAACTGCATGAAGAATGCAGCAGGCGGAAGGCGGATCCCGCACGGCGGTCAGCGCGGCGCCGGCCCGAGCTGAGAAAGATGCGGGGCAGGACTCCCGCTGAGTTAGACCTCTCTCTTCTCCTGTCGCACTGGCGGCCCCTCAGAGACCCCGAAAAGCGCCCGGGGCCTGTCCCCGAGCCGCCAAAGTGCTGGGACTCTGCTCCGGGGCGGGCGCCCTGCACACCAGCCGGTGCAGCCGCAGAGGAGCCTTGCCTGGGTCGCTCTGACCCCTGGTCCCGATCAAATCTGCCCTGCGAAAGACCTTTTCCCACCTTTCCCACGCGGCCGTATAAAGCGATTCTGGGCCGGGAAAGAGTGTGTGATCGCCGGAGGGCTTCCAACCAAGGTTCCGCGCGCGCTGGGTCCGGACCGCTGGGGGCCGGAGAGGGGAGATGCGGAGAAAAGGAGACTGGAGAGCCAGCCTGACTGCCTGTGCCACCTAGACGAGCTGACGCAGGGTGGCAGGCTCCAGGGGAAAATGCTGCCGCTTCCGGGCCGGCCTCCGCTGTTCTTGCGACACCGCTTCTCCTTCTCACCCTCTCTGGATCCCCGCTCCTCCCTAGAGACGTGTCCCCGGGCTCCCCGCGGCGGTCTCCCCAGTTTGTGTCCCGTTCTCGCGCAGACGGGAGCGCTGGCCGTCCGCTCTCCCATCTCGGCCCTGCGGCCGCACCCGCCCCACCTCCGCCCTTCCCAGCTTTGGGCTTGGAGAGACGCCACCCAGCCGCGGCGGGCGCTTGCAGCCCGGAGTCACACGCCGCAGAGGGGCGCTCGAGCGGACCCAGCGCTCGCTAGGGGGCGTCCCAGGGAGGCTAGCGAAAGGGCAGGTGGTCTCTAACGGTGTGGGGGCCGCCGCCTCTGAAGCTCGCGCTTCTCACTTGAGTCATACCACTAACCCCACTCGAGCCAGCGCCTGGAGGGCTTGTCCATCTGTGGCATCCGCCGTCGCCTCCTCCTTGCACCTCCTCGCCAACCCCTCCCTCCCGGGACCTGCATCCCGCTCGGCCAATCAGCGCCCGGCTCCGTCTTTCCACGTGACCCCGGGCGGGCTAAGGACCTGCTGCTTCCTAAACGCAGTGGGATGCGGGCGGCAGAGCGCGAGAGGCGGCTGCTGGGCTGCAGAGCGCTTTGACTTCTCCTTCCACCTTGCCTCCTTAGGCATCTTTTCTCTCTCCCTGGACTCTGATTTCTTCCTACTTCCCGGGCTTCCCCGAGCCCCCCTTCTTCCTATGGCTGAAGCTTTCCGCGACTCGGGCGCAGCTTCTCGGCGAGAGACCCTCTTGCTCCTGGGGCTGAGCCGGGTCACTGGATGTTACTGAAACTCTGGAGATCATGCGCGGGTTTGCTTGCTGCTTCCCTCTCGGGTGCCACTGCCACCGCCGCCGCCTCTGCTGCCGCCGTCCGAGGGATGCTCAGTAGCCCGCTGTCTGGCCCCTGCGATCCTGTGTTCTTCGGAAGCCGTTTACTACTGCAGAGTTGCGCGAACTAGTCATGGTGCTGTGGGAGTCCCCGCGGCAGTGCAGCAGCTGGACACTTTGCGAGGGCTTTTGCTGGCTGCTGCTGCTGCCGGTGATGCTACTCATCGTAGCCCGCCCGGTGAAGCTCGCGGCTTTCCCTACCTCTTTAAGTGACTGCCAAACCCCCACCGGCTGGAACTGCTCTGGTAAGCCACAACCCCAGCATCTGATCCTTTCCCCTCGCAGAGGAAAATGCGCTTTTCCAGCACAGACCAGGCTACTCTAGCGCGTCTCTCTAACCCCTTGCCTGCCTCTGCCCCAAAGCCCCAATAACCTCCGAATTCCACCTAGACAAACCCAGAGAACTGATTCTAGTCCCCCGAGGGGGAAGGGTCTGGGGTGGTTGGAAAGTGCAGGCGTCGGAGCTTTTGCACTTAAATTGGAGCTGCAAATATTTTACAAAATATTTAATAGGACGGTTTTATTCTTTGGGAGTCACACCATTTCTCTGAGGAAACTAACAAAGAACATTTTCCATCATTAAAGAATAAAAAGTCTAGCTTTAATGAGCAAGGAATAACTTTATAAGAACGGAGTTAGAAAGAAATGAATCCAGTACGACTGCGGGGTGGGGAGTGTGCGGGGTGTGTGTGTGGGGGGGGGGGGCACTGATTCCTGGCGTGAGTACCTAACAGGGTGCACTGGTCTGGCCTTGAGACCAATTCACACGGATTCTAAAGGAGCCTGTGTTTCCAGAAAATCAGTCTGTCTCCTCCTGCTCCCCAGCTCTCTCCCTTGTTCTCTCATGCTCTCTTCTCCTTGGCAGCAGAAGACATTGTTTTTGCTGTGCAGATACCCATCGCTTGCCTTGTCAGCTATTACCTAGTGGAGGGAAGTTGAGAAAAGAATCACTCTTGGGTTCCCCAGGCTCAGTGTTCAGGGGCCAGGCAATCTTTCAAGTAGGGGACACAGGGCAGAACCGACCCTCATGGGCCCTGACTCCATTTCTGGGCTGACTTCCTTGGAATGGGTCAGGCACTCCATTGGGTCCTTTCAAATCTGAAGGAAATAGCTTGGCAGCCTTTGCTCTGCTAAAGCCTTCTAATTAAATAGGGCCTAAGGATGGGAGTTGCTGCACTCCATTCAGCTGGCTTCACATTTCACTATGACAGCCCATAGTATACCAGGCGGGATTGTGGTGTGATTTCATTGGCATTTTAAACTCCATTAACATGCCTGGGTATTGTCCCCTAGGTCTGTTCTGTTCTAGTTTTAGCAAATGTGTATGTAATTTTCATCTTCTGTAAATATAATTCTACTGTAGTTAAATGTGATTCTGAGTAAAGTGGTTTTTAAAGATATATGTGAGATGAAGTATATGCAACTTTGAAGAGGAGGGACTTGCCAGCTGCAACTCAGAGGATGAAAGAATATGTAGTCCCTGGGTCATTGATGTAAATCAATGAAAAAATATTTTTGCATAACTACAGTTTGTACTTTTTAAAAGAAAAATAATTTTTTGCGATGCTATTAGATTTGGGTCAATAAATTGCCTTTGTTCTATTTTGGTAATTTCTAAATGTGTCCTTTTAACGAAATTCAACATGTTTTTGTAAACTTTCTTCTTATTGAATACATGTTACTTGAGAAATAATATACCTGACTTTGCTCTTGTCTAATCACTTTTTACGGATTTTATCATGAGAATATTAAACAACGTGAAAAATTAATTGTTTGAAGTTAATCATTTATACACAATATAAATGATCAGCTTTATTCCTCAGATAGTACAGTATTGTTCAAGAAAATAACTAACTTACATGAGAAATTGGGGTTGGCAGTCAAGAAATTCATTATTAACCTGATATCTTAACAGGTTCTGCCAAAACTAAAGAGAATGAACTGGTTTCCAGGCAGGCTGTCAAGAACCTGGCACCCCCCCACACCCCTGTTAACTTAGAGGTGATCAATCTTTGTTTGAGCCAGACAGACTATCACAGACGACACTGTGCCTGTTTATCTTTATTATTGGGGCTTTGTTTCCTCTTTGTCTGGAGAAATTCCAAAGAAGAGATTGTCTCAGATCTTAAAGCAAAAGAATGATAAAAGATGAAGAAGTGGTGAAATGGCACTTAGAGACCATCACCAGTTCTTTTCTAAGATGTGGAGTTTGGGGATCATAAACTATAGTTTAATTTTAAAAAATGAAGCCAGGAGGCAAATACTAAAACTTCGTTCGCTACCTCCAATTGTATCACAAGTGAAATTAAGCAGAATTATTTTAAAAGAATACTAAAAGGAAACTGACTGAAAATGTATTGTGTAAAAAAGAAGTAGTTTATTTAGCTAGATTTCTTAGCTTATCAGTAGAGAATTGTACTTTAGTCCAACTGTCGTTGTTGTAATCAAAATGTAGGATGATTCTTTTAAAGCTTCAAGATAGTAGGGCTTTTAGTTCAAGCCCACAATCTATATACATATATATTTTTTAATGACTGGGATGTTCTCTTTAAATTTGAGGTTATGATGACAGAGAGAATGATCTCTTCCTCTGTGATACCAACACCTGTAAATTTGATGGGGAATGTTTAAGAATTGGAGACACTGTGACTTGCGTCTGTCAGTTCAAGGTAAGAAGTCTGATATTTGTGTCCTTAAATTCATTAGTGAGACTACATAGCAGGGATCTCTCTTTATAACCCATCACTGGGAAATTTATAGCTGTGCAGCCTAAAAGGAATGCTGGCACTAAGCAAAAGTACTGGCAAGAGAATGAACTGATGTCAAGAAGTCATAGCTTTTTGGAGAAATGTACATGCCATAGTTATAACTGCTACTGAAAGGAGAAAGCTTCAGGTTGTTCTTTGTCTCACCAAAGGAAAAAATTGTCTCTGAGGCCCGACAGCAGTCGTTTTATCAGTCAATTACTAGAGATAATAGTCTAAATAGTCCATGGATGAGCATGGTAGATTTGTACTTTTGTTCTTTTTGACTGAGGTTATCATCTTTTCGTCACATTGATCTGTTTTAAAAGTCTTGAATTGCATTTCCTTGGCAACCTAGTTCAGATTGAAAGCAAACTCCTGATTAATAAGGCTTCAAAACTAAAGTGCTAGTTTTAAAATCTGGAAACTTTTTAATATATGTCAGCTTTCTGTGGGCATCACATTACATTCTAAGAGCATCTCCCAAGAATCCCCCAAGTCACAAATAGCACAAGTCATTTCATAAACATGAAGGTATATTTTGTTTTGTGCAAAGAAGAATAATATTTGGTAGAGAAAGGAGAGAGGGATGGAGGCATGGAGGAGAAGGAGAAAGATTCAGCATTGGTATCAATCAAAACTAGGTTATCAGTGTTTGTTAAAGGTTATCTTCATGTCATAGTTATTGTCTAAGAAGTACTTTTATTATTTAACAAGCACCTTTAACCATGTAAGTTGCAAACTTTCTTTACTTTCAAAATTTGTTTATCACAATGTATGATAAACTTTTAAAAATATATTTAAAATATATAGAAGGTTAACCAGTATATAAGCAAATATACGTGGAATCAGTGAAAACTTACTAGGTATAAATAAAAATTAGAAACATATAAAAGTATACAGAATAAATAAAAGTACTATACTCCAATTTTCATCTAAATATCTGCATAACATTTAATAATTGTTGATGAATTTTAAATATGTTAGATTGAGTTTAACCTCCCAGTGAGCTGCATAAAGAAATTCACATTTAAATGTAGTTTGAGTGGCTTATAGATAAGCTAACTGCTTCTTGGATATCATTTTCTTCTTTCAAAGAAAATGCCAAAAAACAACTAGTGTTTGTAAAGTGCACCATCTCCTGGTGGGTAAGTATTGCTATGACCATCCTGCAGTCTTTCAGACAAAACTATGATGTCAAAAATATATCTATACATACTTAATATGCATATGATAACATCTTCAAAGATCTGTAGCTACACTCAACTATATAGTTACATTCTTTCAATGTATTCCACGAGAGAAGCATGAGATTCTCCAATTCATACCTTCTCTAAATGTTAAAGCAATGAAAAATACAGTTACATGAATGATTAACTAAAGACTCATAGGACTTTGTGTAATATCTTCTTTTAATCTGTAATTCCCATAAATTTGTCTGATTTTGTAACTAAGTTGACATGAATCAATGGTATAAACAACATGAAAGTAACAAAGCGAAGGTTCCTACAAGTAAAAATTGTAATCCTAAGAAGAATTCATCAGGCAGAAAAAGTTTTATTAAGTTCTAAACTATAAAAAGTTACTAATAGGGACTGGAGCAATAGAACAGCAAGTAGAGCATAAGTCTTGCACGCAACCAACCTGGGTTCGATTCCCAGCATCCCATATAAGCACCGCCAGGGGTAATTCCTGAGTGCAGAGCCAGGAGTAACTCCTGTGCATTGCCAGGTTGACCCAAAATGCAAAAAAAAAAAGAAGTTACTAATAAATATGTGTGCATATATATGTATACATGTGCGCCTACATAAAAATTTGTTCAGGTTTCACAAAATGGTAATTTTTTTTGTTTCTTTTAGTGTGGGGGTCATCTCCAGTAGTGTCTGTGGAAGGGCAGGGCCACAAGAATCACTCCAGGCAGTGCCAGGGATCAAACCCAAAGTCTCACGCATCCGAGATGTATAATCTAACACTTAAGACTTCTATCGTTATTGCTATTTTGTTTTTCATATATTGGACAGTGAATTTGTAATCTATTTAAATAATTTTAATGAAATATAATGTTAGGAAAAATGTCCAATGAATGCAGTTTCAAATTATAAATGAAATTGTGATGATTGTTATATTTGGGGCTGGAGCTATAGCACAGTGGTAGGGCGTTTGCCTTTCACGTGGCTGACCTGTGTTCCATTCCTCTGCCCCTCTCGGAGAGCCCAGCAAGCTACCGAGAGTATCACACCTGCACGGCAGATCCTGGCAAGTTACCCATGGCATATTGTATATGCCAAAAACAGTAACAATAAGTCTCACAATGAGAGACGTTACTGGTGCTCGCTCGAACAAATCGATGAGCAATGGGATGACAGTGACAGTGACAGTGACAGTTACATTTGGGGCAGTTCCTTCTAAGCAGTGCTAAGGAGGGTAAGTGACCACGCCCTACAATGCTTAACCAATCATTCGAAGTGCCAGGGTCCAAGCTGTTGCTACTTGGGACTGGAGTACCATGGACTACCAGCACTCCCAACCCCCAGTAATGCTATAAGATATCCAGGGCCGTAACCAACAATGTTTGGGGAGGCGTCCAGGGTGCATACCAGTATTGCTTGGCCAGCTATGTGGTGCTTGGGGTTGGGGGATGGGTTGAACTAGGCTGTGTGCATCTCTTGAACATACAGGTTGTATGATAAATTTCACTAGATTTTGAATATTGTTATATTTTAAATATTACTAGATTACTCCTGCTATTAATCTGTAACTTGCACTACCTATCAGTCTTATTAAAGAAACTTTTCCCTAGCAGAAAATTTAGACTCTGCACCTACTAGAATTGCAGTCAATAAATTAAGTTGAAGATTAAATAAAATATACAAGATTTTCAGCAGATAAGAGATAATATATTTTGATCTGAGAGCATCTGGATTCTGTCATTTCCACTAGTTTCTTATATGTTTGGTGGGTTGCTCTTTGTTTGCTTTTATAACAGATTATTTTGTTTTTAACCTCCAGATATGATAAAAAATGAATGTCCTTAAATATATATGTTCCTACACACTACCCTAAATTTCTAGCTGAGAATACATAAATTATTTATGCTTTTTGTGTTTTCAATGTGTAATTACAATTTTTCATTCAGAATGGTTGCAAACTATAATCTTTCTGGTTGAGATATAATTTTCAAACAGAGAGGGGTATGTTATATAGGTGTATAATCAATAAAATTTTTAATTTGAATTATTATTGGAGAATACAAATGAACATATATTTTCCTCCATCACTATCATACAATTTTACATGTGACTTCCCTTCAAGCACATAATCCTACTTATTATATCCAAGTGAAGTAATAATGATTTCCTCTTGTTAAACATGAGAAAATTAAGTATCAAGAGTATAAATAACTTTACATAAAGTGATGATTCTAAAGTAAGAACCTTGGTCCCTTCACAACACATCTATTTTTTTCTCCTGGGTATTGTACATATAGAATTATACAAATTCTATTGTACAAATAGAATCATTAGTATGGGCAAGGGATACACCTTAATGCATAGAACATCTACCTCAAAAGTGTAAGTCCTGGGTTCAATTCCTGGCACTATAATGCACACAAAATAATAAAAAAAGAATGAAAATATAAGTAACAACAATGAAAACATTAGTTTATCATAGTAATTTCTAATATAAAAATCAATATGTCACTGTTATCCCGTTGCTCATCGATTTGTTCGAGCGGGCACCAATAACGTCTCTCATTGATAGACTTATTGTTACTGTTTTTGGCATATCCAATACAAACGGGTAGCTTGCCAGGCTCTGCCGCTTGGGCTCGATAGTCTCGGTAGCTTGCCGGGCTCTCTGAGAGGGGCAGAAAAATCGAACTCGGGTCAGCCGCCTGAAAGGCAAACGCTCAACCGCTAACATATAGGTGATGATATAAGCTCCTGAAATAGTCTGTCACCTCATAACTCTTACCTTCATATCAGTTCATCAAAGGATATGCTGCTGTATCTTGTGAATCAGTTGGGTGAAACTTTAATGTCTGTGGGTGGATGAGAATTGAATGAATAGTGATCAGATAGATACAAAGAGGACGGACACAAAGAATACACATTGGCAGCATTGATTATATAACAATCAGTTATCAGTTTATTATAGAAATGTAAACTGCTGTTTTAGATATTAATTCAAATACTGAATATATTTATTTAATAAGCTTTGCTTTTGAGCTATAATTAATCTAGTTTCTCAGACTACATAAAATTTTCTGGGACTGTAATGGTATTAAACAATATGCCTTTATTTTTCTCACAAATCTATGACTGTCCAAGCTTAATGGAACCATTTTAAAAGTTGTGTGAATGCAAACGTTTAGCATCATACTCATTCAGGGTCCTCACTCAGACATCCCACTGTCAGCTGGGGGCCTGTGCTTTCTCCATGTATATCTCGTTTTTTTTGGGGGGGGTCATCACACTCAGCGATGCACAGGGGTTACTCCTGGCTCATGCACTCAGGAATTACTCCTGGCCGTGCTTGGGGAAACCATAAGGGATGCTGGGAATTGAACTCCCGGTAGGCCACGTGTAAGGCAAATGCCCTGCCCACTGTGCTATCGCTCCAGCCCCTCTCCATGCATATTTTTTATATGAGCTACTTGGGCTTTTTTTAATTGTGGATAATAGGAAGGAAGGAAGGAAGGAAGGAAGGAAGGAAGGAAGGAAGGAAGGAAGGAAGGAAGGAAGGAAGGAAGGAAGGAAGGGAGGGAGGGAGGGAGGGAGGGAGGGTGGAAGGGAGGGGGAGAAGGTGAAAGGAGGAAGGAAGGAAGGAAGGAAGGAAGGAAGGAAGGAAGGAAGGAAGGAAGGAAGGAAGGAAGGAAGGAAGGGAGGAAGGAAGGAAGGGAGGGAGGGTGGAAGGGAGGGGGAGAAGGTGAAAGGAGGAAGGAAGGAAGGAAGGAAGGAAGGAAGGAAGGAAGGAAGGAAGGAAGGAAGGAAGGAAGGAAGGAAGGAAGGAAGGAAGGAAGGAAGGGAGGGAGGGAGGGAGGGAAAGAGGGAGGGAGTAGAGAGAATAGCTGTATCCTTTAATGGCCTATCATCACAGACCTGCCTATTTTAAACTCAAATTTTTTTTATATTTGAAGAAATGTAGTCACAGAGAAGTAAAAGTTACTTGTGGAATGATCAAAGGATTGAAACATATGCAGGGTTTTTTTTTTATCTTTCTTTTTTGGAAGAGAAACACACCATAAACCAAGCCATTATTCCTAAGCCTTTGACAACTAGGAATATAACAGAATTAACATCTGTGGAGCACTTTTTACTTGCCAGATTCCATTGAAGGTGCCGACATTATATAAAACAAAACTTGTACATGGATTCTAGATGTTGAAATCTCAGTCAAACAAAATCATTCACCAAGCAAGCAATGAAGGAAATAAAAAAAATTGCTTCTCACATAATTGTACATTCTTTTATCACAAAATTAATTCAATTTATTATAGTATGTAAAAGTTATTGAATATACT
This sequence comes from Sorex araneus, assembly GCF_027595985.1. Classification (NCBI taxonomy): domain Eukaryota; kingdom Metazoa; phylum Chordata; class Mammalia; order Eulipotyphla; family Soricidae; genus Sorex; species Sorex araneus. The sequence continues at coordinate 225,367,585 of NC_073313.1, read as the reverse complement.
TTTATAGTAAACATCTGCTTTCTCTTAGGAAGGTGGGGGTGGGAGGCGTTTGGACCACACCTGGTTGTGCTCATAGCCTACTCCTGGCTGCCTGCACAAAGATTACTTCTGGTGGTAATTTGGGTAATCATACATGGTGCCAGGGACTAAACATGGTCCCAGTGCATGCAAGGCAAGCACCTTACACATTCTACTATCTCTCCAGCCCATTATTGCTTTCTCAAGCAAATGAATATTTATTGTACCCAGAAATAAACATTTTTACTTACATTGTAGGCCTAATATCTGCACCTCTGAATCTTTTCCTTTTATCTGAAATGGATAGTAACATGATAGCCACTGAAAATCACATCCAATTATTGTCATCTTTTAATGTATTAGCTTGTCTATCTTTATACTTTGCATTATTTTGTTTTATGTATTTTATTTGGGATATGTACATTTTATGTCAATGTTATAAAATTACTCTGCTAGTTAGAATATATGTCATAAAAGAAAATCATTTGTATTTCTTTTAAGTGTAAAGTGTTTAAAAAACACAACTCTTTCAGTTTATCAAATGACACAGTTGAATCCCCCTCCCATTGATCCAGTTAACATTTTCATATGGAGAAATGGAGTTATAAACATGATAAATACTTATTAATGAGTGACATGCACAAGGAGTAACACAGTAAGAGAAATGAGGTAGGCTAGGACCAGAGTCCACTCATGAGTCTTAATAATTTAAAGCTTTCTTCCTCCTTGCGTTATTCATATTAATGAGTGCAAGTCATGGTACTAATGGCCAAAAACATCGTGCTGATAATCTACAGTTAAGCTCTTTTCAGCTCCAAACAAATCTCCCTTTTGGCTTGTGCATGGAACTTGGCAGCTCTGTTTTAGCACTATTCACATTTGGCTTACTGAATCCCTGAGATGTGGCATATGAGAACTTTATCAGTTTATTTGATATTTTAAGATGCACATCAGCATTGTGTACTAGCACTTGACAGAGATAATAAATACTCCTGACACCCATTTATCGACTGCATCTGAGTAATCTGTAAAAGTAGATGAAAAGGATAAATAGAGAAATTTACGGGCGGGTGGAGATTAAAGAGAATAAAATGGGGACACACATATTCCATAAACAAAGATTTAGAGAGAGATTAAAAGGAAACATGGCCAAGCATGTGAGGGTCCACACATGAGAAACAGACTAGTGTAGTTATTTACACTAATTATGACTCTCTTCTGCCTACTGAAAGGATCCTCCAGTCTACAGACTATCGCATAGTGCTCTCTGCTCATTCCTTTATGGTCTTTCTTCACTGTGGTTGGATGTCATACCATTTTACGTCCTTTTAAATCTTTCCTGCATTCTCTTGTCCTGGTCCTGAAGAAAATACATTTACCAAACACCATCTACCCATCTATCTCTCCGGTCTTGTCTCTGATACAAGCCTCAACCCCATTTACTTACTTAATCCCTCTTTAATACTGCTTGTTGGAAAATTCAACTTTTTACTGATTTTTGCTCTGTAATTTTCATTAGTGATTATGTTCAAGTCCGCTGGTAGAATAATTTTCCAATATAAATCTACACATATATCAAAAAGTATAAAAATTATGATATCTAAATGGTCCCATCTTAAAATTTTTAAATATTTAATATTAAAACAATTCATAATTTTAATGATAATTCATAGATTTCACTTTTAGTAAAATTATATTTTAAAATTTTTCAATTATAGATACTAAGTAAAACATGTAATAAAGCTTTCATTTTAAATAGTTTTAGTTTATACCATTTATATTGTTAGTATAATTATGCTATTATGTAAAGTCAAAGAACAAAGTTATATGATTAATTGGGAAGAGAAAATACAACTATTTTAGGGAAACGAAGTAAAACCAAATCTCAGGTTTTTATCAATCTGGTTAAAATTGTTCTTTTCTATGTAAGTCACTGAAATTAACTTATAATAGAACACTGTTATTATAATATATATAATTCTTTTATACATAGGCTAATTTTTTCATTTGTGTAAATTTGTGAATTTATAATAAAGATTTAAGAACTGTATCAGGAAGTAGAAAGTTTGTTACATATGTTTATATAAATTTAAAATTTTATTGACATTGGTGTGTATTTCTAAGTAATAAACTTAATTACTAAAATTTGTTAGAATTAAACATTAAGTGCTTTATAGTAGCAATCATAAAATAATCTCATCTATGGCATAATTATCAGGTGAAGGACACAGCTAAGTTATTTCTAATGCATACTGTTTATTGTATTCTGATGACTCTACCCTGTAGGTTGTCTGATTTCCATTATAAAATGTGAACTTTCTTTAATAAGATTTTTTTTAAAAGTAAAATTTTCTCTTTACAATACTGCATATTAATAGTCATTCTATTGAGTAATCAGAGTTTACATAGTTCAATGGTTATTATTTTACACAGTATTTTACAATCTGTTATTCCTCTCTATACTCTATATGTCAATATCCAATGATTTAGGAATAGATTTAAGTTAATTATTAATAAAAGTGTTTTATTCAAATGATTATAGACATTTATAAAGATTAAAATTTATCATAGAAAATCCACAGTTCTTAGGACCTGAGAGATAGTATAATTTGTAAGGCTCTTGCCTTGCGTACAGCTAATGGGATTCATTTTGAGGCACCCCACTTGGTCCCCTGACCCAGACAGAAATAATCCCTAAGTGCAGAACGAGGAGTAAACCTTGAGCATAACCTGGTGGGACTCAACCACCCCCCCCCCAAAAAAAAAAGAAAAGAAAAAGGAAAGAAAGACCAGAGTTTTCCAGCATTTCAGTTATACATTTATGTTGCAAACATAGAAGAAGGTCATTACCTATTTTTAAATACAGAATATGAACAACCATATCCTTATGGGATAATCAATTTCCACATATCTCCATCCCCCTTATACCTGACTCCAATATAGGTTTTCTGACTTGATGCTTTTGTGAATCTTTGAACGATGCCCTTACAAGGTCAGAACCATAACAAATACAGTGAGGATAAGGAAACATACAAACAAGTGCTTTATTTTGTAAACTATTATTCTTGCTTAAGATGTGACAGATTTGCCAGCTGCAGTCCTAACCTTAGGCTCCTGTCTCTGTGTTCCCTAGTGCAACAGTGACTACGTGCCTGTATGTGGCTCCAATGGAGAGAGCTACCAGAATGAGTGTTACCTACGGCAGGCTGCGTGCAAACAGCAGAGTGAGATACTTGTGATGTCTGAAGGATCATGTGCCACAGGTATGTATACAGACCTGAACTCTCCCCTCCCTAAAGCATTCTGAATGGATTCTGAATCCCAAACCCACATTGCTCTTTTCCTGTTTTCTGCAGATAAATAACTGAAACACTATATTGACTAGACAAGCCTCTTACTCTTTTTTACAAAGCATGCACTCTTCTTAAGCTCTGTTTTCGTTTCAAATCGCTTCTGAAATAAAGGGAAAATTACTATGATGATATTGGTAAATCTTGATGCATATTAGTTAACAAATTTAATCAGTTGTAGGCTGTAATTCGAAATCTGACTGTCCAGGGGACAAACATAGAAACTTACCTATGAGCGAATAAAGTTTGATGTTTTCTTTGAATAATAGCATTGTCTGCTGCAGGAAAGCTTTGTGAATTTGGATTAAGAATTTAAGATGTGGATAGTTTTAGCAGCTCTACGAAATGCTCTTCAGACCATTTAGCAGATAATATTGAAGACTATATTGGTGATGGACATTAATTCTAATGATGTCAGTCCTCTCTGACACAATAAGCCTGAGAATCTACAAAGCTTTTAGTTATATCGTGCGAAGAAAGGTATCAAGAAAGTGAGAAAAATAGTGGCTTCAAGTGCGCTTTAGATTTTACAGTTTTCTTTTTTTTCACAGTGGTTTTAGAGCTGAACAGTATTACAGAGAGGGAAAAAAAGAACTAAAGAAATACAGCCCAACTTGAGAAGGCAGTGCATCGAAATGAAGCTGAGTTTTGTTCAAAGCCTGTGTATTAAAGAAACTTTAATGTTCCCAAATAGTTCATGTTGTTATTGACAAATAAGCCTCTTTTGGAAAACCTGAATTTCTGGAGAATTGTATCACCAAAATATATTGAGGAAAAATAACAATCAAATAAAATATGAATTTCCTTTAAATATGGGAACCTAGAATCATGCTAGGAAAAGGCTATTTTATTCAAAAGACTCTTAGTTAACAGGCATTTCTGAAAGATACATCGGTAATGGCTGAGGCTGGGAGACAGATGGACAAGGGGAAAGTCTTTTATTTTTTCAAATGCTTATCTTAAGTCAACATATTATAGTAATTAATGATATTCTAAGTTACTTTTGGTGATCAACAAATTTTATAAGAATTGATAGTATATTTATTATTTCTCATGAACAATCATATAGATACTTATTTTGGTTTTGGCTTTGGTTTTGAAACATATTTTCTCCTCCATGATTTTTACCTTGTGATGTGAATATCCTTTTTGGAGGGGTGACTGGGAAGAAAGCTGAACTGGTATCCCACTTGCTTCTTGTTTACTAGTTCAAGCAGATTATTGCTGCTGTATCTGTGAGAAGTAATGAATAAAATTGACAGCACCCTGTGAATCATTGGACTGGCTTCCCCGGGGGGGAGGGGGAGAAGGACCAACATGCTGCTCATAGTAAGAATGAGACAAACAGAAATACAAGAAACGACTGGTTTTTAAAATTAAATCTGCTATACAGAAGAGACAAAATTCTAAACGATGCATACTCCAGCATAAATAGAATTAGGGAAGGTTTCATTTATTTATTTTTTTTAATAAGAATCTTTGGTTCCTAGAAACCAGGAATGATGTAAGCAAATTAGGAAGAGTTTCTTGGAAAGGATTACCTATTCAAGATAATATTGGGTATCTGTCTCTCATAATGGCTAGAGGAGAAACAGTAAATAATAGTCACAGTAAATAGTCATAAGTTGATGATTATGGCTAGCACTATTCAGTAGAAAATTCTTACTTCCTTGTCAAATTTCAAGTTCTAGTCAGCTTATGTAGTCAACATCCCCTTATTTGTTCAAGTCTTTCCATTTCGGTCCCTTATGTGTTGATTGCAGTGTAAAAATAAATACTTAATCAAGTATAAAATTTAATCACAATTGAGTTATACATCCCCAGATCATTCATATACTTAGATTTCTGCAGGATTTTATTAGTAAGCACATTTTGCTAAATGCATCTTCCATTGACTTAAAAATCTAAAAAGGTTTCTGATCTGAGTAATGATGGAAGGAGAAAAGTCATTTTGATTAACCAGATATAACTGTAAATAAATTGGAGTTCTGACTTTTGATCTAATAGAAATTTTTATCTTTTCTTATATATTTATTATTAATTTTTAATGCTGTTTGACACTGAATAGAGGCAACTAGTTATGATATATGGGCACAAAAGGCAGTAAAATACTTATGTATATAACTTTTATCTAACCTATTTCATTGAACTTACAAATATTTTTTTGTTCAGAAAGTAGTTTCCTATTGGCCATTACACTCAATAGCCTCAATATCAAAATAAACATATTGACTGTAAGCACAGACTTGATCCAATAGCATGGTTTCTTGAGTGTTTCTACATCACTAGTAAAGCTTTTCGTAGACTACTTACCTCTGATTTGTTAAACTTATTTATCTTGCAGCAGAGAAGCAATTAAATATCCTCATCACTATTTCAGAATGATGCTATGGATTAAGTAACATTTTTTTAAATTTTTCTTCCTTTCTTCCCTAATAACTTGAATGTGTAAAATTGTCTCAAGGATCAGGCTGTATGTTTTTAATAACATAAAAGTAAAGTGTAAGCTAAATTACCACTTATATTAAGAAATATTTCTATGACACATATTTATTAGAAAACATAGAATAATAGACAAGATATTTATTAGAATTTGAATGATACCCTAGACACAATGATAAGCATTTTACATATACTTTGTATAACAAATCATAAATATAACCCAATTAAATAGGATTACCATCTCAATTGAATGGATGATGAATAAGTTTTGGAAGTTCGCATAGCAATCTTCATATCATTCAATGAGTAATGATTGATGTTTGAGTCTTTAATTTTGTATATATTTTCACTTATTTGAACATAAGGATAGACAGATAAGTAATATATGATACTAATAAATATATGATATTGACACAGATTCAAATAAATGTGCATTGTGAGAAAGGAAAGAAAAACTGTATGTATACAATGACCTAAAATACAGTAAGATACAAGTTAAATGTATTAATGATATAATAGTACAATCTCTTTTTTAAGCTCTGAAATTTTTTAGACTCTCAATTCAGTGTTACATTTTGCTTAAAAATTGTAAGTAATACTGAATTAAAATTTGGAATTAACTAAAATAAAGTCAGTAGAAATATTAGCTGTGAATGCATACCCAAAGAAGTTGTGACAAATAGTGACCGTCAAATATTTGTCCTGCCCCCAAAGAAATGATCCTGTACATTTTAAGTACAAGGAACACTTGATTATGAAAAAAATGCATTCATCTGTCTGTTTTATATTAGTCAAATAATATTAAAATCATATTTTATTATAAAATTTTTAAAGGGGATTTATTACTAGTGGCTTTGCTACTTATCTTACCTTTGAGAAAAGGTTATGCTACCCCCAAAATATGTTTTAGCCAGGTGATCAATTAGTGATTTGGCATTCTGATTTTATATATATGAATTTAGTTAATATGTCTCCATCAAAGCTGACAATGCAGCTTACTTCTTTTTTTTTGGTAGTTCTAATGCCAACCAAGATGACAAGGCAACATTCATTCTTCCATATTGTCAGCCTTCTGTGGTTTTTCTTCTGCCATGCCTCTACGTGATGCTTCCCAATAAAATGTCATGTAGGCAAACAAATAGAAGTGATGTTTCAGTTAACTGCCTAAAGCATCAAACAAATCTATAAATGTGGCATTTGATGTAGGTCTTGAACCCAAGTTGATATTTCAATGTGAACTATTAGAAAACATTATTATTTCTTCTTTCCTATTATTAACATTAAAAAGATGTTGCCAAATGTATTTAGAATTAAAAAGTAAGGAGGTATAAAAAGATGACCAGTGTGCATTGAGGTGGAAGCAAGTAGAAATTCAACGCTCTTGACACTAGCTGAAAGACTGGGGTTTGGTGGAATTGGGTATTCAAAAACAGTCAGTGTTGACCAACTGTAATTACTGGGAGGGATCTATGAGGGGGGAGGGGAAAAAGTGAAAATGAAAAAAACAAATTCGAAAGAGCTGTTGCTCTGTTGCTTTCCTAGTGGTCTCAATTAAGGTTCATACACATTCAAGCACAATGCTAAAAAATCAACCTCTGTGGTAAGAAAGGAGCTTTTATCCATAATGCTGTCTAGTTCAACTTCTATGAAGAACAATATAGAGATCTTAGTAATAAGAATCATGATAACTTTTTTTTGGCATCTATGCCCATAACACAAAAACATTAATTTAGAAGGATATGTACACATTTATTTTCATTGCAGCATTTAGTATAGTAGCCAGAAAATGGAAACAACTCAAATGTTTAACTATGAATGAATGGATCAAGAGGTTACATATATACACAGTGGAATACCATGTAACACTATTAAAAAAACACAATCATCCAATTTTCCACCACATGGATAGAACTTAAGGATATCATGCTGAGTGAAGTAGTCAGAAGGAACAGGATATACACAAAATGATCTCGTCCATATCTATTTGCTCCAGCGGCACCAGTGATGTCTCCATTGTGAGACTTGTTACTGTTTTTGGCATATCCATATGTGTGACTTAAATATGCACAACAAAGGGCCAAAGGTAAGAAAGTGAAAGAACTGATTCACAAAACAAGTTAGCAAGGGAGAAATGGCTAGAAGGAGAGGCATTGAGAACCTTTTAGGAAGCCTGGGGGATACACTGGTGATGGGTTTTTATTTGACTGTAGACATGGGATTTATTAAAAGTATTATAAAACACAGTACCTTAATCAATGGAAAATTTTCATTGGTCTCACACCAACCTCATATTTCTACTAATCTCAAAATACATAACATTTAGTGTAGAGAAATTCAGCCATAATTGTAGTATTAAAAAAAAAAAGTAATTATATAAAAACACTTTTATTTTGGGCTTTGTTTTACTTGTTCCTATAATACACCTTATAAAAATGTAAACCTAAATCAGAGATTCTTTGCCACATATTTGTTTTAATTTTTGATAGTATAAGATTTTCAATTATTTACTTTTGTTAATAATATTAAATTGTCTCAATAAAAGTAAAAGTTGGGCAAATTTTTAGATGAAAGAAATATATCTGCTGTAAAATCCAAATTTCATAAATTTTAAAATTATAATTTATATTATGTTCTAGAAATTAAGTCATCTGACATATGTTCTCAGTTTAAGTAATATTTTTCTTAATTATATCAGCATATTAAGTAAAAAGACTACTAAATGTATACTTAAAAAGGCATTAATACTTTTGCTACTTCTCAAGCAAAGCTAAATTATTTCTTTCTCCTCCACCAGATGCAGGATCAGGATCTGGAGATGGAGGTAGGAGTTTTCTTCGTATATATTAAAAACCTGCATGAATATTATTTATGGATACTTACCATTCTAACTACATGTGCAAATGATATTTTGCTTAGGAAAGGAAAACTGATAATATCATTGTTGTTATTATGCAATTGTGTGTATTGCATGAAATTAGCTGATATCTTTGTGACTCATACTTAAGAAACCTATTTTCACTGAACATCTTTTATATATTTGTTAGTGTCTGAGTTGTCTATAAAATAGCTTTCAAGGTCATCAGGGACATGATTCAGTGCCAGAGCACAAGATTTGCTAATGTGAAGCTTTAGGTTTGATCCCCAACACTCCAAAGAGAGAGAGAGAGAGAATCTATGCAAATCAAAATTTCATAACAGGGGCTTCCAAGCATCTGTAGCAGGAAATAAAGCTCACATGAAAGTCATTTTTTAGACTTTGGATTTTATTTGTGTTTTTTTGTTGGTTTGTTTTTTGTTTGTTTGTGGGTCACACCCAGTCATTACTCCTGTCTCTGTGCTCAGGGACCAATCCTGGCAGGTTTCTGGGGACTACATAGGGTACAACAGATCAAACCCAGTTCGTCCAAGTGTAAGGCAAATGCCTTACCCATTGTACTATTGCTCCAGACTTTGACCTCGGATTTTAAAAATAAGTAATACTAACCTCAGTTACCAGGTAATAATCCATAGTTTGTTTTTATAGAAATGCATTTATAGAAAGCTAAAATTGAGGGGCTGGAGCAATAGCAGAGCAGGTAGGGCATTTGCCTTGCATGCAGCCAACCTGGGTTCCATTTCCAGCATCCCATATGGTCCCCTGAGCACTGCCAGGAGTAATTCCTGAGTGCAGAGCCAGGAGTAACCCCTATGCATTGCTGGGTGTGACCCAAAAAGCAAAAAAAAAAAAAAAAGAAAGAAAGAAAGAAAGAAAGAAAGAAAGAAAGAAAGAAAGAAAGAAAGAAAGAAAGCTACAAATGAAAGCTAAAACAATCTGATATGAAAGTATCAAATAATATGAATGTTTTAACTATATTTTTTACTAACATAAGTTCGAGTTTCATTATTTGCATTTGTTATGGAACTATATAAGAGCAAGGAAGAATCTTAAAATAGATGCTATGTAATTACTATCCCAAATTATTAAACATTCACTGTAAATTCCCCCATATGCTTTTTCATGTGAAATCCACAGAAAATGCCTTCTTTAGAGCCCCAAAAGAAAAGATTATTGTAGGAGCTGGAGCAATACTGTAGCAGGGAGAACAATGCTGTTGTAAGCAGCACCTCATATAGTCCCCTAGTCACCAGTAAGTGGGATCTCTGAGCACAGAGCCGGGAGTAAGCCCTGGGCACCTCTGGGTGTGGCAAAAAAAAACCCAAAATTTAGGAAAAATGATAATTTATGATCCCAAGTTCAGTTTAGTTTTAAAATACAGACTTTGACTATTTTTAAAGGTAAGAAAAGGATGGACTTAATTGGATTTAGGAATAGCTACTATATACATCATCAATTTCAGGCATTACTGCTAATATTTATCCAAAAACTTGATATAACGAAGAGCTTGACTAGTTCAGATAAGCAGTATCTAGAGAACACAGTTAGGATACCATAGTTAAGCATATTTCCCCCCTTTAATATTAAAATAGAGTGAGGGAAAAAAAACAGAGTTTGAAATGTTTTTCAATGCCTTCTGACATAGGACAGTCACTGGTATCATGAAGACTGTCTTTCAGTCTCTGTATGATATCAAGCTGTATATGTCTTTTACTGATCTCTAGCTGGAGCATAGAACAAACTGTGCCTTGAATATTATTTTTTTAAAAAAAGGTCATTTTTGAGTAAAAATTCCACCATTGTGATATTGATAACTAAAACTTTTAAAATATTGATTTTAGCAGAAAGTAGTCCCTACAAAGAAATCTGTGTATTTCCCACTATTTTACATGAAGTCTACCTAAATTTTTCTGTGATATTAATTTTAGCATCTTTGAAAACAAAACAAATTAGAAGACAGTATATCATCTTTGTTCTTTTTGTCAAAACATGGTGATAGAAATGTCTTTTAAATTGTTAATAATAATATATGATTTTTATGTTTTGGACTCTGATTTCCTTTCCCACTATTTATATTTTGTATGTTAATGAAAAGTTAACTCATGTTTCTCTTCCCCATGGATATTTCTATTAAAATCTTTTATTCATTGTTATAATATTATTGTACTGTAGCACTGTTGTCCCATTGTTCATCGATTTGCTCAAGCAGGAACCTATAACGTCTCCAGAGTGAGACCTGTTTTTACTGATTTTGGTATATCAAATTCACCACAGGTAGCTTGCCAGGCTCTGCCCTGTGGGTGGGGTACTCTCAGTACCTTGCCGGGCTTTCTGAGAGAGATGGAAAAATCGAACCCAGGTTGAGGTCAGCCATGTGCAAGGCAAACACCCTACTCGCCGTGCTATTGCTCCAGTCCACATGAAACAATTTTAATTGTTAAATTTGACATTTATAATCACCTTTGCTAGAAACCACTTTTTTATTTTATAACTTAATTTTCCTTTTATGTTTTATTTTATATATAGTTGCTTCACAGTAACTTGAGGAAATAACTTAGAGATAATTGCCTTGAAAAGAGCATATTATCCAATTTAATTCTGAGTGGTAGTCCTTTGAAGAGTTATTCTGAAAGTTGTGATAATGATTATCTTACTAACTTTGTAAACTACTTTTAAAACAAGGGACTGATATTTTTTAACTGGGTAACTTTTTTCCTAGTCTATTACTTTAAAGCACAAGGTTTTTTCTTCCTCCCTCCCTCCCTCCGTCCCTCCCTTCCTTCCTTCCTTCCTTCCTTCCTTCCTTCCTTCCTTCCTTCCTTCCTTCCTTCCTTCCTTCCTTCCTTCCTTCCTTCCTCTCTTTTTATTTCTCTTTCCTTCCTTACTTCATCCCTTCCTTCTTTCCTTCCCTCCTTCCTTCCTTCCTTCCTTCCTTCCTTCCTTCCTTCCTTCCTTCCTTCCTTCCTTCCTTCCTTCCTTCCTTCCTTCCTTCCTCTCTTTTTATTTCTCTTTCCTTCCTTACTTCATCCCTTCCTTCTTTCCTTCCCTCCTTCCTTCCTTCCTTCCTTCCTTCCTTCCTTCCTTCCTTCCTTCCTTCCTTCCTTCCTTCCTTCCTTCCTTCCTTCCTTCCTTCCTTCCTTCCTTTCTCTCTCTTTTTATTTCTCTCTCCTTCCTTACTTCATCCCTTCCTTCCTTCCTTCCTTCCTTCCTTCCTTCCTTCCTTCCTTCCTTCCTTCCTTCCTTCCTTCCTTCCTTCCTTCCTTCCTTCCTTCCTTCCTTCCTTCCTCCTTCCTCCCTCCTTCCTTCCTCCCTCCTTCCTTCCTCCCTCCCTCTCTCCCTCCCTCCCTCCCTCCCTCCCTCCCTCCCTCCCTTCCTTCCTTCCTTCCTTCCTTCCTTCCTTCCTTCCTTCCTTCCTTCCTTCCTTCCTTCCCTTCCTTCCTTCCTTCCTTCCTTCTCCCTCTCTCTTCCCATTGCTCTCCCCTCCAATACTCCATGTTCCCCCTATATGTCTTTGTCTGTCTCTCTCTCCCCTACCCTCTCTCTCTCCTCCCTCCCTCCTTATCTCTCACTCTCTCTTTGCTGATTGTTGTTCACTCATTCTCTTTCTTTCTCTTTCATATTACAAAATGCCCAAAAGCTGTAATGACCATAACATAGAAATCTGGTTTAGACTGACTTACACAAATCCTACTGAAGTACCCACTAAACTATACAGAATATATATCTGATCTTCTTGTGCTATATAGAGGGTAAACTTGTCTCTACTTTCACAGTGTTCCTACCAGCACTGAATTTGAAAACAGCCAAAATTAGTTTCCTTTGACTTAATTGGAAGTGATTGGTTTGATTGTTTGCCAACAATTCTAACTAGTGATTTTTTTCATTAATCTCTTTAGAATATGTTCTCACTATTGTATATTTAACTCATAATTGGGCATCTTCCAGAATATTGGATTACTAGTGGACACACTTATAATTTCTTATTTAAGTGTGTCCACTAAAAAAAAAAACAAATTTTCACCCCATTATCTATTATTATTTTAATTAAAATAAAACTAGTTGAAACCAGGGAAAACCTGTTGTATGAATGGATGAGTTAGTATTTCTTAAAACTCATTAATGTAAAAAATTAACTTTCATTGTTAATTTTGAACATAAGGCTGGCTCTTTTATGAAATTTGGGTTTTATCCAACAATGTTTAGTTGAAAAGCCATCTACATCAAATGAGTTTTTGGATAGACTGACACTTGAAAAAAATTAGCTCAAACTATAATCAACTATATGTGCCTTCTGGGAAGGTAGTGTGTAGAACAAATTCCAAAGAGTTTTAGAAAGTCATTGAAATAAAGGGGCTGGTGTTTAAAGTACAGAGATACATGGAGATTTAATGTCGTAAATAAGAAAACGGGTGTGTGTAGGAGGAATAATAACATCTTATCCACCCACAGACTTCCTTAAGCAACAAATACTGCAGTAAGAAAAAATATTAAAGTAGCTGCCTCTCAGAATCTAGCTATGTGTGGGTAGTAAAAGGCTAACTTTTAACTCCTGCTTTTCTCCCATTCTCTAATATCAGAAAAACAGCCTATAGATGTTTTCCTCACTATCCTTAAATTTTTGATTGATTATATTTGGGTCTCTTTGAAATGTTCAGTGTAATGAAATCCACATTTTTACTATTAAAGTAATAATTATAACTCATTTTCTGCTTTTCTGCTATTGATCCTGGGGAATGCACATTAATTTTAAATAGTATTTTAAATGTAGTTGTATGATAGTGCCTATAAAAATAAGACATTGATAAGGTACACAGTATAATAGTACAGGTATTTTTTTTATTTCAGTAGGTAAAATGAACCTGACCCATAAATACACCTGATTTAGTGTTGAGTATTCTTTAATAGACTAATGTCACATATAGAGAGAAACTAACATATTTATGTCCATTATTTTTCAAGTAAGTTTAGTTATCTTAGTCATAAGGATAATCGCTATATTAAATTTGTATACAATGCCAGTTATGATGCATGTTTGCTAAATAAAGAATTATCCCATGTGGATTATATATGGGAGCCAGGGAGACAGTGCAGCAGAAAAGGTGCTAAGGTGCTTACCTTTCATATGGTTTACATGGATTTCATCCCTGCATCTGAGCCCTGCCAGGAGTGGTCCCTGAGCACAGAATCGGGGGAAATCCCTGAGCACTCCTGGCTCTGGTCACCAAAATGACAGATAAAACAAAACAAGAAAACCATATATGTATACTTAGATGTCCACGAGTAAGTCACTTACTTCACATATGCTGTGGATAATACAACAACAAAAAAGTTTGCATTTTAATTATATACATTAGACTGCTATTTCTGATTTGTGTGGATTGCTACAAACTCAAAAATGGTATTGTATGATGCTTGGGAACTTAAAAATCTGCATTTTGCAACGTAGTTTTGAAGACTCTAAACTTCAACGAACTAAACAAGTCTAATAAACTAGGGTGGTGCTGTGGCAAGATTTTCAAAGTTATAAAAGTGATTGCAGCACAGTTCTTTACTCTCAAAGCTGTACCTGAGGGCTGCTGTCTAGCCCAGGGATGAGCTTACAACCATCTAAAAGCTTCTTGCAGCGTTTCATAGGTGGGGATTCATTTTTTTCCTTCCTTCCCTCGAAAAAGAAAATTGCCACAAGTATTGAAATAGAGGTGGAATAAATGAGGAATATATAATGGAGACGGCGTCTAAACTCTCTCTTCAGCACACAATAGTAAAAAATACGATTCTAATTATCAAAAGAAAAGTAATCCCCTAAAGATATAAGGTGTTAAATATACTAGAAATAGCAGGGAGCTAACTCTTCATGGCACAAACTGTTCTTCAAAGCAAGTGAGGACTTTTCTAATTTGCTATGCAGACTGTCTTTCCTGACCTCGATTTGTACCTTCTGTGCCTCAGAGTCATGCCCAGGTTTGGCAAGTACAATATGCCTCGCCATGTTTTTCTCCCTTGAGTTCACATTACAGCTAAAGTCTGACAGGCATCAATTCTAAGAAGCTTCTGCTGAAATATTGATCCAATAAAGAAATTCTATCATGTATGCAAGGCCTGAGATTCTCCAGGGCAATACCAGTGGGGAGAAAGCAAAGAGTATCCTTCCCTTGGTTGGCTTGTACCTGAGAGCTGCTGGCCAGCCCAGGGATGAGCTTACAGCTATCTGAAAGCTTCTTGCAGCATTTCAGAGGTGGGGATTCATTTTTTTTTTCTCCTTCCCTTGAAAAAGAAAATTGCAACAAGTGTTGAAATAGAGGTGGAATGAATGAGAAACATATGATGGATAATGGAATTGGAAAAATACAAAAAGCTAGATCAAGAAAAGGATTCCAGGAGAAAATCAGAGTAAATAAAAAGGAAGGGGAAAAGAAGCTTTGCTATCTTGTGGTTCGTACTTGCCTTACTGCCGCACATATATATGACTCCCATCCTGAAAATAAAAATAACTTTATCCTCTTGTGGTACAATAATAGTCGTCTGAATTTTCAGTGGCTATTCCTTGGGAATGTGAAATGAATACTATGAATTTTTGTTTGAATCATCTATGTATTTTTTGTATAAAACATATCTAGGAAAAGATCATAATCACTGTGTGCAGGGTCATAAAAATGACTTCGGATTGTGAATAAGATTTGTATCCTAGATTTTAAATGGGATTGAAGGATGTTCTCCATTTTTACTGTCAGTCTCCATGGAGATTGGTTTATTTTATTAGTAAACATATTGATGTCACCTTACATGAAAGATAGTCATAGTAAACTAATGCAAAGAACTTAAAATCCAGAAAAAAGTTACAGTGAAATTAAAATAAATTGTATTAACTTTGCTCTTTGCTCCAATTTACTCTGAATAATTAAGTTAGAAGTTTGAATCTTTAAAGTCCATGGCTTAAAGTATTGATGGTGATAAAATGACAAGAAAGTGACAATTCCAAACACCATTCTTAATATTTAGGAGAGACTGTCAGCTCTGCACCTCGAAGGGAAGTTAAGTTGCAGATTTGGGAAGAGAAGTCAAAGAGAAGGACAGTTAAGCTATCAGAGAAAATGAAAATGAGATAAAAATAGCGTTAAAATTTTCAAATCAGTATTATTCCTAAAACTATAATTCTAAAACTAAAACTATAAATATAATGGCAGGCATATTTCTTCCATGTGACATCAGTAAAGAAGAAATAGCAGAAATTCATGATATGAAAGATCTAGTGTACTTATGAATAATTTCCTTCAGGTTTCTAATAACTAAAATGTTTTACTAAATGGACATAAACTTTTAAGAAATAATTTTACTACAGTTCAACTTGATGTCAAAATGCAAATTTGATACATATGTTAGGATGCTTAGAGTTAGGGATAATTACTTGTGGGCCCAGAGAGAGAGAGTATAGCAGATAAGCTGTGTGCACAGCTGGCCTGGATTTTATTTTCAGTGAACACTGCCAGGAGTGATCCCTGAGTACAATGCTCAAGAGAGCCAAGGTCCTGCTGGTGCGTCTCAGACAACAGAAACAAAGGTTCAGTATGAGGTCCCAAGGATGTAGAGATGCTTATGCCCTGCAGTGTTGGTGACCACCTGGGTGGGGAAGACTTTATAGCCATATCCTGTGGTGTTTAGGGCTTTCCAGAACTGCTTGGTCATGCTTGGAGGACTATGTGGTTCTGGGGATTGAATGAAGGTTGACTGCATACAAGACCTGCACTATCTCTCTGGCAACTTCTGAACACTTTCCCCAAACTTGTTCCAGACTACAAGTATAAAAAGTTTAAATTGCTAGGTGCATTTCTTGTCAATATTAGATACCCAACCTACTGCGAATCTGAGATATATTACCTGTGGTCTTGTGTTAAATATCTTAGCTTTTTCAATCATATTATTCATATTATTTTCATATTATTTTCTTGTGTGTGTGTGTGTTGTTTTTGGACCACAACTGGCTGGGCTCAAGGCTCTGTGTGCTGTGCTAGGATTATTCCTGGCTGTGTCACAGATTGAACCTGGGTCAGGCACATGCAAGGCCCCATTTATAGTGTTTTTAGTTAAGATGTCTTTTTCCTATTTTGATATTTTTTAAGCAGCAGAAAATTTCACTTGTTAGCACACATTATTCAATGCATAGGAATCTCCCTGCAAGCTGCAGTGCATGCCAAATTGCACTGAATTTGTTTGAAATTTGGATTTGAATGTATATTTTTTAACTGTCTAAGTATATAATACTTACCGTAGCATATGATTTTCAATGTGTACTTAACAAAGAGCAATTTCATTTTCTCTGGTAAATTACACACTTGTTTTAGCTTTGGGATTTAAAAAAAAACCTCAGGAATAAATAGAAAACAATATGTTTAAATAATGTTAGCATCTTGGCTCAGTGATTCAAGCAAAAGAATTATTCCAGTGCCTGTCAGTAAACTGGTTCTGAAAAATCCTTTAGTTTAGTATTGTGTACAGATCTCTCCCTGAGAAGAATAACTGGGAAATTAACTGGATTTTAAATAGTTGGCTTGATGCTTCCGAACACTTGTTGCATTATTATATTATTTTAACTCAATCTAGTCCTAGTTTTTACTACTTCGTAGAAATTTAATATTAACTTTTTTCTTTGTTCTTGTTGTTCTCAGGCCTATAGTTTGGTTGCCTGTGTTACTCTTCTGTTATTTTCTAAGTAAGCTACATGCAAAAGATCAGTTTAGTAAAATAGTTAAAGAGGAACCAATTTCTGTGATGTCATCTGCATATAATCGATGTGTTCTGTACATATTTGGTCCTCAGTAAATTGTGACTTTTTGCATGGTCTCGTAAGCAGTGAATAAGGGTGAGAATCATTCCAGATACACTGATCCCCCCTCTCCAGAGATTGTAGTACTAAAAGAAAAACATGACCTTTGGCAAGTAGAATTTCTGACACATTGATTTAAGTGGAGCTGTGGAAACTTGGTGAAAAGACTGTTGAGCTGTATAGTGTCATCTTTCCTGAACCTTTTGAGCTTTGTGATGCAATCTGAAATCTAATCTTAAAGATTGTAGTTTGCAATCTTGAGGATTTTATTCAGTTACTCAAAAGACAACCATAATAGCAGTTTAAACGTGATTGTCTTTGAAAGTAGGTGTTATTTTTAAATATAATTAAAGAGAATCACAGCTGGTGGTTTAGAGGAAAGGGGGAATTAGTAGTAGTGTTATGCTGCATCTTAAACTGTGTACGATATTTAATGGATATATTCTGGAAGATCATGCCCTCACTGCTTTGGAGGTCTCTGTTATCCAACAGTATTCAGGCACTGATTGAAAAGTCTCTTGAGCTTTCATGAAGGAGGTGCTCTCTTATGCCCACTCCGCTTTAAAATGAATGTGGGAGAATTAGAAAGCTAATCCAACCCTATGAATCACACTCGCTGGATTCCCTATTGTGAATAGTTCTCAGATCCATATCTCCAGATCTAAGCCAATTTCTCATTTCTGTTCCTGGTCATCTCTTACCTATAAGTAACATTGAGGGAACAAAAAAATCTAACAGTTTTTTCTGTTTCTTGTCTCTCACATTTTTTTTTTTACTTGCACAGTCATAATGATTTGTTTAAAATGCTTACTTGAGCATATTATCCCCTAGCTTACAACTCAATAATAATTGTCTATCATCTTTTCAATAGAAGTCCGTTTTCTCCATTAAAGAAACAAAGACCAGTTTTAGTGTCTGCTTCTCCATCATCATCCTAACCTTCTTTGTGTCTTAGTCAAGTGTACCTTATCATTGAGAGCAGTTCATTGGAATACAATGTCAATAACTTTCATGTCTCCTTACTTTGCTAATGCTCTTCCTAAAACGCTCCTCTTGTTTTCCTTTAAATCTCCCTGTCTTCTAAGACATTATTAGGGATTATATTATACAGGAAGATTTCCCTCAAACCTCTTAGTGGACTAAATAGCTCTCATTGATTCTATTTTGTTTCAACAACTTGATTCTTTGGGGGAAAAATATTTGTATACATGCCTGGAACCAATTACTGTGGAATTGCATTGTAAAATGTATAAAACTCTTCTCTGCATTCCATAAGACTTGTTTTAGTAATATCTTTTTAAATATTTGCTTTACTGATTTAAGTCCTTAGCAGTAACAAGAAAACAGTAAGAAAGCCTCTTTACATTTTGAAGTATTTTTATTCATAAGCTATAGTTTAAATTATCTGTAATTCTGTAAGTTGAGTATCAAAGGTCTAATATACTAAAATAAGTTTAATATTATTTTCACTCTATAGAAGACCAAAATACAAATAAAAAATAAAAGCATGATCCATCTTACCAAAAATAAAGTAAACAAGTAATAGTCAATAAATTAAACCAGCTTCATAATTAGCACACACTTACATTGCAGTCTTTGAGTAAGATCAGAGGAATTAAATAGGAACCTAATAAAATTTCCTCTATTAACTGACATTGCATGTTCTTTATATTTTTAATTTTTTTTTTATTTTTGGCCTTTGGGTCACACCTGGCAATGTACAGGGGCTACTCCTGGCTCTGCACTCAGGAATTACTCCTGGCGGTGCTGGGGGACCATAAGGGATGCTAGGAATCAAACCCATGTCAGCAGCATGCAAGGCAAATGCCCTACCCGCTGTGCTATTGCTCCGGCCCCACATGTCCTTTAGTTTTTAAGTCTAGTTCATCTGCTACCAGTTTATCCACTTTTTCACTTGTGATTCAACCTATTTCTAAATGTGGTGTGCAGAGAAAGAAGTCGAAGTTATTTTAAGATTCTAGTTTGTTGGTAATTGAGGTAATTTTATCCTATGTAACTACTTTATTCCATGTCTAAATTACTTATTAAAATACAAAATGACTTTGGTCAGAGAATAAAATCATTTGGAAATTCATTTGATGCTTCCATTTATTCTAGCATTGAACTGGCTGACAGGGGGAACATAGAGGGAGAGTTCTTAGGAATCATGATAACTAACCCACATAAAATCTAGTTTTACAATCCAATAATGTTACTTTGTGGAAAAACAACTCTGGAAATTATTTTGTACTATATAAAGAATTTCTTAATTGAATGGTGTAAAAATGTGGGACTTTTAATTTATAAAATATGTAAAGATATAAGGATGACATAAAAGAACCCTCTATATGATGTCTTGGAAACTCTAGCAGAAGTGGTTTCAGAATAAAGTGTTTTGTTATCAGTAGATGAAAAGTAGATATGCAAACAGTATTATTTCATGGAAATTAATTAACCAAAAATCACATAAAAACAAGTTTTCTTCCACCAACTATGTATCACAACTCTCGTACCTATTCTTCTATTTCACTTAATTCCTCATAAAGGAAACTGAGACAATGAGATGATACTAATAATGCTCACACACAAAATAAGATAGTTATAATATCAAGGAGAGTTTGGAGAAACAATATAGCAAAGCAATCCTATCAGAGAAATACTCCATTCTTTTCTCACTATCTAAAAGACTGTATCATGCTTCTAGCAGATATTTTATTTGAAAAAATTGGTCTCATTCTTGCCAGGCAAGACAAAGGTTGAAATCTTTGTTCCTTACTGCTGAGTAAGATATCTGACAACACCCCTGCTACCTCAGCGCTTTCGGAAATATGTTCTGTGTAACCTGAATGTCTCAAGATACCAGTTATACAAGATTGAGAAATGAATAGTTTGACCCCCTGTTAGGTCAAATGTGAGGAGTCACAGATAGAGCAACAACTTCCTCCAGTTTGTCCAAGACATTTTGGTTTTACTATTCAACAATCTAACCTCCCATGAAATGCTCATATTGCACACATCAAGATGATTGGTAACCTTAATTCTAAATAAAAGTAATCTTAGAGTAAAGAAATTCTGTTTAAATAGTGCTTTTAAAGAGCAGTTGACCATGCACCAATTCTTAAATAAGCAAAATAAAACTTAAAGGACTTAGAAGTCTATGGTGTACACTTTGGAAAACCACAGCAACCTCATTCTTTTGTTGCCTGGGCCCAACAATCTGCCTGAAAATCGTCTTTTAGGTCAAGGCATATGGGCATTAAGGAATGGTCTACATGATATTGTCTCCTCTTGAACCTTAAACTATGGTTTCTTAAACCACGCTTAAAACTTAGAGGATTTATATACATACCTCAATTTCATCACTTTGCAATTATTCTCCTTTCTCTGTGTTTCCACAAATACTTTTCTGCCTTAATGGAAATCTTTGGGGGATTTCTACAGGGAAGTAATATATTAAAAGGAAAGTTTTTACATGAGGGTCTCAAGTGTATGTTTCAAATTACACAAATTCAAATATATCAGTTCAAAATATAGGTTTCAAAAAAATCGTAAAGAATAGTGAAGCTACTGTTTTATGACAAGATAGTGACTCCTGGAGTTCTCCTTCTAGTCCTTCGTGTCTCTGTCGGGATGGAAGGAATATCATCTGGAGAAGCATAGAAATGATTGAATAGGAAAGAGGTACATGGATATGAAGCTGACTTCAGCTGTGAAGGATGTCTACCGGTATAGACTGGAGAGCAATCTTTGAAGAGAGGCAGTGAGGATCTTCTGTTACATGCAGAAGATATAGGGTGGTATAGTAACTTATACAAATTTGAGTAATTTTCCCAATAAAAGTAAAACTATTTGTGAGAATACATTGAACAAGTGCAACTAAAGAATATAAGTGAATGTACATTGCACTTACAGAAAATAGTGGGAAAACCAAATCAATGTTATGTCTTTTGGTATGTTAGTAAGGCAGGAAATGAAGGGCACCCATATACATTCTCCACTGACCAGCATTACCCAGTTATAGAATTATATTTATAAAATATCGTAGATAGAAAAGAGTTTTGAGGTTCTATTTCAGCTCAAACAGAGCTAGAAGAATGTAACAAAGGGACTTCTCCAAGGAAGAGGTTGTTTTACCCTCCAATTACAGGTTTCAAGCTAGTATATTTAGCTTTTCCTAGCTTGAGCCCTTCTAAGGTTGTCTTAAAGGCAAAAAGAAGGGAGAAGTTTGCAAAAATTTTGACAGTACTTAAGGAAAGAATTGAAAATTAGTCAAGGGATTAAGGATGCGTCGAGTGGCATACAAATGTTTCCAAAATCTGGAAAGTAAAACAAGATTCAGGTCTAGAGCTTCATAATTCTAATTGGGATGGGAAATAATTTCTCCTCTATCGTTAAAAATTCTTGTGCCATAAACACTCTATAATAATGCATAAATCTTGTACATAAAAAAGGAGTAATCCCTAAGAGCATCTAAGCTATCACCTTAAACATTTCTTTAGCTAATATCAAAGGACATCAGGAAACGTAGAAGCTCATATATAGAAGATTACCAGGGAAAACAATTAAAATAATGAGTAAATGATGTCATTGATATTCTGCCTCAATATGAGATAGAGTTGTTCATATCTTTTGTTTCTATATGATGAGGGAGATATTCTCATAAATGAAGATTTCCTTATATCTATGAACATCTCTTGCAAAGCTTTCATCCCGTTGCTCATTGATTTGCTGGAGCGGGCACCAATAATGTCTCCATTGTAAGACTTGTTGTTACTGGTTTTTGGCATATTGAATACACCATGGGTAGCTTGCTACGCTCTGCCATACAGGCGAGATACTCTCGGTAGCTTGCCAGGCTCCCTGAGAGGTGCAGAGGAATCAAACCCCGGGTCGGCCACATGCAAGGCGAACGCCCTACCCACTGTGCTATCGCTCCAGCTCTATCTCTTGCAAAATAGTAACATATTTTACTTCAGAAGTTTTTATATGCCTATTATCTTAAAAATTGCCAGTTAAAAATAAATTTTATGACCCCCTCCCTCCAATATCACTGGGTGAAAAATATGCTCTCAGACCATTATACTCAACTACTTTTTTTTTTAACCAACAGTTGAAGTCTTCTGTACACATCAGAGTTTTCTCTGCATTTGAACCGAGACAGATACCTCTTTGTCTAGATGCAGAATGATTCTAGAAAGAAAAAGTCATTTTATTTAACTTCAGAAAGTGTGGCTCAATACATTTATGCAAAGTACTCTGTAAGAGAACAGGAACGATATAGTACAGTGGGTAGGGCGTTTGCCTTGCACGAGGTGGACCCAGGTTCTATCGTCCCTCTTGAAGAGCCTGACAAGCTATCTATAGTATCCCACCCACACGCCAGAGCCTGGCAAGCTACCTGTGGCTTATTCGACATGCCAAAACAGTAACAAGTCTTACAATGGAGATGTTACTGGTGCCCGCTCGAGCAAATCAATGAACAATGGAACAGCAGTGCTACAGTGCTACTCTGTTAGAATAATATGTTTTTTTAACAAAACATTTTTAATAAGATGCTTTTCTAACTTTTTTTCTACTGGTTTCCAGCTCTAAGTGTTTGAGATTTAGAAAGTTCTATCTCTGACATTTCTAGCACACAGCATTTACTGATAATGCTGAAGGAGTATTCCTTTTAACAAGATTTCTAAATTTTGTACCACTGGGAAAAGACCAAGCTAAAGAAATTTGCAGTAGTGCAATAGCTGTGACTAGTCTCTGAGTATTCCATAGAGAAAATGAAAAGGAATAGACAGAAAAGTGCTCCAAGTAATATGTTATTACTTTTAGAAATGCTGTTTTCAGATTGTACAATTATAGAAACATTGATAACAATTCATCACTACTAATTTTCTCTATATATTCATATGCTTACATGTATACAAATAACTAAAATTAATATGAAATGTTTAATAATCAATGAGCCCAATATAGCACTCCAAAAATAATATGTCCTGACCTCTATAAAAAAATCTACCATGTGTAAGGTATTTTATAACTGTATAGTAAATATTGCTAAATTTTTCAAGCAAGACAAAACACCTCTAATTGTAAATAATAAAAATAAGACAGATTGTTACTCGCCTGTAACCATTCAGACAGGAGCACAACCAGGATGTAAATCCAGATCCCTACAGGTTCTTTTTTCTAGTTAGAAATATTATCTATCATTTGTTTTAAAGTCAAAGGATATAATTTTTTAAATATTTTAAGAGTATTAGCGACATTAATTTGACTTAAGTGTCACTATTAAACCAAACTTTTCACTAATCAGCGAAACATCTATTTATTTTTTGTGGTCTGACTTTGGATTATTAGTGTTACTTGGTTTTTTAAAAACATAGCATTCTTTCCATTAGTAGTTATTGATAACATAGTACTTATGTTTCTGCTATTTAAAAATGTTTTGGTTTGAGGATATAAATGATTATACTTTGTGTTGGTCTAATTTTAAAAGTTGAAGGTAAATAGAAAAAGTGAATGCTCACATGATGCTTAAGTATAAGGGAAAGAGATAGGGAACAAATAAATAAGATCTTTTTTAGAGAGTGAGCATTTAATAAAGTAATAGACTTTAATATAAAGAGACTGGATTTTGTGGGGGTGAGAGGAAATTATACCTAGGTCTAGTGGCTGAGCCAGAAGAAATACGGAGATGATTCAAGATTCAGAGCAAAGAGCAAATGCACATCCATGTATAAAGGGGAATTTAGTGTAATCTAGAAACTGAAAGATGGTACCTGTAGCTTCAGTTTATCAATTGAACAGGAAATGTTAGAAGAGGGGGAGAAGAATAAAGTATTAAGGAAATTAGATTTTATTCAGTGTCACGTGAGGACTTAGGAGGGTCATAGTAATATATGTCTAAAAGACTACTTGAGCTGTTCTGTAGACAGTGAATTATAGATGAAGCACGAGTGAGAGAAATAAAGAAGCCAGCAAAAAGGGTTATTGTGGTAGGACATATGGTGACACTCTGATCTGGCCAGAATTGTGGCAACAAAGATTGTGAGAAGGTGACAGCTGTACTCATGTCCCACCTCTATGGAAACCCCTTTATTTATTTTAGTGTGAACCAAAGAGTGATGAGTGATGTTAAGAAGGATCTGAGAAAATCAGAGAAAAGAATAATTCAGTTTCCTAATTTTGTGCCCTTCAACAGGAATGAATATTTAGGTTTATTTTTCAGACAACTTGAAAATGTTACATAAGAGTGTCATTTTTAAAAAAGCCTATGCATTGTGCCTGTGGCATATACATGCATCTCAAACCTGATGCACCTTTTGGGTTATTTTTTCAATCAGTATTTTTGTTAGTAGAGTCCACAGATAAAGATGGTTTTATTTACTTGTTTACCGTTTTAATTTTATGTGATTTAAGCACATCACTGGTAAGGCAGGAAAAGATTAGGTATAAAAATAGACAGCTCTATAATTTGGCCTTTAAGTGGCTTTATGTATTTATATTCTATGTAGGATATGTAACAGATTGTGATAACAGAATCAGATATAATCAAATTGCAGACTTACAAATATAGCAAATATCATGAAACAGCTCCTTCTGCTCACTCAAAGAGTGGGAGTTCCATTTCTTTCATTAGAATTTTCCTGTAACAGTTTATCACTAGCACCGCCTTTGTTGCAGATCTGCTTTGTCAGTGTGAATGTCCCCACAATAGCACTTCACCTATATTTGTCAATGATTCTCACATAGGATTTCCTTCTCAGGAGACAATTAATTCGAAGGCTTGAAATAAAAAATGTATGAATTCCCACTTTAGTCTCCTGGTTCACAAAGAACTTCAGAAGTCTCTTTCAAATGCAGAAAGCCCAAAGCCCTGACTTTCTCACCCAGGGTTCTACTCTATTTTATTTTTCCACTGCCCGTAGCACATGCTGTTAGAAGGGAAAATGTAGCATTACTTGGATTGAGTTACCCTTAGAACTCAGTTAATGCAAATATGGACACCAAAGCATCCTAAGAATGACCTCCATTTAGTCTACTTGCTTGTACCATCTGTGAGGACTTAAAAGGCACTCTCAAATATTTATGAACATGTCATTTGCATTTCCCTTTCAGTTACATTAGAATGAACAGAGGTTTTTCTTTTTTTCCCCCTACTTTGCAATTTTTTTTGTTGTTGCTATTGCTATTGTTCATTTTATAAAGTTTTATTTTTCCTCTTTAACACCTGGCTGCAATTTGTTTTATCCTACAACTGACAAGACATTGTCCTTTAATAGATTCATGAAATGGGGGTAGTATTGTACCAGTAGGGGGAGCTCATATCATGCCTATTTTGTGGGTTGTAGGAAAGTTCCTTTTGTACATTTGTGTAGTTAGGGTGAAGCTATTTTAACTCTAAAGCCAATAAATATTATGTGTTGGAATAAAACTCACTTCCTCCAATTGAAAAGTTAAAAGTTGCTAGAGTTGTAAATCTTCACGACCTTAAGAGTTCATGTTGATTTGGCCAATGCATCTGTTTACTGTGGTTGAATTTTTCATACTACTGAAATATAAAAGGTACCTCAAGTGTTTTTTCCCCTCAGTAAATTGTCATTACACACCATCCGATGAATCCAGGATCATTATTAGCTACGCTTTACCAAAATCTCAGTGCTTGAAACATCTTTTACCTACTTGATTTTTTTCTTCAATATTGTATCCTTTGATCAGCGCCCTTTAAAATACTTCATAATTTTCAGATCATAAATAGAGTGGACATCAGGTACCTTATAATGACGTGATTTTTGCTCATCCAGTTTTGAACGTATTCACAGGAAATTCTCATTTCTTATATGGTCAGTGAACATAGATATAATGCCTAACACTGAGCACTAGGCACACGTGCACACACAGACACATAAAGTGGCAGCTTGCTTACGACAGCAAAGGCATGAACTGCTTTTTATCAAAACCATAGAGCCTATGTATTTTTTCTAACCGTAAGAAAAAGACAGTTTTCTCCAAATTGACCCACATGCTTGACTTCCAAATCATTCCTGACTCAAGCTAGTTGATTAATAGACACATTACATATAACAAATTTGAAAGTCTTTGACTTTGAAACTGTGTTATTCCTGCATCATTAAGACTTTATTTAAAAAATCACTGCTGTCATCCAAATGAATGTGCTATTTCATAGGTTGCATCTGGTGAGAAATACTAGTGTGGAGCTTTGGGTGGGGAGTGGGTCAAAGAGAAATGAGAGTTGCAATGGAAAAAGGAGACTGAACGATAGTAAAATGTTCCTGGGCATTTACTCTGTTTCCTCCGGGTGAGCTCTACAATTGTCTAGCAATTCTCTTGCAATAAAATAGCTGTCCTATGGTTGATAAGCCTTTAGCATGACAGAGTGATGACCTTAGATGGGGTTCTCAGATTTAAATAGCTATTTGCTTCCCAAAAGCACAGCTCTTTTCTCCTCTGTCCCCTCAAAATAGACTTACTTCTGCTTTCAACATTACTACTCCTTATAGCTCCCACTTCAGTGCTTAATTATCTTGGCATCATTGCTGTTACAGTAAATAGCCCTGCTCCCTATTCTTCCTACATTTATTTTTCTCTGTATCTTATTTTCCCTGACTTAGGTTTACCTGCTATTTGGAATAGCAAATTTATTTTACAAATATTTCTTACAAACAATACCTGCACTCTATGAGAAATCTGACCATGTAAATGTGCAAAGGCTGTCATATCATGAAACATGTAGAACTTCATACGGGGATCTTAGAGTACACAGACCTCTTTCAGAAATAGTAGTACATTTTTTCCCCTGAAGAATATCTCTTAGACTGTATGTACTCCGGATCCACTTATCCTGAGTGGCTCTCTCTACTTATGAATTTCAGTATTCAGATCTTTGCCTCATTTTATTTTATTTTATTATTATTTTTTTTTGCTTTTTGGGTCACACCTGGTCATGCACAGGGGTTACTCCTGGCTCTGCACTCAGGAATTACCCCTGGCAGTGCTCAGGGGACCATATGGGATGCTGGGACTCGAACTTGGGTCGGCCACGTGCAAGGCAAATGCCCTACCCGCTGTGCTATCACTCCAGCCCCTCTTTGCCTCATTTTAAATGTTCTCTATTGTTTTTGTGGTTGCTATAGGGGTTCTGTAGGCATAATTTACAGTCTTGATACTTATGATTATTTTACCCAAGCAGCTTCTTTACTCATTTTTTTTCAGAAGTCAGGTCTTCTAATAGGGTTTGTTGTATTTTTCAAATTTTTTAACTGTGCTGTCTTAAATCTACATCACTAAGAGCAGATATTCTAGTATAGATATTATATGAATATTTTCAGAAAAACTCAATGCTGACTCAAACCGAAAGATGATGCATATACATATGATGTATTAAGTAACTCCTAATTATGGCTGAAAAGTGACTTTGAACCAAGACTCCTTGTAAAATATACTGGGTATTCCCTCAGTTCTACTCACCTTATCTTCCCTCCACATGCATATAACACTTGCACTACGTCCAAAGTCGAATGCTCTCAAAGTTTTACAAAGTTGTTCCAACAAGAACTTTGCCCTTTTCCCAGGATACTCTCTTAGTGGGGGAAAAAATCATGGAGAACTCAATAAACCCCTGACTTCTATAAAATCCATCTATGCCACTGCTATAGAAAATGGTGGCCCAGTAAAATTTGCTGGCCCGGTTAGTTTCCCTCATTAAACTGGAAGCAAAAGAAATTGAAATTTCTTCTTCGTTTAGATATCCACAGCTCCAAAGAAATATTATGACAAATGACTTTTATTAACCAATTCAACAATTTATGTATCAAGCACTTGTTCTAGAGACCAACACGTGAATAAAATGACAATAATCATGCTAGCAGAGCATTCAAGTTTAGTGGAACAGGGTAGTGAGAGGGGAGATGCTGAAAGACAGAGAAGGGTTTTCTCATTAATTACCAACCCACAGTTGGTAATACCGCTCCCCTGATGAACCCTCGAAAAATCCACGGGAGCTACTGTAATTTGAGAGAAATTGTAGAAACAAAAACCCATTGTTTCTTCCCTTAAATTTGATGAATTTTCAGGGTAGTGCTGAGTGATTTTCATTTTCTAAATCGACTGCCTCAGGTCTATAGCATTTCTTTAAGAGAGCTACAGTTAGTATCAAATAGAGTAGGCTATTGTCTAAAAGACAGCTATGAAGTGAGAGGGATCACATCTGACCCGGGTTCCATACCTGGCGCCACATCTGGTTTCTTGTGCTCAGCAGCAGTTATCTCTGAGCTCAGAGGCTGGCATAAGCCGTGAGATCCATCAATCTGCCCCCTGCCCAAAAGGTTATGAGAGTCCTTTGTATTTAAAATTTTATTACATGTTGTACCCATAAAAAGTTCATTATGTGGCAGTAAACTGAATATGGAGTTATTAAAATTAAGTTTTATGTTATTTTTGAGATGTCATGAGACTTAAAGAAGCTAGAACGTCCAGTGCTCAGAATCACAATCATAAAGATGATTCATTTGGGACTAAAGGGGCCATATTTTAATGAGTCACTCTATCTGGTCACTCTAGCTCATCTCTGATCAGTAGCAGACTGTCTAAGGAAGAAGAGACCATCTAATTTTCAATTGAAAGATTTGCTCTAATAATATTCTCTGTCTTGACACTATCCTCTCTGTTCCTTCTAAAATACACTTTCACTTTGAGTTTTTAACTTGAATGGCAAATAGTAGTAGAAAAATATTATAGATTATTGTGTTGGGCTGGAGCGATGGCACAGTGAGTAGAGCATTTATTTGCCTTGCACATGGCCCACCCAGGTTCAATTCCTCCGCCCCTCTCAGAGAGCCTGGCAAGCTCCTGAGAGTATCTCGCCCACAAGGCAGAGGCTGGCAAGCTACCCATGGTGTGTTTGATATGCCAAGAGCAGTAACAACAAGTCTCACAATGGAGATGTTACTGGTGCCCGCTCGAGCAAATAGGATAACAGTGATACAGTGTATTTTCATTCCCCATTTTGCTTTTGTTAGAACCACCATATATTTATTTTGCATCTATGATATAAAATTTGGAAGGAATCATTATAAAGTAATTTTCTCATGGAAGGGGACTTAGTCCTTTAAGAGAGTTAAAATATATAAACAAAAGAATGAGACAAAAAGGTGTGATGTATAGTCAATCAGAAAGGGATGATTGGTCATAGAGTGGCAAGTCAAAGAAGAATCCTCGAAAAGAAATAGAATGTATGTTAAATCTTAAACGATAGATGAGGTATCAGACAATTGGCAGTTTTATCATTAACTGATTTTTTAATTTTCAAATTCATGAATTGTTCAATTTCTTTGATAAGTGAATGGATAATTATTTTACTCCTGATTTTAACTTATCATTTTATTCAGACATTTTATTATTTTTTTACCTGGGAAAGGATTCATATCTTGAATACTGTGTTGGAGTCTCTCCTAGATCTAGAAATACTAAAGTGTGTAATGATAAATTCTAATAACTTGAAGATAAAAGAATAGAGCAAAATGATATTTTTTGCTCATAAATATAATCGTGATTAAGTTTTATGGCTTGTAATATTCTAATTCCGCCCGCACGGCAGAGCCTGACAAACTCCCCATGGCATATTCCATATGCCAAAAACAGTAACAAGTCTCACAATGGAGATGTTACTGGTGCCCGCTCAAGCAAAATCAATGAACAACAGGATGACAGTGCTATATGAATGTCCTAATATAAATTTTTTAAGATAGATTTTGAATATACTATATTCTATGGGGCATCAGGTAGTATTATTTTGAAAATTGTTTAAAGTATTATGCTCCAATTCATGTCACTAAATGAGGGCTAAAATGCTTGTATTTAGTATGTATAGTTTTCAATTAAAACTAATAAATCTTAACAATAAAACCAATAAAGTTATATTTACATAAATATATGGTTATTTTTAGACATATTAGAGAAATAGCCTCCCAAATGTATAAAGACAGGCTGTCAGAGTTTATCTTTCATAGAGGAATAGTCAGACCTGAGTAACAAAAGTATAAACTAATTTTTTAAAGTCTGTGTTTCAGTTTTTCTTAGCGAATTAGATATAAGGACACAAATAAAGGCTCTTGCATTACTGTGAAATTCATGCTTCAACAAAATTGGTATTGCCTTGCTTGATCATCTGCATCATTCATCTGCTTCAAGTGTAGCAAACATTTGCATGGTTCTCATACTCTCAGTTTGCCAGGCTTTGGGCCAGGGAGTCATAGATCCTGTCACTAAGAGACTGAACATGGGGAGAAGGGCATGACAAGGTAAGATGTTACCAAGTGAACAGGAAAGGACGGACCCTTTGAAATGAAAGGAAATGCCATGTAGATGCACAGGAGCATGGAGCAGCATAGTCTTTTCAGGGAACAACAGATGGTTTGGCATGTCTAGGAAGTAAAATGCAAGAATGAGAAGGTGCACAGAGTGATAGAAAAGGTTATTTTAAGCCAAACAATGAGATTTTGTTAAAATTAAGCAGACATCGTGTTATCAAGGACTATCCTTTTTCCATAATCTGAAATGAAGTTCTAATTGGCTGCTTGGGAGATGCTTTTATAACATTTAAAAGATGAAATACAGGAAGAACAAATGGTTTTGATAAGCTCCAAAGTGTGTACTGTATTGTCAAATATATATCAGTTTCCTTGGAGCACATTGTTTCTCTTCTGGTAAAACTACTTAAGAAAATTTCACTGAAGAAGATAATTTGGTGAGCTACAGGATATGTTTTGCATGCAGGAGGCCTGGATTTGATCCACAGAAGCAAAACATTCTCTGCGGGCCACCAGGAGTGAACCCCAAACCAAAGACTAGTAATGAAGCAATAATACTCAGAGTAATAATGAAGAAAACCACATATAGTACCAACACTCACTGTTTCGTGTTTTTAAACTTATTTTCATATTTACATTATCATATTTAATTTAATTTCTATAATGACCTAAGTAGTAGGCATTAGTCTTCCCATTTTACAGATGAGAAAACAGATAATAGGAAAATCATTTTCCAGGATTTTCAAGTTTAAGAGATGAAATAAAATTCAAACACAGATCTCCCTGACACCAGTTTATATTATATTGCAGTTTTCTATTTCTCTAACTACATCTCTGTTATACTTGGATATCATGCCTTCCATTCTTAAAAATATATTAAACTGTTTAAGTCATCCCAAATTTCAGATAGAAAATTTTGATATTGATTTTTCTAAATCACAAAACTTTAATTAATCTTAAGATTTCCAGAATATAAAAGAAATTTTCAAAACTTAGTAGGCTTTATATATATAAACTTCATCTAAGTTCATTAATCTTCAAATTTGGTTAAAAAAATGGGAAAATTGCAAAGTCACTGAGGGGGGAGGATGTTAAATGTGACCTTAGAAAAATAATTGGACCTCAGTCTCAGTTCCTCACTTTGAATTGACTTTTGTGTGGTCTGGGCTAACATTTCCAGTGGCCTCTTTTCATGGCCTAAGCAATCTGTACACATTCCAAAATAAATGGCATTTCATTCTATAGATACTGTATATGCTGGTTTAGAGGTGAGAGAACACTTCAAGTGTGATTATTTTATAGCTGCCAAATTCAGAATCAGATTTGAGAACTGTGATTTTTGTGTTTATTTTTAAGTACTGTCATGGCCTGTGTATTTCTGGCATATATAGGATTTGTTACTGGTGATATACCCGGTTTATAAACAGAAAATTATTCTTTAAAAACAAAGTACCAGTGTGTTTAATTTTTAGATCAATAGAAAAAAAATGGTGATGAATAGTGATTATGTATGAAGCATTTATTACTCTGGAGAGGCAGTTAGAAAAAAGTGGTTAAGGACCTCTTACGGTTTAAATCCTGGTACTGTAATTTATAACTATGGAACTTGAAGCAGGTATATTCCATTTGCCTTCGTTTTCTTAAATGGTGATAAGGCGGTGTTGAAGTCTTCGACTACTATTGTGTTGCTGCCAATGTCCTCCTTGAAGTCTATTAGCAGTTGTTTTAAGAATTTTGCTCACCCCCTCACATGCTGGGTGGAAAGGCAGCTCAGATAGAAAAGGGAACACCAAGTAAAGGGTGTTGGGAGGACCCGCTCGGGATGGGAGATGCGTGCCGAGTGTAGACTATGGACCAAACACGATGGCAACTCAATACCTCTATTGCAAACCACAACACCCAAAAGGAGAGAGAGAATAAAAAGGAATGCCCTGCTACAGATGCAGGGTGGGGTGGGGGGGACGAGGATGGGATGGGGGTGGTGAAAAGGATCCTGGGATCATTGGTGGTGGAGAATGGGCACAGGTGGAGGGATGGATAATCAATCACTGTATGACTGAAACGCAAATACGAAAGTTTTTAAGTATGTAACTGTACCATACAACAATTCACTAATAAAAAAATTAAAATTAAAAAAAACCAGAATTTTGTTAGCCCCTTCTCCCTTATTTGGTGCGTATATGTTTAGGAGTGTGATTTCTTCTTCCTGATGTACATATCCCTTGACTATTAAAAATGGCCTTGGCTGTCCCTTCTAATCTTTTTCAGCCTGAAATCTATGTTGTCAGAGACAAGTATGGCCAGCCTGGCTTTTTTTGAGGCCCTTGAAGGATTGTTTTCCTTCCTTTGACTTTTAATCTCTGTTTGCTCTGACTGTTCAAATGTGCTTCTTGTAGGCAGCAGAATGTTGGATTCAGGTTTTTAATCCATTTTGCCACTCTGTTTCTTAATTGGTGCATTTAGATTATTGACATTGAGAGATTATTGTTATGGGGTTTTGTGCCATCATATTGTAGAGGTTTGTTGTTCTTGTGGGATTTGTCTTGTCTTACAGTAGCCCCTTCAGTCCTTCTTTTAAGGTTGGTTTTGAGTCTATGAGGTTCCTGAGTTGTTGTTTTTCCATAAAATAGTGTATTGTTCCTTTGAGTCTGAGTGAGGGTCTGGCCAGATAAAGTATTCTTGGTGAGACATTCATTTCATTGAGTTTTTTTTCACTCTATCCCACCACTGTTTGGGGGTTTGGAGGGTTTCCTCAGATAAGACTACTGTAAATCTAAGGGATGCTCCATTGTATGTGATTTCCTTCTTTGACCCTGCTGCTTGCAGTATTGTGTCTCTATCTGTGGTATTTGTCATTCCGATTATGATATGTCTTAGAGGTGTTTTTTGTTTGTTTGTTTTGTTTTGTTTTTTTAATTAGGGTCTCTTTTAGCTGGTAACTTTAGGGCTTCTTGGATCTGGATACTTGCATTTTCTATCTCTGGGAACTTCTGAGCAATTATATCTGTTACTACTTTATTGAAATTGCCTCCCTATTCTTCTGGTACTTTGATGATTCTTATGTTGTTCTTCTTGATTTCATCCCCTAGGTCTCTTATTCACCCTTGAGCTATTTGAGGTTTTTTTTTCTATTGTATGTTGTTGCCTGTATGCTTTCTGCAGCTCATATTCAAGCTCACTGATTCTGTCTTCGGCTGTTGTCATTCTACTATTGAGGGCACCTACTGAGTTTTTAATTTCACCTACTGAATTCTTTATTAGTATATACTTCTGTTTGTAGCTTTCTTATTTCTGCTCTCATTTCTTCCTATGTTTTATTGTCTGTCCATTCCACTGTTTCTTTCATATCCTTCTTTTATTTACTGGATGTCCATTCTACCGTTTATTTGAGCTCATTGAACATCCTTAACATTTCATCTCTGAATTTTTTATTGGCGATATTTTGTATGTGGGTATTCCCTGTTGAGGCTTCTGGGCTTTTTTCTTCATCCACTCTTTGTGGTCAGTATCTGTGCTATTTCTTCATGTTGTTGTGGTAGTATGGAGGTGGGTCCCTCCATTTCACTATCAGTCACCCCCTCTCACTGCAAGGGAGGATTCTGGATGAGCTTGGTTGATGGTGGTCTCCTTTTTCCTCTTCAATACTCTACTTCTTCTTTGATGCTCCTATGTGACTTACATGGGGCATCCAGTGCAGCTTCAGGGGATGTGTTCTTTTACATTGGGCATGTTCAGATTCTTGTGTTCATGGTTATTTTGGTGACTTTTGGAAGTATTTTGATTGGAGTAGGCTAGTGGACTATTGGTCAAATGTGTTTGGGATAGCCAGACTGTCTTCATAAGAGTTAGGTAATAAAGATTGAGATTTGAGTCCAACGTGCTATGAAAGGGGAGGCCGTGCCCCCCCACACCTCTGCTGTACCTGTGGGGAAGGGGCCCGCATGGTTGATGGTCCT
Source organism: Sorex araneus (assembly GCF_027595985.1). Lineage (NCBI taxonomy): Eukaryota > Metazoa > Chordata > Mammalia > Eulipotyphla > Soricidae > Sorex > Sorex araneus. Next base: position 225,332,798 of record NC_073313.1, on the reverse strand, counting down.
GGGTTAGAGTTCTACTAACTTATAAAAGCACTTCAAAAACAACAGGAATACCCCATGACCTAGGTGGTCATGTGGGCACCTTACCTGAGAAGGGGTCTTCCAGTTTGCTGGGGCTGCTTGCCCGGCATATCGCCCCAGAACTGCCTTCGTTTTCTCATCTGTAAAATATTTTCTGTTTCACAGTATGTATAATACATACAACAGGGTCTGGCTCATATGCAGATTCACAAAGCATTGTTAGCATTTAAGAAAAGAGCCATTGATTAGGATTGAAGCATCTTTAGAATTAATGGATGCAATGAAAAATATTGAAGGCCAGTTTGAAGAAGACAGGTTTTGTTGTTGTTGTTGCTTTTCTTTCACTCCTGTATCGTCAGTGCCACTTAAATGCTGAGTGTTCAAAAGGTACTGAATGAAAGCCAGATTAAGACTATACAGTCTTATGGTTCTATTACCTTGTTTAGCCCCAAACGTTCCTTGTATTAAAATGCTCCTTATGTTGAAGAGCAGAAGGCTGTAAATTAAAAATAATTTAACATAATAATACAATATAACAGTGCTACTAGCTATGGTCCTCAGACTTACTTCAGTTCCCATTTCTGTGTACACTGCAAGCATAAATAACTAAAATTTATTGATATAATACAAATAGTTCTCAGTTCCTTTTTTGATGAATAAAATACTTTTTTAAAAAAGCACTACTTATTTAGACATTTCATGGGTCTTGGCAGTCTCTTTGTTACAGCTGTAACTGTATTGATCCAGCTGTTGCAGTTTTTCCTTCAGCAGCTGCTGGGCAACACACTGCCAACCACTTTGGATCTTTTTAATGTAGATTTGGAGAAAAAAAAGCAATCCAGGAATTCCAGAAGTACAGACTGTTCTCTCATCCAGTTACAAATTATCAACTATAACAGTAATTTTGAAATCCTATAATCCTATCCCTTTGATATGGTTTGTAGAAATTAACACTCACCTTAATTATACCCTGATTAAAGTTCCATACATAGTCTTAATTTTAATAACAATAGTAGAGGGTCAAAGATATAATTCAGTGACAGAATACTTCACATGGAATAAGTCCTATGTGTGATCCTCGTAACAAATTACAAAAGTTACAGGTAATAATGCCTCATAATTGCACTTATATCAATCAAATGTTTATAGGAATTTTATAAGCTTCATCTTGCTTTTTGAAAAGTCCATACTCTATCCTCTATTTTCTTACCCACAAAGATACTATTTTAAAGTCACTGTTGATTTGCTAGTGTGAGGATTACCACTTTAACTAATGAAACTAAATTGCTCTTCCCAGTAGACTCTCAATCACATGCTTGCTGATATTTAAGGTACCTTCCAGCTTTTCTTATTTACATATTTTATTATAGTTTAAGTGATTTTGTTGTTGAAAAGCTTTGAAAATAAACAAAGGATTATTGTATAATATTAAGACAAAATGGTCATTACCTAGTGGGATCTATTGCCAGTGAAGGAAACTTCATTATCTGATATACAAAGAACTGTTGATAGTTTAAAATTTCTGAGAATAGTTTAGAAATTTCTAAGACACTAGAATCTTTCATGTGAGGAATGAAACAAACAAAAAATTGCTTTATATTATTTCTCCTCAGAATACAGTATTACAGAAGCTTGTTGGAGTAGAAAAAATAGGTTTTTAAATCATTGGCATTATGGAAGAATACATAATTTAGAGGGGTTATTAAAAAGAGGTGCTACTTTGTTTGTGGCCGACCAAATAATGAAATCCATGATAAATTATAAGATTTACTAAAGTTTATGTGACATTCTCTAAAGTGCTCACAGATGCACAAACTCTGAACTAATTTATAAATAAAAATCCTCAGTTGTTTATCTATGAGATTTGAGGAGTGAATGAATATAAGTCATTTCTAAGTCAGACATTTTACTTGTGTGCTTACTACACTAATGGAGAAAGTTAAGTGTTGGTGTTATGTCTTCATTTTCTCAAAGTCTACTCTGTTTGAGAATGATTATTCTTGCACGAAACTCACAAGCATTGTCTTATCTGTTACAGATCATTGACATACTATGGCATTGGTACCCCTCTCCCTACCACACACACACACACACACACACAAGCATATACCATTTCGGGATCCAAGTCAGAAACTAGACTTCAAGGCATAGAAGAACAATAATGATAGGCACGACCTATTCTCTTATAATATTTGACTCTCCAAATCCAAGAACCACTTAGAATCCAGTGGGAACACACAAAAACTCTTTCCCATTCCCAAAAGTCTTTATGTCTCTAATCAAAAACTGGTTCATGGCATTAGCAGTCCATTTCATTTCCTCTGCCATCAACTTTAAGACAGAATCAGTACTTGGTATCCACACTGCCCCCTCTACACCCATCAGGAAAAAGAAACAAAAAATACCATAAACTGATTTTGATAAAATTGTATCCCAAAATGAACAAGCTGTTTTATGTTTATTTACCGATCAAATCTGTGCAGCAGTTTTCCTGTCTTCCAAGTAGGCATCAGCCATCTCATGCATATTTAAGCAGTATCAGCTCTTTCACCTCTCTTTAAGTCTATAGTATTTTGAGCATTAAAATGTATAGAGGCATCAACAGCATATCAGCATCTTCCAGAACAGAAGCAAGAATTGTAGATAACCTCTGGTATGTGTTTTTTATACCACAGGTGTTGATTTCTGCCCCAGGAAAAAGCAGAAGGGTAAACCAACAGATAAAAGCAATCATGAATTATGGTCTGTCTTTTTGTTTGGATCTTAAATAGTCCAATTAGAATGTCACATGTTTGGCAGAATAATGATGACCAGCCTGATCAAGTGGTTGGTCTCTCATGTTGACACTGGCACCTGCTCACTGGCCCATTTCAGTGAGTCTGCAAAGAAGTGGTGATGCATCAGCAAATGTGCACTGAAGAGTTCTGCCATACATTGGCAGAAAGAAACTGAATATATGCCAGGAAAAAAAAATGGAATGAGAAATTAGATACAAAATCATTTGGGTAAATCCATTATCCATCACTTTACCAAACTGAAACTTTATTTAAGTCTATCATGTCCTACGAAGTACAATAAAATTATTATAGGTTGAACACTTAAAACTATGAACCTATAATTTGGTTCATGGTTTATATTTTCTCCTGTATACTTTTTCATAGAGGTCTAATATATATCTTGAACATATGAACCAGTTCTTAAAATGATCAGGATAAAATTGAACTATTTAAATGTCAACTCTTCATTGACTAGTGAATAGTTTCCTCAAAAATAACTTTTTTTATTATTTTACTTGAGATTCAAACATTATTAATTTTATGCACGGGATGACAAATTTTAGGATTCTGATGAACCCTTGGATATGATCAGTTCCTTTTTTATAGTGCATGTTGATAAAGTCACTGAAATAATGTTTTGGTCAATTTTATTATAAATATAGTTGTCTCTGCTTATAGTAATAAAGAACAATTTTCAATATTTTCTAACTTACTAGGGATCTTTCAGATATTCCAACTTAATTTTTTGGTACATATTAAATAAATGGAATAGTTAGCTAAATAAAGTGGATTTAAGTAAAACAACTGTTACTAAATACTTTTCCTGTTTTAATATTTTATTTATTAAAATAAATATTAAACTATTTATTAAAATATTTTATTAAGAAAAAAATCTACTTTTGTACTTATTAAAATAAATATTTAAGGGGTTAGGAGATCGTATGTGGTAACACATTTGCCCTGCATGCATTTAACTTTGGCTCCATCCTTAGCACTGCATGTAGTTCCTCAAACTGCACCCCCAGATGTGATCCCTAAATTCAAAGTCAAGAGTAATTCAAAGCCTTGAGAACTGTAGTCCCAAACCACAAAATAAGAAATAAATTAATGAAAAATTATTTAGCGTCTACTAAATGAGAACACCAAATTAGCTACTTTCATAGATAATTCTCTTTGTAAATATTATGAATCTGAATAGAAAGTTTCTAAGTGTTGCTCTGCTCCTTGGGTCACTCATTACTTTTATAGAAACTTCACTTCTTTTGCATGACCCAAGTAATATCTGGTGTCTTAGTTTATCTTTCTTAACTAGCTTCTGAAGTTAGAAATATTTATAATTACGGTGTTACTAAAGTAGCTGTATACACACAAAAGAAGGTGGAGGGAAAGCTCTGAATATTAAACTACTTTAATCCTTTGAAAATAGAAAAACTTAAGGATGTGATGTCCCTATTACCAAATACCCTGTATTGATCCAAGCCTTGTAGTTCATCTTTATTAAGAGTATAAAATACAGCTCTTCCGTGTCACTCACTGAGCCTGTGTTGTCCTGAGTTGAACAGTAAGGATTACTGAGTTATGCATGAGACAAAAATTGGCAGCCATCCTAGCGCACTCAGTTCTTGATTATGCATAGATGCATTATTCTTTTGTGGGTAACACATGTTTCTATGGAATACCACCCCCCTAATTGCTATTATGGGACCTCCGGCTCTCTTCATCCCTGAACAAATCTTTCCCAACCACTCTAGAAGCCCCTGAGGATATGACTACCGAGATTTTGAAATAATTACCCTCAGGCCAACATGAAACATAAACTGTTTTTTTCTCCTCTTGGGCCCAACTCTCTTTGGTCATATTGATCAGAAGACCAGTTGCTGGCTTATTAGGGTACAGCTTCTATACTCACTAGTGCTACCACCTGCTCCTGATAGCTCAAGGTCGAAATGTGCAAATGCTAATCACTCAAACCCTTTTGGAGGGAAGGGAGAACTAGAGAAGGCCCTGTCAGGATGGCCCCTGCAGGGGCACTTCTGAGTATCAGAGAGAAGTATACATTAGAACAATATACTCTTGTGTTTCTGCTTATACTTCATCTTGACCGTGCCTACTTTGAAAGTGACTTCTAAACTCCAGCCATCTCCTCCTTGGTTTTCCCTAATTAAAATTAAAAATAAAAAATGAACTCACCATTTCTAATTTTCTTCTCCACTCCTAACCAGAATATTTACTCCTAACTTAGGTTTCAGATATGTCACAGTTGACATGTGAAAATAGCACATCTGATCTCTTTCAAGAGTTCTACAGGCTACAGTTATGGTGAGGACATTCAAAATGTTGCTAGAGCTGGTAGTTCCTAGATGTTGCTAGTCTTGGAAACCACAGGAATCACTTTTGTAAAATGCCTAAAGTCTATATTTATGCTTTGTGTTATTTGTTTGGGGAGTCATATCTAGTGATGCCCCGCATACCCCTGACTTAGGAGTGACGCCTAGAGGAGCTAGAGTGAGGATTCATGTGTTGCTGGGGAATAAACCTGGGCCTCCTGCATGCAAAACATGGATTTGAACTATCTCCAGGGCCCCTGATACCTATTCTCTTAACCTAAGTAATGAATCATCTCAATGGGAATTTTTTGTTAAATGGGAGGGGGAGCTTACAGTACCCACTTTGCAATGGACTATCTAAAGAAAATGCATAGAATTTGGTGTCACTGTCATCCCATTGCTCATCGATTTGTTTGAGCGGGCACCAGTAAGTCTCTCATTGAGAGACTTATTGTTACTGTGTTTGGCATGTCCAATACATCACGGGTAGCTTGCCAGGCTCTGCCATGCAGGCTCGATACTCTCGGTAGCTTGCCGGGCTCTCCGAGAGGGGTGGAGGAATCGAACTCCTGAACACAGGTCAGCCCTGTGAAAGGCGAACACCCAACCACTCTCTATTGCTCCAGCCCAGAATTTGGTGTACTAAAGTTAATTTTTTCTCCAAAGCCATAGAATAGTGGTGAGGATTTGCATCTAAACATAATCAACTATCTAAAGAATAAAGTTTATTAGGTGGGAAGATATTGCCTGCACCTCCATTTGACAGCTAAGAAATGATGCAAACTGACTGCAAAAGGGAAAAGCTTGGTATCTGCTCATTGGGCCATGGAAAGTTTCAGTGTCTGGAGTGTAGAAAATATTAGAAAAAATGATTCAAATTAGAAAAGAACTGAGAGTAAAACAAACAATACAGAATGCAGGATGGATAAACTTATCCTCTGTATCTTTGTGGAGTAAGTGTGCATTGGTGGGTATCCCAAAACCATCCTGCAAGCCCTGATTTTAGTTTCTCTTACTTTGATTTTTTTTAATTGTAAAGGACTTATAACTGGGAAGTGTGGAGCCACTAAACGAATGTTTCCAAGATGTTAGGTCAAAGTTCAAGTAACTACCTACACTGGTCCTAGTTTCTAGAGGAAAGTCTGGCACATTCTACTCCCTCTATTCTTTTACTAATATGAGATCCTTTTTAAAATGTTATAAATAAAAGTTTCTGTATATCACTGTTCTATCATATATCAAAAAGGTATCATAACTAGGTTTCCACTGATGAAAATGGAAATATTTTTATATCCAAGAAAACAAAGTTTATCTGCTCATTAACTAATTTTAGTTTATTTTCCAGTCATGTAGAGATAAATAAAATATAATTGAGAAATTACAAATGGAAATTTCACATCAGTCAATACTGAAAATATATCTTCTTACTATAATTGTCAATTATTAGTTTATTGAAGTTACAATTTGAGCATGAATATGTGTTGATTTTATTTTACTAAAGCATGCTCTTAATAATATAAAAGTAAGCCAATTGTGTAAGGTTTTAAAATGATAAATATGAAATATACTTAAATATACTTAATTTTAGCACTTTTTCACCATTGGTTGTTTATTGTTTTAAGGTAAGAGACATGTAACCATAACTACATTATCATAAGCACTAATTTTGAGTCCAACTGCATGGCTTCGGTGTAGAAATGACTTCACCTACTTAATATCTGTTATATTTGTGCCTCTAATACTTTCTGCCCTTCATCTTAGTTTCAAACTTCATCTCTCCAAATATTTTTCTGAAAGGTCCTTAATAACCACTGTTTTCTCTGTGGAGTGTGTGTGTGTGTGTGTGTGTGTGTGTGTGTGTGTGTGTGTATAGGGAATTGAATACAGGACCTCACACACACAAGATTAGTGTTCACCAACTGAGTCACAAATATGTTGGCTTGATGAGTCAGATACCAACCAATAATTATGCTCTCTAATAAGGAAAATGCCCTGATGATGCTTGAAAGATGGAATACACATAATTTGATCTTTTTTCTTTAGTTCTTTCTTCCTCTCCGCTCACTATGCTTGTCCCTGTCATTCTTGTATACACACCCACTTGTACATATTTTTAGAGACAGAAGAACACTTCTTGCTTTCTGTGCAAATTAAATTGCAAAAATGTGGGGGGAGGATGTTGATGTGAAGTTTAAATACACTCATCAGGCTGAGGAGCGCTTCCAGAGAAAGCATTCACTGGCTGTCATCCCAAGGTACTCATCCCCCTTCCTCTCAGAACCCTACACACAAACCACACACTTCCCATCCCCAAAACCTGTTCAGCAATGAACTAGATTTGAAGGCAAAATTAAAGGCCCCAAAATACAATTACCAGGTGACTGGTGAGTTGTGATCAAGGGAAATGGTGGGGAAAGAAGCTATGCAGTTTTTTCCCCCACTTCATTTTGCATTTTACTTGTCATACAAAAAAGGAAGAGGTTGTGGTGGAGAATGCTGTGGGATTTAGGGACTCCTGGACATAGACAATAGTCTAAAAATACTTTTGTTTAAATATTTTTTTAAAAATGGCATCTACTCTAGAATTTGTCTTCTTTTGAGGTAATCTGTTACACAAGACTGCTATAATTTGGCTTTCAGCAGTAACAACTAGTTATGCCAAAAAAGGATCATAAATAAAGTCTAGACAAATGCAGTGTTTTTATTCCAGAGGCAGCTAGCAGATGCTTTGTGTACCCTGCACGTTCTTGCAGACCAGATTAATTTTGCACCATGCCTTTACTCTGTAATGCCTTGGAACAAAACAAATTTAAAATGTGTCCTTTGGCTACTCGGACTTCCTAAGATCACTCACTGTAGCAAACTTCTGTAGTAGCAAAATGTGCAAACATGTTTTAAGAACTCTGCTGAGAGGGCTGGTTTACCATACAGTTCCACATTGGTGAGGTCACAGACAGCGTAGTAAATACTGCAGAAACTGTAGTCAGTTGTCAAAATTCTTCACAATGTCAAGAATAGGTCAAAAGACAGTGTTTGGTTAGAAAATAGAAACCTCTGGGCACTGAAATCTCAAGTTTCTTCATGGGTTATATCAAAGATGTAATTATCATTTTTAATAAGCTCATTCTCCCCTTTGGTGACATTCCTACTCTAATAGAAGCTCTGAGGCCTTTCCAATCGCTGGAGTGAGCGATAGCCCAATGGGTAGGGCATTTGCCTTGCATGCGGCCAACCCAAGTTCAATCCCTCCATCCTTCTCGGAGAGCCTGGCAAGCTACTGAGAGTATCCCACCTGCATGGCAGAGCCTGGCAAGCTACCCATGGCATATTCAATATGCCAAAAACAGTAACAACAAAGTCTCACAGTGGAGACATTACTGGTGCCCGCTCGAGCAAATAGATGAACAATGGGATGACAGTGCTACAGTGCTACCTCCTTCTCCTCAGTATATGTGATATGTAAACAGATAACACTGCTGCATTTCCAAATGGGTTAGTAGCAGAATCTTCAAAATCAAGCCATTTACTTTTCGCCGCTGATGAAAATAATAGAAAGATCAGAAAAACTCATCCTTGATGTATGATCCAAATTGATAACTTATTTTCACCTAAATTTAGGCACTAGCTGCAGTGATTGTGGGAAATATCATGGAGTTTTCCTCTCATTGCAAGCAATTCTCCCTACCTCGAGTGGCAGACTCCCCTTAATTGAGGTACAGGCATTATCAGTGAATTTTTATGAGTTTATTCATTCTGGAATTTTTCTTCATAATGTAGTCAGTTTATTATATTAAAAATGTACATCACAACTGAAGCAGTTTTGTAAAGCAGGCATGAATACAGTACTGTATCTATTTATTTGTACCTTGGGGATGTAAAGCAAAATAAGCAAACTGCTTACTGCTTGAGAAACCATAGCTATCCAATAACTAATGGCTGTGGAACTGGAAGTCAAGAAAATGCTTACATTGGACCCCAGTCAAATGAATGGGGTGGGTTCTAATGATATGGAAAAGTTAGTAGAATTTCAATCAAGATATAACTCAGTTGAATATTAATTCTCTATAATGTTGGTTAAAAATAAAACAAAAAAAGGCAGATGACATAAGTGAATCATTTGTCATTATAAGTCCTTTAAGCGACTCTACTTCTGTGCTACTTCTACCCACAGATATTTATCTATCTATATATATATATACATACTGTGATTTAGGCCTCAACATAATTGTTCGATACTAGATACATATTTTCAGCATCTATATATGAGTTCTTGCTTGTTGCTGTTGCTACAGACACAATAATATTGAAAAGGGAAGTCTTAAAAATATTTTAAATATGAAGGTATCCTCCAAGCAGAAATCTTAAAGTGGAGCCCAATTGTGATGTTTATATACCCATGATATTTTAATGATCCTCAATATATTTCTATGGTTAAAAATTTAAAACTGCATATGAGGTCTTGAAAATTAAAACTGAAATACTTATGTTTTCCTTATTATAATTACAGTTCTTTCTTTGAATTATCCAAATAAAAATTTTCCCTGCAGCCTCATTAGGTCTCAAGATTGCTTAGCTTTCATTTGTCCTGAACCCTAAATGGGGAAAGTACTTTTTTTTTTTTTTTTTTTTGCTTTTTGGGTCACACCTGGCAATGCACAGGAGTTACTCCTGACTTTGCACTCAGGAATTACTCTTGGTGGTGCTCAGGGGACCATATGGGATACTGGGAATCGAACCCAGGTCAGCCACATACAACGCAAATGCCCTACCCGCTGTGCTATTACTCCAGCCCCAAAATGGGGAAAGTACCTTTAAGGGTAAGCACCAAACATTAATAAGTCATTGCATGCTCTTATGAAAGTTTGTCTTGCCAATATTTTCTGATGGCTTGTGGGAGGATTTTTAAAAAGAGTTGCTAAAAAATGTGCAATTGGAAAATAATTTACACAGACACACAAATTATGGGCTGTTGCTGTGGGATGCTATAAAGCTTGCAGATTCAGAAAATAGGATATTCACATTCTCTCAATGAATCAGAAATGTAACAGTCCACATGACTAAGCAGATGACTAAGCGGACACTTGGGAGAAGAGCTTGCAAATAAGGCTGTAGGGAAAAGGTTGTCACCACAGTCTAAAATTCTGATATAATTATCACTTAAAGAAATCCACTATATGAAATTAATTTGTGTTTCAATTATTAAATTTTATAACTACCAGATTCCTTCCACCTTACATTAGCATCTCATCAAGTTTCCTAACTTAATGTCAAATATATAACAAATGCAAGAGATATTTAAGAAACAAGCCTGACATGTCTTTAGTTCCTTTTCCATCATGTTTTATTGGTCAGTAGTTTATCTTTTCCTGAGCATGAGCGGGTTTCTCCTTACTCTAAAGCTTTTGAAAGCTTTGCAGTTGCTCTAGGGATAGCATCTTGCAAGAAGGCAGGATTTTAATTATTTTCTCTTGTCTTATATTTACATTTTTCTAAAGGTTCTTTATAGTTTTAATTTTACATCTTGCCTTCATGAGCTCATTTTCCTGGGTGTCTTGTGATAGTAAATACAGAAGTCTGCTTTCTTTCACTCATCTGCTACCATAGGGATGAGAGGAGTGGTTATTTAATCAGTTCACTTAAGCTACTGATGAGCTGCTTTTCAGTGGTTCTTTTTCTCTCTTCAAAAGAACCCCAGTTTATAGAAATGCTATATTGACAAACTAAGAACAAATTTATATGACACTTGCCTTATCCTGCTCTCCATTCTAAGTTCCATAGAAGCATAACGCATTTAATCATTATGACATTTCTAAAAAAAAAAAATAACAACTTAGAGCAGAAACACAGAGCTTTCTCAGACCTGCATCTCTAGTCAGTGGTCAATTCAGGATTTGAAGCAAAAAAGCAAGCAGCATCTAGAATCTGTGATCTTAGCTACTATGTTATCCTTTCTGTGTAACTTTACTTACTTTTAAAGAATTATACAGAAAAGTCCTCACCAAATATCTATGTGAGCATTTTGTCCATTTTATTTATATATATATTATCATAAAATGCTGAGTCATTATTCATTGGAATTACTCTGATTCCTAATATAATCCACTTCTATCTTGCAGGGGTATGTTAGAGCCATGCTCAGTAGGTGCAACGGCCAAGAGTAGCCTTTGTGCTCAAGGATTATTCCTGGCAAAGTTCTGGGTGCCATATGCAGTGTCAGAGATTGAAATTCAATGTAGACTTTAAAAAGTATTATTATACATTTGTACAAAAATAAGCATTAAAATTATCTTTAAAACTGGCACTTGCAGTATAATCTTCTCTGTTGCCTTCTAAGTTTATCACTTTAATCATTAAAAGAAATACATATTTATTTAAAGGTTCACATATAAACATATATGCCTTATCATATATTTTCTCATAAATAATTCAAAGTTTAAGTTTACTTAAAAATTCGAAATCAGAGCCAGAGCAATAAACAGTGGGAAGGGCACTTGCCTTGCATGTGGCTAAACTTGGTTCCGTTACTATAACCACATATATTACCCCAAGGCTCCCCAGAGTGATCCCTAAGCACAGGACAGGAGTAAGCCTTGAACACCATCTGTGTCACCCAAATCTTAAAAAAAAAATCAAAATCATTTTTCAGTTATTAAATAATGATTTCAAGTAAGCATTCTTAAGTATGTATTGCTAAGCTAGAGCAAGAGTATAGCAAGTAAGGTATTTGCCTTGCATCGTTGCTAACCTGATTTTATCCCATGAACCCTACATGGCCTCCTGAGCCTGCCAGGAGTGATTCTTGAGTGCAGAGCCAGGAGTGGATCCTGAGCACCTACAGGTATGGCTTCAAAATAAAACAAACAAACAAACAAAAACATTGCTTAATCATTCAGTGATCTCAGTTTTAAATCTTCCTTATATGGCAGGTATTTTTATATCCTTATAAAGTGAATTTTGTTTTGCTATAGTTTTCCATTTTCTGAAGAAATGGGTAGATTTTTTCAGAAAGCAATATTTGTTTCTAGAGTATTTATTCACAGTAGATATTACTTAGATGTATCTTTGTTCCCAAACTACCCTTACATTGCAGGTATTTTTGCATCCTTAAAGATTGGATTTGTCAAAGTTTACCATTCTCTTGAGAAATTGGAAAATTATTTCAGAAAATGATATCCATTTGTTTATTCACAGTTGGCATTACTTAAGTTGTTACCTTACTCATTAAATAAACAAAGGTCTTAAGTGTGTCTATTTTGAAAAAATTAAAAAATTATTAAATCTTTAATTCATCATTTTTTGACTTTAATTATTTCAGTATTTCCATAAGAAGAGTTAACATTCCCAATGTCAAGTTATAAATAATCTCACAAATTTAATATGATATTTAGCAGGTAAAGTCTACATCTTAAATCACCTATTATTAGCATATACAGAAGCATTGATTCTCTGAGCAAACTAGCATGTAAAAAATCTGCATGAAAGTAAAATAATATTGAAATTGTATCTGTTACATTTAAAGAAATTATATAGCTTTTGCCATGATTTTTTTCTTACTCTGGATTAAGATCAATCCTGGGCTACAGATGTAGCTCAAGAGTTGAAATTTTCCATTATGTGGAAGCCCTGTGTGAAATTCCCATCTCTCTCTGTCTCTCTGTCTCTGCCTCTACCTCTGTCTCTGTCTTTCTCATTCTCTCTCTTGCTCTATCTCTCTCACTATCACTGTCTATCACACACAGACTTAAGATGAAATGGAATGAAATCATTTTAAAAATGCACACACATATAATGCACACGTATATTAACCACAGGCAACTTATGATTGTTTATAGAACAAAGAATATAATTAAATCAAAAAATGTATTGAATACAGTTTGATTAAAATACTGCTAGAAGAGGAACAGGTAAGATTAAAGACTCAAAAGTGACATTTATTTCTGTTTTATCATTATTGGGCAGAGAATGGGACATTTAAATAAAATAGAAAATAAATGAAAATAGAATGTTGGAAATGTATAGAGCCAAAAGTTGTAAACATCAGATAAATGATTTACCTGTTCTCTCATACCTTGCCTTTGACAAATAGAAAAAAATATTAATTTTGAATTCTAATCTTTACTTAAAAAGAAAAATGAAGGGATACTTTCCTAAGTGAAATTTGATCAAAGAAAATAGAACTTGAGAATTATGACAATTTTGATAGTAGTGACTATTTCGAGGAGAAGTATAATCCGCCGGTTTGGAATTTAATTATTTGTTTTATATATTTATTTTATTTTTGCTTTTGGGGTCACACCCAGCTATGCTCAGGGGTTACTCCTGGCTCTGCACTCAGGAATTACTCCCTATGGTACTTGGGGACCATACTGGATGCCGGGGATTGAACTCAGGTCGGCTGCCTGCAAGGGAAACTCTCTACCCAATGTACTATTGCTCCGGCTGCTGGAAGTTATTTTATTTATTTTTCTTTTTATGCTTAAAGAGAACTTTTAAAAGTAGAATTATGTTTATTCCCGATGTCTTAAAATATATGATTTATTATTTTAAGATCATTCTAAATTTGAACCTTATCCAATAATACATGAAGTACTATTTTTTAAATGAATAGTAAACACACAATAAGTCTTTAACTGCAACAAAAATTGACCTAAGAATCATACTTTATGAAGTTAAGAAAAAAAGTAAACGGCTATAATGTGCATATGATCTTTAACGTTCCTAATCAATTAAAAGTGACTTTAAAAGAATTTCATAAAGAAGAGATTGTAGGTTTATATCCTTCAAATGCACCACTTGTTAAATGCAGAGACTGCCACACCAGGTGCTTCTGTTGCTCAGAAATTAGTGAAAATTTCTGGTCGTCATGGGGATACTAAAAATACAGAAAGAAATAAATCAGGAAATGATGAATGTAATTAATTTCCCTTGAAGTTCAACTGATGCAGGGTAAAAGCATATTTATTATGTGAATGTCTAGTCACCCATGATATTAAAAAAATACAAAATTTGCAATATATGTAAATTAGACAAATTTTATTATTGAAGTCCTTAACAAATACAATAAAATGTAGTTACTCACTGATGACTTTAATATTCTCATATGGTTTGACATAAATGCTCTTATAAAAATAGAATAATAATTTTTGTTGGTTTTCAATTTTTTTAAGAACAAAATAAATCAAAATCGTTTTATAACCACTGTGTTCCAGAAGTTACATGAGTGTAAACAACTGCTTTTTGCTAAGTAATAAACCACACCTTCAAGATGAAATTTGAGAACCTTTCAAGTGCTTCAGTTTCACTTCCAGTTCTAAATTGCAAAACAAAAGATTAGAGAAACACATATGACAAGTAAGTGAACAATGTGGACTTTAAAAACATAAAGGAGCTATAATGGGTTGTATGGTAATCCAAAGAGTGATTTGTCTCAAACAAATATCAGTTAATTGATATCCACAATAGTTTTTCTATGTGAATTTGTCTCTAGCATGTTATATCTTCTAAATCAGATGTGCATGCATCTAGATCTAGATGTTTCTGTATTATATATTCACTTTAAAATTTGACACATCAATAGTATAAACCATTGGAATAATCTAATGAAACACAAAATTATTGTCAGTAGCTACTTTGTGTATTTCTTTCAAGTGTCTGTATAAAGTTGTTCTTTGTGGTGATAAAAAGGAACTCTCATCCTCTGCTGGTGGAAATGTTGTCTGGTTCAATCCCTATGGAAACAGTATAGTTATTTCTTTTTTTGTGGGGGGGTCACAACCGGCGATGCACAGGGGTTACTCCTGGCTCATGCACTCAGGAATTACTCCTGGCGGTGTTTGGGGGACCATATGGGATGCTGGGGTTTGAACCTGGGTCTGCCGGTTGCAAGGCAAACGCCCTACCCGCTGTGCTATCGCTCTAGCCCCAGTATAGTTATATCTTATAAAAGTCAGAAAAGAGCATTCATATGATTCAGCAGTTACAATTCTTGGTACCTACCCCAGGACATAAAACTTTCATTTCGAAAATGGCATATGTACACCATCATTCATTGTGTCACTTAGCATATTAGCTAGGATATAGAATCAACCAGGTTTCTCACAACAGATGAATGGATAATGAAGGTGTGGTATATGTACATAAGGGAATGCTATGCAGTACAAGGAAGGATTAAATCATGCAGTTTTCTGCAACTTGGATGGAACTAGTGGATGCATGTTAAATAATATAGCCAGAAGGACAAATACCAGATGATCTTGCTTATCTGTGGTATATAGCATAACAGAACAAGAAAATACAAAACTTGAAAGAGGTCCACCTATATCACCCTTGACTCTAAAACACACACACACACACACACACACACACACACACACACTCTCTCCAAACACACACACGTGTGTGTGTATGTATGTGTATATATATAAACTCTGTGAAATACAGTTACAGACTTTCATGATTAATTTTCAGTCACATAATGATCCACCATTCCTCCAGCAGTGCCCATCTTCCACCACCAATGTTCACAGTATCCCTCCCGCCACCCCCACGCCATCCCATTCCCAGTCTCTGCTGCAGGCATCTTCCTTCTTTCTACTTTGGGTCATTATGGTTCTCAATACAGATACTAAGAGGCCATCATGTGTGGGCCTTAGTCTACTTTCAACACACATCTCCCATCCCAAGCGATCCCTCCAACCATCATTGACTCAGTGATAAATGAAGAAAAGAAAAGAAAGAAATTAAGAGGGGAACTAAGAAAAGGGAAGCAGTGGGTGATGAGTAGGGGATTGCAGTCTTGGGCATCCTGCTGTGCATGTGGAATATGAATGACATTCAATAAACAAAGTGTCTCTATCTTAGCCATCTTCTTTCCAAGTTCACACATTTACTCTTATTCACTTGTGACAATTTAAAAAACACAATTATAATGATAAACATTCTACACTCTAATGTGTACTGGGTATTCTTTCTGCCTTTAGAAAATGGGATCATTGCTTCTGGGCCTTCTCAGAACCTTGAATCCCCTTTATTAGCATGTTTTATTGAAAATAAACACATTTTTTCAGTGTCTTTGACACTATTATCTTTTCTATAATTTTCCATCATCCTAAAATTATTTTTTAGTCATCTATGAAATCCTGTAATATCATGCACAATTTAATAGGTCCAATTTTGCAAACCATTTCAGTGAGATATTTCTATAATTTTTTCTTCTCTGCTTGCATTTCATTCTCTGCATTCCCATGCCTGTTAGCAGTCACTTGTGTGTAAGTCTTTAAGTTAATGGAGAATACACTTAAGTTATGTCAATGATCACACATAAATATAGGATTGAGTCCTTTTCTGTAAACCCCTCAAAGGAAAATTTGACTTCTGTATAGCAACTAAATGTTAAGCAAATATTTATTGAGTTTACTTAGTAGAACTTATAGGAGTCATTAAGACCAATTTCTACCCAATTTCCTACCCAGTTATTAAACATTTTATTCCTCTTCCTCCTCCTCCTCCTTCTTCTTCCATTATCTTCTTCTTTCATCTTCTTACTCTTCTTCCTCTTCTCCTTCTATCATCTTCTTTCATCTTCCTCCTCCTCTTTTCCTCCTCCTCCTCTTCCTCCTCCTTCTTCTTCTCCTTCTTCTTCTCCTCCTTCTCCTTCTTCTTCTTCTTCTTCTTCTTCTTCTTCTTCTTCTTCTTCTTCTTCTTCTTCTTCTTCTTCTTCTTCTTCTTCTTCTTCTTCTTCTTCTTCTTTCTCCTCCTCCTCCTCCTTATCCCTATTCTTCTTTCATCTTGTTTCTTCTCTATCTCCTCCTCCTCCTTTTTATTTTTTCTTCTTCTTCCTCCTTCTTCTGTATCCTCTTCTCTCTTCCTTTTCTTCTTCACCTCTTCCTCCTTGTCCTTCTCCTCCTTGGAAAACTGAGACTAGTAAAGGGACGAGTGTTGAAACATTGTATGCTGAAACAAAGCCAAGAATAACTCTATACCTCTGTAACTAAAAGTGAATCAATAGAAAAAGACAAATGGGACAAAAAATGTATTGCTTTATTAAGTTAAATGTTTTTTTCTTTTCACTTGCTCTCAGTTCCTCCTGTATAATTTAAATATTGAAATATGTCCCCTTTCTAATAGCAAGTTATTAAATATGTTTTGGTACATATTATATTTAACAAGTATCTTTTATCCTGCTAAGCCATTACAACCTTCAACACACATTCTGTTTTTCTAATATGATACGATTTTGGTTAACCTTTAAAAGATTACATATTTTATCAGTTTATTACTTTTAATGGCAGAGTCTCTTGCCCCAGTGCCTGGCTGTCTTCACCTGGTTCCCTCTGAGGGGGTGGGTTGAGTTTCCCTCTCTGCCCCAAGCAGAGCCCCCTTGTCTGAGAACCTCTGGAGCCCAGCCACAGCCATGCTCAAGGCCCCTCTCCACACGTTTGGATGAGCCTCACGCATGAAGGAACCAGCAGAGGAACCCAGGTGTCTGGGACCCAGGGCTGAGATCTCCAAGCCTGCTTGGATCAGGACTGAGCCTCTTCCACCCAGATCCCCTGTTTCCCAGTAGCTAGGGGGTCACACTCAGAAACTGCCCCCGGTGCCATATAATCCCATCAACAGCCAACATCCAGAGACTATAAAACCAAGCTCCCAGAATTGTGCAGCTGCTTGAGGTAGCTTGAAATCTTGTAGCTTAGTTCTCTTTCTTAGAGAAACTGGCAAGCTACCGAGAGTTTTCTGCACAGATGAGAGAGCTGGCAAGCTGCCCGTAGCATATTCATATGCCAAAACCAGTAACAAAGATGGGTCTCATTACCCTGACCCTGAAAGAGCCTCCAATGTGGCAACGTTAGGAAGGATGAGTAAAGTGAGGCTTCTAAAATCTCAGGGCTAGGATGAATGGAGATGTTACTGAAACCTTACAAGAAAATGACGATCAATGGGATGATGATGATGATGATGATGATGATGATGATGATGATGATGATGATGATTACTTTTGACAAGGAGTCTGCAATTGGAAGATTTATTCAGTCCAGGATACAACAGAACTATTATTTACCTTGGTGTGGACCCACAGTCTGCAGTTCACCCTGTAATTTTTGCTATCATGTCATCTGGTTGCCTCTAGTTTCTTTAACAACAACAAAAATCCTTTAGTAAATTCCTACTATCTGCCATAATGCCTTTCCGGATATGTTATCTCCGTCAAATTGTTGCTGATCAAGTCCCCAAGTATTGTCACACAAATTTCTGTCAAGATGTCCTCTCTGAAAAGTTTGTAATGACTATCCCAATACGTATCTAGTATTATTAATTTATCTCAATTAAATATATTTATGTTGGGTTTGCCTCATCTCTTTAGCCTGTTAAGTTCAAATTGAATCCTGTTTCTGGTGAAAAGGGGTCAATTTTGTCAATCAACTGTGTATTTAATATGGATGCCATTTAGTTTTTAGCTAAGACACTGATAGAAAAAAAATGTTGAACTGAAGGGAGGAATTTATATCTCAAGAGATTATACTATTGGTCTTCTTTACTTACTCATTTTTCATCCATTTTTGGTTTGCATATTATCACTCACAAGTCTCACAATGAAGACGTTACTGATGCCCGCTCGAGCAAATTGATGGGCAATGGGATGACAGTGCTACAGTGCGACAGTGATTCTAAAGTAATAATTTAATAATCCTTCATTAAAATTTTAGAGTTGATGATAGTGAATTCACAACTCTGTGGGTTCCACACTTTATGCATTTTTGAAAAACAGGTCATTTGCCTGTTTCTAATCTTATGGGATTTACTCTATTTACCATCATTTCCCAGTGATTACACACAATAATTCGTTTTACACCCTTTCAGGTGTAATTCATCTCTGTCTGTATTTGAACAGTCATTTAAGGAGGCTAAATGCTCTCATAATCTTTGTTTCTATTTTGAGCTTCAATTACCTCTTTAGGATGCTATATTTTGTAATGTGAAGATAATTCTCCAAGTGGAGAAAATTAAATCAAACCACTATTTTATCATATATAACAGTTTATCATTTTCCCAAGTAGGGATTGTATATATCATTTAAAATGAGTTTTATTTTCTACAGTATGTATATAACATGTGAACATATTATATATACATTTCAAATAAAAAGTATTAGTGTCCTTAGAGTATATAAGAAACAATCAGATATTTCAGCCTCATGTTATTAGCCTTAAATATTATGCTTCCCTTTTATATGCATTATTGGTTGCAGGTTCTTTCCTTCACATTTTGCACACGTTTTATTTAAATTGGAGCTCATCAGAAGAAAGCCTTAAGCAACCACACTGGTTTCCTTGGATACCAATTCTTTATTTTCCTCATCAGTATCTTTTGTGATTGTATTATCAGATATTCTATTTTTTACTCCCCACCTCCTTTTGCTGACCATAAAAACCCTAGGGGGACTGTGATAGCAGTGGCTTCTTAGATTACTTTTCAGTGTAATTTTCTAAAGCCTCAGGTATATTTTAGTAGCCTTCTATTGGCTACTAAAATGTCATTGATGTTTTCTTTAAAAAGTTTCTATCATTTCAAATTCAGAGAGAATCTCTTTTCTGCTGGAAAATTTAAAACAGGAGCAGAAGCTCCCATCATTGCTTTGTCTATAACTTGAGGAAAGTGTTACATCAAGGCAGCACAGTAGACTGATGCTGTCTAGAAGAGAAGGGCTTTTTAGAAAAAAAGAAAACTGGGTGGTTAAATATCCTCACAGTAAACACTGTGTGATTTGCATATTATTATATTAGCATTATATGTATCACTGTCACTGTAGCACTGTCGTCCCTTTGCTCACCAATTTGCTCGAGCAGGTACCAGTAACGTTTCCATTGTGAGAGTTGTTGTTACTGTTTTTGGCATACTGAATATGCCACGGGTAGCCTGCCAGGCTCTGCCATAGGGTCGAGATACTGTCAGTAGCTTGCCAGACTCTCTGAGAGGGGCAGAGGAATCGAGCCCGGGTTGGCCGCATGAAAGGCAAATGCCCTACCTGCTGTGCTATCACTCCAGCCCATTATATGTATAGTTTTTAGAAATCTAAATTAGTTTTAGACCACATCTATAGTAGCAGATACCCTTAAGTTGGTTATAGACAGTCAGCAAACTTTTATTTTTGCTTTTTGGATCACACCCGGTGATGCACAAGGGTTACTCCTGGCTTTGCTCTCAGGAATTACTCCTAGCTGTGCTCAGGGGACCATGTGGGATGCTGGGAATCGAACATGAGTAGGCTGCATGCAAGGCAAATGCCCTACCTGCTGTGCTATCGCTCCAGCCCCAGTCAGCAAACTCTTAAGGTAAATCTCCCTCCACTGAAGTTTGAGAACCCCTGTTGCAAAACATCATCCCTAATCTTTGACTGCAAAACAACAAAGAGTATTATCCTGTACTTCCTTTGGCTCAGACATACTCTGAATACCATAGTTTTCTAATCAGATGTACATTTTCTCACCATATAGCAGAATGTTCATACATCTTTTGTAGATTTATTTCTTTTGACAAGATTCTCCTATGTCAGAAAAGTAATTTCTTGCATCTCAACAAAGATTCTGATAACCTATAAAATAACTCAATGCTAATATTAAAATTGGCATTGTTTTCAGAACTATATCCCATATTATTCTCTGTGTATAAGTTTGTAAATACATGAGACCTTTCATATAAAGTAACTTGTTGCAGAATAGCCCAGCAAAGGGAAGAGACAAACGCACACCCAGAGGAACAAGAAAAATAATGAATTTAACATCAGTGCTGGCCCAATGGAGTTGCCTTCAAAATTGGTTGCCCAGCCCATGACTCAATTCTAGGTTCCGTACAAGTCTTTACTTGTGACTGGAGAGGAGTATAAGTAGAGTTACACATGGCAGGGTGTACATAGTGTATGTCAGGGTGATAAAGTGCACTGATACTTATAATAGTAAATAGTATTAAATGACATTATTACATATTTAAGGTTAGAAATCACAATTTAGCACAATACTAATAGCTTGTAGACATTTTGCATCTTTTCATCCCATTTTAGATAAAATTATGCAGTTATAGTTAAATTATGACAAGATTAACATCAGATATAATATTTAATGAAGTTTTTTCCAGTAAAAATATGAATAAAAGAGAGCTTTGTAAAAATCCATTATTTATTTATATGTCAAATAATTATCAAACTAAAATTAAGTGACTGTATTATGTTCATAATACAGATTTTAAGTATGGCAAATATCAATGTTTTTATGACTCCTGCTTATATCTTAGAAGAACTGCTCTCTTGTACATTGAACATATAGAAGTCAAATCATATAATTGGGAAATTCTGGAGTAATATTGACAAATTCCTAAAAAAATTATATGTTTTATTCTATGCTATAGTATTTTTCTTATTTTAACATTTTTTAAAATCAATATGTCTTAAAATTAAAACATAAGAACAAAAATATGAGGTCTTTACACACTGTTTGGTGTCATTTTGTTTAAATGACTGAAGTTAAAGTATTAAAACTGAATAGCTCTCAAAGAGTCTTTTTCTTTGAATAACCCAAGAACTATCTACACCATGATCATAAAGCATCATTTTGAATATAAAAAGTTGCTTCCTTCCTTTTTACATTCTGTATGAGATTATTTACTGTCTCCTCATAAGCTTGTCACTAGCTTATATGTTCAAGCTGACTAAAATCACACCAATTACAGCATTGGTGGAAATTCAAAAAGAAAACTTGATCATGAATGTATAACTGAGGATCACTCAAAGAGCTGGTTCTAAAGACTGCACAAAGAATCCAGGGTTCATTGTAGTTATTCAGCTTTGGTCAGGAGAAATATACTTAACTTTGGACATCCCTCCCCTGCCAGGCCAAAATAGGTTAAAGTTATTCTGTGTTCAGTATATACATAGAGAGTACCCGCGAATGTCTCAGAAGAAATATATAGCTACAGAACGCTGTACTAGGAATATGTATACATCTGAATTTATGATATACAAACCTCGCAGCATGAACCATCTTTGCCTTACTCTAGAGAGTTCCTCTCTCTCCTGGGGGACAAGAAAATGTGCTGCTGTAGCACTTGGGATGAAAATGCATTTTCTGTAAGCAACTGCCTCCAATGAAGAAATTGCTTTCTCCTTTAGCATTTGGAAGCTGCTGAGCAACCCATAATCAAGGCTTTCTTAATGTTGTTTTAAATGGGCCTATTATCAGACACATCTCTCTGAAAGCTTCAGACTTCATTACACTATTAGAAAAAAATTTACATATTGTACCTGATAAACTTCTGGCATATACAAAAAATTGCAGCCTTACTACTGCTGACTACCCAGCAATTTCTTATTAAAATCCAGTTGCAGAAGAATTAAAATGCATGCTGTTTGCCTTTATTTTTTAACTTAAGATTAGGCTAGAGTTAACTTGTTCTGAAGTTTATTTTCTATTTTTAAATTCAAGTTTTTATTTTAGCCTATCCTTTCTTTTGTCAGATTATTATATGAGTGCAAGAACTTACAAAGTAAAACCAATTCAGAAATATTTACCATAGTAATGTTAAAAATACATTTTTAGGCTCAAAATAGTCTATCAGCTATGCCAGTAATCTAATTATGGCAAAGATGTCATTATGTTATGTTTCTGTTGAGTTAGTACTTCCCATATGAGTTCTCAAATATTTTGTTGGGGAAGGGAGGTTTGGGATATACCCAGAAGTGGCCAGGGGTTACTTCTGTCTCTGCACTCAGTGATCACTTCTAGTGGGGCTCAAGGGACCATTTGGGGTGCTAGGAATCAAACTCAGCTTCGCTATATGCAAGCAAATACTCTATTTACTGTACTATCTTTCCTTCTCCTTAAATATTTGTAAAACTGAAAGTTTTAGAAAAATCAAAAGTATAATATAAGCATTAGCAATGATATAATTTTGACTCTAAAGTAGTTTTCTAAAAAGTGAAAATATTTTTTAAAAATGAAAAATTTATAATAATCTATTTGGAGTTAAATTTAATCAGTGAAAGATTAAGTAATATATAAATGATCAAAATTACAGCCTTTGAAATCTGTTTTTATTAGCAATCAAGATTTTAAATATGGGGGCTGGAGTAATAGCACAGTGGGTAGGGCGTTTGCCTTGCTCTCGGCCGATCCGGGTTAGATTCCAGCATCCCATATAGTCCCCTGAGCACTGCCAGGAGTAATTCCTGAGTACATGAGACAGGACTAACCTGTGTGCATCGCCAGGTGTGACCCAAAAAGAAAAAAGATTTTAAATATGAATCATATCACTATACCATCTGGTAGAAAAGTTCATTTCCCAATAATAATATTATGACAATAAAATTGCAATTAAGATTAGAAAATATATAGTTGTATTGAATAGAAAAGTATTTTCATAGTTTAAAGAATTGTTTATACTCATGGATGGGAGGAAGAATGACATACAAATATTTAGCAATAGAAAACAAGAGACTGTTTTCTTTTAATACTCAAGATTCCTTGAAATAACATATTTTGGATTTAAAAGGATGGATATTTCAATTAATGTAAAACAAAACTGAAATTAAAAGAATGTGCTGTATCCAATATTCAATTTCAGACCTAGTCAGTTCTGTTCTTATCATGCCTTCCCACTATATCCAGTATTTGGTCCAAATAATTGTTCTGTGCCAGCAAGTTACTGATTTCTCCAGAGTTAAACAGAGGGCCTGGTAATCTAGTTTAAACAGTCAAAATAGCTGCACTGTTTATCACTAAACAGATCCCTCAATGAATCATTTTTACAGTTTGATTTCAGGGGAGAAAGAGTAGGCGAGAAGGCAAGAGGGAGAGCCCTAGACACAAAAGGGAATAAGTCTGTAATGCCATTATGAAATCACACCGATAATAGCTGAGAATTAGATGACTTGTGATACTTAATGAACCCTGTATAATCTACTCTATTGTTAGTCAATATGTGGCTTTATGTAAGCATTTATAAAATTATACCTTGATGAACAATAAGGTCCAGTAAATTTTTCTTTCTCCTTGCTGATAGAGAATCATTTAGAAATGGTTCAAGGCAATCAAGATGCCATTACTGCACTAGATTCTCCCAGAACTAAAGATGAAACTGCAGAAGCTCGTCTATCAGAAATTGTGGTGATAAGAAGAGTTTTTGGCACTAAGAATCTCATTCAGGTTCTAAACATTATGCTTGTCAGAGTCAGAATGCTTCGCCAACATTACACATAACAGAGTAGAGAAGTTCTAAATTATTTAGTAAAATTCACAAGTCCGAAGCAAGGATTGTTTATATATTTATTTAAAAAAATATGTGTATAATAGGAAAATGAAAGAAGTTAGTTTCCTAAAATAGAAGTAGGATTGCTTAAAACAGCCAAAGTCAATGTGTTTAGCTGGGTAATAGCCTCATGGAATGACTTTGAGTCTAAGCTAGCTGGGTTTTACTTCTTTAGGGTAATGATGGACTCGGTAGGACTTTAAGGCTGGGAAGATTGTTCAGGGTGAAGGAACCTGCCTGGTGTGCACAAACATTGACACTGATCCCCAACAGCACATATTCCTACCCCAGCCCAATGGTTTCTACCTGAATTATACCATATATATATATTATACAAATAATTGACTATATTTGAGATACCTGAATAATTTATAGAATTTTTTTCTGCTACCTAACCTATCATAAGAACTTGGAAAATGCAATTGCAATCGAGAGCATTTCCATAGAAAAGAAATGGTAAACTATTCAGATTTTACTTTTTTATTATCACTGAATTAATTAGCACAACATATTAAAGGCTTGTTTTTTATGTATAAAGTAGTATTCAACAAAATATAATGAGCAAAGATAAAGAACAACTTTAGGATTCATTATGGTATGTGTGTATCCACTGGCTTTACAAAATCCTTAAGCCTGTCCTTCCTTTTCCATTAATTTTTAAGACAACATTAGTTTATAACACTGTAAATTTCAGTAGTGCAGATTAACTACTCAATAAATATATACACTACCCACTCAACCTAAGGTCTAGTTACTAAGCACACTACCATCCTATTGGGTCCCTTTAACTGTTCCTGTACTCTGTTCTCCCTTTTTATCCTATCTAGGTCATAAGTAGCCAACCTTAAGTAACACTGCATTAGTAACATTACATGCATAAGTAACTAACCTCATCTTGTTTGTTTGTTTAGAAAGAGGAAAGAAGGAAAGCAGAGAGAATATTGGTTCTTTTAAATGTTTTAGAGTCAAATGTTTAATGCTTGGATTTAAATAAAATGAAGAATTAGTTTACTTTATAGAAGGATTTTTTTAAATGATTTTCAAATTTAACCTTTAAAAATAAATCTATTACAAAAAGAAAGACAAACACTCTCACATGTGGGTTATAAAAGAAACATAGCAATGGTCTACAATGGCTAAAGACAGGCCAGAGAGACAGGGTTTCAGGTGCTTGCCTTGCATGTGGCTGGCCCAGGTTTGATGCAATATCACATACAGTAAGTACTCTATGTCCCATCAGAAGGGATCCCTACGTACAGAGCTAGGACTAAGCCCTTGCACAATCTGGTGTGACCAGAAACACGAGAGAGAGGGTGGGGGAGGGAGAGAGAGAGAGAGAGAGAGAGAGAGAGAGAGAGAGAGAAAGAGAGAGAGAAAGAGAACAAAACAAATAGCATCTAAGAGCTGGTCCATAGAACTGAGCATATGAGCATACTTAGGGCTTGGGGACCCTTGAGATATTGGTGGAGAGAGGCAGACCATTGCATGCATGAAACTATCATTAACAGTATTGAAAAGTCATAGTGACTCAATAAAAATTAGAAAAATAAAACATTAAACAAACATGTCTAATGGAGATACTCAATATATCATTGATCAAAATTTAGTCATTTATTGCCTATTGTATTTGGGTTTTTTTTAATGCTTAGGGACAAATCCTGTTTTCTTGCCTTTCTTGCTGCTGTTGAGAAGAAGGTGGAGTGAGAACATGTAGTCACAATGTGCGTGGTGTGGTGCTGGCACCCCACTGTGGTGCTGAGCACATTTTGGTTCTGGTGCTCAGACGGATGCTGGGGGCATGGCTTGTCGTTGCCAGCACAGTGCTTGCACATCATTTTGGTTGTGATGCTCACACACTGCAGTGATCACAAACCCTGCTGTGCACTGAGGATCATACATGCTCTTGCAGGTGTGGGGACGTCACACAGCACCTGTAGGCAGCTCCAGGGCTAAACTCATGATCTAAATTTAGTCATTATGGTATCCCAGCTCCGAAAGTCTGTTTTTTTCATTAAGAATCATGATGAGTTTGTGTGTGTGGGGGGGGAGGTTGACACATAGATGCTTATCAAAATGTTTGAAAACCATTTTATATATTTAACTTTTTTGCTGATCTCCACTCTACAACATATGTTTTGAGCTGAGGGCTGGAGTGATAGCACAGCATAGGGCCTTTCATGCGGCCTACCCTGTGCTCGATTCCTCCGCCCCTTTCGGAGAGCCTGGCAAGCTACTAAGAGTATTGCGCCTGCACAGCAGAGCCTGGCAAGCTACTAGTGGCTTATTTGGATATGCCAAAAACAGTAACAATAAGTCTCTCAATGAGAGACGTTACTGATGCCCGCAAGGGATGACAGTGACAGTGACTGAGCTGCAAATAATGAAGACAAGTCAAGTCGAGAATCTTCTTAAACCTTTAAGGGATACTGGTTTCTAAATGTTTCTCCTTTCAAGTGATAAAACTTTTAAAAAAAATTACACTATAGAGTTTCATGCTAGTGATGGTGTTTGGGAGGAGAAATAATAATTCCCTCTTTTTTGTGTTTAGCTTTTCCTATAGATTAATTCATATTTATGAGGAATTTGCTCATTAAAGCTTTTCTGAAGACATGGCACTATCAGTTAATGGGAAAGAGTTAATTCTGAACCTGAAATAAATAAAAGGCACATTACTGTGCAAGAGACATAGCAGTTCCAGATTTAGTAATATCTACGTTTACAAAGGGATGGGCTTGTTGGCCAATGATGGACTGTGGGAATTAAAGAAGATAGCCATGACTTGTGACAAAGTTTGAAATAGTAAAAGAATATAGCTGTGTTTTCCCTTAATTTTGCAGTCAGTTCCAATAATTCTCTTCTCCTTTTTTATTTAAACTCTAGTTGCTAAGTGTCAGCAAAGAAACCCATTTTATACCTGCTCATTCATATTTTTGGTTACCTGAAAATTTTTGTAACTGTTTAGACTTCTTCTCTGAGGTTGGCTATATATCTCTGAACTACTTGATTCTTTCCATCCTGAAGATTTTAGCAGTTTCAGAGCTGTGTTGGGGATCCAGCTATTATTCTCAGGGGTTCTAATTTGACCCAGAGAAGATACACACCATCCGGATCTACAAAGGCAAGAATCACAGCTTCTATCTATCACTTGTGCCAGCTCTTTGTCAGGTGACCCATAGAGCCCCATTAGAATGTCTTCAAGAGGGAAAACCTTGACTGCATTCTCAGGTTATGGAAAGGTCATGCAGTTTATAACTGCTGAGACGGGAGATATGAGAGAGAGAGATTTATAAATCTGTTCACATGAAACCATAAATAGAAGAGTATGAACTCTTGCCTCTGTG
Organism: Sorex araneus; assembly: GCF_027595985.1. Lineage (NCBI taxonomy): Eukaryota > Metazoa > Chordata > Mammalia > Eulipotyphla > Soricidae > Sorex > Sorex araneus. Next base: position 225,305,039 of record NC_073313.1, on the reverse strand, counting down.
GTTCTGGATCCCACCCCTCTCCAAGTTGTAGACTAGACATCCATTTTCATAATGATTGTGTTCATGCTTATTTATCTTAAAGTGGTAGAAGTCAGGTGATTAAATTCAAATGCTGCTGGATGAGATTGATCACCCAGCAGTCCTGTAGGTTCAGGGTGCTTCAGTTCAGAAAGAGTGAAAGGTGCATTGAAAGGAGCAGCTGATCAGTTCTTGGCAGGCATAGTACTGCTGAAGTAACAATTTGCAGTAGTTTTGCACTCCTGTCAGTGCCAGTTGGCAAACTAATGGAGATGATGGAATGAAAGAACAAAATGTCACAACAGAAAGGAGTGAGTTGAAAATTCAAACATTTTCTTATTTCTCATAATCCTGCTGAATCAAAATTAAATCAGTCTACAAATGAACCAGCTCAATATTGAATAAAAGGCAGCTAGCTGCACATTTTTTTCCAAGTAGGAAAATCGATTAACATTCTTATGACCATTAGCTTGCTCAAAACATCATCACGATTTGTAATAACTCAGAAAACTAGTTTATAAACAAGAATATTGATTTCAAGAGAATAAGTTTTACTTGAGAAAAGCAATTGATACCGAACTGAAATCTTAGAATAAGAATTTCCTTGTTTTTCTATAATCCAAAGTTAGTGCCAAGGTCAACTTTAAATGATTGATTTCTAATATCAGATTTAATATACCTTTGAGTTTCTCCCCGAAATAACTATGTGTTTTTACTATGTGATCTTTGTCACTACTGACTGCATTAGAAAAACCAATTCTGTATACTATAGTCATAATTGCATAAGTGTTGGTAACTTATTGTGATTCATTCCACTTTAATTTAGAAAATATACCTCAATTTTCAGTGCAATAAAAATAGGTTTATTTATCAAAAATAAGAAACAAATTAGAACATTCTTTCATAATTTCAGCAGCGAATACTGTCTCAGCAAATCTACTAAAATACAAATATCTACATTAGAGGAACTACACAACTATTGCATGAGCAGCAACCTTGCCAAATGTTGAAAAGTAATTTTCTCCTTGATATAGTTTTATGGTACAGCTATGTAGTGATATATTTATTTTGCCCCTATTTGGTATAAAGAAGTTGTTTTGACATTTACATAGAAAAAAAATCTCTATTTCCTGGTTGCATTAAAGCTCAGAATTCAATTTCTGTACCTTGTCAATACAGATTAATATAAACTTCTAAAGTTTATTTCTGTATTTCATCCTGCTCTTAAAACTATCCATTAAAATATTCTCATTTGTTATATTTTTTCTGTGTTTACATATTAATAAATCACACTAAATAATGCACACATATAGTTTTCTCAGTCTATAAATAACAATATTCTTTTCACAAGCACAGGTAATAAAGGATACTTTTATTTGTATGTATTGCTTGTGTGCACATTCATTCTGAAAGGGTAATATTATTTGTTTTCCATATTAAATTAATATTTGGTCTTGCTAGATGTACACCATTAATTTCATAAACTTAGTTTCATTGCCTATTTATCATTTCAGAAGTCATATATTACATTACCATGGATTGCATTTAAAAGAACTACTAAAATCTTGTAATTTGGGGTGGTACAAAGCAACTTCAAGAGAAAATATGTTATCCCACTCTTAAGAAAATTTGCATAATTTACCATGTGAATTTTTTTTCTGGAATCTTAAAATAAATCTACGTTGGCAGGCAAAATTTCTCCGACATCAGTTTGAGCAGAGTGGAGGTTAGCTATTATATGCCAAAATATTTCTCTTGTATATTTCCTTTTGGAATAAGTCCTGTTGCTATGTACTTTATTAGGGTGAAGAAAATCAAAAGCTTTTTTTTATTAATGAAGAATAGAGGGATAAGGTTGGAGAAAGGTCAGATTTAATCATCGCTGACCAGTGAATATCTTCTAGAAAAATAGATAATATCAACTCACTCTCCTCATCCAAATATTTTGCATAATTTACATATTGACCTGTTAGATATTTTTCACATTTTTTATCAGCACTGTCAACTGATTACTGCAGGTTTCATAGCACATTTACCTAGACTTTTCTCCCAATGCCTCTACTTAGTTTTTATTTGTTTTGATACACAGTCCATGCATCTTCTATCTTCTAGTGCAAACTGTGATTATGCTGTGACTTCTCTGACTGAAAATAACAAAATTAAATTCTTTATCACAAGAGAGAGCTTAGTGTTATGTAATCTCTTGTTATTGACATGGGGTCTTCCCACAAGAAATATCATTCACACCTAAAAATATTTTAAAATTGCAGAGTGGCTATCCCAGCAACTGAATCAGAAGTTGTATCGTAACCAAATGGCTCTGTCAATTGCTTCCACATGGGGATCTCTAAAGCCCTGGTTTCAAAGCCATTTGAATCTGCCTCTATCCGGCCTCTCTGTTCGGTTGCAGCCTCAACCCACCTCTTAGTCAACTTTCCACTGGCTCAGCTTTCTCTGGACAAAGAATTGTCTTTTCATGCAGCTATCCCCCTCATTATAAAATGATTTCTTTGTCTAAAATTCTCTTCTTGACCTTTGTACCTAAGAAATGATTACAAATACTTCATGACTTTGTATTAAATCTCTTCTTGCCTAACATTTCTTTTTAAACTCTGATAACTATCAGATCACAGTGAGCTCTTTTCTACACCTTGGTCCTATAATATATTTGCATATTTATTTTAGTGCGTATTGTGTTGTGCTGAAATTACCCATTTTCCTCTGCCTTTCCCTCGCAAGACTACTATTTCTTCTCTAAAGCCAGACAGAGTGCAAATAACATTATAGGCCCTTAACATACAGCTGTTTAATAAATTAATGGAAAATGTGGACAATATAGGGGTTAGCTATATCTTGCTCAAGCTAATAAAGTCAATAAATACTGCTGTCGCATAATTTAAACAATTGTCTTTAGCATATTGGAATAAGGGTCCAAAGGCAACAGCCTCACTCATTGTAATTGTATCCAAGTTTCTTTGCAAATTAGATTTGTATGAAACACCCCATTACATTATTGTACACCACAACATCTAAAATAAAATTGGGGGTGGGGGGATTAGTTTTGGGGATAGGAGATAGTATAGCAGTTAGGATGTATAACATCTGTCTCAGGCCCAGAATGATAATACAGTGAGTAGGGCTCTTGCTTCACAAGAGGTCAGCCCAGGTTCCATCTCTGGCGCTCCCTATGGTTCATTGAGCACTTCTAGGAGCTATGTCTGAGTGCAGAGCTAGGAGTAAGCCCTGAGCACTGTTTGTGTCTCTAAAACAAAACAGAACAAAACAAATACAGGCAATAAAAACATCCAAGATTGCACTCATCTGTGAAATATAAAGTAACAAAATGGGAGACTAACACCAAAGAACAGTAGAGATAAGTACCAGGAGGATTACTCCGCAGCTTAGAAGCCAGCCTCACATGCTGGGGGAAAAGGCAACTCAGATAGAGAAAGGACCACCAAGTAAAGGGCACTAGGAGGGCCCGCTCAGGATGGGAGAGGCGGGCTGAAAGTAGACTATAGAACGAACATGATGGCCCCTTAATACCTCTACTCCAAGCCACAACTCCCAAAAGGAGAGAGAGAGAGCAAAAGGGAATGCCCTGCCACGGAGGCATGGTGGGGTGGGGGGAGGATGTTGTGGGAGTGACAGGAGGGATGCTGGGACCATTGATGGTGGAAAATGGGCACCAGTGGAGGGATGAGCACTTGACCATTGTATGACTGAAACACAAGCACAAAAGTTTGTAAATTTGTAACTGTACGGTGATTCAATAATGTTTTTTTTAAAAAAAATAAAAAATAAATAAAAACATCCATCTCTCCCAGTTTTGATGCCTGGCATCTCCTGGTTTCCCAGGTATCTCTGGGGATTGCTCTTGAAGTTCTTGAACACTATAGATGTAACATGGTGTTAGCCAGCGCTCTAGGACCTGAGTAGTATTACATATGTGGTCTTTGTATTGAACTGCAACACTGGTGGCCAAGTATCACCAGAAGTAGCTCTGAACCCCTTGAACACCACTTGGGAGCCTCCTCACCCTAAACACGAAAAAAGAGCTTCACCTACAGGCTTAATAATGATGCTTAATTAGTTTGTCCTAAAATCAGAAGGCAAACAAGATCTATATGTGCAACTTAAACTGCTGTGATTTTTTTGAGAACAACTGACACTCTCTGATCACAAGTAATGTTTATCTGCTATAGATGCTGGTGAGACTGTCAAAGTCAGAGCAAACCGTGAGATTTCCTTTCCCACATCAGTCGGAAGTGGATATATTTTGTGAGCTAAACCACAATCCTGAGGCACTTTTCAGATCTGGATAGAAGTGCAAGTGCAATTTACATATTTCAAAATGCATTTAACTAGTCCACTCTGGGGCCTCCACCTAAATTTCTATTACAAGGTATTAATCTTCAATTTTAACAAGAGATGAAACACAAATCTGAATAGAGCAATATTCTATTGGAAGTTAATTTTTGGTGATTGGGAAACACTAACCTTAGGAAGTTGAGTTAAGCAAATTGTTAGTCCCTGTCCCCAAGAACTATATTTTCTCACTAGTATTGCTGTCTTACACAAAGATGTACTCAAATTTTATTATATTTTGAACTTCTTGGTATAAAACAAATTTAAATTTAGATTACAATACAAATTTAATCGTTTGGTGGAATACATAATACAAAGAAATGATTTTTCAAATATAAAAGCAATTAGGTGCAACTACTTAATACAGAGATGTTAGTAAATATCACTTTTGTGAGTTTTGGGTTTTGGTGTGGGGGCCTCCCCAAATAAGCACACAGGAACCAGGAATTACTTCCCATTGAGGCTTTACCCAGCCAGGCCCACAATGGAACTAGTCTACTCATATTATGCAGGGGTAAGCCATTCTTCTTGACCCTTGGTTATGTCTCTAGCTTCAAAATAATAGTTCTTCTGAAGGGATAACATTTTGCTTAGTTGAAGTCCAGAGTTAGTATTTGCTACCATCAAAATGAGTCACAAATGTTCTGTAATATTACATTTTATGTTGCATCCTTATTATGTCTTTATACTCATAAACTTTTATAGAAATTTATTTTCTCTTTGTTATATAAATGCCTCTATTTCCTAAATAATCTTCCACATCATATAAAAATCGGTATGTTTTAAATGATGTGCTTGGATTATTTTCAGAAAATAGTCATTAGAATAAATGGTTATAAAAACTGGGAAGGAAAAAAAAAATATGCTGTTTTTATATTCCAACAACTCCTGTCTAGATAATGTTTGCTTCATAAACACTTGGAAACTATGCTATAAAGAAATCTAGTCTTCAGGGAAATGTATCTCTTTAAGCAAGTAAATTGTTATAATTTTTATAAAAGCTGTAAACAGTTTCATGTTTAGGTGTGCTGAAAAATTCTTAGTTCCTAAAACAACTTATGTAATTAAACTGTGTAAGTGTCTCTGCACTGTTTACTTGCATCTCCTCATATGGAGGCATTTCTGAATACATGCTTTTCAGAATAGAGCTCTTCAGAGTTGTAGAAAAAGAAAAGACATTTTGTTTCATTTTTCTCTTGCTTTGTCCCTTTAAGACATCGTGATTTTTTGTATTGAAATTTTTGATTCTCTTAAAGTACTTACTGTGGTGTAGTTCTATAATTCCTGAAATTTTCAGCACAAAGGTGGGTTGCCTGTTAAAAGCACAATTCTCAGAGAAGCTTGTTGAGAAACTGGTACCCACTCTAAGTAGTTGAAGATCAGAGGCGTTCTTGGTACATAGATCTATTGGGAAATAATCTCTAGTCTAATATTCTGGGAAATAATCTCTAGCCTAATATTCTTGGTTACAAAACCCTCCATTTTGATTAGACTATCACTGAGGAGATTACAAAGCTGAAATTGAAGACATTCATAATCTTTAACATACAAATCATAAAGGAATCTTAAAATGTGTTGCTCGTAACAAATTAGCAAATAGTAAACACTGTACAAGTGCATTGTGTCCTAATAGAGAGGAAATGTCGGCCAGGGAAGGAGAAGTTGTTTGAACAAAAGAGTAGACTTGGAAGATTACACATGGATTCTGCACACATGCTTTGTGTGCACCAGACGTTAGTGCAATCCCTAGTACTGCATGCCCCCACCACTGAGCACCTCTGCGTTAGGTCCTGGTGACCCCAGTGCACTGTCAGAGTGGTCCTGGTGGTCCTTGGCATCACATGACCAAGCAACATGGCATTCTTACGTCCTCGTAATGAACCACTTGCCTGATTAGCTAGGTATGACTGGAATTGGCATGGCAAGTGCCCAAACACTGCTTGGGTTGTCCCGACTCTCCCTAAAGGTGAAAGTTATCTACTCAAAGCAAAACTCTCCTCTTACCTCTAGGTTCGAAATCCCTTTTCTTCTCTTGTTTAGAATGAACTCCACTGCCAACTCTACTTCTTTAATCTCTACTCATCACTCAACCTTCCTCAGTTAGATTTCTTATTTCTTATTTCTGTTTATTTTGACATATAAACAGATCTTCAAAAAATTAACAGTAATCTCTAGATTGTGAGATGCATTGTACCTAGTCTAGTTCCCAGTTTTACTGCTTAAAAGGAAGTGATTTCTCCCACCTCTTAATCATCAAAAACCCTCAATTCCTTCAACTCCCAGGACCTGTCTGACCTCATTTCCCCTTATATATGAAATTCTGATGTTTTTCATCATTCATACATGAAATAATAGAATTCCTACGTCAGAGTGATAATTCAGCCATAGAACACTTGCATTACCTGTGGCCAACTTAAATGTGATCCCCAGTATTCCATATGGTCCCTCATGCCCCATCAGGAGTGATCCCTGAGTTCAGACCCAGGAATAAGTCCTAAGAACTGCTGGGCGTGATCCCCCTCTATAAAACTAGAGTTCCTCAATGAACCGCTTTATAGCTTACCAATATATCATTTTCCTTGAATGTGTAAGGCCTGGGTTTGAACTTTGGCAGTGATCAATGATCAAAAAATTAAAAAATAAAAAAAGGAGCCAGGAGCTGTCTATGGAGCTCCTCAATGAAGAGTAGCAGATTTTCTTCTCCGTTTTTCTCCTCTTTCCTTCTATTTCAATTTCTTATTCTAAATTTCTCCCCTAAGTCATATCACCTGTGCTTATGACTTTAATTATGATCTATATGCTAATAGCATCGTAATTTATATTTCTAGTGTAAAATTCTCTAAGGTTCAGGCTTGGAAAATATAACTGCCTACACAACATTGCCATTACACATATTGCAAAGTGCTATAAAAGTACCTACAACTTAACACATACAAAATAAACTAATGGTCTATCTTCCTACACATAGCTATACACTCAAAACCTGTTTTTTCCAGTATTTTCACTCCAAATCAACTTTTTAAACCAGAGAATAGAAGACATGATTTTTATTCTTCCTACCTCCCCACCTTACATGGTCATCAGATTGCCAGATTCTAGAACTCAAAATCTGTCTTGAAGCTATTCACTTCTTCCCCTCTTAATTATCTATAATAGAGGTACAGATATAAAAAAAATGTTTACAAATTTCAGAGGCATCTTCAATAATCAACCATTTATTATTGTTTATCTATTTAACATATGCTGGCCAAGTAAAAGTGGTTAGAAATAAATGCAATGATCAATGTACAAAGGAAAAATACCCTGAAGGGATGGTAAATTGATAAAATATGGCAACCAACAATGAATCAATATGTCAGAAAGGGATCTGCAGAAATTTAACCTGCGTAAGAACCCGCTATATATGCTTCTATTGATTTTTTAAAAAGCATTCTCTAGGATTCATAGTACATGGACTCTGATACTAATTATTTATTGTACATGACTATCATATACTGCTAAATATAAATATAAATTCTAAGTAACAAAACTTGTCATGTTAAGTGTACAAATCAGGCACATTTATTCCACTTGCAATATTGTGCATCTATTAACACTTTTTAATTTCCAAAATTTTTAGTGAGACCAAAAAAGAATCTCTACCTGTTAACAGTGGCTGCTTCCTAGATAACTCTAATCTATTTTTTGTCATATAAATTTGTGTATTCTACGTATTTAATATAAGTGGAATCATACAACACTTTTCATGTCAGAATTTCCTTATTTTGCAGATATTTAAAGGGTTGATGCTCTTTGTACAATGCACCAGAACTTTACTGGTATTTTTTTTTTTTGGTTGGATTTCTTCTGTTTGTTTTTCTTTTTTGGGAACACACCAGGTGGTGCTCCAGGGTTACTACTGGCTATGCACTCAGAAATTATTCCTGCTGGTGCTCAGGGGGACCATATGGGATGTGGGGACTCAAACCCAGTTTAGTCACAGGAAAGAAAAGTATCCTATCTGCTGTACTATCTCTCTATCCCCACTCTTTTTTTTTGTAATAGTTCATCTTTATGTAAAATATCACATTATGTTATCACAATTCATCAAGTAATCATTCATAGATGATGGACACTTTAATTTTTCCTACCTTTCAATTTTTAGAGTAATTTTGCAAGCAGTGAATCTGAGCACACAAATATGTTTGAGTGCTTAGTTTTATTTTTGCTAAGGAAAAGATAATAGAATGGAGCTATCAATATGAAATTATATTTAATATTTTGAGTATAATAAAACTTTAGCAGCAGCTCAGCACTTTATAGTCTCACTTGCAATCTGCATGAATTCTTTTCATTGAGAAACCTTTTGAAATATATATTAGTTTAATTCTTAATAGTTTAGAGTTATCACAGTTCAGTTCCCAGAGATGGCCAAGAGTGCTCCCTGAGCACAATTTCAGGAGTATGACCTGAGCAGTACCAGTATGACCCAAAAATCAAAAAGCAAAAAGATATGAAAGATAAAAGATGTAACACAAAATCCTAAAAAAATCTTTTAGTCTAAAAAGTGATATGAAATTATCTAACACTAATTTTTATTACAAAAATGAATGAGTATAAATAAGGATATTGATTATACTGCTTTTCAGAAAGTGGACTATATTGACAGACCAAGTAAATATGGCAGGCAAATCAAATTATTTTTATGGTAAATCACAAAATAGTTTTGGTTTGTTGAAATTTTTGTTATATCTAAGTTATTTTTGATCAAAGGTACCAATATTGAGCTTACTAGACTAGTAACCTTTTTGTAAAGTTGGTCAGTTTATCTTCTACTAGAAAAATTAATTTTAAGACTGGATTTGTTTGAAATAGTTTGGATAATTGATTAAATACAATGGATAAATGCCTAACCATTAATTTTTAGTCAACTTCAGAACAACAGCGAAAAAATGAATGCATCTTATAACAGATACTCAGTAAGACATTATTAAACATAAATATATATTTTAGTTATTTTCTGAAGAAAAAGTTACATAGTATTTATTGTGCTGAATTTGAGAGACGTATAAGACAAACAGAAGATGAATGCAATCAATGATTTCTTAATTTGTCATAAAATTTCAAAAATAATGATAAATTGCTGCAAGTTTTTTAGGATAGAAAAATGCTTAGTCTTATTACAGCATGCATTACTCAATACAATATTTTACAGCATATCTTAACTACACTGTGCATTCATATGTAGAGCAGTCACTTGAAGCAGTGTATTTGGGAAAATAACAAGAACAAAGTCTTGCAAGCACAGAATGAAAATTTTATGAATGTGTATACAATCTTCAAACCACTAAAATTTTTATTTTGTTTGGACAAACTATTTTATCTGAATAAAAAATAAAAATAGGGAAAGTATCAAATTTAAAAGTTGCTAGTTTTCCTCAGAGTTAAAAATCTTAAAATAGAAGCATCTAGTAAAATATAGCAGATAATTTCCTATATAATCTAGTTGAAATAAAAAAAAATCGTATCCTTTTCTGGTTTATAAGCATGATGATTGGGGGTGTTCACACATTTGTGTAACATGTGTCTCCCTTAAGATCTGTTATGCATTTGACACATTACCCATCTGATGTGGGGATAAAAAAGAGGACTAAGTATTTTTTTCTCTTCAAGAAGATATTAGCTTTCTTGATGTTATTAGTTTGTCTTGAATGAAATTCTCATAGTTGAGTACATCATATAAGGATATTTTAAGAAGATGATTTTATTCAGCAAGTTAATAACATTAACAAAAATAATAAATTATAGACCTCTTTTGAAAATTATATAAACCATACAATGAAAGTGGTTCAGAAATAAAAATAAAATGTTTTGTCTAAAATAGCTTTCTGATTTTATTATTAAATTATATGCTTATTATACAAACTAATGGGAAACAAAAAAATTCTAAAGAATAAAATTATCTCCATTACCAAAAATAACCCTCAGACATACTAAAATACACTCATAACCCCACAAAGAGATATAGTTTCTGTATTATTTTCCCCAGTATTTTCCCTAGTAATAGTTTATTATCTTATTTCTAAGTCAATACATATTTCTCAAATGTTTTTTTTGGGGGGTCACACCTGGCAATGCACAGGGGTTACTCCTGGCTCTGCACTCAGGAATCACCCCTGAAGGTTCTCAGAGGACCATATGGGATGCTGGGAATTAAACTCGGGTCGACCAAGTGCAAGGCAAACACCCTACCCTCTGTACTATTGCTCCAGCCTCTCAAATGTCATTTTTGAGGACTACCTAGCACTCTTTTATACTAACTCATGTTCCTAGAAATTTCAAAATCTACTTTTTCACTCTAACTTTCACCCATGTTGTTTAATCTTTATACTAATCTTAGTTTCTTGGGATAAAGTGCTTGAAATAAAGTTACTGTGTATAGAACATATGTATAATTGAAGTTATCCATGTATAACTTGTCATTCAAACATATTTTCTCTTTTGTCTATTTCTGTTGGTAGCAGGAATGTTTTAATGTGCACAGTGACTTGCTAAACTACATGTTTCTTGGAACTTATCAGCATTCACTAAAATGGGATTTCTCAGACATCTTCTGACCATGGACCCCTTCAGATCTTGTACCTTCCCGTTTCCCTCTGTCCTACCAGCTGGTCCACTAGTCATGTGCTATGGCCCCCATTTATGTAATTGCCTCCTTGGAATATCCTGGGATATATAGGTATATGGTCTCCAGTTGAGTGGCACTTCTCTAAAGTATCCTGAAATTGAAATATGTTAGAAAATATTAGAGGAAGTTATTGCTAAAACAATGGAAGCAATACAATTAAGGATACAAAACTTGGGTTTCCTTTTATGTTTTTTACGTATGTATCTGACAACACATGTTATATTCATCCTTTGTTCTGGACCCAGTTTCCGGAAGAATGTGGTTTCTCCACACCGACAATTTTTAGACACTAGCAGGGTATCCCAAGAATTTAATCCAAATCTGACATAATCCATCCAGACATAGCTGTAGCTCCATAGAAAAAAGGGTTTAGATTTTCAAGACCACCCTCTACTTTGGAAAGCATCATTTTCAAGCCCCAATTTGGCCCAGGTTGTTCACTGAGATTTTTGTCCCACTGGCTACAGATTCAGGTTTCTACAACAGTCTCTTCGTAGTACAGATGCATTTCCCAAATTCATATTATCATATGTTCTTTTCACTAGCAAATCACTTTCCTCACTTTCAATAATCTGTCAAAATAGCGCACAGAACATATGAACCCATTTACTCAAAAGATCACTGGTTCATTACAAAAAGGATGCTAAAAGACAAAAATGAATAGTCAAATAGAAGAGCTGCTTAGAGGTAGGAGAGAGGTAGGTATGAGAAATAAAATCAAAGCTTTTTTATATATTCAAGTCAGGGCATTCTCCTTCCTTCTCATGCCCCATGCTCATCCACCTGGACAGTTGTCAAAGCCTCCTCCTCCTTATTGTTTATGGAGACTTCATTACATAGGCTCAACTAATAATCCACTTGTCATTGGAAGTTGATTCAACTCTTCCATCCCTCTCTTCCTACCTGAAGTCAAAGAGATAGTACTGAATATCCCTTATCTCATTTTCTTCTTAACTAGCCTCCCTGATCAAGTGCGTCCCAACAATTGTCTTTGTTAATGTATCAAAATACACTTTTATTATTTTCAACATGTCATTCTAAGACTTTGCAAGACAAGAATCAGAGATGGAGATCAAACATATGAGAAATACATATTTTGTCAATCATGTGAATATATTTCATATAGACCACAGTATTATAACATATTTTCTACCTGTAACACCAATAGCATTGTAGTATGTGGTTACAAACTAGAGTAATTGTGAAATATTTACTGAATAAAAGGAGCATACAATTCACTGTCCTTCAGTATTTAACTAGGTAATTACATGATATCATTGCGTGAATGTTGGACCATGTTGCAATGACTCCTCGGTTTAGGGGGCCAGAGAGACAATACAGCAGTTAAGGCACTTACCTTGCAATAGGACTGACCTGAGGTTTGGTCCTCAGCATCCCATATGCTTCCCTGAGCACCACCAGAAGCAATTGTTTAGAGCACAGCCAAGAGTAACTTGAGAGCACTATCAGGTTAGGCTCAAAAACCCTGAAATAAGTAATAATACTCCTCAGTTCTGTCTTTATAAATTAGAAGGATTGAGTGTATCCTCTTGGAGGGTGGTGTGAGGGTTATATGAGATAATATATAGGAATGATACTGCTCTGCCTGCCACATAGAAAGTATTAATAAAATAATTGATATTTTTAATTTTAAATCCAATGTTTGAAAACAGCTCTCTAACATATTTGGCTGGAGAGAATGTTTTGGGCATTATACTATGTGTTCTGCATGCAAGAACCCAGGTTCAATCTCTAACATTGAGTCACTCAATCAGGAATGACTCCCAAGCAAGAATCCAGGAAAAGCCTATTAGCATCATCAGGTATGGCCCTAAAACAACAACAAACTAATAATAATAAAATATAATGCTTTATTATTTGATTCATAGAGGGCTCCATTTATTATAAAATGAGTTATACTGCTTAAAGTTTGAAAAATCCACATTAAAATTTATGTTCACTTCAATAACACTTTGCAAAATACATATGTGATCAACCTTTCAATCTCATGAGAATTGAAATGATTTGGTTTTTTAAAAAAGTGTCGTTTTAGAGTAGGTCAAGTGAAAAGAGTGTGTTTCTTACCATTACAACATCAATTAGAATCACATGAATATTTAAAAGATTTTGGTCATAATTCATGTGGCAAAATCCAAAGAGCAGCTTTCAGCAAATGAAAAGTTTCCAGGTCAAATCTCTTCATGATATTCATACATATTTTCTTGTCTCGAGTTAACATGAGGTAGTAGTCAGGGTTACAATTTCACCTATAACTAACTTCAAGAAATAAGACAGGCAAAAAGGAAAGAGCTGCCTTTCCTAACACAAATATAGAATTATACTGTCAAGACTTGAAATGTTCAATAAACTACATGTAGAGTAAGATTTTTTACCTCAAATAGTTTTCTCTGACTATGATAGGGAATAAATGTACTGGCCAGAAAATTTTGACAATTAATTGCAGAATAGCTATATTTAATGAAAGTCTCTAAGAAAAAAATTGACGATGTGAATATGAAGTTTGCTTTTAAATCATTTACAGTTGAATAATTTGTTATCTTTAATTCATCCAGTTAAATTATCCAAGATGAATATAAATAGACAAAGATTAAAATTGTCAGGCTTTTGCATTTAAATGTTCCCTGATAGCCACTTTGTATTACTATTTTAATAGTTTTATATATGCAGTATAAGCCAGAAAACTAAGCTAAAATACATATGAAATTTTAGAGTTACTGATATTTGACCTATATCTTTAGACACAAAAATAAAATTTATTATGTTGATAAGTTGTATGTTAATTTAGAGCAAAATAACCTAACTTGAAATTATAATAATTACCTGATTCTTTCCATTCCAAAGTTCAATAGCATTCACAAGTTCTCCATGGCAAGAACTTTGAAGTTACCTTTAACTTTTATTTATCAAATTTCACATATTTTCTATCAGCAAATGCTATCATAACCTACAAAATATGTCCAGTTTATACTACTCAGAAATATCTACTACTATTACCTATACCCAGACCAACATATTTTCACTTTGTCTTTTCCCCTAGTCTCCCTTCCATTTCTCTTTCCCCCCTTCTCTTTCTCTTTTCTTCTTTGGTCTCCTCTCCTTGTTTCTCTCCCTCTCCCTTGCCCTCTCCCTCTCCCTCTGCCGCTCCTTCTCTTTCACCCTCTCTCTCTACCTGTTCTTTTTCTCTCTCCCTCTCATCCGATTCTCTCAACATCCCTCCCTGTGTTGTCTACTTCCCTACAATCTCTTCTTGATACAAGCAGAATGACTCCTTATAGGAAAAAATTAGAATGTATCATTCTACAACTCAAAACTCTCAATGGTTTTCTGTATTACTCAGAGTAAAAAAACGAAAAAAAGCAAAACAAAAAAACAAGTCTTAGAAAAATCTTCACATCTAGTACAGTAATCTAACCATATTATACCTCTGATTTTATCAAGTATCATTTTCATTTTTCTTTAGCTCTTTCTTCACATACAACCTGCTCTCACCTCTGGGCTATGGCTACTTCACTCTGCGTATAAAATAAAGACACACAGTTTTGCCTTTCTTTCTCTAGGGACCCAGGATTTCTTCTATTCTCACTAAGAAAACCCAGGAACCCCACTCTAAGTGCTAATCCACTGACATTCTGGTTCAATATACAGAGTAATTTATAATTTATATAGCAGCCTTTTTGGTATTTGCTTATAGTGTTAAACACAAGAGTACTTCCTTAAAATCTTCTATATAGTAAGAATAAGTAAGAATTATATTTAACCAGAACCTGGGTTTTGTTAAGAAATAACTGGCAAGAGAAGAAGTTAAGGTAAAAAAGGTGATATCCAATGTCTCAAAGAATTATAAGAGTGTTGAATATTTGAAATGAAAGCAAGAAAAGGAGCAGTTATTCTCAGGACAAACACAGGATGATACATATTTTAAAGTTGAGTTCAGAATAAAAAGGACCATACACCAAGTAGAACTGAGCAAAGGTGAGACAGAATATGGTGATAAATCTAATCATCATGTCATTAGTAAAAGCCATTAGTCAGTTGGTGCTGGCAAACAGGCACAGGAAAAGAAAATGGAGAAAATGATTCCACTAATTTGGGGATATTGATACTTGTTGGGATCAAGAATAGGCATCAGAAAATAGAGTTTTAGGAAAAGATAAGATCCATAAGGACTAATTCAAAGAGAAACTTAATTATAGGACAATGAAAATGATCAATAGAAGTGTAAAATTCAATTTCTTTACTTTTGGGTAGCCATCTTCAATGTTGAAACACTAAGTCATTATTCCACAGACTTGAAACCATTGCTTCAAGTTCTAATGGGGCTTAGGGGGAAACTCAAGGAGATCCATCTTAGTAATCCCGACTAAAAGGCATTTATAATTCACATAGACACAGATAAATGAACTGCATTTTAAAGATTAATTAGAGGGTGAAATTTCCAAATAGGGGTTATATAGAAAGAACTTTTTGTGAAGGTAACAGTTAAATAAAAACTTCAAGAGGTGAGGAAGAGAGAGCTAAGAGAATATCTAAGAAGAATATTCTAGATCCTATTTTAAGAATCACAAGAGACCAAACTAGGTATAGTGTAGTAAAGAGGGAGAGGAACAAAAACTTGTCTGCTAGTGATCAGATACATTGCTTAGGGTCTTCTATACACATCTTATACCATGGTGAGACTTTGACATTTACTCTGAGTGAAATGAAATGCCACCAAATAGCATTTTAAGCAGAAGAATATATAATCTGTGTGCTGGTGATAAGCTTACAACACAGCAGAATGGCCAACTAAAAGCCAAAATAGAAGCAAACAGCTTTAATTGGTCCTTATTTTTATATGATAATAATTTCTTACTACATGAGCTTCAATAATGTGTGCATGCTGAGTTTATACACATTTCTGTGACATGCTGTTATTATTTAGCATCCCAAATCCTTCATATTTTTAGCTCAGTTGCCCCAAATTAAATTAAATTACACTTATTGAGACTTTATATGTGCCAGGGTCTGTGCAGTATGCTGACATGAGAAATTACACTTATTTCTCCAAAAACTTAAAAGAGTACTTAGGGAGGCATTTGTGCAGACAACTCTGGGACTCCATAGAATGTACCACACTATGATTGACATAATCATTTTGCCAGTAGATTTGTGTTCTTTACAATATATTTTCAATAGCTTAACTAATTTCTAGTTAGTAAGAGTATATAGTTTTGGCTATATTTCTAAATGAAAAGGCACTTTATGCATGCTGTAAAATTTGTTGGAGCCTGAAATACTCTCTGAGAAATTACAGTCTAGTGATTAGTATGTGTGCATTCAAATCTAAACATGGAAATTTCTCTTCTGCTTGTCCATTTACCAGCTCTTCTGTACTTGAGTGCTTCATCTCAGTTCTTCAGTAAAATAATCATATCTAAAGTAGAATCTGGGGTCAGGAGGGATAGTACAGCAAGTAAGTCATTTGCTTTTCATGTGACCAACCATAGTTTTATCTCTGAGCACCACTAGGACTGTTCCCTGAGCACAGAGCCAGGATTAAGTACTGAACACTCGTAAGTGTGACACACAAAAAATCAAGTAGAATTTAAAGCTATAAGACTCTGAAATCACATTAGAGAAAGCATCCAAAATTAAGCAACAAAGTATATATTTATTTAGATAAATTAAAGGAACATGGTAAACAAATTAAAAATAGCTCACAGAAGCATTAAGAAATCCAGAAAGGAATAGAAATATTCTTGTTTTAAGCTACACAAAGTGACATGATTAAGAATTTTTGGGAAATATCTGGTCAAGTCTCCTGGAAGTCCTGATATTAGCAGTTCCTTCCGAAGTTTTCTATGAGGCCATGATTCTAACCAAACATTTTGCACACGAGTTTTTCAGCCTCCAAGATAACTAAAGAATTACACTGAAGTGTGGGCAACATAGGTTTTTAAGAAAAAAACACTTGTTTTTCTTTCTTATGTGTGTCTTTGAGTTTAATTTGAGTTTAGTTTATGAAAATTGAGTTAATGAATCAAGCTGGCTCCTTGATATAAAAGATGAAGAGGGCCACTAAATGTAACACTTATGACTTGGTTGTTTTATGGGAATTACTAATTTTGTCAAAACAAATCTGATCAACACTGTAATTCACTGGTAGCAGAACATTTCTTCCTATTTGAAACATTTATTAATAATTTCTGACCTGACATAAACTGGTGTATAGATATAGATATAGATATACTTGAGCAATACATTATAAAATTCATTTACAATACTTCATAAAGTATTTAGAGCCAAGTTTTATAAAGCAGTGCTCATTAAGACTAGAAGTTATATACATGTCACTACTGGGGCTAGAGCGATAGCGCAGCTGGTAGGGTGTTCACCTTGCACATGGCCGACCCAGGTTCAGTTCTTCCATCCCTCTAGAAGAGCTGGACAAGATAATGAGAGTATCCTGCCCACAGGGCAGAGCCTGGCAAGCTACTGTGGCATATTTGATATGCCAAAAACAGTAACAACAAGTCTCACAAAGGAGACATTACTGGTGCCCACTCTAGCAAATAGATGAGCAGCGGGATGACAGTGATACAGGTTTCTACTATTCAAATTATGTTTATTGAACCAAATACATGGTCACTGTTCAGGTGGGGGAAAAAAGCTATTCAGTTGTTGTCAGGTGGTATGGAGTGCATAAATTTGGGAACAGATTCCTCTCTACTTATTCAGTTTCATTTTTACTTGCTAATCTGATCTTGAGCAATTCAGTATTTTTTTTTTCACATGGATTCCTTAGATGGAAAAGAGCCAGTAGGATAAGATGAACCTAATGAAGTTGGCAGAGCTAAAGCTTGAAATAAACATATGTGTCTAGTGCTTTCAGTGCTCAGATGTAATGGGTAAACAGCATAGTGTTGGACTAAAATGTAATTCTACATGCCAGAATGAGAAAATTGATTAGAAAGCCCTCTTTTCCTTACAAAGCCTTTGAAACTGCCAGTAATCATCCCGACAGAGTTAAAAACAACAACAAGAACTGAAGCCAATAGCTCTTACATTGTGGAGTTCTATATGTAAGCCATCTTGAATGACCAGATAATTAGGGTAATTTTTAATTATGCTTACATAATTGTGAAGAATATTTTGGTATGAGTTCAAGAGTTTAGAGAAAAAAGAACATTGTTCATCTGAGAAGGTTAAAATACAGTAGTAAGTCATCTTCGTACACACATAAGCAATTACAATTAAAAATGAAAAAAAATGATCTTGATGATGTAAGTCTCTAATGCACAAGATTCTTAAAGAATCAGTTCTTGACTTCAAGGACTAAAGCTTAACAAGATTTATTCAAATACTAAACAAACAAAACAGGCTTGTCAGCCACTGAAGAATGCATTTCTTTAGCTATGAAATTTGTATGGGACTTTCATTACCATTTCCAGTGACAAAGAAAGAGAAACAGTTATTTTTGCTATAAATATTGAATTTTTTTTCTGTTTCTCAGTTTTGGGACTATAACTCATTGTGCTGAGTTGTTGCTTCTGGCTCTGTGCTCAAGGATGGTGATGCTTGGGGAACCAAATGTGGTGTTGGGAAGTGAACCTGGGACAGCTGCTTGAAAAACAGCTTACTGTAATATTCTC
Source organism: Sorex araneus (assembly GCF_027595985.1). NCBI lineage: Eukaryota > Metazoa > Chordata > Mammalia > Eulipotyphla > Soricidae > Sorex > Sorex araneus. Next base: position 225,286,334 of record NC_073313.1, on the reverse strand, counting down.
TCTGTTACTATGGATTTTCTTTTTTGCAGTTGGAAATAAATTATGGAAAGAAAAATAAGGACTAGATTGATTCGCAGTTTTCACTATATATAACTTACTATTGCTATCTGATTGATTGTCTTTAGAAAATACTAAAAACACGTTGAGTGCAGCTTTTAAAAGTTGATTATCTTGAAAGTCTCAAAAAATATAATACCTCTGTTTTTAAAAACAAATTTTGTATTAAATAAAATTTTATGCCTGGTTTATATAGCTGAAATACTCTAGAAACTTCAAATTATTCCTTTTGAATAACATTTTATAAGTCTTTCTCAATATCTCAATATCTAGTCTAAATTTTTTATAACATTCACTCAGATTTGTATAATGAATTATAATGATTAGTTGGCAGAAGACAAGTTTTTTGAGATTCTACTCTGCTGCCCCTCATAGAATGCAAACTCTTCAGAAATTGTGGTTCTATTAAACTGTCAAGTTTGCTAATTTGTCTTTATTTTTCAAACTTTATTATCAAATGGAGAGAAGAAACAGACTGCTCTGCCTCTAACTCAGCTGCAGTACTAGAAACAAAAAGTAAAAACATGGTAAAATCTATCAAACACTTGCTTGTGAAAGCAGGAAACATCTACAGAGAAACCCAACATGTTTCTTAAAAGCCTGATTTCTTAACACTTTGCCTGTGTCATTTTAGCAGCTTTTCTTGTCAGATAAAGAGAAGAATTTGGGGGGAATGAATAAATCTCTGAATGGCAGGCAAGCTAATCGCTTTAAAGTATTTATTTTATAATTACAAAAAAAATTTAAAACAATAGGAAAAACACAAAGGGAGGGAGGTCAGAATTTCATTTTAAGATCTGAACTCAGAGTATTTTGCTGAGCTACACCTTCCTCAGGGTAGAAAATGATCTTATACTTGATACATCCCACTGATAAAAAGGGTTTGGGGATGGGGGTGAGGGTGGTACTAGGGACATATCCAGAAGAACTCAGGGACTATTCCTGCTTCTGTGCTCATGGTGCTAAGAGGACCATTTGTGGAGCAGGGATTTTAAATTTGGGTCACTGCCAAGACAGCCACTGGCAAGACAAGTGTCTTCCCTCCTGAACTGTCTCTTCCACTTGTCACTTGTTCGTTTCTTTTAGCTCTTACTGAAATCTTAGTGAAGTTGGTTTTCATTGAAAGAAATGTAAAGAAATATTAGGAAAGAGAAAAAGAAAGACATACATATTCAAAAAAGAACATGGACTTTTCAGGGGAGAAAAGGCAGAAAGTGTCCTTTGGGAGAAGTTTACATGCAATATCTCTAAGTTATCTTGGCCTAGAATGTTTTTTTTAAAGTACCTGTTATCTTTTATTTTCTATATTGTAATCAATTCAAGTTAGATATTATTATTTTGGTGGGCTGCTTTCTACCCTAAAATTTTACCAAATTATATATGTGTAAATTATTATTAAATTGCAAGCAAAGGATTAAAGGATATTTTGCCCAGCCCTTTGTTTGATTAACAAGGACAAGTGTAATTATCATTGGTCAAATGCTTGTGACCTTTCTTCTATTTGTCTTCCTTTTCCTTGAAGCTGTAGCTTAAATAGAGACGATTATAACTTCAGTGCAGCCTGTGAGTTTATGCTTTGTATCTAGAAATTGAGCCTTCCTTCTCTGCACTTTTTATAGAGGATATTTAGGCTGACACATGCTCTGAATCTGAGCATAGTTTCTTCAACAGTATATTTGCATAATTCAATTAAAATAAAATATGAGGACCTTAAATGGAACTAATCATGGAGGTCAAAGAGAACACAATGAGGTACTGTTGAGACATGATGACCAATAATTGTTTTACTTCTGTTCTACCACAAGGACAAAGGGCTGTACAATAAGTTTACAATGAGGATTTATTGCATTTTAGTTAAATTAAAAATGAAATATCAAATGCTTAGTTCTCTGAGAGAAGAGTATATAGTAGGTCAATTGAAGTTTTCTGTTGTATCTTAGAACACATTTGAAAGGTTTGAGGAAATTATAGTCTGGATTGACAGGTGATTTCTATTCGAGCTAACACTATATTTCTCTTAGTACAAAAAGTGCTATGCTAAAGAACATATGCTGTTTATAAGCTTTGTCTGAGCAGATAAGATGATATGAAACATGCATTTGGAAAGAAATAAGCTGGAATTACAACTAAATCCACCTAATTCTATTGTGAAATGTCTTTACTTAAAATCCTTTGCCAGTCATGCTGTGCACAGTGTGGTAAGTGTACTTATAATAAACAATTAAAGGAGTTTCTTACATAGAAAAAAAGCATAGGAATTTCTTTAGACAATAATCTCAGTAAACACCTAAGGTGAAGGCAACACAATGTCCTTAACTGTTTAAAAATGCATGCACCTGTAACTATTCTGTCTGCAAAATGCAGTGTATGTGCAATTATTTGAAATAAGTTCTTTATTGTATACAAATATAGTCATATAACAACAGTATTCAAAGTATATGTTATTTTACAACATTTTTAAAAAGCTAAAAGTTTAAAATGTATTTTATTATATATTGTCAAAATAAGGAGTATATAATGCTGAAATTTAATGTTTAGCTGTAGAAAATTTATTTGAAAGAAATAATTCATGTAAGGTGTTTTCTTATATGCAGATTAAATATATAATTTTTAAGTGATATCCCCCCCAAAAAATTCTGAGAATTATATTCCTAAAATCACTTTAAAAATTAGTTAAGATGATATTACTAACATAGGATACTTAGAGGAAATCCAGTGGTCTAAAGGGAGATGCCTAGAAAACCCTTGTGCCCAGAGTATAAGTAGTAGAAGGAAAGAAATAGTGTAAAGGGGAAAGGGTGGGAGAAGACATAGGTGAGAAGCAACCAGGGGTAAATTCAAGGGGATTCATGTAAATCTGTAGTGTTAAGGAATCATAAAGCTCAATATTCAAACCAGAGAGTCAACAACATTGAAATCATGAGACCCAAACTAAGCACCAAACTGAAAAGGTGCCTGTCCCGATGATAGACTGGGGCTGGGGTGGGGGATAGGAGAAGGAGCCTGGAAATACTGGTGGAGGGAGGTTGACACTGGCAGGATGAGTGATGAAACACCATATATCAAAAACCCAACTATAAATAAAATAAAATTGGGAAAAAATTACAACTTTTTATTGAAAAAAATTGACCTGTTTAATAAACACAGTCACTTTTTTATTGCTTTAAATTAATGATTTATCTTCATTTATGCATGTGAAATTGTTAACGTCACTTAAATTCTCTTTCTATAAAAAACTCTAGCAGTCCTTAGGAATAAATATTCCATTAATATTCCATTAATTTTGGAAAGGCCCAATTAATGATCCAATTAGTATTCTATTGATTTCATTGTTAATGGATGACCAAGTCACAGTCTGAGCAATAGAGAAAGTTAAGTCAACAATTTTCTCTTTCAGAACAGTGGACACTTGTTCAAATTCCGTTTCAATAGAATAGTGACTTCAAGTTGCACAAATCACTTTTCTCACTTCCACTTCTCTTTATTCTCCTCACTATCACGCTTCCTTCCTTTGAAGTTTACAGGATGAAAACATAAAACCAAGCCATCATAAATGTCCATGGCAGCTTTTAAATTAGTTCTTTGACCTATGACTATAGTTTAACCTCAAATTATAGATTATGTCAAAAACTATGATGCATATTATCTTTATATACCTTTCATTTGTTGGTTGTGGTTTCTAAATATTTTTAACAGTGAATTATTCATTTTATGATTAGAGGAAATTATGAAAGACTTTTATTCCCAGAGAGCAAGAAGATCTAGATTTGAATTAGGAGTTAAATTGAGTAATCTGATATTTAGTTTGCCATTAGCCTATCCTCAATATCACTTAGAAAGCCTTTTGATCTTTGCTTCCAAAGTGAATTAGGAACAAGAGTCTCTATATCAAAAAGATTTGTTTTGTGATTATTTTTTATCTCTAAAAACATTGTTTTTTATTTCTTTTGAGGCAAGAAAAGTATTGGGGTTATTGAGTTCCCCAAAGCATCTTAATACCTCAAAGTTCACTCTTGAAAATAAAATAAGGAAAATGTTTAACTTTGCCATCAAAATACTCATAACTCATTTTCAAGACTGGAAGGATAATATTTCTCTTTCTGAATGCCCTATTAATTCTATTTCAAAATTCCTTAATGTCTCCCCCCGCCTGCCTCTCCGCGCCATTCTAGCCAAACACTCCCCTCCACCAGGTGACTTGGACTCCAGATCGCCCTCTCCTCTTCCCGCCCCTCTGAAAGAACTCTCACGCTGGCTCAGCCCAGCCTGGGGGACTGCCAGGGCTGGGGGTCCTGTCCTCCCGCGCCTGCCTCTTCGCGCCCTGTTCTAGCCAACTCCCCTCCCCAAGGTAATTCTCCCAACCCAGGTAATCCTGGGGTCCTGCTCGTTGGCTGGTGGGGGAGTGTCCTCTATGTCAGGGGGCGTGGCCTTTTTCCGGAGCAGCGGCTCCTAACGCAGCCACAGTTAATTTTCCCCCTTTCCTATACTGCGCACTTAGGTCACAATCTGTATGACCTATTTATTCTAAGAACAACCTGGCCATCTCAATCACTATATACCAATAAGCCATTAACGCATCCTAATTACAGAAAAAGTGTCAGGAATACAAGAAGGTACACAAAGCCCTCATAAAGAGATCATAGCCTCAAGCCTTGACTAGAAGCCCTACATAAACTAGGAAGAGCGCAGTAATGTAAGGAACTATTCTCAAAGGGGGAAAAGAATACTGTCATCGATTTAGCTCACTTAAAATCCCCTCCTGTAGCAAGAGGGAATAGTGATAGAGAATCGGAAGGTTTCATCTCTATCATTCCATAACAACATGAAGAAACATCGAAAAAACCCAACACAAAGAGAAATTGAAGAGATTCCAGAAGCCCCAATGCAGGTCACCCACAAATACAACCTCCTCTCAGATAAAGAATGCAGAGAAGTAATTGTGAAGATGGTCGAAGAACTCAAAGCAACCATGGAATGGACAACCAATAAACTAAGGGAGGATATGAACATAGCCATGGGACGAACAACCAATAAATTAAGGGATGATATGAACACAGCCTTGGAAAGGGCCACCAAGAAAATACAAGAAGAAATGAGAGCAGAAATTTAAAAGCTACGAACAGAAGTGACACAATTAAAGGAATCGGTAGATGAAGTAAAAAGCTCAGTAGTAGCCCTCAACAGTAGAATGACTGCAGCAGAAGACAGAATCAGTGAGATTGAAGATGAGCTGCACAAAGCTTACAGACAACAAAAAATAATGGCAAAAGACTTCAAAATGGCTCTAGGACAAATCAGAGTCCTAGGGGATGACCACAAAAGGAACAACATAAGAATAATTCGAGTATCAGATGCACAGGGAACTAATCCCAATGGAAAAAAAACACAGTTAAAGACATCATTGCGAAGAAATTCCCATACCTAGAGAATGCGGGCATCCAGATCCAAGGAGCCTGAAGGGTGCCAGCTAAAAGGGACCCCAACAAAAAAAACTCCAAGGCATATCATAGTTACAATGATGGATGCTGCGGATAGAGACACAATACTGCAAGTAGCAAGGTCTAAGAAGGAAATCACATACAAAGGAGTACCCCTTAGATTTACAGCAGACCTATCAGAGGAAACCCTCCAAGCCCGAAGACAATGGTGGGATATAGTGAGAAAGCTCAACGAAATGAACATCTCACCAAGATTACTTTATCTGGCTAAACTCTCACTTAAACTCGAAGGAACTATATACTATTTCTCAGATAAATAACAACTCAGGAACTTCATAGACTCAAAACCACTTAAAAGAAGGTATAAAGGGGCTGCTGTAAGACAAAGAAAAACCCTAACAAGAACAACAAACCCTACAGGAAGATGGCACATAATGCCATGGCAATAATCTCTCTCAATGTCAATGGTCTAAATGCACCAATCAGGAGACACAGAGTAGCAAAATGGATTCGGAAACTAAATCCAACTTTCTGCTGCCTACAAGAAACACACCTGAACAGTCAGAGCAAACACAGACTCAAAGTCAAAGGATGGAAAACAATCCTACAAGCAAACAACTCCCTCAAAAAAGCTGGGGTGGCCATACTAATATCTAACAACATAGATTTCAGGCTGAAAAAGATTAGAAGGGACGCTGACAGTCATTTTCTATTCATCAAGGGATATGTACAACAGGAAGAAATCACTCTTAAACGTATACGCACCTAATGAGCGACCATCACTAGCACCACAATAGTAGTTGGAGACTTCAACACCGCCTTATCACCTCTGGATAGATCAAGAAGAACAAAACTCATAAAGGAAACAATGGCTCTGAAGGAAGAAATAGAAGGCTTATAGACCTACACAGGCTTTACACCCCAAAAAGAAAGAATATACATTTTTCTCCAGTGCACACGGAACGTTCTCCAAAATAGACCATGTGCTGGGTCACAAAACATACCTCAACAGAATCAGCAAGATAGAAATTTTATCAACCATCTTCTTGGACCATGATGCACTGAAAATAGAAGCTAAGCACACACAGACACGGAGCACCAAATCGAACACCTGGAAATTAAACAACTCACTGTAGAATGAGTGGGTCAAAAAGGAAATCAAGGAAGAGATCAAAAGATACCTCGAAACAAATGAGAACGAAGCACAAGTTACCAGAACCTATGGGACGCGGCTAAAGCTGTGTTAAGGGGAAAATTTATAGCCCTCCAAGCATTCCTCAGGAGGGAGGAAAGGGCCTACATAGAGAGCTTGACTTCACAGCTCAAGATCTTAGAAAAGGACCAGCAAAAGGAACCCAAGCCAGACCGAAGGAAATAAATAATAAAACTTAGAGCAGAAATTAACGATATGGAAACCCAAAAAAAATCCGAAAGATCAAAAGACAAAGAGCTGGTTCTTTGAGAAAATAAACAAGATTGATAAACCACTAGCAAGATTCACAAAGAAAGAGAGAGAATACTAATAAACCTAATCAGAAATGAAAAGAGGGATATCACAACAGAAACCAGTGAAATTCAAAAGATCATCAGAGACTACTTTGAAAATCTTTATGCCATGAAACAAGAGAACCTAAAAGAAATGGACAAATACCTTGATTCCTACAATCTCCCAAGACTAAATCAAGATGACTAGGAATACCTGAATAGACCCATTAATATCAAGGAAATTGAAACTGTTATCAAATGTCTTCCCAAAAACAAAAGCCCAGGCCCGGATGGATTCACTAGCGAATTCATCCAAATATTTAAAGAGGATCTGTTGCCAGTTCTCTGCAAGTTATTCAAGGAAATTGAAGAAACAGGGACTCTACCAAACAGTTTCTATGAAGCTCATATCTCCCTAATACCAAAAGCAAACAAAGATACCACTAACAAAGAAAACTACAGGCCAATATCCCTGATGAACATGGATGCAAAGATTCTCAACAAAATACTAGCAAATAAAATCCAACATCTCATAAAAAAAATCATACATCACGATCAAGTAGGTTTCATCACAGGGATGCAAGGATGGTTTAACATTCGGAAATCAGTCAACATAATCCATCATATCAACAAAAGTAAAAATAAAAACCATATGATCGTTTCAATAGATTTCAATAGAAAGCATTTGACAAGATCCAACACCCATTTATGATGAACGTTCTCACCAAAATAGGCTTAGAAGGAACTTTCTTCAAGATAGTCGAAGCCATCTACCACAAACCCATGGCAAGCATTATCCTCAATGGAGAAATACTAAGGGCCTTCCCTCTAAGATCAGGGACAAGACAAGGATGCCCACTCTCACCACTTCTGTTCAACATAGTACTGGAAGTACTCGCAATAACAATTAGGCAAGAAAAAGACATTAAGGGTATACAGATAGGAAAGGAAGAAATCAAGCTCTCACTATTTGCAGATGACATAATTCTATACCTAGAGAATCCTAAAACCTCCGCTAAGAAACTCCTAAAAACAATAGACTTGTGCAGCAAAGTTGCAGACTATAAAATCAGTACCCCAAAATCCATGGCCTTCCTATACGCAAATAGCAAGTCAGAGTAAAGTGTCATTTAAAAAAAATTCCATTCACAATTGTGCCCCAGAAGATCAAGTATCTAGGAATCAGCCTAATTAAGGAAGTTAAGTATCTCTACAAGGAAAACTACAAAACGCCACTCAACAAAATAAAAGAGGACATGAAGAAATGGAAACATATTGCCTGCTCATGGATAGGAAGACTTAACATTGTCAAAATGGCAATACTCCCGAAAGCACTATATAGATTCGATGCAATCCCATGAAATTCTTCAAAGAAATTGATAAAACACGCCTGAAATTCATATAGAACAATAAATGCCCACGAATAGCTAAAACAATTCTTGGGAAAAAGATGATGGGAGGCATCACCCTCCCCAACCTTAAACTTTACTACAAAGCAGTAACAATTAAAACAGCATGGTACTGGAACAAAGGCAGAGCTGCTGATCGATGGAACAGGGTGGAATATCCCTACATGCAACCCCAAATATATGATCATCTGATCTTTGATAAGGGAGCAAGAAATGTGAAGTGGAACAAGGAAAGCCTCTTCAACAAATGGTGCTGGCATAACTGGACAACCACATGCAAAAAAATGGACTTAGACCTTGACCTAACACCGTGCACAAAAGTCAGATCAAAATGGATTAAAGACCTCAACATCAGACCACAATCCATAAGATACATAGAAGACAAGGTTGCAAAAACCCTCCATGGATATTGAAGCTAACGGTATCTTCAAAGATGACACACAACTGAGCAACCAAGTGGAAACAGAGATAAACAAATGGGACTATATTAAACTAAGAAGCTTTTGCACCGCAAAAGATACAGTGACCAAAATACAAAAATGATCTACAGAATGGGAAAGGATTTTCACCCAGTATCCATCAGATAAGGGGTTGATATCAAGGGTATACCAGGTACTGGTTGACCTCTACAAAAAGAAAACATCCAACCACATCAAAAAATGGGGTGAAGAAATGAACAGAAACTTTCTCAAGGAAGAGATACGAATGGCCAAAAGGCACATGAAAAAGTGCTCTACATCACTAATCATCAGGGAGATGCAGATCAAAACAACCATGAGATACCACCTCACACCATAGAGACGGGCACACATCCAAAAGAACAAAAGCAATCGCTGTTGGAGAGGATGTGGGGAGAAAGGGACCCTTCTACACTGCTGGTGGGATGCCGACTGGTTCAGCCCTTTTGGAAAACAATATGGCCGCTTCTCAAAAAATTAGAAATCGAGCTCCCATTTGCCCCAGTAATACCACTTTTGGGATTATATCCCGGAGAGGTAAAAAAGTATAGTCAAAATGACATCTGCACCTTTATGTTCATCGCAGCACTGTTTACAATAGCCAGAATCTGGAAAAAACCGAATGCCTAAGAACAGATAACTGGTTAAAGAAACTTTGGTACATCTACACAATGGAATAATCTGCAGCTGTCAGAAAAAATGAAGTCATGAACTTTGCATATAAGTGGATCAACATGGAAAGTATCATGCTAATTGAAATGAGTCAATAAGAAAGAGACAGACATAGAAAAACCACACTCATTTGCGGAATATAAAATAGATTAGTAGCAATTAATACCAGGAATCCTGCTCCATGGCTTGGAAGCTGACCTCACATGCTGGGTGAGAGGGCAGCTCAGACAGAGAAGGGAACACCAACCAAAGTGCTGTGGAGGATCCACAAAGGATAGGAGAGATGGGTTGAAAGCAGACTATAGATTGAACATGATAGCTACCCAGTATCTCCATTCAAACCATAACACCCAAAAGGAGAGAGAAAACATTAAGGAATTCCCTGTCACGGGGGCGGGGGGGCGGGGGGGTGGGGAGGGGCCCTGGGGCCATCGATGGAGGAGAATGGGCACTGGTGGAGGGATGGGTACTTGAGTATTGTGTGACTGTATCACAGGCATGAAACTCTGTAACTGCACCCTCATGGTGACTCATTAATAAAAAAAATAAAATTTTAAAAAAGAATTCCTTGTTGAATATGTTGATATTGGTGCTTCAATTTGTGTTGATTAAACCACACCTAAGTGTAAGCCATTAGTTATACTCATCAGTATCAACATAATAAAGATTCACTATGTTGACATATATATAAGATGATATACTAATAAAATAAAGTGGAACAAATCTGTTGACTTGAAAAAATATTTACATTTGTTTCTGCCCCTCTTTGAGATAATCTTTTACTTCTTCCATTTATATTTTTTTATAAATGTAAAGTCTCCAATAAATATAAACATAAAAAATTGAACATTTTTCCTCTTTAAGCTGTTAAGATAAAAGTTGCTGGGGTGAAATGAAAGAACTGTGGGTAGGATGTTTGCCTTAGACATGGCCGATCTGGATTCGATCTCCAGCATTCTGTATGGTCCCTCTCATGCTTCTGTAGAGCCAGGAGTAATCCTTGAGCATCATCAAGTGTGGCCCCAAAACAATTACAAAAAAAGAGTTGTCATTTAGTGTTTTGATCCAGTGTTAAAACAAACTGCAATTTATTAAACTAAATTATAAAATGTATATAATCAATTTCTATACACTATCTTATCAGTCAAGGAACAAACTCAAAGTATAACCTTCTTAAGACTTCAACTTTGTCCCTCATCCTTCTAAATTCGTATCTATGGAGAATCTGACAAGATAAGTCTAAGAGTGCTTTCCTGTCTATAGGGAAAGAGAAACTGTCTGTGGATAAGCCAAACACATGGAAAAAACCTGACCATGACATAACAAAGCCAAGAAATGAATTATGAGAATGTAATTTTATATGGCAGCCTACCTTTGGTTACCAGAAACTATACACATTTGAGGAAAGTTAAACTCTGGTGTTAAAAAGTTGGCTTTATAGTCCAATGTTGTATTTGCATCTATGTGAAAAACCTGTTCCACTTCAGTGAATTTACCAAATTTACTTCTAAGAATATAAGACAGTATACATTCAATTTTTAAATAAGTATAACTTTTAATCAGGTAAAATCAAGGAAACAAGAGTCATTATATTCAGAAAGTCATTGTATTTCAGGGAAAAATACACACATTTTCTGTTCCTAGTGGGAGATTAAGATGTAAAGTTTCAAAAATTCTTTAAGGTAAAAAAACAAATGCTATTAATAGCAGTATATATGAAACTTGATCATTGGCAGCTTAATTTCCTCCTCTCCAATATATGCATTTGCAAATGCCAACTGATGTCAACACAAATTATAAGCATGCAAGAAAAACTAATTGTTCCACATTATTTTACAGTTGTTATTGATTACCATGCCCTTTGCAAATCAAGACAGAAATAGAATGTGTGGTAATTCTAAGATTGTATTTATCAGTTTCTAGAAGGGGAAGGCCATTTCCAAATAGTTTCTTAATCATATATTAAAATCACAGGATACATTGAAAGGGCTCCAACAGAGTATAGATAATTTCAAACTAATTTTAGAGTATGATCTCTATTCAAATACACTCTGATTTAAGAGAAGACTTCTCTTTTCAAGTTTAAAACTTATTTTTTCTATCAAAGTGGCATCCTCTTTAGCCACATATACCTTAAAAATTAATATGCTATATTATGCAATCCCTACCGTATCCCCCACATACACATTCACATGCAACATTACCAAAAAAGAAAATCGTGCCTGTCACTAGAAGGTAGAATTTTATTTCAAGTAATGAATATTCAAGAGATACTGAAATTAATTTGAGCAAATGACTTTGGAACTGAGTTTTCTATTACATTATGTGAACAAAGGTAAACTGAGAGAATGCATCACACATTAAAATAAAAACAAATTTAAAGGAATGTAAAAGTAGCATAATATAAGTCATGTAAGATGAAACTTTTGTCTGTGTCTTAACACACACCTTCCCCTGATCTTCAGAACTCTTATTAGCATTTAATCTTTTAAAAATATTATTTCAATGATTTATTTGGATGATCTTTATTCAAGATAAATTTTGTTTGTTTGTCCTCCATCCCTTTTGGAGAGCCTGTCAAGCTACTGAGAGTATCCCGCTCACACGGAAGAGCCTGGCAAACTACCTATGGTGTATTAGATATGCCAAAAACAGTAACAACAAATCTCACAATGGAGATGTTACTGGTGCCTGCTCAAGCAAATTGATGAGCCAGGGGAGGACAGTGCGACAGTGCAGTGTTTATTTTAATGAATCACTGTGAGATACAGTTACAAAGCTTTTATGTTTAAGTTCCAGTCATGCAATGATTGAACATCCATCCCTCCAATTGTGCACATTTTCCACCACCAATATCCCCAGTACCCCCAACCTCACTATCCCACCCCTCCCTCTGCCTCTATGGCAAACAATTTCGCTTACTCGCTTTCTACTTTTGGGCATTATGGTTTACAATAGATAGTGAGAGGCCATCATGTTTCGTTGTTTATCTACTTTCAGGATAAATTTTTAATAAGTACATTCAAAAGTAACTACTTGGAATATTGAACTTCATGACATTTATATATGCCATATGGAGAATCACCATGACTGATAGCTAATAGTATGGATCTAAAAACAATTCAGAGTCTTTGAAAAACCAAATCAAAGAAAATAAAATCCTAGTTTTTGATATAATACTATGCTTATAAAATTAGTTCAAACATATAATTTTTTATTTTATTTTTTTTTTAGAAGCTGAAAGGTACATAAAGGTCATATATGGGGGAAAAGTCAAGAGTATTTAAGGGAACTCATGGTCTAAGTTCTAGAATTACATGCTTTGAACTTGTAAAGAAAATAAGCTTAGAACTTCAGATATAAACTAAACAATAACCTCTAAGCAAAAATACTTAAATATAAGTATAAAAAAGAAAATAAAAGAGTGAACCGGAAGCAGATCATTATATAAAAGGCCAGTGTCAAAAGGCAGGCAGGCAGCAGACAAATAAAAGTTATACTGAAGGGACAATGTCAAATGGCAAAACAACTAAAATCCTTATATAAAATTTACATATACAAAATTTTAATAACAAAATCCTTATACATTTGCATATGAATTCCTAATATTCCAATTACTTATTTAAATACCATTGCATTGAACTTCCACGCTGAGATACACAGAGTAACTAAATATGTCAAGAAAGAAAATTTGACTTTCTGCTACTGAGAAGGGACACACTTAAACTCCAATGATAAACACAGTGAAGGAATGGAAACTAGGGATAGCCATACTTATATCAGAACAAATAGTGTTCAAACTGATAAAAGGCAATAAGATAAAGCCACAAAACATATAATTTTTTAAAAGACAAAAATTCTTTTTCTCAAACTTTTTTCAAGTTTTAGTGTATGGTTTTATTATTTTAAAATTCTTATTCTTTTGAAATTTCTTCTAGTTCTCAGAGTTTTATGTTAACATTAATGTATTATTAATTTAATTAATATTTAATGTGTTCTCACCATAACATTTAGTTCTCACATTATCTCGGTACAAATCAACATGCCATCAAATAGTGAAAATGTAATGGGGGTTCTCCTTCACTTTTCTCTGGACCCCATGTAGTCACTACTAAGGAAAGTACTAGAAATATTTTTGTGCCATTGTGGTATCTTGAAATCCTCATAGTATCCAAGACCTTTCTTTTACAAATGTAAAATTATGGCTAATATTTAGGAATGAGAAACATCTAGTCCTCTGATATATGGAGAGAAATAAGATTATTTAGAAATAATGGATTTTTAAAACTTCTGTTTAGATGTACAAAAATAATACTTCTTTATGGGCAGAGAATTTAATTTTATAAAGGGGGGAAGTTGAGTACAAGGGAGATAAGTCAAAAGATTAAAATACGTGCCTGAGATGTGAAAGGGGGTGTTGATTCCCAGGACCATATAGAGATAAGCACAGCAGGTTGATTTACTCACCTCAGTACTTTATGGACTGAGCAGTACCACATCGCCAGGCTTAAACTCCTAACTATTAGGCCTACACTAGAAGACCAAGTGTCATGGGTGTGACCCCCCAGATCTGTGAGGTACTGTGACTGGGGAGGCTTTCTCCAACCCTTACCCAAAAGAAAACAGAATTTGAGATGTCTTATTTAAAAATACTATCTAGAGTATTATGAAAACAGGAGAAGTAATAGCAACTCAACAAACAGCAGTTGCAGTTGGAGGCTCAAGAAAGGGGCAGCCAGAGAGAATAGCAAGGGAAGTTTCCTAAGTGAAACCCCTAATTTTTAGTTTGATTTGGTTCCTTAATGCTCTTGTGACAAAGTATCATGAGTATAGAGGCTTAATAACAACATACATTTAGAATCCTATTGATTTATAGGTTAGAAATACAAGTTAAATGCATAGCACTAATATTTAGGTGTGAAAAGTGTATGTTTTTATTGACTCTAAGGGATAACCTGTTTCCTTGCTTTCCCAAATTCTAAAGTCATCCATGTTCCTTGGTTTGTGACCTTTAAATACATTGCTCTTTCTCTGTTCCCTTTATTCCATTGCTTCCTATTGATGTGATCGGCTTCTTTCCTCTTATCAGGATTCTTGTGATGGTATTGTTCCAAGAGAATTTTCCCTGTTTTAAGTTCTTACCCACATATATGCAAAGACCTTTTTTTACATGTAAATTAGCATATTTTTAGTTCTGGGTTATAGGAAATAGACATCCTGGGCAGATCATTACCCTTTTTACCACCACCTTCTACACAAATATCTTTTTCTAGCCAATTCCTAATCAATGACAAAAAATGTTGGTACTTGGAAACAGAGAAGCAATTCTAAAACATATAACATGATCCTTTTAATCATTTATCTGATCCCCAAATTCTTATAAAAATTCCAGATAATATGCCATTTTTCACTAGATATAATATTCTTTGGGCAAATGTAAATTGCCACATAGTAATTTGAAAGGATATCTATATTTGAAAGGCAATTCATAGAACAATTCCTTCAAAAATAGTTAATGAAGAAGAATATTGAGGAGAATTACTGAATAGTAAATTCAAACTTTATCATGACTCCATTTAATTTATATTGATTAAGTCAGATGTAAGAGAGAGCATCATATGTGAATTGTCATTAGCACTGATTATCTATCCAGTCATCCAGAGATATTTCTTACAACTGAGCCTTAATAAGAAAGAACTGCACTCCAGAGAGATGGTACTAGGTTGAAGATGCATTTCTCATTACAGTTAACCCCAGTTCTATCCCCTGTACCACATGGTCCTCTAGAGTATCTCTGAGTACAGTCCTACAGTACCCTGAGCATCAAGGGGATGGCCTGGGTAATCCCTCATATGGCACAGTCCAAACCTTACTGTGTCTTCAGATTCTGGCACTGAATGATAGGCCAAGAGAATTTCTAGGAGAAAGAGGATGAATTTAACTTGCTGAGCACTCAGATTTTTTTTTTTTTAAATTTTATTGAATTACCGTGAGATAGTTACAAACTTTCATGTTTGGGTTACAATCACATAATGATCAAACACTCATCCCTCCACCAGTGTACAATCCCCACCACCAATATCCCTGGTGTACCCCCCCTCCCCACCCTCCCCAGTCTCCATGGAAGACAATATTCCCCATACTCTCTCTCTACTTTGGGGCATTAAGACTTGCAATAGAGACACTGAGAGGTCATCATGTTTGGTCCATTATCTACTTTTGGCACACATCTCCTATCCCGACTGATTCCTCCAGCCATCATTTTCTTAGTGGTCCCTTCTCTATTCCATCTGCCTTCTCCCCTCCGCTCGTGAAGCAGTCTTCCAGCTATGGGGAACTCCTCCTGGCCCTTGTATCTACTGTCCTTGGGTGTCAGACTCATGTGATGTTCTTTTATACTCCACAAATGAGTGCAGTCCTTCTATGTCTCTCTCTTTCTGACTCATTTCACTTAGCATGATACTCTCCATGTCTATCCATTTATAAGCAAATTTCATGACTTCATTTCTCCTAACAGCTGCATAAGATTCCATTGTGCAGATGTACCAAGGTTTCTTTAACCAATCATCTGTTTTAGGGCATTCGGTTTGTTTCCAGATTCTGAGCACTCAGATTTAATTCCTGAGAAGACCTATGTTCTGAGGGGGAAAAAAGGTCAAAAATTGAAGATTCAAACATTAGGAACATAAATGAACATCAGCTACTTATGTTTCTGATGAAAAAGAAACCAATTTAAATTACCTTTTAAGTCCTGTCCTAAACTGGAGCCATAGCACAGCGGTGTTTGTCTTGCATAGGGTGTTTGTCTTGCATTTGGCCAACCTGGGTTTGATTCTTCCGTCTCTTTTGGATTGCCTGGCAAGCTATCTGTGGCATATTTGATGTGCCAAAAACAGTAACAAGAAGTCTCACAATGAAGATGTTACTGATGACCGCTCAAGCAAATCGATGAACAACGGGACTACAGTGCTACATTTTAAAAGAGTCATAGATGTGTGCCGAAAGTAGATAATGGACCAAACATGATGACCTCTCAGTGTATGTGTTGCAAGCCACATGCCCAAAAGTAGAAAGAGAGAATGGGGAATATTGTATGCCATGGAGGCAGCGGGAGGGTAAGAAAGGGAGGGTATACTGGGGATATTGGTGGTGGGGAATGTGCACTGGTGGAGGGATGGGTGTTTGATCATTGTGTGATTGTAACCCAAACATGAAAGCTTGTAACTATCTCACAGTGATTCAATATTTTTTTTTAAAAAGAAAAGAAAAAGTAATGATTCTGATGAGATAGTAATACTTATGTGCTAAAAGGAGAGTTGAGTTTTAGAACATAAATGTCACTGGACTTAAGGAACCTTCCACACCTTTTTCTTTTTCCTGTTCTTTGATACTTTGGCCTGAAGTGCACATAACAGTTCATGGTTTTTAATGACTTGGAGTGTTACATTGAAATTCAGCACTGTGATAATAACCTCTGAATTAATATTTTTCCTTCAGATAAATTGCATTTGGAAAAAAAGCTCTAATCTTATTGCCCATAAAGTGACATAATAAAACCAGAATGCCAACTAAAGCACAGAAAACTTGCCCAGCAAATGTTACAGAGACAGTCCACTTTCTGTTTGCTCTTTGTGTTTAGCTATTAAAATAAGGATTTAATTTAGAATGCATGAATACATTTCTTACTCAGTTGCAAACAAGCAAAGGAATTAAATGTGTCCTTTCCTCTCTGTGTGTGTCTCTCTCTGTCTCTCCTTCCCTCCATCCCTCCCTCCTGTTTCTTCCTCCCCCTCCCTCTCTCCCTCCCTGCTTCTCTTCTTCCCTCTCTCCCTCTTTCTCTTTCTGTCTCTCTCTGTCTCTCTCTCCCTATCCTAGAATACCAATTCTCTTTCCTTCACGCAGTTGCAAGTTTAGTGAACAGGAGAGAAAGGAGAAGGGTGTTGACTTTCACTTCTTAGTAACAATACCACTGTCCAAGTAATCTCCATGTTTTAGCTGCTTTTGCTTGAGCTGGGATTTATAACTCTGTAATTCAGGAATAGATATTTGAGAGGTGCCATTAAACAACCATTAAAGCATTAAAAACTCAAAAACTCCACAGGCAGGAACCTACCCAAGTGCCAACAGGAGCTGATTTCTGAGAATCTCTAAGCCTTGCAGCAGGTGTGATACTACTTAGAGTGGGAGTCCTGGGAGCTGAGACTTGACAACAATGTCTATAGAAGTAGAGGCAAAAGAGCATGCAGCTTGAGTGTGTGAGACAGATGCTGCTTTCTTGCTGCCTTCCCCATCTCCCACGTGTGATATTTCTAACACATTAATGGAGCATTAAAGTTCATAGCATGCTTAGTGACAGGAATGGAACCATGAAATTGGTAATGTCTTGCCAGTTTTAAAATGTAGATGAATAACTTCTTGTCAGAGCAATGAAGTCTTTCTTATCCTATAAAAAAAAATCCATGTATAACAAATGAGACTCCTGGGCCCTCATCATACCTGCTCATTTCAATTTCTTACACTGGTTTGGCTGTTCAACTACCTGTGGCACTTGGAGAGTGGAGATAGGTATTTTCAGAAATGATTAACATTTTAATCAATTGATATACAAATCCCCACAGCTCCGTTCATCCCAGATGCAAATAATGGCAAAAACTATGATGCCATTTCAAAGCTCTTCCTTGGGTTTCTACATCAGTTTTGCAGATGTCCTTGATTTTACTCTACATAGAAAACATGCAAATTAACTTTTGTCACACATTGCAGGGGGAGAGCCTGGGGATGGCAAGGTGTCAGAGAGCTGCCATTTTGACTGATTGTCCTCCTGACAGCTTATTATGATAATAGATTTCTTTTTATTATATCACTGCATTTGGCTGTGATGATATTTAACTACAGAAGATTAAAGACATGTCACAATGCCAGGGAACTTTATGAATGGGCTAGTGCATTTTTGCCACTCTTAAAATTAGTGAGCCAGGCAGCAATATCCAATTCTGGGAAACCAAGTCATCCTAGGTCAAAATGCACAATTTTTGTGTTTCAGTGTTGCCTTTAACTGTTGTGCCAATAAGTGTTTATAATTTTGTCACTGTCACTGTCATCCCGTTGCTCATCGATTTGTTCAAGCGGGCACCAGTTAACGTCTCTCATTGTGAGACTTATTGTTACTGGTTTTTGGCATATCCAATACACCCCGGGTAGCTTGCCAGGCTCTGCTGTGGTTTATAATTTATAATTTTTAATCTATATATCTAGGCTCATTTTGAACACTTGATCATAGAGTATAGCCTGGTTCATAAACATGTTGGGGTCAGGGTTTTTATAAGGCAACATGAAAGAATACAAGGTAGCAACACTCTAATTTGCAGTTTGTGATTTTACAGGATATTTGTATTCATTTATTTATTTATAGGTTTAGGGGTCACATCCAGTGATGCTCATGAGTTATTCTTAGCTCTGCACTCAGGAATTTCTCCTGGAAGTGATAATGGGACCATATGAGATGTTAGGGATCAAATCCATGTAGGCCACATGCAAGGCAAACACCCACGTGCTGTCCAGCCCCGTTTATAGAGTATTTTTTAAAGCAGATCAATAAGGGTAGGATTATCTAGGATAATTTCATAGCTGACCAATGGATTGATAAAATTTAGTTTAGAAAAAGAAAGGCTTCTCAATGTACGAGAAATTTAGAAAATGAATATGTAGATGGCAGGTGAGACCTCTTAGGTTTAAAGGTACCATTTTCTTGATATTGTATCGTCTGATACATATGATTTTTTTATTGTTTAGTCCTCTCAGTAGATGTTATCATCTCCATTTTATAGATAATTAGGGGAAGAGAAATTTAAGGAAGTCTTATAAAATTTCAGAAGTTGGAAGTAGAGTAAGTTGAAATTAAACGCCACCTGGACCATGCCGCTATATCTCAGAGGTAGTGCTCAGGGTTCATCATGGGTATAAGTAGGTTCCATTGAAGGTGGTGGCTGCAAAACTCATTTTTTCTGATCTTGGATGATGTTTCTAGAAAAAAAAAAGTGTCAGAGGTATCTTATAGAGAAAGACCAGAGGACTGTCTAAGAGAGCTCTAAGAGTTTTCCTTTGCAGACCCAGAGAGATAGTAGAATCGGGAGCCTGCCTTGCATGTAGCCAACCCAGGTGCGATGCCCAGCACCTCATTTGGTCCCAACACTCCTCCCCTTCCCCCTCCCCCGCAGTGATTCACACTGCTACATGTGACCCAAAGCATACACAAAATAACAAAACAATGTGTTTTAATCTGGAAGTTGGATGCTGACTTTAAAATTTAATAGGAAAGGGAGAGGGGAGTCTGTTCACTTCGATCTAAAATCTGAGATGTTATTAAGTACTCAAGAAAAGAATTCTTTATACCTAGAGACCAATATTCAGTCATTCTAACCTTAGGGAGGGGGGATAAAGGAAAACAAGATTTCTGGTCCCTCGGCTGCTGATCTAATTCTTTTATCAAACTAACTAGGTCACACAGGAGGAAGAAAGATCCAGTGGAGTCGGGGAAAGGCCTTGTCTGAGCCTATACATGTCTAAAAAGAAAACAAAAATGAAGCTAAGAAAGCTTGTGCTAGTGTCCAGAGCAGGGATGGGAGCTCTACATTTAATGAAGAATCAGTAAAAGGAGCTCGATTCAATCCTCAAATGTCACTTTTGTCTAAATTTCCCATTTATATGATTATTAAAGAAAAAAATCACATAATTATGTGATAATAATCACATAATTATTTTTGAATACCTAGCACTCCTGGTATATGATTTAAAGGATATGAATACAATTTGCTAAGGGCTTATTCTCAAAAGAGTATCTTGTGAAGTAGCAGACCACCTACCCATCTATCAGACCACAGCACTACAGCTGAAGCAAAGGTAATTTATTGTCCAAGTTAAGCAAAGCACACCAGTTTGAAAAACAAAGGTTTACTTCCTGAAGAAGGGAAAGGGAAAATAGAGGTTAAGAATAAAAGATGTTCGGGGTGGGGGGGTGGGTATGAGGGATGCTGGCACCATTGGTGGTGGAAAATGGACACTGGTGGAGGGGTGGGCACTAGACCACTGTGTAACTGAAATGCTAGCACGAAAGTTTGTAAGTCTGTAACTGTACCTCCCAGTGATTCACTAATAAAAACTTGAAAAAATATAAAAGATGTTTTGGAGGAGGTATTTGAAATGTATTGATAGGTTTGGGAGCATTGAGTGATGGTAAAAGAAATAAACTGACTTTTAGCGAAAGGAATAGCATGAGTTAAAAGATTAAAGGACAGAAAGGCATCCAGTATGAGTGGTGAAAAAAAAAATGAGTACTTGAGTTTACCTAGAGATCAAGGGCTACATGAATATTTCAGAAAATAACAAGATAATTGGTTCAATTGTATGCTATATTCTGCGTATCTGTTGTTTCATTCAAAGCATCTGATGCTGACACTATCAGTAATGTTAGAAGGGTCAAGTTGCCCTAACCCATTGTCATTCACTGTTTCTGTCAATCAGGTAGATAAGCGTCCTCTCCTTGTAAATACTGCAGCCAGTGGTGGTCTGGAAAACTGCAAAGATTCCATCAGTTAAAATCCATTAGCCACATGTTTCAATCACTCTAGGACAGATACACCACAGATACTCTTTAAGTAGCGCTAATGAAAGTTTGAGCCTTCCTTTTCCCACTAGCCCTTCAATCTTTCATGTCCCTTAAGAGACTTGGTCCCCTTTTAACTGTGCTACAACTTAAATTCCTTGAAAAATGTTAGCTCTGTGTGTGTGTGTGTGTGTGTGTGTGTGTGTGTGTGTGTGTGTGTGTATGTTGGGGGGTTTGGGAGTCAGACATTTGTTTTGAGCTAATGGAAATTTCTGGATGTGACAGAAGGATTTGAAACCCCAACACTATGTTGCCTTGCAGAGTCAGTACAAGAAAACTTTGTTACTGTATGCACAGAATGAGAGTCCAACACAGCTAACAGTAACACAGGCTTAGCTAATCAAGTAACTAGAGGGTTATGAAGCATTCTGGAAGAAGCTTGTATTTTCCTTCCATTTGTTTCTTTTGGGGTGAGGGGGGAGGAAGATAGTTTATGTATTTTTTTTTAACTGAATCACTGTGAATTGTAGTTGCCAGGTTATTTATGATTAAGCTTTAGGCTCACAATGTTCTAACATCAAGCCCTTTACCAGTGCCCGTTTTCCTCCACCAACAGTTTCCCTCCCACCCCCTCATCTTGCCTCTATGGCAGCCACTTCATACCTCCTTCAGCGTTCCATTCTCCTCCAGAGTAAGCACTTCCCTTCACTACTGTCCTATTGTACACTTCCCTGACCTTCCCACTCCCACCAGTGCTGAACTTCCTATTGGAAACCAGTTTCTCGTGTGCTTTGTTTCTGTTGCCATTGGGCATTTGTTACTTCTTTACTATGTTTCTTAATACCCCAGCACATCAAAGAGCTCATTCTGCTCCTGGCCCTCTCCCCTCCACTGACTGCACTCAGCACTCCCTGAGATATCCCCACACTCCAGAGATACTCCCACACATTAGAAAGAACAAGAGCGCCCAGTGTTGAAGTTTGTATTTTCTAAGTCAGTATTTAGCCTTAGGTGAGGAACAGTAACTGTTTTACACACTATAGTATGTACTTCATTTTACTTGGGGTTGGGGGGCGGGGCACACATGCTGGTACTCAGAGCTTAGTCCTAGCTCTGCACTCAGGAATCACTCCTGGCAGGCCTTGGGGACTCTGCAGTGCTGTGAAATTAAACCCAGGTTGCCCACATGCAAGGCAAGCATCCTACCTGCTGCACTATCTCTCCAGCCTGGCATGTACTTCTTCATACACTAATTTGTTTTTTTGTTTAATAAGCAAGTTATTTATTTTGTACAGCTTAAATATGCAATTTCAAAATATAATGCATGAGTAATCCTATGGTTTTATCAATGATATTAACAAGAAATCAACAGATATGATGCAGGGATCTAAGTTTCTCCAGGAATATACCAGGAACTTCCTCAAATATTACTTTCCGATATCAAATACATAATATATTAAACATGGAAAAGTTTCTAATATAATCTTCAGTTGCTTCCCTTGCATCTAGTTATAATGGATCAGTTCCCTTTTCATTTAGTTTCCTCTTTAATTTCACTATGGTGACATGCTTGAGTGAACACAGACGTGGAACATTTAACCAATTTGGCACTGTTCCTTATGTTTATTAAACAAACAACGATTTGATGGGCTGTCTCTAAACTCCAGCCCCTCAGGTAATTTCTGCAGCTACAACACTGCTGCCCCTAAGGTGACTTTCCACTCTGCTGGTGCTGGAAAACTGTGAAAGTACAATCCCTACACACTGGGACCAATGCTTATTTATTAGATTTCTCCTCTTTCTAACCTGGTTATCATCACTACCTAAAATTTTCTACAACCCTGACACTTTTTGAATAGAATTATAAGTCATTTTCTGTCTGGGTATTATAAATGCTTTTTTTTTTTTTTTTGGTTTTTGGGTCACACCCGGCAATGCACAGGGGTTACTCCTGGCTCTTCACTCAGGAATTACCCCTGGCGGTGCTCAGGGGACCATATGGGATGCTGGGATTAGAACACCGGTCGGCCGCGTGCAAGGCAAACACCCTACCGGCTGTGCTATCGCTCCAGCCCCCTATAAATGCTTTCTTAAATACACCATTCTTGGGTATTATATATTTTCATTTTATCTAGGAAATAGATAAATGGATTGTTACATAGCGCTTTTTTTTCAATGGGATGACAGAGTCTTCCTTATTTGGTAATTAGTTAAATTGTTTTATAGTTCCTGTTCAGCGTAGGATATAAATATCTATGAGATCTCATATTTAAAATTTATTTTATGTGAAACATAAAGTATTACTTACTATCAAAAATATGTGCATTTTAATTTTTTTCCAAGGTTAGAATGATGTCGAAATTTTATTATATATCCATTTTTATTATGCTTTTACTGTCATAGTAAAAGAGAAAATTTGCTTTAATTTTTTTGTACAATGTTGATTACCTTAGTAATAATTTACAGATATACACACACAAAAAATCTACTCGGGGTTCCCCCAGCTCATTTCTTTGCAATTCTTTCCAGTCTTATTCTGGAGATCAAGTAGTGCCCAAGATTGAACCCAGGGCCACTATATTCTAAGTATGTGCTTCAGTACCTTGAGCTATCACCTTGTCCTAAAAAATAACTTTTTATATTTATTTAGATAGCACAGCAGGTAGGGCATTTTCCTTGCATGTGGCCAACCCAGATTTGATTCCTCCACTCCTCTTGGAGAGCCCAGCAAGCTACCGAGAGTATCCTGTCCTCACAGCAGAGCCTGGCAAGCTCCCTGTGGCGTATTTGATATACCAAAAACAGTAACAAGTCTCACAGTGGAGACGTTACTGGTGCCCTGGTGCCCGCTTGAGCAAATCAATGAACAATGGGAGGACAGGACATGGCAGGACAGGACATTTATTTAGTCACTTGTGGGGGCATACCCATTAGTGCTCTTGCTGTGACCAGTTGTGTTTGTGGGGTTGTTACTAACAGTTCTCAAGGATGCTGGTTATTGAACTCAAGATCTTTTTTTTTTTTTTTTTTTTTTTGCTTTTTGGGTCACACCTGTCGATGCACAGGGTCAATCCTGGCTCTGCACTCAGGAATTACACCTGGTGGTGCTCAGAGGACCATATGGGATGCTGGGAATCGAACCTGGGTTGGCTTCAATGCAAAGGCAAATGCCCTACCCACTGTGCTATCTCTCCAGCCCCAAACTCAAGACTTTTACAGGCAAAGAATGTGTTCAACCCACTGAGCTATCTTTTTGGCCCTAAAAATTTATTTTAAAGCATCTATATGTAGAGGTTTTATATATGTTAAACACAATGGCAAGTATATTCTACTTCTAATAAAGAGCATGTGAACTGAAGTTTCTTGTCCTCTGGCAGATTTCTCTATTAGTTTGGCACCTACCACAATGTAGATGGATCATAAAGTTTGATCATGACTATGAGCATTTTTCATAACCCAAACTTATAACCCATGAACACCACTTCATCTCTCAGGTAATGATCCTTTTCCTTTTTTTGGAGTGTTACCAAGGTGATACATATTACTGAACATGCACTGATATAAAATACAAGAGTGCAATGGGCAACCAAATAGTAAGCCATTTACATAATCAGTCATTTGAAATAAGGCTACATAAACCTTGACTCAAGAGAAAAATTTTTTCAAAGGCTAACTTTTCTTCCAAGGAAAACTTCCAAGATGATTGGAATTGCCTTTAACCATGTCTGATTTTTGAAGGAAGAAGAACTTTAAAGATGCTTTCAAATAGTTTTCATGATGGCTCATTTATATTTCATAATAATTATAAAGGCTGAAGAGATAGTGCCATAGGTAGTGCATTTGCTGTGCCCCAAACGATCCATAGAGGCTCCGTCAGTAGTGACCCTTCAACAGAGAGCCAGGAGTAGGACCTGAGCACTGCCGAGTGTGACCAAAAACTAAAACCAAAAGCTTGAAAGCAACAACAACAACAACAACAACCAACAAATGACTAATAACTAATTGTACCAAAAACATAAATGTTCTTCCTGTGAAGCAATGTAAATGAATTCCCCAGCCAGCTATTTTTTGTAGCATTCCTCCTCTTTTCTGGTACTGTTGATGACTCAAACTGACCAAAGGTACAAGTTTAACCAATATAACAAATCTCATTTGTTATATGTTAACTTTGATCTTTACAATGGCCAGTGGAATTGGATAAAACCTTTTTTTTTTTTTTTTTAGTGAGAAACCTGACACACATGAAACGATCTGTTAAAAATCACAGCAGTCATTTTCAACTGGCTTTGCTTCACATTTGGGAAAAGGACCTGTCCTTATGAACAAGTCCTTTGAAATGCCTGGCTCTCTAGAGTGCTAATTGCAGGATGCGTGAGCATTGAGAGGAGATGGCAAAAGCCATTTCTTAAAGGGTTGTGATCAGATTTACACATCTGCATACTGGATTTCTCTGACCTAATTTTGTTTAGTGAATCCTGAAATTACCTCTTGGTGTTGTGTTTTTCTGCTTCTCTGAGTATGACCTTCTAGCTTCAAAGATGGGGATTTCCCCTTTAATGGGGTTGTTAAATATAAACTATTGAAGATTCCACAATTAAGTGAGAGATGGAGACAAGTGTACTGTTTTGAGGTTCTCATCATCCCTCTCTCCCTCTTCAAATGGCTTTTTAAAATGGAATTGCATCCCTCCATCTCTGTGAGAGAAAGCCTTTCAGCCCCTGTCAGTTTCGTTTACAGAACCCACAATGACTGATACCTAACTAGGTGATGCTCTTTTATGTGCAGAAAATCCTGGGATGCATAGGGAAAGTATAGCCCTGGTGCCTTGTTTATCTCATTTAGTCCTTACTGAGTTGGCATCCGGTGATGGGCTGCTTCTCCCCACACTCCATCTCAATTTACTGAGGAACTGTGAGCTCAAGTCACTTATCCGAAGTCACACATGAGTGGCTTACCAGAATTCATACCCCAGAACTGTCATGGTTCCTAAATCCTTTATTATGAGCATTATACCATACCATCTTCCAGGTCTCAGTATTAACATCATGTAAATTTATTCTCCAGCATGATTCATTAAAATGAAAATGGGCCATTTTCTCTGATTCTCCAAGCACTTCAGAAGAAGCGTTACATCCTGAATACAGATTTCATTTCTAAGAAGGAGACAAGAAAAGAAGTTAAACCTTTACTTGTATTGGAGGCTGGTTCATCTTTAAAAGGCTTTTTATTCCAGTTTTTAGTTTAAAATATTTAAAGGAAAAGCAAGCAGTATTAAGATTCAGAATAGCTAAATTGCAGTTTTTAGCAGTAGGTAAAGCAAGGAAAGCAAAATGTGCCTATAATTCATTGGAAGAAACCTAATGAATTCCCTCTGGATTAAAAGTTACTGTAAAACTAAATAAAAAAAAGTTCACCCTGTGCTAGACACCCACTCACACATTTTTAAATACTTTCTGTCATTATAAAATATAGCATCCATTCCCTTTTTAGGTGAGATCTCATTTTCTGTTTAAATAGATCATTAAAATGATAATAAAGTAACCGCTTATATATAGTTGTCAGTACAAAATAATATAACAAGAAATAATAATGCAATACATAGTTGTTATTAAAATTATAGTTGAAAAGTAAAAAGGTGAAAATGAAAGAAGATAAATTAGAAAATAAGAATTTGTTTATTCTCTTTCAGAATTCTATATAATATATAGATTTTCTCATAAGGATGTTTAAATTAATAGTACTCAAAAATTATTCATTATAGCACCCACTATGTGCAAAGGCTCCAAAATCTACCTATTCAATAAGCAAAAATTCAAGTCAATATCTGCTAGTTTAAAGAAGTTATAATCTGGTTGGGTAGCAGAGCATTCTTTTAAATATACAAGCATGCATCTATAGTACAAGGAAGAGCATGTATCATACAGAACACATACAACACAAATAGAACTGTAAAATATGTGTGGCTGTACTCTGCATAATGAACACCTACCAACTCCAACCCCCAACTTTTCATACACATTCATCTTGAATGTGGCATCCATGGTAAACAATACAGATGTTTGGTTGAGAAATAAAATGTTAGAGCGAAAAACGGAGCTGTCAAATCAGAACATAGGTAGGGGAGATGCGAGGAGCAGTAAATGAGAAGAAATTTCAGAATCCAGTTGGACCCATCTACAAATGCCATCTCTGCCACAATTACCTGTGTGTCATTAAGCAGGACTTTTAACTTCCTTACTCCTGATATTTAAATTGGGATGGTAAACCTACTCACAGAGTTCTTTGAAGAACTGAGTTGAAGCACACATAGATTTGACCCCTGAGTTTGTCTCTGTGGTAGGTGTTCATTTTGCAGAGGAGCACAGCTACAAATAATTTTAGAGTTCTGTATTTGTGGATCATTTTTATTATTAAGTACCGATGATGGGGAAAGGTTTTATACAACCTGCAAGGAAAAATAAGATGTCAACTGGGTGTCAAATCCATCTCACGTCTACTTGGAGAGAGCATTAAATCTCTGGATTAAGGACTCACTTCCTTCCCATATGCACACCAAAAAGGTACCCCATTTCAGATGCTAATCCCAAATCCAAGTCTATATTGAAACACAATCTTGTTTTCTACTAAAGTGGTAGAGTGAGTTACAGAGCTCCATTGTATCACTGTATCACTGTCATCCCATTGATCATCGATTTGCTCAAGTGGGCCCAGTAACATCTCCATTCGTCCTAGCCCTGAGATTTTAGAAGCCTCTCTTTACGCGTCCTTACCAACAGTGCCGCATTGGATGTTCTTTCAGAGTCAGGGGAATGTGACCAATTCTTACTGGCTTTGGCATATGAATATGCCAAGGGGAGCTTGCCAGGCTCTCCCAAACTCAGAAATCAACCTGCTGAAAATGCAGGTATGTAGGTTTTAGTGACAGATATCGACAGGCTTTCTCTGCTCATAGAAATGATTTATTAGCTCACTATTTTATTATAAAATGTTATATAACTCAAAATAGCTGGGTTGAAGTATTTACCCAGCTATTTTAACATATTAGTTAAGTATAGGAAACACTAGAGCTCCCATTCACTGTTTGTGGGAAAAGCATACCACTTTTCCCATACCTCTATGTGTTCTCCAGTCTAGTAGGTTGCTGAACCCTTAGCTTTTAGAAGTTTTACAGAAGGTCATTATGTAGGCTTGGCTAGTTAGTCAATACTGGTTGATTCATATCCTAGCTCTATGACATCCTAAGAGATCAAGGGAATAGCAATGAAATTTCTAAACCTCTGATAACAAACTTGGTTCCTTGGAAACTGGCTCCCATCCTTAGGAGAAATCTAAAAGTCATACAGTTCACATTTAAAAACCAATCATTTTGGTGGTTATCAGCTACCAAAAATCTTAGATTTAAAAAATCTAAGAATTTCCTGCCCCCACGCCAGGCTGTCTTAACTGGGCCCCCTCGGAGGGGGGGGGTTGAGTCTCCCTCCTAGCCCCAAGCAGAGCCCTGGCGGCAAAAAACCTCCAGAACCCAACCACAGCCATGGCCATGCTCAAGGCCACTTTTCTCATGCTCAGACGAGCCTCATGCATGAAGAAACTGACGGAGGAACCCAGACATACGGGATCCGTGGCTGAGATCTCTAAGCCTGCTCGGATCGGGACTGGGACTTCTCCAACCAGATCCCCAGTTTTCCAGTAACTTGGCAGTCATGCCCACAAACAGCCCCAGCACCATGTAATCTCACCAACCGCCAAGATCCAGAGACCAAGACCCAGAAGAGACCGATGCAAAATCTCGCACAACAGAACCTGGCAAGCTACCCGTGGCATATTCGATATGCTGAAAACAGTACCAATAACGGGTCTCATTCTCCTGACCTTGAATGCGACAGGGACACATAGAGACATTACTGGCACCTGCTTAAGCAAATCGATGATCAACAGGACAACAGTGATACAGTGATACAGTGAAGAGTTTTAGAAGGTACTATCTCTACGCCAGAAAGAATAGAGATAGATATAGTCGGACAGAGAGAGATAGATACAGATACATGCACTTTATTATAAATAGATTTTTTTTTTGGCTTCTGGGTCACACCCCAGGATGAACAGTGGTTACCACTGGCTCTGCACTCAGGAATCACTCCTGGTAGTGTGTGGGCGACTATATGGGATGCCAGAGATCGAACCCAGGTCTGCCACATTCAAGGAAAGCACCTTCTCTATTGTACTATTGCTCCAGCCACCTGTTATAAATAAAGTCACAACTAAGTACTACAAGTTGTAATCATTATTTACATTTTTTATTGTTTTATTTCACTGAAACAACTTTTATCCTAAAACTTTCTAAACACCTTTTCAATATAGCATAGACATTCTAATGGGAAATAAAGAGAAAAGGTAGAATGTTCAGCTAAGCATGTTATTTGATATTCCATTTTTATTTAATTGAAATGTGACTAAAAATAAACCATAATATTGAAATGGATAAAAGTTGGTGGGCGGATACACTAAAATAAATATTGACTAGTGGAGATATTAACCTGATTAAATCTATTGAGTAATATCATCCCTCTATAGGATTCTAGTTCAGGCATAGCATTTTAAATAAAAATTCATTTCAGAGTAGAGATAATTAAAACATAAAGACAAAAAAGATATGTTTTCTCAGGCCAGGTACAAAATGGCATTAATGAAAGCTGTACGAAGTTTTTTTCAAATAAAAACAATTAAATATCAGTTTAATCACATTTCTAATTTCTAAGGATCTACCAACATTAAAAATGTCAATTAATTCTAATATCACAAAATAATGATCAAAAGGTCATATTTAGGGTGTATAGACTATCTGCTAAGCTCTAGTAACTGTTCAGAATACTATGCTGCTATAAATTTAAAGTCACATAGAGTGTGAGCAATAAAGAGTTAAAAATGTCTGTTATGGTAAGAGGGCTGCAGAAAGAGGTAAAGATGAGCCTTTTTATTTAACTGACCATTTAATCCCAAAACTTCTTCATCCCTAAGTAAATTGTCCCATGATAAAAAAAAAAAAAATTAGTTATGAAGGGACACATCACAGAATTAACTGAAATGACCTAAACCAAAATAACGACAGGTCCATGAGGCTAGCATAGGATTCAAGGCCCATATGGGGCACATACAAAGCCCCAAGGTTTGATCTCCACAACCATATGGCCTTCTGAGCAATTTTGGGTGTGTCTCTGAAGTCCCTAATCCTCCCAGGTATGGAGCTGGCGGTGCCTGACACTACAGGTCCAGAGAAACAACACAGAACAGAACACTTGGGACTTAGCGTTGAACCACAAGCCTGACTGACTGAGTCAGGAGTCCTCCCCAGACTCCCTGAGGATGGATTGGGAGACCACATCAGGTGGGGGGTGAGGGGAAGGGGGAAGAGTGATTGAAAATAAGCAA
Source organism: Sorex araneus (assembly GCF_027595985.1). NCBI lineage: Eukaryota > Metazoa > Chordata > Mammalia > Eulipotyphla > Soricidae > Sorex > Sorex araneus. The sequence goes on along the minus strand of NC_073313.1, from coordinate 225,255,784 downwards.
CACGGGCATAATTAATTATGATATATAATTATTGACTTTATGCAGCAAAAAAGTATATTTTTCAAATTGCCTGGTCCACGCCCCAATATCACAAGGAGTGGCCCTTGGAAATGCTGACTGTGACTACTCGCTAGGCTTTTATAGAAATTTTTAATTAAAAAATGTTTAAATACAAATTCAAAACTCAGATGAAAGACCCTACTACTTCCTCCATTACATTTTTTTCTATAATGTACCCACAGGAGGCAAGTATAAGAATATCTGAATTCAATTTGAAGCACTGATATTTTTCTTCTAGTGAGATCAGCTCTGTATCTACTTACCAGGGCATAATTTCCCATAATAGTCACAATTCCCTAGTTATTCAGAAAGAAAACCCTGATATTTTATCCTAGTTAACTTAGTAGAAATTAAATTTCAGGTTTAGGAAGTTAATAAATTGGCAACTCAGGATGATCGTCTTATCTTTCTTAAATTAAAAGTAAAATGACTTGAAAGAAATGACTTGCCTCTTGGGCCTCTAAAGAGTGACATTTGCTAATTAAGCAAAACTTCAAACTGCTTAAGAAAAAAATATTTTTATATCCCCTATTTTCAAACTTAACATTAAAATAGACAAGTTCAAAGAAGTTTTCAGAAAGCTTTGGAACTTAGTTATAAGTACTGAATTTTCTGCAGGTTTGTGGCAATTTAATAAGCTCAGTATAAAGATGCTGCTAGAAAAATTAAGGTATCACTTTTGGGGGTAAGAGATAAAATGTATAGGAAATAGAATGGGTTTGTGAAAACCCTCAAACTATAGTAATGCAGATTGAAGACCCTTGGAAAGAAAGAAGGATTAGAGCTGGGGAGAGGAAACTTCACAAGATACACACCCAGAAAGTATTTAGTCAATGCTCGATGCATCACCAGAGCAAAGAATGCTCATTAGGTGAGCCTCTTATTTGGCAGGAATTCCAGGAGTCTAGTGCTCCCACCAAACTGTCATTGAATTTACCTGCACAAGAAGCAAGTAAGCTTGAAAGATGAGGTGAATCTGTTAGTCATTAATCACTAGGGCTCAGAGTAAACAGTCTATTTTGCTGTTAAATGGTTATTTCTTTCTTAAAATGTGATCTGAGGTAGACAACTCAAAACTTGCCATATAACAACAAAAAGGAAGAGTGGCTTTAGGAAAGGTTAGTAATCGGCTCAGTATCATTAGAAATAGAACACAATAGAATGAAATATTGATTTAATCATTGGATGAACTCTGATAAACCTATCAAGATAAAGGTAGTGTCACAGCAGATAGTGTCCTACTACCCATTGCTTGAGCAACATTTATGGTGTTTTTTTTTTCCCAAACTAGAATTTATATAATTTATTTTTGGTCTACTGTATGAACCAAGTAGTGATTTTTTTTTTGTTTGTAAGCCAATATACCAAATAAAAAATGTTTGTAGTTTGAATAACGTGAGATTCAACTAAAAATTGAGAAAGACTGGTTAAGGGAACTGACTAAAGTCACCACAAATATTAACTAAAACATAAATCAAGAAAATTGGTAGGGTAAATTTTCTTAATCTTTGTTGTTGTACAAGTTCAATACCTGGAATTAAATTAAAAAAATGTAATACACGCACATAACACACACACACAGACATACACACACACACACTCACAAAACCAGATTCGAGTATGAGTACCTTTGCTGAGAATAAGTTATGTCTCCAGTGAACAAATAGTTACCAGTTCAGAAGGAAAAGTATTGCATTTGCTACCATTTCTTGAAGGCCCGGCTGTATATCAAGATTTTAACAAATTTTAACTGAAATTTGATTTTGAGATATTTGTCTTAACCCACTTTTTTCATAAACAATTCAAAAAGTAATGCTTGTGTTTTTGAGCATCTGTATAGTTGGTTGTAATCAATTAGAAGATAAGGCTTAAATATTCATCATACCTTTTTGTAGCTGCTCCAACATCATTAGATAATTGACATGCCTCATTCCTGCCCTAATTATTGGCTGATCTAATGATCAAGAAGTAGAGTAAAGATATCCTTGGAAGGTTAATAAGCCATCCAGAAAATTAGATTAGGATGATCGAAACTTAATGATTATTATTTCTCATTATATTAGATCATCTAAAAAGTTTGAGGAAGCAAAAATAAATTGGCATCATTGAGCAATTATACTTGTAGTTTTCCACAGAAAATTTTACAGATGATCACCAATTATGAATTCTTTTCATATCTAAAACCAGGGATTTCTTTATAAATTATACCACCATTATGAGAGTAATCAAAGCCCCTTTATTTGATCATCATCATAATGGAGTGCTTGAGGCATTTTCTTCTTTGCTAATTGACAGTTGGTCAGTTAAGAGGTGCTTTTCACAAAATCTTCCATAACTCTAAAGGTTTGAATTAGTGTCTAATAAATGCCTGAAAATCTCCTTTAGATTCTTAAGTGCATTTACTAAAACTCCCAACTGCTATTTTCCTACCTCTGCTTAGGAAATGCCTTTGATCTGCCATCTAACTGCCTTTCTTGCGTGTATCTATCTGTCTCAAGCTTTGTAACCCTCTTATCAGCACAATGACACATTATCATTTAGATATCATTTTCTAAAGCCAGATTACTCTGAGAAAGAAAATGAAATTCAAAGAGTTGGAGAAGGGTCAAACTGAAGCTGGGGTTGCCCTAGTTGAGAAATGTAGAAGTGGTATAGACCTTGAGTTCAAGGTCAGAATAGACCTTGAACTTGATCCTCACTTGTGGGAACTTCCTGAGCAGACTTTTGTCTCACTGATTGCTCCCTGCTTTTTCACATCCCACCTGCTGTTCCTTTATCATCTGTGTTGGAACCTCAGAGCCCAGGTGTTGTAATAGGAGCATCCAGTTATGCAAACGGTTTTGCTTTTGAGACTGCAGCGACAAAAAAGTGGGTAGGCACTTGCCTTGCATGAAGCAGACCTGGGTTCTATTCTATGTTGCTAAATCCTACCAGGAGTGATCCCTGAGGGCATCCCTAGATATAGCCTCCAAACAAAACAAACAACAGAAAGAAACTGTTTTACCTTCAATTTCACTCTCCCTATGACTTTTAAATAAAGTAATGGTCCTAATGGAGTTGAAGAAAATTAAGCGTTGAGTAAATTAATTTGATCACTTTCAAAAGAGAAAATGTGTAAATTATTTAAATGTATTAACAAATATTCCCTCAAAATACTCTAATCTCCTAGATTAGGCAGTTTTATTTCGTTCACTTCTCTATTCCTATTATTACCAGATAGTGGTAAATGTTTGTAGAATGAATCAATTTGATGCATAAATTGATGCTTAAATTAAAAGGTTGACATATTATTTTCAGGAAACTTTTGAGTACTACTCTGATTTCTTTGACTCACTAGTTGTTCAGCAGGAAGATGCTTAATTTCCAAGTGTTTAGTTTTTCTTATATTTCTCTTTATGATTAATTTATTGACCCGAAGAGATCATTTATAACAGTTTATATATTTTTAATTTTATGGGTATATGTTTTTTGACACGGCATGTGGTTAATAGGAAGATTATCCATGATAATAGGAGAAGAGTATGTACTCTGCTTTTTTGGGGGTGAAGAATCTTTTACGCAAGTATTCCAATTTTATTTCAAGGGAAAAAATAAAAGTTCGACATCTACTATAAACTGGTTACTTGATTTCATTTATTAAATAAAGTAATACTTATAGAAGATATTTTCTAGTTCAAAATATCAGAAATATGATTTATTAACCCAAATTCTCTGTTGACAATAGGAGAGCAAAAAAAAAATATGAGACATGGAAGAAACAAAGGATAGCAGGGAAATGTTCTTGCTAGTTTCTGAAATTAAAGTAATATATATTTGAATAAAAAAGTCTGTAGCTATTAGGATGTACCTGAGAGATCAATTTAAGCATAATTCTTCTTTTTTATCACAAATATATTCCTTTTATTCAAAATGAATATTTTGCAATTAGGATGAAATATATTAGTGACAGCTGTAAGGATTGGAGTCCTCTATTTGTTCAGATAACTGTTTATCTCTAAAATATCAAGGTAACAGCAGATCCCCAGCTTATCACAGTTTCTAGATATGAACACAGAACAAAATCTCTATATGCCTTCCATTTGCTTTTATCTCCCTTCTCAGATTGCTAGTAATGAGAAACCTGTTAACATGAATTGGGAAGGTTGGAAATGCTTAGCCGCAAAATAAATTGCCTTTCCTATAACAAATAATATACTGTTGTTTTCTTTTAAGCTCACAAAGATAAGAATATCCTTGAAAAATTAGTCTTCTTTGAAAGAAACATTTTGCAGAGGATAGACCCTATTCAAGATAGATAATTAATTCATCTTTAAAAAAATGGATAGATAGAAATTGTATTCTGGGCACAAAACTTCTTTATGAGATATATAAGTCAAGTCATAAATAAAATTATAAGTGTAGTAGTTTAGGTCTTAGACAGAGTAACAAAAATAAATCATTAAAACCACACTCGATCTCTTTTGCCTAATTCTGTTCATATCATCTGTGTGACTTTAAGCCACAGTAACAATGTTGCTCTTTATCAGGATGTCTAAAGACTAAACTGGAAGATAACTGTATTTTAAGCACTTGAGATAAGGCAGAGGATAAGGCTTTATTAATTAAGAATTTTTGTGTGTTTGTTTTAATCAAGGGACATTGTATTCAAAAGTGACAGACATCATCATAATACACGTTGTTGTTTCACAGTGAAGTATATTCCAGATCTTGGGAAGCTAAACATACCAGTCATGTCATACTGTACGTAAGATAAATAAAACCTCCAAAACAGAAGCACTACATTGGAAAACTGGTTCCTGAGTACCATTACATTTTATATTTGAGCTCTGCCTTCCTAAAACAGTGCTGCCCAATAGAACTTTCTGTGTTAATGGAAAAACTCTGTATCTGGGATGCCCAATACAACCATAGCTAGTCATATGATCCTAGTAATTACTTAGATAGATATAGCTAAATGCAACTGAAAATCTTGAGTTTCGGTTTTATTTAGTTAATATAAATAGTTACAGGTATCTACTAGCTACCATACTCTATGACACTGTCCTACAGTATTTGATTTTAATTTTTAAAAGACTAGGTTTTAATAGTAATAACATAAAATATGTTTTTAGTTAAATATTGCCCACAAGGATATATAAAATAAGCATCTTTATGACCATTCAGTAAATATTCACAGATTATTTGATTAGCACCTCACCTAGGTGACTTGCCTCTATTGCGTTTGAGTCTTCCAATGAATTGAGAAGTAGTATTCAGTACATTTATCAGCTTTCTCATCACCACGCTTTCCTCAGCATATCAGAGTTTTATAATTTGTGGCTGTAAATGTTAAGGCTAGATACGCTTATGACTTGGGTGATGATTACATCTCAGAACTAGTATCAGAACCTTACAGCAAGTCGATACCAAGATTTGGACAGGTAATACCAAGTGACATATTAACTTCTCTACTGCCTCATTAGAAAAAATATTTGATGTCTAAAAGTGAAGACATGAGATTACTGATAGGCTCCTACTCTTTTACCTGGCCAACTATTTGATTTATTTGATGAGTCATCTCAGAAAATCCTTTCAGGTACTGAACCATCAGAGTTATATTGCTTGATGACAAGAAACCTTCAGATATACTTAAATCTTTTTTTTTTTGCCATGGGAAGCTTCATCTGTTCTGGAATTTTAAAAGAATTATGTATGATGTTTCTATCTAGATAGCTATAGAAATATTCAGAAAAGATTCAGAGATTTCAGTCAAATGCATATGGAGAAGGTCTTTAAAACTATACTATTTAGAGACCTGAGCCTTAGTACAACCGGTAGGGTATTTTTCTTGGACATAATCAACCCCCAGTTCAATCCCCAGTATTCCACATGGTACCCTGAACACCACCATGAGTAATTTGTGAGTGCAGTGCCAGGAGTAATCCTGAGTACTACTGGGTAATGCCCCAACAAAAGCAAGAGCAGCAGTAAAATCTGTACATTATTTACCAAGAATATGCTCAATAATATCTTGAGAACACTTATATTTTTTTCCTAAAGGTTAATGCATTATACATTGAGAATTTCTTTAATCTTCTGATTAGCATTTGTTTCCTGTATTTTCTTTAGAGGCAAACCAACAAATGAGAAATAGTCTTAATTTGATCTCTAGAGTAATCATAGATATGGATATTATACCATTTAGCAGATGCACTATGCTAACTACTAGATGTCTAAATGTACATTTCTATACATTAAGAACACACCTGGCTTCTTGATTTTACTAAAGTTTTAGAAATGAATTTTGTTTTTAACCTGTCTGCTGATCATATATGGTATTAGAGTTTTTTAAAAAAGTTAAATTCAAGTTATTTGTCTTTTTAAAAGGTTGAAGTCTTTCTCAGTCACATTAAAACAGATGTGAAGCCTGCATTTAAAAACAGATACAATAAAAGTGACATTCCTGGATGATTTATTCCACCCACAGATTTTCTCACTATGTGGCGGTTTTCACTAAGAAGACTTAATTGTTTACAGTACACTCACCTTGCCCAGAAACTCTGCCAGGTGTGGCTCCTAGTCAACAGAAGCTGTCTTCAAAGTACATCTTCCTCATTTAGACATTTTTCATTTATTTTTTTCCATTTCTTTGCAATAGCCCATCTGTACACAAACAAATCAGTTTTTTTTTTCAGCCATTTGACCCTTTGAGGATTTAAGCTAAGGTACTTTTTTTTTTTCTTAGGCAAAGGACTACAGTTAATAACCTTTCCCTGTGACCTGTTTGTAAGGCATCATGGGGGCAAAGAATGAAACTGAAAAACAACTGATGTTTCTGACATGGACTTAAGCACCAAGAAAAGTACTCTTCATTTTAATGCCAGTATTTGTATTAGTGGGAAGTACTGTGTGGATTTGGTCTTTCTTATAAATGACCATAGTACATTCAAGATTGGATTAGCTGCTATAAACTACTTGATTCTTGGGATTCTTTTTGAAAAACAGCATATTTAGTGTATGAAAATGCCTTTACTCATCACACATTTATTTCACAATGCTGTCAATACCAGTGCTCCTGCAGCTATTTAATTTCATGAGAATGGTGCTTCAGATACATAAGTAAAAAGCAATTGAGTTTAGAGACAAGCTCAGTTGCTACAGATCAATACTTTACAGGGATGTGAGCATTTAATTTCATTAACACATTGAATTACACTACATATATTTTAGGGGAAGAAACTCCAATTCATTCTGATATAAATTTTAAGTATGTAAGAAAAATAAGTATAAACGTGCAGAATGTTATCTGGGAATGAATTTGGACCAGAAGTAGAATGTGGTTCTAGAGAAGGAAAAAAGTTTTTCATTTGGGGCTACCAAATGAAACATGCAGAGTCTGATTTTTAAGTCAATGGCTTTAAGTCGTGTTTGTGAACATAACTTTTAAATTATCAACAATTACTAAGAAATATTTCCCTTAAGCTCCCCGAATGTGAAATTTGACCTATTTAAAGATATAAGATCTTAGTAGATCCCCCTTTTAAAATCATAATTAACAACATTAGTTCTAGTAAAGAGTATGATTAAATTGACCTAAATATTGCAATTACCTTCTGTCTTCTTCCCATATAGGAAAAAGTTGTATTGCCTTCATACTGTCACTTTTAGACAACCCTAAAGGCAATCTCACATTACCATTCCATAAACTTTATAGTCACAACTCATGCTTTACATTATGACCATGTTTTAGGTCTAGGCTGCTGGACTTTACACCACTCACTTTTGTTTGCTTTCAAATATTCTATCCCAGTGTAATTATCAGTATTGAGTACTTAGAAGTTATGATGAAATTTACCTACATTGTCAGATTTCATCCATACCTTTGCCATATCAGCTTCATTTTCTGTTTTCAAGTTTGTATGAAAGTGTGCAAAGGTAACAAATGTCCCCTAGAATGTAGTGATATAAAAGAATCAAAGTTTTTTTATTCTTACTCATTTCTCATGTTCATTAACAACGTAATTAGTTAGAAAAAAAATAAAGCTGGCTCTGCCCATTTTAGTAACCCAGAAATCTAAACTGACAATCTATATTTGACATTTACTTTCTGACTTCAATCAAATCCATCAGTAAGTCTTTCCATTACTTTATTCAAATTACATGCCACATCTGACTCTTTCTTAAGACCCCACCCTCAGAACTTCCAATGTTGGCTTCATTCCTGTTCTTCTTTCTTTTACCTTTCCAAAGTGCCAAAGGCCTCCAATCAGCAAGTAGATGCTGTAACCTAAAGTGACCTGTCACTTCCACTCAACAATACATTGACCAGAAGTAGTTATAATGCTGCATGTTCAATGACAGAGCTTCCAGGAAATGCAATTTTACTCTCTGCCTGGACGTTTTAATAAACCACATTAATAACTACCAAATTCCTATCTGATATTCTTTTGTAACACTGAACAGTTTCTTGAGCTCCTCAACTTCAGTTTAGCTCCCTGGAAATGTGGTCATTCCTTAGTATTACCTAGAACTACTATGATGCAAGTATATCAAAATCTGTATTTCCCCTCTCTGATTTCCTCTTTATATCACCTGGAAATCTCTGTGATAAGAATAGGTGCAAAGGAAATTAGAAACATCATTCAAAGTTGAAGAATTCTCAGGACAATAGGAGAATCAGGAAAATAAGTAAACAACATCCACAAATGTGCTAAATTTTATGAATGGTTGGGATGGGGTGGCACATATAAACCAAGACCCAACACAGCCCTGGGTTGAAGAAAAAGGGAGGAAAGTGAAGACAACGTTCCTTGGTGGTATGATGCTCAGTGAATGTCTAAGTCAGAACCAGCTATAGAGATGGGAAGCTGACACACTGCTATCGATTGTAGAAATAGCTGTGTACACTCTCAGTCAAGTTACAACTACAACTGTAGCATAAAGAGCATGACTAGAAGTGGCTAGTAATGAAGGTGAAGTGACAGACCTGGGAAAATGAGAGACTTTGACTACAATAAGAACGAGGGTTTTTAACCTTAAGGTAATAGCAAATATTTAGCTAGAAGAGGGTTGTTCTATAGCAGGGTTTTGTATTCTTAAAACATCATTGGGATTTGCTTATTGGCAAATATTGCAGTCATAAAACACTTTATTGATCTTTAAGTTGAAACTACAATCTTTAATTGAGCAGCAGTGAAAGTATTCAATTTTTTTAAATTGCTACTAACTCTTTTAATACTAATATCAGTGTTTAAAACATAACTGTGGGAGCTGTAAAGATAGTTCAGCAGGTAAGGTGCTTTCCTTGCACAGGGCTGATACAGGTTTGATTCCCCATCACCATATACAGTTTCAGGGGCTTCACCATGAGTGATCCCTGAGTACTTCCTGGTATGGGCCAAACCACCATGGAAAAAATTAGATGTTTCCTTTCGAGATTTGTTATATTGGTCAGCATTTTTTAAGTAACTATAAAGTTAAATCATATTTTTATTGGAATTTTGGTATATCATTTTTATCATTATAATTTAATTAGAATTGGTAAACAAATATATATCCCTGATAAAGCTAAATCTTAAAGACTACCTAGCAGCAACTTTCCCAAAAATATAAGGATAGTTTTTTCAAATCTACTAAAGCAAAAAAATGCAATCCATTTATAATTATCTTATCATTCAGATGTACTTTAAAATAAAATCCCCATGAAACTAAATGAATGCAGTTTGAGTTTGAAAACCTAAAATTCAGAAAATTTGTTTCACTATGAAATTTCAATAGAACATTGTAAATATTTTTAATGTATTTCCATTTATCTCTGAATTTCTTCGGCAATGAAGGATAAAATGTTTCTGAAATCAAGCAATTTTTTAAAAATCTAGATGTATTTTCAATAGTCATTCATTTTTTCCACTTTAAAGTTTTAGACTGAGCTAATGCTTCTGTAAGTAGTCACATTGATTAACTTGAAGTCAATTTCCAACCTCTTACAGCACTTCAGATTTCTTAGAACATTTTGTGGGTTTGATTTTGTTTTTTTGATTTTCCATTTTATGGAAGTTAGCTAATATCTTTCACACCTTTAGTTTCATGATTTTCCATGATTCTGTTGTCTATGTGTTTAAAGTATTAAATATATTTTACTTATTTTATTTGCATTAAAGTGAAGCACTTTTTCTGGAAGGGACTGAAATGGAGCATATTGGGGTATGCCTTCCTTGGCCTCTTGTGAGGGCAAATTACGAGACAGATCAGCACAAGAGGTCTTTACCAGTGTTACCAAGGAGGCAGAAACTTATATATTTGAAACCAACTTGATAAACCCTCCCCGCCCCAATGGACCCAGCCCCAGCAGCTGACCTCCACTACCCATGGATGCTCTGGCAGAGCCTCCCACATGAATGAAGTCCCACGGAACCCAGATAATGTGGATTTTTGTGACCTTGGGCTCTGGATTCAACAGGACCCAGAAGCAGAAATCCTCTGCCTGCTATCCCCTAATTCCCGGTGACCCAGGGATCACACCCATGAGCCATACCCTGCCACACCCTGCAGATCTCACCCTCCAGATCTCAACGGCTGCTCCTCCCAGACAGAAGTATAAAATGAGGCCCCCATAGCCATGCCACTGGACTCCATGCCAGGCTGTTTTCACTGGGGGCACCCAAGAGGGGGGCAGGTGAGAGCCAACTCCCCCCCCCACAAGTGACCCAGCCCCAACAGCAACCAATGACCTCCACTAGCCAACCACTACCACACTCCAGACCGCTTTCTGGACACTTTATAAGACACTTTTTACCCATTTTCCATAATTACCACACCATATTTGATGGAGTTCAGACAGTAGTCAACAAATCATAGAGAGTAATATATATATACACCTCTCAGAGAGCCCGGCAAGCTATGGAGAGTAACTGCCCTCACTTGGGAGAGCCTGGCAAGCTACCCATGGCGTATTTGATATGCCAAAAACAATAACAATAGGTCTCATTCCCCTGTCCCTGAAAGAGCCTGCAATCGTTGGGAAAGGCAGTGAGGAGAGGATGCTAAACATCTCAGGTCTGTGAGACATAGAGATGTTACTGGTGCCCACTCGAATAAATCCACGCCACGAACAACGGGATGACAGTGATATGGTGATACTTGATAAACAGAACTAAATTATAAAAGGCACTCACAAGAGAAACCAACAACCACCAACTGAAGCTAATAGCAGAAGCCAATTGTAACTAGATCTTTCAAAACATAGCAAGTAGAGTTGGAGAAAGGTATGTTACTTTTGGGGTGGTTGTGATGTCAAAAATTTGAGATTGAACCCAAATAGTTTAATTAGGCTGGAAAATATTATAGACAATTTGAAAACTCTATTGCCTTAAATTCCAGTTGTATGAAATATTGTCACCTCTTAAATCACTTCATATTATTGCCTTTTATTTCACTGGCCTGCTTATATGAATAAGCTATGTATTTAAATAAGTCTTGCTTACCACAAATTTCCATAGGGGCCATATCTGGGGGGATACTAGGGTGGGGGGTAGGGGCATGAGAGCAATGGTCAGGCAGATATATATCTCTTAATGTAAGAAGCAAAATTAAGAATATTTTGGTGCGTGGCTTCCTATATAAGTTCACTAGGTTTTAATTTATCATTGTTTTTTGTTGTTGTTATTGTTTTGTCATTGTTTGTGCCCTGCTCCTGCAAAAACACCACTTCAGTAATAGAAGGCCAGAATTTCAGTTTGTGATGCTATCTTGGACTTCCTTCAGCAATTCTCCTTACTTGGAATAAGTGACTTTATTTCACCTTTAACACTTTCTTAATGTTATCACCTCAAGGTGACAGAGCAATTTAGAGGGTGCAAAGCACTTTCACACATCACTCTGTTGATGCTTCACTAGTCTGTGAACTAAGCAGGCCAGGAGTCTCATTTCACAGATAAGAAGTCAGGGGATGGATAGACAGGACTAGGACTTACCCGGCTGACCCCCGCACTACATACAGTCCCCCAAAGCTCTGCCAGAATTGATCCTTGAGCACAGATTTAGGAGTAAGTCCCTAGCACCGCCATATGAGGCCCCCAAACCACTGATGGGAGGAAGGAAGGAGAGAGGGAGAGGGAAATTTTGTGATGGAGAAAAAGTCTAGAGATGCCAAATCCAGTACTCCTAGCACGAGAGCCTGAATTTTATATACCACATAAAAAAGTTGTCTTGAGCTGATGTGGTCGTTTACCAGTCGTAACCTATTTGGTTTTTCAGTAACCTACATGATAGACACATTTAAGCAAGGTCAGTTTGGGAGAAGGAGTACTGTGGTAATGGAATAGGAGAATACTGAGAAAATAAAATGACATGTAATGAATTATTAGATTGTGAAGTGTAAAATACTAAAGGGCACGCGAGGGGTGTGTGCACTCGCGGGCTCTCCGAGCAGCCCTGTCTCACTGCCCACGTTCGGTGCTCTGGAACCGCTGTATGTGGCTGTTGATCAAGGGCAGGCGATGGAAGGAATAAGGCCAAACTGGTTGCTCGATCAGTTTATTTCATTCTCTCTGCTTCTCTCCCGGTTCTGGATCTCTCTCTGGATCTCTGGATCTGGCCCCCCAACCCACTCTTACAGCCTAGCTAAATCCCCCCAGCATGAGAGGTTTGGGGCGTACACATAGGTGTGGTCACAATCAATAGGGGTAAGGTTCCCTTCCCTCAGGGGATGCTTCTCCTAGGACTGATTCTCTTTCAGTAGGAGGATCCACGCAAGGGCGGAGTCCGATGAGTGCGTTTCTCTTCTCCTCATCCAGCAAACATATAAGCATTCATAATATTAATCATTTTGTATAGACACAATAAGAAATGCATTAAAGCTTATAGAATTGCTCTCCTGGGGCCATCTCGATCTCAGACTACAGTGCTCAGGCCAGATCAGTCTTTCCTATCCCTAGCAGGGTCCTAGTCTTGTCATTACTTTTGGATCATGACAGCATTTGTCTATGATCAAGCTCTTAAATTATAGTTAAGAATTAGGCACTTTGGTCAGGCCTATCTCGATACCAGGGTAGCACATAACTCACCGCTTGCCCTGGATCCATCCTGTCCCTCGTCGGGCCCCTGCTTTTGGGGTGCTAGGTACTGAGGGCAACTGAGGCTTAAGTGGAGAAAGCAGATGCCCGGGAATGAATAATATTCAAAGCCAATTAAGTCCCAAGTTACAAAAGCATAATATTGTCTTCTTGTGTCTATACAAAAAGGACATTGCTTTAAAGTAAATTAATCAAAAGGCATAAGGAGAGGAGAAAGGTAATATTAACTTATAATATAAGTTCAGTATGCTAGGAAGTTCTGACCTTACAAATTAGCAGAGTCAGATTAGGGGGAGAAGCTGATTAACTGTTTTTGGGGAAGAGAGCATAGAGAAGTGATTACAGCTAAACAAAGGGACGGGAGAGAATCGGGAACACCTTGATGGGTGAGACTGGGGTAAGCCTAAACTCCGGGAAAAACCGGGCCAAGCTACTCATGGCAAGGGGGGAGAAGACAAAGTAATGTCATCCTACAGTGAAGCCCTTCTACCAAAGAGAGCATTACGTAGTAGAAATTCAGTATGTATTTTCTGCCTCAAATGAAAATTTAAATTTCATTTTAGATAGCCAAGCCCAAATGCTACATCTCTGAAACACACAGAGAAGTGAAAGTTAACAAAACTATATCCCAGTTCATCTCCAGCATGGTCCCTCATACATAACTAGGGATAGCCCTGCTGGACCTTGGGCCCACCATCACCAGTTGGCCCAGATAATCACCAGCACCATAGAACTTAGGCAGCACCACATCCTAGAGTCCGTGCATTAAACTACTGGCCCATTTGTCAGAGACTCATCAACAGTGACCCTGAGTTCTCCTGAGTACTGTTTGGAAAACCCCTTGCCTGAAATATTCAAGACTATATCTTTATTTATTAGAAATTTGCTAATTAGAAGAATTTGACACAAAGTTTGAAAGCAACAAATTAGTGCAAGACATAAAAAAACTTTCAGTTTTTTTTTTAATTCATGTTCTCTCTCCAACAGTATTTCACATCTCTCTTCTTATTGCAACCTTTCAACTGCTGACATTCCTCTTAAATCTAAATACAGTGGCGGCAGTAAACACAGCTGGTGGAGATCTATTTGATCTTCTTTGCCAGTGTCACTTCCTCCCTACATCTGTGCCCACATACTCCATGATCTCTTCTAGATTAAAAAACATGGTTCTTACTTTTTAAAACCAACGCACTATCTCTTTGTGTAAACCCATCCCCCCTCATGGGTGTTGCTTCTTGGATTATTCTCCTTCTCTCCTGCAGAAATTTGTTCCTCTCTGCTTCATCATTTCTCTCAGCACACAATATCTCAATTCTATATTACTACAAAAAAATCTTTACTTGACTCAGCTAGAACCTCTTTCTCTGCTCCCTTTGTCAGTAAATCTGTGCTTAAATATCACCTGTATTTACAATTTCACTGACTAACACCATAATCTTTTGTGTGTGCTCATGCCAGTACTCAGGACCCAGAAATACTCAGGGCCAAGGGTGCTACTCAGATGATGCTGGGAACACAGTGGGGACCTGCGGGCCAATGCATGAGTACTAACACTTGACCCAAATCCCCAGCCACAAATGCTCATAATTTTTATTCGAACTCCTCTACCTGGGATTTGGTGTTCACAGTAGCTCATTTAACCCAAGCCAATATTTATAACCTAACTAATACATAAATGGATTCTTACAGGTATTTAGTGATGAAAAAGTTTAATAATACATGGTTCACCCAAATTGTACAAATAATAATATGGAAAAGAGTAAAACTGTATTTTTCTGATAATTGCCACATAATTGACATAATTTCATGGAATTTGACCTAAATAATTCTCTGAATGATTTTTTCCATATGACATCATTAAATCAAATTATTTTTACCTCCACTTTTTCCTCTCCTTTCTTCCTTCTCTCATTTCTGTTTTTCTCTCTTTTTTCCCTAAATATCTTTTGAGCTAAGTATCTTTTGTTCTGATTAATCAGACTGAAAGAAATCAGTTAGACTTAAATGACAATAGAATTGTGCCTCAACATAGCAGCTTTGTATTACTCTCTTAAAGTATTTTTAGTTGTGTAAAGGATAAATTATGGATGATTTCTAAAGAAGCTTTGTCAAGCTCTGGAAAACCATCTTAATTATGAAAAATGAAGTTTTCTTTAATGATTTTTTCTTTTGAATATTTATAATAAAAGTACATTTTCTTAGTCATGAACATTGTTCTTAGACTTTTCAAGTGGCATTTAGAACTTCAAATCATAATGTGTAAGTGTAATTTTGCCTTTTCTCTAACTGTGGCACTTAAATCACCTAAAAATTAAAATTATCAGTGGAGCTATATTTTTACAATTAACCAGAAGCAATGATAATGAGTTTCCTAAACTCTGAACACATCTTGTTACATATGACACTGACACATATGTAACATGTATGTCATGTTACTTGAGCCATTTTTAATAAATAGAATAACAATATGCTACTCTTATTTGATCTTACTCATAACATAACATACTCATAATATTCTGTTATATTATGAGTAAGATCAAATAAAAGAAGTAGTGTATTGTTCTTAATATTTATTAAATACTTAATATTCATACAAGTATCATCATATTATAATATAAAACGGATATACTTCTTATTTTCTTTAAATTTATATTGTAGTTTCTAGGGAAATGTTGCAAAATGTAAGAGAACATGACTACTGCTCAAAACAACAGCTTAAAATTATCTGAGTCTCTAGGAACTTTCAGAAGTTTCCATCATTTAAATTCAACTTATTCACATATGGGAGAGACATATGAAAGATAAAACTAGCATATAAAAAGCAAAATCGACAAGTTGTACACACTGAAGAATGAAATAGAGTGGTGATTGAAAATTATATCTATGCTTTAAATAGAAATTTTTGTCTGTTGGAAGGTAAACACAAAGTTCAGCTTTTTGCTGATAGACAACTATGCACTTTTGAAAGCCATTATAAGAGCATTTATTATCACAAAAGTGATTTTAGTTGCAACAAATATGCCAATCTAGATAAATAGGAAAACTTAAACATGACCTCAATTATTTTACCATCCTACTTAGGCAAAATTATTGACTATTTGGTATTGACTCTAAACTTGAAAAAGAAAGATTTATTTAAAAACGTGTATGCCTTTTCTGGTAAAACTGATGTTCTCTCTTAAACAGATCTCTCTTCCTCTCCCTCTAAATTCTCTAAGTAGATTTCTTTAAATGAAGCTATTTCGCTTTGTGGCTTTGTGGTAGTAGAGCGGAGTTGGCACTTTCCTTGCCTGTGACTGAACCCCATTAGATCCTGACAACCCACATGTTCCCTCAAGCACTACCAGGAGTAATTCTTATGCACAGAACAAGGAGTAATCCTGAACATCACTGAGTGTGTCCTGAAAGGGAACAGAACAACTGTTTTGCATCACTAAAATTAAATACTACTTTTTTTGGTGGGGGGGGAGGGGTTCCACACTCAGCAGTGCTCAGGGTTGACTCCAGGCTTCTTGTCTCAGTGATGCTCCTGATGGTTCTGGAGACTATATGTGATGCCCAAGATCAAACCCTAGTCAGCCACGTGCAAGGCAAGCACCCTACCCACTGTACTGTTGCTTCAGACCCTCATAATAAATATTTTAAATGTAATTAAAGTCTATGAAGGTTGTGCAATTTTTCTCAGCTTTAACCTAATTTGAGTATATAACCAGTATCAGTTGTATTTAGTCTTAAATATGTCATTTTTGAGTGATATAATCTGATAGTTTTAGAGGATAGTTATATTAAAGCGTATGTATGAGATTTGAGATTTTCTCTATATATTTTCCAATATGTTGGGTGTTTATATATGTTTATAAATTTATAAATTTATAAATTTAAATGGAGGAGCTTATATATATAATAAAGATGTACTGGAGCTCTATGGAAAAGAAAATGGAAGGCACACATAGATAATGTTGGTGCAATATTGGAAAAAAAATAAAAATAGAACAGAGTAACAATCACTTAACTATCGCAGCATGCATTTTTCATACTAAATAAAAGAAAAATGTCTGAAGCAGATCTAGGGTTATGCAGAGTAGAAATGAAACAAAACTCTGAGTGTTGAAATTGAAGTGAATAAGTATTTCCTTAAATGTATTGGGGCAGAGAGAGTACAGCTGACAAGGGGCTTGAATTGTTCACAGCCAATCTGGGTTTTATCCCCAGAACCCCATACAATCCCCAAAGAGCCAACACAGGTAAACCCTGAGCAATGCAGGTGTGGCAAAAGACCAAATAAACTAATTAGTCATCGTTCTCTGGGTAAAGTTATAATTACAAGTTATCTAAGAAAAAAACAAAAGAGAGAGAGTTTATGTCATCAATGGCATCCTTCCTGATTCCCTGACTGTAGTCCACAGTGGCTTTGTTCAATAAACCATCTCGTTCTCAGGTTGTTTGAAGAATTAGTTCTTATTCTGAAAGATTAGTTTTTTATTGCATAGAAAAAGAGCAATGAAGTTGAAATCCAGGTGATAGCTTTTATGGACTTTCTCTTCCACTCACATTTTCAAACGCAAAGACAAGTCACAAGCACAATCACGCAGCTTTGAGATATATGGTTATGAAGAGGGACGTGTAATAATATTTGTAAAGTGTGGAAACATAATGAGACAAAATAGTACATGTAATATACTATAAGTATCATTTGCTAGTAGTGCCTTACATGAAGAGTGTGAACATATAGATAATTTATGAAAAAAATAGAGCAATGAAGGTCAGAAATCAAAACATCTTTTACTGGTGATGGGCTGGGCTTTTCAGTATTACTGATATTTTGGTTTTCTGAAATTGAAAGTTAATAAAAGGAGTAGAATGGCTATTTATAAGTATTTTTAATAGGAACATGGATGTTATCAGTAGGAACATAATATATGACAATAAAAATGCCAATGTAGACTATAGTAATTATAGATGCTCTAAAGCTTTCAGGTTGTTCTTAAAACAATAGATTAGAATAATTGAAAAGTGTATAATTTATATTGTAATCTATAAAATAACCACCAAAATAATACCAGCAAAATGTATGATTAAAAATCATGGGCTGGAGTGACAGCACAGCGGGTAGGGCGTTTGCTTTGCATACAGACAACCTGGGTTCAATTCCCAGAATCCCATATGGTCCTCCGAGCAATGCCAGGAGTAATTCCTTAGTGCATGAGCCAGGAGTAACCCCTGTGTATCGCCAGGTGTGACCCAAAAAGCAAAAAAAAAAAAAAAAAAAAAAAAAAAAGTTGTTACAAATGTGTCTGGAGAAATAGTACAGGGACAGGCTATTTGCCTTTCATGCTTCCAAACTAGATTCAATCCCTGTCATCCCATATAGTCCCCTCAAGTACTAGCAAGAATAATTCCTGAGTGAAAAGCTAGGAGTAATCCTTGAGCATCTCTAGGTGTGACCCTAAAACAACAAAAAATTACAGGAAATGTAAATATCTGAAAATACTTTCTTCATATTTACAAAGATAGAAAAGAGAACAAATAAATATAAGATTAACCTGATATGAACATTAAGTAGGTTAAACATAAAACCATATATATCAATAATTATTCTAAAACAAATGTACTATCTACCCTAATTAAATGTAGCTATATTTAAAATGGATATAAAACCAAGATACACTTATATGTTCTTTACAAAAATTTTACTTTAAGCATCGGTTTGGGGGCAAGATAAATGTAATTGAGTAGAAATAATACGCAAAAAAAAAGCTGGTCTACCTATATAAATATCAGAACAAATTAGACTTTAGGATAAATAGTATTATCAAAAATTTAAGTGGGAGACTTTATAATGATATAATTTCACTTATTCCAGGAAATATATGACTACTAAATTGTATGTATAGCCAATATCAAAATCTCCAAATACAAGATAGAGTGAAAGAACTAAACAAAACAAAAAAAAACTACTACCATTAATAGAGATTTAATATTATTTTAGTATTAGAACCATTAAACCAAAAAAGTCAGAGTTATGTGTTATTTGAACAATTCCTCACCATCAATTTAAACTAATTAGCATTTATAGAATATTACTACCCACAAGAGATTGCAACCTCTACAATTCATGTGGCATGTTCAAGTAGATAAACCATGGTCAAACCATAAAAAAATTCTATAAATTTCAAAGATTTAAAGAGAATACATTTTCTATTATAGGCTTATGAATAAACAAAGTTATATGCCTCTGAGACCCTTAAATATTTAGTTTAGAAATTCATTAATAACGAATCCATAGGTCAGAGAATAAGTATCAGAGGTTATTACAATATATATATTTTAAAAGAAATGCATGAAAGTACAGCATAACAATATTTATAAGTGCATAATAAAATTCTTTAAAAGAAAATTTGGAGTCTCAAAGAATAATACAGTGGATAAGGCACTTGACTGATACGTGACAAACCTGGGTTTGATGCTTGGCACCCCATATGGTCTCCAAGTGGTCACGAATGATCCATGAATTCTAGTTATAAGTAAATCCTGAGTTGGAATTCCTCCCCACCACCAAGAAAAGGGGGGAATTTGTAGATTTAAAGACTATATTTTTAAAATTTTAAGTCTAAAATAAAGTCCTTCTTGCTTTCATTTTAAAACAATTGGACCAAAAATTAATCTCTAGTACCACACATATGACAACCCCTGCCACATACACACACACAAATACACACACACACACACTCAGACACAGAGGAAACTACAAAATAATAAATTAGAACCTATATTTCTAACACAAAGGATATTGAAAGGTAATGGAGAAAATTAGTAGGACAGAATATATAAATTTGTATAAGAAATTAAAATAATATTTATCCCACACACACCGTCATGATTAAAGAAAGTGGGAACACATTCCAAATAATATCACTATAGTACTTAACCCCAATACAAGGGCCAACATAAAGAAAAGAGAGAAAATTAAATTACATAAACTTCTCAAAATGTTGGAATTTCACACAAAAATAAAGAAAATTAATGTATATCATGAATATAGGTACCAAAATTCTCAGCAATATATTGACAAATTAAGTCATTCTCTTTCTTCATGTGTGTGTGTCTGTGTGTATGTGTGTCTGTATTCCATAGTTGTATGTTTTTCTTGGGTGTCAATACACAGCTATGCTTAGATCTTAATCAGGAATCACTCCTGCTAGGGTTTAGGGAACCACATTGAGTGATAGGATTGAACTTGAGTTGAGAACATGCAAAGCCCTACCTGCCGTGCTACCTTTCTAGCTCTTTAGTAGTATCTTTATACCTATATGGCAATATACCATGATTAAGTTGAACTTATCACAGAAGTGGGAGGCTGATTTAACATGACAGTAAATCAGCATATTTCATCACATTTAATAGTTTAAGTGAAAAAAATCCATATGGGAAAAATAAGACAGTACTTCCATCTTGACATCATGGACAAAAATTAATCTGATATACATTGTAAGCTTCAATAATAATTAAATTTTAACGTGAACAAAAATAAAGACTTGAAGAAAGCACAGAAGAATAGCTTCATAAGCACTAAGTAGGAGACTTCTTGGAAGTAGACAATTAAAACATAACCGTCAAAAAAATTTTAAACCTCCACAAGAAAACTGAATAAAAAAGTCAGAACACATTTGTATATAAAATATCATACAAACATTGCACCCCAAATATATTTTACATCCCTAAAATCTTATAATAAAAACTAAAAACAATATTTTTACTAAGACCAGTTGTCCCACTGCTAGTTGTTTGTCCAGAAGAAATAAAGTATTTGTACAGTCCTTTACAAGAATATTTATGCAGCTCTATCCATAAATATTAATTTATTATTTCTAGTGAATAGTTAAAAACAACTAGTTGTCCTTCAATTATAAAATGAGTAAATATGCTGTGCTATATTCTTTCAGGAGAATGCTAAGTGAAAAAGAGAAGTAAACTACAAGACACACTTGCATGACTTAACCTAAAAAATATAATGCTGAAATAAGTGAATGATATAGTTGTCTAATATGTTATATTCTATGATAATAAATACTTATCTGTATTGATATAAATCAGATCACTGATATACTTAAATATAAAGGTAGTGAGAAAATGGAGGGTAGGGCATAAGGGATCTTTCTGGGTTAGTGGAGTTGTTCTTTTTCTTGATATGCATTGCTTCAAATTTTATGGAAAGATACACTTTTAAGATAGGAGCATTTGGGACAAGAGAAATAGTACTACAGGTAAGGCATTTGCATTGCATGTGCGAGGGATACCCCAGTTTGATCTCCTGAACTCAGCTAGGAGTAAACCCTGAACAAAATAAATTTTAAAAATTAAAACTGAGCATTTAGGTAACTGTAAATTTTAAAGCAATTGTTAACAACAAAAACTGACATTGAACATCTATGAATGTGAATATTATGTATCACTACACTTTCTGGGGGTAAATGTATAATCAAGGTTAAGAATCCTGAGGCATTATAGTAAATTAAGGAGAAAACTGAGCCAAACAGTTACATCCTGTATGAAAATTTGTTTTAGAAGAATATGATTGTAAAGGATCTTTATTACCCTTTAAGTGAATCCATAAAGTTAGTGTTTCTTAACCTTTTCTACTCATAACCCTCTTCGGACCTTGTTACATTACTTTGATCTCCACATAGTACTAATTAATTCCTACTCTCATGCCATGACCCCACATTTTTACAGTTTTTACCTGTGGTCCACTTGGAATATCCTGGGGGCCAGGTCACATGGCTCCTGGTTGAGAAATGCTGCAATTGGGTGTAGAGAATTGAGAGAGGCAGTTAGATGTCAATTTCTAATCCTTAAATCAAGAATT
Organism: Sorex araneus; assembly: GCF_027595985.1. NCBI lineage: Eukaryota > Metazoa > Chordata > Mammalia > Eulipotyphla > Soricidae > Sorex > Sorex araneus. Next base: position 225,233,806 of record NC_073313.1, on the reverse strand, counting down.
TTCCTAAAAGGCGTATTGAATGAGTTGTAACTGTAAGACTGTATTTTAGGTATAATGTGTTCTTGGAGCTCTGCATCCCTTATCCCTCAGTCCCCTCCCTCAATCACTTGCTGAAACTTTTTTTTCTACATAATAAAGGGAAATTCATGTCATAACTCAAAAATAAAAGACTTAAAATGCAAATGCAAAGTTAAAAATAATGCTTTATGATAGATGAATTTTATTCTTCTATAATTAGTGGATGAATAATCAAGCAGCCATCCTTCCCATTTCTGATCATGTAGGAAGAACAGAAGAAACAATCCAATTCAGCACACATCTCCTGAGCAACTACTGTGTGCTAAATAAGTCATTTGCAAGTTTTTGTAACTGTGACCTTTAGTGAGAAATGAAATGTATAACATAACTTTGTGTGGATGCCCATATGTACAACTAAAGCTATGTCCTAAAATTAAGGGTTTGTTTTTAAATCTCCAGATAGGCTTTACTACATTTCCTATTTAAGTTATTGTGTTCCATGCTTACAGAAATGTTAATGGTGACCCACTAACTGAATTTTGCTACCCACTAATAAATTGTGAATTATGGTTTGAAATTTAATGATATTTTGCTACTTAAAATGAAGTCTGTGAACCAGTATCTACTTAGAATGAAGTCTGTGAATCAGTATCTGGGAGGACTGTAAGAAATGCAGAATATCAGGCCACACCTCAAATCTATTATTTTGTCAGTACCTGCATTTTTAGCAAAACCTTCCAGAATTCACTATGCACTTGTATATGTCGGTTACCCTGTGCTGGGCACACTGTGAGAAGGATGTTTAGAATAATGGAATATTTCAGTGTTGTTTAGGGTAGACACTCTTTCTCAGGGATGGACTTTTTCTTTCAGAATCTAAAAGCACTTTAGGCTCGTTCTTAAGCCTATTTTCTCCCTTGAACATTCATCTCACTTGCTTGTCTCTGTTTCTTTGCTTGCCTATTTCCACTCTGGAGAAAGCTGTATTTTCTCTTGAACATGAACTTTTTTCTTTCTCTCCCCTCACATATTTTTAAATAAGTTTCAATAGGGGCTGGAGAGATAGCACAGAGGGCAGGGCGTTTGCCTTGCACGCGGCCGACCCAAGTTCGATACCCAGCATCCCATGTGGTTCCCTGAGCAACGCCAGGAGTAATTCCCAAGTGCATAAGCCAGGAATACCCCTGTGCATCGCTGGGTGTGACCCAAAAAGAAAAAAAGACAATAAAAAATATCTTGCCCCTAAAAAAGTTAAATAAATAAAATATAAAAGTATTTCAAATATTCTTAACTCTTCTATAACCTTATTTTAATGATAAGCCTACAAATTCAGAATCTCCAAGGAGGTAGCAGAGTATTTATATTAAAAAAAATGAATCAGCGGATCTTTTTTGTAAATTTCTCAGAGATTCTTAGCCAGACCCTGTTTAAGAGCCACTATTCTGCAAGGTAAAATAAAAGCTCTGTACTCAATCATTGTGCAAAACTCATGGTAAGGTTTAACTTTATTTTCCACTGTCTATGATTCTATACAAAGTCATTATATCCCAGACCATTTTCTGATGTAGGTTTTGTTCCTTCTCCTTCTGTCTTATTTACTGATGTAGATATTAGTTCCTGCTGCTTCCACACTTACTTTTCCACCATGGAGGATTTATGCATACCACAATTCAACCCATAACTACCTTTTTTCTAGAAACGTTATGTGACTCCAATAGAAATATTTTTATTACTTGTGCTGCATTAGCATAGTTCATTCCCTGGATTACTTCCAGTAGATCCCACACCAAGGATCCCTACTGGGGAAGAAAATGGGGCTGCCCCAAAGTGACTATAAGTGTTCATTAAAGATCTTACCGTTGAGTTAGCAGGTTTCCTGAGTGATGGGAAGTTTTAGTCTGGAAGTTGCTAATCTTGCTAACACTAAAAGATTCTCTTCCATTAGCAGCTTCTGTGTTGCATTAATAATAAGAAAGTAATAAAGAGAACGACCTCGGCTGTTCAGTCTCCCTTGAGGTGAAGCCCCAGCTTCCTTCTTATCCCTGCGGCCCATTCTAATGGTCTTGCCTGTATTAAAGTAATAGAGTGGATAATAAGTGCTGTGTTTCATCAGTCTAAATTTCCATCTTTCTAGATATGTACACCTTTTGTTTTAAGATCTCCAAATTTAAAACAATGCCATCGATAAATGCTTTTGCAATTCAAGTTGGTCTGTTCAGTTCAGAGCATTTTTTTAATGTAAATACAAATCAGCAAGCACAGGAAGAAAAGTAGGTTGTCTTAAATAAATCTCTCGAACTTTCCTGAAAGAATGATAAAACAGAACACTTTCTTAGACATGGATTCCATGTCATTTTCAGGGTAGTTCGGAGTAGATGGGAGTAAAATTTTAAAAATCACTTAACCATATTGCAGGAGATTTAATAAAATCAGGGATAAAAATCTCTATTTTTTCAAATATGAAATTATGAGAAACTAGAGTAAAATAAGGAAAGTTTGATTTGTTAGGTCCAGGGTAAATGCTAATGAAGTGTGTGTGTGTGTGTGTGTGTGTGTGTGTTTAATTATTATACTTGTTTCTAGGGTCTGTGACAGGGATGAGGATATAAGGCTCACAGGCCGTATAAGGTCTAGGAAGTCATGTTATCTGACATTGGTATTTCATGGGACGGACATGTGCTTTTGTTGAGCTGCCTGTACCCTGTCTGCCTGTATTGAGAATGATGTTATAAATATCCAAATAACCCTCAGCAGAAAAAAAAGTCTCCGTCCCTGAATGGGGAGATAGAAGGAGGGAGTTGGTATGTTTTGTTTTTGTTTTTCTACTCTGTGGTGTCAGGGATTGAACCTACAGCCTTACAAATGCAAAATGTGCTCTACCACTGAGCTACATCCCTGTCCCAAGTAAATTGTATCTGATCAAAGTATTATCGTATTAGTCTTGATTGGGAGTCAATGCCATAATTCATTGCTTGTATTCTTTTCTATAAAAATATATAGATTTGTGGGGCTGGAGAAATTGTACAGCAATTAGGGCATTTGTCTTGTATGCAGCCCACTTGGATTTGATCCCCAGCATCCCATATGGTCCCCCAAGCTCGGCCAGGAGTAATTCCTGAGTGCAGAGCCATAAGTAAAACCTGTACATCACTGAGTGTGACACAAAAAGAAAATATATATATATATATATATATTTACATACTTGAACAGAAGCATAAATTTCAAATAGAAACATGATTTAAACTTCTGTATTTTAAGGTATATTAATATGTCTATGAAATAATATGACTAAGGTAGTTCAGTTATTCAAATATTTGGTGTAAAATCAGTTACTTTTGCCTTCACTTTTCTACTACTTTTTAAATTTTATTTTTATAACGTTCATAATAATTTCTTAAGTTTAATATTCAAACACCAATTAAACCACCATTATCCTTTCCCACCAACATATTTCAAATGTTCCCAGACTCAACCTCAAACACTGCCCCCAAAGCAGAACTGAAATAATTTATTTTGTATTACTTGTTATAAATAATCTGCTAAAAATAATACAAATGGCTTAAAGGCACATGAAAAAATGCTCCACATCACTAGTCATCAAAGAGATGCAAATCACAACAATAAGATATCTGCTCACACCACAGAGACTGGCACACATTCCAAAAAACAAAAGCAACCAATATTGGTGTGGATGTGGGGAAAAAGGGACACTCTTTCACTGTTGGTCAACAGTGAAATGCCGACTGGTCCAGCCTTTCTGGAAAACAGTATGGACAGTCCTTCAAAAACTAGAAACTGATCTTCCATATGATCCTGCAATACCACTTCTGGGAATACATCCCAATGATGCAAAAAAGCACAATAGAAATGACATCTGTACCTATATGCTCATTGAAGCACTGTTCACAATAGCCAAAATCTGGAAACAACCAAATGCCCTAGAACAGAAGACTGATTAAAGAAACTTTGGTACATCTACACAGTGGAATACTATGCAGCTGTTAGGAGATATGAAGTCATAAAATTTGCTTATAAATGGGTAGACATGGAGAGTATCATGTTAAGTGAAATGAGTCAGAAAAAGAGGGACAGACATAGAAGCACTGCACTCGTTTGTGGAGTATAGAATAATATCACATGAGGCTGACACCCAAGGACAGTAGATACAAGGGCCAGGAGGATTGCCCCATAGCTGGAAGACTGCTTTATGAGCAGAGGGGAGAAGGCAGATGGAATATAGAAGGGATCACTAAGAAAATGATGGCCGAGGCAGTCTGGTGAGCAACGCGGCCGGAGAAATGCTCCGGACCCGAATCCGGGCCAACAACACCGGGGATCCAGACGGAGGAGGTACAGCTGGTACACCTTCTCCGGATGGAACCCTGGCGACACTGAGAAGCAACTAACACGGCTCCGGGTTGCGGGACTGGAACACATCCGAGCCGCGGGGGGGCACTGGAGTGGGGCAGCGCCTGCCCAAACTCCAAATGGTCCCGGCCGCCAGAAGCCCCGCCCTCGACCCACCCTCGGCGCCATCTTCCCACCTTCAACAGAGAAGAGGCCAGGCAGTCTGGTGAGCAACGCGGCCGGAGAAATGCTCCGGACCCGAATCCGGGCCAACAACACCGGGGATCCAGACGGAGGAGGTACAGCTGGTACACCTTCTCCGGATGGAACCCTGGCGACACTGAGAAGCAACTAACACGGCTCCGGGTTGCGGGACTGGAACACATCCGAGCCGCGGGGGGGCACTGGAGTGGGGCAGCGCCTGCCCAAACTCCAAATGGTCCCGGCCGCCAGAAGCCCCGCCCTCGACCCACCCTCGGCGCCATCTTCCCACCTTCAACAGAGAAGAGGCCAGGCAGTCTGGTGAGCAACGCGGCCGGAGAAATGCTCCGGACCCGAATCCGGGCCAACAACACCGGGGATCCAGACGGAGGAGGTACAGCTGGTACACCTTCTCCGGATGGAACCCTGGCGACACTGAGAAGCAACTAACACGGCTCCGGGTTGCGGGACTGGAACACATCCGAGCCGCGGGGGGGCACTGGAGTGGGGCAGCGCCTGCCCAAACTCCAAATGGTCCCGGCCGCCAGAAGCCCCGCCCTCGACCCACCCTCGGCGCCATCTTCCCACCTTCAACAGAGAAGAGGCCAGGCAGTCTGGTGAGCAACGCGGCCGGAGAAATGCTCCGGACCCGAATCCGGGCCAACAACACCGGGGATCCAGACGGAGGAGGTACAGCTGGTACACCTTCTCCGGATGGAACCCTGGCGACACTGAGAAGCAACTAACACGGCTCCGGGTTGCGGGACTGGAACACATCCGAGCCGCGGGGGGGGCACTGGAGTGGGGCAGCGCCTGCCCAAACTCCAAATGGTCCCGGCCGCCAGAAGCCCCGCCCTCGACCCACCCTCGGCGCCATCTTCCCACCTTCAACAGAGAAGAGGCCAGGCAGTCTGGTGAGCAACGCGGCCGGAGAAATGCTCCGGACCCGAATCCGGGCCAACAACACCGGGGATCCAGACGGAGGAGGTACAGCTGGTACACCTTCTCCGGATGGAACCCTGGCGACACTGAGAAGCAACTAACACGGCTCCGGGTTGCGGGACTGGAACACATCCGAGCCGCGGGGGGGCACTGGAGTGGGGCAGCGCCTGCCCAAACTCCAAATGGTCCCGGCCGCCAGAAGCCCCGCCCTCGACCCACCCTCGGCGCCATCTTCCCACCTTCAACAGAGAAGAGGCCAGGCAGTCTGGTGAGCAACGCGGCCGGAGAAATGCTCCGGACCCGAATCCGGGCCAACAACACCGGGGATCCAGACGGAGGAGGTACAGCTGGTACACCTTCTCCGGATGGAACCCTGGCGACACTGAGAAGCAACTAACACGGCTCCGGGTTGCGGGACTGGAACACATCCGAGCCGCGGGGGGGCACTGGAGTGGGGCAGCGCCTGCCCAAACTCCAAATGGTCCCGGCCGCCAGAAGCCCCGCCCTCGACCCACCCTCGGCGCCATCTTCCCACCTTCAACAGAGAAGAGGCCAGGCAGTCTGGTGAGCAACGCGGCCGGAGAAATGCTCCGGACCCGAATCCGGGCCAACAACACCGGGGATCCAGACGGAGGAGGTACAGCTGGTACACCTTCTCCGGATGGAACCCTGGCGACACTGAGAAGCAACTAACACGGCTCCGGGTTGCGGGACTGGAACACATCCGAGCCGCGGGGGGGCACTGGAGTGGGGCAGCGCCTGCCCAAACTCCAAATGGTCCCGGCCGCCAGAAGCCCCGCCCTCGACCCACCCTCGGCGCCATCTTCCCACCTTCAACAGAGAAGAGGCCAGGCAGTCTGGTGAGCAACGCGGCCGGAGAAATGCTCCGGACCCGAATCCGGGCCAACAACACCGGGGATCCAGACGGAGGAGGTACAGCTGGTACACCTTCTCCGGATGGAACCCTGGCGACACTGAGAAGCAACTAACACGGCTCCGGGTTGCGGGACTGGAACACATCCGAGCCGCGGGGGGGCACTGGAGTGGGGCAGCGCCCGCCCAAACTCCAAATGGTCCCGGCCGCCAGAAGCCCCGCCCTCGACCCACCCTCGGCGCCATCTTCCCACCTTCAACAGAGAAGAGGCCAGGCAGTCTGGTGAGCAACGCGGCCGGAGAAATGCTCCGGACCCGAATCCGGGCCAACAACACCGGGGATCCAGACGGAGGAGGTACAGCTGGTACACCTTCTCCGGATGGAACCCTGGCGACACTGAGAAGCAACTAACACGGCTCCGGGTTGCGGGACTGGAACACATCCGAGCCGCGGGGGGGCACTGGAGTGGGGCAGCGCCCGCCCAAACTCCAAATGGTCCCGGCCGCCAGAAGCCCCGCCCTCGACCCACCCTCGGCGCCATCTTCCCACCTTCAACAGAGAAGAGGCCAGGCAGTCTGGTGAGCAACGCGGCCGGAGAAATGCTCCGGACCCGAATCCGGGCCAACAACACCGGGGATCCAGACGGAGGAGGTACAGCTGGTACACCTTCTCCGGATGGAACCCTGGCGACACTGAGAAGCAACTAACACGGCTCCGGGTTGCGGGACTGGAACACATCCGAGCCGCGGGGGGGCACTGGAGTGGGGCAGCGCCCGCCCAAACTCCAAATGGTCCCGGCCGCCAGAAGCCCCGCCCTCGACCCACCCTCGGCGCCATCTTCCCACCTTCAACAGAGAAGAGGCCAGGCAGTCTGGTGAGCAACGCGGCCGGAGAAATGCTCCGGACCCGAATCCGGGCCAACAACACCGGGGATCCAGACGGAGGAGGTACAGCTGGTACACCTTCTCCGGATGGAACCCTGGCGACACTGAGAAGCAACTAACACGGCTCCGGGTTGCGGGACTGGAACACATCCGAGCCGCGGGGGGGCACTGGAGTGGGGCAGCGCCCGCCCAAACTCCAAATGGTCCCGGCCGCCAGAAGCCCCGCCCTCGACCCACCCTCGGCGCCATCTTCCCACCTTCAACAGAGAAGAGGCCAGGCAGTCTGGTGAGCAACGCGGCCGGAGAAATGCTCCGGACCCGAATCCGGGCCAACAACACCGGGGATCCAGACGGAGGAGGTACAGCTGGTACACCTTCTCCGGATGGAACCCTGGCGACACTGAGAAGCAACTAACACGGCTCCGGGTTGCGGGACTGGAACACATCCGAGCCGCGGGGGGGCACTGGAGTGGGGCAGCGCCCGCCCAAACTCCAAATGGTCCCGGCCGCCAGAAGCCCCGCCCTCGACCCACCCTCGGCGCCATCTTCCCACCTTCAACAGAGAAGAGGCCAGGCAGTCTGGTGAGCAACGCGGCCGGAGAAATGCTCCGGACCCGAATCCGGGCCAACAACACCGGGGATCCAGACGGAGGAGGTACAGCTGGTACACCTTCTCCGGATGGAACCCTGGCGACACTGAGAAGCAACTAACACGGCTCCGGGTTGCGGGACTGGAACACATCCGAGCCGCGGGGGGGCACTGGAGTGGGGCAGCGCCCGCCCAAACTCCAAATGGTCCCGGCCGCCAGAAGCCCCGCCCTCGACCCACCCTCGGCGCCATCTTCCCACCTTCAACAGAGAAGAGGCCAGGCAGTCTGGTGAGCAACGCGGCCGGAGAAATGCTCCGGACCCGAATCCGGGCCAACAACACCGGGGATCCAGACGGAGGAGGTACAGCTGGTACACCTTCTCCGGATGGAACCCTGGCGACACTGAGAAGCAACTAACACGGCTCCGGGTTGCGGGACTGGAACACATCCGAGCCGCGCGGCCGCTGACGCGGCCGCGCGACCTTTTCTAAAAACTTAAAACATACAATCTTTTAATGACAAACCAATTATCAAACGCTTCCTTAGTAGGGCTGTCTTCATTGGAGGGAAATTCCAACAACAATAGTGAGTTTTGTTTTGCAATATGGAATGTAAGCAAGGTAGAGAGAAAATGAAGTGAAATTCATCAGTTATACAGTTGGGGGGGCCGTGGCGGGGGGTATACTGGGGATTTTGGTGGTGGAATATGGGCACTGGTGAAGGGATGGTGTTTGAATATTGTATAACTGAGACATAAACCTGAAAACTTTGTAACTTTCCACATGGTGATATAATAAAAATTTAAAAAAAAAAATAAAATAAAATAAAATGTAAACTCTAGGGTTTACATTTTGGAATACTAAAAAAAAAAAAAAAAAAAAGAAAATGATGGCTGGAGGAATGAGTTGGAATGGAAGATGCATGCTGAAAGTAGGTAGTGGACCAAACATGATGACCTTTCAGTGTCTGTGTGTCAAGCCTTGATGCCCAAAAGTAGAGAGAGAGTATGGGGAATATTGTCTGCCGTGGAGTCAGGGGGAGGGTGGGAAAGGGGGTGTATGCCCAGGATATTGGTGGTGGGGAATGTGCACTGGTGATGGGATGGGTGTTTGATCATTGTGTGATTATAATCCAAACATGGAAGCTTGTAACTATCTCACAGTGATTCAGTAAAATTCACTGTATCACTGTAACCACTGTAATCCCGTTGATCATTGATTTGCTTAAGCAGGCACCAGTAATGTCTCCATTGTGAGACTTGTTGTTACTGTTTTTGGCATATCGAATATGCAACGGGTAGCTTGCTAGGCTCTGGCGGGCGGGCCAGATACTCTCAATAGCTTGCCAGGCTCTCCGAGAGAGGTGGAGGAATCAAACTCCGGGTTGGCTGTGTGCAAGGCAAACGCCCTAGCTGCTTTGCTATTGCTCCAGCCCTCAATAAAATTTCTTAAAAAATGATCCAAAAAAGGTTCCTTAGAGGAAAATGTGTGAGCATTGTTGCATTTCACACTGGAGTCATTAAGTCCTTCTACAAGAGATTACCCTTAAAGAGCCTCCAATCATTGGGAAAGACAAGAAGACACTGCTAAAATGTCAGAGTTGTGACGAATGGAGACGTTACTGGCACCCGAGTAAATCAATGAACAATGGGATGACAGTGATACAGTGAGAAGAGATTATTAACATGTTAAAGGTTGAGCCTTATGTGTGTGTATATATATGTATATCTATATATATGTGATATATATAGATATATACTATATCTATATAGTATATATATGATATACAGATACATATATTTCCCCCTAAGATTGGTTGCTTTCTACTTTCAACTTTCTACTTTTTAATTGGGCAAGTATAAATATCTCATGTCAAAGTTATTATACAGATTTTTATTCCTTAAACTCTAGAAATACTAGAAAGTTTACTTGATTTATTCTACACTGCCCTGATTTTAAAAGGTTAATTGTATAGTTAGATTGTACAACCTGCTTTTTCTACTTTCAATTTAAAGAAGAGAGAAATCCTAGTACTCATCATTATTGGCACATATCTTATTGGTCACTATTGTTAGATGTTTATGTATTCATACCCAGAGTAAATCACTATTGTAGTATTATCTGCAACATTTATGTAGGAGTCAAAAATATAGTATATAGGCAAACTAATAGCTAAATTATAAAAATTTAAGATAAAAATATTTCATCTTTGGAGAACTTAATATCTAACAGGGAAAAAATAAGAAGGCAATTCTAATAAGTTAATACTGCCCATTTAAATGGTTTAGTAGGTGCTAGAAATTAAACCTAGGGCTCTTGCATATTAAAGAATGTGCTCCTACTAACACCCTAGGATAGTAGAGATAAGGACCAGGAGGATGGCTTCATGGCTTGGAAGCTGGCCTCACATGCTGGGGGAAATGGCAGCTCAGATAGAGAAGGAACCACCAAGTAAAGGATGCTTGGAGGTCCTGCTATGGAGGGGAAATGTGTGCTGAAAGTAGACTATAGACCTAGCATGATGTCCAGTGTGCTAAAAATAGACTATAGACCTACCATGATGTCCACTTAATACCTGTATTGCAAATCACAACAACCAAAAGGAGAGAGAGTAAAAGGGAATAGACTGCCACAGAGGCAGGGGTGGGGTGAGGGGTGGGAGGAATACTGGGAACATTGATGGTGGAGAATGGGCACTGGTGGAGGGATGGGTACTCAATTATTGTATGACTGAAACGTAAGCATGAAAGTTTTTAAGTATGTAACTGTACCTCATGGTGATTCACTAAAAAAAAAAAAATTAAAAACCTATTTAAAAAATGTGCTCTATGATTGAGCTAAAGCAAGATCCCAGTTTTTTCAAGTAAAAGCTTCTTTGTATATTAAAAAAAACTGTAATTTAGGAGTAATACGGAAAATTTTAATATTTTAAAAGTAGATATTATATCTTTCTTTTAGGCAAATAACATCCTCACTGTATCACTGTCATCCCATTGCTCGTCGATTTGCTCAAGCAGGCACCAGTAACGTCTCTATTGTGAGACTTCTTGTTCCTGTTTTAGCATATTGAATACACCACAGGTAGCTTGCCAGGCTCCGCCATGCGGGCAAGATACTTTCAGTAGCTTGCCGGGCTCTCCGAGAGGTACAGAGAAATCAAACCCAGGTCGGCCACATGCAAGGCAAACGCTCTACCCGCTGTGCTATCGCTCCAGCCCAATAGCAGCCTAAATCCCTTTAAATTCCTTTAAATTAAATATTTCATGTGACCTATTTATTAGTCAAGCAAACTTGTTCACTCTTAAGTAAAAGTACTCAGTAAAGAGTATTTGCTATTGCTAGGGTTTTTCTTAAGTTTCAGGATGAAAGTGGTGTTGAATATGATACTTTTATGACTCCCCCCCCCATAAAAAACCAAGTGAGTCCATTGAAGAAGTAGCAGCTTTGATACAGAAAATCTTAGCATTATTCATTTACCTAATTTTTTAAAAATTCTTTTTTCATACAGTTCATGAAGGTTCAGGAGAAACAAGTCAAAAGGAGACATCCACCTGTGATATTTGCCAGTTTGGTGCAGAATGTGATGAAGATGCCGAGGATGTCTGGTACTATAGATTTCTATTCTTTTAAATAAAATACTCAGTTATTATTTATTCATTTATTATTGAACTATTTTCCTAGAAGCATGGTTAAGAAACAATCAACTAATGTGACTCTGCTTTCTAAAATGCTTCATATGGGTAGGTGCACATATGTCATGTGAGTTTGGGCATGAGTACCCGAATGAGAAAGTTAGAGGCACAAGAATGACCCCCAATGTTCTCTAGGGTTGTCTTCTTTCATCCAGTCAGTATACAATGTCTATAAAAATATGCTAATCAAGTAATCAATAATAGTCATCATTTAATTGATCTCCAGATGAATTCTCAAGGTATTCATGCCCAAGAGAGGGACCCAAGTTCAAAAGCATATTTTTGTGTCATAATAATGAAGTTTGTCTTTACTTTTGTTTCTCTTTACTTCTATCTCCTTTCAACTAAATACCTGGTCCTTTTAACTTTTAATCATGGAATAGTCTATCATCTCTTTATCAATATTCACAATAACTGTGGCCTACTTCCAAACTTGTTTTCTTCTTATATCCTCCTGCCCTTTCAATTAGCAGACTACTTTTATCCCATGAATTCGCATTTCCATGAATTTTACCTGTGACCCCCCCTGGGAATATTCTGGTGGCCCACAAAGGGCTCCATGACAATGGGATGAGAAATACTGATCTAAAAGACAGCAAATTTTGGCCACTATGACTTTACATGAATGTTAATTTGTTTAAAATTATAGCTGTCATTTTATTGCTGGTAACTTTGTTGAAATACTGTTTTGAACGGAATTGAGGATTCCAAATGAGTGAATTGAAGTTTTCAGAGTAACTAAGTTGTTACAGGTGAACACATCTCTTGACCTGCTCTCTGAAATGACTTCCCATTGACAAAAAGAGACATCAGTAGAGTCTCCATAGATATAAAACATTTCATTGAACAAGGAACTAGAATTTAATTCAGGGAGATTCAGTGTAATGTTAATCCTCTCAATGTAAATAAGCATTGTTTCCTGGAGAACTTCCTGGGCATCTTGCCAATTGATTCTATTATACTTTTCAAACAAGGTTGATTGTCATAATTACCTTGGGAGTTTTTCAGACGCACCAATACTTTACTTCCACCCAAAATTTAATAAAACAGAATTTAAAAGAAATAGGTATAAATTTTTATTTTCTAAAACCTGCAAATGACTATAAAAAGATCTCTTTAAAATAAATGACTGATTCAAAATTCTTATTTCTCCTCTATAAATAATTTAGGACTCTGCAGAGTTGTATTTTTACTAAAATACTGATAAAATATATTCTTAGAATATTGCATTTTCAATACTTGCAGAAGACTGCAAATGTAGCTGAATTTTATTTTTAAAGCTGTTGATTATCCTAAAGTCACTCAATGTACTCAGAAAATGTCACCAGGTCCCTAATTTTTCCTTAAGAAATTTTGGTTTTCTGGTTTTTCATTATATTTAAAATCACCCGTAAGTGGCATAGTTCCACTTTTCAAGAATAAGGATTTAAGAAATGATATATTAACTGCTTAAAACCAACCCTCAACACCAGTACTAATAAAGCCTGGTTGGTAATTCTGCTCTTGGTATGTGCATTCCCTCCCACCCCCATCTTCAAAATAATCCGCAGGGTAGATTTTATTATCATTTCACTTTTCACTGAGGAAACTGTTTTGAAGTATTTACATGACAGAACCAAGAAGAAGATATGAGGTGCAATTTATCTCCTGGTCTAAACATAACTGTTTAACCATAGATGCAATAAAAATAATATTTCTTTCATGTAAAGAAAAGTAAGATCATACCTTATTGTTGCTTTGATTTGCATCCCCGTGATAATTAGGGCTGTGTGCCCTAGAACAGATGACTGGTTAAAGAAACTTTGGTATAGCTATACAATCAAATACTATGCAGCTGTTAGGAAAGATGAAGTTATGAAATTTGCTTATATGTGGATGATCATGGAGAGTACCATGCTAAGTGAAATGAGTCAGAAAGAGAGGGACAGACATAGAAGGACTGCACTTATTTGTGGAAAACAAAATAACATGAGACTGAACATGAGACTGACACCCAAGGACAGTAGACACAAAGGCCAGGAATATTGCTCCATAATTGGAAGCCTGTCTCATGAGCTGGGAGAGAAGACAGCTGGAATAGAGAATGGATCACTAAGTCAATGATGGTTGGAAGAATCATTTGGGATGGGAGATGTGTGATGAAAGTAGATAAAGGACCAAACATAATAGCCTCTCAATATCTGTATTGCAAATCATAATGCCCAAAAGTAGAGAAAGAGTATGGGGGAAATTGTCTGCCATCGAGGCAAGGGGAAGGTTGTAAAAAGGGGAGAGGGTATACTGGGGACATTGGTGCTAAAGAATATGCACTGGTGGAGGGATGGGTGTTCAATCATTGTTTGACTGAAATTCAAACATGAAAACTTTGTAACTGTATCTCAAGGTGATTAGATTTCAAAAAATAAGGAAAAGTAACAAGATGAAGTAAGGAGATGGCCAGATTCCAGGCAGCTTGACCACTGGAACTTAGTGTTTCATGAGCTGCAGGATCGGAGCTGGTAATGAGGGAGATGTCTAGAGCAAACAGCGGGAAACTGTACGAGCAAAGTGTCATTCTGGGATTCCAGCAACAGTTCAGGTCTAGGACAGCAAGTGGCATGGACAATATGAACAGTATTAATAGAATTAGAGAGGCTCACCTATAGGCTATAGGGTTCAGTCATGACAACTAGAATTCAGGAAAAGGAATTCAGCTGCAAAGGATGAGGGTAAAATAAAATCTCACCCATCACAGTATTGGATATGAATGAGGAAAATTAACTGGGGACTGATACTATGAAAGATATCAATCTATAAGAACTGATATGGAGGGCTGGAGCAATAGCACAGCGGGTAGGACGTTTGCCTTGCACGTGGCTGACCCGGGTTCGATTCCCAGCATTCCATATGGTCCCCTGTGCACCGCAAGGGGTGATTCCTGAGTGCAGAGCCAGGAGTGACCCTGAGCATCGCCAGGTATGACCAAAAAAAAAACTGATATGGAAAGCCAAATAACATTAATTAGAATGGACTGAGACAGGAACCTAAATCCCAGAGATAAATTTCTAGATCTGAATGAAAGTAGCAACAATAGTCTCTGGGTGCTGAATAAGTTTTCCTTTGGTAGGGCATTTTACCCTCCCCCACTTTTCCAAAGATGAAATTAGTTCCAAAACATGGAATAAGGCCGAACTCCAGATGGGGCTAAGTGGCCATAGCTGTGAAGATTACAGGGATGCAAGGGGCATGGAGCCAAGAAGATCATTACACTTCCCAGTCAAGAATGAAATGTCGGTAGCATTTAAATAAACTGTACTTAAAACACCTGATGTAAGCAATAAGAAGTGGTGCAGAAATGATAAACATATTGATTTTCATTTACATAAATACCTATGACTATTAACATACTGTATTTAGTTATGGTCATGAAGTAACAGCTGAAGGACACAAGGATGAAGCAATAAATGAAATTAAAGAGGCATAGAATGAAAGAGGCTATAAAAAGTAAGATAGGAAGCAATAAGGGAGTGATCGGACTCTAATCCAAGTCAAGTGAATCATGGGATCTTTGATGTTCTATTGATTTTAGATGAAAACACAGTCAAGACCTTTTGCAAGCATAAAACACTGAGTGTGCTTTATGGCAACAAAGAGTTCCACCCCATTTTGTTTTATGTTTTTGTTTCCTCTGACATCAACAGCAATTTTATGCCTAGAAATATCTTCAACTCTGAATTATGATGTAATAACAAAATATAAATAAGTTTAACTCAGAAAGAATCTTGTTATACCTGCTATATGGAAATAAAGTGAAAAATTAATTCCTGATCTTTATTTAATCTGGCATAACAAATTAGTATTTTTATCTCCTCACAAATATTACTCAATGCTGATACTTTTGTAAAATTGCTCTTAGAACTTTTATAAGTACACTGTCAACTGATATTATTTCAAAAACTGTTTCGGGGCTAGTGTGATCGTACAGCAGTAAAGCACTTGCCTAAACATGACCAACATGGATTTGATCTCCGGCATCCCACATGGTCCCACTGAGCACAGAGCCAGGAATTCAGAACACAACCACTTGTGACCCAAAAACAAAAGCAGTCTAGGTAATAAGGAGACAATATTGATCAATCATGATACTAATAATAATCTTATGGTCTTAATTTTGAGGAAAGGGATAATTTATAAATTTATATAAGTATACAATTTTTATTCTCTGATTCCATTTCAAGATTTTTCTCTTGTCATTCTTTCCTTCTTATGAAGAGCATCCAGACTGTAGGCATCAGAATATAGATATTCTCACAGAAAAGAAAGACCACAAAAAAATTCTGCAATTATTAATATTTACTTAGGTATATGAAAGAATTAAGCTTTCAAATGAGAGAATTAAAGATCCACAGGCTTTCAGTATAGCACACATATATATTTTCAATCATCTCCCAAGCCATTCTTTTATTGAGAAAGAATTTCAAACAATTGGAACTCCTGTAAAACTGGAATGTGTGTTTCTATACTCATAGAGAGGGAACTATCACTGTATCACTGTCACTGTCATCCCATTGCTCATCAGTTTGCTCAAGCAAGCACCAGTAACGTCTCTATTGTGAGATGCCATGGATAGCTTGCCAGGCTCAGCTGTGCCAACTAGATACTCTTGATAACTTGCCAGGCTCTCTGAGAGGGGCGGAGGAATCGAACCCGTGTCAGCTGCATGCAAGGCAAATGCCTTACCTGCTGTGCTATTGCTCCAGCCCAAGAGAGGAAACTAAGAGGACTTAAAAGATTGTTTTCTTTATATACAGACTTTAAAAAGTCAAAAATATAATACATTTATACATCAAAGAGACTCAAATACATCTTGCAAAATACAATTTATAAAGAAAAGAATGGCTTATAAATAAATCAAACTTAATAAAATTGACTCATTTCAAAGTAATAAAACCCTGTCTGATAGCACTGGGAATACAAACTTACAATTTCAACAAATATTTCTGGTAGTTGGTTGATTTTTGAAACAACTTTATATTCCCTTAATTATCTTACCTGATAAATTATTTCAGCCAAGTACAAAGTAGGTCAGTAATAATTCTTTGCACTGAGAACGATTCCTAAGAAGTAATTAGCCTAGAACTTTCTGTTGTTCCTGTCAGTCAAAAGTAGTTTAGAGCCCAGGGGCTGATACTTGATTTAACATAAGAAAAAAGCAAATTGATAGCTGGATCTGATCATGGGAATGCCTGGGTATAAAGTTGGCAGTGCGCCTAAGGTTTCTAGTATGTCAGAATAGATCTAGGAAGGGACACAGGTTTAAGATCATACGTGGCTGGGTGACAAATGATATATAGGAATTTGTTATTATGTACATTTGCTTCATACATAATGCTTTGTAGCTCATATTCCCATTATTCCTTTGATTATTTTTATTATTTTTTACCAGCCACTCAGACCCATTAGGAAAATTTCATTTGCTTAAACATTGATATTATTAATTTTTCAGAAGATTTCCATTGTGTGTTCGAAAATGTGACTGTTTTCCAGTTTTTTCAGAAACACCCTTCTGTTCGTAATGATGAGAGGAAGAAAAGCAAAATAGCTGTAGTAAAATAAGTTCAGAAGGGAGTGAATTAACATCCTTTCTTTTTTTTTTACTTCATTGATGTTTCATAACTAAAACAGGGTGTGGGATTTGGCATTCCATTTGAGTATCTCTTACAAAGACAGTTTAGTCTGAAGTCTTTAACATCTTGCTCCTTTGATCTGAGAAGGTTCTTTGTCACTAGGAAGACTGTGTTGCTGGCATCATTCCCACCTTTAATGCATTTAGACTGTGGAGAATCATGAATATTTAAAGTAAGGCAATGGCCGTGGATGATCCTTGGCACTAGATTTCACCATACATAGAAGCAAATTAGGCATTAGGTCCTGCTGACTTTAGTACATTTGGGTTATGAGTTTGATAGAAAAGATGACACCTCTGAAGGAAATTTATTAAAAAATGATTTTTTAAGAAACTACTACTGGCTGACAGAAATAGGCATTGAACAAAGCAATCATATAGCAGTTTGAAATTTCCCAATTTTTTTGATGAAGTAAAAAGATTAGTTAAATTGTATATATTTTATCTAGAGAAAAGTATGTGGGTTAGTCATAAAATCTTGGTGACCAAAGAATACTTTCAGACTTCTCCAGATTGTTCTCTGGTTTCTTTTGCTTGCTTGCCTCAGAACTGTATATAGGGTAACTAAACCATAATTAGTACCAGCTTATAACATGAGTTTACTCTGGGAAGAACACATACCTACACAGACTGAAAATTGATTTGGTTTAGAAAATACAATGCTTTTGTTGAACATATGTATGACTTTATAACAAACATAAATAAAGGGATTGGAGCAATAATACAATGGGTAGGGGATTTGCCTTGCATACGGCCCAACCAGGTTTTTCTCCCCAGGCACCCCATATGGTCCCTCGAGCCTATCAGGAGTGATTCCTGAGCAGAGTTCAGGAATAAGGCCCTGAGTACCAACAGATGTGGCCCCCCAAATGAAAAATAAGTACAGAATAATTTTTTATTTAATTTTCATTTCCTAGATGCCTAGAGTTGAAATACTTCCTCGCTCATATTGCCTCTTCTACACTATGCAAACAATGGCTGTTACCGTGATAAAGTGGGGCAGTAACATACACTTTTCATGAATCAGTATGAGTCCCCACAGTTATATCACTGAAACTTCAGGTTCAGGTGCTTCCAGCTGCGTTGTCCTGGTATATGGCCCCCGCAGGCTCTGCCAGGGAGTCCTGTAGCCAAGAGCATCTCTGGGCCCCAGCAAGACCTCAATGCTGAACTATAGCTTTGTATGTTAAAACCCTAGATTTTGTGTATGTGTGTTTTTAATATCCCATGCAGAAGAAATCATGTAACTCCGAATTTATATAAAAGGAATCAAATGTTAAAAAAAGGACACAAATAAACAAGAAAAAAAAACCACATGCAATTTGCTACTAACTTAACTATATTTATATCTCTTATTTGTTTTTGAAGATTGTTGTAGGTTACAGCTTGTACTAGATGTCACCTTCCTTCTAATGGTTCACTCATCTAACTCTAACTACTACTTTTCTTTCAAATTTTCAGTCTTTGTTTCACATATATTCTGAATCATATATTCCTCCTTCATATTCCTGCATCATAATATAACTCCCCAGTATCAAAGTGTAAATCTCATTGAATTCGTCAAAATATGACCAAACTTTAAAGCCTATGTTTCCAATGTGGCAATTCCATATTCCTGTTATATTCATGATTCATTTCATTTTTCCAATAATTTTGGAAAGTTGGACACAGTAATAATAGCCATCTTATAGCAAAAAAAAAAAAGAAAGAAACCAAGGAACAAGAGGGTAAGCCAGCTTCCTAAAGTTAAGCAGTAAGTGAAAGAGCTAGGATTTGAACGCATTCAGACTTAGTCTAACAACTGTGCTTTAACCACCATATATTGACTCCTCATACATTTATTGTATAACTTGTGATTGAATCTATCTAATATATGTTAGATATATTTAGTACAGAATTTTTCTTTTCTCTCATTAAAATTCAATACAGACGTAAAGATAAGTAGGAAAATGAGAAAATCTACATTATCTATGATATTCTTTTTTGGTTTTTTTTGTTGCTTTTTGGGTCACACCTGGCAATTCACAGGGGTTACTCCTGGATCATGCACTCAGGAATTACTCCTGGCAATTCTCAGTGGACCATATGGATACTGGGAATCGAACCTGGGTTGGCCGTGTGCAAGACAAATGCCCTACCCACTGTGCTATTGCTTCAGCCCCCTATGATATTCTTGAAGTTTTGTTTTTTTCACTAGGTATTGTGTAACTTCTTGGTTTCTGTGTGGCCTCATATATTTCTTAAATGTAAGAGGTATTAAATCATTCTCTACAGAGAATACCATTGTACCTTTATTATGTTTATGTCCAATTTGCTGAGAGGATTATTAGCCTAGAGGCTGCAAATAGTCTGTTTCACTTAAACCAAATCATTTTGAGCTGTTTCAACTTGAATTTGTTTGTTTTGAAGTTGCAATATCAACTCTGACTATGGGCCGAAGTAAATATCACTTATACATATGACTACTATGAGGCTTAAGTTCTCTTTATTCAGAAAAGGCACATAATATCACTTTTAGAGACTAGCCATTAAAAACATCACCCTTTCTTTGATGCTGATGTGACACAGCCAGCAATATTAATTAAAGAATTGCATAAAAGGCAGAGAGAATCAAGAAGAGAAAGGACAGTCAGGAAACCATTTTCTCAATAAGTAGGAAATTTAGCTTTATCTTCTGGTGTCTTGGGAATAGTTGATGAAATATGCAATGGAGTGTTTATTACAAATGCATATTTTTGCTATAGAAAATTATGAAATAGAGAAAGAGGTGGAGAATCACAAATTAAACATCAAATAAATATGGCTTGTATCCTAAGAATATTAATCCTTATCCTAGTGGCAATACCCTGCTTTTTATTTAGTTTTAAAAATATGATTTTAAGTTGCTTATTTCTCTATAAAAGTTTGATTTTGATAATTACATTGAAAGTGGTTTTTTTTTTAGGAATTTAAAAAATTGACCATGTTTACCAAAGAGAATTTAAAGAATATAGAAAATAGGAGTTAGGAGTATTTACATATGTTGGTGTACAAATTAGTTGTTTTGTAATATTACTGCATTGTATGCTTATATGAAACATAAAGTTTTATAGATATGGCATTGATATACTATGTATGCACTGTCTGTAGCAGTGTAGTCCTATAGTTCATCGATTTGCTCGAGCGGGCACCAGTAACGTCTCCATTGTGAGACTTGTTGTTACTGTTTTTGGCATATCAAATACACCACAAATAGCTTCTCAGGCTCTGCAGTGTGGGCGGTATACTCTTGGTAGCTTGCCAGGCTCTCCGAGCGGGACAGAGAAATTGAATCCGGGTTGGCCTCCTGCAAGGCAAATGCCCTACCCGCTGTGCTATCTACCATGAAATATAGTATTATACAAAATGAAAGAATCAATAAAATTTAATCCTCAAATAGTTAAAACGTTAAGCACAATATCTCTATTAAAAGTTTATCCCAAGGCCCAGAGAGATAGTACAGCTGTTATGATGCTCCCCTTGCACGCAGATGATACTGGTTCAATCCTAGTATCCCATATGATTCCTGAGCACCACTAGAAGTCATTCCTGAGTGCAGAACCAGGAGTTCCTGAGCATCACTGGATGTGACAAAATAAACAATAAAGAAATTTTAACAAAAACTAATTAAATTAAATTTTATCCTATTATTCCATCCCTTTAAATCTGGAGATATTTTCTCTTCCCAATACATTTTTCCATGTTTGTTGTGATTTTGTGTGTGTTTTATTAGAATCTAACTGCATTTCATATATCACCAAAACCATTCTCTTAAAATTCTTATTTAACTTTGAAACCGAGTTTGGAAAATATTATTAATTCTGAACAAGCTTGCAAGTATTATATTTTTATTTCAACATAATTTATGTGCCCAGCTTCTAATTCTTCATTCAGACGCTTGTGTTCCACAAAACATATGGATATTGTTCTAACACTTGTGATATAACATTTTACTAAAACTAAAACCCTCTATAAGTCTGTGTAAGACATTTTTCTTGATTAACTTCAAGAGACTAAGCAGTATGGGTACTGAAAGCATTTCTATTGTCTGTATCCAGAGCATTCATAAAAATTGCTTGCTGAAGTATAAGCGTTATTTACTGAGAATCTGTCGTCCCAAAGGTGTTTTAAATTGAGCAGAAACTGTTGCTGGTCTTCAGTGATTTATTTCCAAATAGTAATATATTGTATGTGTTGGCTCATCTAAACAACAAATCAGTAAGACATCCTGAGCAGCCCACATCAGTCTGATCTAGACACATCCCCCACAAGCTGAATATGTAATATCTAACAAACGATTGAACAAATTGCAAAATTATATGCAACAGTTAACTGAAAAATCAATACTTTAGATTTAAATATTTGTATAATAAAAGAAAAAATAATTAATGAAAACAAATATTTGATTTTTCTAGACCCCCCCATCCTCTAAGCAAACAAAGTTCTGTATTTTTTTTTATCCGATGTGGTTTTATTTATCCCTTTATCATTAAGCTTGAATGAAACATTAAGAAATAAGTACAATGCCTTGGGATGGACAATCTTGTAAAGATTATTTATTGCTGCATTTTTTAGTAGAGCAGACTTTTAAAAGTTTTTAAAACATGGTTTACACTGTTCTCCAAGCTCATCTTAAAATGAGTTTTCTGAAGATAAAAAAAGAGCTTTATGCGAGCATATATTTTTCAGGATTATAAAAGTAATGCTAGGTACTAACTATAAATGCCTACACCTTAATTTAGATATTAAGGTAATATGTATATATGGAAGAAATGTGAAATGATTGGAGGAAAAGAAAAATTTAAGTATGCTTCATAATAGCAAGAATTAGTGACCTATTTTGTAATAAACAAAGGTATATACATTAATATTTAAAACTTTAAATATATAACATCAAGTGATTGTAATAAAATGAAAATGACTTTTTAATTGAAGCATGCATTTTGATTTTAACTAACTTTGCTTTTCATTTTTCTAGAAAACTTAGTCATATAAGAAATAAAATACTGCAAAGCTGCTTGCATTGCAACAAACATTGGATAGTCTTACTTTGGGCAATAAACAAATAATAAGAAACAATGCATTGATCAATGTATGGTTACAACTAACATTTTTGTGTAAAGTTCACTTGCAAAGGGGACATATTATCTTTTCCATTATTGTAAACAAGTGGTTGAAAAAATATTTGTCTTTCATCTTTTATTTACTTGGCAAAAGACCAAGAGGTCATGGGGCTATTATCAGGCAATACTTCATTCCATGATGCTCAGACTTGGTGATGATGTACTGCTCAGGGTCACATAGTACAGGATATCCAGCTTCAGAGCTCGTGCATGCTAGGCAGGTGCTTTGAGCTGCCCACACCAGCATTTTCCTTTTAATGTCTGTATAGCAGACATTAGGAAGAGGAAGAAACAGGGAAACCTTCTAGCATAAATATCTTATATACTACTTTCTCCTCATGAACTCTAATATTTGAGAGTTAATAAGGCGAGTAATGATATCCTCAATTGACAGATACATAAAAGAAACCTTTAAGGTTGAGGTGGTCAATTAGTATTGCAGCACTGTAGCACTGTCATCCGTTGTTTATCGATTTGCTCGAGCAGGCACCAGTAACGTCTCCATTGTTAGACTTGTTGTTACTGTTTTTGGCATATCAAATACACCATGTGTAGCTTGCCATGTTCTGCTGTGAGGGTGTGATACTCTCAGAAGTTTTCAGGGCTCTTTGAGAGGGACAGAGGAATGGAAACTGGGTCAGCCGCATGCAAGGTAAATGCCCTGCCTGCTGTGCTATCGCTCCACCCCAGTGGACTGGAGGGATAGCACAGCGGGTATGGCTTTTGCCAACTAGTATTAAAGGAGAAAAACCCAAATGATTTACGCCATTACCTTATTGAGTTATCAAGGAGACATTTGAAAGAGGAGAGAGAAAGAAGGAGGGTAGGAGAGAGGGAGAGAGAAGAAGGGGGAGAGAAGGAGAGAGAAAGCTGTAACAGTGGAAAAAAGAGTTGATGATCAAATCATTTCCCTTTGGCCTCTTTTTTATTTAATTGATTAGATTACATGGGTGATAAAATATATCTAAAAACCTCTAATATAATTTACATAAAATCACTCATTTTAGATAATATCATCTAATGATTTTAGTATTTTCACTAAGGCATGCAACTATCAACAAGTTAATTTTATAATAATATTCCAGAATAAACATGTACATATTATTAAAAACTGTCCCCACTTCCTCCCATATCTCTCTTTCATCTTTAGTCAACTATGAATTCACTTTCATGTTTCTTCAGAATAGCCTGTTTTGACATTTCAAATAAATTAAATAATTCACTATGTTGTCCTTTGTGAATGTATTTTTCAACTCGCATGATGTTTTTAAGGTTCATCTATATTTCAACAAATATCAATATTTCATTTTTCTAATTTGTAAAATATATTCCATTGTATGCATATGCCACATTTTGTCTGTCCATTAATCATGTGAACATTTGAGCTGCTTCTAGCTTTTGGTTACGATAAATAATGCTGGTTGGTATGGACCTTTGAGCACTTGTGTAAAAGGCTTTGTGTAAACACAAAGAAATTTTCATTTCTTTTGAGTATATTCCTGAAAGTGAAATTGCTGGGTATATGATAACTTTAGTTTTATTGAGAGGATGGACAAGTGTTTGTAGCATTAGGTTAATATTTTCCAGAGTGATAGCACTCCTTTATTTTTCCATCAACCATGTTCGAGGGTCCAAATTTTCTTCTCCATAGTCCTTGCCAACACTTGCAATTACTCCCTTTAAGTATTGTAATACTAGTGAATGTGAATTAGTGTGTGACTGGGATATTAATCTGACTTTTTTATATCTGCAATGGAGCAGAGTTTCTCTTCAAATATTTATTGGTGACCTAAACATTTTACTTGGACAAATACATATTCAGACATTTGGTCCATTTGATTTTTGTCAATTTTTTTCATTTCTGAGTTTTTATGTTTCTCATGTATGATATGCAAGTTATTTCTCCATTCTGTAGAGTTATCTTTTCACTCTCTTGATGATATGTTTTGTTTCGTTTGGGGTGGGGTAGGGAGGCACATAAGGCAGTGTTCAAGGGTTATCGGTGGCTCTGTGCTCAGAAATCACTCAGATCACTGCTGGCCTGAGGTACCGAGGAATGAATTCTAGTCGGCACCATGTGAGGCAAAGGTCCTGTCTTCTATACTATCTCCCCAGGTCCTCTTGATACCTTCTTATTAAACACGGATGTGTTTTGTGTTCATGAGTTTAAATTTATCCACATTTTCTTTTATTGCTTGTATTTTTGTGTCATATTGAGAAGACTTTGCTTAACCTAATGCTACAAACATTTACTTTTATGTTTTCTCTCGGGGTTATAGTTTTTGCTTTTTATATTTAGGTATTTGATTCACTTATGAGTTAGCTCTGTTTTTTATGGGAGGATGAAAGGGTACAGCATATTTTTTTTTTCAAAATAAATACACAGTTGTTTCAGTACCATTTGTTGAAAGACCATTCCTTTTCTACTGACTTTTCTTGGAGACGATTCATGAGGATTTATATTTAAACTTATTCTGTTAAATTGATATGTAGCTTTATCCTTATGCTATACTAAAACATGGAATATAAGACTGTTGGTCTAAATGATGTCTATAGTGCCTTTGAATTCAAATATCATTTAAGATAAGAGAGTAATTAATTATTTGAAGCCTTAAAGACCTACTTCACAATCATCCCCAGTGGCAGTGGCAAAGTTCTTCTTTTCCTTTTGACCTAATAATACCATTAAGCCATTTTTAAATTAGAAAAGATATTGTATTCACAAGCACAAACTGCTCAGAATTTTAACTCATTCAAAAATTAGCAGAATTTTTTTTTATATTGGCTAATCATCTCTACAGAAAGCAGGAAAATAGGAGGCTCTTCAAAGGATTTGAAGCAGCTGTTGCAAAGGTAAACATACAATGAAGCTATTTAAATAAAAGGGTGAATTCAGGAATTGAATAATAAAGCAATGTTGAGAAAAAAAGAAAGAAGCAAGCAAAATAACTTTAACCAAATAATTTTAAAGAAAAATTAAATGAAGAGGCTACTATAGTTCATTAAAAACCTTATTTCTGAGTCTCCTGGCACTCAAGAATATGGAAGAAATGGGACAATTTTTATTGTGTAATCAGATAAGTGACTAGCTCATGAAGAACTACTTTAACCAGTTATGAGTTCCACAAGAATTATATTCTCTGACTATAATAGGATTGTTGAATGAAATAAAAGGCAACATCTTTGATAACCAGCTTATAAATCAGATAAAAGCATTTAAATTGGATGTAATATAATGTATCAATGATAAACTTCTATAATTATAAAATTATAACTTTGCAGAGATAATTTTCTATAAGAACTGAATAATGATATACAGATATATCATTCTTATGGTATTTGTCTTGGTACATGGTTAAAGCAAGAGGAATAAATGACATATATATCCTGTAGTTTTATTCATTTATTCATAGTTATCTCATCAAGAGATTATGCATAAAACCCAAAATACTTAGGAGACTTTGGGATTATAATTCTAATGTACACATAGTTAAATTAGCAAACAGATTCCAAGAGATAATTTGTTCATGTTAACAGAATATGGAAGAATTGATATAGTTCTAGAATAGTATTTTATGAATAATCCTCTGATTTATCTCAATTTATTTTTGAACAACTAAGAAACTAGATAATCTGTTTTATGACAATAATTTTCATTTTATATTTTCCAATAAATATTTTAGTATTAATTAAAAATAAAGGTGTGTCTATTGCATAACTTGTAAATATAATTATGTACTGATTAAATTTATAACAAATATCCTTATTTTGATTAGAATTAAATTGTTGTGAATAAAAATAAGAAGCCTGTATAATATATAAGGTAATGTATCAAAACATAGGAACTAGAAATCTGATTATGGGCTTAAAATTCAAAATTTGATTGAGATGTATTTATAAGAATTTGCACTGTTATTCCTGCTGTATTTTTTCCAGCAATTTAAGCAATAAATTGCTACACCTATTGACTATGTTTTTCTAAGACTTCTCGTGATGAAATTCATAGTCCTTTTAGTACAACCAAGCTTCTGGGAATGTGAACACCGACGGAATCTTTTTACCCCCTCCAGGTTTTGTTTGTCCTTTATCAACTTTCAAATTAATGTCTTGTACTTCGGTGCTAAATTAGAGAAATACTTGCATTAGCAACCAAGCAACAAGATAATAAAGTTGAGTGCAAGAGGGCAGTAGACCTGGAATTTAAAATTTGTGCTCCTGCGTAATTCTATTTGTGCTGCCCAGAATATTAGCTAGAATTGTAGAGTAATGTGGATATTAAAAATTATAGCCTGCCAAGTTACTAGTCAGAAGATTTGTTTTTAATCTTATAGTTTGCAGTAACTTGAATAGTAATAGAGGGTATCATGTACCAGGAAAGACGCCACAGGCAGAAGGACAAATGTGACATGATCTAAACTATCTTACCCACCCATGGTATATAGAAAAACAAATCAAGAGTACAGTCAATATTAGTTGATAATAAGTCTTGGGCACTGGATTACAAACCTAAGATTGCCAAATTTGAAAGGGTGAGCGGTGCATAGAATTATAAGGTAGACTGTAAATGAGACGCAACATAGGTGGAGGGAGAGCTGAGGGTACAAATTGGTGGTGGTAAAATAAGGTAATGGTATACACCCAAACCTAACTGTCAATCAGAAAGAGTGGAATAAGAAATAAAAAGGGAGAGAGGGAACAAAAGGAACATGAAGACATAAGTGGGGGCTCATTAACACTTCGGCAGTGGTGGTGGTAGTGTATAGTAATTTTGAACACCAATACTATAAATAAAAACTTTCAGTACATATAGTGCAAACCATAATAACCAAAAGGAAAGAGAAAGCAAGAGAGGGAGAATGAAAGAAGAACAGTGGAACAGTGCTTTCCATAGAGGCAGGTTGTTGGAAAGGGGATGGCTGGAGGGAAATTGTCAACAGTGGTGGTGGAAAATGTATCATGGTGAAGGGGTGGGTGTTGAAACATTGTATGACTGAAACCTAATCATAAACAACTTTGTAACTGTATCTCATGGTGATTCAATAAAAACTAAAATAAGATAGGGAGGGAGGGAAGAAGGGAGGATGGAAGAAAATAGAAAAATAGAAAATAGACAATACTATGGACACAGAAAGTATCCTAAGACTAAAACAGGGTCATAAGTCAGCATGAGCTGAATGGTTCAGTTTGAAATGTTTAAAAGAATAATTCAAACATTACAGCTAAACATTTGTGACTTCTTTGTGTTTTGCAGTCTTTTAGAAGGTTTTCATTTATTTATTTTCTTCCTTTGCTCTTGGTGTGAACTTAAAATACATAATACACTTGTTTAAACTGCCATTATCTCAATAGAAACTAAATATACATATATATATGCATACATACGTACATACATACATTAATAAGACCTCAGAGACCTAGTTTGCTCCTTCAACCTCATGATGTTTAGCAAAACAAATGAACAAATGAAAAGAAGTCACTTTTGAGTGAGTGGTGACTCACTCAAAGATACCAGATACCAGATCTACTGAATTCATGAACTTAGACATCCCTGCCTCCAGAACTAGAAAAAAATGAAGTGCTGCTGCTTATAAGCTATTTCATTTATGATAATATTATTTTAACAACTGCAATAAATAAAGACCTTGAATACATTTCTACTCTGTTAGGCACAGAGACCTCGTGGGGTAGCCTTGAAAACTTAACTGACATTATTATCAGGTCACCCATTCTCTGAACAATGAAAAGTAGGCGAGGTCACCTGCATTGGGAAGACTAGCAAGCTCCATCTCACTGGCCATGTACCTCTCAGCGCTCTACTTCCCAGCAACACGAATTGGGTTCCCTTGATTATGGATCAGGAAGTTGATAGTGAGTGATGTTTCCAGATTCCAAACACCATGATACCTATGACAAAGGGAGAGGGGGGAGGGAATGGAAAAAAACAAGAATAATAAAAATCAAAAGCATAAAGTAGGACAACAATTTATAAACAGGGAGAGTAAAGTGCTCAATTGACGAAGTCTGACAAGAAGTATGTATTTAAGAAGATAAAGCCAAGCTTAGAAGAATAAAGCAGAAATTGATTTTCTGCATGAGGCTTAGAAACATAGAGACTAGTCCAAAGAAAAGAAGAATGTAAAAGGGTAAAATCATTTATGTTCCTACACTGTGCAATTTAGTAGTGATTTTTTTTCCAGGGGATTGGAGGGTGATAAGGGTAGTGGAAGGAAGAGAATAGATAGATTTTAATCCAGTCTCTGAATATTTGCAGTGACCTCATTTACACTTTCATGAATTATACCTAACAATATATTTGAACATATTTTAACATATTAAATGGAATTCTTAGAACTTTAAATTGACTATTAATGAAATATTTTATTTTCAAACCCAAAGTTATGCTTTTTGAAAAGGAAACTATTTTTTTAAAAAAGAGAAAAGAAGGATAAACTTATAAACACTGGAAATCCCTTTCACAAAAGAGAATTGTCTCTGATAAAAAGGTCCCATCAGTGTATATGTTCAATTTGTCATTGAGTAGTAGCTATATTATAGGTCTATAATGATTTTACTCTGTCATAATTAAAATCTAACAAATATATTCACTTTACTCACTAACCTTGAGCAAAGGGTTCTTTTTTTAACTGAATCACTGTGAGATAGTGTTACAAAATTGTTCTTTCTACTTTTATTCTCTCTCTCCCTCTCCTTCCGTCTCTCCTTCTCCCTCCCTCTCTCCCTCTTCCTCCCTCTTACACCCTCCCTCTCTCTCTCCCTCCCTTTTCCCCTCTCTCTTTCCTCTCTCTCTCTCTCTCTCTCTCCCCCATTCGCCCTCTCTCTCTCCTAATGGTCAATATGGTTTACAATGCAAACACTGAGAGGTTATTGTGTCTGGTCCTTTACCTACTTTCAGTATGCAGTTCTCCAGAGCGATTATTTCCAATCATCTTTGCCATAGTGGTTCCTTCTCTATCCCAACAGCCTTCTACCCCAGTACTTAAGGCAAGCTTACAACTATGGACTGATCCTCCTGGCCCTTGTTTCTACTGTCCTTGAGTATTGGTTTCATATTATTTTTTAATCCCACAAATGAGTCCAGTCATTCTACGTCTATCCCTCTCCTTCTGATTAATTTCATTCTGCATAATACTTTCCATGACCATCCACTTATAAGCAGATTTCATGACTTCATTTGTACTAATAACTGCATAATATTCCATCCTGTAGATGGATCATAGTTCCTTTAACCAATCATCTCTTCTCAGACACTTGCGTAGTTTCCAGATTCTGGCTATTGTGAATAGTGCTGCAATGAACATAGAAGTGCTGACAGCATTTCTGCTGTGTATTTAGTTCTGTTTGTCGTATTGATCATATTTTAATTGACCAAAACATTCTTGCATAGATATATAAAATTGAGGAATTTATGATGAATGAATGAATGAATGAATGCACACCAAAATAGACATATAAGTAAGTGTATAAATAGTGTTATATAATGAGATAGTTGATGTCTTGAGAGAACATGGACTTGGTGTAAAATAAATGTAAATACAGGGATCGTGTGCTAAAGTAAGTGTAATCAAGTACAGATGACAAATCCAGATAGCATAACTTTACTTTTGGGGTCACACCCAGCGATTCACAGGGGTCACTTCTGGCTCTGCACTCAGGAATCCCTGACAGTGCTCAGAGGACCATATGGGACGCTGGGGATTGAACCCAGGTCGGCCGCGTGCAACGCAGACACCCTACCCGCTGTGCTATTGCTCCAGCCCAGACAGTGTAACTTTAAAGGTGGTACATCTACTTACTCCTGTATGGCCTTAAGTAAGATGTCTATCCTTCATTAGTTTCCAGTTTCTCATCAATATGAAGGTAACTTGAACATCTGTTATGTTAACTTTTAAGAAAGAGATAGCTAAAAGGGAAGTGGGTTTGGCTTTCATGAGCAAAGACCTGAGTTCAACCTCCAGCACTGCATGGGAACAATAGGGAGAGATCTAGTATGGAGAGAATCTGGGTACATTGGTGGTAGGAAGTTCACACTGGTGGTAGGATTAGTGCTGTGACACTGAATTGAATTCTGCTCATCGATTTGTTCGAGCAGGCACCAGTAACGTCTCTCATTGAGAGACTTATTGTTACTGTTTTTGGCATATCCAATAAGCATGGGTAGCTTGCCAGGCTCTGCCGCTCGGGCTCGATACTCTCGGTAGCTTGCCGGGCATTCCGGGAGGGGCGGAGGAATCGAACACTCTGAGCAGACCCATGTTTGATTCCTCCGCCCCTCTCGGAGAGCCTGGCAAGCTACCGAGAGTATCGAGCCCGCTAGGCAAAGCCTGGCAAGCTACCCATGTCGTATTCGATATGCCAAAAACAGTAACAATGTCTCACAATGAGACGTTACTGATGCCCGCTCAAACAAATCGATGAGCAATGAGATTGACAGTGACAGTGACAGATATGTAGCCCCACTATTTCCTACAGCTGTGATACTAATTCCTCAGAAATTAGTGTCAAAGCAAATGACCAGTTATTTCATTTATTTTTATTTATTAATTTATTTATTTTTAATTTTATTGACACACCATGAGACAGTTACAAGCTTTCATGTTTGGGTTACAATCTCACAATGATCAAACACCCATCCCTCCACCAGTGCACATTCCCCACCACCAATATTCCTCGTATTCCCCCCCTTTCCTACCCTACCCCTGCCTCTAAGGCAGACAATATTCCCCATACTCTCTCTACTTTTGGGCATTATGGCTTGCAACACAGACAATGAGAGGTCATCATGTTTGGTCCATTATCTACTTTCGGCATGCATCTCCCATCTCAACTCGTTCCTCCAGCCATCATTTTCTTAATGAGTGGAGGGAAGAAGTCAGATGGAATAGAGAAGGGATCAGTTATTTCATTTAAAAATACTCAGCTTGCTCTTTACTTCCATAGGGATATTTGAGGGGGTGGTGGTGGTAGGAGATTTAAAAGAGAGGGAGATTTATGAAAGTGAATAATTTATAGTCAAATCTTGTGACACCAAATCATCGTGATCTGCTCTTTGTGGGACCCAATGCAAAAGGACATATAAAGTCCCTAGTTCAAAACACCAAGGGAAAGAATGTTAGTGAAGGCACCTTCTTTTAGTCTTTTTATCTGGAGTTGTCGTGATGATTTTTATATTTACATGGTGATTCTGAATAAAGATTGAAATTTCAAGTTATTGTCAGGATTTTTACTGTTAATTATTCTATCCTACAAATCAAGTTTTAATGAAAATAAAAACTTGAGCATACTTTATCACTAAAATTATAGTCTTATCTGTAGTTTATATTTGCATATACATTTCATTCTTATTAGAACTGTAGAAGCTACTGCACAAAATTAACTCAATTGTTTATATTTTATTTTGTGACTCACAAACATTTCCAAACTTTTGCCACCTTTAGTTCATTGACTACAAAGGAAGGACAGAAAGGAAATTTTTAATGTTATTTCTCTTTTTACTGCCCTAAAATTTTAGGTGGTAGACTAATCCAGACAAGTAACAGTTTTTTTTCTAGTTTTTTGGCCACACTTGATGGTCCTCAGGGATTTCTCCTGGTTCTGTGCTCAGGGATCAGTTCTAGTGGTGCTCAGGGCTCTATATATGATACTGGGGATCAAGCATGTACAGATCAAATGCTATATCTGATGTTTTCCTTATTCTCCCAAATATTTTAGAGTCCCTTAAAGGTTATTCATCTTTTGTCCACATTGTATGCAAGTCCCAGTTTAGAGAACACAGGTTACTAGCATTCTATTTACTCAACTACAGAACTAACCCACTAACTTTGTACTTAATTTGTGTCTCAGTGAACTCACATAAATTAGAAACCTGACAGAATTCTGTGCTCCTGGGCATCAGGAATACCACAGAGAGACGGCAAGGCCAAGATTGGAGGCAGACACACATACTATGCCTATCTTTTCTATATTTCATTATGAAAATCACAGATGATTAAATTTCAGGACTAAAAACACAGCATTAAATCAATGCAGGACCTGTTTGTACAGGACACCTGTCCATGAAGTCATCCCTATCTCGTTTTCAGGATTAGGGGAGAGCTTCTGGGGCCACCAGCAAAAAAAGGGATTTTTCAGGGGCATAACCAGCAGGCAGGCAGGTTCACTGAGTTCTGTGAAATGTTGTCTACTGCATTTCATAGAACTTATACCTTTCACGTGTTCTTTTCTCCCATGGACTCTGTAGTTATTTATTTGATAACCTCCTCAATAATAGGATACTCCATACCCTAGGATTCTTTTTTATTTTTATAGGAAATGGAACAGAGAGCAAACTTTGAATACATATGTATGGAATGAGTGAATGAATGAATGATGCAGTGGAAGTTTCATTTGTATTCCAGTGAGAGGACTTTAGGAACGCTATCAATATGAGAAAATGGTCTTAATATTTTCCTCACTATTGAATGATCTTATGAGTGATAGTGCTTATGATTTCATATTTTTATTTTTTTATGGACCATATATACTGATTTTATTTTTCGCCCCCTTGTCATGGACTGATTCCTAGCCTGGGTTCTTTCTGACAGCTAACATATCTGATTCAGGTTATTGTCATGCGCGAATTATCATCCTTGAGAAGAGAATTAATGGTGGAAGGGACAGCTGGAGCATATCTAGAGAAACTGTTCCACTGGCATTTACATTTTTATTTTAGACCACATCAAAATGGCAGGGGAGTTACGCCCTTTTAATAGTTTGCACATGTGATCAGGCATTGTATAAGCAAATAATGCTTCCCAGAGCTTGTATTCAGTTCTCAGAAAAGAAAAATAAAAATGAACAGAAGCCTTTGTAGATCTAAGCATTTTCTTCCATTTTCTTCATTGGTCTGTCCCACAACGCATAAGCTTTCACTTCCAGATTTGTTTCAAGGGTCTTTTATAATGACGGAAGCTAAGTCTTTGTTTCCAAGGAGCAGAATACAAAATGCATCAGTGTGCCATTAAAGAAAAAAGAAAAAAACACTGTTTTGTCAGACTTGCGTAGGCATTCAAGATAATACATTTTGTTTTGTTTTGTTAAAAAAAATAGGTGGGTCCCAGCCTCTGCCTGTTTATTCAATTAAAACAGAAGCATCCTTTTTGACATTTCAAGAACAGGATGTGTGCTAATTTCACCAAGTAAAGGCTCCTGTCCATGGCCATCTAAAACCTTGTGTGGAGCAGCCTTGCTTCTTCACAATATTGTGGGAGCACACATAAAGGATACTCTGATGGTGCACATCAAATATTAATGAGAATTGACACACAGTCATCTATTACAGCAGCAAAGTGCCCACACTGAGCCATTGTAGGGTTATGCTCCCTTCACCTTTGTCTTCACACTTCAGCTTTCTGTTCATCTCCCAGGCGCAAGCAGAGCAATACTCTCTAAACAGTCACTCCAAGGAAGTTCTGGCAGAAAAGTGACAGCTGTCCTCAGGGTGGTCTATTTACCCACGAATTAAAGAGCCTTGGAGGGGGCAGGTGTGTGAACTGGAGATGAGTGATATTTATTGTTTCAGCTCTATGATGCTACGAACTGGGCAAAATTGAGAGATATACAGGATCTTTGGGGTGAGAAGGCAAGAGTTCGCAAGCAATGTTGATGGATTTATATATTAATGCCTGATTAGCATTTTGAACAAAACTATTGCCTTGTGTTTTGATCATGTTCGAGGAAATAATGCATGGGAAACTAAGCAACAATTAAATCTGCACTTTAGAAATAAGTGTGTTGGTTTCATAGTTCAGTGGAAGATGTATTTTTTTTCTCCTTTGTACGAAGCTGCAGAAGCCTTGTACTGTGCTCTGCTGCCTCTAGACCTTCCAAACAGTGCGCCCCGCCCCCTGGAGCCAGCACCCCGCCCACATCCTGCTTCATTTTAACAGAGCCACACCCAGATAGGAAGGAAGTGCTGGGAGTCTGTTTGTGCCTCACTAAATCTCCCAATTTACAAAAGGCAGATGCCAAAAAAATCAACGGATTGCTCCCAGACAGATTTTTCTATTACCGCAGCACATCTTCAGATCTCTTCCCATAGAAACCACAAGAACTGCATCTCATATCCCATGATTATATGCTGAAGCAGAAATTTTGCTTTTCATTACACAGGAAAAACAGCTCTCCCCTTTATAACTGACATCTGAGAGTAGTTTCCCCACTTCCTTAGCTATAGAGGCTGTCATGTTGTTCGGGTCCACCCAGGCGGCATGCTTGTTTGTTACCAACAGAAACTAGATCATAACCAAAGCCTTTCATTCGTTTATCATTTCAGGTCATTGTTGGCCCTGACTGGGTACCATCATAACCAGTAATATCACGGTTGACCATAGATATATCCCTTATCATCTCCTTATTAATAATTCAACAGTTCAATTGAAATGCTTTAAATCGAAATGAACCACTACTAACAGTCATGGAGAACAGCCATTGGCATTCTCTTAGTCACCAACACAATACTGACTCTAGTTTGAGGCCTGGATTTCTCATTGACTGCAAATATATTTTATCCTGATCACTTATTTAGTCCGAAATTGAGTAACCACTTGATCACCTCTCTCCATCTGAACATCAGTCTGTTTTCTTTACATACGCTAATAGTATACCTCACCCCTTTCCTCTTTCTTCGGGCCTTCCTGCTTCTCATTAATTTTCTCCCAGTCCACCAGCCAGCTCTGACCCCTGTGGTTATAGGAAATTATCCACGCAATGAACTTAATTTAGAAAACTTTGCTGCATAAAGAGGTGGTGACATAATTCTCCATTTTTAATCTGTGTTTACATCATTCTACAGACCTTCAATAGTCACTAACATAAAATTGATACTGAGTTTAAAATGATTTTGCAGAAGCCATTGGAAAACAGATGAATATGGGCAAAGGCAGAATCCAAATTCAGTGATTTTGAAGCAAAACTCTAGCATTCATTATTTTAAAATAGGTCAATGTGGAATATCTCACATGAATCACTGAGTACTTTTATATGTATTGAAAAACTTGTGTCTTCAGTACTATAAAGTATGTTGGTTAAATATAATTTATCATAGGTAAAGCCCAACTCAAATTTGAGACTTCTATATTCAATAAACTATTCTAAAAGTTGATAAGATGTCTATATAAATTTTGGAAAGGCAGCTTAGTATAGTTTAAATGGAAAATGATTCAGAGTTATTTCTAAATATATATAAAAATATGGGCCTAGGGGAGAATAGAGTAGTTAGGATACATATGAAGCATGCACCCAAGGCAGGTAAGATTCCTGGCGCTATAGAATCCCAGAAGCAAATATAGGTGCAGCCTTGGAGATGCCCAAGGATGCCAGCGTGGAGCACCATCGGGTCTAAGCAGGTCAAGAATAGCTTGTAGGACCTCTCAGTCTCCTGAGATCATATGGGAAAGCTTAAATAAGTAAACAAGGAAATTCCATAATATACAACAATCCTACTTCTAGACATCTAAACAAACCACATTGAAAACATAAATTTCAGTGCTGGAGAAATAATGCAATGTGTGGGACATTTCAATGCATTCAAAAGATTCAGTTTCATTCTCATTCACCAAGTGTATGGTCCTCTGAACTCTGCCAGGAGTGGTATTTGAGTGCAGAATCAGGAGAAAGCCCCAAGCAAATCCAGGTGTGACCCACCCACCAAAAACACATCTGAAAAGATATTAAGGATGTATGTATTCTTAAACTTACTCAATGAAATATTACTCACAACAGCCAAAATATGAAAGTAACTAAAACATGGAACAATCCATGACTAGATATAGTATCAGTGGCACATGCATTCTATGGAATAATACACTGCTATTGAAAATGATGAGATCACAGCTTTGGGGACAAAATAAATAGCTCTTGAGATGATTATGATAAGTGAAATTAGTAAGTGAAAATAGATAAAAAATTACCAGATGTTTTCACTTGTATGCAGAATATTAAGCAAAACCACCGAGCCAAAAAAGTTGGTGCCTAAACTAGTTGAAAAATACAGTGTGTGGGGTGAGGGTGGTGGGAGGGATACTGGGAATACTGGTGGAGGAGAATGGGCACTGGTGGAGGGATGGGTAAAGGATCACTGTATGACTGAAATGCAAACTCAAAAGTTCATAAATTTGTAACTATACCTCACAGTGATTCACTAATCACGAATCACGAATCACAAAAATCCCATTATCACCGATTTCTCCAGCGAGCTCAGTAACCTCTCATTTTGTCCTTTTCCCTGAGATCTTAGAAGGCTATCTTGACACTCCCAACTATGTCACACTGGGGGCTTTTTCAGGGTCAGGGGAATGAAATCCAGCTTGTTACTGGATTTAGCATATGAATACACCATGGGAAGCTTGCAAGGCTCTCCCACTTGGGCAGGAAACTCTCAGAAGATTGCCAGTTTCTCCCAGAGGGAGAAGCAGGCTACATGATATTGCTTCTGAGAACTCGCTTTTAAGTCTCTCTCTGGATGTTGGCCGTTGATGGGATTACACACACCTGGGTTCCTCTGCCCTTACCTTCATGCATGAGGCCTATCCGAATGTGTGGAGAGGGGCCACCAGCATGGCTGTAGCTAGGTACTGGTGGTCTTTGGCAGCCGGGAGCTCTGCTCAGGGTGGGGAGGAAAGCTGGAGCTCATCCCCTCCGAGGGGCCCCGGAGAAGACAGCCAGGCATGTGGCAAGAGACTCTTGGCTGGTCTGAGTGCAGTGGTGTTTACAATTAATTGATCACAGCCAGTTGCAGATTCACTAATAAAAAATTTAAAAAAGAAAAATACAGTGTGTATGCGAGAGTGGTGGGGAGGAGTGATGAAGGGGAATGAGCCAGAGTACATAGGCAAGGTGTTTGTCTTACATGTGGCTGACTGGAGTCACGCCCCAAGATCCCAAGCCTGCCAGGAGTGACCCCCGACTACAGGCCCATCAGTAAGCCCTGAACAAATTGAGTGTAGCCCAACCCTCCTACCCCCATACAGTGGTTATCACAGTGGAATAGGAGTAGGGTAGGAGGAATCAGTAAAAATGTCACTTGATGATAATATAGCACTAGAATATTTGTGGTGTTCATTCTACCAGAGCAATACATGCAGAGAACTGTGAAACAAAACCCTTGAAATTCCATAATATTTTAAACCAATGATACATTTTTTTAAAGAGAAGAAAAACTGGGACTGGAGTAATAGCACAGCAGGTAGGGAGTTTGCCTTGCATGCATCTGACCCAGATCAATTTCCAGTATCCCATATAGTCCCCCGATTCCCAACATGAGTAAATGAGCCAGGAGTAACCCCTGTGCATCACCGGGTGTGACCCAAAAAGTATAAATACAGAAATACAGAAATACAGAAAGAAAGAAAGAAAGAAAGAAAGAAAGAAAGAAAGAAAGAAAGAAAGAAAGAAAGAAAGAAAGAAAGAAAGAAAGAAAGAAAGAAAGAAAGAAAGAAAGAAAGAAAACTACCAGTGTCCCCGCCATGTCTGGCACAACTTTATGGCATATGACACTAACACAAGGAATAATTCTTTTTTATTATTTTTTTTAAAAAAATTTTAATTAATGAATTACCATGAGGGTACACTAACAGATTTACGCATTTTCATTCTTGTGTTATCCCTCATACAATGTTCGGGCACCCCTCCCTCTACCAGTGATCATTCTCCAACACCAGTGAACCCAGTATCCCTCCCACCTCCCAATCCTATCCCGCCTCCCCCCTCCCCTGACCCCGCCTCTGTGGCAAGGCATTCCCTTTTGATCTCTCTCTCTCCTTTTGAGTGTTGTGGTCCACAATAGGGTATTGAGTGACCATCGTGTTCAATCTATAGTCTACTTTCAGAATGTATCTCTCCTCCCAAGGTGGTCCTCCAACCAGAGCTTACTTTATGTTCCCTTCTCTATCTGAACTGCCTTTTCCCCCAGCATGTGAGGCCAGCTTCCAAGCCATGGAGCCAACCTCCTGTCACTTATTTCTACTGTTCTTGGGTGTTAGTCTCCTACTCTGTTATTTTATATTCCACAGATGAGCGCAATATTTCTATGTCTGTCTCTCTCTTTCTGACTCATTTTGCTTAGCATTATACTTTCCATGTTGATCCACTTACATGCAAAATTCATTACTTCATCTTTTCTAACAGCTGCATAGTATTCCATTGTGTAGATGTACCAACATTTCTTTAAACAATCATCTGTTCTCGGGCACTCGGGTTTTTTCCAGGTTCTGGCTATTGTAAACAGTGCTGCAATGAACATATAAGTGCAGATGTCATTTAGACTATACTTTTTTGCTTCTCCTGGATATATTCCTAGCAGTGGTATTGCTGGGTCAAATGGGAGCTCAATTTCTAATTTTTTGAGAAGTGTCCATATTGTTATCCAAAAGGGCCGAACAAGTTGGCATTCCCACCAACAATATAGAAGGGTCCCTTTCTCCCCACATCCACACCAACACTGATTGCTTTTGTTCTTTTGGATGTATGCCATTCTCTGTGGTGTGAGGTGGTATCTCATAGTTGTTTTGATCTGCATCTCCCTGAGGATTAGTGATGAAGAGCATTTTTTCATGTGCCTTTTGGCCATTTGTATCTCTTCTTTGGGAAAGTTTCTGTTCATTTCTTCACCCCATTTTCCAATGGGGTTGAATGTTTTCTTCTTGTACAGTTAAACCAGTGCTTTATATACCCTTGATATCAACCCCTTATCAGATGGGTATTGGGTGAATATCCATTCCCATTCTGTAGATAGTCATTGTATTCTGGTCACTGTATATTTTGCAGTGCAGAAGCTTCTTAGTTTTATACAGTCCCATTTGTTTATCTGTATTTCTATTTGGTCGATCAGTTGCGTGTCATCTTTGAAGATACTGTTAGCTTCAATATTGTGGAGAGTTTTGCCCACCTTGTCTTCAATGTACCTTATGGATTGTGGTCTGATGTTGAGATCTTTAATCCATTTTGATCTGACTTTTGTACATGATGTCAGGTCGAGATCTAAGCCCATTCTTTTGCATGTGGTTGTCCAGTTGTGCCAGCACCATTTGTTAAAGAGGCTTTCCTTGCTTCACTTCGCATTTCTTGCTCTCTTATCAAAGATTAGATGATCATACATTTGGGGTTGTGTGTAGGGATATTCCACCCTGTTCCATTGGTCTGCAGCTCGGCCTTTGTTCCAGTACCATGTGGTGTTAATTGTTACCACTTTCTAGTAAAGTTTAAGGTTGGGGAGGGTGATGCCTCCCATCATCTTTTCCCCGAAAATTATTTTAGCTATCCGTGGGTGTTTGTTGTTCCATATGAATTTCAGGATAGTTTGATCCATTTCTTTGAAGAATTTCATGGGTATCTTTATAGGGATTGCATTGAACCTGTACAATGCTTTGGGGAGTATTGCCATTTTGAAAATGTTGATTCTCCCTATCCATGAGCAGGGGATATGTTTCCATTTTCTCATGTCCTCTTTTATTTCATGGAGTAGCGTTTTATAGTTTTCTTTGTAGAGGTCCTTTACTTCCCTGGTCAAGCTGATTTCGAGGTACTTGATTTTCTGGGGCATGATTGTAAATGGGATTGCTTTTTTCATGTCCCTTTCCTCTGACTCATTGTTTGAATATAGGAAGGCCATGGATTTTTGGGTATTGATTTTATAGCCTGCAACTTTACTGTACAAGCCTGTTGTTTCTAAGAGTTTCTTAGTAGAGGTTTTAGGCTTCTCTAGATACATTATCATATTGTCTGTGAATGGTTAAAGTTTGATTTCTTCCTTTTCTATCTGGATGCCCTTAATGTCTTTTTATTGCCTAACAGCTATTGCTAGTACTTCCAGTACTATGTTGAATAGAAATGGTGAGAGTGGGCATCCTTGTCTTGTCCCTGATCTTAGAGGAAAGGCCTTTAGTTTTTCCCCTTTGAGGATAATGCTTGCCATGGGTTTGTGGTAGATGTCTTTGAGTATCTTGAGGAAAGTTCCTCCAAAACCCATTTTGATGAGAGGTTTCATCATAAACAAATGTTGGATCTTGTCAAATGCTTTCTCTGCATCTATTGATATGATCATATTGTTTTCATCTTTATTTTTTTTTGATATGATGATTATGTTGATTGATTTCCAAATGTTAAACCATTCTTGCATACCCGGGACGAATCCCACTTGATCGTGGTGTATGAACTTTTTGATGAGTTGTTGGATTCTATTTGCTAATATTTTGTTGAGGATCTTCACATAGGTGTTCATCAGCGATATTGGTCTGTAATTTTCTTTGTTAGTGGTGTCTGTATTTGCTTTTGGTATTAGGGAGATATGTGCCTCATAGAAACTGTTTGGGAGAATTCCTGATTTTTCAAGTTCCTAGAAAATCTTGAGGAGAACTGGCAGCAGACCCTCTTTAAATGTTTGGAAGAATTCACCAGTGAATCCATATGGACCTGGGCTTTTTTTTGCGGGGGGAGACTTTTGATTACAGTTTCAATTTCCTTGATATTAATGGGTCTATTCAAGTATTCCAGGTCTTCTTGGTTCAGTCTTGGGAAATTGTAGGAATCAAGGAATTCATCCATTTCTTTTAGATTCTCTTGTTTCGTGGCATACAGATCTTCAAAGTAGTCTCTGGTGATCTTTTGACTCATTGGTTTCTGTTGTGATGTCCCCCTTTTCATTTCTGATTTGGTTTAATAGTGTTCTCTCTCTTTCTTTGTGAGTCTTGCTAGCGGTTTATCAATCTTGTTTATTTTCTCAAAGAACCAGCTCTTGGTTTCATTGACCTTTCGGATTGTTTTCTGAGTTTCAATGTCGTTAATTTCTGCTCTAATTTTTATTATTTTTTTCCTTCCGTCTGGTTTAGGTTCCTTTTTCTGTTCCTTTTCTAAGGCCTTGAGCTGTGAAGTCAAGCTATCTATGTAGGCCCTTTCTTCCTTCCTGACTAATCCTTGCAGAGCTATAAATTTTCCCCTTAACATGGCTTTAGCTGTCCCATATGTTTTGGTAGCTCGTGTCTTCATTCTCATTTGTTTCTAGGTATCTTTTTATTTCTTCCTTGATTTCCTTCCTGACCCACTCATTATTCAACATTGAGTTGTTTAATTTCTAGGTATTTGATTTGGTTATCCATGTCTGTGTGTGGTTAGCTTCTATCTTCAGCACATTGTGGTCTGAAAAGATGGTTGATACAATTTATATTTTTCCGATTCTATTGAGGTATGTTTTGGGGCCCAATATATGGTCTATTTTGGAAAATGTTCTGTGTGCACTGGAATAGAATGTGTATTCTTTCTTTTGGTGGTGTAAAGCCCTGCATAGGTCTATTAGGCCTCTCTCTTCAATTTCTTCTTTCAGAGTCAGTGTTTCCTTGCTGAGTTTTGTTCTTGTCGATCTATCCAGAGGTGATAAGGCGGTATTGAAGTCTCCAACTACTATTGTGCTGTTAGTTATGTCCTCTTTAAAGTCTGTTAGGACTTGTTTTAAGTATTTAGTCGGTCTTTCATTAGGTGTGTATACATTTAAGAGTGTGATTTCCTCCTGTTTTACATATCCCTTGATAAATAGAAAATGACCTTCACTATCCCTTTGAATCTTTTTCAAGCTGAAATCTATGTTGTCAAATACTAGTATGGCCACTCCAGCTTTTTTGAGGGAATTGTTTGCCTGCAGGATTGTTTTCCA
Organism: Sorex araneus; assembly: GCF_027595985.1. Classification (NCBI taxonomy): domain Eukaryota; kingdom Metazoa; phylum Chordata; class Mammalia; order Eulipotyphla; family Soricidae; genus Sorex; species Sorex araneus. The sequence continues at coordinate 225,191,754 of NC_073313.1, read as the reverse complement.
TCCTTTGACTTTGAGTTTATGTTTGCTCTGACTATTCAGGTGTGTTTCTTGCAGGCAGCAGAATGTTGGGTTTAATTTCCAGATCCATTTTGCCACTCTGTGTCTCTTGATAGATGCATTTAGGCCGCTGACATTGAGAGAGATTATTGTGATGGGGCTTTGTGTCATCTTTCTGTGGGGTTTGTTTTTTTTATGGGGGTTCCTTCTTGTCTTACAATAGCCCCTTTAAACCTTCTTTTAAGTTTGGTTTTGAGTCTATGAAGTTCTTGAGCTGTTGTTTATCCAAGAAACAGTGTAAGGTTCCTTCAAGTTTGAGTGAGAGTTTAGCCGGATAAAGCATTCTTGGTGAGACGTTCAATTTGTTGAGTTTTTTCACTATGTCCCACCATTGTCTTCAGGCTCGGAGAGTTTCCTTTAACAGGTCTGCTGTAAATATGAGCGATGCTCCTTTGTATGTGATTTCCTTCTTTAACCTTGCTGCTTGCAGAATTGTGTCTCTATCCACAGCATTCGTCATTCTGACCATGATATGTCTTGGAGTCTTTTTATTCGGGTCTCTTTTTGCTCATACTCTTTGGACTCCTTGGATCCGATGCCTGCCTTTTCCAGCTCTGGGAATTTCTTGGCAATGATGTTCTTTCACTTTTTTTTTCATTGGGGTTACTTCCCTGTGCTTCTGGTACTCCAATGATTCTTATGTTGTTCCTCTTGAAGTAATCCCCAAGGACTCTGATTTGCTCTATAGCCATTTTGAGGTCTTTTGCCATTATTTGTTGTTGTCTGTAAGCTTTCTGCAGCTCATCTTTAAGCTCACTGATTCTGTCTTCTGCTGTAGTCATTATAGTGTTCATGTATGTAGTGTTCATGTATGTAGTCATTCCACTGGGCATCTGCTGAGATTTTTATTTCATCTACTGATTCCTTTATTTGTGTGAATTCTGTTCTTAGCTTTGAAATTTGTGCTCTCATTTCTTCCTGCATTTTTTTTTGGTAGACAGTTACAATGCTTCATTTATATCCTCCCTTAATTTATTGAATGTCTGTTCCATGGTTGCTTGGAGTATGTCGACTCTCCTCAAGATTTCCTCACTGAATTCTTTATCTGAGAGGTCCTAGATGTGAATAGCCCCTGTTGAGGTTTCTGGAATCTTTACTACTCCCTCTCTTTGTGGAGGGGATTTTCACTATTTCTTCATATTGTTATGGAAGTATAGAGTTGGAACCTTGTAGTAATCTATTCTTATTCCCTTTTGCTGTGGAGGCGAGGGAGAAGCACTCTGGTTGTGCTATTGCTGAAGGCAGCCTAGTTCCTATTCTAGAGTTCTTCCTTACTCTCAGGCACTCTTCCTGACTGATGTGGGGCCTCTAGTGAAGGCTTAAGGCTATGTTCTCTTTACGAAGGTTTTGCCCAGCTACTATTATTCACTGATAGTTTGTGTGAAGTCAGAATAAGCTAATAAGCTATTTTGCATAGAGTGATTGAGATGGCTAGGGTGATTTTCAAAGAAACTGACTATACCTATTATGCTGAAGCAAAAAATAATAACTGCAGCCGCGTTAGCAGACACAATAATTCTTAATTTGTTAAATTTTGAAACTTTTCTAACTGTATTCATAAAAAAACAGTTACTACTATATTTAGAAAAATAAAATCAAGTAATGAAGATTACCCAAAATTTTAAGGGATATAACATTATGCTATATGTATATATCAAAACATTGTTCTTGCTTAATATATCTTTTGCTTATTTAATAAAATCTATAGAAAATAAAGAGCAAGAAGCATGCAGTAAATATAATTACACTCACTATGTGTAATCAACTGAAGAAAACCCTCATATATGTGGTGAATACAGTAAAAATTCTACCATGAGTAAACAAGTATGAACATATTGAGCTTTTTAAGTAGTATGTAAATCCATAAAACATTTTTGATTGTTGCATGGTATACAGGTAAGCCAGTCAAACTATGATCCCAAGGTCCCCTTCTTTCTGCAATCCTAATACATAGTTTCAGAGGAAAGGGTATTTAGTGTTAATCTTTCTTCAGCATGGTTTTTAATCACTTTAAACTTGTGATTATCCTTAATCAATGCAAGTTGCCAAATCTTCCTCCAACAAGTGCAGTCTATCTTAAATCCAGGTAATCTAAAGAAATAAAACCATCACTAAAAAGGATTATCGATTTGATGAACAGAAATAACTCCTAGTTTGTTGTGTTTGGTAATAAGCTTAAGAAAACTACTAATAAAAAACTAGAACTGGAGATTGATAATAGATCTTTCAATGATAAATAAATTTTCATGGTTAGGATACTTAAATCTGAAAATAACTTACAAAAAATAAAACTCAAGTTTAAACTGTGACTTATAGGTACCAGAGTGATTGTATAGAGGGAAAGGATTTTGTATGCACACATCCAACCCAGATTCAATCCCCAAAACCCCATATTGTCACCTGGCCAGCCAGTAGTGATCCCTAAGTGCAAAGGCAGGAATAAACCCTGAACAAAGATAAATGCCAGGAAATAATAATTGCAACTTAAATATGTAAGAATTATGTCGCCATCTATAGATTTAGTTCCTGTATCAGTTTTCTGTTTAAGAAATTTTTCTTTAGCAGGTCACTGAGACTTTTAAAACATTCTGAGTCTTCTCATGTAAAAAACTAAGGCTCGCCAAGGGGCAAGTGCATTCGCGGGCTCTCCGGGCGGCTCTGTCTCATGGCCCGCGTTCGGTGCCCTGGAACCGCAGTGTGTGGACTGGATCGGGACGGCCGGCGGTCAAGGAAAGGCGAAGGAAGAATGAGGACCAAGCTAGTTGCTGATTAGTTACCGTTTATTCAATCTTCCATCTTTCTCATCTCCCGCACTCCCAGCTCTGGCCTCTCTCTGGATCTACTGCCGCTTCTTTCTGGCTTCTCTCCCTTCTCTCTCCCACCTTGCCTTCTAGGCTACACCCAGCCAGGTAGCAAAATCAACATAAGAAAGCCCTTCCTGAGGGCAGGGCTTCCAAAGCCCTTCCTCACCCTTAAGGTTTTTTTCTTTTCCTTAGTCCAGGAACTTATTATCATCTTAATACTAGTTATTTTTGTATGGACATAGCAAGGGATACATTGAGGCTTGCAAGGCAGCTCTCCTGGCAACATCTTGCCACAAGCTCAGACCACAGCACTCAGGCCAGATTAATCATTCCTCACCCTAGCAGGGTCCAAATCTGGTTATCACTGTTTGGATCATGACAACGTTTGTCCATGATCAAGCTCTTAACTTATAGTTAAGCATTAGGCACTTCGAGGCCCATCTCGATGCCAGGGTAGCACACAACTCACCGCTTGCCCTGGGTCCGTCTCTGTCCCACATCGGGACCCTGCTTTGGGGATGCTAGGAAGTAAGGGCAGCTGAGGCTTAGGTCAAGAGAACAGATGCCCTGGAGGAAAATATCATGTAGAGTCTAATGACTCCCAGGTTACAAAAGCATAACATTTGTTAAGTCTTCCAGTGTCCATACAAAAAGGACTTGCTCTGAATAAACTATGCAAAGGACTCAAGAAGAAGAGAAAAGTATTATTTACAAGTCAACAGAACACTAAGAAAGAAGCTACAAATAAACAAAGAGGAATAGGAGCACTGTAATGGTAGTAACCCAATAAACCTAAACTACCTGAAGCTATGTTATCCTACATTCTCACACTCACATCTGTAATTGTTCTCACTCCATTGAAATCTTTCTCCATAGTTCAATGTTACCATATATCATGGTGCTTCTGGTGTCGGTTCAGAAAACACAGCATTTGCATCTTAACACCCCATGTAATGACCCATAGAGTCCTATACCTTAACTATAAACTGTATCTTTATTTCTTTAGTTATATTTGAAATCCCATTATAATCATAATCATACTTTGAATTGACCTTTTTCTCCTATATTTATTCCCCATGGGATCCCACGCTTACCATAAAAATCGGTAACTTGCCATCATACTAGGTGGTGACTCGAGATAAAATAGTAGCACTTCTCACTTGAATTCAAAGAGTTCAGACTGTTCTCTGGTAATAAAAATTAATATGTTTGCTTTTACTTTATCCCTAGGAAGTAAAATTAACAAAAATTATTCATAATATGTTTATATTCATCAGTTTATATTAACTCTCTTCAACAATCAACCTGAAATCTCTGTATTTTACTTTCACTGTTGCTCCCCTCTGGGACTAACAGTGCTAGAGGAAGAAGACCTCTGTTCCTTCTTTACCCTTTGTGGCAGACTCCCAGGAGATCCTCACTTAATCTTTGCAGACCAGACCCAAGAGACCATATTGTGAAAGGTGAAATATCCTGTATTTCTGACTGATCAACAAGGATAAAAACTGCTGCATCAGTTTTGATAAATGATGCTTCTCTGGGTACCAAAAAATGCTTCATTTGTTTTATTCTTCAACTTGTTCTTTATTTTCTCATTTTTTCTGTATCTTCAAACTTTAATCTTTCTTAACCTTTTCGCTTTTTTAAGTGGTAAAGAATGAAAACTTCAGTAGTCAAAAATCTTTTTCTTTCTATGATATACTGCTGAATTCAATTTGTTTATTCTGCCTCATGTGACCAATCCTCCTAGAAAAATGATTGGGAAAAATGGAAGGAAGTTGATTAAGAAACTCTTCAAAACCCACAATAAAACCAGTGAAGGAAGTGATTCCCATAACTGGAAAGATGTGGTCTTTCTATTAGATCTGAATGAAGAATATCTATTCCTCGGAATTTTTTTTTAGCTATTCAAAGTGATCACAAAGTAAGAAAGCAAATGGTTAAAAGTACTATTTAATGGATGGGCTTGACCATTTCACATTTGAGAGTTCACTTTAAAATAGAACAAAAGTTATAAATTAAAATAAGACATTTATTTTGCCCTTAAAGAATTAGCATATAATTCCACATGCAGTTGAGAGCACAGGGATGGTTGCAAGTCAAATGAAGGTTATGTTATAATTGATACTCTGAATTGTTAAGGAGAAGCAAAGGTGAAATGGAATGCTTTTATTATTATTTTTGTTGAAATCTTATTAAAAACTTTTAATGGAATGTAAACTAGAGACGGTCTTCAAGGTCTCAAATTAGATTAGATGTGAAGCCATTAATAGTAGCACTTAATATAAAACAATTTTAAGATAACTCTACCAGTGCAGATATGGGCTAATATATCTTTAAGTTCTTTTTATTTTCTTGATATTTTAGAGAAATTGTTGAGCCCAGACAACATAAAGTATTATCATCATACTAAATACTGATTCTGAAACATAGCTGAAAATCCCTCTAGACTGCAATTTACACTCCAAAATTAAAAACAAATGCAGAAATCCAGCATTTTAAATCAGTGGTTCTCAATCATGCTGAAATGTTCCAACATCTAAGAATCTTAAGATTCTTACCAGCTTTTCATGAAGTAATAGTATTTTGATTGAACTGAAGCCTTAAGATAAAATTCCTCTGAAGAAATATGAATCTTTTCATACGTATGCAAGTCTCTATATGTGAATTATAATGATTCATAACATTTCCCTCAGAATGAAAATGTGCAGAACTTGCCTCTATGTGTCCTTGATTCATTCATTTTGTCTTTATAGTGTCATATGCCACTGGACAAAGGACAAATAAAAATTTTTTAAAGGAGGTATATAGAGATAAAAGAAGACTTACAGATTTGTTCTTCTCAGAGAATTGGAGGGGGAAATGTTATTATTTTTTATTTTAGGAGAAATGTTTGTTGAGCTCCTAACTGAACAGTTTTCTAGAATCTTAGTATAGAATTTATTATTTTAGTATATATCTGCTCAGACACATCTCTAAAAGGGAACACATTATGTGAGAAAACAAAAATAGTATTATTATGCTGTTTTTTTCTTATTATAAGATTTGAAGGCTTTTTAAGTTATTCTCATCGTGAAGAAATAATTTTCAATTAGTTCTCAACATAATTCTGATCATGTTTTGCATAGTTTAATATGCTATCTGAATTTTTTGATTAATATTGATTGTCCCATTGAAATACCATCCAGGAAATTTTCAGTGTCTTTTATTCTTAGTAAAGTACAGCATTAATGGTAGATATGTCATCATAAAAATGTTAATGCAAAATGCAAGAATTTTGAAAATTAAAAAGATAGATAATATTTATAAATGTAATATCTTGACATGTTATAATTCTCACTTCAAAGGCAGGCAGCAATTCTGATACTATTTATATACTGGCATTGATTTTTTTTTAAACGTGACCCCAATATGGTAATCTTTTCCTCCCTTAAGCCCAGAAGTCAAAGTTTATTTCCTAATGTGCAATGTATACTTAATTTTTATTTAAATTACTTAGACAATGTTAGACCATGTTACCATTATTTATACATTGAAGAGTTCTGTGAGGGCTGGAGCAATAGCACAGTGGGTAGGGCATTTGCCTTGTATGCAACCAACCCAGGTTCCATTCACAGCATCCCATAGGTTACCCTGAGCACCGCCAGGAGTAATTACAGAGTGCAGGGCCAGGAGTAACCCCTGTGCATCTCCAGGCGTCACCCAAAAAGAAAAACAAAAAAGTGTTTTGTGAGCCAAACAAAGAACAGTCTGTATAATATATAAATGAATGGAATATCCCTAGTGCTTTCCAACAATGATTCTGATAAAGATATGTTCAGTAATTTATGAACATATTTTATACTTTAAAAGTTCTAATAATACAAGTGAAAAAATAGCACCATCCACTATAGCTCATGCTCTTCTTTTACTGAAATCAAATACTTGACAGGTGATCATTAATATAACAAAGAACTCATTCAACATAATAATCTGGGATAGTACTAGTAACCATCTATAAAGTGACAAATAATATAATACAAGTCTTCTAGATATTTCTGTTTATTTGTAACATAATTATAACATAATAAATATGAGCATAACAATTTTCACAGATTTTCCCTTCCAGATAATTTTTTTCGAGGAAGTCTGCCTTAAAATAAACATCAATCACTACAGTATATGTGGTGTGAATGTGTGTGAAAGAGAGCCAATATTATGTAAGACACTGCTAGTATTGTGATTAGAAGAAATTGATTATGTCACATAAGTACAGTGAATTAGGAATAAGAGCTTACATATCCTGACCACTGCCGGAGTATAGATAAAGAAAATTTTTTTCTACTTTGAAAAACACTGCAATTTGACTGAAAACAATTTGTCTAAATTAATGAAAAAAAATATCATTTTGCTATTTGTTTTCAGGTTCATGACTTTGCAATGTTTAAATTCCTTCTCTATAGTTTGACACATAAAAATATATTATATCAAAGTCACACTGAGATCATCAGGGAACTTTAGAGGGAAAGAACAAAAGAGGAAGAATGGCGTTTGAAAGAAAGATTGTATGTAGCACTCTCTCCATCCTATCCCCATCTGGCATTATTAAGGATGTCAATTCAAGAGGACAATTTCAATCAAAAATTTCCTTTTAAATAATGATTGAAAAAAATAGGATGACAGGGGAAAAAAGACAATATATAAGATTAAATGCTCTGAGATGAGTGTGAATAAATAAAAAATGTTTGCAGAAATGCAAAGGAACTAGAATCAGGAAGTGGATATTTATGGCATCTTAATGTGGAAGGAGAAAAGAAAACTAAGTATATATAATATGGATAAACTAAAAGTGAAGGGAAAATGATGAACCACTTTAACATTTTTGCTGAGTGAAAAGTGTCTAGCAGTTAGAGCTGTGTAGAATTGTTTATGCTTATCTAAACTGCCTTTACCAACTAGAAAGAATTTTTTTGATGGAGAATAGAAACCCAAGGCTCACAGAAACCAAAATTGCCTCTTTTGCCATGGCTTGCCTGTGTTTTCACAGACTTTGATAGAATTTGCCATCCTCGGAACCAAATGGTACAAATTTCTTCTCTCCCCTGACGCATTCCTCTTTTCCAGTTATTTGCTCTCACTTAAAATCCAAGGTTAACTTGTGGCTATAGGGAGTGGTAAGGAAAGGGAGAAGTAGGTTCGGTGAAAGATTGGAGTGAAAGATGAGGAATACTGACCCTTAGTCAATTTTTTTTCTTTGCTTTGGCCCTTGGATGATGTTGATACCAATTACTGAAGTGAGGAAACTGAAGTAGAAGCAGATTTCTTATAAAAGAGCAAGGGCTAACCTCCTAATGTTTGTTTATGTTGCCTATGAGACACCCAAGTGGTTATGGCAAGTAGGCAATTGCATTGTAGTGGATTCTGGGTTGAAAAAGAGACATTTTCACTTGTCAAACTGTGACTAGAATAGATTGCCTAGAAGACTGTGAAGAAAATAGAAAGGGGAAATTAGGCCTGAGCATGTTAGAATACCAACCTGTGAAACCTCATCTGACTGCAAAGGCAGTCAGCAAGGTGTGAAGAAATCAAGGAAAATGTGCTAACAAAAAGTGAAAGGACAGAGAGGTCATCTATGCAGGAAGCTTCTCTAAAAAAACTGAAAATGTCTTTGTTTCCCCTCTCTGCTGACCCATGACCTCTGAGCTTGTCCCTTGAAGAAAAAGTTTCCAGTTCCTACTCTCTAATCCTTTCTTATTGTATCTGTCACCTTTTGGCTTCTGTTCTTCAAAGCTCTCTGTGCCTTCACGGTACACTTTGTTGTCTGCAGAGGTCAAGGGTCCTAGTGATGATCTGGCCCCACCCATCACTTCAGCTTTCCTCATCCTCACTCCAGTTACACAGGAATCTCCAGGGTTCGGTGATTATGGATTCATGCTACTGCGCTTACACATAAAATTTTCTACCTTGAAGATTTGTCTCCCACTTCTGTGCTCAGGCGTCCCAATCAGCTTGTGTGGCTCATCTAGAAAACCTGCACACGCCACCACCCCCAAGCTCAACCAATGTCTCAGGCTTGCTTATGTTTCTAAAATAGAATTCTGGAATTCTTTTGTTTTCATACTCAAAAAATAGAGATAACTGGTTTTAGGTCTTCAGCACAAACCAAAGCCAGTAAATGAGTGCATGAATGAGAAGAATGAGAAGTGCAAATCTGCCTTTGTAAGTTCTCTTTAGCTCTCTGCACTTTTCATATGTAATATCATTGGCAGATGTAATATTTGGAAATGATAAGAAATACGTGGGGCTGGAGAAATAGCACAGTGGGTGGGACTTTTGCCTTGCACGTGGCCGACCTGGGTTCGATTCCCAGCATCCCATATGGTCCCCTGAGTACCGCCAAAAGTAATTCCTGAGTGCAGAGCCAGGAGTGATCCCTGTGCATCGCCAGGTGTGACCCAAAAAGAAAAACAAAAAAGAAAAAAAAGAAAGAAATACGTAACTGATTCCTTTTTGTCCTTCTAGTTGAGAGTAACTTTCGGACTCTGAATTTCATCTTTTGACTGAAATAGGAAAATATATGCTTTCACTAATCTTTTAACAACTAGCCAGAAAAAGGGCATGAGTGAAATATATGTGTAGGATTCTATATCTGTTTCTTCTTTCAAAATATATGTCACAGTATCTCTGGTCAGGAATAATAGTATTCTCAATTCATGTTTTACTTGATGATGCATAGAATTAAATAAAAATGAGATGAGTTATTTGATTGGACACTTTATGCAAATATTTACTGGAGTTGTGGTTACCTTGGTCAAGGTGTTGGGTCCAAATATAATCTAAGTGTATGCAAGGTTTTTCTAGCATGATTTAATTATAAATTGGTAAGAAAATCTGGGTAGATGTATATTCACTAAATAGACTATTTTGAATTGAAAAAGAGAATCATTTATTCAGTTCCCTGCCACATGATAACCTTGTACATTTCTAGAAAAAAAACTTTTAACACAGTTAAGTTAGTTCATGTCATGGGATCCTATCATCTTTAGTTCATGTACAGGTACTTCTTCCATAATATGGCTATCACTCCAAAATCTGGCATTATGTTTTTCCATTTAAAGCAGTCTTCAGAAATTATAGGTTAAAACATATGTATCACCCTATGTGACTTACAGCATGCTATGTATATATTGTTTATCTCTGCACAAGTCTTATATCTAGCCAACATTCATTTTAAGTGTCTTATTCTGTGAAACTTTTTATTATTTGTGACAGCAAGCATCCACCACTCTTAGGTTGACAGAGAGATTGCTCGAACTGTGACATAGTGTTATGATATAGTGGGAAAACACCAACATTTTGTGACATTGGCATTATACTTCAAGAAAAAAAAAGGATGGATCCTAGTCTCTCAAGCAACCTGACAGCTCTAGTTCCACTTCCCTGAATATTATGCCTTAAAAATGGTACATACCTTTTATAGAGAGGAGTCTTCTAAATGACACATGTACCATTCAAGTGTATCAAATCACTTATTAAGTGATTACCATTGCTCCTTGCATATACGTTATTTTTCTCGAAAAAATAGTAGCTAAAAATTTTTAAGGATGTATTAGACTTACACTTTTTATTATTTGAAAAAAATTCAAAAGGATGATATTCCTTTTCAATTAAAAATGTACTCAAAATTCTATATTTTAATCACAGGTCCAATATTTAATCATAAATTCTTTCAGGGGGGTATACATATTGCAGTATATGTAGCCAAATGGAACAAATTCAGAATTAGCATTTAAAAACCCTCTAACCATTTCAGTATTTTACAACCTGGTCAAAAAAAAAAACCTATGACAGTATCTAGAATGCCATTCAACCATTTAATGTCCTTCTGTCAACAAAAATATTCCAGTGACAGTCACAGCTATAATTTTTAGTTTTATTTTTATAAATCAATTTTTCAAACAAAACTTTGTATAGCAGCATATAGTCCAATCCCTAATATTAACTACCTAGCAATGTGTTGTCTTTTCCACCACAATATATATATATATATATATATATATATATATATATATATATCAGAGTAAAGAAAGAAAGCTATGCCTAAGAAGTTTGGCAAAGGAAGATATCATCTGCTTTGCATTTCTTTGCCTTATTAAACACATTTACTGCAAATTGTACCTCTGAAATTGTAGTCAAATTAAAGCAGTGTTCTGTTAAAAGGTAACTAATATTTTTATTGAACCACAGTGAGATACAAAGTTACAAAGTTGTTCATAATTGGATTTCAGTCCTGTAATGTTCCAACATCAGTTCTTTCACCAGTGTGCATTTCCCACCAAGATGTCTCCACTAACTCACCCACCATCTTCCCCCTACCTACCTTTATGGCTATGGCTCTATGGCAAGCACTTTCCTTTTTTTTCTCTCTCTGTCTCCCTCTCTCTCTTAAAATTCTTTTACACAAAATGTTCTGTAGTATTTAGCATGCCATCTAATTTCACTTTACACTGTTAGCAGTAGTTGCATTTTTTCCTTTTCCCACCCAATGTTTTACACCTACAGACAATTAATTGCTCTACATTTTTCTCCTTTTTCTACCTGATGTTTTACACCTACAAACAGCCTTTCTACTAATACAGGTCCAAGTTTATTCACTTTTAAGTAGCTGGTGCTACATCTTTGTAATGAAATAGATCTGTTGATACAAGCATAATTGGAAGTCAGATCAGAATGATCAAATGATCAAATTGCTTAAATTAGAGACACACTGAATTACCTAAAGATGAAGAAACTGCTTTGCTGGCAGAGACTTACAGTAGACAGTAATCATCAAATCATTTTTTACCTCTGTAGTGAACACTGAGTTCCTCTTTGAAAGGTAAGTGATCTTAAGAATATAATAACAAAGGTTGGTTCAAATTAAATAATCATTGAAATAAAACAAGATGATTGAGTTTTTGTTCAATGAAGAATTTTCTGGCAGATGGGGAATCTAAATTATTTTAAATATCAGAATTGAAACAAGGAAATTAAAATATGTAACATTCACTTTAATGCCCAAAACGAACATACATAGGTAATAAAGAGACTAATAGTTGGGGAATATAACTCAAGGGAAAGAGCACCTTGACCCTGATTTAGTCCTGGCATATGCGCCTCCTCCTAGCACCGCAGCATGGGGAATGGCTGATGTAAAATGTTTAAATAAGTAAAATTCTAATTGTACACACCACAGATAACCTACTGCTATTAAACTAAAGGGGTCTTTACCATTTGTACTGTTTTTTGGAGACTGATTCTTGAGAAATAAATCTTAGAATCATGTTCAAAATAATTTAGTCCACTTACACAGGGATATTTGACCCTTTCAGAAATTAAATACTAAAATGTCTAATAACTTGTACATGGTAAGCACTCCATTTACTTTTTGTTGTAAAAATATTTGTTGCACATTCACTATAAGCTAAGCCTCAAATCAAGAAGTCATAAATATTATTGCACATAAAAATACAAAAATGCTTTTTTTCTATATTCTTGATTTTGTTTTTGTTTTAGTTTTTGGTTTTGGTTTCTGGGCCACACTCGGCAGTTCCCAGAAGTTACTCTTGGCTCTGCACTCAGGAATCACTGCTGGTGAGCAAGGGACACTATATCAGATGCCCAGGATTAAACCTGGGTTGACTGTGTGCAAGACAAACACCCTACCCACTGTACTTTCTTCTTCAGTCCCTGTATTCTTGATTTTGAAACAAAATTGTGTGCATTGATCCAATTCACATACAAAATGAATCTAGATTTACATTTTTGTCTGTATGTTTTTCTGTAACACTGTAGCACTTTCATCCCGTTGTTCATTGATTTGCTGGAGCAGGCACCAGTAATATCTCTATTTTGAGATTTGTTGTTACTGTTTTTGGCATATCAAATACACTACGGGTAGCTTGCCAGGTTCTGCCATGTGGGTGGGATACTCTTGGTAGCTTGCCGGGCTCTCTGAAAAGAACGGAGGAATCAAATCCAGGTCGGCTTCATGCAAGGCAAATGCCCTACTCGCTGTGCTATCGATCCAGTCCATATGTTTTTCTAGATCCTTTAAATATAAGATTTTTTGTCAAAAATTCATTTGTTTATTTACTTAACAAATATTTGCTGAGTACTTATTATGTGCAAGATATTGTTTTCAGACCAACGGTGAACAAAGCAAAATCATATTTTATATATAGCTTATATGGAGAGCATAAAACAGATCATTGAAAACACCAGTTAGACAATATATCAAGATTCAGAGTTGGATATGCTCTCACTTTGATAGAGTAGTCAGGAAGTACTCTCTGAAGGAGTCATATTTAAGTTCTACAAATATCTATGTAAACACAGACCAGAGAGAGGGAACAGCAAGAGAAATATCCTGTTGGTCGAAGGATATATGGTGTGTACAGGGAGCAATAAATAGTCTGATGTTGCTGGGGTAAGAGAAGGATGTCGAAGATTGATAAGAAATGAAATCGGATAGGTCTCCAAGGGCTGGATCATGTAAGGTTTTATAAACCATGGTGAGAAACCTAGAATTGGTTTGAAGGTCAGTGGGAAACCCTGCCTGGATTTGAGCAAGGGTATGATTTTATCTCGTTTACATTTCAAAAGCATCCCCATAGGGAAGCAGAGAGAGAAACAAGAACTTTTTAGAGGCTCTTTCATTCTCTTGGAATTTTATAAAGTATACATGTATTCATCTTTGGCTACTTATTTTATTCCAAGCAAGTTTGATATCTTAATTCTGTATTATCCTCTAGGTTTTATCTTATGTTTAAAGAAAAGGAGTTTTCATCTGTAGACACTTTTATGAATAATATATGAATATTTTTGACTATATTATGAGCCAAGGTTCTTGGATCTATGAGTGTGAATATAAAGATCAAGCCTTCCCATTTTTATAGGTAAAAATATATAATTGTATCTACTACTGAAGTTTCAAATTGGAAGCTATGTTTAAGAGAACCTGACTGAAAAATATTTGAGTAGCAAATATAAGAATTCTTTATAGTTTTTAAATGTTGGCTCTATTGGTGCCTTGATATGTTTCTGGTAATAATCTCATACAAAGTTCAGCATTCTATCTGGCAAATGTCAAATCGCATTATGCCTGTTCATGCTATCCAGTCCTATGCTTCAACATCACTGTCCAATTTTTTAAAATTTTAATTATAGGCTGACTTATTTCAATGTAATATATATGTTTTGTGATATTTATGTGTCAATTATACTGTTACTCAGTTGCTTATTTGAAAGAAATAATAGATAATGTGTGTGCTAAGAAATAGTGTTTTAGTTAAAAAAGATTATAACTTCACTTCCTTAAAAGTGAAAATTGGCAATTTATAAATTGTTTAAATAACATGAGTAAAAATAAATTTAAATCCCCAATATGTGCACTGTATTCAATATGTAGTCACAAAAGTATAACTATTGAAAATATTGCCAAGTTTCAGGTAATACATTATGATTAATTCTTGTGTTTATTATAGTAAAGAGATTATTGTTATATAAAAGTGATGTTTTTTTCTTATAACTAATTCAAAACACCTATTTAAAAAAGCATATTGTGTTCATTTAGTGGTCACTTAATATGTCTAAAGAAAAGAAGCACATATTTGATTATATAGCTTAAAAAACCTTTTGAGATGATGCCTATGGCAGGATTATTTTAGCACAACCATACTTAAGAATAGAAATGTAGACATTTTAATTAGAATAAAAAGAATAGCACCATTAGCAAATAACTCTAGCATGAAGAAAATACATGAGAGCAAAAGAATTCAGTGTGTCTTTATGCCTATTGCTCTGTATGTTTATCTAAAATCTATAAATTGAGTTTGTTTTTACTGTGAAAGTGCAAGCAAATTAATCTCTCATTTATATTGTCTGCATATAAACAAAAGACATATATCATCTTTATAGACAATGTATAATTTTTTCTACATTATTATTAGAAATTTAATCTTTTCATGTTCTAAATAATAGGTTTCTCTGCTGGGTGGTAAAAAATAAATGAATGGAAAGAAATTTTTTTCTAAGTATGTAGGCTATCTCTGTTAATTAAGTATTTAGAGAGAAAGAAAGGAATAAAGAAGTTGAGAAAGGTAGAGTAAAAAATAGATAACAAGGGCTACCAATGAAATGAATGCACTTTTAAGCATTCACTCATCATGATAATATTGTAACATTTTATAATAATCTTTCTGAAAAATTATATAAATTAACTAATGCTTTCTGCATTTTAAAGGTTAAAAAGTACTTTAATATATTAAAATCATGAGTACAATGCCAAATATCTTTAAGCCAGAAAGCATGGAGATGCCATTTACAGCTAAAAAAAAAGTGAAAAAAATTTAAATGTTGAGTTAAGAGGAAGAGATTTATTTAGTTCATCTTTTTCTGTCGTGGGTAAAAAAAACACATTTGCTAAATATCAGGTCAAGTTAATTTGTTTGGCAAATTATTATTTCATTTATATTGAGTCAAAACTGCAGTTGATCAACTCATAGGAAATCAATGATATTTGATGGCCAGTGTGAAATGAACTAGATCAATTTAGTTCAATAAAAATGAAAAATTAAGTTACCAAGAGCAGAGGATGCAGCACAATCCGCTACATAGCAAAGAGCTCATAAAATTAACTTCCTTTGTTTTTCATTTATCTCCCTAGAGAACTTCTTGAGGTAGATACTGTTATAAGCTAGGAATCCACATTTTACAGAAAAGTCGGTATTTTTCAATGCTGTTTTCAGAATTCAATTTTACCTTAGATCTAAAACTGATATATTAAGGATAAACAATGCATTGACTTCCTAATTACAAGATCCATGAGTCCTGTTCTTTCTACAAATATGTAGGATAGGCCAGTGGGCTGGTAGGACTTCATGTGATGTAAAAGCAGGCAAGTGAGGAGAGGGATCACCAGCCAGTCCTAGGAAGGAAGCACTCCCAGATATAAAAGTTGGAGTTTTGGACAGTTTGAAGTCACTGATGTATTGATTGGAAGGACACTAGGATATGTTGAATTTTTTTTTAATTGTTATTTATCCATTCGTTCACTCACTAAGCCAATGTACACGAACTATTAGCTATAGGCAAAGCCTTGCACTACAGGGACAGGGCAGGAAAGAATGCCAAACTTATTTAGCAGAGGCAGAAATAGAGCTACAGAGTCTGTGAGAAAGTAGGAAGTGGAAGACATGTTGAAAATACAAAAGTAATTAGTAATCGTAGAGGAAAACAAACAGTCTAAATTTTAAAGCTGATCATAGAAACATTATTATATTGTGCCAATTTGCCCTTTCATGTCCTTTAACCAGAGATTCAGCAGCTGGGCACTCAAAAATTCCAAACCAAACCCTCAGCAACTAATTCTGCTTCGAGAGTTTTCTGAAGACCCCATTCAACTATTAAAGGCCCTTATGCCCTGAGTCCCAAACAGGATACATATCGTCTCCTTTCTAACATGAAATTTTAGGGGAAAATGCAATCCATTTTTATTAATACATACTATATCATTGACCGTGGGAAACTAAGAGGAGAACACATATCAGGAAGGAGGTCTCTTCAACAGAGAAAAATAGTGGCTTTCAATATTTTATACCGCCAGACCCACACGTGGACAGGCAGTTGAAAAGCATAGTATTAAAGAAATTAGAGGTTCTCATACAAGTCACCATGGAAACAACTTGTTGAAATGGGACTCCTCAAACTTCTAGTTCAAGTATCACCTTCTTTGTGAAACTTTCTAGGCTCTCCAGTTAAAAGTCCTTATTCCTCCTTCCAGTCCACTCTGGGACTGGAGCGATAGCACAGCTGGTAGGGCATTTGCCTTGCATGCAGCTAACCCGGGTTTGATTCCTCTATCCCTCTCAGAGATCCCAGAAAGCTACCGAGAGTATCCTGCCTGCATGGCAGAGCCTGGTAAGCTACCCACAGGATATGCAATATGCCAAAAATAGTAACAACCAGTCTCACAATGGAGACATTACTGGTGCCCGCTCGAGCAAATCGATGAACAATGGGACGACAGTGCTACAGTGTTCTTCCTCCTACAAACACTTTGTTCATGACACCAATGCCCAATATTTAATGAATATGTATACATATATGTGTGTTTATATGCATAAGTATGTAAATATATACATATATATAAATAATTTCACTGTGATCTCTATCACCATCTGGTTTCACACTCCATTGGGCTATCTTATGTTTTACCCAGTATATGGTAAAATGTATGTGCCAGTTATACTTATGGCAAGCTCAGTGATGAATCAAAGTGCATGTGCCTATGGAGAAAGAGAGAAGGGTGGAGGTGGTTCTAGGTGGAAAGGAGGGAGGAAGGGAGGGAGGGAGGGAGGAAGGAAGGGAGGGAGGGAGGGAGGGAAAAGAGGGAAAGAGAGGGAGGGAGGCAGAAGAGAGAGGGAAAGAATGGAGGGAGGGGACTGATAAGTAGCAATAATATCCCTGCCAACCATAACTTTTCCCTGGAGTTTGTAGGAGAGAGGCACTACACACATACACACTGAGATACACACACACACGCACACACACACACACACACACACACACACACACAGAGGCACGCACACATACATTTTGCTTTTTGAAGCTTAATAATTTTGAGAAATTTTGAACAGTTTTATTTCAAGGAAAAATATTTAAACATTTTCATTTAGATTCTCTCATCCATCTCAAGAGTTTCAGGATCACTCACAACTATTGCTGGCCAACTATTTTGCCATACAGCCCTGTCTGTGTCAGTGCAGTCAAAACACCAACACTTCTGCAGAAAGTTGATGAAGAACATTGGCTTGAGTCTGTAAACTAAAATGCCACCATGTGTTTGTGAGTTTAACATTTTAGTGGGTGAGCAAATAAAATGAGAAGAGAAAAGAGAAAATTTTCTTATTCTAATAAACTGCTTGAAAGTCAATTTTACACAGACATAAGCTAATTTTTAATATTTACACAGAAATATTATTTTATTCCACTGGAAGTTCTCCATGTAACATGTCCAAAATAGGGGCTGGAGTGATAACACAGTGGGTAGGGCATTTGCCTTGCAGGTGGCCGACCCGGATTTGATTCCCAGCATCCCATTTGGTCCCTTGAGCACCACCAGGAGTAAATCCTGAGTGCAGAGTCAGGAGTAACACCTGTGCATCGCTGGGTGTGACCCAAAAAAGAAAAAAAATTCCAAAATAAATTATCTGTTTCTAAATGAATGCAAAAATTAGTTACCAAGCTTTGTAAATTTATCATTTTATAGCAAATGTCAGCTCTAATATTTTAATTTTATTTTTAAAGATATTTTGAAGTTTGAAAAACTAACACTTGTACTTCTACACCTAGTTTGTTGTTGTTGTTGTTGTTTATTTCTGGTTTTAGGGCCATACCTGGCCAGTCTCAGGGTTTTCTCCTAGATACTTTCTCAGGGATCACTCCTGGTGGTTCTCAGGGGATGGTATGGGGTAGCACTGCACTGTAGCACTGTCATCCCATGGTTCATCGATATGCTGGAACGGGCACCAGTAATGTCTCCATTGTGAGACTTGTTGTTACTGTTTTTGGCATATAGAATATGCCACGGTTAGCTTGGCAGGCTCTGCCATTCAGACGGGATACTCTCGGTAGCTTGCCGGGGTATCCGAGAGTGATGGACAAATAGTACCTGGGTCGGCCACATGCAAGGCAAACGCCCTACCCACTGTACTGTCACTCTGGTCCATGGTATGGGGTACTGGGATCAAATCCAGATTAGCCACGTACAAAATAAGCACCCCAACAATTTTACTGTTGCTCCAATCCCCCTACTATCTAGTTTTTAAAAATACATTTTACCATGTTTGATTTTGATTTTTAAAGAAGTATAACATGAAAGTACAGAGCAATTTTTTCCTTAAATACAGTTTCTACATTCTCAATACATTATTGAAGTATGGCATCTCTGATATTTTTATCATATTTTTATTATTCAAATAATGAGATAGGTCCTAGGTTGCTATAATATTTGTTGAAAGTTATTTTAAGCAAATTTAAATAAAACTCACCTTAAAATTAAGAAGCATAAAATCAAGTATCATACAGGGAGACCATTTGGTAAAAGTTTTAATTATTGATGGGATTAGTTCATTCATCATAATTTAATCAATGTTTTATTTTTCTATTCCATTTTGAGAGCATAAAATTTATGAACATCAGTCCAGTGAATTAAATAAACGTTAGAAGAACAATAAAAATTTATTCTGTGAAGAAATATTACAAGTATACAATTGTCACTTTATTTTTTCATAAAAAATGAACTGAAACTCTGGTATTTGTTTGTTGTCATGCACCACTTTTCATTCACATTTTACCCAAATGCCCTCACTGCTTATTTTTTAATGACTTAAGAATCAAAGAATAAAGGAAAGCATGTTGGGTATTATTTTGATACTGTAGGAAATCTACCAAATCATAGTGGGATATACATGATAACCTTATAGTACCTGTACCACTAACCATAATGACTAAAAGGAAAGTGAGAAATAGAGATAAAGAGACAGAGAGACAGAGACAGAGCGAGAAAAGAAAAGTGTCTACTGTAGACGCAGACTGGGGGTGGCAATGAAGTCGGGAAATTGGGGACATTGGTGGTGGGAAATGTAGATTGGTGAAGGGATGGATAATGTAGCATTGTATGATTTGAAATCTAATCATGGGCACCTTGTAATTATACATCTCAGTGATTCAATTCAGACAAGCCTCATGCATGAAGGGACCGGCAGAGGAACCCAGGTGTGCCAGACCCGGGGCTGAGATCTCCAAGCCTTCTCGGATTGGGACTGGGCCCCCTCTACCCAGGCCCCCCATTTTCCAGTAGCTTGGTAGCCACACCCACAAACTGCCACCAGCACCGTGTAATCCCAACAACAGCCAACATCCAGAGACTATAAGACCAAGCTTCTGGAAGTGCGTGGCCTCGAAGTGGCCATGCAACATCTAATAGCTTTGTTCTTCTTCTTGGAGAACCTGACAAGCTACCAAGAGTCTGTTGCCCACACGGGAGAGCCTTGCAAGCTCCCCATGGTGTATTCATATCCCAAATACATACCTCTCGGAGAGCCCGGCAAGCTATCAAGAGTATCCCATCCGCACAGCAGAGCCTGGCAAGCTACCCGTGGCATATTCGATATGCCAAAAACAGTAACGATAGGTCTCATTCCCCTGACTCTGAAAGAGCCTCCAATTGTTAAGAAAGACGAGTAAGGAGAGGCTACTAAAATCTCAGGGCTGAGTGTAATAGAGATGTTACTGGTGCTCACTCGAGTAAATTGATGAGTAACAGGATGACAGTGATACAGTGATTTCATAAAATCATGTTTTAAGAAATAAAAGGCTATCTACCAAATCATACAACTTCTTAGTGTAGGTATCCTGAATTTATTTTTTGGAACATAAACACAAATTAAACAAACAAATTAGAACCACCCTGATGGTATTGTGGGCAAATATATTTTTAACTTGTGATTTGCCACCATGCAATATTATTTATCTACTGTTACTTGTATCTCTTGAATAAAATCAAAGTGTATGATGTTCAAGTGAAGTATCATAGAAAATTCAGACTAACAATTGTGAAACATGTTTACTCTTGAGAGTCATTTGTCGAATGAAAGAATATCGGTGTGTGTGTGGGAGGGGGAGAGGCTGGAGTGATAGCACAGAGGGTAGGGCGTTTGCCTTGCATGCGGCTGACCCGGGTTTGATTCCCAGCATTTCATATGGTCCCCCAAGCACTGCCAGGAGTAATTCCTGAGTGCACAAACCTGGAGTAACCCCTGTGCATCGCCGGGTGTAACATAAAGAACAAAAACAAAAAACAAGAACAAGAATATAAGTGGGCCAGTTTGTACAAAGTAAACCAAAAAGCATCCGGCTGGCTGATGGGTTCGCAGAAGTTGCTGGTTGGCCAGAAGGAAAGTGCTGAAATGCTAGACAGAACTGTGACAGAATCAAGTGAGTAGGAATTGAGTCTTTTACATATTTCTAATGTAATTTTCTCTTTTTTTAAAATCATTTTATTGTATTATCTTTTCCCTTCCAACATTTTGTGTTAGGGTTTTCATGCTTCCTGGCTTTGTTGAAGATATATATGTCTTCAACATAGTTGATAGTTTCAGTGGCAATATATATTGCCTATATATACACACATAGGCTTGAAGATAGTTTCAAAAATGTATATGGAGAAGAAAAGATGTCTAGCTATTTTGAGATCTAAATGTAACACCTTCAAAAAGGAGAAGGTAAAAATCCTAAGGAAAATGGAGTGTGATACATGAAGATAATCCATGAATTAAAACTTGCGTTAAGTAAATCATAATACTGAAAAGATTGTGGGAGCACTCACTGCTTTCGAAGGGGGCTTATTTGTTCACTCAAGCAGTGAGAATGAATCTCTCTGCAGGCAACTGTGTTTGCCTTAAATCATTCCTGGTATCAGGAAGTGTAGACATTAACACAGGGAATAATTCCCCTTAAATTTTTGTTAAGATGTTTACATGACCTCACCAGTCTGACCAAAACCTCTTTACCTTGTCCCAGTAGCAGTGAAATAAAACTAACAAAGAAAGTAAAAATGAGGAAAGAAACTTTCCGGAGTGCCACACACAGTTGAGCCGGTTGTTCTCCTAACAAATGTCCTATCTGGAACACAACCCAGGTCGGGAATGAAGCAAGAAAGTGTTGAGTAGAATAAGCACGGTGATGACATTCGTGCTTTAGTACTTTTCTGTAATATGCCATACGTATTGAGCTGCTAAGGCTAATTGATTCTCCCTTTTCTTCCTTAGAGTGAGTAACTTCTCTCCCGGGTTTTTCTTCCTAGTCCCTCTAGTTTACAGCAATGGACTTGCAACTTGTTTCCCTGCCTGCTTGCCACTGCAATCTTAATCTTCTAAATCACTCCTTTCATCCTGTGAACCCTCTCTTCACCCTGTGCTCAAAAAGCCTTCAGGACTCTTTGGTCTGGAATTGAGACGTTTAACAATCTTTCTAGATTCTGCTCCTTTTAATGGAAAGAATTTATTCTAAACCGACTGATTTATATATGGTCCCTCCAGGACCCATTGTGCTGGTGTTTCTCTAGTTCTCCCCAGATAATTCCCTCAAATAGAGAGCAAGTGGTTCAGGAGATATGAAGCTTGACTCGTTGACATGGCAGAGGTGAGACATAGAGACTTCCAGGACTAGGTGAGGGGGGCTGTAGGGCGGGAGGCGGGAATCCAACTTCAATACCACAGAGACCTAGAGAAGTCAGGAGATTCATATCTCCTAGATGGAGGTAAAATATGCAAACATTCAGGATACGTGAATCTGGGCCCATTGATATCTACTAATCTTTTAAAGTAATTTTGTTTCTACCTTATTCTTCCCATCTCATGAATATGTAAGGTTCGTGAGAAGTTGGAGCCTATCATAGGAGTGTCCCTCCACAGTTTCTTCTCCTGTATATCTCCTATTTACTGGTGGAACAGTTCAGCTGACTGTTCCATAATGGATGTTGTTTTTGAATGCATGCATTTAAACACCTATCCTGTTCACTTGCCACCAAATATCTATAGCGTGTGGAGAAAAATATTCCAACACATGTCACTTACTGAATCATGTGTATTAGCAAGAGTATTACTAAGCTCCTTATAATGAAATGAAGTGAATGAGAGACTGCAACTAGAGTCAGAATAGTTGAAATGTCTCATTTGCCATGGAAAGAGCTCTGTAAGTTGCTTAGAAAGAGCCAGTAAGTTGCTTAAAATGTAATTTCCAAGCCCAACTCCAGACATTTGGCCATTATAATTTCTCATGGTCAACCTAATAGCCATTGGAAAATTTGGAGAAACACCTTTATAACCTCAAAGGGTGAGAAAATTGCCTACTGTAATTGCAGCACACCACAGTTATACATCAGAATCACCTGCAGCATTTTGAGCAACCATCATTACTAGATTTCAAACCAAACCTCATAAGTAAAAATCTCTGAGTTGGGGCTCAAGCATATTACGCAGAAATTTTTTATGTGTTTAGGATTGAAAGCATTAGGCTAAGGTCGATAAAGACCACTATTATTCCTTATTTACAACTTCCTATGTTAAGCTCTTTATATGCATTATTTCATTTAATCACTATAGTTTTGAGTTACATCCATATCTTCACTGAGTCTGGGGAGTTGTGCAACCAATAGAATGTGATGCAACCAGTAAATATGCAAACTTTAAATAAGTGTTTATTTACCTATCATCTTCCATGGTTACCTTTATTCTATAGAAGTTATTTCAGAAAAAGCTATCTTTCCCTTGAATTAACTGCCTGCCTGCCCACCACCCGCATCCACTCCCTACCCCCCACCCTGTTCAGTGTGTTGTAGTAGGGTTTTTTTTTTTTAAGTTTTGTCAGTATCTAAGGAAAGGCTTTCTCAGTTTCTCTCTCTTAAGACACCAGGTGACTAACTATTGTCCTAAGTTGCTGCTATTGTTTGTTTAATTTTCAAAACTGAATCCCAGTGTTCCCAAGATCTCTTCATCTAATTGGTCAACTTTTGGGCTTGCAAAAATACAGATAAAAATGGTAGCTAAGATTTTTCCATGTCCAAGATAAATCTGACCTCTTGGGAAACCTCTTTGCAATCCTAAGTAATGTCTGAACAAGGGCATGATTTTTTTTTCCTTCTAGCTTTCTAAGCTAAAAAAAAAAAAGTGCTCTTCTAATGTGTTTGCCAGAGGCCAGATATCTAAACCAGTTGATTAGCACTGGTCTTGCATTAGGCACTTTTTGAAAACTGGTTCAACCCTCAGTACCACATATGGTTCCTGAGCCTCATCCAAAGTGAACTCTGTCACAGAACCAAGAGTAAGCTCTGACCATAATTGGGTGTGCCTCCCTTACCCCTGCTCCTGCATAAAAATATTGGCCAAATTTTTAGGTGTCACATGAGTGTATGTTAGGTTTAATAGTATAAACAGTGTGTTAGGTTTAATAGTATAAACCTACCTTTCTCTCAATCATTGTTTTCTACTCTTTACATAAATAGAAAGTTCAAGTTATCAAAACATTTTTCATACCTCTTCTCAATCTTCCTGAAAAATCCACAGTCATTATTGATTTATGGTGTTTTTTAGAGAAAAAATACTTTTTAATCAACTTCCATCAAAAGTAGTGATGTGAGAATTAATGAGTAAATGGGTTTAAAGTATCACCACAGTCTTGAATGGCAGGTATACAATATTTTGACTGTTATTAATATAATACAGCTCATCCATTACATCTGACAGAGAGCCAGACAGTGACTCTGACTTCACTTACTGGTCAGGTCAAAAGGGGTCTGCACAATCACCCCACAGATAGACAGACTCAAGGGAAACAAACCAAGCAAGGTTCAAAATAACATTGAAGCACAACTCGTTGCAGGGTATTTGGTTGCTTAAAGCTTATTAGAAATATTTTGTTGTCAAAATTTGGAATAGACACCAAATCAAGGACCTTGAGAGAGGATTAAAGTAATAGCCACATTTGATAGATGATAGAAATTCTAGTGAAATTAGAGGGAAGCCACAAACCAGACGCATAAATAAATAATTTGCTACCTGGCCATGTTTGCATCCCTCTCACAATCCGGAGGCCCTTTTAAGGAGGGAGTCCTCAATAGAAGGGAAAGGTATTCACTCATAGCACAATGTCTTCAGAAGAACCATTGTTAAAGTCAGGAAACTAAATTAATGTTGAGAGCCAAAGTCACTGTCACTGTCATCCTGTTGCTCATCGGTTTGTTCAAGCGGGCACCGGTAACATCTCTCATTGTGAGACTTATTGTTACTGTTTTGGGCATATAGAATATACCATGGATAGCTTGCCAGGCTCTGTCGTGCAGGCTCAGTACTCTCGGTAGCTTGCTGGGCTCTCCGAAAGGGGTGGCGGAATCGAACATGGGTCAGCCGCATGAAAGGCGAACGCCCAGCCCAAGAGTCCCAAAGTATCCAAATCATTACAGTTATCAGTGAGTGAGTCTGGGCACTAACTTTTGCTCCTATAATTTAAGTATTCCATTCCATAATTTTTTTAATGATGAAAAGTTCACTGTTACCTCATAATCCAGATAGCTAAGGTTTTCAGTCAATGTGAATTTTCTTTGAGGAATTTTCAGGGGGTAGTATTTCTACGTAGTGACCCCTAAAATTATTATTTTCAAGTAAGGCTGATTCTTTTTTCTTTTAGCCCAGAAGAAAAGAGATCTATATAATTGTGGTGTCAAAATGTCAAAAGACTGAGATAGGTTGAAAAAAAAGAAGAAAAGAAAAGAAAACACAAAAAAAACCCAGAGGCATGCATGCAGTCCTCAGCCTTACAAATTCTTGGCTCATATAAAATACTTATGACATGCTGTAATTAACTAGTTACTCTTCTCAGAATGAATAATAATGCAATTATTTGCCAAAAGCAGTGAAGAAAGTATAGTTTCTGTTTTAAAAAATATCTGCCTTTCATTCTGTAGAAAGAAAAACTGTGGATTAATTTACATAAACTGCTAAAGAAGAGTGACCTACAATTTCACTGTTAGACTGTATAAAAATTCTTGTCACCTTTTTATCAGAGCCTTATGGTTTGAAGTGTTTGAAATAGCAATAAAAGTGCAAGTCACTGACATGTTCAAAGTATATTGGTTCTTAAAAACTACACCCAAGTACCATAAAATTTAAGTAGTATCCTGACTGGTAAAAACATTTCCTTTTCACAATTGGACTTTGATGCCATTTCCTTTGTCTGAGCAGACACAAATAAAAGGAGGAAGGTGAACACTAATTTTTCAAGGAACTTCTCCTTCCTTACATACTTTATGTGCCAAGTAGAAGAAATTAGGTAAGAGTTTATATAAACATATTGTAGATTCTTTCTATGTATTAGTGTCTGGTACGACATTTTTTCTGCAACTTCTCCAGCTCCATATGGCCATTCTCTCATAATTTACTCAACTAATATTTATTGAACATGCTATGATATGCTGAACTAAATCCCAGAAGTTCAAATACTTTTTTTAATAAAAATGAGTTGCCCTTGAGAATGTCACAGAAAAATAAATCTGTAAAATAGTAAATTGTCATATTAACAATGACGTCAAAGTTATAGGTCTACTCTCTGCACACTCATACACAAATGAATTCACTCATATAAACACATACGAAAACAACTATTTTTGCATGAATATGAAGTCTATCAAATTCCAGAATATTCAATTTAGAGCAGAGAATTGAAAACTTGTTTTGCTAAAATTTTCCAATTTTTTCATTTTAATAGCTATTAGAATGTATGTCAGTATGTATATGAGTGTATGTTTGTATGTATGTGTGCAAAAATCAACTTTATTAGAGTTTTGTAAGAACAATATTATGAATAATCAATGCCTTAAGTAGTTAGATTTATTTAGTGCTTGTTATACTAGTTATTCTAGCACCAAGTCTCAGAATTTTCTACTATATTAATAGTCACAATATTATTTAGTATCCTTAAATGATATTAAAGAGTTTGCATTCCTTCTGTAGGAAGTCAAATAATCAATGTGGTTTTAATTCATAAAATTATAATAAGTATTTCAAGAAAAGACATAGCCTTGTGTTCAAGTTGTCAAATAATATGTCGTTAATTAATTATTAGCAAGAACTTGTGTCTGTCTTATTTGTTCTTGTACTGAATAATATGAACAATGCATGCTCTGGTGTTAGACTGCCTGTGTTTGAGATGTTTGAAATTAGTCTCTTCCCTCTTCAAGCTGGGTAACTTCTTCCATCCTTAAGTATTTTTTGTTTTTATCTGTGAGATGGATATTGTCATAGTAAGTACATCATCAGGATAAAAGATGAAAGGAGTAAAAGCATATGTGGCATACATGCAGCACTGGGACAGACATGGCATCATGTAAGCTATTACATGATGACTATTATTTACTGTCATTATCCTCAGATTCAACTGAATGTTAATTTGGTCTCAGTAAGGACATTTAATATTTTCTAAGAAAAGTGTTTAGCCACCTTATGTATCTTTTATAATAGTATAGTGATAATTTATAAGAATGATCTTTCCTAAGAACATAAAAACATGTCACTATGTTTAATCTACTGAATATATAATTTATTGAAGAAATAGTTCATGTAAGTTATTAGTGGGCCAGGAAACATTCAAACAAGTTTGCCACTGTCAACTAAGTTCAAATAGAATTTAACATTTCAGAACTTGCTCCTAGAATTCTATAGTTTTCTAACTAATGACGAAAATTTCAAACTTGCTGCTAGAAATGTAGTTTTCCAACTAATGATAGTGGAAAACAGACACAAAAATTGAAGTAGACAATGATCAAATAATCAGAGTTCAGTTGGTCTTAATAAACATAAAAATGGTAGGGCTTTAGTAAGCCAGTAACTTTTCTACTTCCCCAGGCTACATAATAATAGACCATTTTGGTAAATCTTTGTTGCTATTTCAGATTTTTTTAACTTTTTTTTTCTTATTAAGACACCATGATTTTCAAAGTCATTCATAATAGAGTTGTTTCCGGCATGCAGTGTTCTAACACAAATCCCACCACCAGTGTCTCCTTCCCTCTACCTATGTCCCCGGTTCACAGTCATCCCCAGCCTGTCCCTTGGCAGGCATGTAACAAATTCATTTCATTTTACTGGCTCCAACAAAACTTAAAAAGCAAATGAAATTATCAGAAAATAAATCAACGAAAGTCAATTTGTAGTGATTGATTGCTATGCAATTTAATCTATGTAAATAAAAAAATTAAAATTGTATGTACAGTATAGCATAGTCCTAGTCTAATTTACCTAACAAAGCTTTCAATTTTCACATCTAAAATATATTGCACCAAATTTAATTTTGTACTTGGATCTTATTAAGGTAATTATCATATTTTCCTTCTCAAAATGAAATTCTCACCACCCCCATGGCAGGCATATAGCAGATTTATTTCATATTACTTTTTCCAAAAGAATCCAAAAAAGTATGACCAATAGAACTATCAAAAAATAAATTAATAAAAGTTAATTTGTGATGATGAATTGCTATACTTTGTTAATCTTTTCTTAATCTAGTAGAGGGCAGTCATTAGTGAATGCCATTAGTGAGTGCCATACTCTGTGCCACATAATAAGAAGTCTCTTCTATCCTTTGAAGGAATTTTTCACAACTGATTTCAAGATTGAATTCCCTAAGCTGTTGCCTGTCCACCAAATCCTGTATAGTTTTTTTCAAATCTGGGTGATAATCTTACTGGGTTCCTTTCATTGAGCTTTTGTACTATATCCTTCCATATATTTCGGTTTATAGAGTCTCATTTGATAGATCTGTTATACATCTTACGGGCTTTTGTATGTATTTAAGTTCCTTTGTTGAGCTTGCTGCTTTCAATATTCTGTATCTGTCTTTGTATTTTGTCATTCTGAGTATAATGTACCTTCAATTTTCCTAATTGGGTCCATTTTCACTGGAATCCATCAGATCTCTTGAATCTCGATGCCTCAACACTGGTAGGTTCATGTGATGGTTTATTTAACTGTTCATCACATGTAGCGGTAGCACAGTGGATAGAGCATTTGCATATGCGGCCAACCCAGTTCTTATCCCTCTCGGAGAACCCGGCAAGCTACCAATAGTATCCCGCCCGCATGGCAGAGCCTGGCAAGCTACCCATGGCATATTCGATATTCCAAAATCAGTACCAAGTCTCACAATGGAGACATTACTGGTACTCGAGCAAATCGATGAAGTACGGGATGACAGTGCTACAGTGCTATTCTCCAGGGACTCCCATGATTCTTATATGATTCCTCTTGAACACACTCCATAGTTATCTGGTATGTTTTTCTTTTCTTTTTAGGGCTTTTTTTTTCCAATTTTGGGTCTTTCATGTAAGTTTCCTTCTTCTCGTCTTGGAGCTCCTCAATCTTTTGCTCAACTTCTGTTATTCTGCTATTCAAAGCTCCTGTTGACTTTATATCACCTAACATGTTCTTCATTTCAGTCATTTCTGAATGTAGCATTTTTTTTTCATTTTCACTCTCATACTTTCTTGTGTGTTGCTGACTACCTGTGCTATCATTTCTTTGGGCTCATTGAACATCCTCATCATAGTGTCACTGAAGACACTGTCTGAGAATTTATTGGTATTGCTAAAGTTTTTGGTGATACTGTCTTAGCTCATTGAACTTGATGAGTTTCTATGTGTTTTTCCCTTTGGTTTTCTGGTATGCTGTGAGCTGCGTCTTTGTAGTTACCTCACTGGAAAATACTGAGGGATTTAGCTAGGGATTGTTGCTGAGGGATTATTGGGATCTCTGACTTCTCTGCCCATCCTTACAGAATGACAGGAAGTATAACTGTGAGTAGCATATTAATTGTTATGTAGATCTATAGATCTTGCAGCCACATAGCCACCAGGCACTTCAGGAACTGGGTGTGCCCCTGTGGGCACACTACAGGGGTGAATGCTGCTGGGACCCATCTGGGAGGAAGGGCTTTGCCTAACTCGAGTTCTGCCTTTTATTCAGAATAAGCCCAGTGGTACCAGTCAGAGACAAGCCACACCTGGAATGATAGAGCAGCAAACAAAAAGTCTGGAAGGAGCTGTGGTGTGGGCCCTTATTACAGCACAGGTTGGGTGTGGAGAATGCTGGTACTCACCAAGATGGAGAGGCTCTGACTCCCACTAGTGCTTTTCTCCCATTTGGAATCGGGCTCAGTGATATTTGCTGGAGGCAAGCCTCAACCGGGGTGGTGGAGCAGCAAACATCTAAAAAATTTAAATATTGAAAAAAACCTGTATTTTTCCATAGTCTTCTAGTTTGCAGTGATTGCTAAAATTCATAAGCAAAAATGTTTATTATACTCATGAATTTATTTAACACATGCCAGTTCATAAAAGTTGGAAGGAAGTGGGAGGCATAATGATGGTATTATACTAGATAATCATATAAGTATAATTCATGCTTTCATGGAGTTTATATCCCAGCAAACTATAACTTACTTCCACCTCAAAAATCTAGATCCTCCTTTTTATTATTATCATGAAATATATGCTCTTCTTTTTGTGATGAGAATATAAATTAATGCTTTGGGGTCAGAGAGATATAACAGGAGTAAGGTCCTTGCCATGCGCATGGTTGACCCTAGTGATCCCCAGCACTGCAGGTGGTCCCCTAGCTCTGCCAAGAATGATCCCTGGTCACACAACCAAGAATAAGATCTGGGCACAGTCAGGTATAGCACAAAAATAGTAGTAAAGGGATAAAGAATAGAAATGCCAAATTTCTATACATTTTTCAAACCCATTCCCTAAAGTCTGTATTGAGTGACAAAAGTCAGAAATTTATAACAAAGAAAAAAATCTCAGAAGGATGTCCTGAGTGAGAAATACTCAGGAAGTAAAAGGTAGCAAATTTGTATGATGTTAGATTGGATTAGTAAAACTGAAAAACAACAGCTAATAGGAAAAGGATGATCTTATAATCTATTCTTTAATGATTTTTTTTTTGCTTTTTCGGTCACACCCAGCAATGCACAGGGGTCACTCATGCACTCATGCACTCAGTAATTTCTCCTGGCGGTGCTCGGGGGACCATATGGAATGCTGGGAATTGGACCTGGGTTGGCCGCCTGCAAGGCAAACACCCTACCAGCTGTGCCATCTCTCTAGCCCCGATCTTGTAAATTATTTTGGACAATGGTTTGAGTTAGTGCTAAGACTGAAAATTTTTATTGAACTTTTAAATCTGGACCAATCAACAAAACTAGTTTGTATTTTTCCTTATCTATTCTGATCCCATCATTTTTTGTTTGTTTTGTAATTATTATTTATTGGTCCATCAAACAGATAACTTGTCATTATTTTTTAACTGAATTACAGTAAGATATAGTTACAAAGTTGTTTCTGATTGTATTTCATTCATATAATATTTCAACACCCATCTTTTCACCAGTGAACATTTCCCACCACCAATGTCCCCAGTTTTCCTGCAACCCCCGCCCCCCTGCCACTGCCACCTGCCTCTATGGCAGAAGCTTCTGTCTGTCTGTCTGTCTGTCTTGTCTGTCTGTCTCTCTCTCTCTCACTCTCTCTCTCTCAATCCTACCATTTTATGATGATACAATATAGAATTCTGAACTTCCAGTCTGATTTGTTTTGTTTTTGTTTTTGTCAAGATCATATAAGGCATACATCTGAACAAAATCTCTTGGGACTTAATTTGGAGAGTACAAATCCTCGAAGTCTTACATAATTTTCCCTTTGAATAGATAAGAGAAATCTCTGTTTTTCAAATTTTAACAGATAATTTAGTATCTTTTAAGGAGATAATCCCTGAAGTCTAAAATAACAGCTGAAATCTAAACTGACTTAGAGGTAAATAAAACCTTCAAAATGCAAATTGCCTTTCCTCCTTAATACAATGGTTAAAGAGAGAAGGACTGAGCTACAATGTCATTTCTCCAAGTCTACTATAGAAAAGATCAAAAGCTCTGCAGACATCTCTGTAGCTCCTGATTTCAGATTTTTCAGATGCCAAGAATTAGCCCCGTTTGCAAAGCCATAATCCATTTGGCTGTCATTATATGGCATATCACAACCCAGATAGGAAAACCACACTTCAGTGACTTAAGCATTTTTAAGCTGGTTACCATCTGCCCTCATTATTGGTTCCCAAATAGGTGAAAGTAAAACTAACCATGCATTCCTACAGCAGCTATGTTACCAAAATAAAAGATTGAATAGAAAAATACATTATCACACTTTCTGTAGCATTTTCTTTTCTTTCCATGTTTGAAATCGAACCCAGGGCCACACACAAACAAGGCAGGTGTTGTGTCTCTGAGTTATATGTCCAGTATCCTGGTAATTCTGATACAGAGGGTCCAAGGACTACATTCTGAGAAGCACTGGCTAGTTATAAACCTTCTCTTATTCAGTCAACAAATTGATCAAACAGTAATTCAGAGTTTGGTGCCAGACTGATTGCTTAGGAATTTATAATCTTAGGCTCTTCCTCTGGATTCCCTGGGGCCCAGAAACCTACTTATAAATCGCATATTTAAAAGGTCTCCCAGGGGATTCTAATACACAGCCTGTGCTGAGAGAAAAAGGTTGTATTTTACTTTATAACACATCCATAGGTGGTCTTTGTTCCACAATTTACTAGCTCCCTGATCTTATGCAATATCATTGGTCTATAAAATGACTGTTGTGAAGATCAAATAAAGCAATGAATGTTAAGAACCCAGCATGGATCAAGCTGGTTTCAGTTGTTATCATTATATGATATACCCGGCTCCATGTAAAATATAAAGAAATAAAACATGTGGTTCACCATTTAGCAAAGTATATACTTATAAAATTAATATTAATGTAATCAAAAAATTTGTATGTCAGTTTATATTCTAACAATAATATTTTCACACATAGTAATTGTTCTGGGGTCTGGCCTGGTGGTTTGACCTACATTGTGAAGCCCTGACTGCCTCCCGCCCCCAGCAACTCCTCCCTGCAGTGTGTGCCTGTGATGGCTACAAGTTTAAGTGCCCCCGGACACAATAAGGAGACAGTTTTGGCATATACTAGAAATGATGCTGGACTTGTCACATCCCATGCATATTGTGCTATCTATTACTTACTTGTTGGAAATAATCTCTTGACTCTTGGAAACATAGTTTCTCCCTTATAGTATAAAAATTATTCAATATGTGTGTGTATGTGTGTGTGTGTGTGTGTGTGTGTGTTTGTCTGTTAAGGCCCTACCTTCCCCAGGGCCACTGGTTGGGGAGGTTGAGTTTACCCCTTCACCCATGAAAGAACTGGCAGAGGAACCCAGATGTGCAGGACCCGGGGCTGAGATTTCCAAGCCTGCCCGGATCGGGTCTGAACCTCCTACACCCGGATTCCCCATTTTCCAGTAGCTTGGCAGCCACACCCACAAACTACCCCCAGCACCATGTAATCCCATCAATGGCCAAGATACAGAGACTATAAAACAAAGTTCCCCGGAAGCGCGGGACAGCCTCTCAACCTCTTATAGCCTAGTTCTCCCTCTCAGAGAACCTAGCCAGGTTCCGAGAGCATCCTGCCTTCACAGCAGAGTCTGGCAAGCTCTCCGTGGTATACTTGATATGCCAAATACAGTACCAATGATGGGTCTCATTTCCCTTACCCTGAAAGAGACTCCAATGCGGCACTGCTGTGAATAATGTATAAAGAAAGGCTGCTACAATCTTGGGGCTAGGACGAATGGAGACATTACTGGTGCCCACTCTAGCAAATCAATGATCAACGGGATGACAATGATACAGTGATAAAACAATGTAGAATAGTTAGTAGGTTGTAAAATACAGAGAATTATAAGAACATAAGGAAAATTATGTATAATGAGATTTTTTACCTAATACCTAATTTTTCAGGAATATCAGTTTTCTCATTGATTCACTATTTTTCAGTATATGCTATAGGAAAATATGATAACTGATCATTGATTTTTATTTAATATTTAAAACTAGTTGTATATTTCTGGGAAAGAAGTCTATAAGACAAGTTTCAAATCAAACAGAAAAACCCTAAAATTTATTGCAAACTGTTATTTCTACAAGTATAGATATTTTGAGAGAACCATGCCTTCATCTGATTCTCCTTGGGTTCTTCATGCCTCCAAGATGTTGAGGACCAGTGAAAATTCTTGTTTAATGTTTTCAATGTACAATCTCCAAAATGTGAAAGAAGCTTAACTTCTTTCTGATTGCATTTCAAATAATCTCCTTGTTTACTTTATTTTAAATGTCCTCTGACTCATTTTCTTCAAGATTTCACCATTCAAGTATCCTGAGAAAAATTAGTAACACACAAAGATTACACTTAAGAAAAATTGTAAAGCAGTTTCATGGCTACCTCAGCTTATTCAGATTCTGCAGGCATCAGCATACAAGTTTATGTGCATGTATTCTAAAGTTCTAGTAACAGAGATTAACTGATGAGTATTCTCTGAGCTTTCCTTTTTAATTTTTTATCCATTGCTCAGTTTTTTTGAGTTGTTTTTCATTAGTTCTGTGTTTCCTTTCAGCTCTGGTAGAAAGTGAAGGAACTTTCCTGGAAGGATACAATTCAGTTTTGCCAACTTGCTTTTTGCCAACTTAGCAATTCTTCTACTTTGTGTTTTATTTATAATGTGGTAACACTACTATTGATGTTACATATTTTTATTTCTCTCTTCCTTCAGGTGTGTGTGCAACATTGACTGCTCTCAAACCAACTTCAATCCCCTCTGTGCTTCTGATGGGAAATCTTATGATAATGCATGTCAAATCAAAGAAGCATCATGTCAGAAACAGGAGAAAATTGAAGTCATGTCTTTGGGTCGATGTGAAGGTAATGTTTATAGAAAAATTCATTTCAAGGAATGCTTTTAGTCTTTGTTTAGAAATGAAAAATGAAGATAACTCCTTATTAGGCAGCTATTTTATTTTCAAATGAGAATTCTGAATTATAGTGGATAGTAAAGCCTGTTGTACCATATTGTGATCATAGAAGTTTAGGTAATAGTAAATATTTTTTTTTTACATAATGGAATTTTATCTTCACAAGGCTACAAACACAGAGTCCAATATTTATAAAATGATAAACATTATTCTTGGATAAAAATCAAAATACTGTATCTTACATAATAACTTAAATATTTCTTAAATAACTTTGAGTGTAAGGCAAATCAAAATTACCAAATGTTTTTATGTATTGGTTCAAAAGAGATTTTTAAGCATGCATTTTACTGCAGTGGGTACTAGAATTCTCTATTTTGTTTTCTATTCAAAAATGTTTTGTTGGTTTTTCACTTATTATTTTACCCAACTTATCTTGGGCTATAACTGAAAATTCTTGCCCAAACTTTCAAAAACTAGTATTATTTTATCACTTTCTCCCAGACAGAAAATGATGTTGTTAAATTTGTCTTTTTAAAATATTATTTACAACTAAAATTGTAAAATTTATTAATCCCAATAAAGATATTGTTGGAGTGATAGATAATATAGGGATTGTATAATGCATTTTGACAATAGCTTACCAATCATTATTGTTAATTTTTTAATATAGATAACACAACTACAACTACTAAATCTGAAGATGGGCATTATGCAAGAACAGATTATGCAGGTATATACTATTTTCTATGTAAAATATTAAAACCTCTATAAGAGAGTTTGGAAGAACCATTACTTATTATTGGTCAATTCTAAATCGAATGTTATAATGTTTCTTATATGTGTTGCTTTGTTCTTAGTTGAAACTTTCAATTGACAAGAGCAAATTTCTACGGAGGCAAATAAGATACTTTCCTTTTAGTCAGAGTTTCAGCAATTGTCAAAAATGTCAGTAAGATATAATTAACTTGTTTTGACAGTGCAAATGGTACAAATGACAAAACATTTATCAGATTAATGGGCATCAATGAAAATTAATGCAATTTTTGAAAGTGTATTGTAATAAATGCAAATGTTCTTGTTTTAATTTTTATAAAAGTCAACAATAGAAAGTTTGGTAGTCTAAAAACAATCTAGAAAGAAAGGGCAGCTATAAATAGTATGACAAGCAGTTTAAATGTTTCACTAAAAAAGGTATTTATAATTTATTTTGAAAAATAATCACATTCCTTATTTAGAAAATAAAATATAACAGAAACTAAAGTGTAATTATGAACATACAAATTTAGAAACATGTTATGTAAAAGCGTGGATCATATTTTTAAATTATAAAAAATTAATAATAAATATTCCTAATATAAACTCCCTGTCAGAAATAATTCATTGGAATGTGAATGGGACTTTAAGAACTAATTTAATTTTATAGAAGTTTAAGTTAAAAATGTAATTATTTATTGAGGGTTAGTGATGACCTGTTTTTCTTTTTAAAATAGAAATACACATTTTTAAAACTGAAACTACTATTTGGTTATTAGGCATTTGTGATGAGATTGATGTCCAATTTCAATCATTAAGCATTGCTTCTGACTTTTGAAAATATGAACTGCCATTATATTTTCTAAGTACTTTCTTTAACAATATGTTTGATATTATCTTTGTATAGCAGTGAAATTTTTTAAAAATCAGAGGCTCAAAAAAAGTCAGAGACTCCACTTATAGATTACTTAGATCTCTCATAAGTTAGAAATGATAGGGGATTCTCTATAATGACTTTAATTTTGAGGGCGGGGCCATACTCAGTAGTCCTCAAGGGCTGTTCCTAGCTCTTTGCTCAGAACTAACCCTTGTCTGTGCTCAGGGATCTATACGTGGTGTCAAAGTCTTGAACCAGGTAGCAACTAACACAACTTCATGCAAGGCAACTCTATTACTTCCTACATTATCTCTCCAGTCCAATATACAAACTACTTTGCAGTTTTAGTGTTCCAAGAACACACTTTGAAACATGCTGATTAATAGGAAAATAGGGCAATAAAAGAAAATAATGAAACATCAATATTAGAAATTAATAATCATGTATATTTAATTTTAACATCAATTTCACTTCTATGTTTTCATTATAAATAACTATGTCTTAATGACATTTTAAGTCACTCACTACCTCACATATTTAGTATTGCTTTATTTGGAGATATTATAAAGATTTATTCTCATACACGAATTGAGTTTGCACACAAAAAAATAATTTTAAAATGTTAATATTCTATGAGTATCTTCTCCATTGAACCATATATCATTAGACTTAAAGGAAAATAAAAACCTCTACCTGAGAAATTTTTATTTGAACCAATAAATTCTTCAAGTTTTTCAATATCAATATGACATTACAAATGCATTTATAAAATGGCACCAGTAAATATCAGAATATAATTTACTGATAATCAATGTTATTAATATTGCATTCTAACAATTTATCCATTTTCAAAGTGTTGGAGGAATTCAATTTTTATTCTAAAACATATTTGAGTTTGATTTTAGGCAGATAATATCCGATCCTCATTGTCAATAAATTAAATTAACATTTTCCCCTTAATTGTGTTTTTCATTCTGTGTGAAATGGAAAGAGAATGTGTTTTTAAACACATGCTAGTGAAGACATTTAATGTTGCTCAAAATCTTCTAGTTTTATAACTGATATATCTAGTAAATGAAAAGAAAATCTTCTGGTAAAAGTTTAAAAACACATGTTTGCTGAAATTCTAATTTAAGATACAAATGAATATATTTTTTTGAAGTTTGCAAATCCTAACTAAAGTAATTGTATCCTTTAGTATTTCTTTGTAGTTTAATTGAGTTGTTTTCATCTTATTAAAACACAATAATATACCCCTTTTAGTGTGATCTAAGTTATGCATATTCTTCAACATATCCAAGCTCACAGTAGTATTGTATTTTTCTAAATTTAGGGACACAAATTTTGGGAAAAGGAAAAGGAACTAAGTGGAGTCTCAGTACATCATTGTCCTCTTAATGTCTAAATTACATGCTCAAAACTCCTACAAGCAATGAGAACAGGATCTGTGTGACTCATATTCCTCGAAGTATGCTGTGTTCTCACAGCTAAGTTAATGACATAGCCACTTCCCTTGTTAGACAAACATCCATGGACTCTCCCACTAAGGAAGTACTGATATCAACATGAAATCCTTTTCCCCTTAAATGTCTTTGTCTGGTTTAAGAGGTGGCCTCCCAAATAGTGCTCAGGGGGCCCAGAGACCAATTCCAGCAATACACAGCCAACCAGGTCAAATGTTTCAGAGCTTGGGTCTGAAGATAATGGAGCTGTTCAGGCCTTGCAATTCTTTGGGCCACCTCAGTCACCCAATGGTGCTACAAACCATTATATCTCCTAAATGCTATAGTCAAACCCCCTTAAAAACATCCTTTTGGGCCCATCTTTTAATAAAAAGAATATTCATCCATGATTATGAAAATAGAAATACACATTTTTAAAACTCTCTATTTTTTAAAAAATGCTGTGTCATTGTTAATATCATTCAAAAGAAATACACTTGATTAAGGATCAGTGATGGATTGTTGCACAATAAATAAATATAAGCTAAAAGAAGTCTTGTCTCCAATGAGGCTAGTGTGTAGTAGCTGAACATCACAAACTTGCATGGAGCTGTGAATTCTAGACTTATCAGCATGAACTGCAGTAATAGTACAGTTCTTAGTGGTACGAAGAAAGCCACAAATGTGCCTGCTTCCCTTCGCCAGAGTGACTTTATGCTTGAGTCTGACTGGAATTCATTCTTTCTTATAATGAGACCCCAGGTGTTAGCTGGTGTGGAATCAAGAGCTTTGGAGTTATTTGTCTTAAGACAATGACAGCTACCCTGTCTGATAACTAAATAAGCTACACAACTGCTATTCTCCCTTCATCAGTCTAAGATTTAGGCTTATATTTATCTTTTTCTTCACTCACTCACAGAAAAATCTAGAAAATGCAATTTTATAAAACTTCAAACTGAGGGCTTTCAGGGATTTCCACTCCATATTTTGAGATGGTAGTATTAAAATTCTCTTCTGCAAGTTTTAAAATAGCATATGTTTTATACCTCATGAAATTTACATTTCTTAAGTATGTAAACTCTCTTTTCTTATAATAAAAAAATGAAGCTCAATTATTTTTGTTTTCTTTGTTATATGTGTTTTTAATTGTGTTGCTTTTTGTCCAAATAATTTATCACATTCTGAAAACATGGCTACAGAGTTTTCCATTATAAATCTACTTAATATTCGGAGTTTTTAGATACCAAAAAAGAATTGTTGAAGTTATTTTTTCTTTTGTCACCTAAAATATAAAATACATCTTCTTTTATTGCATTCTTGCAAATTTACAAAAGCAATTGTATATTGCAAAATGCAGTGGCTTGCAATTAACATATATTCAGCAAGATCATTTAAAAGAAACTGAAAACAAAAGCAGAACTAGTGAGGAAAATAATATATCAATAACATAGACTAATACAATGTCATGTTTAACCCTAAGTCTCCTTATAAAATTGAGAGACTGTGATTGACCTATTCATTCAACAAGTATTTGCAGTGTCCTTTCTATATGAACTCAACTGTCCTGAGCTTTTCTTTTTTTTTTTTTTTTTTTTTTGCTTTTTGGGTCACACCCAGCAATGCACAGGGGTCACTCCTGACTCATGCACTCAGGAATCACCCCTGGCGGCGCTCAGGGGACCATATGGGATGCTGGGATTTGAACCCGGGTTGGCCGCGTGCAAGGCAAATGCCCTACCCGTTGTGTTATCACTCCAGCCCCTGTCCTGAGCTTTTCAAATGTGAACAAATCAAACTAGATCTCTGCTAAAGGAATGGAACACAGATTTTTCTCTGTGTGGTAAAAATAATCGGTACAGAAACCAAAGACAAAATGTCTTCAGTGCTAAACTCTAAAGGAAATATTTAGCACAGAGCATTTTTTTTAATGCATTGCAGGAAAGCAAAATGAATAAAACTTTCAGAGTGATTTTTAGGGAATATCACTTCAAGAGTGTTTTTTTTATATAAAATATGCCAAAGCTCTTCATATGGCTAGGAATTCTTTTAATTAATTTTGATGTCATTGTAGAGCATCACATTGAAATATGTATAACGCAATTCTAGTATTCCTGTGACAAAGTAATGAGTTATAGTTATACAGAGTTCTAAGTTGGAAAATAATAAACAAGTAACACTCATATGAGAAGTGGCTTAAAGGGAAAGCATCTTTAGCTTCTTTTCTTCCTATTATTACCTGTATCTACAGGTAATATAGAAACTGGCTAACCAAAAACTTAAATAAAGATAAGTAAAATGCTAGTTTTTTGTATACATTATATTATTATATGTTATATATCATACATTTTTTATATATATAGACAAGAAATGTTCTCTTTTTTATTTGTTGTTAATAAGAAGAGAAAACTCTGATTTATCTCCAGCGAAGGTCTCCCTGACCTCTGCACAGGGATGCTTGGAGTCCACGTGTCACCCTCCATGGTGGCTGTTCCCCATTTTTTTGTACACTTGAGAAAATTAATCTTTTCCCTTTTATCTGTTGGAAGTATCAGTTTATTTTGCAATTAGCCAGAATGACAGGTCCCTTCTTAAGTGTTTATTCCATGGTAAACCTTTAAAATATTCTCTATATAATTCTAGTAGTAAATTTTTTAAGAAGTGTCCACCTCTGCGTGTATTTTAATGATTTATTTTTTAATGTTGAAATCAATGTTATTGCCTTATATCTGCAGTATTACTGGCCCACCACCAGAGTGCCAGGGTCCCTCCACCCTTCTCCCAGATCCCTTTTCCCACCAGAACCCTTAGTTCTATTGACTGTAGAGAAAATTAAATTAAACTTTAGGAAAATATTTTTTTAAGCCTCTTACTTTTCATTAGGCAAGATTTTAGTGAATTGAGCTTACGCCTCAAGTGCTGGAGAAAGAAGCCAGAATGTAACTTTACAGCAAATTCTGTTCACTTGATTTTTGGTTTTTTGTTCCATCGCCCCACTTTTTCCCATGCTATGAGAAAAATGTCATGTTGAAATGGGATGGAGTTATCTAAGTGAATTGTCATAATTTCTGGTTTTCTATAGAAGCCACTAAAATTTATAAAGACTCTTCACAGATATTGTCTCCTTGGGCCTTGACAACAGAAATGTAAGGCAGAGATTATATGCATTTGACAGGTGAAAAATGGAGATTCAGGGAGATTAAATAGAAAGAGTGTGTGTGTAGAGCTAAGGTTTAAATCATGCTTGCTAATTCCAGATTCCCAAAAAGTGTGAAGAGTAATGGTCTCGGAGAGAAGAACCACTTACTGCCTAATTTCATAGTGCTTTTGGACTCACTCTATATCCTAAAGTTTAACCCCTTAGGAGTTTCAGACCAAATAATGTTTCACCATGATATGTACATTCATGTTCCAAAATGTTACTTTTCTCTTTGAACTTATGTCTGTATTTTATAAGCGTTCTGTAAGTTTGCGTTATGTTTGATTTTTAAATATTCCGTTTCTGTTTCCCATTTTCCAACGGAGATAAGAGAAACCAGAGAGAATAGTGTTTGCTACCTACTAATCCTGCATTAATAGAAAATGTTTGTGTGATCCTTTGGCTTTACAGAGATCCATTCATATTACATTATTTTTCTCTAATGCCAATTCAATAAAAGAGAGCTATAAATATCAAAAGAAATAAAATGGAAACTCAAGAAGTAGTTGACCCAGAAAAGGACACAGTATTTTAACACATTGCTTGATTTATCTATTATTTTCCTTGACAGCTCTTCCAGTACACATAGATAGACAATAAATAGCAAGTTGTTACATATATTTATAGCATGAATTAATCCAGTCATGTAGTAAAAATCTGCATTTAAAATGAAAGCTTTTTCCATTTGCTCATGAACGCAAGGATCACTTCACCGGCAAACAGGTTATGTCTAGACCAATAATTTGATCTGTGGGAAATAGAAAAATAGCAGCAAGTTCAGGCAGCAGCTTGTAGCACAAATATTAGTATCAACAGTGAAATAAATAAAAATGTTTGCCCAGGCTATTACAATGTCACCAGGCTAGCCTGGAATATTCAGACTCTGAAAATGAATTAAGATGTCAAGATTTTCTCAAGATTTTTGAGGGAAACTGTCTCAATTCAAGTATTTTCCCCTCTGGGATTTACATTACAGTGCTGAAAAATTCATAAAGCTTTCTGTGAACTCTAACTCACAATTTTTCCAGCTCCCTTGAACTTCTGTGCTTTCATTGTTTTCCCCATAAAATCATGTAGCCAGTCATCTGTAATATTATGTTATGTTCATGTTTATAGATAAACACAGAAATGGTATTTGCAATACAGATGAAGATTTTCTACTGAAAAGTTGCCTTGGGCCTTGTAGACACTCTGAAAAACTTTGTGTTTATGCCCCAGTTGGTAAATGCATCCTGCATCATTTATGGGCACTTTTTCCTATATTTGAAATGTTCCCTTCTGAAACAAATTGTCCGCCTTTAGGAGTTACTTATGTATCTACCTTTCTCTCCCATAAAGAAGTAGCAGTCCGTTTACTGGTTAAGGTCAAGAAATTCTTAGATAAGGCTGAATTTAAAAACTAACACATACATGGGGCTGGAGCGATAAACTAACACATACATGGGGCTGGAGCGATAGCACAGCGGGTAGGGCGTTTGCCTTGCATGCGGCCGACCCGGGTTCGATCCCCAGCATCCTATATGGTCCCCTGAGCACCGCCAGGAGTAACTCCTGAGTGCAAAGTCAGGAGTAACCCCTGTGCATCGCCAGGTGCGACCCAAAAAGCAAAAAAAAAAAAAAAAAAAAAAAAAGCTAACACATACGATTATTGATTGTCTACACTTCAGCCAATTAAGTTGATCTTTCTGAGCTTTCATTTCTTCTTCTGTTTAATAAAGATAATAAGCCTACTGCATAGGTTTGAAGTTTACATTAAAATTAGCTAGTCAAAAAGTAATAAGTCAGCTGCTATTGTTTTTATCTTGCTTTAATATTCAGAACAGTTGTTTTCATGAAATATAGCCCATAGCATGGTATATGGCTTATTCAGTTTATTTGAGCTAGAGTTTCTGCACATGCATTGTCAGTTTATGAGCACACAAATTACAAAAGGTATATGTTTTTTCCTACTACCCAAGTCATATAAGAACCTACTGCAAGAGATATTGACTTTTTACTTCTTTTGTAAAAAAAACATTTGTTGTCACTAAACAAGCTGGAGCAATAGCACAGCAGATAGGTCGTTTGGCTTGCACAAAGCCAATCCAGATTAGATTCCTCCGCCCCTCTCAGAGAGCCCAGCATGCTACTGAGAGTATCCCGCCCGCAGGGCAGAGCCTCACAATCTACCCATGGCATAGTCCATATGCCAAAAACAGTAACAACGAGTCTCACAAAGGAGACGTTACTGGTGCCCACTCAAGCAAATCGATGAATGACGGGATGACAGTGACAGTGATCGTGAATTTTACATATGTTTGCATGCTCATCTTCATACTACAGTGCTACAGTGCCACAGTGTCATTTAACATTTATAAGTCTTTATAACTTTACTATGTCTAACATTTACATGGCCAATTTTTCAGATGTCTTTCAGGCAGAATAACTTTCATCTATACTTTCATCTCTGTGAAATAATCTGCTCACCTGATTGTTATATCATGAAATTCAAGTTAAAGAAAGTACCTAATATTTGACATAATTATAAGATCATAATATCATTTACATATTTGGTTTGACCTTTAAAATTAGTAATTTATGTCACAGGGAATATGTGTGAGGGATTTCATTATTTAAAAGAAACCTAAAAAGAGATTCAACATTCATTATTTAAGGGAAACCTAAAAGGAAGGTGACAATGGTTACAAAACTTACAAAATGGTTTTATATATATATATATAAAATGGTTTTATATAGGGGATATAATGGTTTTACATATATATAAATCCATTATAGGGGATAATGGTTTTATATACATATATACATATGTATATACATATATAAATCCTTTATAGGGGATAATGGTTTTATATGTATATATATGTATATAAAACCATTATATGTATATATAAAACCATATATATACATATATATGTATATGTGTGTGTATATATATATACATATATATATATATATATATATGTGGGGCCAGAGAAATAGTACAGCCTAGTATAGCCTGCTTTTCATATGATCCTGGAGAACTGCCAAAAGTTATTCCTAAAAAGAGAACTAGGAGTGATCCCTGGACACAGAGCCAGGAGTAAGCCATGAGCACTGATGAGTGTAACTAGGCAAAGAATTATTTTCACTCAAAAATTTGATGTTCACACACACACACACACACACTCATTCACACACACACCACACTCACATGTACATACCAGGTCAACAACAAAGATGTGGCTGGATTTAAGCACCAACAAAAACTACCTATCAAGTAAAGATAGGTCTATTTTGCATAGGAGGAAAAAGGAAAAGTCACTTTAGCTACTTTAGTTCACATCTAAATGTCACTAGTGAGCATGACTTGATTCTTCACCTTAATTTATGTTTTTATCTCAAGCATATTATTTTTATACATAAGTATAGGTATAATGTCTAAAACTGAAAGAAGTTTAAGTATTTCCAAAGTTCAAATAGTTTCAAGATATTGTTTTTTATAAATCTAGTAAATAGAATTCAATAGTTGCAAAATGTCCAAAAACTCTGAATTACTGCTTTAATGAGTTTGACATGTCCCAGATTTAAAAATGCAAATTATCAAGAACATTAAAAATTCTGTTCTCTTGATGCTTGAGACTACATATAAATATAATTAACAAAAATATTTTAAAACATTTTTAAAACTAAAAACTCTTAAGGAAATTACATTTCTAAATACTGTTACTTGTTTTGTGGGTCATATCTTGCTTGCCT
This sequence comes from Sorex araneus, assembly GCF_027595985.1. NCBI lineage: Eukaryota > Metazoa > Chordata > Mammalia > Eulipotyphla > Soricidae > Sorex > Sorex araneus. The sequence goes on along the minus strand of NC_073313.1, from coordinate 225,147,393 downwards.
CTGGTTGTTCATTTGCAAAATGCTTAGATGTTTAGTTTGAACTCAGTTGTAATTAAGAGAAATTCAGGCATAGCGGTGCATGGAAATCAGAGAAAAGGCCTGAGGGAAGCAGTGGTCCAATAACCTGGAAATAGTAATGAGAAGCAAAGAGAACAGCATCCTACCACCATCTCCAAATCCTCTGAGAGGAGGAAGTAGAGAATATGTCCTCTTTGTGAAGACTTAGGGGAATATGTATTCTCAAGCAAAACTAGTCCTTTCTATAAAATAAGAGCTAAGTTTTAGTAAAGCATCTGAAGACACAAGAAATGTTCTAATTATGAACTACAGGCTAATCAACAGTTGGGGCAAAGAGGTAGGCTTACTCAGGACAGAGACCCAACAAGGACAGCACATCATGGATATGATATTTGGCGGAATGGATGACTGGGAAAAGGTGAGAGCTGGAGTTTGGCTAGATTCATGATAAAAGTTCTCACATTTATAGACACATAAATCTACATTTTAAGCATACTAGGATTAAGCATTTTCTCAGTAGTGATTCCAAATTAATCAAGTTCAATATCTGTGTACTAATTTATGATAAGAAGCATTATGGAGGACTTTGACTCATTTATTTGCAGTAGTGCATCCTCTGAAAACTCCCTGAAGTCCTAATGCATTTGTTTGAATCAGTTCAGCCTGAATAGAGCATATATTCTCTAGGTGTTCAAAGTCTGGAGCTAAGACAGGCTAATACACATGTCTGCAGAAGCACTCCCACCCTTGAATCATTAAAGATAATAAATAAGTGCCTTTGGCCAGAATCTGCTTTCTCAGAGCCAGCACTAACACTCTTGATGTATGTGAGTTTCCTTTGTCTGAGTTTCTATTTCTGGATGGTTACTATCCAACTTACCTAAGTTTCTAGACATAGTAAACTTAATCAGTATAAAGTTGAGGTTGACTTTTCTAAGGTGATTTAGAGCAATCTTGTTGGACTGTCTCACACATTGTCTCAAAGATAAGTAGGATATCAAAATTATTCATTTTGGATTGGTAGGCCCTACTTTAAAAAAATAGTGAAGTTTAAAAGCAGATGAACTTCAAGCCTATATAACCTAATCCAGATTTTAACATAATCAAAAGAGGTTTGACAGCTAACAAAGAAAATTAATGAATCTTAGTATATAAATATAATTTTTGGTATGTTCTTCAATAATTCTTATTATTGAGGCTGGGGAGATAGTACAGCAGGTACTTGCCTCATATACAGCTCACCCAAGTTTGATCCCCAGAATCCCATATTGTTCCCTGAGCCCAGCAGGAATGATCCCTGAGTGCACAGTCAGGAGTAATCTCTGAGCAACACCAAGTGATGCCCAAATACCAAAAATAAATAAATAAATTTTTTTTTACCATTTATGCCATCAAATATCCTTTATGATGACATTAATATTTAATTTTATGAAGCATAGATTGCACAAGTTTATTTATCTCACACAGAATAAGACGGCACATTCTGCAGAGAATCGTGAAAACATTTTCAATGTTTAATAATTTTGTATTGTAAAATATACTACAGACCAATAAAAATGCCATTTTAAATAATTTTTTCATGCGTTTCGGGATTTAAACTGCGTCATACAGTAGTATTTTATTATAGTTTTCATTTAATAACAAGAATGGATATATATTTTACCAGCAAAAAAAAGATCAAGTTTAAGCAGGAATTCAGGAAATAAAACCTGACAAATTCCATTAGGCCTCTAGAAATTAAGTTTTCTAGGACAACATGACACTAGTCTATACAGTGTAAACCAACTAGCAATTAGTATTACTCTAGGCAGCACACAACCAAATTCAATTCTTCCAGTTGATTGTTAATGTGCTGCCACAATTATTCTACAAAACTCGCACCTTTGAGTTGTCTTCTTATTTATAGTTCTGTAAATTTAAGAAACCCCAATAAGTTGCATATTCATACTCATTGGAAATAATCTTTGAGGAAACCCCGCTACTTCCACTCATAGACATTCATCTTTCCCTCTGTGGCACATATGCCCTTGCTCTCAATTTCTTATTTTGAATGAAATGTACCTATGGATGCATGAGGTTTAATTACCAGAAACATAACATTAATTTACCCAAAAAGAAGTTTTAATAAAGGGTTGTAGTCCTTATGTATATTGATTAATAAGGATAGCAGTCACCAATAATTCAATAAATAGTTTACTGTCTTATTTAAGTTGATGATCAGGAATTTATAATATTCAGATTGATTTTTTTCTGCAATGTAATATGCTTCTTAGCTCTTCACTTTAGTCATGAATTAATTGTGATGTGCTTAGGAAACACAGCTAATATTATACCAAGAAAACTAATGTCATCTTTATTATAATCATAGTTATCATCATCATCATCATCATCATATTCTTAGGAAAATAATACCACTGGAATTGAATCATTAGTTCATTCCAAAATAATCTAGAAATTATGTGTATGTTGTCTATCATTGTGGACTCTCAACAAGACTGTTAACCAGGGATATGAATAGTCATATTTTTAATGTCATATGAATTTCAGAGCAAATGATTTACAAAGCATCTTATAGAGCAAAGAACCCAGAAAAAGAATGCAGAAAATTTTGTCTTCATTTCATCTCTATTCTAAGATAATTCAATAGAATTTAAATAGACATTTAGACTCTCATAACCTAAGTTTTACATCAGTAAGATTTGAAAATCAGATTAGATTGTAATGATGTCTTTCTCTAATGATAGAACTTTAATTCAAAACTCATGAATTTGAGAAAAAGTTATTGAGCATTATTTTATGACAGTGATTTTCGACAATGGCACATTTTGATGTCTTAAGATGTTTTCTTTTATCTGGGGAACTGGGACGCTACTGGTATTTAATAGGTAGAGACCAGGAATGATGTTAAACAACTTCTCTTATATGCACTAACAGATCTTTCCCACAACAAATAATAATTTAGGCAAAATTAACAGTAGAGTTGAGGTTTGGAAACCCCTTATGATATTAGAAATTGAAGACTAGTTCATAGTACATGGACTGTACAAATTAAATGGTACTATGAAGTCTGAAACTGAGTTACCGAATTATTCTCCATTTTTAAATGGAGTAACAATCCCAGACAAGTTCACTTCACTAGTTCAGTCCAAGTTTCTTTTTATCCCATTGCATAAAACACATATTTGTTTTGTAACAATGACAATTGGCCCATAACTAGAAATGTTCCTGAGGATTCACAAATCATAAGGAAAATGTTTCTGAGAAGGTTTATAAAAATGATAAAACTTCATTTATCTAAAAAGAAAGCCTATATTCTTAGCTAATTCTAAATTGTTAAAGAAATTCTCATAGTCACAACTGAATCTTTATCTCATTTAGGAATTCTATTTAGTATTCCAGTAACCTGGTTACCTTTTTTTGCTTCTGCTTAAAATGGATATGGACATATTCACATGTATCCATACTCATTCATATTGCTATTTTGACCAAACTGCTGAGTCAAAGACTGATTGAGGGACAAATTTTTAATTATGATTTTTGAGGAGGCACTAGCAACCATTTCCAAGATTCCTTTCCTTTTCAGACACTCACAGTATAAATTTCTTAAACCTTCTATATTGGAATATGTTTAAAACCAACCAGCTGAATTCTATTAAAGTATTCAAAAAGAATTCTTGAGACTGTAATTGTATTGTTTGAGCTTGACTTGGCATTGGAACTCACAGAAGCCTTCATAACTAAGAAAGAAGGAAAACCTGATATCTCTTAAAAGACTTAAATGACAACTCAGTATTCAGCTCTACTCTGCTGCCTTCGGGAAAGGACACCACTATGCAAAATTGTTTAGTGGCTCCAGGCACAGAACCTCCTTGGAAGGAGGAATAAAACTCACTGCATCGGTTTGCTGTCATACCTCGTGAAATAAAGTTATTGGTTTTGCAACAAGGACAATGAGGATATTTGTTTTAAAAGACAACATGAAAAAATGGCAAAGACAACAGGAAATGATAAATGAACAAGTCTTTGCTAAGGTAATTACTTTAGTATTGAAACAAATGAATAACTTTCACAGCAGTGCTATTTCCTGTCTTAGATTGCACTACCTATTCATACAGCATGTGTACATTGGCATTTCTGTTGTGGAAAAAAATAGGAGGAGTTGCTAGATAAATGGTCTGAGAGATTTGTGTTAATGTGTTTTGTTGTTGTTAATTATTGTCCTTTTCTAAAACTAACTTCCTGAAAACTAGGACCTGATTTTTTTATCTTCTCTAATATTATGCCAAAATTTAATCACTGAAAGAAAGAAATGAGGCGATTCTATCCAGATTTTACAAATTAAATAACATATAAGTAGGTGTTTAATAGGAATCTTATTTTATATAAGTATATAATATAATGGTATGTTAATTAACTCCATACTGAAATGTCTTTGGGTTTGCTGAAAACACACTTCAACAATTACGGGGGAAAAAAAGCCTAAATTCTCAATTTGCATATATCATAGAATCTGAGTATGGCTCTTGATTTCTCTGAGGATCCTTAAAATATAAATGTATTGTCTTCCTTTTTTTTTTTTTACATCTTTTATAAACTAAAGCCCTTTGTGACACCTGACTCACTGCAGTTTCAAGTTTTTCAAGCATACATTTAACATGTGGGTACTTCTAAGTCTAGCATATTGTAATCAAAGTTTTAATTATTTTCTAGATTAAAACTCTGAAGTAATTGGATAGCTAGATTTCATTTAATTTAAACAAAATTCAAACTAATATATATGTATACATACATATATATGTACATATATATGTACTAGTACATATATATATGTACATATATATATATATGTATTGGCTTTTTGGCTCACACCCGGTGATGCTCAGGGGTTTACTCCTGGCTCTGCACTCAGGAATTACGCCTGGGCATGCTCGAGGGACCATATGAGATGGTGGGGATGGAACCCAGGTCAGCTGCATGCAAGGTAAATGCCCTATCCTCTGTACTATCGCTCTGGCCCTCAAACTAATATTCTTGAGATTCCAAATTTCTGTATTTTCATTTCTGTGTATAGTTGGTTGTATTAAATAGGCAATAGAGAAGTATATCACAGAGCTATTGGACTATAGCTCTGTGATATATTTTTTAGCTCTGTGATATATTTTGCCAGGCGCGGCAGAGCCTGGCAAGCTACCCGTGCATATTGGATATGCCAAAAACAGTAAGAATAAGTCTCTCAATGAGAGACGTTACTGGTGCCCGCTCGAACAAATTGATGAGTGATTGGACTAAATCTTTTCTTTATTATGGATAAAGCATCAGATTTATATCCCAAGGAAGTTATATTCCAGAATGATTAACATAAATTTGGTTCAAGCCACATTTTCCCAAAGTACAGGGCTGCTTAGGACACCCTTAAATACTGTCACAAATAGTTTTCCTCTCTTTAATGTGTCCATAAATAATAAAAGAGTTGTTTGTATTAAACATAGATATGTAAAGCTTAACAATTATATTACAATACAATTAATGTTTAACAATGGGCCTCATTGGCCCACAATACAGCAGCTTTAAGAAGGATGAGCAAGGAGAGGCTGATAAAATCTCAGGGACGAACCAAATTGCCAAACTGAAGAAGGACTAAAATGACTCCAGTGACTGTCTGTACTTTCAACGCATGAATGCTGGCATCAGAAGCATCCATCGGGGACCTGATGGTACAAGCGCAGAAGATCAAGTACAGTATCATTGGTCTAACCGAAACAAGAAGGCATCGATCACATAATGCCATTTTTGACACTGGAGAAGAACTGTTCTAAAGAACATGCAACAACAGAAGTGTTAGTGGCATCAATGTCCTTGTCAACACGAATTTGGCCATGAGCATTGATTCATTCAAATGCCTAACAACCTGAATCAGTATTACGCTAGAATAGATGTGTCTCACTGCCAGCAATTTCTATCTTCATCATATACACACCAACATCCAACTACATGAAGAAGAAATTGAGAAGTTCTTCATGGAGCTAGAGAAGTTCTATAAAGAAGACCACACCTTCTACAAGATGATCATCAGTGGTGTTAATGCCAAGGTAGGACTGAGAAGGTCGCCCAAAGAACTCCACATTGGGACACATGGCCTAGAATGAAACAAACAGGGTGAGAGACTGTCTGAGTTCATCATGTCAACCAAGACCATCTATGGTAACTTACAGTTCCAAAAGGCCAAATCTAAACGCTGGACATGGGAGTCTACCGGTGGACAGTTCTGCAATGAAATTGACCACATCATATTCAATCAAAGATTTTGCCTGACCGATGTTGCTGTTGTCCCAAAATTCCAAACAAACAGGATCAGACCACGTCTCCTTCGTGCAAAATTCTACTTCACAGAGCGGGGAGAAAGGACTGAAAAGTTTAAGTTTAAGAAGAGAACTCCCAGAATGACCTCCAACTGGGAGCTCTTTGGCACTATTGCAGCAATGTGGGAAAATGACGTCATTAACAACATCGATGAGGAATATAATCGACTGATTCAGCGCCTCCATGACTGCATGAAGAAAGCCCAGAGTAGGAAAGCCACATTCACCAAAGTGGTTTGGCATGAGCCTCAGACAATCACAAGCTAGCATCCACACTCACAAAGCTGTTCAGAAAAGTGATAAAGGAAGACCTCAAAGAGAGAAGAGCAGCAGTGTTGGCTAATGCAGTAGAGTCTGGGAAAAGTATTCGCAATGCTCGCCTGTCCTTCACCAACTATAAAACCAAGATGACTGCCCTCTGACATCCTGATGGATCCATCACATCTTCCAGAAGAGCAATGGAGAGGATTATTCATGACTTCTACTTGGATCTCTCCGACAGCCACGTCCACCTGCCCACATACCAAATTCCGAAGGATGGATATGTCATTCCCAACATCCTCCCTTCTGAAATCTGACATGCCATTCCGTCAGTAAAGACAGGTACAGCACCCGGTCCAGACAATGTCACACCTGAACACCTGAAGAATCTGCTGCCAGTACTCGTCAATAAACTGGCTCAGCTCTTCACACGCTACCTGTCTATATTCAAGGTTCCGTCCAAGACTGTTCTGTTGTACAAGAAGGAAGTCATCCATGATATCGATAAATATTGCCAATCTGCTTGTTGTCCGTTATCTACAAGTTGTTCACTTGAGTCATCCTGAATAAATAGGCAGAACACTAGACGAAGGACAACCTTGCAAGCAAGCTGAGTTCTGAAAAGGATTCAGCATGATCAACCATATTCAAACAGTGACCAATCTCATTGAAATTTCACGAGAGTTCAAGATGCTGGTCTGTCTAACATTCATTGATTTAAAGAAGGCCTTCAGTTGAGACTGAAGTGGTCACTGAAGCCCTAGCCAAACAGGGCATTCAAACTCAGTACATCAAGATCCTCCTCAAGCTGTATTACGGATTCTCCGCCAGGATCTCACCATTCTACAAGAAAGTGATTATTGATGTAAAGAGAGGGGTTCGGCAGGGTGATACCATTTCACTGAAACTCTTCAGTGCTGCCCTTGAGAACATCATGCGACGACTGGAATGGAAAGGAATGGGAGATAGATGGTTGGCAACTACTCCACCTCCGCTTCGCTGATGATTCTCATAACATCAAACATTAGCCAATGTTTTGCACAAATACTGGCCAACTTCGACTATGAGTGCGGAAAGGTCAGACTGCCGCTGAATCTCAGAAAATAATGTTCATGAAAAACGAACTAGTCTCTGACATTCCATTTGCTCTCAACATAACGAACATCTCAGAATGCAGCAGCTATGTGTACCTGGATTGAGAACTCAACATGAGGAATGACTTGGAGCCAGAACTGCACAGTAGGAAGAGAGCAGCATGGAACACCTTCAAGAGCATTGAAGAAGTGGTTAAGAGGATGAAGAACCTCTGACTCCGGGCATATCTTTTCAACTCCACCATTCTTCCTGCACTAACTGATGCCTCAGAGACCTGGGCCATATGAAAACAGGATGCGAACGCTATTCCGGTATCCTATAGAGGAATTCAAAGAGCTATGCTTGGAATTTCACGTTTCACTCAAGTGAGAGAAGGAATCCGGAGTTCCGACCTCCATCGATGGTCAAGAATTAGGGACGCTGTCTCATTTGCCAAGGCACCAAAAATCAGACGGGCCGGACACATATTGCAATTTGGAGGCAACCGCTGGAGTAGAGCTGTTACTGACTAGATTCCACAGGACGTCAAAAGACCACGTGGTCGCCTACATACAAGATGGTCAGACTTCTTCATCAAAACCCTGAATGAACAGTTTGAGGCACTTTGTGTTCCTGAGCAAGCAGATACCATTGGGCTACACTGGCATGAGACACGGACAAATAGAAACGTTACTCGCACTCACTCAAGTAAATCGAAAATCAATGGGATGACAACTGATACAAGTGACAGTGATGTAATGTTTCAAACTTTTAATAAAATTATGTTTATCTAAGACAATATTACCTTTTCCTGCTAAAATAAATTGCTGTAGAATTTGTAGCCGTATGTCAATTAAAGTATGTGTTAAAGTCTATTATATACATTTGTTTTAGTTAAGATATACTCCATCAATGCCTCATTTTATAAGTTTAACCCATTGATAATATCATTAATAAATACAAAGATAATACTTCATAGTATCAGCAAAGGAGGATTGTTTTCAGTTGTTCTTGTCCTCTCTGACTAAACAAAGAATAAAGAAATAAGCTAGTCAATTGTGTTCATTAAATTTAAATTCTAATTTCCTTCCCTCTAATAAATGAATCTATATTCTATATTTAAAATTTTATAGAAATATATTGCCTAAATTTTCTTGATCACCTAATCTATCAGCTAAAAATCCTCAATTTCAAAAAGTATATTTTTATTAGCATATTCCTAATTGATATTTTATGTCCATGGTTGCCTTTTATTTGTCTAAAGAGAAATGAAACTGTAATTTACCCCTATAGCTTACATTATCTTTACTTACTGTTATATTTTTAGTAGATGAGCTACTCAGGGTTTAACAAAATACAGCTACAAACTATTATTAGAAATTGTACTTAATTTTAATTCTTGAAATAGCATAGTTCATTCAGTATTCTACATGATATTTTAAAAACCTGAGAAAACAGTATTATTCTTCTAAAAGAAAATCCCTTTCTCACAAAATTCAACATTTAGAAACAATATTGAATTTATTTGAATCCAGAAATTGTCTCTGAAAATCTGAAATGAATAAAAACACTAAGAAGATATTCTCACCTCTTATATCCTATCTTAGTCTTGTACAATTTCTTTTGAGTGGCTCTTAAATTGCACTCAAGACTGGATGAGATCAAATCTATCCCAAAGCCACAAGTTTGTTTTCTCTTTGATCAGAACCCAGGCTTACAGCACTCTACATCAGATTTGTAAAAGCTTTTAGACCCCAAGTAGAACTCTGTTAACAAGATGTGTGTACCAGTCATCTTGTCTTGTATGGGGAGATTGCTTCTATATATTTAACACTATTTCTTCACACCCACCCCAAAAGGACAACATTGCTTTTATGTGAATAAAGCTTTCCTGTACTACCCTTCAGGCAGAATTCTTATATGCCTTGAGGTGATAAGGGTTCCTATCCCTTTTTGCCCCAAGAACTAGAGAGGGAGTTAGAAGGACTATTAATCATGCAAACTGTCTACCGCAACAGTGCCAAGAAAATGATCATTCCTATATGAAACATCAATATTGCTGACACCTGTCTGAAAACTCAGGTCATGCATATCCATCTGCTTTTTAAAAAGTGTCAATGTGCAAACATCCTTTCACTATTTTTAGGGTCATGTTAAAATTATTCATCACCAGTCTGTCAGTTCATCCAATTTGTCATATTATCCTGATCTACCTGTGTCTGCTACGGATCATTCTTCTTTTGCATTATGTTTTTAGATCACTAAGGTATCGGGTGTTTTTTAAACTGTCACCCATGGAGAGGCAATGAATTCCTTTCCCTCTTTGTAACATAAAATGTAGACATTCAAGCTTTTGTGCCAATTCCAAATTTCACTTCAACCTACAGTCTTTGACTTAAACTCTACTATCTTTGGAATCATTCCAAGAGACTGGAAAATGTGTCCTACAAATGAAACAAAGTTTAAAATTACTTTGGGGTTAAAGAAAAAGTGTTCTGATGAAATAGCTAACACTGAAATATCTAGGGATATTGTGTTCTATGAAAATTTAAAATATTTTTAACTTTTTTTGTTCATAGTTGGGGCCTCGCCAGCTGTTCTCAGGGATCCTGGTTCTGCACGCAGGGATCACTCCTGTGGTGCTTGCGGGACTATATAGAGTATAAGGAATTGAACCTGGCTCAGCCACAAGCAGGGCAAATGCCCTGCCCTCCCTACCCTCTCTATTTCCAAAAAATTAAATATTAGTAAAATTTTATGGGAAAATGTTATTTGGCACCAGAAATTTAAATAATATGATCCATCAATATCTATTGGTAGTAGTACAAAGGTTCTTAGTCATTTTAAGTAATTTTAAAACTAATAAAAGCCTTTTCTCATTCTTCTTATACCCCCCTCCCTTTCCAACCAGTTTTCATTCTTTTTTTGCTAACTGCTGTAAAACGGCTTAGAGGACTTGAATCACAAAGAAATTTCCATGTAGGTCAGTCAATATTTGAATAGATTAATGCAATCTGTGTTCTTGTTATTGCTACATACTACTATGGTAGGTCCTGTGTTTGCCCAAAATTTCTCTGAAACTTGTCTTTGCATCTGTAAATCATATGTCTCAAACAGATTATTTCAATGTTTTCTCCAGATATTGTTGCATCTATTCCTCTATATATTGTGGAATAAAAAAAATCACTAAGGAGCATTCAGTATTAGCTACACAGTGATTTCTCTTAGAATTCACACCAACATATTGAAATCTTTTAAATGATTGTGAAATTAGTAGAGTATCTCTTCAGAATCATACCTTCTGTAGTCGAATTCACTGCCCAATCTCATCCAAATAGATCATTTCAAATCAAGAAATCCCTTTCATTTTCATGTGTTTTGAACCATTTTCAGATACTTTCAAGCTGGGTTCAGAGAGGCAGTGCAGAAATTAAGATACTTGCGATGCATATGATCTACCTAGATTTGATCTCTGTCACTACATCTTTCTCCAGGTACTGCAAGTTTGATCCCAAATCCTCCTTTACCCCGAAAAAAAAAAAAGTCAGATGCTGACAAGCATAAGTTTAACGATGACATCCTTGAAGTGTCCTGGTTCTCTGGATGGTGAGATCCATGGCATTAAAGTGACAGATACACACCCAGAAACCTGAAGAATTTACTCAAGTGAACAGTGTAGTTATGTGGTAATTAGTTAGGTTCATAACTTTAATTAGTGAACTTTTCATATGGTTGATCAATTTCTCATAGTTACTGGTGATTTTTATTTTGACTCTTTGGAAATAAGGCAATAGTGACAAGTTATTCCAAACGTTTCTTGAGCTTTAAATTCAGAAATCCATGTTAATCTAATGAGCACCCTTATCCTAAACAGGACGAATAAAATACTTTTAGTCAAATAATTTTATAGCAAATAGATGATAAAGCATTTAACAGTGCTGAATTAAAAATAAAATAATAGAAAATCCCATTTATTTTCTATTTTCTTTTCACCATGAATTTATATATTCACCATGCCATATTATCTCATTACAACCTGCCTGGGGAATAGGTTTAATGAATTTCTAGATAAAAGGGGAGTACAGCTCATGGTACTTATGTAATAAAGGAGTGATTGATGCTGAGAAAGCACTTATAACTGGCAAAGGGGATATGGACTGGTCCCCAGATAAATGGCACTTCCTTATTTTTACTTAGCTCAAAAAGGGGGGAGGAGTATTTTAAACAGAGGGAACAGCATTTGAAAAGGCAGACTTTCATACACAGGAATTTTCTTAAGGATGATAATTAGCCTGTAATACTGAAATAATGAAAAAGAAAAGGGAAAATGACCAAAAAACCCCTAAGTGTATTAGAACTTTAATCAAGATCTTTCCTCATTTGCAAAGAAAGAAATAATTAACCTCTGTCCAACATGTGTCCATTCAGATATTTTAAATAACACATTTCATTAAAAAGTAAAGCAAATAAGTGTCAGTAAAGTAAATCTTGGAGGTTGGGGGGGACTAAATATGAAATGTAACACGACATTAGAAATCCTGGTGATGCCCAAACAGAACAATGAATGGTGGTGTGGAGGGTGTGGCAGCCAGCAGAGAGGAACACACAATTCTAGGGTGAATGAATGTAAGACCTGATAGTTACCGGATTTCCTTTCCAACAATCTGAGTGCAAGAGAAAGGGGTGGATGGAGGAAAATATGAAGGTTGCCTGCTTGTCTGTTTAGATGAACGGTGACTGCGTTCTCCAAGAGAGAGGTGACAGTGAAAGACAGAACAGAATAAGTCACTTTTTTAACAGCTGTGTTTGAGGACATCGACCTAGAAATGAACAAAGCAGACTAGAAATCTGATAAGGAGTGGAAATGAAAATAATGTTATGATGATTGTCACATCAAGTAGACACATAAGCAGAGGATGCCAGAAACTTAGGCAGAAGGAAAAGCAAAGACTGCACCTGCTGAGAAAAACGTCCCTGGGGAGCACTGGGGCCCCAAAACATAAAACAATAATCTAGGAATGAATGCAAATTGTAGAAATTTGCAGTAATTTATTTTTCTCCGTCTTTTTCCTTCCTTTCAGTCTTCCTCTGCTTTATATGTCTTTAAATCTTAATATCTTATAAGTGGTCATTTCAAGAGTTGTGCTTAAAAATGCCTTTCTAAAGCAACACTTATTTTTCTGTGTAATTATGTATAAACCAAACGACTTGACCCAGCAATTTTTGAGCTTTTAAAGATGTGCTTTTCTCTTACCTTCCCTAGCAGGAACCTGACACCATTCAGGGGAAAATCTTCCTGAGAACTTATTTAATGTCAACCATATACACGAATTCTCCCTGCCAATACAATTTAATTTTCCTTACACTATTGAAAGAGACAGATTTTTTAGTTTATTTATTTTTTATTTAAGGCAACATGGTTATATCGACTTCTTTCCACCACCATTCCAGTGGCCCTAAAGTTTCCCACTCTACGGGGTAAATTTCCGATCAGAGAGCAGTTCTCAGTTTCTGTTCACTAAGAGAATTGATCATTACCCAAACATATTTCTTTATATCCCGTATCTGAGAGAGATATTCCTGTGCCTGTCCCTCTCTTTTTGACTAACACCATTCAGCATGATCCTCTCCACATACCTCCAGGAAGTGGCAGATTGCTTGCTTTTGTCTTTTCTCATAGCCAACTAGTATTCTATTTTGTGCAGTAGTTACTTTATCCAATCATATGCTATTGTCCCAGATATAGGCATCTGTGAATTGTATTGCAAAGAATGTAAATGTATTCCAATACTATTGTCAATGGTACTGCAATGAATGTAAATAGGAATGTAAATGTCTTTCCTAATAGAGTTTTGGGAATCTTGGGATAGATGAAAAGAAGTTGAATATCTGGGTCTTATGGAAACCCAATTTCTAGTTTTTTGAGAAGTGTCCATATTGTTTTCCAAAAAGTTTCAATCTGTCAACATTCCCACCAACAACAGTAAGTGAGGGTCCCTTTCCCTGAAATCATATCAACATACTGGTTGTTTTTGTTCTTTGTGTGCCAGTCACATGATGTGAAAAGATACCTCATTGTTTTAATCTTAAATTTCCTGTAAGTGATGCAGATATGTTTGCATTATATGTAGAGATAGATGGATAGATAAATGTATATATATATGCACACACATATGTAAAAGATACCTCGTTGTTTTAATCTACGTTTTCCTGTTTCTAAGTGATGCAGATATTTTCATTATATACATGTGTGTATATATATATACATATTACATTTATATATATGTGTTTATGTAATCTATGTCTTTGAGAAAATTTGTGTTCATAACTTTCCCTCATTTTTTGATAGAGTTGGTTCTTTTTCTTTGTAGAATTCTACTAGTGATAGAGTTGGTTCTTTTTTTTTGTATAATTCTACTAGTGCTTTCTTTAACATTGATATTAACCCTGTATCAGACATGTAATGGAAAAATATATTCTACCAGTCAGTGGGATGCCTTTATATTTGGGTCATTCTTTCCTTGGTGGAGTAGAGCTTAGTTTATTTTTTTCATTATGATGTATTTATACTGTATATACAACTTATATATGGGCTGGAGCAATAGCCTAGGGGCTAGGGCATTAGCCTTGCACGCGTCCAACCTGGGTTCAATTCCTCCGCCCCTCTCAGAGAGCCTGGTAAGCTACTGAGAGTATCTCACCCCCATTAGAGCCTGGCAAGCTACTGTGGCATATTCGATATGCCAAAAACAGTAACAACAAGTAACAACAAGTCTCACAATGGAGATGTTACTGGTGCCCACTCGAGCAAATCGATGATCAACGGGATTACAGTGATACAGTTATATAAGTATATATAAGTGTGTGTATATATAAATATATATACACATATAAATGTGTGTATTAAAACCCATAGAAAAAGTAAGTTCCAATTTGAGGGTTTAATTTTTTATCTTTTGGACATTTTAAAAAAACATTTTATAGAAAGACCACTATATAAAATACAATTCTAAATATTGCTTTGGAAGTAATAGCAAAGACTGTTTACTGAAAGGGGAAGAAAGAGACCTTCATATGCAAATGTATGGCATTTGAAAATGTCATATATCTACATCTACATATAAATAAGCTGCTCTCTGAATTCCAGGGAAGGGAGACTTTGTGTAACATTAGCCAATTTCTGTATCAAAATAAAGTGAATTGATAGAGTAGCAGTGAGTTAAAACAGGGAAGAACATATCTTCACTACTTCAATACAGTGTAGCTCTCTAGGTCAGAGAACACCTGGCCAAAATCCAAACCAAAATGAAATCCCATAGTACTTGAATAGTACTGAAAATGAACCAACTATAAGAAAAGGAATTCACAGATTTTTTTTTAAGTAACAATTTTCAATCAAGTATTTGTTTCCTTTTAAATAAAGATATAAAACTCAAGGGTCTTGTAACATTATGACAGAGGTTATAGTTAACATTAAGTTTAAAGTTAACACTATGCTAGGAATGTTCGTTTTATTTTAATGGGGAGTTCTAAAGATTGCACTAGAAAAAGCAAAGACTTTCAATAGTATGTCTTTTCTATTTTTACTTTGATTTGTTACAAAATATTCACTTAGGGAAATTTCTGATAAACCATAGTTTATAAACTACCAGATGGGGATGAGTAACTCCTCTAAAATAAATGAACCTTCTGGGACATGAGGTTACTTTTTATAAATTGTATTTTCCTACACTGTTATGATGTGCCTCTCTTGGAAGAGTTAACGAGCTTCCCAGGAACATAAAGCATAGTCCTAGGGACTGGGTGCCATGGGTTATATATGTATAAACATACATATATGCATATGTGTACATATATATGGGTAATTTTATGCAATTTATATTATCTATTGTATATGTTCTCTGTGGGAATTTTGTTTTCTACCTTCAGAGATGCTACCTTCAATCTACCAACACAATTTTATCTTAGGTATTAAAATGCATTAACGGTCAGTGATCAGACAGCACATTCATAATGGACTTCAGACTGAAAGAATGAGTTTCTAGAATGTTAACTAAAAGGATATACTTAAATTTTAGAAAAAGAAATTTTCATATGCTTAAATAATCAATGGGGGCGATGTTGAAAATCCAATAGAGGAAATCAAAAGCTTCTTATACTCTTTAGATAGAAAATGACTACATTTTTTTTCTTTTTGGGTCACACCTGGCGATGCACAGGGGTTATTCCTGGTTCATGCACTCAGGAATTACTCCTGGCGGTGCTCAGGGGACCATATGGGATGCTGGAAATCGAACACGGGTCGGTCACGTGCAAGGCAAATGCCCTACCAACTGTGCTACTGCTCCAGTCCCACTACATTTTATTGAATATGAATGCTTGGCACTTTTTCTGTGTTTCTCTTTGAATTGGCCCTTCAATGACAAGTATCTTTACTACTCTAAAGATAATAAAAATTAAGCTGAGTGTTTAAGCAATTTTTCCAAGGTCACCTTGTTAATAAGAAGCTAAGAATATGTGCAAATTAATACCTCTTTAACCTCAGAGCTAACTGATCTCTTTCCATTACAACAACCTGCCTGTTAACATATACAGTGATAGGGGAAAGGTAGCAAGATGCTTCTTGGCTGCAATTGAAGCAATATAGTCAGTTAATCTTTTGCTACATGTTAAACAAACAAAAAGCAAATCTCTAATGAGGATTAAAAATATCTTTTCAAAGAGCATATGTATAAAACTGAAAAAGGAAAAAGAAATAGAGAAAATTTTGTTGACTTTTTGCAAAAAATGTGCTGATATGTGGAAATATTTATATTTTCTAGAACATCTGGTGGATATCAGTATGTTTTTATTCACCATGTTCTGTTATTAATGATAAAGGAAAGTGGAGCAATAATAATTTACTGCCACAATTATTGAATATTTTTCAGTCTTTTCCACGTACTATAGAATCTCATTCCATCAAGCACATTAACAAAATTAATTTTAAAAGAGAAATATGGCTATTATCTTATTGTAACACACTTATTTCCATAAGAAAAGATCAAAATGAGTCAGCAATTCTGTCAAAAAGATATGAATATATTTCAAGTCATAAGATTTTTTATTAATAAATGATTCATATTGTGCATTGAATATTGCCTTTCAGAAATGACCTGCACGGAATATGTATTTGTTTTGCCAAGAAAGAATCCCTTTTCTAAGACTTCATGGAAAAAGAGATTATTTTGTCAAAGAAAGAGACACCATGTTTTTTGTCTCCTTTGTAGATTACAATTAAGTGTATCTTCAATGACCCTCTAATCTTCCTTGCTGGCTTTTATCAAGCACTCTTCAGCTCCCCAGGGCTTTTGCAAGAATCTACTCTGAGTACAAGTGAATCCCTTCTGTAAAATACCAGCAAGGATACAGGCATAAAACCTGGCAGTGGTCATGATACTGTTGAAGAGGTGGCTTTTTCATGAGTGGGAGCAGTCTCTGCTTCTGCACGTGCTGTTTCTTGGTGCCAGTTTTAGAGCAACGTGACACAGTAGCTTGGGGGGCTTGTGTTGCCTTACTTTCTACCAGCAACTCACTCTCCCTGTGCTTCAGAAATCGACAGTGCCCCTAAAAGTCACGTCCTGTCTCCCCTCTGAGGTTCTGTACATATTGTTGCAACATGGAATATCCTGATGCTTTTTCATGTGTCTACTTCTTGTGCATTCTTCCTGTTGTCGTTTAGATATCCTTCCTGTGGGAATCATGATGATTCTAACAGCCTCTTTTGTTTACTGAGTATGTGGCAGGTGCTGTGCTAAATAAAGGCTGTGCTCATACCAAAAACGGGGTTCATTAGCTTCTTATGCATTTTAGTTTAAAATAGTTATTATTTATTGAGGACTTATGCTGTGCCGGATTTGGAGATTATTTTATTTTTATGGATGCACATAAAGGTTAAATTACTTGACTGTGAACTACAGAGCTGGTGAGAGGGTAGTCTTGTTCCCAAGCCTGGATCTTACGGTCATAATTACCAGTCTTCATAGGTAGTTGTATTATTTCAACCATTTACAAAACGAGGAAATAGAGGTTGTTTTACCCTGAAGTTGAAGCAGGAATCTTCTGTGCTCTTTGCCCCCTGCCTTTTCCATTCATTACGTAGCATTGTGTTTGCCTGTTTGCCTTTCTGTTCCTTCCTTTTCCATGAGGAAACAGAAACCAGGAAGATGAGGGTAACTTGCCAAAAGACTAGTAACAATGTTAAACTACTACACAGAGATTTGAGTTCTGCTTTCCTGCTTGCTCTCTCTTGCTCTTTCTTTCTTATTCCATTCCTTTTCCTCTCTGCTGAACAATGTCTTGTAAATGTGAGCTAGAGAGTTTCTTCTCCACAGAAGTGTGTTTCCACGAAAACGAAAGCAAGTGACCTGAAAAAAACACAGAAAATGTGTTTTTTCTAGATCTATTGCTCCTTTCTCCTTTGGTTTCTTTAGATTTGTTTCAAAACACAGCTATGAATACATGTGGTGACCCTAGCTAAAAATAACTAAAACATTTGTGAAGTGTTATTATTTGCTAACTGTTGTTCAGAGGATTGTATGTGGATTCTCTCCCCTTTATTCCTCACTCTTCACTCTTGAATGCAAATACTATTACCATGCCTGTATTGCAGAGGAGGAAACTGATCCACAGGGGCGTATGTAATTTGCTTTAAGTCCCACAGCCACTAAGTAGGAAGAGTTAGATTTTGAACTAAATTTAACACAACTCTTGACTTGTAAGGAAAATTTGATTATCTTCGCTGATAACAAAATTTTGCTGTTACCAAAACTATATGTCTCATGTATTACATCTACTGTGTATTATGAGACTAAGAGCAAACATGCCGTATGTTCAATACTCCTTAGAGAATACTGAGAAAAAAAAAACTTAAGAGAATAAGAGAAACGATTGAGCCTAAAGCATTTCATGCTCATATTTTGCTCCTAATTTCTTTGGAATGACCTAGCTTGAAAAGATAATAAAGGACTTATATGGGTCTCACTTTGTTTAGCAGGAAGATAGATGAGATCTTGAGACTCTGCGAAGCTGTTCCTCTGCTGGGCATACTTTATCTTCTCCATATGAACTGATCTTTAAGTGTAGATTCATTTTTCCCAGTCAGCTGAAGGTTTCTACATGGTAGGTGTTTAAGCCTGGCAGGGTTCTGAAAGGACAGTCTTTATCTTTTCTAACCAGAGTTCCAGACTGCTAACAGTTGCTTCTAGAGGCCCAAAACCAATAAAAAGAAATAAAGAAAGAAAGAAAAGAAATTCTGACACTCCCCAAAAAAACAATTAGCCAGTGCCTGAGTCTGTCGACTGTGATAGAAAAGATTGTGGCGCGCCTCTGTCACAGAGGTACTTTCAGTTAAATTTGGGAACTAGAAAATCTCTTTCCTAAAAGCAGTATGAAAACATGAAATCAATAGTGAGTATTAGAGTTTCAGTAAACTTTTACATTTCTTCTATGAGTTTGCCAATAAGTGACAGTAATCTTTGAATAAACATAATCCAAGCTAGTAAAAATAAAATCTTAAATTCAAAGACTTAACCATTCTTTTATCACCCCCTCCTTGAGCCCCAAATTCCCCAACATAGAAAAGAACAATCACTCAATGTCTGTTGTTTTACAGTGATGGTAACATTCTCCTGTTATAAATAAAATGTTCATTATAGAAAATTATTTTTATTGCCTAATCACTGTCAAATGTTTGGTAATTAAGTTTTCATATTTGGATAGCCTACTCATTTTTCTTGTCATCAAAATTTTTCATGATTTTTATTTGAATATTTTAGTATAGCTATAATATAATTTAATTAACTTTTATACTACTAATGACAAATGTCTCCCAATTTTTATTATTATAAAGGAAATTTTAGTTGATTTATTAGTAACACGACTTTTTATTTTTTAGTCTTTTGGTATTTAGTACCATATAAGATTTTGCATATTTGTATAACTCTCTCTCATTTTCACTGTATCACTATAACACTGTATCACTGTCATCCTGTTGTTCATCAATTTACTCAAGCAGGCGCCAGTAACATCTCCATTCGTCTCAGCCCTGAGATTTTAGCAGCCTCTCCTTACTCATTTTTCCCAACAATTGGAGGCTCTTTTCAGTGTCAGGGGAATGAGATTGCTATTGTTACTGTATTTGACATATCGAATACACCATGAGGAGCTTGCCAGGCTCTTCCATGTGGGCGGGATACTCTTGGTAACTTACCGGGCTCTCCAATTGGCATACATATATTTATTATACTTATTAATATAATTAGTAAATGTAATTTATTCACTGTCATCCCATTGCTCATCGATCGATTTGTTCGAGCAGGCACTAGTATCATCTCTCATTGAGAGACTTATTGTTACTGTTTTGGGCATATCCAATACGCACGGGTAGCTTGCCAGGGTCTGTCAAGCAGGCTCAATACTCTCAGTAGCTTGCCGAGCTCTCCAAGAGGGGCGAAGGAATCGAACTCGGGTCAGCCGTGTGAAAGGTGAACGCCCAACCGCTGTGCTATTTCTCCATTTCCCTTTGTGATGATATGTCACCAGCCGTATAGTCCATTTTGGTATCTTAAATTCTCACTCTGTACCATATCCATTGACCAAACAACCTTTGAAGTGGACTTTCAATTACTATTTTCTCTTTAGATTGGGCAAATGACTTATAGTGAACCCTCCTGTTACTTGAGAGCATCTTTTTAAAACATGACTTGAAACTCTATGCTTGTTCTTTTGTTTTTTAAAAAGGGACTGGAGACATAGTAATAGAAAAAAGGATATAGTCTCCAGAGGACCATCAGGAGTCACTCCTGAGCACAAAGTCAGAGACAAAGTTTAGGCACCACAGGGTTTGCCTCTCCCTTCAACCCCCCAAAAAATGCCACAGACATGCTCCAATCTAATAAATATATTAAAATAATGCACATCATAACAAGGTGGAAGTAACTGAATATTAATTGTGGTTTACTTTTACTTGTAGAAATGGATACCTTATCATTAAATGGCATTAAGTTTCCTATTCGTAAGGGAAATATCTGTGATTATAACTCAAACTACTAACCCAGGTGGAGAAGAAAGGCATTCATAGGGATCTCTCCAGACAAAGAAACTTTTCTGTCTCAATTATCTATAGCCTTCAGACAGAAATCGTTTTCTGGCCTGGAATTATCCAGATGACTGCCTCTTTCATTTTTCCCCCAACTCTATGTGCCAACTTTAAGACAATTCTTTACCATTGAAAAATTGTGAAGAAAACATCAGATTATATAGGTGATTACACACCCACACAAAAAATGGGCTGCTATCTACGAGAATTATCTGTGATATCTTTGTAGCTTTTCTACTCTAAATTCATAGTTTCTAATTAAGTTGGTTTTAGATATGAGTACAGATGTTTTACAAAATTTGCCTTTGAAGGCAAAAAACTAATTGTTTTTTGTATAAATATAACACATTGTATAAGAATAGCTTAATATTTGTGGCCTCTATTTCCTAATATACCAATGAGAAAATGCAAACATACATTTATATCCTTAAACTTGTCTAATACTTCAGGGTATTACAGTTCCAGATAAAATAATATTATAGACATTTTTTAAAACAATAATTGTCAAAGTAAAACAATATAATTTAGAAATCATTGCCCCTTAGTAGAACCCATGTTATATAATAGAAATTGACTAGAGCGAACCTCTCATTCTTAAATAACTCTTGTGATAATTTTTTCAAAAGGAGAAAAGAATGCTTAGCTTAAAAGCATTCCTTACTGATTTTTCTTCATAGACTAATTCCCCTTTCATTTTACACTTTTTATCTTGCCTTTAAATTTGCATTTCTACATCTCCTATGCTCCATTTTAAATGCTTTTCCTCTAACTTTAAATACCTGTAGCAAAAGCTTTTCATTTATTAATAAATTTGCTTAATATTATTTTTGAATATTTCACCCTTAATAATTTTGCTACTACTCCATGAATTCCTTCTCATTATTATCAATTCTGTTGCATGCATATCTAAATATGAACAAAGAATTCTCAATGCAGTCTCAAAAATTATTCAGAGGAAGCTTATTTCTTTCTAGTCTTCCCATTTATACAAAATGGCTACCTTGTTTTTCAAGATGAAAGCCTAAACTCTGATTTTGTCTACCATGTTAAAATATGTAGACTTACAGTCCACCTTTAAGATTTGTATGGAAAAACATGTTTATATGTTTTCTCCTTCCATTGCTATCACCCAAAGTCAAGTCTCTTTTTTGCATCATTCACTGTTATAATGATCTCATATTTATTCTCCCTACTTCCTCTCTTTCTTCTCAGAGAGCCATTTCCCATACTAGCCTACTTGAAACTATCAACACCCTCTTTCCACTGGGTCTTAAGTTAAACCAATACTCTTTAGTTGAACATATGAAATTCAACATGATAAGGTTCTTACCTACCTCTCCAAGTCATTTTTTCCTTCTCCAGTATTTCCCCTAACACCTTTTACTCTAGCTTAGTTACTGCCTGTGTGTCCTGAAACATCTCTTTATTAAATTTGAGTCCATTTTAGGTTCATCATTACACCAAGTTTTTTCTCATCCTTTCTTCCTTCCTCAGCATCCTTCCCTTAACCACTATAAAGTAGGTCAGTAGGTCTACCCATCTACCCAACTTGTTTTCTTCTGAAATGCCTATTTCCCCCATAATTTCTTTAATTTAGATGTTAAAATTTTGTCTGCAATTCTCTCTCTCTCACACACACACACACACACATATTGCTCTCTTCTTCAAGAAAAAAACCTCTTTATACTTTTATTATTTGACATATAGGAGGAACTGACTTAGTATCTTTTAGAGATGACTCAGTGTTTTTAAAAGAAAGTAAGTTTATTAATTAATTAGGTACAGGGAGGACAAATGCCTAGGAAATGTAAAAACCTCAAAAGAGAAAAACACGTTTCTCACTTTCTCTGAAATCAAAGTGCTACAACTATCAGCAATCAGAAACTGGTTCATACTGAGCATTAATTACAGAAAAATGAGGGATTTGTCTGAATGGTCTATGTCATTCTCAACTCCCACCTTTGCACATAGGCATTTTGTGTGTTTTTAAAAATTTTTCCTATTTCAAAATGAATGGTTCCCTGTAAGTTCCAATTCTAAGTGTCAGCTGTTTTATTCTTAATGGATAAAATAGGTATTTGACTCTCTCCAAATTCAAATTTGTACATGTTTTATAACCCCTATTGATTTCTTGAGTGGTTAACTGTGTACTTGAAAAGTGTAAATTATAGGCTAGAAGTATGTTAGACCTGTTAAAAAGTAAACTAACACTATGGGACAACAAAGTACCATTTAGTTAATAACAAATTTCAAGTCATAAATGCAGTCCAAGTGGCATGAAACCGTTAAGATCTCATCTTTATTTCTAGGGCAGTTTTTTTACACTCAAAGCTAGCACTGACTAGAAATTAAGGGAGTGCTAGAAGCAAGTCATTTGTTCAAAAACTGATAAAAACAAGGAGGAAGAGAGAGAAAGCAGATCAATTCAAACCTATTTAGAATGCTTGGGAATGGGTGTTCTAGATTTAAAACATTTGCACTTAACATTTCAAATACAAGAAAAAAATTAATTATCAAATGTTTTTAAAGAAGATTTGCTAAATAAATTAAAGAATTTCTTGTAAGTAAGTCAGCACATCATAGGAACATCAGTTATTGGGCATTCTTAAAATGCAGGTAAAAATAACGTGGGAAATCATACCCTAGATGGGTACTGTGAGTCTTTTTTGTTGAAAAGGTCAATGGTGTTGTTTTCCTGGTCATTTGCTTCATTCTAGTAAAGATAAAGTGCAGCATTTGTTGTGTGACAAAATGAACAATGTGAGATAACTACCTTTCATATAAGATGAATTAATATAGATTAATGCAATCCCTTCCATAGAACTTACTTTTCAAAAAGTCTGTACTGGGGTTATTAGTATTCTTTAACATATTAGCATCTTTAAAGTGTGTTTTGACTATTATAGTCACATATATATTTCAACATATATTTCAACATAAACTTAGAAACAAGTTGGGAAGCTTTTGAGAGTAACTATTAATAAATATGCTGGGAAAATAGTCCAGGACACACATAAAATCAATCTTTCAGATAATTTTTGAGTATTACATGTAGATTATTTAGAAGTAAAATGTGAAAGTTTGATTATTTTATTTTGGCTTACTGGCCACTGCTGGCAGTACTGAGATGTTACTCCTGGATCAGTGCTCAGGGGTCATTCCTGGCAGTGTTTGGAGGATGATATGCAGTGCTGAGGATCAATACCAGGCCTTCTTCAAGGAAAGATGTGCTCCAGCCCACTGAGCTTGCTCTCTGGCCTCACATGTTTATTGACCTATGAGTATAATACACCTAGGTGTACTCAGGGCTTACTGCTGGCGCTGTTCTCAGGCATCGCTCCTCACGGTTGCTTGGAGGACCAAATACAGTGCTGGAGATCATGTTCAATCATGCAAGACAAGCTCCTTTACCTCTCTACTATCTCTCCAGATCCCAAAAGGTTGGCTATTAATTGGTCACTGTTTGGGTTTGCTAGGACTGCCATAACTGTTTATCATTGCCATAAACAGGGCAACTTAAAACAGGAGGAATGTTTTATCTCACACTTATGGAGGCTAAACATATGAAGTTAACATTTTGCTAAGGTCACATTCTCTCCAAAGTTTCAAAAATAAAATTCTTTCTGATCCGTTCTAGTTTCTGCTAACCTCTGCTATTCCTTAATGATATTCCTCTAATCTTATCATTCTTCTCAAGTTTTACTTGTATGCTTTCATATGGATTTTTTATAGAAACAGAAAGCATTGTATTTAAGGCCAATGGGCCATGAATATGTTTGACTTAATCTAACTATTGGGTGTTTTGAAATAAAGTCCATTTTCAATTCCAAGGGAATAGTTGTTGGGGGGGACACTATTTCACTCAATACAATATCCATTAAAATATTTAATTTTACCAAATGCTAACTTACCAATAAATTTATGTAGATTTTGTTAAACATTTACAATAAAACTATAATAGTGAATATGTAAAAGACTTTCACTAATATTCCATGTGTTTATAGACAGAAGAGACCACTTGAAAATATATGAAGCATGAATTATCATACCATTAGCATTTTATTTTAAAAATATTACCACCACCAATAATATTCTAATTATACTCAAATTCAAATATACCTGTTTAACAGACCTATGCCAGAATAAAACAGAATATCATCAAAGTGGTAACTATTCAACACCATTAAACTATTCAGAATCTGTACTCTCTCCAGGTATTACTTTTGAATAGGATTGAAAATACACGAAAGCAGGCAAGGTGCTTTCCTTGCACATGGATGACCTGGGTTCAATCCCAGGCACTCCATGTGGTCCCACAAGCCCCACCAGGAGTAACCTCTGCCTGGGTAGAACCAAGAAGTAAACTCTGTGCACCACCCAAAACAAAAAAGCCAAAAGATTGAAATTACTTCTTGAGATGAGAAATGCTTCATACGCTGGGTACATTTTGCAAGCAAGAGGTCCAAGTTTGATCGCTAGCACCACATAATCTGCCATTGCCTGATTATGCGTTGCCTGGAGTAAACATTATGCACCACATAAGCATTGCCTGGAGTGATTCCCCCAAAAAACAAAAATGGAAATTATTTATTAGTAAATACTATAAAACTGTCTTGATTTAGTTGACTCTGTGACTTTTTTATTATGAATTTCATCTAGAGTAAAATGTCAAAGCAAATTTCAGAAATTCACAGTA
Organism: Sorex araneus; assembly: GCF_027595985.1. Lineage (NCBI taxonomy): Eukaryota > Metazoa > Chordata > Mammalia > Eulipotyphla > Soricidae > Sorex > Sorex araneus. The sequence goes on along the minus strand of NC_073313.1, from coordinate 225,121,847 downwards.
AATTAGCTACATTAGTCTCTTTAATTGTTTTGTCTTACTGAATATTAGAAGAAATGGTATAATTTCTAACTCTTTCAATGCGAATAATTAATATGATTTTGGTCAGGTTTGTAGAAAAGATTAATCCTCTAAAGGCAGCTGAACTTGGAAAGATATCACCAAAGAACCAGAGTTCCTTTATTCCCATTTGGAAATGGAATCAATCAAAATTATTGGTATAATCTGAATCTCTTTTCAACTGTTTATTTATTCCTGTGTTCAAGAAAATGCTTCATTTGCTATCACACAGGAAGTTCTAATTGCTAGTCTGTGCGTTATCTAGCAGAACTAAGGAAGTCTAAATATTTTAAAAAGTTGGGTTTTGGTGCTGGAGCGATAGCACAGTGGGTAGGGCATTTGCCTTGCACTCGGCCAACCTGGGTTCGATACCCAGCATCCCATATGGTCCCCAGAGCACCGCCAGGAGTTCTGAGTGCATGAACCAGGAGTAACCCCTGAGCATTGCTGGGTGTGACCCAAAAAGCAAAAAAAAAAAAAAAGTTGGTTTTAATATCTGAAGATTGCAACTTTTAAATATTTTTCATGGATTTTAATATTTGTTGTAAGCACAAAATCTACACTTTCAACGGTATTTTCAAATGAAGTAAAGACTTTCTAAGATGACATGAATTGTTGAGGCTGAAGTCCAAGATGGAAGAGGAACTTTCTTTAGAACTTCTTGTCAAATCCACTGTAGGAAGGTGAAGAGCTGTGGAAAGCAATTGCTCACACACCCATCATATTGTGATTAGCACTTTACAGAGGAGAAGCTGAGATTGGCCAGACACCAAAACCATGAGGTGGTTCTAGGGCAGATCTCTGGAAATCCTAGAGTCCTAAGCAACAGAAAATCTAGCATTAATTGACAAAATACAGAGATAAGGAGAGATGGCTAAGAAATATTAAGAATATTATGATCCAATTAATCTAGCATTGGAATTCTCTGGGACATTTGCTTTTTCGTTTGTTTAATTTGTTTGGCTTTTCCCAGTAGTGCTCTGGAAACCTGGAGACCCCTTCAATTCTCAGCTGCTTTACTCAGGGGTCCAGGCGGTGCCAAGAATTGAACCAAGGCTGGATGCATAAAAGGAAAGCACCTCAAACACTTTACTATCTCTGGCCCTGGGGTACATGATATTTTTAAATTTTACATTAGATATTGTGGTTTACAAAACTGTTATTAGGTGGCTTCATATATTAACCATTCTAGCACCACACCCTCCACAGAGTGTCACCTTGTCACCACTATTTTCCTGGTTGTCATTCCCTCCTTTTGAAGCTTCCTTCTGAAGGCCAGTTCTCACTTTCTGTTGCCTTTGGCATTTGTTCTTTTCCTACTGTATTTTTTTGTATCCCACATATGAGAGAGATTGTTCTGTCTGTTCATCTCCATCTGACTAACTTCACTCAGCAGGATACTTTCCAGATCCATCCACATTGTAGCAAATTGCATAATTTTGACTCTTTTTAAAGCCAAGTAATATTATATTGTCTGTGTACCAGAGTTTCTGGGGTCTTTTTCCCTTTCTTTTCTGTGTGTATGGAAGGGGGGGAATTTGAGTCACAGCCAGCGATGTTCAGGGTTTACTTCTGGCTCTGCACTCAGGAATTACTCCTGGCAGTGCTCTGGACACCATATGGGATGCCAGGGATCAAACCTGGATTGGTCAGCCACGTGCAAAGTAAACACCCTACCAAGTGTATTAATTGTTCTGGCACGTGTACCATAATGTTTTTATCCAGTCATCTGTTCTCAGACAGTTGGGTTGTTTCAAGGTTTGGGCTATTGTGAATAGCGCTGCAATAAACATGGGAGAGTGCAAATGTCTTTTGTGAGTAGATTTTGGGGGCCCATAGGGTAGATACCAACAGGTACAATTTTGGGGTCATATGAGATACTCAATCCCTAGTTTAACTAGAAGTGTCCTTATTGTTTTCCAAAAAAGGATGGAGCTGTCTATGTTTCCACCAAGATAAATAAGGGTTTCTTTTCCCCAAGACCTATAGCAAAACTGATTGTTTTTCTTCTTTATTATGTGTATCAATCTCACTGTTGTGAGATGATATCTCATTGTTTGGATTTGAGTTTCCCTCATAAGTACTGTACAGATTTTTTGTGTACGTTTTTGCCATCTGTATGTCCTTTTTGAGAAGTTTTCTCTCTTCCCCTAATGGTTTGATGGGACTAGAACAAATCTCAGGGGGGGAAGGGAAGCTTCTTTGTCTCCAACTATAAACTATACAATAAAGTTGTTGTAATATAAACAGTGTGGGACTGGAATAAGGCTAGGTTTTCAAACCAATGAAACAGAACTGAGAGTGCAGAGACAGACTCAAAGGTATATGAACAAGTAATTTTCATAAAGGAGCAAAAAAAATGAAGAGGACAAAGTAATATCTCTTTAACAAATTCTGGTGGTAAAACCACAAAAGAAATTAATTTCAACCCATTCAACACCATGCAGGAAATACAAATCAAATTGACTTAAAGACTTGGATCTAAATCAGACCTGAATTCATATATTTTATTGAGGAAAATATAGGTAGAACTCTTCATGACATTGCATCTAAAGGTAACTTCAATGATCCAGTGTCACTGACCAAGCAAACAGAAGCAGAGATAGATAAATTGGATATTATCATACTATAAAGCCTTTGAACAACAAAGGAAATAATGACCAGAATTAAAAACACACCCACAGACTGGGAGAGAATGACTGCCCACCATGGATAAAGGGGTGATATCTAAGATATAAATAACTGAGGTAAATTTTTAAAAGACAAACTCAAACATTGACTAGTGACTGACTATTTGATTTTGGCCAGTGAGTGGAAATCTATTTTGAAAACCAGTTAAGGCAAATTTTCACTTGAAGAAGAATTGTTTATCAGTGTTGTCTTTGAAAGAGGAATTTTAACGTACTAAATACACTCCATATCTCATTAAGTTTTAAATTTTGTCTTCTGTAAGAGAGTAAAGTATTGCTGTGTTTACAGAAAGCTCTCACACATGAATACACACAATTCTGTAAAGCTGCCAGAGCACCAAAAGGGATTTCTAAGAATCTATAACATCTAAATTCTAAGATTTCAGAACTCTAAATGTCATTTAGTATCTAGGTGAGACAATTTTATTAGTACTTAAAGTTAAAAATTAATATTAGATATTGCACTTAAAATTATGGAACATTCTAGTTATTAGATCTTAACATAAATTTTAAGTTTCTTTATTCTTCTAGAAATCCTTATAGAATTTTACATTACACATAGCATATTTTCTCAAGAACTTTTGAGGTTCTGCTCATAAAAGTATTTTGAAGAGTAAAAGTGATACCTTTGTGTAAAAAACATCTGACAGGGAGACACTGGTGGGTGGGGGGTCCAATGGCTCTCCCAGTTGGCGTGGCCTAGCCTGGGTTCAGGGGGTGGTCCCGGGGCCACTCGCCCAGCTGCATAAATTTGCATAAGGTTCTGAGGCCCTCTGGACAATCTTTGTAAAACTTCCCTTAATTTCTGCATCTGCACCAACCTTCTCCCAAACACGCAGGGCTACGTCATGGACAGGAGCCAAAACAGCACGAGGCAAGGTGACTTGCCTTTTGGGGTCACACCATTTCCCTTCACCTACTAACATCTCATAAATCAATTTAATCCCCGAAGATTTTTGTCTGGTATAGCCTAGGCCCTGAAGCTTTGCCTTAGCCTCAACACTGAGCCACATCCTTCACTGCAAGTACTGAGAAGGGCTTAAGCACGTCTTGGCAACCATGTGAAAATCCTGAGGTACCCAGTAAGCCTTTTTACTCCAGTCTGTAAGATGCTCCCTACAATACGGAGATGTAGGCCCATACGAGAAACAGGCCTTTTTGAAATGACTGGGAGAATCCATCCTTAACCTGCGATAAGATGGATGCTGCTTCTTCTCATCCTGGACTGGGCAATTGGGAGGATGTCCCAAGTGGTCTGAAAGCCGCTTGGTTGAGTCACTCTCGGACTCAGAATCTGAGAAAGTAGCAGCAGACTCATAATCCGCATCACTTTCATCTGATGCACTGGAAGTGGAGCTATATTCACCAACCTGAGAAATATTTTTACAATAAAAACTCTTTGGGGGCTGGAGCGATAGTACAGCGATAGGGCGTTTGCCTTGCACACGGCCGACCCAGGTTCGATTCCCAGCATCCCATATGGCCCCCTGAGCACCGCCAGGGGTAATTCCTGAGTGCAGAGCCAGGAGTAACCCCTATGCATCGCCGGGTGTGACCCAAAAAGCAAAAAAAAAAAAAGGAAACTTTCCAGACTTGGGTGCAGGAGGAGGTGAGGACATATTATATCTAATATTCTAATATTTCTCCTTCTCCTCAGCTGTGCTTTTCCAAAACAGGAGAATAAAATTAATAATCTCCCATATAATCCAGAATTGCACGAGGATATTAGTCCCTTCCTTAGATGCCTTATAGACATTTTTCTTAACTTTTTTCCAAATCTTGGTTTCTATAGTTCATTCGTTCATCTGGGAACCATAGTTTACCTCATAAACTACTTTAAAACAGAACTGGAGCTGGTCTCTGGAAATGTAGAGTTCCGGGTCTCCTGTTCTGCGGGAGAGACACTGAATCAAATCCATAAATGGCTTGGCCTGTTCAGTCTGGCTCGAGAAACTATGAAAGATGTTGGGAAGGCCCAGAGTCTACCCCATCTCTGTGGGGGATTGTGCTAGGATTCTGACTCCCAGTATACTAAAAATTCCTGTTGTTCCACTCACATTCTAGAGTGGGGATGCACCAAATGCTATTCTTACCTTTAGTTGGTAGTTCGGGTCTGCTCCAGGAATGCCAGCAGTAAAAATCATCTGCTGGGGGGAGGCCAGGGGAGGTCCTGGTGGCTCTCCCCGTCCGCAGCCAGGGTTCAAAGGGTCGTCCCGGGCCCCTGGCCCAGCCAGGGTGGCCCAGGCCATGGGGAAGACAATAGAGGAAACAAGGGCCAAGCTGGTAGATTGATCAGTTGCCATTTATTCCATTCTCTCCACTGCCTGTTCCAGTCTCCCTGAGCTCCCCATTCTAGTCTCATACTGCTCCTCATTCCTACCTCTTTCTGTCTCTTCTAGCCCCTCATTTCTCCATCCCAGATCTCTGGATTCTTCTCTTTTTTCACTAGTCTCTCCCCACTTACTTGTATCTCTGGGCCCTAGTCATACCCAGCAAAATCAACATAAGAAAGCCCTTCCTGAGGGCACACCAAGTTAAAGGAAACACCACCAAGAGGCATTCCCCTCCTCCTAGCATCTTAATTAACATCTCAATATTTGTTGTATTTGTATGGGCACAATAAGAGATACATTGAAGCTTGTAGGGCAGCTCTCCAGGGAACATCTTGTCACAGACTGAGACTAGAGCATTCAGGCCAGATTAATCATTCCTAACCTTAGCAGGGTCCAAATCTAATTATTACTTTTTGGATCATGAGAGCATTTGTCCATGACCAAGCTCTTAACTTGTAGTTTAGCATTAGGCGCTTTGGCCAGGCCCATCTCGATGCCAGGGTAGCACATAACTCACTGCTTGCCCTGGGTCCATCCCGTCCCTCATCAGGACTCTGTCTTTGGGGGTGCTAGGAAGTAATGGCAGCTGAAGCTTAGGTCCAGAGAACAGATGCCCAGGAGGAAAATATCATGCAGAGTCAAATAGATAGGACCGAGAAGGTCACCCAAAGAACTCCACATCGGGACCCATGACCTAGAATGCAAAGAACAGGGTGAGAGACTGTCAGAGTTCATCCTGTAGACCAAGACCATCCATGGTAACTCACAGTTCCAGAAGGCTGAATCTAAACATTGGACATGGGAGTCTCCCGGTGGACAGTTACACAAAGAAATTGACCACATCATATTCAAGCAAAGGTTCTGCCTGACCGATATCACTGTTTTCCCAAAATATCAAACGGGATTGGACCACCATCTCCTTCATGCAAAATTCTACTTCACAGAGCAGGGAGAAAGGTCGGCAAAGTTTAAGTTTAAGAAGAACTCCCAGAATGACCACCAACTGGGAGCTCTTTGGCACTATTGCAGCAATGTGAGGAGATGTTGTGATTGACAACATCGATGAGGAATATGATCGACTGGTTCAGCACCTCCATGACTGCGTGAAGAATGCCCAGAGTGGAAAAGCCACAAACAGACGCCTGTCCTAGGAAACTCTCATTTGCCAACTCATTCGATTCTGTTGAGACTGAAGCTGTTTGCCACTAGCCTCAAGCAACCACAAGCTCGCAAAGCTGTCTGAGCTTGCAGAGCTGTGCAGAGAAGCTATAAAGGAAGACCTCAAAGAGAAGAGTAACAGTGTTGGCCAACACAGCAGAAGCCAGGACAAGTATTTGCAATGCTCTCCTGTCCTTCTCCAACTGAAAGACCAAGATGACTGCCCTCTGATGTCCTGATGGATCTTTCACATCTTCCAGAAAGGCAATGGAGAGGATTATTCACGACTTACTCGGATCTCTTTGTCAGCCACGTCCACCTGCCCACATACCAAATTACGCAGGATGGATATGTCATTCCCATGTCCTCCTTTCCAAAATCCAACACACCATTTCATCAGTAAAGATACGTACAGCACCTGGTCCAGACAAGGTCAGACCTGAACACCTGAAGAATCTGTCTCCAGTACTCGTCAATACACTGGCTTGACTCTTCACACGCTACCTGACCGTATGCTAGGTTCCGTGCCAATGGAAAACCAACAGGACCATTCTGTTGTACACGAAGGGAGACATCCATGATATTGGCAACTACTGTCCAATCTGCCTGTTGTCTGTCATCTACAAGTTGTTCACTCGAGTCATACTGAATACAATAGGCAGAACACTAGATGAAGGACAACCATGCGAGCAAGCCAGGTTCTGAAAAGGATTCAGCATGATAGACTATATCCACACAGTGATCAAGTTCATTGAAGTTTCATGAGAGTTCAAGATGCCGCTCTAACATTCATCGTTTTAAAGAAGGCTTTTGATTCTGTTGAGACTGAAGCTGTCATGGAAGCCCTAGCCAGACAGGGTGTTCAAACTCAGCACTTCAAGATCCTCTGTGAGCTATATCACGGATTCACCACCAGAATCTCACCATTCTACAAGGAAGTGATCATTGATGTAAAGGGAGGGATTTGGCAGGGTGATACCATTTCACCAAAATTCTTCAGTGCCATCCTCGAGAACATTATGGGATGACTGGAATGGGAAGGAATGGGAGTGAAGATAGATGGTCGGCAACTACACCACGTACACTTCGCTGATGACATCATTCATATAACACCAAGCAGCCAAGCAGCACAAATGATGGCCACGAGTGTGGAAAGGTTGGATTGCAGCTGAATCTCAGCAAAACAACATTCATGAAAAAAGAACCAGTCCCTGATGTTCCATTTGCTCTCAATGGAACAAACATCTCTGAATGCAGCACCTATGTGTACCTGGGTCGAGAACTCAACATGAGGAAAGACTTGGCGCTAGAACTGCGCAGGAGGAAGAGAGCAGCGTGGAACGCCTTCAAGAGCATCAAAGAAGTGGTTAAGAGGATGAAGAACCTCTGGCTCCAGGCACATCTTTTTAACTCCACCGTTCATCCTGCACTAACATACGCCTCAGAGACCTGGGTCCTATGAAAAAAGGAGAGAATAATATCCGGGTATCCCAAAGAGGAATCGAAAGAGCTATGCTTGGAGTATCACATTTCACCCCAGTGAGAGAAAGAATCCAGAGTTCTGACCTTCGTCAATGACCAAGAATCAGCGATGATGTCTCATTTGCCAAGGCGTCAAAAATCAGATGAGCCCAACATGTAATGTGATTCAGAGACGACAGCTGGACTAGAGCTGTTACCGACTGGATTCCACAGGACGTTAAATGACCTCATGGCGCCCACCTACGAAATGGTCAGACTTCTTCGTCAAAACCCTGAATAAACAGTTTGAGGCTCTTCGTGTTCCTGGAGTGAGCAGATACCATTGGGCTACACTAGCACGAGACAAGGAGGAATTTAGATGTTACTGGCTCCCACTCAAGCAAATCGAAGATCAAGGGGATGACAAGTGATACAAGAGTCAAATGACTCCCAGGTTACAAAAACATAGCATTTGCTTCTATCTTACTGTGCCCATAGAAAAGGACATGGCTCTGAATAAACTATGCAAAGGACTCAAGGAGACGAGAAAAACAATATTTACAAGTCAACAGAACACAAAGAAAGAAGCTACAAATAAACACAGAGGAATGGGAACACTGTGGTGGGAACAACCCAACAAACCTAAACTACCTGAGGCTATGTTATCCTATACCTTTGTTCCTCTGTTTAAGAAACTACAAAAGCTCTCCAATTCTTTTTAAAGAGTTTGTAAAGAGTTCTTGTAAGAAACTAGGTACATCATTAGCCTTACTTGTTGCAATATCAAGTATATCTGTACTTAAAATTTTGATGTTTATCAGATATCATTTTAAAGTATGATCATAAAGTACAATAATAATTCAGAAGTAGTAAACTAAAGACATGTTGTACTAATTTATAATATTTTTTTCAAAATGCACTTGCTAGTTTTATTTGTATTACTGTTACACATTTTTTCTGCTTGTTACATAAAAATTTCAACAAATATTTATTCTTTCTGATCAATATTCTAAACACAGTGCTTGGAAATCTTAAGGATTATATCCAGTGATACTTAGGGGACAGTGCAGTGCCAGCAATCAAGCCAAGGTTGGCCACATGTATCTTAACCTTTGTGCTATTTCTCTGGCCTTGGGGATATTATTTTAAGAGCTAGGTGGTCTACTCATTTCTCCATTTACCCAAACATAAGTCATGGATAGAAAAAAATCTAGCTCTTTCTGTGATCTTATTTCTCCAATTGGCTCTGGTCTCATACCCTTCCAGCTAATTCTTTCATAATGGCAGTTCTAACTCTGTGGTGAACTAGTTTCTCAAACTGTCCTCACTCTACAAAAACTGTGCTATTAATATAACTCTAGGTAGGAGCTGGAGCAATAGCACAGCAGGTAGGGCGTTTCCCTTGCATGTGGCCAACCTGGGTTCGATTCCCAGCATCCCATATGGTCCCCTGAGCACCACCAGGAGTAATTCCTGAGTGCAGAGCCAGGAGTAACCCCTGTGCATCACTTTATGGGTGTCAGGATGGCCGAGCAGTCTAAGGCTCTGCATTCAGCACTTTATGGGAGCATCAACAATTAAAGACTTAGCTGCAAAGGTGGACTATAAAGTAGGCAATAAAGAAACAACTGTAAAAATATGAAGGAACACCAAGGTTTGAAAGGTTAAGAAAGGACAAATTCCTTGGGATCCAGGATACAGATCAGGAATATGGCAGGAGAACATGTTATGTTTTATATTATTATTAAATATGTATAATTTTATATATGAATGAATCAATATATTAATATATGATATTATATATAACTGTATATGATTAACATATAATATAATATATTGTATATAATATTATATATTTACACACATAGCTCTGTAGCGCTGTTGCAGTTGTCCCATTTTTCATTGATTTGCTCGAGCGAACACCAATAACGTCTCCATTGTGAAACTTGTTATTGTTTTTGATATAGCTAATACGCACTGGGTAGCTTGCCAGGCTCTGCCATGTGGGCGGGATACTCACAGTAGCTTGCTGGGCTCTCCGAGAGGTACGGAAGAATTGAACCCGGGTCGGCTGTGTGCAAGGCAAATGCCCTACCCACTGTGCTATCGTTCCACTCCAGTGTGTCTATGTGTGTGTATATATATATATGTGTGTGTGTGTGTTATATGTGTGTATGTATATACACACATATATAAAACATAAAGGTATATAATAATATGTACATTTTTATATATTCCTGGGGACACAAAGCAAAAAAGAAAATTCCCAAAGCAAGAAGTGGGCAAATGGATCAAATTATTGAGCGTTTAGTTCAATTGAGGTTTGAGAAGAGATTTTTATCTTTTCAGCAACAAAGATGGGTTGGGCTGACCTGGATAAAAGCAGTTTCTCCCAAGGGATGAACAGAGGTTAGAGTCGATGAGAGTTAGTAAAGGTAATAAAGAATAAGAGCAAACAAGGTTTTTAAGGAATTTAGTTGTAGAACTGGAGAGGTAATATAAGGATTAAGGTGATTGCCTTGTACATGGCCAAGCCAGAATTGATTCTCCAGTACCATATATGGTACCTTGATACCCACCAAAAGTGATGAGGATAGAGTAAGGGCTATGCCCTGACCACAGCCCTGTGTTCCTCCAAAACAACAGAAAAAGAGAGAGAAAAATTTCTCCTTAAAGTAAATTTTTCCCCAAAATTACAGCAAAAGAAAGAAATGTATGGAGTTATATGAGGATAGTGGAGGAGTTGGGGTTAATTATGGCTTAGTTTTAGACAAGCTACCTCCCCTGGCATAGAAGCAAAAATAATAACAATAATTAATATAATTACTAATGATATTTGAGGAGCAGCAATAGGATCCACAAAGGATAAAGGGTCAGACATTATAAGAGAAAAATAACATATGTGGAAGTCATATATCATCCGATGTTTTATTCTTAACTGTGTAGTCCACATGTTATACTGGAAAAATAATATCTAGCTTTGACTACAGTCTGATTATCGGTTGTATAATTTTTTAAGGCACATAAATAGAACTATTTGAGATTCTGTTTTTTTATCTATAAATAATGAATATCATTTATAAAATATAAAATGGAGTTTTTATAAACCTACTTTGACAACTGAGAAAAATATTATGTTAAATATTAAAAGTATGATGAGTATCTTCTATATTCACAAATAATTGTAGATATATTTATTAATATCTTATCTTGAGGATATTTTCTCCTGGCAATGTTTAGAATACAATGAGCAAAATCACAAGGAGACAACCAAAACATACAGAATATACAAAATATTATATACAGTCTCTATCATGATGCTAGGCATATGGTAGGTACTCATTAGATACAAACATAATCAGTTACTGAAAGCCAATATTTGTCCTATCTATATAATTAAAATCTTTGTTTTTACTGTATTTCAGTGGATACTCTGGCTTAAATCCTTTTCACCTTCTGTGGGGACAGTAATTTTAAGGGCATAGAAGAAAACAAATGTGCCATCTGATAAAATTTATCTTAATTATTTCCCTATTTCTGTATATTCAGCCTCTGAAGGAGAAAACAGTTTAACTAACTTAGATGGCCTAGGAATAACAGTGTGTAGAACCTGAACCCTCTATATCCCAGGCCAACATTTCAGCCTGTGACAAAGAAACAAAGAAAAATGTACAGATTAGTCACTAGGAAGTAAATTTGACAAGAAATACACAGATTTGGTTCCAGAGAGATAGTACAGCGGGTAGGGTACTTGCCTTGAATGCAGCCAACCCAGGTTCTAGCTCTGGTACCTCATAAGCCCACTCCACCCCACTCTCAAGTCCCCCAAGTCATAAGCCCACCCCACCCGTCCCCCAAGTCACACCAGGAGTGATCCCAGAGTATAGAGCTTGGGAGCTTGGACTAAGTCCTGAGTGCCACCACTGGGTGTGACGGCCAATCTAAAACCAAACCAACACACACACACACACACACACACACACACACACACACACACACACACACACACACACACACACAGAGCAAGCGAGAGAGGGAGCGAGCGAGCAACAGAGAGAGATTCATTCGGCTCAAAATAAAAGAAGGGAAAGGATCCTTCCACAAAATGGCTTTTTATACTTTTTCTTCTCTAGCATTGGTAGTAAACTTGGTCTTTGACGAGCAGTTTGGAAGCGAGAAGGGTTGCTGCCGCAAAAGCTCAGTGGGGAGAGCGATAGTAAATTGCCCCAAATAAGCTTAAGGCAACTCCTGCTCCGGACTCCTGAGAGGCTAATGAACCATGGATCCCAACCTCTTCCCAAGGCCTGATATTTACGAAGTGTTGTCAAAGACATCTAAAGTTTCATAAAATAACATATTTTTAAAAGGTCTTCAAACTAAATCCTCTAAACCTATAGGAGTTACCCTCTTGCTGAGAGTTAATAGGCTCTTGACTGAATGGTGAAGTTTGAAAAGGACCATTAGAGGCAAAGTATCATTTCTCCCAGAAGCCTGCTCACTTCACTCTTGTGAGAGCTCTGCCTTCTGAAACCAGGCGGGGTATCGTGAAGGCTGTGGATAGAGCAAATGGCTAACGATCTACTTATTTAGTTCCTAATAATGACATTTTTTTTTCCCTGGGAGGTCCAAAATTTCTAGCTAAATCTGTGAGAGTCTTGTGATGCCAAATCTTTGAATTATTATAATCGTATTTGGATGTCATAAGTTAAAATGTTACAAGTTTCTCTCCCAAGATTTCACAGATTTCTCAGCTTTTATCTATGTAAATATATTACCGTAGAAACTGAGATAATAAAAGCCCATGAAATAACCATCCAGTATCGTTGCATTTCAATCACTCCATTCCCCAAATTACTATGCATATTTCAGATGCTGTTACTTTTTTCCAATTTAAATTCAAGCAGTTCTTGAATAATGCCATCAAGGCCTTGTCTGAAAATGTAGTAACAAGAAAACTAGTTTTCTTTCACTTTATTTTAAATGTGTCCAATAAGAATATTTATATATGCAAGCAAAGATATGGATTTCACATTTTATCTCTGCCTACTCCTCTGTGGGTGAATTTCGTTCCATTCTTATCTGCCTTGCTCCAACCCATGTCACTTCATAATTAACAATGTCCTGAATCCAAATAGTTCTAATTGCTCTTCTAAAAAATTAGAATCACTTGGAGAAAAAAAAATGAATCAAAAGACTTGATTTATGTTTTGAAATTATTTTTCATAATCTTTAACAGAGATGAAATAACTCAGATGTGTAATTAAGTTTGTGTCTTTAAAATGCTTGGGAAAAGTTTGCATCCTTAAATGTCCCCATGTTCCTTGTACTAGGCTTTTACTTTTAGCCAGTATGCTCATATAAGTCTGTCCAAGAGGCTTAAAAAATGAGACTCATATCTAATCATCTGTGCCTTCATGAAACTATGACAGCAGGTGAGGCTATTATGGAATTTGTTAAGTTACAAGAACACATACTGTAATACCTTCATGCCCATTCAATAGGAACACTTTTCTGGTCCTTAAGAAAAACTGCTATTGCAATTCAAGCCTGATATGAGGTTTTTACTGCCAACTCACATGTTTATAACTGATAAGATAAGGAAAGGAAATCATAAGAATTGTATGTCTTCTTTGAAACCAACTCTAATCAACAATAGGACAATCATAACTTTGCTTCTAAATGTATAATTTGTTTCTGTCCCTGGCAAAACATGAATATAGTGAAAATAAGATAACAGCTTTCCTTTTCTAGTTGGCTAAATAAAATTATTTTCAAATACCTCTGAAAATAATGTGGTAAATAGAAAGGTAAAAATCAAGTAATCACAACAGGTGTGCAATACATGAAGATTTCAGTGCTAGAGTTTCCTTATTTTGTTATTAAAATAAAAAGCTGGAATAATAAGTATATTCAAGATTGAAGTTTTAGACTGCCATAAAAGTGTGGTACATTTTGTCTGCCCACAGGAAAAGATAGCTGAAAAGATAACAAATCAATCTGTAAAGTTCATTACCATGTATTGGTCAAGATTACTATAATGCTAAATATAGATAAAAAACATTTTATTTCCCAAAAGGAAAGTAATATAAAATGAAGTTCATGTTCTCCTAGAATGTTTAAATGATAGCCATAGTAAATATTTAAGATATTTTATGTTCTCTGAAAAGTAAAATTTGCCCATAATTAAGGCAAATTGATTCCTTTTGTTTAATATAAGTAATTTCCTTATTGCTCCATTATGTTTTTACTGATATATCAATTAATGTTTACAATAGATATTAGTATTATTGATAATTAAAATTAAGTATTAGCAGTGGAAGTGAATACTACTATTAAAGTTCAAACTAACAAGCGGTGTAAATTAAGTGAATCTACTACACAGTAGTAATACCCTTAGAAATAAGAGTGGTCCTTTTAACACGGACAGAAACTTATTTTGTTCCATATAACTCATTCTCCATTAAATAGCCCTAGCTGTTTGAAAATTGAGCAATAGAGGTCCATAAGATAGCCACTAAATCCTAATGTTTCCTCTACTTTAAGATCTCTCCAGCTTACTCTGAAATATTTACACAGAATCAGACTCCACATTGAGAATCAGTGACCCAAACAATTGTGTGTATATGTAGACTATACAATGTGTGTATATATATACATATACATACACACATATATGCAAATATTTGCATATATGAAAAAAATCACCATCAGTGTAAAGTAGTGCACCTCCAGAGAATTATAATGTGACTTGCCTCTTTTAAAAGACATTCCAGACAATAATGCACTATTGATTTGTTCAAACCCTTCGATGTGAAAGTCCAGAAACTTACCTTAACTAGATATCAGAAGTGAGTAAACTGAAAACTGCATACTCATGCCTCAAATGATGCTCAGAAACCATGACAGTCAATTTACTGAAACAAAATACATAACTGTCAAAATAATATGATATACATGGGATACTGTCAAAACCATTCCCAATGTGTAAGCAACTTGGAAGTCAAATTATTTAGACTGTTTAGAGAGCAGAACATAAAACAAGACAAATGGACTGAGTATTTAATAGCATCAGACAATGATAGGCAAGATCTTTCTCTCCAACTGGACTCTAAGCTTGCCAGTTCAACTTTGCCTCTCAGCACACGTCCCAAAATGATAACACTCGACTTTTAGAAACTTCTTTCACAAAGCTTTAACCTTTTTGTAAAGGAAAGCAATTTCTGTTGAAGGCAGAAGGCTTTACCTACTACAGCTCAGGTCTATTCCTACCTCTACACTTAGGGATCTCTTCTGGTGGTGTTCAGAGACCTATATGAGGTGTCAGAGATGAAATCTAGTTCAGCTGCATGCGAAAAAAGTGCCTCATCCCTGTTCTGTCTCTCTGGCCTGAAAGAGACATTCATTCATCAGATATAGGGATAATTTTAGCTATACTTTACACTACCATATTTCTGTTTTGGTTTATACTGTGTTGCTTTGGTAGACTGAGTCAATGAACACCATCCTCTTTGCAGCTTTGGGGGAAGAAGACAGGGCAAGAGTAAACCCAAACATAGAGATATACTTGCCCCACTTTGCGCTGTATTAATTTTAGATTTTGAACTGCCTTGCCTGGCTTTCTTGAAATTACTTTCCTTGAATGGTGATAAGGTGAAAGCTTGCCATTTGCCATTTCTCAGTCTCTTTGTCTTCTCCTCTTTCTCTCCCTGTAAACATCAGGAAGAAAATAATACATGTCGCTCAGCTCCCTGCTTCTATAGTCCCCAACTGGAGTGTTGACAAGCAGTGAACATGAATTCCTATTTACTCTGCTGCAAAAAGTCTCAAATTATACCTGAGGTTGTTTCATAAGAGGGCCAGAATATATAGAGGAATAATCCATTTGTAAACAATTTAGCAAAAGTCTGATGAAGAATTTTAAATAGAGACATGAAGAGTTTTTACCAATATCATTCTCTTTCTTGGAAGAAAAAGCACAGCCCTCACACTGATTTTTAAGAGGAAGAGAGAGAAATTTACTTCTAAATTGTCAGTCACTGTTATAAAAATAAAAACTTCCAAGTATCATTTTTATATAATTTTAAATTCAAATCCTTTATCACTGCTTGACTACCTATGTATAAACATCCGAAGAACAAATACATGATCTATACTCATATTTGGAGGGGATATTAGATTTTTGTATGTGCACTCTTCTAAGATACTTAAATCTCATTTCTAAAATATGTGTATTGCATTACAAGAAGTGGATATATATTCAAGTTTCAATCAACTGGTTTACATGGTTGGATTGACTATAAATTTGTTGACATATATTGATGATTCTTCATTTTCTTGCCCAGGGATCATTTCTTCTACTCATTTATTTTCAATCTTTCTACTTTCTTATTTGACAGTATTCTATGAAAGAGCACTCCGAACTCATGAGGAATGGTGTAAACTAATTAGCAGTTTTTATGATGGGAACTATTCCCTTCCCACGTGATCATTCTGCCTTTGTAATGAACTCTGTGAAAATACCCAGCTCTTAGCACAATTAGGCAATAACTTTACTCAAATCAGCTCTTATTTTGCCCTTGTATTTCAGTTCATAATTGTGAATATGGTACAACTCCAAAAATCAACAATATGGTTTGAAAGACAGAATTAGAAATAAAATACTATACAAAATGGATTTTGCATTAAGAAATTTCTTGATCTTCTCAGCAACTGACAGAAAGAAAAATAGCCCTAATAAAATGTGTTTTAAAAATACTACAACAGAAAAATCACAGTGTATCGTTAAAATTTAAGCGAGTTTCAAAACTTCCCCTGCACACAGGTGTGCAGAGTTACTGAAGGGTTACTAACGAACACTAAATAGACATGTTTAATAGTTTGTTATGGGAAGAAGATCCAGAAATAAGAGTGAAAATCAGTGCTGGTTCATTACATCAGCAGTGGGGCCAGCAAACCCACTGCTAAAATGTCTTTAAACAGCAGGTGCACAGTTTCACTGTGTTAGCTTGTAGTCCCCTGGTCGTGGCATAGAGTGAAACCAATCTTCTCCATGGATTCATGAATGACCACAAACCATCCTAAGGTGCATTTAGAGACAAGGTGGTTCATCCTCCATTTTATTCAGATGTTTCATATTAGAAATTTAACCCAACACTATCCACTTTACTTTTGATGTGCTTGCTAAGCGGTGATGACATTTTGGTTTTTGTTTGTTTGGTTTTGGTGTCATGTCTGGCTGTACTTAGGCTTACTCCTGACAGTGCTCAAGGATCACTAGTGGTGCATTTGGGTAACCACCTGGGAATCCGGGGATCAAACCCAGGCACATATAATAACACATATAAGGCACTTGAGTGCCCTACCCACTGTACTATTGCTCTGGCTCCCCATAGATGCAATTTGTTATCAGAAATATCATGACATAAAATTCCAACATAGCTTGGAAGATAGGAAAGTAACAAAAAGAGAAAGTTCCGTACACTTTTAATCTTTTCCTTGGAAATGATTCATTTATTACATATTAATTGTCAAATAGAAATCCTATAGTGTGAACAAAAGGTTACCTAATTAGCTAATGAGGCTGAGGTATCAAACTCAGGTATTATTTAAACACCATCTCATCTCTCCAGAATAATTATTATAGATCCTTTATTAATGTGAGTATCTAATTTGAAATACTACCAAACATATCAATCCATTCAAATTAATATTTTGCATATGAATATTAGTCATATATATATATACATTTGACAACAAGGCTTAAACACAAAGTATGTCTGATTTGCTAATTTCAAAAGTATATTTGTTTATCCTTATAAGAAATCCATTATCCATGACCGTCAGTAATAATTATCAAAATGTTCCATAATGAAAACCTATATTCATATTTGGATGTAATATATTTTTGAAAAGTAGAAATTTATCTTTAATGTTCCATTACTGCCACCCATTGTTGTGTATTAAAGAATAGCTTTAGAAGCTAGAGAGTATAGAGGGTTAGGTGCTTGCCTTGAATGCAGCTAACTCCAGTAAAATCCTTAGTACCACAGATGGACCCTGAGCTCCACCAGAAGTAATCCCTGAGCACATTGAGTTTGACCCCTACTTTTCAAAAAAAATTATTGAGTTTGACCCCTACTTTTCAAAAAAAATTATTTTAGAGTCTAGATTAATGCCAACTGAGTGGACAAGATATTTTTAAGGTAGCAGGTCTCAAAAGAGAAAAAAATTATAAATTAAGACAAAACTTTATATATGAAGGGTTTTTTGTTTTGTTATTTTGGGGAAGTCACACAGAATTTATTGGATTACTCCTAGGTCTGTACGCAGGGACCACTTTCAGCAGGGTTGGGGGGGGACCATATTAGTGCCAGGGATCGAACCCAGGTCAGCCCATACAAAGCAAGTGACTTACCCTATGTACTATATCTCCAGCCTTTTAATATGTCTCTATAAAGAATCAAAAGACAACTTAGGGGAGTCATCACAAAGATGAAGCAAATTTATCTGGGCTGACAAAGGTTATAAAGAAATATTTTGATAACTTTCTAGAAGCTTGAGACAACAGTTTGATACAGAGGGAATGGCTCATTTTAGGACAGATTTTTTTCTTTATTGCAAGCCTTGTTTTCATATGCAGCATTATTAACAAAAGCTAACTGCTATGCTATAAAATACACTTTCAGAATTCAGTCTGTATAATTAGTATCTAAAAAATAATTATGTAAAAAGTTATTTTCTTTTTTATTTTTACAATAAAAAATGTATGGGTGCTAGTAAAATCCATGTTCCCAGTGCATTAAAAAGAAGTCTGAAGGAACATATTTGTTGAAATTTGCATTTGGTTTTGAAAAATGCCTGTTTAACAATTGAACATACCATATTTTAAATTTTAAGCTCCCTCCTGGGGAAGAAAATGGTATCAAGAAGCTGGAGCAACTTAAGTTTAGGGACATTATGCTGGGCTTTGAAATTCAAAAAATAGAATATTTTTCTTTGAATTATTTTATGGTCAGTGTAGAGTCTCTACACGAGAAAAATTAAAGCTGTCTGACAACTCATAGAAACATCACTGGCTCTTAAAGATGTAGGAAATTACATAAAAGCGTGAAAGCACAGGGTAATTTTGCAGTTTCATCTCTAAACATAAATTGTAAAGACGCCTGTCTTTCAATTCTTTCTCCCTCTTTCTTCTGAAGCAGGGCTTTTAGTTCTTGCCCTTTTAAATATCTTTGCCTACTGTAGCTTTGCTTCTTAATGTACTGGTTGATATTACGGACCTAAGAAAGTATTTACAAGGGATGCTTTTATCTGTATTCACAGAGAATGCTAACAAATTAGAAGAAAGTGCCAGAGAACACCACATCCCTTGCCCAGAACATTACAATGGCTTCTGCATGCATGGGAAATGTGAACATTCTGTCAATATGCAGGAGCCATCTTGCAGGTAACGTTTTCACCCTTTTACTTCTAAAACGTACAGAGTAAAGACTCAAAAACTAAGTTCTGGATGTTGACAGAGAATTAGAAAGCATTTTCCCTGAATGGGTGATCAGCGGTAAAGTATTATTTTTAAACTGAATTTTTTTCTCTTTGTATTGTCCAATTCTAATTTTACTACCAGGTTGTCTACCTGAAATTTCTAATGGAGAGTTATATGAAGGGTAGAGTTTGTTGTTAGATGAAGCCTACAGGCTAATCTTAAAGAACACTGTTCACTTTTTTCTACCAACTCTTCTGAACTCTCTGACAGAAGCAGACACAAATAATTACTCTTATTATGTGCAGCTGCTCTAATATTCTTCAACATTTACTCCATAAGCAGCATAGAGGATGCTTTATCTAAAAATACATAGTTCAAATTCCAATTTCCTCTATAGACATAAACTTTTTCTCAGGGATGCTATTGAATTAATTAGCGAGTATGTTAAATAAAATGTAACTGTTTTGAGAAAAAAAATATGAAAAGGACGGTTATCCCTGGACATCCATTGCCTGTTTCCGTTATCATCACACACAATTTATCTTCCTATCTTCTCATCACAAAAAAAATTTGTTATGCTTGTAAGTGTAAAGGAAACTGCATATCTTCAAAACCAGAAACACACAAAGTATCAAAGTTAATATAAGTAGTTGATAACCATATCTACAAAGTAATATTTGTAGAGGTGTCAGAAAGCCCTAATTTCACTATGAAGATAAATGTCTATCAGCCAACCAAAAAAATAAACACAACAGTTACAGATAACTGAAACACTGCCATTTCTTCCAGGTGTGATGCTGGTTACACTGGACAACACTGTGAAAAAAAGGACTACAGTGTTCTCTATGTGGTCCCTGGCCCAGTACGGTTTCAGTACGTCTTAATTGCAGCTGTGATTGGAACGATTCAGATTGCTGTCATCTGCGTGGTGGTCCTCTGCATCACAAGGTAACAGACTCAATAATCACCCAAAGAAATATATTTTTTTCTCTCTTTATCTTAATCAGACCATTCAAATGATGAGTCCTTTAGCAGACTCAGTCTCTATCCCTATATTATCTGGAGTTCTTTTTCCTCATCATAAAAGCACTTGGAAGTCAAATGGAAAGACACATTTTCATGCCATAGTGGTATAAATTAGTTTTCATATTTTTGCATTAAGAGGAAAAACTTATCTTTTAAGCAGCGGTCTTTGTTCATCTAATGTATGAAGCCTTTATTTAAATATGTCTTTCTCCTTTAAATTAAAAAAATATATAATCTTCAATAAAACTGCTAGCAATTTCAGTGTTTCTTATTAGTCAGATCCATATACCGAATGAGACCAGAGTATATTTTACAGAAGGCAGAGAATATCATTAAATTGTATGTCTTATTTTTACCACCAATATTTGCAAGTATAGTTCACAAAGAAGATGACTCTCAACATATTGATATAAATATTTTTATCTTAATTTGACAATATATTTCATAATAAAATTCAAAGAAAATAATTGTAATGAGAAATATTATATTACTGTACAAGACACCTTTAGTGTAGATGGAAACACACAGCATTTATCACTCACAAGCTTTTTCAAAAAGCCCAAAACAGCCAAGTGGTCACTATTTCCTGGTCCAATGATATACATTGAATATACATATTCAGGTTGAGATATCCATATAGATCTTGAATATTTTCTTTGAAAGGAAAAGATATCATGATTATTAGTGATGGTATGGAGTAAAAGAATGAGATCAGATACTTGCTTAACTTAAATGGTGCATAATTCTAAACCAATGCATATTATAGTTTATATACTATAAATATGAACACACACATTTTTTTCTGGCCTGATTTTGTTCTCCTTGAGAAAAAATGTTCCAAGGAAGTTTCTTAAGGTTTTTGCCAAATTCACAAGCTATTTAGACTTTCATTCATTTGTACAGCTTTACAATAAATCAGAATGTTTTTCAAAAAAATTATTTTCAAAAGACAAGAAAATAAAAGAATCATATCCTTAGAAAATAAAGGCCCTAATACATCTCAGTATCTGTATTGCCTATCTTCTTGGAGAATAAGTGTGGCATCTGCTCTTGAAAAACACAAAATATGGTTCATAAATCCTTGCCGGGACTAAGGGCTTAAGGGAAGCTCATCGATGGGATCTTTCTGCTGCTCAGGCCAAGTTGAGTTCATCAACTCTACTCTCACGTTTAGATGCCAAGTGAGACGATGGATTATATTAAAATAGATTCTGGGGAACGTAAAGATAACTCAAGAAACCAAAAATACAGAGTGTTAAAAAAGTTGGGAAATAATCTAAAATATGAAAACTGTACCATATTATTACAGTAATTCTGGCCCTTCTAATAAACAATATCAGCACATGAAAAAATTATTACAGATAATCTAAAATAATTTCAGCTTAGACTTTAAGTATGACAAAATTGTAAACTGTAAGTACTAAAATTTAACCAGTGTTCTTAATTTTACTATTAGTTTTATTCTCATGTACGATTGAAAACATTTCTAGCATGTAAGGTCCTCATGCCTACAGAAACTACATGTATATATGATGGGTATCATATGTGTGTATACGCCTACACTTAGTAACATTATAAACAGGGGAAAAACTATCCTGCTTTTATTATAAAGAGGGAACACAATCCCTCTCTCCTGATATAGGGACTTCTCTAAGGTAAGGATTGTGAGAAATTAGCAAATTGCTGAGTGTACATAACTGAGCAATACGGACAGACACACATTCCCAACATCAGAGCCAGTCCGCTTAATCACTCCCCTTACTGACTCTTGGCTGATCATAATGTTTTGTGCTCTAATACTTAAGACAATGTAAATTTAATTCCAAATTAAAACAAGTCATATTCTCAAACTGCACGGTTATTTTCATTTTCCATGTTAAAACATATCATCTGACTTATTTTTGAAGCGCAGAAACAGCAATACGAACAAATCACTGTTATAGCAGTATGTTTTATAAATCCATCCTAGGACATCAAAGTTTTCCAAAGTCTTTCAGGGCCTGTGATAGTCAATAAACTGCACTATTCCCAGTGTGGACTCATTCTGTTTACTTAAAAATATTCGGTTCTAAAAGCAATCTTTCCAACTAGACTATTTTTCCTTCCTGAACTCTTCCCTAACTATTTGTTCACCTTTATTTCTCAAGATCTATTTCAAAACTCCAGTGGTTAAAAGATTTACAGAACCATCCCAAATAGACGATCCCACATTCTCTTCCATTTTTTTTTTAATCTTACTTATTTAGTCCTTCTTTTTTCTACTTCTCTTTTCTTTCCTTTTCTTTCCACATTTTTCCCTAATTCACTTCACTTGTTTGTCTTTACTATTTTAGTCAAACATCTGCTCTCCTCCTAAATAAAAAATGGGTCATAAAAATATGGACATCAAGAGACATGTTCTGAAATGAACAAGTTCTCTTGAGAGGCTGGAATTTACTCTTCCTATCTTTAGCTCCTGTTTGTTGGGAAAGTGACTTCAGCACCATGTTTATTTTGATGGACCTACTCTCAAATAGATAGATAGATAGATAGATAGATAGATAGATAGATAGATAGATAGATATACATACATATATATGTATATGTGTATTAATATATATGTATGTATACATCACAGCCTATTGTAATAGTATTTTTTTTTTGCTTTTTGGGTCACACCCAGCGATGCACAGGGGTTACTCCTGGTTCTACACTCAGGAATTACTCCTGGTGGTGCTCAGGGGACCATATGGGATGCTGGGATTCGAACCCGGGTCGGCCGCATGCAAGGCAAATGCCCTACCCGCTGTGCTATAGCTCCAGCCCCATGTAATAGTATTTTATATGAATTTTATTTTCTTTTTTTGTATAGATATTCTTTTACTACAAAGGAGTATATTGTATTAAACCTTTTCATGTTTATTTAATAGTAGTTTCTCATAGAAATTAAATAGCTTTAACAATTTGTTTTTATTTTTTAGAATTACTGTATGAAAATTATGTAATAATATTAGGCTAAGTACAGACAATATCTCTTTTCATTACATTTAAATATCAGCTGTTGACTCACTCTCTGTTTGATGGGATTTAAACTTGTAGCATTAAAATGTTAATATAGCAATCATATTTACATGGTGTAAAATACAAGATTATTGGAGACTTAAACTGAGATGAAGTGAGATCAGAACTTTCTTTATCACATTGTTCTGCATCGTTCTTTGTGCAAATGAGTAAACAGTTAAGGATGACGTCTACAACTTCTTTTCTTTGAATCTTAACAAATGACTACAAGCAGAAGCAAAAAACTAAATAAAAACTTCCAAAAGTATCCCTGCCTCTACTACTAACAAATGTTCTCATCTGAAATATTTTAAATAATATGAATGCATATTATTATCCACAACTCCACTCTGTGATTGTAGGAGCAAACTTTACATAACAGCACTGGACTAAGATTTGTAAACTTTCCAACCTTCTAGGAAATGCCCCAGAAGCAACAGAATTCACAGACAGAAGCAAAATACAGGGCACTACAGTTCAGACAACACAACAAGAGCATCCACAAGGTTAATCTAAAGGGAGCATGTTGCACAGTGGCCGGACTACCGAGAGCGTGGACTACACAATACAGTATTATAGACAAAAGAATAAGACAAGAGATCTACACATGTTGCCTTGCATTTGTGGTAATCTACACCAATGAAAACATGTACTACAGCTATATTTGATTATGTATGGATATATTTGAAATAGTATACATTGTCTTGATGTTTTTCTGTAATGTAAATAAACTATTTATATCACACAATATAGTTTTTTCTTTCCCATGTATTTGTTATATATAATAAATACTCAGTAATGAGAAAAATATTGGCATTCTTAAATTTGCGGTATCTCATAACTGTAAATACAATCAAGCTGGCACAAACTGTTCAGGTACTGATATTTCCTCTATCTCCACATCTTGAGACATAACAATTTATACAGGATTCAGTGGCTAAGTTTTGAGCGATCCCAAGATCAAGAAAAATGATGGTTATAGGAAAAGAAAAAAATAATTTACTTTATATTGAGTGAGGATAAAATATTTTAGGTCTTTGAATCACGTCTGTTTCATCAACTTTCTTCCTTGGTCCTCCACTTTCATCCCCAGAGCAGAAAACTCTCTGGCATATAAATTAAATCAAAGAAGAAGGAAAGAAAAGTGCTTTATAACTCATAAAGGAGAGGTAAATATGATATTGTTTTTTTATTTGTGAGGCATTATAGAATTTTCCATTAAGCAGCATATCTAAAGGTCCTGGCCAAATTACATATCAGGAATACACAGAGCATAGAATATATCCCATTTTTGTGAGTAAATTTGCAACTAGAGGAGAAATTTAATAACATCAGTAATCTAAACTAAAAATCATGAATTCTTAGAAGCAGCTCATTAGAGTTAAAGTATATAAACATATATAATATGCATTTAAAACACAACCAGATATCTCATTGTTTATGACTAAATGAAACACAAGTATTTGAAATATATTAAAATAATGTCACAAAAAGAAAAAAATCTATGTGAAGCACATATAAAATGGACAAAGGAAAGAAAATCAATACCACACTAACTGAGAGACTTCAGTGAAAAATTGGTATAAATTTTTGTTTGATTTAAGCAAATAGCTATGACAACTTTGGGAAAATACTAAGTGAAAATTCTGGGGAAACGAGATAAAATTAAACAATTTCTTTACTTATCATGTAATTCTTCATAACCTTCTGCAGCTAATGTAGTAAATAAAAATGTTTATTTACTTCGTATGACCTCTGCATAGACTAAAACGAATGAACTTCTATGTCAAAAAATAGGCAATTATAAAAATAATATATTTGAATATAAAATATTCAGTGAAAAATAGGTTTTCTAGGGTGTGATATTTAAGATATTTGTGAAAATCAAAATAAAGGTGATGATCTAAGTAAGATTTAGGACTGCGAAAACCTAATGTTCTAGTTTAGTCATCACTTTAAAAGGTGTGATTCAACTGGCATGACCATCACTCAAGTGTTTACATAAATTGGACCTATATTATTTGTACAAAAATGTCTTTAAACTTTTTCATGAAATGTTCACTTGGTTAGTAAGTCTAGGTATGTAACTAGCAGTGATATTTTTAAGTCAGCAGTTGTGGCAAGGAAAAGCTTCCTTGTCCAAAATGAAAGTGCAAAATTGCAGTACCAAAAATGTATTTGTTTGGGGGTCACACCTGATTGTGCTCAGGCCTTAATCCTGACTCTGTTTTTAGAAATAACTCCTGGTGGACTATTGGAACCAAATGTGGTGCCGGAGATTGAACCCAGGTCAGGCACATGCAAGGACAGTTTCATATCTGTTGTGTTATCTCTCTGGTCCCAACCACAAAACTTTTTAAATCAAGCCTAAAAGAAACAGTCTAACTGACTTTCACTTCCAAGTAAGAACTGATTTGCTTTGCTAAATACAGATACATCTCTTTTGTGGATTTTTATCAAAGGATCACAAACGTACATGCTGGAAAAGTTCTTGAAATGAATAATAAAGTATATTCTCATTGATCTCTATGCTCACTCACCTATGAAAAAGATTGGTATTGATTATTGAGTGTACATTGTGCCAAAATCTACTCAGGGACAAAAGGAAATAGAAATAAATCTTCATCTCAGAATTCACAATCTAGTTTTCATAATTATCTAGTCTCTACCTAAACATACTTTTTTTTTTTTTTGCTGTTTGGGTCACACCTGGCGATGCACAGGGGTTACTCCTGGCTTTGCACTCAGGAATTACTCCTGGTGGTGCTTGGGGGACCATATGGGATGCTGGGGATTGAACCCGGGTCGGCCGTGTGCAAGGCAAACGCCCTACCCGCTGTGCTATCGCTCCGGCCCCTAAACATACTTCTTAAAATTTGGAGATAGGGCCAATATTCTAATTAGGGTAGAGGGTAGACTGTACCTAAGTAGTGCTCAGGGGTTACTCCTGGCTCTGCTTTCAAAGTGCACCACAATGGTGCACATGATCTCACAGTCCTGTGCGGAAAGAATACAAAGTATTTTTTGGTGTAAAGTTTGGGTATTAAACTGGATTTGCTTACCTACAAAGCAAGAGATATAGCCCTGTACTATCTCTCTGGCTCTGGAATATTCTAATTTTAAGTCACTTTTTCTCACACTACATTGAAATTTACTTCTTTGTGGTTTCTACCAATGACTTATATTCTTCTTCTCTGGAAGTAAGGAATAACAACTAAAGCATTTTTAAATATTTCAAAAGAGATGTTCTCTCACTCATGCCATGGCCCTTTGCAAGTATTTTCTTATCCAGGTGAAAAATTCTTTTTACTTGACTTTATCTTCATGTAATAGTTTTCACAATCCCCTAGTATCTTCGTCATCCTTCCTCAGATAAACTGTATTTTATCAACACATGCTTTTAATTGTAGAGTTCAGAATTGAACAGTGTACTGGAGTTGTAATCTGATCAACACAGAATATAACACAACTTGTAGAAAGCAGATTTAACTGAGAGCCATGATCTCTAAATTTCAATCCTATTTGCTATGAAAGAATGAGCGAGTCAGTTTACATCTCAGGTCTCAGATTTATTTCATTTCTAATTTGTATTTTTAACATTCAGAAAAAATATATACTAATATTGTTGGTAGGTGCAAAATCACATTAGTTTATTTTGCCTCTTGTCTATCATATATATATTTGGCTTTGGTCTACACGTGGAGATGTCCAGAGGTTACCTGGATTCTGCACTCAGGAGTCACTCTCAGTTGTGCTCAGGGGACCATATGAGATACAAGGGACTGAACCAGCGTTGACCACATACATGCATAGCAAGTGCTTTACCTGCTTACCTGCTATACTATCTCTCCAAACCTTGTCTTTCCTTGAATCTATGCCATTTACTTACTCATTCATTATACATCTGCATGACATCCATATACCAAGGACCACCAATAAAGAGCACCATGCTAAGCTATAAGATGGCAAGAAGAAGATAAGTAAGACAGAGTTCTTGCCTGAAAGGGCCTCATTGTCAGACTATATTCATTCTTCACATGATCTCACAATCCTATGTGGAAAGAATACGAAGTATTTTTTATATAAAGTTTGGAATATGACTGGGGAGCTTGTTCAAAGATCTGATGTGCATGCTTTGCATGCCAGAGGTACAGATTTGATCCCCAGTACTACATGATCCTCTGTGTACAGGTCAGAAGTGGCCCCTGAGTTAAAAAAAATGAAAAGAAAAGAAAAGAAAAGAGGAAAAAAGGAAAGAATGTAATAAAGTCTATGATAAACTTCCAGGGAGAATCCTCAAGCTAGATAAATGATTCTTCATAGTGAGAAATAATGACTTTATCATTCTTTACACAATGTTTAACTTCTTATTTCAGAGACTTTTATCCACTCCCAGGCTCTCTCCATGTCCCTCTTGTCTTTGAAATACTCAGTCAAAAACAGCTTATTGGTGAGGTCTTTGTGGCTCCTTGGCAGTCTTTGTAATTCTACTTTGGTCTTTTCCATGTTAATCCTTAATTATCCCTGCAAGCCTGTCCTTCTGTGGCCTGAAAAGGCAGACATTTTTTATTGCTTTATTAAATCATCATGAGATAAACAGTTACGAAGTTGCCCATAATTGGGTTTAAGTCATACAATGTTCCAACACCCATCCCTTCACCAGTGTACATTTCCCATCCCCATTGTCCCCAAATTCCCTCCTTCCACACCACACCCAGTCTGTCTCTACAACAGACACCTCTCCTCTCTCTTCTCTCTCTCCTTCTCTCTCTTTCTTTACTCTCTCTCCCTCTATCTCTCTTTCCCTCTCACCCCCCTTCTCTCTCCCTCTCTCTCTACCAACAACTAGTGTCTGCCAAATTTTTTTGTTTACCTCCCATTTATGGGGTGTCTACACAACCATGCCAGACACTATTCTGGGTGCTGTGACGAAACAAGGAAAGGGAGGTTAGGCCTCTGCTTTCAGGCTCACTTTCCAGCAAATGATGAGGAGATAGAGTTAATCAAAAAGTAAATGACAAATCTCAAAATTTGCCATTTTTATTTAAAAAATTAAAAACAGAATGAAATGAGCCCAGAGTGATATATAGCAAGTAAGGTGTTTGCCTTGCATGAGGAAACTGGAGCTCAAATCCCAGAACTCCATAAGGTCCCCTGAGCCAGCCAGGAGTGATTCCTGAATGTAGAGTCAGGAGTAAGCCCTAAAGAAGGAAAGGAAGAAGAAAAAAGACAAAGAAAGAAAGAGAGAAAGAAAGAAAGAAAGAAAGAAAGAAAGAAAGAAAGAAAGAAAGAAAGAAAGAAAGAAAGAAAGAAAGAAAGAGAGAGAGAGAGAGAGAGAGAGAGAGAAAGAAAGAAAGAAAGAAAGAAAGAAAGAAAGAAAGAAAGAAAGAAAGAAAGAAAGAAAGAAAGAAAGAAAGTGTAGCATAACATTATTTGTCCTTTCTGCCTTGCCACAAGGAGCTTAGGTTTATTGGGTTACTCCCATCACAGTGCTCCCATTCCTCTGTGTGTATTTATAACCTCTTTCTTTTGTGCTCTGCTTCTGCAATGGGTCAATCACCTTTATCTCCTAATCAGACTCTGTTAACTTGTAAATATTGCTTTTCTCCTTAAGTCCTTTGCATAGTTAATTTAGAATAATGTCCTTTTTGTATGTACACAAGAAGACAGTTAATGCTATGCTTTTGTAACTTGGGAGTTAATTGACTCCAAATGATATTCACTCCTGGGCATATTTTCTGAAGCCTCACTTGCCCTTAGTTCCTAGCACTCCCAGAGTAGTTTCCCAAGGAGGTAATGGTGGACCCAGGGCAAGCTGTGAGCTACCCTGGAATTGAAATGGTCCAGGTCAGAGCACCATAGTACTTAACTATATATGTTAAGAGTATGGTCATGGACAAATTCTGTCATAATCCAAAAAGTAACAACTAGATAGGACCCTGATACGGTTGGGAAAGATTAATCTGGCCTGAGCACTGTAGTCTGAGATCTATTGTGAGATGTCCCCAGGATAGTGACCCTACAAGCTCAGTATATCTCTTACTGTGTCCACACAAAATAACTAGTATTAATAAGTAGAATTAAGATGTTATTGAACTAAGGAAGGGAGAAAAAGATGGTATTTCTGCCCTTGAGCCTGATCTCCTGGCTGCAGGCAATCAGGAAGGGCTTTGATATGTTGATTGCGCTACTGGACCCAGGGGTGTGTGGTTGCCATCCCCAATGTGGGGAGTTGGAGAGAGAAGAGAGAGACTAAGACAGGGAGTGGGAGACCGAGTGAGAGAGACAGCAGGAGATGGGAATGAGGGGCTTAGTGCAATTGGAACAGGCCCTGTGGGGAAAATGGAATAAACAGCAATTGATCACCAACCAGCCTGAACCTGGTTTCCTCCTTCGTCTGCCCATGGCATTAGCTATCCGGAATGGGGAAGTGGGGCCAGACCACAGAATGCAGGTGGCAAGAGAGCTGCTGAACTTCCTAGTTGTTTTGTGATTACACAAGAAAGAAAGAGAGAAAGAGGGGGGGAGAGGGAGGAAGGGAGGGAAAGAGGAAGAGAAGGAGGGAGGAAGGGAGAAAGGGAGGTCACAAAGTCACAGAATGGGTCTCACCAAGGATATACTTAAAACTTGACTCTAAAGCAATATAAAAATGAGTATCTGAATAAAATCACATTACTAACTCTTGGCTTTGGTCAAGTTGCAATATTTCTTTATGTCTCATGTTTAAATTGAGAGAAAAACATCTTCTGACACTCAGTATGACCATTATGAAAAATAAATTACATCATAAGTAAATAAGCTTAAGACAATAGCATGCACAAAGTAAACTTTCCTTATATCAAATTTATTCTTTTAAATATAATACACATTTGTTGTAGAACTAAATAAGAAGGTAAATCTTATTTGATCAGTAAAATAAAGCAGAATGGAAATTATAGATCAGGGTTAGAAAGGTAATCACACTGAATGGAATGTCTCATCTCTTTGGAGACAGGAAAGCTGGTTCTGGAAAAATAAAGCAATATAGAGTTAATAAACCACATACAGTTTCTCTAATTTTTTTTCTTCGAAATGATTCCACTGATATCAAGTCTAAACAAGGGGATGAACCGTTCATTTCTTTAAAAGAGGTCTCTACTGATAAAGCACATACCATTAAACCTCTGGGGTATTTTTGGGCACAGGATGAGTGAAGTCAATATTCCAGTGACTTTGCAGAACTGAATTTTTATTTTTATAAATCCTCAAGGAGAACTTGATGCAGGCTATCAAAATATGACAGTAGTTACCTTAGAGCCATATTAGACGCTCTACTAATGTTTATCTTCAGATGATACTATCCCAAAGCCATACAGCATTCACACTGGCTTTTGTTCCTCCTCAGCTAGAGTAGATATTTCAACTACATAATGTTTCAGTCTTAGTAATTTGGCTATAAATTCAATTCCATTGAATTAAATGATATGTATTAGCAACAACATTATATGAATAAAGGGTTATGAAAATTAATGATAGTGGTTTTGAAACAGTGCATAAATATACAAATGAATGTGGACTTAGAAATAAGCACCCACTCTTGGAATGCATTCTAAACGTCTATCTCCAGTAATAATAGATGAGTTACAGTAATATTTTCAATGAATTTTCTTTTTTTCTCTTGTATTAGATAATAAGTAAAGGAAGTGCTGCTTTCCTTTAATTTCCCAGACCAAATTCAATCTAGCATCTGACACCAACTCAGAAGTCCAAAAATTGTGTGTTGTGCAGGAGAGAGGAGAAAGGATAAAAATAAGTCCCAGTTCTCTGTTCCTTGTAGTCTCATTGTACTAACCTCCCTGTCTGCCAGTCTTCTGGATTTGTTATAGGTCCTCCTTCTACATGAGTCTCAGCCACAGAGATCTATCAAAGCAGTTGGTCTTAGCCAACACGTTTCACAGGACTCTATGTGGCCTTCCTGTCTGTGGGTGTCTCCCTTTGCTGGACATCCTCTCTTGCACACATTCCTAATCACCTTTTTTCCCTTTATCTCACAAAACCTCCATCCTTTTTTACAGCCCTATCTGACCACACTCCAATTTAATTCTCCTCTATAAACTTACGTCTCAAAAAAAAAGGGTTTTAAAATTTATTTTCTTTATGACTCAAGCTATGAAAACAAAGCACAGAGTAATATCCCAAATTGTCACCATAGCTCTTCAAATTATTGATAAATATATTATGTTAATAATACTTGTTCAACTAATAAAATTAGAAAATATAAATAAGTCAAAAGCTGTCACCCAGAGATAAATGCTCGTATGTCTATGCATATATATTTCAGATAATGTCCATGAATATATATTAAGTTTTTATGGGACAATAAAATAATTTTTAATTAACTGAATCCTCTTTAAAAGTAAGCCACAAAGTTTCACAGTCATTTAAATATAATTTATTAAACCATACACATTTACACTGTGGCCTTGTGTAAGTATCAGGCTCTTCCAGTTGGAAATCAATGCAGCCCTATAAGATTTTAGTTGGAAATCTCTGAACTGTTTAGTAGTAGCTGCATGTCACTAATTTTCCAACATCTCTTTTCATTATTTGCAGTAATTCTAGTCTCATGGACTGGAGTAATAGCACAATGGGTAGGGTGTTTGCCTTGCACATGGCCAACCTAGATTTGATTCCTCTGTCCCTCTCGGAGAGCCCAGCAAGCTACCAAGATTATCCCACCCGCACTGCAGAGCCTGGCAAGCTTCCCTGTGTCGTATTCAATATTCCAAAAACAGTAACAAGTCTCACAATGGAGACATTGCTGGTGCCCGCTCGAGCAAATCAATGAACAGTGACATTGATGACGGTGCTACAGTGCTACCGTGCAATTCTAGTCTCAGTGTTTTCTTACCATTTGCCTGGTATTCTCAAGTGGTCAGAGTTTCCCTGAGAAGTCTTGTTATTTGTACAGTTTCTCCTTACTTCTCCCTGTACCTAGCTAGTATCTAACTAGATCCAAAGATGTTACAGCAGACTCACCCTTTACATATCCTTGCCCCTCTTTTCATTCTGTAGGGAAGACTTTCTTGTCCCTGAGAAGAACACGCTTTTGCCATTTATCCATCATATGCCCACATGCACTTTGTTGCCCTTCTTCCAATAGACCACACTGGAACACAGCTTACAAGGGTGTGAACCTTTCTTTTTTTTCCATATATTTTAGAGGAAGAAAATGAAAGGGTAAAAGGCAGGAAACGTCTCACAAAGGGAAGGGAGCTCCCAACAAGACATACTCTTGCTTTTATTGTCATATATTTTAAGTGTATTTTTGATTATATTCAATAGCACTTGAACTGAATTGAGCTTGAATACAAAATAAAATCAAGTATTAAAAAATGATGTAAGAATATAATATCACTTAAGTAAAGGAATTCACAAGTACTTACGACATATCACTTGAACTAAATTTAGCTACTCGAAAAGGACATTGAGTTTTACAGGATGAACAAACCTAATAAAGATGCCTCTATTTTACACAAAGGCTGCATGTTACTTCATGAAGTGTCCTTACAAGACCAAAGACAAAGAGAAAAGAGCCATGACCACCAGCAAATACATTTATTTCCTTACTATATACCGGGAAAAAAAAAACTTAGGTGGAAGTTGCTTCATTTGTTCCTAGACATTGTTTTTGAATCAATAATGTTTCTAATAAGGTGACAAGAGTGAGAAGACATAAGGGGAACAGGAAGAGAAGAAATAAGCAAGAAAGTTTTAGTGCACTTGAACTTTAGAAGATTTTCTGGAGTACAAAATGGCAGCAAATATAGAGAGAGCAGAAAGGTGTCGCCCCAGGTAGGCCCCTTTGCCTGGAAGTCTCTGAAAGCCATGGGACGGGTTGGTAGCTAGAGAATTGGCTTGGCAAACTGGGCAGAATGAGGCCAAGGCACAACTCCAAAACTGATCTGCAGGCCTTCAGGTGAAAAGGAGAATGTGTTTAAAATAAAAGTCTTGTCAAGAGTATCTTTTTTTTTTTCTTCACAATTGGTGACCTCTGTTATGCAGATGAGTTTCTTTATATTCTGCACAACAGTCTGGTTCTGAAGCACTGTTTGCTCTCTAGATAAAAATAAATAAATAAATAAATAAATAAGTTAGTAAAGGAATAGCTCAGGGTCTCCTGCCTCAGGAACAAGCCCTGCTTCTGAGGCCGTGCAGGTCACGGTGGCAATCACAAACTCAAACTGCCAATGACTTGTTCAGGCTACACTTAGAAAACAAAAGCCTGGGGGTCTTGAAAAGTATGATAAAAAGGAGTGGGGATGGGAGGAGGGGAGTCTAGCCCCTGCTTACAGAATGCAAACCCATCTGTGGTCAGGTTGGGGACATGTGGGTGGAGGTCCCGAGGCAGCAAACCACTGGAAAGCTCTTTAGCTTAGAAAAGACACCTAGAATGAGAAAAAAGACTATGTGGAGGTTAAGAAAGAAACAGGGATCAGAGTTATGCTCCACCCCTCAGCCATTCTGAAGGCCGGTGGCCCCCTTCTTCCCATCACAAGGAAGCAGAGCAGGTGACTTGCTTTAAGCTCATAGACCAAAGTCTTGTAAACAGCCAGTCATTCTGCCGACATCTCCCTCAAGCTGGCCGAGACTTCATCGTCCCAGTACTCACAGAATAACATCAGATTTCTCTTTTAAATACATACATAAATGTTCACTTGTGCTCAACTACAGTAAAGCATAATTTCCATAAAATTACCTCTCCTGCCTTAATTGGAGACATGCAAGGATTAAGAGCTTTGATTTTGTGAAACATTACATGTGTTAGCGCAATGACTTTTTGGTCCAATCTCAAAAGAAAGGTGACAATCTTCCAATCTTCTTCTTCGTTCACTGAGTTTTCAGAGACTTTTTTTTTTCTCTTCTAGCAGGATTATGTGTAAACTGAGTTACCTTTATGGAAGTCTCTCTACAAGATTAGAACAAAGGACTCCATTGTTCTGTAAAGTGAATATGTAAACAGAAGTGTTTTGTAGTAAGGCTCTCAGTTCAGGAGATTTGCACTGAATGAGTTTAACCCTCTGCTAAGAAATCTGCAAAGGGTAAGAGAACAACTCCATTTCCCAGAAGCTGGGAGGAAAGTGCTCTCTTCAAAGAGCGATTCCAGGCTGCTTTGACAACAAAATGATTAAAGGCTGCCTCTTCTCTCATCTTACATCTGTCACTTTTCTGCATTTTTTTTTTGCCACAAACAGGAACACAATTTTTCTCTGAATAAGACTTCAGATTGCATATAAGCAGGGAATTAAAAGTGAAGTTGCCTACAACCTACACCAAGAGAATTGTTTTTCCAGCCTCTGCCAGACTTGGTGCCAGAATACTGGAGCTGGATAAAAGTTATTGAGCTGGCACAATAAGAAAATGATTGAAGGGAGAAGGAATTGAAGTTCCTTCATTATCAGTTCAATAAGGATGTGGAAAAGCTTCACACACTCTCTCTCTCTCTCTCTCTCTCTCTCTCTCTCTCTCTCACACACACACACACACACACACACACACACACACACACACACACCTCCTCAAGAATACAAATGCTTACCGCCTTAGCTAACCACAAAAGATGGCAATTTTGTTTGCCACATTATCAGCCCTCTCTTCACCTTCTACACAGAAGAATTGGAATCCTGGGGTCCTGGGGGAGAGGGGGGAGGGAGGAAAAAAAGAGAGAAGATAACCTGTGAGTGCCTAGAAAGTCCATGTATGAGCAGGATCTTACATGCAGCTGACTGCACTAGGAGAAAAGATCAGAAAATAGAAACTAGACTAATCCTATCTTATTATCAGAAAACAGAAAAATAGTCCAACATATTTCTAATTTAAGGCCTAATAAACCTCTTTAATAATATCTATGAACACTGCCTAGTAAACAAATACCCAAACCAATATAAGAACTTTTATACAGTGGTCATAATTATACTTAAAACTAAAACCATATTGTATATTATAGATATATTGTGCTTCATAATTCTTATGTATTTATTTAACAACAAAACATCATAAAAGGACGCTCAAAGCCTGAATTCACTTGGGTTTGTGGGGAGAGATTTTCAAAGCCTTTAGTACACTAAGGGAGGGGGTTGTGGGATTGGTCCAGCCGTCTGTGTTTTGTTTCCTTTTTTATTATTGTGATTTTTTCTGTCAGGATCTGAGGTCTTAGAGAGATTAGGTTGTTGATAGTCTTTTTTTTTTCTTCTTTGCAATCAAAGTGTCTCTGTTCTGGGGTTTGCAACTCCCTTGCACTAGCTGCTTCACAGTGTGCCCGATGCTGTAAGACATCCTTACTTAAAAATGGATGAATCGACCTTGAATCTTCCATCCTTTGATCCTTCATTAAGTTGTTGTTTCACAGTATCAAGAAGCCTCAAAAGCTATGACTTTAATAGTGACCAGACTCTACAGGAACACCATGCTAGATTTGATCCTGAACGTAAAAAATCAAAACTCTCTCCATTTCAAACAAAACCCTTTGTTTGACCTGAGATTAATGGAATGAAACTGTCCTTAAAGGACTGATTTTCTTTTCCTTCTAGCTATGCCTAAGGATTTTATGAATTGATATTAAGTTTATTGATTTGATAATGCTTGACATACATAAAATCAAAATTTATTACTTAATAAAAGTAATATCTGCATGTAGTGATTTCCTACTATCATAGGTGAGAGGTTTTTTTTACAACTCTATATGATGCTCTGTTATTTGTTTTTTTGGCATTTTGTTTTGTTTTGTTTTGTTTTGTTTTCTCCTTGTGTCAGCTTGTCTGAAATCACACATTTTTTTTCAAGTTATATTTTGGCCATT
This sequence comes from Sorex araneus, assembly GCF_027595985.1. Classification (NCBI taxonomy): domain Eukaryota; kingdom Metazoa; phylum Chordata; class Mammalia; order Eulipotyphla; family Soricidae; genus Sorex; species Sorex araneus. Next base: position 225,085,763 of record NC_073313.1, on the reverse strand, counting down.
CTGATAATGCTTCTTTGCTTAATTATTTTGAAATGTTGTTATAGAATTATTCCCAGTGATAATTATTCCCAGAACCACATCACAACATCTATTTCATCTTATAATATGGATACTACCTTTGAGTTTTCCTGTTTCTGACTTTATTCTCCCCTTCTCATTCTCCCAGTTTTAATGAATTGTGCTATCCATATAATTAATTCCACCTAAAGTATAGGAGCAGAGAAAATCAATTGGATGATACAAATTCAGATTACTTTAAAGGGTACAATATCGGGCTTGTATATTTCTATTTGTCTTTCTATCTTATTCCAATCTTCATTCCAAGGAATATTAAATTCCATGTCATTCAGAAGCCAGAACTGATTTATATGACCCAGTGCTAAGGAACATTATAGGTGCTCATTCAGTAGTTGATGAGTGAATTAATGAATTAAATTAGTCATCTCTAAGATTCGGACAACCTTCCTGTTATAACTGACCTGTAAGTGAGGAATATAACTATATTCTTATGGCATAAATCAACAGACGTTAAATACAACACATTCAGCTGCAAATTTCTTATTCTCTGATGAAGGTCCCCCAAATCTAAGTTGATAGACCAGAGGCTGCTAAAAGGTCTTTAGAGTCTTTCTCCTTCTTTTCTCTTTCTTGTTCCTTACCCTTCATAAGTCATACTAGCTTCTAGGAAGCACCCTGGTGGCGCGAAGGGTAGTATGGAACTGGTGTGCTATAAATTACAGTCATTACATGTCAGCAGCCCCCCAGCTGAGATATTTAACTCGTTGCTTTGAAAGCTTTCAAGGGCATCCACTTTCAAAAGGTTTAGAAGCATTAAATGACTTTCCGAACCCACCAGGTTTTTTTTAACTCATGTGAGTCTGACATTTGGGGGTACATTTTATCTCACAATCCATTTAATTAGAAACTGTCAGGTTACAAATGATTTGTTGCTTCTGAAAGGCACACAGACTTGAAGATTCATTTGTGAAAGCTGTTCTCTTTCTCTTGTCTCTCATTCTGTCCTTTTGATATCTTTTATAAAGCAGCAGTAGGGGGACAATGCATTGTGACTACCTTGACTTCCAAGTAAAGGTTCCTAATAAAACTTCTTTAGGAAAATGAGGGATGCATAAGTCAGGATTGAAATTTTCAGCTGGCATAATACACATACCCATTGAAAAGTTAATATGGAAATTTTATTTCTTCTGAATGTCACTTTTTTTCTGACCTTTCCTCAAAGAAGAGAAACTTTTTAAGTGGCTGCATGGCAGAGATCAGAATGGCCAAAAGGTGAATTGATCTATGGAATAAAATTCTAACACAAGTTTAAGCATGCATAAAGGAACAAGGAGCACCTAGTTTGATTTCATTAGTTCAAGACACCAGGTCCTATACTATCATTAGCCATTCATGTGAAGGGATGCAAATAAAAAAGAAAAATGTTACCTACCTAAGAACAGTACTTCCAGAGCTACTGAGGTAGAAACTGTAAAATGAACACTGCTTTCCATGAGATCAGCCATAAATGAAAGAGATGTATTCAGAATACATTATCACTGGCAAAGGCAAATATTCTCTTCTGATGAAGAAAGCAGTACTCTGGATTTTATCTACCAAACTATGTCATATGGAATAGTTGAGAATAAGGGGAGAAAAGAAGCACCTTAAATAACTTAATTCCAAAGATCTATCTTGCAATTCTTGCCTGTTTTAAAACTCCAAATAAAAAGAACGAGCAAGGTTAATGGCTAATAAAAATGATTAGTGGATAGGAAGCACTGAATCTGTCAGACCCAAAATGTGCTAGCAAAAAAATCGATAAGATACTACAGGAAATTAAACTATTCTTAATTGCATACATTACTGTTTTGTGTTCACACATTTATTATTTAAATTTGATTACCTTTTCTCTGCTTGCTACAAGAAAAGTAAACTAGAGGTTCAGTGAGATTGAATAGTATTATACTTCTAAATCTGAATTGGATCCTTCCAAATCTATTCTAGGTCCAGTGAACTATCCCAAGAAGAGGCTGTGGGGACAGTACTGTATTAGTAGCTACAACTTCAGGACAATGACAGTTTTAGCTAACTATAGAGAGACTTATCAATTGCAAGGACCTCCGCATTGAATACATGGGAACTAAGGCTAAATGTTAGAAATGTGCTTTTAGTCTCTAAGTGTAGGCTTGTTCTAAATACTAATTTCAAGTTTTGTGAAGCCAAGATACTCATGAATAATGCATACAAATTCATTTTAATGAAAAATAAGCAAATATCATAGTAGTTTGCCAGTTGAAAAATAAATTAAATGAGAATAAATTGCTTCTAATTGATTGTGGACAATTACAACTTAACATGTCCTTTGTAAATTGACTTTTTTATTATTAGTACCGTTCATGAGATTTGGGGGTGAAGACAAGAGAAAGGGATTACAGGAACCCAGTTTTGAATGCACAAATATCATCATAAAAGGAAGGTAAATGTTTTCATGTCCTGTAAAAAGTCTTGTCTGAGTACTGTGATGGCCAGCTATTGTGACAATGACAGGGGTACACTGGCATTTTAGCAGCAGGGTGTTTTGGCAACGAAGGCATCTCCTGTACGAAGCACAATCTGCCGTGCTTTATGGTATATTTCAGAATCAGTTAACACAGCTCAATCATATTTAAGGTGTGAGAAAGTCTCAAAAACAAAGAAATTGAGTGAGTTGTAGAGTAATGACAGAAGTTTGCCAAGTGGTAAGGAGATGTACAAAACTCTTTGTTTAATGCTTTGGATCATGTCTACATTTCCTGAATGAAATGTTCATGCTTTGTGAATGACCTAGTCATTTATGCATCAGACAATCAAGTTCTAACTTAGAGTTTGAGAAATCCTAAATAGTACTTATCTGTTGAAACTAAGACTGCCTGCTGCCCTCTGTCTCATTAAAGATTTTAGAGTCAGCAGGATTAGACTCACAAACCATCCTGATGAATACTTGAAAGAAAAGAAAGGAAATGAAGAACTTTCCCTACGGACTTCCCTTTCCATAAATTTCTGTACTATTTAATTTTATTTTTTTTATTATTTTTTTTTCTCTGTACTATTTAAATGTTCTTTAAGTTACCAGAGTAAATTACAGCGGGTCGGGTGCTTCCCTTGCATGTGATCAACTTGGGCTCAATCTCTAGCACCCTATATGGTCTTCTAAACCTGCCAGGAAATCTTTAAGTGCAGAACCTGGAATAAACCCTGAGCACAGCCAGGTGTGTTCCAGAAAACCAAACCAAAACAATAAAAACCTTCTCTAAAGTGGGATTAGAAACCTTTCCCCCTGATTTATAGATGTCTTCATTTAATGCAATGTTGCTCAAATGTTATAACTTTTATTGAAAAAACATCCTTCTCTCCCTATTCGTTCCGTATTAAAATAGCACTTATTTAGTCCTACCATTTTAGTGATAAATGGTAACAAAATACAGTAGTGTAGTAAGACAATTACTGAAATATTGTTATTGTTATTATGTGCTTGACCAATTAGGACTTTCAGCTCCAAAAAATGCTTGATGGATTCAAAATTATTATAAAAGCCTTTTGAAGACAACTTTTAAAAGTTAAGCACTCCTAAAACCCAAGAGTTGTTCAGTCTCTGAAAAATTAAAACAACAAATGAAGTTCATGATGAGAGTTCAATAGAAATGTGAAATAATTAATGTAGATACAAAGATTCAGAAAGGTTACATCAGATTTTAACTATCCTAGAATTATTAATTTAATTTCTAGTCATTATGATAATACCAAGCATTTAGAATGCATTTAGTGTTTATGTAGATAGAATCACTCCTTCTCAAAATTACAATTTTGAATTAATATGCTATTTAAAATGTCACTAGAAAGTGCTTTTATTATTCTGCCAATGGAGTAACTGTTCCCTGTTTCTTTTTATAAATGAAATTTCAGCATTTATTTTTCATCTTAGATTTTGAAAACTGTAATGTTTCTGTTTAAGAATTCTACTTATGCTACATTAGTGCCATGTTCTTTGACAGCATAAAAATATGCAAATATAGCCTTTTAATGGTGATTTTCATTTTGTTACTGTCATTTAACTAAAAAACAACTGATGATGTTTCAACTTATCACTTACAACAGTGAAGTTACTGAATTGATATTTATGTTCAGAGCAGATGACACAGAAACAAATATGTTTGAAATACCATCTGCACAATGTTGATTTCTTCCTTAAAGGCACAATAGAGTTGTTGAAGTTCAGCTCTAGAGAGAAAAAATAAGACTTGGAGGGCAGATATGTCACATTATTACCTAAGAAAAATGGAGAATGATGTTTGCTGAATTTTAGACAGGTTTGAGGGAGGGAGGGAGGGAAGAAGATGGGAAATGTTAGACTGTGAAATCTGTAGCTTCATAGGAATCATTCCACTTTGGTAAGAACTCTCTCTCCTCTCTCTCTCTCTCTCTCTCTCTCTCTCTCTCTCTCTCTCTCTCTCTCTCTCCATCACTCTCTCTCCATCTCCATCTCCATCCCTCTCCTCTCCATATCCATCTCCCCAGACTGCCCACTTTGGCTATTTGCCTCATTGCTTGCCTCTCCTTGCAGTCTCAATTCACTATTACACAGCTTCTCCATCTGTTGCTGGTTGCCAACCTGCTGCTTAGGAAACCCCAGCATACTTTGTGCTGAATTACGTGGGAGTGGCACCTTTCACAGCTATTTGAACTAAGAGGGGCAGGCATCTGGGTGGGAGGAAAGTTGGATAGAACAGCTTTGCCTAGCATTACTGATTCTCAAAAGGTAGCGCTGAGGCTTATCTCAGGATTTGCTAGAGTATGTCATGTAGGAAATGTTATGTCATGCCAAGGTGATTAAAAAGGAAACTCCCCTTGATGTACAAAAAATTCCACTTAATGATAGTTGCACAAGCATGATTCTACCTAAATTTCCAAACAGTGGGAGAGCCAGACCTAGTTGCAAAAGGTAGGAAAACTGAATAGTCTTTGAAGTCCTACTACTGTCCCCAGGCAAAAATTTTATCCAGAAAATCTCCATTAAATAGATCTCATTTGCAGGCAATAAAAATAAGAATAATATATGACACTAATTGGGCTCGTAGTCTTTGACATAATTGGTGTTGAGCACTGGACATGCTTTGCTGAATAATTTCCACTTGTACCCTCAGAATCTCTCTGAGTCCTTACCCTGATCCGGGCCTCTCAGTGCCCAGGAAATCATCTTTAGACCCTATGCCATTTAGTTTCTGGGTAGGCTCAGTTGACATGTGAGATTCATTAGCAGCAGATCATAGATAGAGAAAAAATGATGTCTGGTCCTCTTCCCTCTTTGCCCAGCCATAGCAGGTTGATGAAATATATGGGTTTTTCTTTTTCTTTCTCTTTTTTTTTGGGGGGGGGGCATCTTTTTGGTTCACAGCTGATGATGCTCAAAGGGTTACTCCTGTCGCTGTACTCAGGAATTACTCCTAGTGCTCGGGAACCATGTGAGACGATGTCAGGGATCAAATGTGGGTTGGTCAAGTGCAAGGCAAATGCTCTACCAGTTGTACTATGGCTTTCATCTCCAGGTTGATGAAATCTTTGTATGACAATTCCTCCCTAGCAGTCACCTCCTAGGGCAACAGTTTCCTTACTTCATCCCTTCTTTGAACCATGCTCACTTTTGTAAATGTCCCCTTTAGTAAGCTGAGTTACCCGACATGGGGAGTCATCTACTCCGTACTTTCATTCTGCTTGACACAGGAGTAGAATCTTCTCAACCATCCAATTAATGGTGGGTATCCTCTTAGGAGTAAGGAAGTTAGGACTTAAATTATTTGGGGACTTGAACCAGGTCATGAGTCATGCAAAAATTAAAGTCCTCTTTTCTTACTTTGAACTAGTGCCTAATATTGCTGAGATAATCAATTTTAGCCTCATAATATTATTGTACAAAATATGATTTATTTATGTTAGTCTGTCTCTTGGAGAGTCTTCAGACTCTTCTGAAGTCTTGCAGAACTTCAAAGTCTTATTTAGATAATTATATTCTATTATATTAAGGAAGATTTACTTATAATAAAAAGTAAAAAATTAATCTAAAATTATGGTATAAAACCCAAAGATCCACTCCCATTCAACCCTCTGGGTATTTATGACCATGCATAATGCACTTCCCTTGAGTTTTTATTAGATGAATTAACTTTTCATTAAGTTATGGTAGAAGCGATAGGGTGTCACTTCTAACAATAAGTTAGATGGAGAGAAACTGTCTTCTATCTGACATACTTGCTCACGTTTATTCATTTTTGAATCACTTTCTCTGAGAAAGCTAACTACCTTGTGAAAGGGCTATGTAAAAAACCCAAAGGTCTTCCAACAGCTACAAGAGTAAATTCAGAAGTGAATCCTAGGGCCAGAGCTATAGCATAGTGTGCAGGATACTTGCCTTGCACATGGCAATGGAAAACTAGGCACAATTGATTAAAATTTTGTTAGAATAAGCAATATAAAGTGAGTTTGTTATATGTCTAAAGGGGAAATTTGGTATTAGAGGGAAACTGGGGGTATTGATGGAGGGAAGGTCACAGCGATGGAGTTGGAATACTAAATGCTTAAAACAACTGTATAAGGAACAACTTATAAACCACAGTGTTTTAAATAAAAAATAACTTAAAGAAATAGTGGTCAGAGTGCTTCCCTAGCACCTGGCTTGTACTTATGCTTGCCTTGCATGAGCACAGAGTCAGGAGTAAGCCCTGAATACCACTAGGTATGGCCCAGAAACAAACATACAAAAAACAAAGTAGAAGTGAATACTGCCCTGTTGATTTTTTAAGTGACTACTGTTTTGCCAATATTTCGTGACAGACATGGAGCCAGAGCTGCCAACCAATTATCTTCAAATTCTTGACTTCCAGAAACAATGTGTTAAGAAAATGTTTGTTACCTTCGCCTAACAAAGTTTAGGGCAATGTACTGTTCAACAAAATATAGTGCAGAATTTGATTATGAAAGTGCTTCTCAGGGAAAAGAATCTTAAGCATAAGTACTCTGACTTGCTTCTGGGTGAACTTCTTGGAAAGTTTGAGTGAGGAAATAAAGCAACAGCTATTTGGTAGCACACACTAATCATTGTTCACACATTTTAAGCTAGAACTTTCAGATCCTCTAAATCCTGGATAATGGATGTGTTTTATCCCTAACTTTCCAGAGACTACTTAGCCAGATTCTGTGTTTGTGTAAGTCAAGTACCATGAATTTCATAAATTCAAGAACACGTATAACAAAAAGACCTGGAAAACGAGGACCTAGTGTAATTCTTCTCCCTGAATCCAGCTCCATACTGCTGTCTTCTCAGCTCTTCCAGCCCAAACTTTCATGAGGGTTATTCTAAATTGATTCACTTCAGATCTTCTTGACCACATTCTCCTTGGCCAATAAACTGAGGGCTGGAATATTTGTTGATGGAAAATTTTAAATATATATATGTATATATATACATATATGTGTGTGTATAACTTGTATCATTGTCATCCTGTTGTTTATTGATTTGCTTGAGCAAGCACCAGTAACGTCTCCATTTATCCCTGTTGCGTGCTAGTGTAGCCCAATTGCGACTGCTCGCTCCAGGAACATGAAGAGCTCAAACTGTACGTTTAGGGTTTTGACAAAGAAGTATGATCATCTCATAGGTGGGTGGCCAGGCATTCTTTTGATGTCCCTTGGAATCCAGTCGGTAATAGCTCTAGTCAAGCTGTCATCTCTAAATCGCATTATGTGTCCGGCTCATCTGATTTTTGACGCGTTGGCAAACGATACAGCTTTCCTGATTCTTGATCCTTGATCGTTGATGGAGGTTGGAACTCCAGATTCCTTCTCTCACTTAAGTGAAACGTGATACTCCAAGCATAGCTCTTTGAATTCCTCTTTGAGATACCTGAATAGTGTTCTCATCCTGTTTTTGTGAGGGCCCAGGTCTCTGAGGCATGTGTTAGTGCATGAAGAATGGTGGAGTCAATAAGATGTTCCCGGAGCTGGAGGTTCTTCATCCTCTTAACCACTTCTTCGATGATTTTGAAGGCGTTCCATGCTGCTCTCTTCCTCCTGCGCAGTTCTGGAGCCAAGTTGTTCCTCATGTTAACTTCTTGACCCAGTACACATCATTGCTGCATTTGGAGATATTTGTTCCATTGAGAGCAAATGGAATGTCAGGGACTAGTTTATCTTTCATAAACATTGTCTTGGTGAGATTCAGCTGTAGTCCAAGCTTTCCACACTCGCTGTCAAAGTCAGCCAGCATTTGTGCCGATTGGCTAATGTTTGGTGTTATTAGAAGGATGTCATCAGTGAAGTGGAGGTGGTGTAGTTGCTGTGATGTTCTCGAGGGTGGCACTGAAGAGTTTCGGTGAAATGGTGTTGCCCTGTGGAACCCCTCTCTTTACATTGATGATCACTTCTTTGTAGAATGGTGAGATACTGGTGGTGAATCCGTAATACAGCTCACGGAGTATCCTAACATACTGAGTTTGAACACCCTGTTTGGCTAGGGCTTCGATGACGGCTTCAGTCTCAACAGAATCAAAGACCTTCTTTAAATGAATGAATGTTAGACAGAGCGGCATCTTGAACTCTCGAGAAACCTCAATGAGTTGGTCACCATGTGGATATGGTCGAATGTGCTGAATCTTTTTCAGAACCCGGCTTGCTTGCATGGTTGTCTTTCATCTAGTGTTCTGCCAATCCTATTCAGGATGGCTTGGGTGAATAACTTGTAGACGATGGACAACATGCAGATTGGGTGATAGTTTCCAATGTCCTGGATGTCTCCCTTTTTGTACAACAGGATGGTCCTGCTGGTTTTCCATTGGGATGAAATATATATATGTATGTATATATATATATATGTATATATATAAGAAAAGGAAAATATCAATAATGCAAACGCCAGTACCTTTTCAATAGAGGCACTCCTTCCTCTAGTCTTTCTCTTGTTATTTATCCTACTCATTAGGGTCTTAACTTTCTACCAAATACCCAAGACTCATTTCAACATGATCTAAAATTTCTATTTAAAATACATGTACTCCATAGATTGTATCCAGAGTCTTCATTTAATGTCCATAAACTACCTTAAAACTCTATAAAACTGGGTGCTGGAGTGACAGCACAGTGGGTATGGCCTTTGCCTTGCACATGGCTGACCCAGGTTCAATTTCCAGTATCCCATATGGTCCTCTGAGCACTGCCAGGAGTAATTCCTGAGAGCAGAGCCAGGAGTAAAACCTGTGCATCGCCAGGTGTCACCCAAAAAGCAAAAAAATAAAAAATATAATAAATCCCCGTGTATAAAAAACTAAGGAACATTGAGGGGCGAGTGCACTCGCGGGTCACCACCCACGTTCGGTGCCCTGGAACCGCAGTGTGTGGACTGGAACTGCACAGCCGGTGGTCAAGGAAAGGCAAAGGAAGTACGAGGATCCAGCTGGGTGCTGATTTGTTATTTTTTATGCAATCTTTAAACTTCCATTTCCCTCACTCCCAGCTCAGGCCTCTCTCTGGATCTACTCCGTTCTTTCTCTAGTCTCTCCTTCCCCATGTCTCTCTCTCAGAACCCCTTTTTGCTCATGGCGCAATACATTGACGTCACCAAAGGCACCAAAAGATCTTACAGGAAGAACATTGAGGCAACATTATTCTCTTGTATCTGCAGGCCAGTAATCTAGGCCTCTGGAAAGAAGATACAAAACCAAAACCAAAGCCTTCCTTGGGCTGGAAGCACTGGGATTTACATACCAAAGACTGGGTTGGGCTGCCACATGAAATCTACATTGTCAATTACAAACTAGGCAGCACCTGAAATCTACATCCCAAAGACTAGGCTGGGCCAGAGCCTGGAATCTACAATGTAACAATTCAAGCTTAAAATTAAATGCTAGGCACAAAAAGTTCAATAACAATAGCAGAACACCTATTCTCTAGGACAGATACTCTTTCAGCAGGACCCATCAATGATGAAATCCCATGGTTGTGTTTCTCCTCTCCTTGTCCAACAAACATATAAGCATTCATAATATTAATCGTTTTGTATGGGCATAGCAAGAGATGCATTAAGCTTTTAGAATTGCTCTCCTGGGGCCATCTCAATCTCAGACTACAGTGCTCAGGCCAGATTAGTCTTTCCTATCCCTAGCAGGGTCCTAGTCTCGTCATTACTTTAAGATCATGACAGCACTTGTCCATGATCAGACTCTTAACTTATAGTTAAGAATGAGGCACTTTGGCCAGGCCCATCTCGATGCCAGGGTAGCACATAACTTACCGCTTGCCCTGGGTCCTTCTCGTCCCCTGTTGGGACCCTGCCTTTTAGAGGCCTAGGAACTGAGGGCAACCAAGGCTACAGTCAAGAAAGCAGATGCCCGGGAATTAATAATATTCAAAGCTAATTAAATCCCAATTGCAAAGGCATATTAATAAATGTCTTTCTTTGTCCATACAAAAAGGACTTGCTCTGAATAAACTATGCAAAGGACTCAAGGAGAAGAGAAAAACATTATTTACAAGTCAACAGAACACTAAGAAGCTACAAATAAACACAGAGGAATTGGAGCACTGTGACGGGAGTAACCCAATAAACCTAAACTACCTGAAGCTATGTAATCCTACACCCGTGGGGGTAAAATGACTTAAAAAAAACTCTATAAAACTACATTTATACATAATTCATGAGAGTTCTCAATTTGACCTTTTATTGTTACTTGTGAACTTCAACCTTAAAGCAAGCTTGAAAATTTGTTACACTATTATCTCACTTTTTTTTTATTAATACTCTCTATTTTCACACTTTGGTCAAAGCACCACAAACATAAAAACTACCTGGAGGTACTTTTGGATATTTTAAACAGAAAAGCTATAGATTACTTTTGAAAGTTAGACTTCCGTATGCTCATCGTAAGAATTGCTGAAATACACTTATAATGTTTTTACTAAGGTCAAGAATAATCATAGTGATAAAGACTTATTAAACATAACTCTGCATAAGAGAGAGAAAGAGAGAGAGAGAAAAGGAAAGAGGCAGGCAAGGGGTTGGGGGTTTGGGGGGTTGATGGCAAGGCTGGGGAAAATGTACACTGGTGGAGGGATAGTTGTTGAAACAACTATATGACTGAAATCCAACCATAAACAGCTTTTTAAGGGTCTATCTCACACAGATTTAATAAAAAAGTTTTAAAAATATGTATTTCTCTAAATACCGAATGGGTTGCATTTCATCATCATCATCATCATCATCATCATCATCATCATCATCATCATCATCATCATCATTCCATTGATAGTCGTATTTCTCTAGCAGTTTCAGTAATGTCTCCATTCGTCCTAGCCTTGAGTCTTTCAGGGTCAGGGGAATGAGACCCAGCATTGTTACTGTTTTTTGCATATGAATACACCATAGGGAGTTTGTGAGGCTCTCCCATGTGGGCAGGAAACTCTTGGTAACGTGCCAGGTTCTCCCAGATGGAAAAGTAGGCTATAAGATATATTGAGGCCACTTTGCAGCTGCACACTCTGGGAGCCTGATTTTAAGTCTCTGGATGTTGGCCGTTGGTGGCATTACACGGTGCTGGGGGCAGTCTCTGGGTGTGACCCCCTAGCTACTGGAAAATGAGGAAATCTGGGCGGAAGAGGCCCAGTTCTGATCCCAACAGGCTTGGAGGTCTCAGCCCCTGGTCCCACACACCTGGGTTCCTCTGCTGGAATCTTCATGCGTAAGGCTCATTTGAACGTGTGGAGAGGGGCATTGAGCATGGCTGTGGCTAAGCTCTGGAGGTCTTAGACCACGGGAGCTCTGATCCGGATGGGGAGGGAAGCTGGAGCCCACCCCCTCCGAGGGGCCCCAGGGAAGACAGCCAGCTGCTCGGGCCAGAGACACTCTGCATTGCTCTCTTCTGGGAGCTTGTATTTAACTCAAGTTATTAGCTACACAAATGGGAACATGTAAATGTGTTTAGATGTGTTCAATATAATGATGAAATTGTACTAAAATGATGAAATTGCACTAAAATGTTAACTAAGTATATTCTGAAATTAGAATTAGAAATTTAGAAAATTGTTTCACATTTTCTAAATATGTCAGAGGTCTTTTAAAATAACAAAAATGATGAGACATTTCAATGAAATACTGAAACTCATATTTTGTGACCATGAGAGTTATCTGTATAAAACTATTTTGATTAAAATAAAAAAAAAACACCTGAACTCTACAAGTTCAGATTCAGTTGATCCAGAATGGAGCTGGGAATTCAACTGCTGAATAGACAGTGCCAGATTATTCTGACCAAGGATACCTGCCTATCCATACTTTAAAACAGTTCAGAATGAAATATAACCCAGAATTTTAACCACTTAGTTTTTGATCAAATAAATGAGAATCTGAATATATCATCAAGTGCTCAGATAGTCCAAAAGAAATTATTTCTGATGTAGTCTTGAGTTTAATAAAAAAAATAATAAAATGATATAAATGAGTAAGTCACAGAGTAAAACAAGCATAGAAAATTCTAAAACCATCAACATTAGCACCATTTTGTCAGTGTTTCTGAGTACCTTGATAATAAGGTCTGTGCAATTCACTGGTAGATGAAGGAAAGCATTGTAAATGTTAGTCAGATGATGGGAGAAAGGCCATTTTGTTTAAGAAACAGTTTTTTTGTTTAAATGTTTGGAAAATCAGCCAGTAATAGCATCCTTTTATTGGCATCGACTCCTTAGATTTGGTTGCTTTTGGAATGATGTTATCAAACAACTTCCATTAATACCAGCAACCCTGTTGTCTTTGCTGTGTGTCAGGCATAATTTAACCTTCATTATGTTCTCAGCAGAGGTGTTTTTATGAGGCACTGTGATCTCCATGCACTGCTTCCTCTTTTTTGTTCTTTCATAGACTCCAATACTAGGTGCTATTTTTAAAAGCCTGCAGTTAGTGTAACCAACTTCCCTGTTTTTCCCAAGCTCAGCCTGAGAGTAATAGATTTTCTATGGCTATGCAAGGTTTGAGGATGTTGAAGTGAAAAACAATGCCAAAATGGATCTTGTTAAATTGAATGACAGATGCATATTCAATGAACCATGGTTTCTGGCCAAGGTAAATCCCTGAATCAGGGTTTCAGATGAGGTATGCAAAATAAGATGTCAATGTTATGGGGATCAGAAGCAGAGACTAAGGGCTCTACATTGAGTATATAAGCAATTCTCTTTCCATAAGAGAGGGAAAATGAATAAGTATTCACATAGTGAGAAGCCAAGGTCAATTGCATTGGAGTTGAAAACAGCAAGACAAACTCTCCACTCTACTCAGCTGAAAGAACCGGTTAAGAAAGAGAATTTTGGTGTGATCTTTCTGCCAAACTTAGGATGATGCCCAAACCAAGGCCTCATGATTCTTTACTCAGAGCACTGGTTAGAAATGTTACAATTCCTGGCTGCACTGTTTTATGTTAACCCCAGTACCACGGCAAATCCTGGCTCTATACAGCACCACAACTAGTAAGTGTGACCCTCGAGCAATTACCGCAACTGAAAGGTATGAGCTACACAACCAAGAATAGATATGATCCTCTCTGGTTATGTGATGCAGCAACATCAACTTGGGAAACAAGAGAATAGGATCTGGAACAGTGAAAAAATAATATTCAAATGCTGGAGCATAATCCCCAGTCTGACAGTACTTGGAGATGGGGATTCAGGGAAGTAATTAGATTTAAATGAATTAATAGAAGGAATCTGTTTGCAATCTGAGAAAAGAACCCTCACTGAAGAACCAAATTAGGCAACACCTTGATATTCCCATGTTCTGAAAGTGCAAGAAATAAATACTCCCATCTCCCAAAAAGGATGTAGTGATATAATTCTGCCACTATTAGCACTATCACTGTCATCCCATTGTTCATCAGTTTGCTCGAGCGGGCCTCAGTAATGTCTCCATTCTGAGACTTGTTATTGTTTTTGGCATATCAAATATGCCAGGGGTAGCTTGCCAGGCTCTGCCGTGCAGGTGGGATACTCTCAGTAGCTTGCCGGGTTCTCTGAGAGTGATGGAGGAATTGAACCCAGGTCGGCCGCACGCAAGGCAAATGCCCTACCCGCTGTGCTATCGCTCCAGTCCACAATTCTGCCAAGAAGTACTAAATATAAATACCATCTAAGTGTGTTACCTAAACCCTCCTGGTCTGGTTCTGGGTCCACTCATTTAATCTAGAGATCCTCCACGTAGCAGCTGTATAAGACTGCTCTGCTCTCTCACCCTCCTATCTCATTTAATACGATTAAATGCCTGCATCTTTATCATAAGACTCTCAACCATTTCCTCAGGAAATGTGTATTGAATCCAGCAGAGTTAGGTTCTCAAGGGAACATAGGCTATTCACTAAATGTTTCTCATAGACCTAAAGTTTCGGGCTAATGTTGCCGTAGGTCTAGAAATAAAACACATACCTGCACTTCTAGAGACTATTATTTTCTTACCAGAGTTAGAAGGTATTACCCTATTGATCTCTTGGATTAATGTAGCAACTTTTCCCTAATGAGAGTTAAGCTGTTCCATTAAAATAGCTGTAAAATTAAGACAAGAGAAAGGAGGCACAGAGTCATGTAAACTGGGTATTAACTGTTAGAAGGAGTTGCAGAATCCAATTCTCCTAACACTCACCAAATCATAGCAATATCTGTTCACAGTCAAGCATGGAGTGGGAATTTACTTAAAACATGTAGTGAACTTCATGCCCCAATATTTCATTTTATGATTTTAATAGGAACTATAGTGATACAGGTAATGCAAATACTATTTACTATATCAGAAATAGATACATAAATATGTAATTACATAACTCAAAAGGCAGGAGGAATTAGTAACTACTATTTTTCCACAAGTGTTCTCAACATCACTGGTTCTGAATTCCCAATTCAAATGCATATGGTCATTATCCCTTAGCAGAAATGTCAGTCCAAATGAGAACAATTACTGGAAAACACAGCCCTGCTGTCCTCCCTTTTACATGCCATGCCACTTGTGTGTCTTCTTAGTTTTTCCTCACAATCAACAAAATTGCACTTGTATATCCCACTATTAAAGAATTTTCCACTTACTCAGGTTCATGGAAGACAGTGCTTTCCTGTTAAAGTAACCTTGCAAGTCTTACAATTCTGACGTTCTTTAAGGAGTTTCTATTAAGTCTTAAATGCTTCAGAGATTAAAAGGGTATATTAATGTTATTAGAGACTTGAGAAAAATGCCATGCCTTGCAGGGCATCTTAGCACTTAATGAAAACATTTTCATCACATTCTGAGTCTATTATGCCAGATCTTCATTTCATAATTTGTAAGATAATCTTATTTTAATTAGAGAAGATATACCAAGTACATTAGAGTAACACAGTTAAATTTATTTATCAATTTTTTTCTTGTCAGATAAAATGGCTCCCTCAGAGTTTGTTATACTGATGTGCTGAACTGTAGCACTGTACACTGTTGTCCCTTTGTTCATCAACTTACTCAAGCGGGCACCCGTAACATCTCCATTGTGAGACTCGTTACTGTTTTTGGCATATCAAATATACCACGGGTAGCTTGTCAGGCTCTGCCGTGTGGGCAGGATACTCTCGGTAGCTTGCCGGGCTCTCTGAGAGGGATATAAGTTATATTAGAAATAATTATTCTTTTCTGGGGACTAAATAAAATATATTACTTTTCATTTTGTTGTTTTTTTGTTACACTTCACGGTACTTGGGGCTTACACATGGCTCTGTGTCCTGGCAACGCTCCAAAACCAGATATGATATTGGATATTGAATGGGTTGACTAAGTTCAAGGCAAGTATGTTAACTCATGCAGTCTCTCTCAATTTCTACTGAAAAATGAATATCACCAAAGAATATGTAAAATTAAATCATAATTATCTGCGGCATGTAAAAAAGGCATGTAAATAATAAACCTAAAAGACAGAACCTTCCCAAGTCACAAATCACATGATATTTAGGAGTAGATTGTGAAACGAACCCAAAATAACTTGTGTGAAAACCATTCTTTAGCATCAGTCATGTCAAGCTAAACAAGGACAGCCTCAAATTCTATTCTGTTGTTTTGCAATTCTTTCATGGAAAGGAATAAAACCTATTTGGGTAGGAAAGTTTCTCAAAACAAACAAGTACCCCTAGAAACTATTAAAACACCTCCTTGGAAGGCCGAGAAAAATATGAGCACCAATCAAATGAGACAGCATTTAAACAAAAATCACTCATGCCAAGCTCTAGACGTAGAAGGGCCATACATATATTTTAAAACATGAAACTTTTTCTTCATGAAGAAAAGTAATGTGGAAAAGGTCAGAAGTAAACTACGAGCAAATAATCCATAAAGAAATCATAATGCTTCTCTCAAGGGACTCCAACAACAAAATGTAACTCCCTTTCAAATACTACAAAAAAGGACGCCAACTAGACAAGGTCACTGAGATATGTAAAAGTAATGGTAGGGAGAATTGCTGAATTGTTGGCCCGATTGTCTTTATTGTAGACATTAGGAGAATCATTCTTCTTTCTTGTATTAAAGCAGACAACTCAGACCTATCAAGGGAAAATAGAAAGAAACAAGTTTTTCCTAGACCTAAGGCGGCAAACCAAATGCAAATAAATCACTAGGACCAGAAGTCATCTACCCAAGACTTCTAAAGGAACTCAAGGATGAAATATGAAACCGTTGGCCAAATGCATAGCCTGTTGTTATAGGAGAAAGAAGAAATGCAGCTTGCCAGAGCAGTGAACACTCCTAAAAAACCTCTAATGAAGTTGCTAGAAACCAAAGTCTCAGTTTGGGGAATAAGTCAAAGACAAGAACCATATATGGAATAAAAAAAAATTTAATAGCAACAAAAAAATGCATAGAAACAGGAAACAGAATGAGAGTGAGGAGACACAAAGTGGGTGACGGAAATAAGTACAAGTTTCAAGTTGAAAAATAACTAAGTCAGGAGGATATAGCATAGAGCGTGGTGACTAGTAGAAAATATTGTAAAGATACTTGAAAGTTGCAAGGGAGTATGTATTAAAAGTTACATTTTTATTCCAGTAGCAAGAATTTGTTCTCAATTTGGAACCCCTGATTGGGGAAAGAGTAGCTGGATGGAATGTGGCAGGGGGACATGGGTGGGGAGTTTGGGGAACTTTGGTGATGTTTGAGCACTTTGGGGAGTTTGGGGCACTTACAATTCTGTGTACACCAAGCCCATAAATTTCCACACCATTCTAAACACAGTATCTTAACTTTAATAAATGTTTAAGTTAAATATCTACAATGTAAATAATACATAGATTTATTGCATTGATCATTTCATAATATGTATAAATGTCAAATCATTATGATATATACCTGAAATATTACTGTTAACTATCAATTATACCTCAGTATAAATAGTTTTTAAATCTCTTTGTCTAAGTTCTAGATTTAATGAGTGTTTAGTATATAAACAGTGAAATACAAACACCCAGGGAAATTTATATGAGGGCTTTCTTGGTTAATACTATATAAAGGATATAGTTAGATGATGTGGAAGATGAACCAGATTTTAAGAAATTCCGCAAAAGTTGTTGTTTCAGCATTGTTAGAAATCAGAGTGAGCTGATGAGTGAAATTATATCATTTGTTGCTTGCTTTAAAATTCTATAATTTTCAAAAAAGTTTTAAAAAATAATTTAACAAAAAGAAAGCAGATCTTGTTGAGAAGGTGGGCACATTTCCCACCCATGTCCCCCTGATACATTCCATCCAGCTACTCTTTCCCCAATCAGGAGTTCAAAATTGAGAACAAATTCTTGCTATTGGAATAAATAAAGGTTATTTATTAGCCTTTTCTTTCTAATTTTATGTGCTCCTAGCTGAGTTGAAATAGTAATTGTTATATAGACAACTATCACTGTATCACTGTCATCCCGTCGCTGATTGATTTGCTGGAGCGGGCACCAGTAACAGCTCCAACTGTGAGAGCTGTTACTATTTACTATTTCTTACTGTTACTATTTGTTGTTACTATTTTTGGCATATCGAATAGGTACAGGTAGTTTGCCAGTCTCTGCAGTGCAGGCGAGATACTCTTGGTAGCTTGCCAGGCTCTCTGAAAGGGGCAGAGGAATCAAACCTGGGTCAGCCGCATGCAAGGCAAATGTCCTACATAGACAACTATACAATTTAATTTAATTAAGTTTATCCTACATCTATTGTCATTTTTACCTTTACCAAAATTAAGAATTATTTATAATGCTACAAACATTTAACTATAAAATTAAATATTATAACTAGTATTAAGATATAGCATTGTACAACTGATATAATAAAAATACCAATTGTAAGTTTTAATATTTATGTTGCTCTGCTAATATATTGTTTGCATAGTTTATTTTACCAGTGGTTATAAAATTAGTTCTAGTAAATTGTTGTTTTTAGTTTTTTCATTAAAAGCTATATTAATTTTATAAATATTAGTTAACTAGTATTTACTTTTTTTAACTAATATTTTTTAACTAGTATTTACTTTATTTTTAACTAATAAATATTAGTTAATTAGTATTTACTTTTCCTAAAATTTAGATTAAGTTCTTAAAGAAATGATCATTTTTACATGTATTTCATGGCTCATATTTTAAATCTTAAAAATATGAGTGTAAAATCATTTGTTCATTTCTTCAAATAACTAAGAGTGGTTATTTTATGTTCAAGAAAGCTAATATAAAATAGAAAGTAGATGATATTAGAAAAAACAGCCATTAAGAATATTTGCTTAAAAAATACAGATAGATCAAACACTCCTGAATATAAGGAATAACAAAAATTCCCTGAATAGCAAAAGTAATCCTAGGGGAAAAGATGGTAGTCATAGCTCTCCAACTTCAAATTAAAACCTCATAATGCTTGAGTAAAGTCAGACTCTCATATCAATAGAATAGAATTGAAAATCCAGGGACAGATCCTTAGGTATATGGACATCTAATCTCCAATAAAGGAACAAGAAATATGAAGTGGAACAAGGAAAGCCTCTTCAACAAATGGCTTTGGAAAAACTAGTTGACCCTACACACACACACACACACACACACACACACACACACACACACACACACACACATACACACACACACACACAGACTCAGATCTGTTTCTAAGCACTTTCTAACACCATACACAGAGATAACAAAATCGCAAATCATATCTGAATCCATAAATTAGATTGAAGAAATTATAGGCTAGAACTCATTACAATATTGAAGCTAGAGGCATCTGTAAGGTGTCAACATCATTGCCCAAGCAAACAGAAACAATGATAATGCAATGAGACTACATTAAATTAAGAAGTTTTAGTACCTTAAAAGAAGCAGTGACCAAACTACAAAAACAACCCACAGACTGGGAGAAATTATTTGCTCATCATTCATCTGATAAATGATTACTATCCAAGATACATCTGGCACTGATAGAACTAAAAAAAAAAATCCAACCACATCAAAACTGGGGAGAGTGGATGAACAAAAACTCCTTCAAAGAATACATACAAATGGCCATAGGACATCTGAAAAATGCTCAAATGCTCTGTATCACTAATATCAGGGAAATGCAAATCAAACTCACGCCACAGAGGTTAACACACATCAAAAATAACAACCAGTTTTGATGTCTACCCATAGGGAAAAGAGACCTTCATTTACTGCTGGTGGTAATGTCAACTGGTCCAGTCTTTCTGGGAAACAATTCGGACACTTTTCAAAACACTAGGAATTGAACGCCTGTTTGATCCAGCAACTCCACTTCTTGGAATATATCCCAAGAGAAAAAAACACGAAAGAGAAAAGATGTTTGTAGCCCTATGTTCCTTGGAGTAGAACCCACATAGTCACAATCTGAGAAGCAATCCAATGTCTAAGAACAAATGACTGGACAAAGGAACAATGGTTACTGTCACTGTCATCCTGTTGCTCATCAATTTGTTCGAGCGGGCACCAGTAATGTCTCTCATTGAGAGATTTATTGTTACTGTTTTTGGCATATCCAATATGCATGGGTAGCTTGCCAGGCTCTGTAGCTCAGACTCAATACTCTTGGTAGCTTGCCGGGCTCTCTGAGAGGGGTGAAGGAATGGAACCTGGGTCGGCCGCATGCAAGGCAAACGCCCTACCCTCTGTGCTATTGTTCCAGCCCCTTAATATATATATATGTATATATATATTATACATGCATAATGTAATATATTTGTGTATCACTGTATCACTGTCATTCCATTGTTCATCAATTTACTTGAGCAGGCACAAATAATGTTTCCATTCTTCCCAGCCCTGAGATTTTAGCAGCCTCTCCTTACTCGTCTTTCCCAACGATTGGAGGCTCTTTCAGGGTCAGGGGAATGAGACCTGTTATTGTTACTGTATTTGGCATATCAAATACACGACGGGGAGCTTTCCAGGCTAAATTATAAAAAATATACTGGGATTCTTGGTAGTGGAATATGAGCACTGGTGAAGGGATGGGTATTCGAGCATTGTATAACTGAGATTTAAACCTGAAAACTTTGTAACTTTGTAACTTTCCACAATAAAAAATAAAAATAAATAAAAAAAATAAAGCACCTCTCATAAAGGTAAGGTTGATGGTGGTGAAAGGAGGTGGGGAGAAATAATGGTAAAGGGATGTGCACACCTTAAAGGAATTGAGATTGAAACACTGTATGCCTGAAACCAAATCATGGATAACTTTGAAGTTTGTGGTGAATTTTTAAAGAAGAATATCTGCTTATCTGACTTTGCTATAAAATCATTCCATACATATTTTCCAATGATTTCCTAATATGTACTAAAAAATCGATTACCATATTCCAAAACCAAATATTTCATGATAAATATTTTAAAACAGGACTGTGTTTCTTAATCTCTTTCAGTTCTGCTTCTTCATCGGTTCATCATAGTCTAAATTTGTGCTTGTGAATTACAAATTATGAAGTTCAAAGTGAGGTTAAAATGAAAGTTTCTTTTCCTCTCCTGCAATAGATGATGGTGAAGTTTCCATTCATCACCTCATAAAAGGCAAAGGTACCCGACAATCACATACCTTGTTCCCATTTTCCCTAATTCTATGTTAGACTTAATCTCTTCATATCCTGAATTTTTAGGCAAAAACATAACAATGTCATTATTATGACAAATATTAGCACTTGTCTATTAGTAACCTTTGTATCATTCTTTGAAGAAAATTACTCCTTCATAACAGTTACTTAAACAAAATACTAAAAACAGTGCTCTAGTGGGTTTATTGATGGGACTATTTTATTCCTTATGTATTTTATTTTTCAATTATCTGTAACACATATTGATATATTGAGTTATAATTAGAAATAGAACTATTTTAAAATAGGTAGCATAGATCAACTTCCCCCATTTTCAATAAAGTCATTGATCAAGTCAAAACATAAAGAAAAACAGGTAGTATATACTTCTATTATCTGAAATACGTGGAGGTTAATATCTTACTAAAAAGCAAATTTTTAGAATTCAGTTCTTACACGATAACTTTCCATTTTCTCTAGAACAAAGAACAGACATGGTTTCCAAAACAGAAAAAAACAACACTTGTTTCCCATGCATGTAAAAGCTGTGAATCAGACCTCTTTTATATAAAAGCAAGCAAAAGCAATTTGTGGGGATTTGTTTTAATTTTTGATGAAGGCGTTTCTTCATTACCTACCATCCCTGATGTCTGGGCATAACAGGTTTAGAGACGGATTCAACTATCACAGCACACAGAGGCTCCTACTATATCTTTGTTCTGTCTTATGGATCAGGAGAGGGGTCTTGACATTTTGGAGGAAAATGCCACAGAATTTCAAAATAGTACTATGAGAACCTAAGATCCACATACAAATACTGTTTTTTTTTTTTTGTCCCCTCACCCAAGGGATCTAAGTGGGAATTTTACTTCACCTCATTCACCAAAGGAATCTCAATCAGTTGTTCCCCAAATAGCAAAGCACAGACTCAGCAAAAGGACCCAAGAATTATATCACACATTGTTTATGGCTGAGTGAGCTTGCAGAGTGCGCGTATACGCTGAGCACACAGCTATTTGTCATGAAGCCATCAATCAAATTCAGTTGATAATAGAAATCCCTAAATAAATGAATTATAGAAATCAATGAGTCTGCTATTCTTTCAGAGTTTAAAATCACTGAAAAATTTACCATGGATTTAGAAGGCAATTATATAGTAGGGCATCAATATTCTCTCATTCAGTTCATAGCTCTTTCGGGCCTAACTGCTGTCTTTATCAGAGACCTGAAGAGAGCACTGGAGACCAAATCCACTGGGGTCATCCAAAGAATATAAAGAATGAAGGCAGTGGTCAAATTACGTTACCTACTCTGTGATCTCCTAATTACAAAATAAAGTGAAATTCCTTGGAAATCATCCAATCCTGAATACCAATATAGATTCAGATCTCACTTGGCCATTATATCAATTAGTAGGACCAGTGGGAAAGACAAATGAAACCCTACAGGAAATGAAGAACTCTCACATTAGAACTAAGTTTAATTTCGTTTTTGCCTTCATAGTACTAAGTATAACAATAAACTTTTTTTAGTTCTAGTTCTCCTCTTTATTCCATTGCAAAATATTATCAATGCCCGAAAGACCAAGAAAGAGTCAAAAGGAACACAGATAATAATAAATAATAATAAATTTTATAATGTGTTTTTAAAGTTACTTGGATAAACATATTTGTTGGTCTAAAGCCTAAACTGGTGAATGGAGTCCAATGCTTGCTTACAGGAGTGCAAATATTTTTATTCTTCTTTTAGAAACTATATTTAAACACTGCGGCTTACAAAGTTTTTCATAATACAATTGTTTGGGGTATTATCCAATGTTCTATTCTTTAAAACACTGTTGCAGCATTGCTCCTACGTAATACCTGGATGTCAGTGAGTAAAGGCTACTTACTATGTTTCTGGGAATGTTTTCCACTGAAAACCACTGTTTCACTGTCATCCCATTGCTCATCGATTTGCTTGAGCGGGCACCAGTAATGTCTCCATTGTGAGACTTGCTGTTCCTGATTTTTTGGCATATCCAATACGCCACAGGGAGCTTGCCACTGAAAATATGGAGACAAATAATTGGTTCTTTGGGGAAAAAAGTTCTAGGATAGTGTCAAAAAAAGTCGTAGACCAACCACCACCATTAAGTGTAAAAGACCTTGATACATTATAAAATACTATCGACAGGATTCTTTTATGTGTAGAGGTGCAGAAATAGCTAGCAGGAGGACGTGGTCTGACAGTGGCAAAAATATCTTGAAGAATAAATATAAGTCAAAAATTAATTAGTAGAGGAAACATCAAGCAAAAGTTATAACATATGAAATGGTGCAGATACAGAATTCCTAGTATTTTGGGGACCTGTAAATAATTGCTGTTATTAGAATGGAAAGTGACAAATAAGAGACTTTGTCTTCTAAATATATATCATCCATCCAGCTATACTACTAGTAAGGTTACTTATAGATAAGAATTTGTTTGGGCTTCCTGAGTTATTCCATCTTTGTTCAAACTGAAATTTAAATTTAGTTCAATGATTATCACCCACATTTATCTGGTGCTGTAATTCTAGTCCTTAGCAGTCCCGTTGCATGACTGAACTCCTAGCTGCATTGTAACCTTGCTCACTTTACTTGCAAATGCTTAAAAGGGAAAGTGACACTGAGAACCAATGTACTTTTATGAAAATGTAATTACTATCAGGTTTTATTGCTGAAAACACAAATTAAATTCTTTCCTCCCTCCCTTTTCCCTATCCATCATCCTCCACTCCCTAGTGGAAAATGTATTCTTATTTTTTATGCACAAGAAAATACAGTTTTGTCCTTTTGAATATAATTTGATTATAGGGATTGAGTTATATTTAGAACTATTCCTAGGTGCCGGCACAGGGGCTTGCCCACAAATGATTAATGAAAAAAAAATAATCAATCCATTTATATGATAGTAGCATTGAAGGCGAGTATATAAAAATGTACTATATAACCAGTCAACTGAAACAAAAGAAAATCCTTTGCATTGCAATTTCAATGACCAAAGAAAATAAGACATAAGTAATCATGAGGATTTTGTCCTTTCATAAATCCTACTTAAAAATAAAATGAAGTCAGTCAAAGCAGTCACTTTTTCTTGGCTAGAAATGAAAATATTGGAAATGGAAATATTGTTTATTACCATAACAATAAGGAAAATATATTATCTCACAAAATATGTCCAGGCATCCAGGGTCAAAAACTTAGTGATTCCATTATGATTTTCTATATATAGATATATTCTTATTTGCTTCCTTCATGGACATAATTTGGTATAGTACCCCTAAATATCACTTGATAATATAATATTTTATCTATGAGCATATAATATATATTGCATATTATTAAGGAAATACCTTTTTCATATGTCCTTTTATCGCTTTGGCCAGAATTATATCCCATTATGCAGCCCTGAATCAAAGGCAGTTAAGGGGACTAGCATTATTGTAGTTGACTCAATCATAGATTAATCAAGAGACACTTACTGAGTGATTGGAGACTGTCCTAGCTTCCTCCAGGAACATGAGAAAAAATCAAGCTTTAATGCAAAAAATTAGGGGGTAGGAAGTGCAACAAGGATTTTCTCCTAAATAAGCAACTAACAATATTAACAGTTGCATTCTTCAATTTCCAAAGGCTCAAATAAGCAAGGTCTATTACATTTTCCACAAAGATGTGCAACTATATTTATGCTTAATAAAGAATAAGCAAATCAATGACATTTCCACACACAAAAGCAGAACAAAAATTTAAAATAAGATCATAAAGAATTCTAAGCATCGTAAGCTTTGAGACAAAAAACGAAGTTTGACAATTTTGGACAGTTTTTACAAAATCAATATTAGAATTTCAGTGCTTCGTCTGATGCAATAAGTCAGATTTCCACCATTTATTTCTTCTGTTGTCAGTAAAGGTTGAAAATGATCCTATATAATACAAGAGGTGAAAAACTTAAATAAAATCACTAAAGACTGAACTTCCATCTGCAGCCCTTATAATTACGTTGACTGACTGTGTCTGCAATCTATTATCCAGGAATATTCAGGTTTTCAACATGTCTTAAAGGATAATGCTAATTAATTTGTTAATTTATTCAAAAGTTATTTTGGTGAGCAGAATAATTTAGTTCTAACCACAAGTTAAAACAGTTTTAAGAAACCTTTCTGGAATTCAGTGCCGGTCACACATTTATTGTTAATACCATGTTGCAATATTTAAAAGTTTATTAACATAAAGCATTTCCAGCTACACATTTTTAAATTAATCTCAAACTAAATTGAAGGTTACACCCATTAAGCATACCTTTCAGAGTTAAGTCCTGGGCCTAACAATCACCGCTTGCTGCCTAGCAACCTTGTTACCAGCATTTCCAGTAAGTTTATCCCAAACACTAATGTAAAATTAGCAGTGAATATATACTCACTTCAAGATTCTATCTGCTGGGGGTACTGCACTTTTTTCTGTTATTAATGATTCTATACTTTGCTATACTGGGGGGCTAACTTGTAATGTCAGTGATGAGAGGGGGGTGTCTTAATCATAATCCCTCAAACACTCTATGCAAGCAATCCTAAGACCGTTGCCCAATAACTAAAGCGGTGATGCCAATCACTGGTCAAGCCACCTTTTTTTTGTCAATATCAGGTGAAACATATATCTCCCTTCCATACATTCTAATTTCCTAAAAGAATGTAAATTTGGATGACAAGTGCCTTGGGGGCAGTCTCTAACGATGCCATTCTTTAAAATGCCTGAGGTAGGCCCCACAGTTAAAAAAAATGTCATCTCTCATCCCATTTTCTCTTGCTTGAGTATCCTATAACAAATAACCTTGCTCTTCTGCATACATTCCCATGTCTGTACATTTACAGGACTGCAGTCTCTGTTACCATCTTTGCCAAGGAGCTCTCCAAATCGCTGTGACTGAGCTCTGCCAACTGTGTTTGGCTGCCCAGTTCCTTCTGGGCTCCCAAAGCTGGCAAGCTAATATGCTAATAGAATTCATTAGCCTGAGCCTTGACTGACAGTTAAAACAGGACAGGACGACACATCAGCTCTCCAGCATTGCATGGACATTATGCCATTTCAGGAGGCGCAGCTAATTCAAAGACGATGATGGCAGGGTTTGCAATCAGGGAACATTAGAGTGTCGGGCAGCAGAGAGCTGAACATGCTAGGCAGCAGCACTGCCAACAATCCTGATTTGATTTCTGGCAACACTGGCGGGCTTGGCAAAAAAAAAAAAAAGAGGTAATGAGATAAACTGAAATACCAGGGACTGGGATTGGGCTTTGAAGTAATTATTCTCTGGGGTAACAAGGGACAAGATGAAAAAGCTTTCAGGGACAGGCAGCAGGAACCCGTGGGACCCAGTTTCCATTATAGCGTGACACTGTCTGAGCACCTCTCGACTCACGAGAGCAGAGAACTAAATGGGCTGTCAAAGGGAGGGGAGGCCGGGGAAGGGTCTGAGAAGGGAAATAAAGCTGAAAAAAAGATGGAAGCAAGATAGAGAGGTTGTCAGATGCCTGAAAGGCAGCAAGAATTAAGTGAGGTGTTTCAGACTGCTGGACCGATGAGAACTTATGAGGTTTTTGTCAATTAGTCTTTACATTTGACACATTAGGGGAAAAAGGGACAAGGGGACAAGGCAAAAGACAAGCAATAGGCCACAGAAGATCTGAGAGTAGTAAAAGCCCATAAGTGTTGGTTGAAAGCAGATAAGCCTGTGGCACTTCCCCTTCGGTTCTTTGGTTCTGTCAGACAGAGGACCTGAGTGAAATGATTAAGAGAGCACTTTCTGGAAGTTCGAGCCTCTAAGCCTCTGCATCTAATCAGACTCACCCAGCAATTCTTTATGTAGGAACAGGCCCAAGGCTAATGTTGAACCAGAAATGAATCATTTCTCATTCAGCAGTGACTACTACTTCTGAATCAAATTGGAGGTCACTGGCTAAATAAACTGGGAAGCATGCATGTTACAGAGACTTAGTCCTGTGCACAGGCTTAGAGTGTCGACTTTTTTATCTTTACAAGAGAAACATTACCCTGCTAAAAATAAACACCACACTGGGATTAACAACTGAGAATACATACAAATCACTTTACCTTTGCCCTGCTTGGTTTCAACACATAGAAACAAGGATATAATATTCAAATACACAGACAGACACACATGCACAGACACACACACTTTGTGATGCCAAAGTAACTGTGTTCTTCAGTGGTTCACTTTAGATTTCTGCAAATTACAAAACCTACCCAATATGTTTATAAACTATATCTTTCCTGAGTTTTTCTCCAATGATCTCCCAAGTTCTGTCCCTCTTCTTAGATTTACTCTTCAGTAGTAATATCTCATTCATTTCTGCAATTGCAATGATTACCTCTAAAAAAATGATTACCAGCCTCTAACATCCAGTTATCTACAACTGTAAGTCCAAACTTTCACTGACCTCTTAGAGGGCACTAACAACGTACTAAGAGAAGACAAGTAATATACTTTGACACAGATATCAGCTCAAATTCCACTCATCCCAAATCTTCATTCTATGTTCCCATTTCCCTAAATATGATTTAATCTCTTTATGCACATGTTTTAAAACCTTAACATGATCTTATCTTTTTCTTGATGCCCCTTTCCAATCTGATACAAACTTCTCACATCTCTTGTGTTGATCCCAGAGTGCCATTTCCACCATATATTCTATTTGAAAAAACACTTTATGAGTTAAAGTACTTTATGGATAAAACTAGGAATGTAACTACTAAAAATTATTTCAGTGAAAATATATATTCTATGTGCCTACCAAACAACTCCATCTTAAACCTGTTTTTGATATCTTAAATATATATCTAATCAACAGATATATATTAAAAAAATATATAAAATCTTTAAACTCCATTTACTTATCACTTACACTTATTATATTCAGACAGGGCCTTATCTGAGTCCTGACTTAAGTCTGCAAAACTTTCCCCTGGAGCATCATAAGATGTCTTAATGTGTGTCTTCTACATGCATTGCTATAAGATTAGCTTTTTAACATGTTCATTTACTTATGACATACCCCAACTCAAAGATTTTCAATTGAATGTCTATCTCAATAGTTACTCTGTCACTAATGGATTTTTGTGACATGGCTAGAGACTGTTATTCCAATTTTCCCCCTCTCTTCCACACTTACTCTATTATTCTAGTCACTCAACATAGTTTCCCCTTGCCAAACAAATGTCATACTTTTCAAAACAATCTCTTTTTGCTTAGAATGCACAAATACACCAACTACAAATTTTTCTTGTCAAGGCTGTTCAAGACCTGTATCCTTAAGGAGGTATTATCCGTGTTGTCCTCTTGTGTAAACTACTAAATCAATCACTCTGACTAAATTAATGAGTTTTTATAGGTTTTTTCAGTATTCCATTCCTTTGAAAATGAAATAGCAGGGTTTATGTCTAAGATTACTATGTGAAAAGGGGATGTCATTACAATTCATGGCTATGAAATAAATGACAAATAGGTATCTTCAAAAAGTAACATGAGTAAACTGCTGATTAACCTCAGTGATCTCCAGAGGCATTCTTTTTAGGGTACCACCACTTGGTCTTTGTGTCTAACCAAACTATCTTGAGGCAAAGATTCCTTGAGACAATGACACCAGGCCTAGTATTCCTTCCTCTGGAAAAGGTTTGATTGAAAGGAAACCCGCTGATTTCCGTAATCTCCCTCAAAAGACATGTACAGGGCTCCTAGGTAATCAAAGAATAGCATTTAGTTAGAAATAACAATCTACAACTGGAAGAGGTTGAGAAGAAGTATTCATTTTGGGCTGGAAGTAAAGCATAAATCAAATTTGCTGTGACAACAATCCCCTTCTTAGATTTTTCCAAATTGTATCCTGGAGAGGATGGAAAATCTTCCTGCCGAGAACCACCTCCATCATGGGCACTGCTATCGATTTGAGCATTTTGATTTGCTACACTAGTATTTCAAGGAAGAAAAAAAAAAACAACTTTTAGAACCTTTGGCTTAGGCTAGACTGCTTGTCATATAGCTTTTGTCACAGGGTTATTATAATAACAAATAGAAAAATACCTGAATAGAAAAAACAAGTTGTAAATATAACCTAATAAGTAATCTAAATATATCTATCACTCACAGGGAAGTAATTTGCTATTGATAAACCATCATTTTATCTCTGCCAGCATAGAATCATTAATGTGTATCTTTCTTCAAATTTGTCTTAACTCAGACATGTTAGGCAGATAACAAATATACGTGTGTGTGTGTGTGTGTGTGTGTGGCTGCACTTTATCTGTAATGTTAACTGATTCTTTTCATGATCTACCCTGAATCATATGGTTTTTTTGTTACAGAAATTGAGACACAAAATAATAGAGAACATAATTATAATCATAGAATTTTAGTGCTGGAGAAGACCATTGAGATCGTAATAGAGAGTAAAGTTTATTTGGGAGATATAATTTTATTTTTCCCCTTTGTGGGTTAAACGATCAGTACAATCTGCGCCAGATTGTTGTGTCCCTTCTTAAGAGTAAATTAACTATACCTGCTAAGGAAGGGGATTCTTTTCTCCTTGCACATATTTTAAGTGGTAGTTGCTGGTACCTTTTCAAATGTTTTGTTTGTCTCTTGCTGCCATTCCTTCCAGAAATGCAGTTTGGAAGCCATGCTTCTCTGTGAGCATTCTAATTGCAATATGCCCTTTCTCCAAATGGTCGCAGGATGAGTGAAATAAACAGGCATGCAAAGAGACATCATAATGATCAACTTCAATGACACAAGGGGAGGTTTTATGAGAAAGAAAATGCCCCGATACATTCAATGACATCTTCAAAAACGCATATGTGTCTCATACACGGTTCTAACACTAAGTAAAATTTAGCTGTCACCAGGAAGGGGGGAGTCAAACCACAGAAGAAAAGAGATACAGGAAAACTGGGATTCTAGTCCCAGTTTTGCAGATGGTGTGATCATCAGATAATCTAGGTGAAAAGCACCTGAAAATGATAGAAACTAAAAAAAAAAAAACAAACAAAAAACCAAAAAAAATAAGGTATTTTAACTACACACCTTGTGCATTCAATTATTATCTGCTCAAGCTGCTTATAAATCATGGAGGTCAGCAGCATGTGCCTTTGTTTTTTTTTTTTTGGAGAAGAGTATCAATTTTTCTACAGCAGGGTTTTGCATGTAAAAGATGCTAAATGTGTGCTGAATAACAGGATCCATGAATAATGAAGACAAAAATTACAGGATGGTTACATTATTGGATAAATGTAGTAATGTGACAGAGGAAAGGGGAGAGAAAAAAAATCCACACGAGGACTATAACCACCTTAATGGGTTAGTCATTGAGCTGACCAGCATTCTGATATGACAAACAAAATGCTTTCATTTTTAGCACATTAGAGGCTACTAAGCAGGTCTTTTTCTACCTGCTTACAGAGGAATAGCGTTTCCAAACACTGTCACCTTTCAAATTTTATTTCTAGGTGGGGGCAGTCAGAATGCACCCTGGGATGGGAATTACAAGGCTATTCATCCACGAGTTTCAGGACATAAACTGATCACCAGCTGGGGTCAGAAAGAAATTATGGAGTGTCCTAAAAGCATGCTGCAGTGTTCACGGCTGGAGTCACAACACCAATACTAAAATGAAGCTCACTGTTATTTTTTATTGAGTAGCAATTCTTATGGTTTTCAAAATGAGAAGGGAACACAACAAAGAAATCTGCTCCAACGGCACCGGCAGCGCTGCAGTTCTCGCCCCCAGACAAAAATGCAGCCAGTGGGTGATAAAAGTAAGGAAGTCTGTGACATTGTTGATCTAAACTCCAAAGCATTCTACCGGTGTGAGGGACCACAATATTTCACTGAAGGACTGGGAAAATAACATCACTTTCTCCTGAGAAAGTACCCAGCACGAAAGGCAAATATTTCATCTTTAAGGTCAACAGCTATATCACCGTCAGTTTTCTCATTGAAAAGCTACTTTGGAAGTAAAGAAATGCCCCTATTCAAACATAAAGCTTTCTGGCCCCAGCTAGTAATTTCATTAACTTAAAATGGTTTTGTGAGATCATTTCACCTGAGAAAATAAATAGGATATGTGAGAGATGAAACACCTTTCAAGGACACAGCACCTTAAAAACACACAGGAGACAACTGCTGGGGGCAAAGCTGTTGGAATTTATTTAAAGAAAAACACAATTGTTAGACATGGGTTCCAATAGTTGAATTCCCAGGAATCCTGGATGGCATTTTCAAAACAAACCTTGATCTTTGTCTGGTCTTCGACCTTCTCCCTGATGCAAATGCAGGCGAAGCAGCCTTAAAAGATTAGCAAAAGCCACCACAGTTCTTAACCCCATCCAAACTCTTCACTCCTACTGGGCACAGCTTGAGGCTTTGTGCCGTGTCCAGAGTCAAAAGTTCATTCCATCTTGGAGACACTGGTGGCAGCCAGGGCCCCTGATGAGAAAACGCCACAGTTAGCAAAGTCAAAATGTTTTGCCAGATCCTCACTGTTTTGCCTTAGATGTCAATGAGAACGCTGTGGGGGAAAAAATGCAAGCCAGATGACTATACCTGTTTTCAAATTAAATGTCCTGAATATGCTAGAATTCAGTACACACTAGATAATAGGAACCTTAGGGGGTATGAAGCTATTTAAAGAAGATACAAACACACTCACCTCGGGTGCAGCTCTCATGAAAAGTATAAACCGATAGTATTTATGTGTTAAGAGTATACCCTGTATGAAGGGGATAGAAATACACAGGGGGATGGCAGTGGTGGGAGAAACTGAACCCTTGACCGTCAGGTGTTGGTTGGTTTAAAGTGTTTAATAACTCTTTTTCATCCAAGTTTTTCCTATTTCAAACCTCAAGAAGGGAAATAAGAAAGCTTGCCTTTCAAAGACAAAAATGTCTATACTGAAGGGACTTCAGATGGTTAGGGATATAGCTGGTGGCAGTGATATAAGACGTGTAATCAGGAAAAAGGAGGATGGGGTGGGAAGGAACTGAGAGTACTGGGTACTGTGTTAAATAAAGTTCTCTAATAAATACAATAGACATGTAGAAGAAATCTGATCAGCTTACAGGTAGGAAATGGAGAAAGCTGGATTGTACAACATTAACAAGTATGAGAGAAGACATTTTTAAGTAGCTGACAAAAAACAGAAATGAGAGGAAAACAAACAGGGTAAAATAAATATTCCTACTCCCCCTGCATACCGCGCCCTCCCAAGCATTCAGGTATCAATAACCTAGGTGGAAAGAAATGGTTGACGGATCTTTTAAAAACCCAATTCAATTTTGGATTATTAGACTAAGCAATGCCATGTAATGAATCTTATCTTTACTCATTTATTTAGTCAAATGTACCTCACAGCTGCTTCCCTAAATGGGATATTGAGAGTATAAGCAAACGAGTCCTGGAGAAGAAATGGTGGCCTGAGTGTGGATAGAACCCCAAGAGATAGATCAAGGAACAGACAAGAGGACGAAAATAAAAACAAAACTCTAACTTCAATAGAAAATCAAAGTCCAAGAAGACAACATGAAGCCACACTCCCAGACATTTGCAAAACTCCAGGGAGTTAAAAAGCTCAAACAGTCACATCTTGATGTTTCCTTTAAAGTGTTGAGGAGAGAAGGTCCTTAAAAGCAGCAGGTGATATCTGAACGGTGCTACTGAAGAGCAGAGCTAGGCCTCTATCTCTGTACAGCTCCTCATACCTCTACCGGTGAAATACAAGCCTCCTAGGAAGAAATTATTAATGCTTGTTGAATAAGTTATAATAGATGACTGGGGCTGGGACAATAGTACAAAAGATAGAATGCTTGCTTTGTACAGGGCTGATCCAGCTTGATCCCAAACACTTCATATGGTCCCCTAATCCCTGAGTTCAGAGCCAAAAGTAAGTCCTGAGCACTGCCAGGTATGACGCCCCCAAAACAAAATAAGTAAATAAGTACATATTCCATATGCCAAAAACAGTAACAAGTCTCACAATGGAGACGTTACTGGTGCCTGCTCAAGCAAATCGATGAGCAATGGGATGACAGTGACAGTGACTGTGATTAATCAGATGAAATCTCAGAACCCAAATTCCAGTGAAACAGGGATTCCTATGAGCCTTCAAAGTCTGAAAGTCAGAAATCACTGTGTCTGTAGGAAAATAGATATTTCTCCTCAACTTTGGTTTTTAAAGATACTAATCAGTAATTTCTTCTCTATCAAACAGTCCAGAATTGCAATTCTCACCACTAAGAATCTTTAGACTGATGTGAGACCTCAGAGTCACAGTTTCTTCATAGCTGGTTTTTGAACTCAGTCTAGAGAAAATCCTATCAGATTCTGAAAACTTTGTAAATACACACTAATTTAAAGCATTAGCCACTTCTGATCATTGAACTTGAAAATAACAAAGACCAAATTGGCAAATATCTTTGTATTATGGGCGGTGATGAAGGTTGAGTCACTTTACCATCTGCAGAAAGGGAAAACATAAATAGTGTTTTAAATAATTGAACTCACTCTTAGTCTAGAGATTCCTCACAAGATACCAGAACAAAGGTAGACTCTGAGGTCAACAGAAAAGGATTGAGAACCCAGAGGTAAACTGTCATCATTTATGTGACAGCTACTCTACGGTAAAGGTGCTAGCTGCATGAAATGGATCAAGGACAGTCTCCAGCAAATGGTTCTGGGAAAACTGATTAACCACATGAAAAGCAAAAAAATTAAACCCCTATCTCATATTGTGCAAAAGTGTTATTCAAAGTGAATGGTTGAGACCAAAGCAATAGTATAGTGGTAGGGCACTTGTCTTATGCTTCCCATGAC
Source organism: Sorex araneus (assembly GCF_027595985.1). Classification (NCBI taxonomy): domain Eukaryota; kingdom Metazoa; phylum Chordata; class Mammalia; order Eulipotyphla; family Soricidae; genus Sorex; species Sorex araneus. The sequence goes on along the minus strand of NC_073313.1, from coordinate 225,051,738 downwards.
CCCATTCTGGACCCCAAGCCAGCCAGAATGTGTGCAGAGCCAGGAGTAAGCCCTGTGCACCACTGAGTGTGGCCCCCAAACAAAATAAAAGGTGAATTAGTCTTGATATCAAACCTGCATGTATAAAATACACTAAAGACAACAAAGATAGGATCATCAATAATATTGATCTCAGTGAAGATTTTAATGATACAACACAAGTAGCAAATAAGACAAATGCAGAAATGAATAGATGGAATATCATCAAGCTAAAAATAAGCTTTCATTGTGAAGGAAATAAGGCCAAAAATTTAAAAGACATTCTACTTATTGGGATAAAACATTTACATATCAGATATCAGACAAAGGGCTACTATCCAAAATATATAAAGGACTCTCAAAGCTCACCAACAACAATTCAACAGCCCCATTACAAATATCGAGATAAAAGATGAACAGACCTTGTCTTCAATGTACCTTATGGTTTGTGGTCTGATGTTGAGGTCTTTAATCCATTTTGATCTGACTTTTGTGCATGGTGTCAGGTCGAGTTCTAAGCCCATTTTTTTGCATGTGGTTGTCCAGTTGTGCCAGCACCATTTGTTAAAGAGACTTTCCTTGCTCCACTTCACATCTCTTGCTCCTTTATCAAAGATTAGATGATCATACATTTGAGGTTGTGTGTGGGGATATTCCACCCTGTTCCATTGGTCTGCAGCTCTGCCTTTGTTCCAGTACCATGCTGTTTTAATTGTTACCGCTTTGTAGTAGAGTTTAAGGTTGGGGAGGGTGATGCCTCCCATCATCTTTTTCCCAAGAATTGTTTTAGCTATCCGTGGGCGTTTATTGTTCCATATAAATTTCAGGATTGCTTGCTCCGCTTCTTTGAAGAATGCCATGGGTATCCCTATAGGGATCGCGTTAAATCTGTATAATGCTTTTGGGAGTATTGCCATTTTGACAATGTTTATTCTCCCTATCCATGAGCAGGGCATATGTTTCCATTTCCTCATGTCCTCTTTTATTTCATGGAGTAGAGTTATATAGTTTTCTTTGTAGAGGTCCTTTACTTCTTTAGTTAAGCTGATTCCAAGATATTTGATTTTCTGGGGCACAATTTTGAATGGGATTGCTTTTTTCATGTCCCTTTCCTCTGTCTCATTGTTTGCATATAGGAAGGCCATGGACTTTTGGGTATTGATTTTATAGCCTGCGACTTTACTGTATAGGTCAATTGTTTCTAAGAGTTTCTTACTAGAGCTTTTAGGTTTCTCTAGGTATAGCATCATATCGTCTGCGAATAGTGAGAGCTTGATTTCTTCCTTTCCAATCTGAATCCCCTTAATATCTTTTTCTTGCCTGATGGCTATTGCTAATACTTCCAATACTATATTAAAGAGAAGTGGTGAGAGTGGGCATCCTTGTCTTGTCCCCGATCTTAGAGGAAAAGCCCTTAGTTTTTCTCCATTGATGATAATGCTTGCCCTAGGTTCGTGGTAGATGGCTTTGACTATCTTGAGAAAAGTTCCTCCAAAACCCATTTTGGTGAGAGTTTTTATCATGAATGGGTGCTGGATCTTGTCAAATGCTTTCTCTTCATCTATTGATATGATCATATGGTTTTTATCTTTACTTTTGTTGATGTGATGGATTATGTTGATTGATTTCCGAATGTTAAACCATCCTTGCATCCCCGGGATGAATCCCACTTGGTCATGGTGTATGATCTTTTTGATGAGTTGTTGGATTCTATTTGCTAGTATTTTGTTGAGGATCTTCGCATCGGTGTTCATCAAGGATATTGGTCTATAGTTTTCTTTGTTAGTGGTGTCTTTGTTTGCTTTTGGTATTAGGGAGATATGTGCCTCGTAGAAACTGTTCGGAAGGGTTCCTGTCTTTTCAATTTCCTGGAAAAGCTTGTGGAGAACTGGCAACTAGTCTTCTTTAAATGTTTGGAAGAATTCGCCAGTGAATCCGTCTGGACCTGGGCTTTTGTTTTTGGGGAGACTTTTGATTACAGTTTCGATTTCCTTGATATTTATGGGCCTATTGAGGTATTTCACGTCTTCTTGGCTCAGTCTTGGGAGATTTTAGGAGTCAAGGAATTCGTCCATTTCTTTTAGGTTCTCTTGCTTCGTGGCATACAGACTTTCAAAGTAGTCTCTGATGATAAAGGTATCTTCAAAGATGACACGGAACTAAGCAATCTAGTAAAAACAGAGATCAACAAATGGGACTACATTAAACTAAAAAGCTTCTGCACCGCAAAAGATACAGTGACCAGAATACAAAGACTATCTACAGAATGGGAAAGGATATTTACACAATACCCATCAGATAAGGGGTTGATATCAAGGGTATATAAAGCACTGGTTGAACTCTACAAGAAGAAAACATCCAACCCCATCAAAAAATGGGGCGAAGAAATGAACAGAAACTTTACCAAGGAAGAGATACGAATGGCCAAAAGGCACATGAAAAAGTGCTCTACATCACTAGTCGTCAGAGAGACGCAGATCAAAACAACCATGAGATACCACCTCACACCACAGAGACTAGCACACATCCAAAAGAACAAAAGCAACCGCTGTTGGAGAGGATGTGGGGAGAAAGGGACCCTTCTACACTGCTGGTGGGAATGCCGGCTAGTTCAGCCCTTTTGGAAAACAGTATGGACGATTCTCAAAAAACTAGAGGTTGAGCTCCCATTTGACCCAGCAATACCACTGCTGGGAATATATCCCAGAAAAGCCAAAAAGTATAGTCGAAGTGACATATGCACTTATATGTTCACCGCAGCACTGTTTACAATAGCCAGAATCTGGAAAAAACCCGAGTGCCCTAGAACAGATGACTGGTTGAAGAAACTCTGGTACATCTATACAATGGAATACTATGCAGCTGTTAGAAAAAATGAGGTCATGACGTTTGCATATAAGTGGATCAACATGGAAAGTATCATGCTAAGTGAAATGAGTCAGAAAGAGAGAGACAGACATAGAAAGATTGCACTCATCTGTGGAATATAGAATAATAGACTATAAGACTAACGCCCAAGAATAGTAGAAATAAGTACCAGGAGAATGTTTCCATGGCTTGGAGGCTGGTCTCTCATTCTGGGTAACTCAGGGAAGGGACCACCAAGTAAAATGTGGTTGGAGGTCATGTGGGGGAAGGGTGAGGCGGGTGGAATACAGACTAGAGACTGAACACAATGGCCACTCAACACCTCTATTGCAAACCACAACACCTAATCAGAGAGAGAGAACAAAAGGGAATTCCCTGCCATAGTGGCAGGGTGGGGTGGGGGGAGACGGGTCTGGGGAGGGGGGGAGGGATGTTGGGTTTACGGGTGGTGGAGAATGGGCACTGCTGAAGGGATGGGTTATTGAACTTTGTATGGGGGAAGCATGAGCACAATGATGTATGGATCTGTAACTGTACCCTCACGATGACTCTCTAATTAAAAATAAACTAATAAAAAAATTTTAAAAAAAAGATGAACAGAATGTTCTTAACAAAATATAATATCATCTATAGGCATGGTAAAAAGTGTTCATCATCACTAATTATTGGGGAAATCACATCAAAATGACAATGAAATATCATCTCACATCAGCCAGAATAGTCAATATCAAAAAGTTCAGAAATGGTAACTGTTGGCAGGGATGTGGTGAGAATGGAATTCTCATTCACTATTGGATGGACTTTTATTTAATACCCAGACTCTTGGGAAATGCTTTATAAACTCAAATATTGAGAATCAAATTTCCACACGAACCCTATGATTCCACTACTGGTAATCTATCCCATTAACACAATTACATTAATTTGAAAAGACATATACATTGTTTATATATATGTATATATGTGTGTGTGTATATATATATATATATATATATATATATATATCTTGCCCGCATGACTGGCTGTCTTCCCCGGAGCCCCTCGGAGGGGATGGGCTCCAGGTTCCCTCCCTGCCCCGAGTAGAGCTCCCAGCGGCTGAAGACCACCGGAACCTAGGCACAGCCATGCTCAAGGCCCCTCTCCACACATTCGGACAGGCCTCACGCATGAAGGTGCCAGCAGAGGAACACAGGTGTGTGTAATACCATCAACAGCCAACATCCAGAGACTTAAAAGCAAGCTCCCAGAAGAAAATATCTTATAACCTCCTTCTCCCTCTGGGAGAAACTAGCAAGCTACTGAGAGTTTCCTGCCCACATCGGAGAGCCTCGCAAGTGTCCCATGGTTTATTCCTATTCCAAAGCCAGTAACAAGCTGGCTCTCATTCCCCTGACCCTGAAAGAGCCTCCAATTCAGCATTGTTGGGAAGGCCAAGTAGAGAGAGGCTTCTGAAATCTCAGGGATGGGATGAATGGAGAGGTTACTGAGACCGCTTGAGAAATTCGACGACCAACAGGATTTTGTGATTCGTGATTTGTGATATATATATATACATATATATATTTTATATTTACAACAGCCAAAAGGATCTAGATAAAACACTTGGTCAATCACCAACTAGACAGAAGCAGTCCAATCTCTTTCATTTTTAAAGCCAATATGGTATTTTTTAAATAATCAAATTTTTTAAAGAATATTTTTTAAAATGTTCTTATTTCCAAAGATGCTTATTATTTGGAATCACTTTTATTTTGAATTATAAATGTGGGGTAGATACTGTATTTTCAGTGTTTAAGGCCAGTGGCAGTAATGTAAGGCAATGTTTATTAAATATTTATTGTGCCACAACATTGCTCAAATTATTTTATACTCACTGCATTGTTCAATCCTTATGTTTACCTGATGATTATTCCAGTATTTACGGTGTAGAAATCTAGGACAGGAATTTGCCTGAGATAATATTTATTAAGCAACATAGATGGAATATGAACCCAAATGTGGTGTTGAAGGCTGTGCCTTAACTGTATTTGTTGGAGAAGCAAAGAAAGGTTCCTATGACTTAAAAACTTTATACTGAAAAACAAAAACAAGCTAAAGAGAAAAATGTAAATGAGTCTTTGAGGCATATCAAAGAGTTTTAGCTTCTTCACAAGGAAAATAGGGATTCTTGGAAGATTTTAAGCATGGAAATGGCATAATCTGGTTTGCAATATTCAAGATCACTGGCTTGAGAACCATTAAGGAAAAAACACAATCCATGGGTAGGGAAACAAGGAGAAGACAAAAGTAATTCAGGTGAGAGACCACAATGCTTATCTCAGAACAGTGTCAGAGAGGATAAGACACTGCACAAATTTGAGAATAATTAAGATACAGAATCAACATCTTAATCATTAGAGGCAGGACTGAAGCTAAAGTTTAAGAGAGATGTGTCCATTTCAAGGTGGATGGTAGGGTAGACAGAAGAGGCAAGTTAGAGGATAAGACATGAGTTTGATCCTACCATGCTGAATTTAGGGTCTGAGAATGACCTCCAGTAGACATCTGGATGGGAAAAGCTGAGATTTATGAAAGACGGCAATTAAAACCATAGGAGCTAATAAGATTTCCCATAGGATTTCCCATAACAAAAAATGCTTTGAGAAATTCCATAAAAATTGGGAAGGAGAATTAAAGTAAAATTTAAGAGATGGCCATAAGAGAAGCAAAGGAGCTTGGGAACAAACTATGACTGAAGCAGAAAGTCAGCAGAGAAACCGAATACATAATAGCAACACAAAGCATGGAGAGGGCTGATGAACAGCAGAAGAGAAGAGTTCTGAAGGCTCCACAGCAGGTCATATGAACATTATTAGTGACTGTGGCAAGAACAATTTTCAAATGGCATGGAGGGAGAACCAGACAGAAGAAAACTCAAGGAATTACTGAAGAAGAAATAGAAAGGTCTGGAGACTTAAGGTGGTTCAGTCTGGAAAGAAAAGAAGAAATAGGGCAGAACAATAAAATCAGCATCAGTTTTGTAACTGTTGCTTTTTCAAAAAAATATAAGATCATCATAGATGGAATAAAAGGGGGTAGAGAATGAAAAGTGTTTACAATAGCTCTCTGCAGCTGCACAAGCGTGAATCCAGACCCAGCAAAACCTCTTTCGGCGTGGGCAACTCCTCGCAGAATGTCTCCAGCCTGAGAACTAAGCCTCGGCCCCATGCCCACCCAGGAGGGGAAAGGTATCTCTCTCTCTCTCTCTCTCTCGCCTATTTCTCTCCGGGGATGAAGGGCGCGGTGGCCGCCATATTAAGACGACCACAGATGGGATTTACGACAAAAACTGCAGCAAAAGGACACGAGGGTGCTCTTGGGAAGGTGGGAGGCACCGGCCCCTCCCACCGCCAAGATGTGATCCCGGGGGCCGCACACATGTGCGGCCTCTCCGCAGCTGCACAAGCGTGAATCCAGACCCAGCAAAACCTCTTTCGGCGTGGGCAACTCCTCGCAGAATGTCTCCAGCCTGAGAACTAAGCCTCGGCCCCGTGCCCGCCCAGGAGGGGAAAGGTATTTCTCTCTCTCGCCTCTTTCTCTCCGGGGATGAAGGGCGTGGTGGCCACCATATTAAGACGACCACAGATTGGGTTTTCAAGCCTGCAATTATCTAATATCTGGAAGAAATCTCCCTGGACTTCTTGTTAAAGTACAGAAATTCAAAACCGCGCGGCCGCTACCTTATTTGTCTTCACAGTAGGTCTGAATCTAGTGGGGTACTCCTGACAACAATAGTGAGGTTTGTGTTGAAATATTGAATGTAACCAAAGTAAACAGAATGTAAAATGAAACTTATCAGTTACAAGGTAGGGGGTGGGGGGCGGGATGGGAGGTGTACTGTGTGGGTTTTTTTTTTTTTTTGGTGGTGGTATATGGGCACTGGTGAAGGGATGGTTGTTTCAGCATTGTATAACTGAGACCTAAGCCCGAAAGCATTGTAATCTTCCACACGGTGATTTAATAAAATAAAATAAAATAAAAAAAAATTTAAAAAAAGTGTTTACAATAAGAATTTCAGAGAAGGCAAAAGTATTGAGATTCTAGTCAACAAAGATCCTTTGATCTGATGAAGGGACATTAGATTGAGATGTCTCTAATGCCATTCAGAAGCAAAGCAAACCTAAGTCTGGTGTACAGATCTAAGTCTAGAAATGCATAAAGGTTGCAAAACAGAAACCACTTCCAGCAGCCCAGAAAACTTCAAGCTACTGTCCAGTCAATAATTGCTTGTCTTTGCTTTTTGTTTTTATTTTCTGTAAAAGTTTCAACTAACACCTGTCCGGGGCTCATGCCTTATCATTTCTAGATTAGTGCTGCCTAATTTGAATTTTACTCGAACTCAAACATTTTTATATGCCTCAACTAACCTTTCAGCAGATGGAAGGAGCAAAGATTGGACATGGTAGGAGCAAAGATTGGAGTTAAGTACTTGGTAGGAGCAGAGAAACAATAGAAGACATTTCCGAATAATGGTTTCCCTCTCCTCAAAAACAGAAGACACAGTTATCTGCTGAGATGGAAAGGAAGCAGAGAGAAGAGTTTTGAAGAAACTTCCTTCTTCACCATCTTCATTGACATTAGTTTGGTTAGTTCAATTCAACTCCTGAAAGAGTCAGTTCACCAACAGGAGCACTTTATGTACACCCTGCTTGGGAATTTACGGTGGATATAATGAGATAGTTAAATATTGAAATTATTTTGACAGAAATCTACCTCTTAATTGAAACAAATAAAGGAATTTTTGGTTTTTTTTGATTCTTGGGCCACACCTGACTATGCTGTGTTTTCACTTCTGATGGTGCTTGGGGGACCGTATTGGGTGCCAGGGACCAAACCCAGGTCAGACACATGCAAGCAAGTTTCTTCTCTGCTGAACTATCTTTTTGCCCATAAAACAAATGACAAAAAAATAAATTCAGAAAAAGTAATCACATTGGGTTCTGAGGTCTCTGGTATAGATAACTCTGCCTCAAAGAAATAAAAGACTTGGGGCCAGAGAAATAGTGCATAGGGCACCTGCCTTGCACATCACTGACCTGGGTTCAATTCCTGACACCACAAACGATACCCACAGCCCCACCATGGGTGATCCATAAGAAGGAGTAAGCCCTGAATCTGAGTATGTCTCCCAAACTTGGAAAGTCTTGGCACTAGATATTTACTAAGTTTTAGATAATTTTTTTATCTCCCACATTCTACAGTAGGATACTACAATTTTCAGAAGTCAGACCACTGTGCACCTCAAATTCCTTTATTTTTCATAAAACAGTCATAAAATACATTATATCATGTTGTTTAGATAGCTTTTTATTAGAACTGTATACAAAATTCAGTTCAGAATCAAATGCTAAAATTTTCTCTTCTGAAGGATTGATATGTTTCCTCCTTTCTGATAACAAAAGTTATGCAACCTACTACATTTTCTTCTTTGAAACAGCTTTAGGGAAATTCTTAAGTCTAATAACAATTTGTCCTTGTAGTTAACACATACCTACTTTTCCATTTCCTCTAGTGTGCTAGCTCAAATTCAAGTGACATTATTGAACACAAGTCTTTTCGAATATGTGACACAAATTAATTAAAACGTCAACTTCGTCCTGTCAATAACTGAGGCAATCCAATTACTCTATGAGCACTGGCATGCTCACCAGATATTCACTACCTATAGGAAATCTATTATAAACCAAAGACCGAGTGTGCTCTAAAATCCTGTGTCTACACTGAAAAAAAATTATCTTGACAAGTTCTCAATTCCAGTTAAACTGTGTCCAAATTAAATAGATACTCACCTTTTAATAAACTAAAGTGATGTATAAGGAAAACAAAAAAAATGAGTTGAACCCATTGTTTTTCTGCTTTTTGCCCATATCATCTGGTTGTCTTCTAGAAAGTGGCATCCTATTTTTTCTGAGGATAATTGTAGTTCTGTTTGCTCAGTGTATTTTTTTTTTTATTCTTCTGAGTGATTTGTTTATAACATTCACTTGCCTCATGTTCTTTTGCAGGAGCCAATCCATGATTTTGAGAGGTGATACACATCTGGTCTCTTTAAAAGTAGCATCTGCATTGCCTGCAATAATTAGCATTTTGCTTTCCTGTGCATCCTGCTTTGCATTTATACTGCACCCTGAATCAAATGACTCTAAGGCCCTGAATTAGTTCATCTATATAACATGCTATCATGCCCAATATCTCAGAAAGATCTGAAGAAATTTTATTCAAATTTAACCTAGAAAATGGGTGAAAGTAAAATTAGGCAAGCAAGGCAATAAAGCAACAAGCCTAGAATAAGAACACCTGGAGATGAAAAAACCTGGAGCTGTGTCTCTAAGCCAAACGACTTCCTCAAGAATTCCTGAGTGCTAATGAAAGCAATTAACACTGCACACAGCTTGCCTGCCCCATATTCAGCATGCTGCTGGACTTGCAATGGCCTACATGTTTTCTAGATGATAGCATTCGAATAAAGCAAAAAATATTTGTGAGACAATAAAGCAGATATCCGATCATTTTATAAAGCCTTTTATGCTGAAGGAGACAGGTATCTAAAATTTCTTTAAGAACTGTGTCTTATTTCTCCAACAAGCACAGTGTATTGTTTAAAAGCAGTTTTACAAACACTTCCTAGAGGATATAAGAATTTGGCTAAGCCTTTGTAAAAGGACTTATTCCTTTCTCCTTCCATATACCTAGGCACTGGGGGAAGTGCAAAGGGATATATATATCTGGTCTGTCTAAAATGGAATTTGGCAACTTATTTCATCCTGAGCTAAGAACAAGTTAAGTCTTTACTGAAGTTGTGAGTTTAGTAAGAACCCAAAGTATATATTCAATCTCATTAGTTTTTCTGGGACTCAGATGTTGTGATGCATTTTAGAATATTTTTTACCATACCAAAAATCAAAATTCACATAAGAGATTGGCAACAATATTTATAATTATAATTTAAATAGCAGAGATAGAACTGCCTTAAGGCATGTTATACACCTTACACTGATTTCAATAATTAAAAAACAAAAACCCAAGAGAAAAATGGGCAAAAAAATCAAATCTTACCCAAAATTGCATATGACTAATAGTCCTGTGAAAAGAAATTCAATTTGTTCATTTTAAGAGATATGAAAATTAATAATAATTGGCAAAGCCTGGCAAGCTCCCCATGGCATATTCTATATGCCAAAAACAGTAACATAACAGGTCTCATTCCCCTGACCCTGAAAGAAGCCACCAATCCTTGGGAAAGATGAGTAAGAAGAGGCTGCTAAAATCTCAGGGCTGGGACGAATGGAGACATTACTGGCGCCTGCTTGAGTAAATTGATAAACAACGGGATGACAGTGATACAGTTATGAAAATTAAAATTGCCTTTAAACTTTTTTACTTAACAATTAATTTGGAAATCTAAAAGCTTACATCTAAAGTCTTATAATATTCTCTTCCAGGAAGATGTGGGAAAAATAAACCATTTGGAAACAAAGAGGAAATTGGTAAAAATGAGGAAATTTTACTATGTGCATTATTTCTTTCATTATTTTCTTTATTCATTTGTTTATTAATTCAATTTTTTTAATACTTCATACATTTTCACATGTTAAATGATTTCTCCCAAAGACATCTCAGAGAGCAAGTTTGAAGCAAGTTACCAAAGAGCTAAGTGGTACTCTCATTTCCAAGAAAACACAAACACACACTCAATGTTGCAAGGAATATTAATTGCAAGTGCTAAATTTGGTGAAAATTAGAAATAAACACCCCTCTACCCCTTTCTCCATCTTCTCTAATACTTTGGCCTCCAGTTAGGGCAAGTAAATGATGAACTTAAAATATTTTTTAAATGATCTTCCTTCAGTAGAGTCTTACTTCAAGTGCCACAACTAGGTTAGCATAAATGTGAATTTCCTCTGCCATTCAGACAGATTCCCTTGACAAGTCATCAAGAATTGAAGAAAATGAGGTAAGGGGCCAAATCTCCCATCTCTGTGCCAGGCTGTCTTCACCGAGGCACCTCGGAGCAGGGAGGGTTGAGTTTTCTTCCCTGACCCAAGCAGAGCTCTGGCAGCCAAAAACCTCCAGAACCCAGGCACAGCCATGCTCAAGGCCACTCTCCACATGCTCAAACAAGCCTCACCCATGAAGGAACTGATAGAGGAATCTAGGTATGCGGGATCCGTGGCTGAGATCTCCAAGTTTGCTCAGTTTGGACTGGGCCTCCTACACCCAGATCCCCTGTTTTCTAGTAGCTTGACAGTCACACCCACAAACTGCCCCTCCCCCCCCATGTAATCGCAACAGCCAAGATTGAGAGACTATAAAATAAAGCTTCTAGAAGAGAGCAATGCAGTATTTCCTGGACCTCTTATAATCTAGCACACTGATGTACCTAAAGTAGCATATGTGTGTTTGGTTTTAACATACTTGTTTGTATTCTTCTATATACGAGCTTAAATGGCCCCAGAATGAAATAAAACAACCTTCATACACTTCCCTCTTATTGTGGTGAGAAGATGTTCACTGGTTGTTGAACATTATCTGTAATCAACTAATGTGAACTAGTTTATGAAAATAAAATGTATAAAAATAAAAAAAAAGAAAGTGAGGTAAGGGACAACAAACAAACAAACAAAAAATAACAACAGATTTGGAGCCCCTTCAGATTCATGGAAGCAAACCAGGTCAAACAGAGATTACAAATTTTTCTAACCAGAATTTCTTGATATAGCCCTCCCTTTCTTTTATGTGTGTCTATTACACCCTACTGTGCTCAGGTCTTACATCTGGCTCTATGCTCAGATATCACTCCTATGAGGGTTCAGAGGACCATAGTAATATCAGGAATTGAACTCAAACCCCAGTCGGCCATGTGCATAGCAAGTGTCTTACCCCCTGTACTATCTATTGCTCTGGCCCTCAATTTTCCTTTCTTTTCTTTCTGAAGAGCAAGCTGGAAAGAGGGGAAGGGCAAAGATAGGAAGGAAAGAAACAGAGGAAAAATACAAACTCTTCCCCATGGATTCAGTTTAGGGAGTCCAGAAAATATTTCAAGGCAGAAGCAGGATTGCAGGACTGAAAAAACAAGTGAGGCCACAGAAATGGAAGCATACGGGCAGCTTTTCATCAGTGAGAAATTCATCCTGACATAGAGGCTTCCCCCTAAAATGAATGACCTTTGTGCATTTTGGCATTCAGATAACAGGAAAATGATGTCATGTACCTAAAAGCCATCCCTAGTTGATAAGATAAAGCAGATATGGAAACCTGGTTACCAGCTTCAAAAAGTATATAAAGTGCTGGTCTCCCCCAAGACAACGAACATGAATGTACATTGTCTCTTTTTATCATAAGTTATAAAAAGAGGAGTGAAAAACGTCAAATGAAGCAGTGAGCAGATCTGAAGAGAATTTACCAACTAAATTTTTGTTTTAAAAACAGATCAAAATAGGCCTGCTTTCTATCAAAGATAATTATACGCAAAATAAACAGTGTTAAGTGCTTTGAAAAGTTTTTGGCAAGAAGATAAAGATAACATGATAAAGCCAGTTGAGTGTATTTTAACCAAGATTTAAAGTATACTGAAATTAAAAAAATTAAAACTTTTACCACACTGTTTTTATATTATTTAGAAAGATAAGATAAGATATAAGAAGATATTTTTAATGGAGCTGATTGTATTAGGAAAAGAATTTCATGAATTTTGGGTAAATAGTGTTATGAGGCTGGAGAGGTAGTACAGCAAGTGCCGTACTTGCCTTGCCTGTGGCTTACCTGAGTTTGTCTCTACCACCACTAACAGCTTCTTAAGCATCACCAGGAGTGATACCTGATTGCAGAGCCAGGAGTTAGCCTTGAGCACCCCTGGGTGTGGTGCAGAAAACAAACAAAATTACAATAATTTCATATTAGTATTTGAAATATCAGTCACAAAAGAAAAATTGAGCACTAAATCTGGAATATATAGACAGACATCCCTTAAAAAAACAGAAAAACAGATTGAGAGAAAAGGGAAAGAATAGACATAGCAAAAGAAATATGTTATTTAGATAATTATTTTTTCTTTAGCAGAAAGCAGAATAACCCAGAACAGAGTCATTTAAGAAATAGGCCTTTAAACTTCCAAAATTCTCCTCCACTTTATTACTACTAATAACAATACAGTTCATTCATCACCATACCCAAATTATGGCTTGTTTTCCTCAGGAGTCAAATATTAAAATAACAGCCTAAGTTTTCTATCTTAAAGGAGAATATGTATATTTATATTTATTGGGTAAACATAAGAAAAACCACAGAAACAAAACATATTTAGATATTACCAGTAATCATAATAATGACAATAGTAACAACTTAAATATATTAAATATTTTCTCTGCACCAAAGACAAGGCAAAGTATTATCTCATTTAAAAATCACCAGCAATACTATACACAAAATATTATCACCTCTGTCCTATTGATTAACAAGGATAAATGATTGGTCAAAGATAACAAACAGAAAAGGTGAAAAGAGTAATTTGAGCTTAGTTTATCTTTTCTTAGAAATCTCTGTCTTAACTTCCTTCTAATACCATGTGACGATGGTTCCAAAAGTCCAAGAAAATCTTGGTTTGAATATTCATTACCAAATGTGTTTTGTCACTCCAATGCTTGCATTTGCAGGTGAAATCAATGAAGAGTCAGAAGATATAGGATCTTTAATGAGCAAACCAACCTTAAGGAACTTTGACTATTACAATTTTGTTTTTGTTGCTTTTTATTTTTACTTTCTTTTGTTTGTTTTTGGGCCACACCCAGTGTTGCTCAGGGCTTACTACTGGCGATGCTTGAGGACCATATGGAATGCCAAGGATTGAACCTAGGATGGCCATGTGAAAGCCAAATGCCCTACCTGCTGTACAATAGCTCTGGCCCCACACTCAATTAAATTATTATTAGCTTTATAATATAGAAAATTATGTAGCTCATTAAAGGCCACAGGGAAAAGTCTATTATATAACCTAATAGTGAATATGACTATTAAAAATATTAATAAGTGAAATGATGGATGGCTCTAAATGAAGAAGACATAGCCAGAGAGTTTAGTGGGTAGGCAGAATACAGACAAAGAACAAATGCAACTTTGACTGAGCATATTCCAACTGATCATACAAACTGAAGCCAGTGAACAGAACCCATATATATCAGAAAGGTCATTAACTATCCAAAAAAAAGAATTTTCCATCTCCAGATTCATCCCTACTTTTGATAGCATATACCATCAAAACCTTGGTTTTAACAATCAGTTTTGGCTTGACAATCAGTTACTTTGGTTATAGGGGCCTTAGTACACAGCCTGTGGTCCCATTATTTAGAAAGTACCTATTGCTGTGATTTGTACCCAAGCCCTCCTAGTTGCTTTTTATGTAAAATGTCAACTGAACTCCCCGAGTCCATTGGTAAATTGAAAGAAAAACATTGACTTCCTTCAGATAAATATAATAAAAAGAAAACTATGTTAGTCATATAATAGGGGAGGAGGGGGAACTGTCCTAAAAGGAAGATATGAATAAGCTCTAAAATAATAGAATATACCTGTATATCAACCAAAACTTAATGAAAATGACCAGCACATTTGTATAAATGTTGTGTAAATTAATATCCCAATAAAAATATTGAATTTCTAGGATAAAAAAGATGCATAAGTATCTACCTAGGCCGAAGAAGGTGATCTAGAGTAAGAAACCAGAAAATCAGGCCTCTTCAGACTTTTCTCCTGAAGTATTATATTCTAGATGAAAATGAAGCAGCACCTACCCTCTACACAATATTCTCCTGAAGCTCCAAATGAGTATTAGTATAGAATTTTTTCAAGTCCTATTGTATAAATGAAAGAAGATTAAACGTTAACTTGTCTATGTTTATTATTTTATTTGTGTCTTATAGCTTTCATAAAAGCTAATACTATTAATGTTTTATAAAAGAAGACATTAGCAAAATTTCATAAGCTGCACATCTAGAAAGTAGTAGATGCTGTGATTTGCACCCATGCAACCCAGCTCCAGAGTATGGACTTTGAACAGTTAATTGTTTGAAAACTAACAAAACTAACAAATCTAAGTAAGCAAGTAATATACAGATAATAAACTAACAATAACCCCCAAATCAGTCTAATTTCTATCGATCCCTTGATTTTTAGCTTAGACATCATTCCTTCAGGGAAATCCCTTGTTGTGACCTCTTTCAAAATGGGTCTACCTGTCAGTTTATAATTAGAAAATAAGATTTCTCCAGGTATTTAGAACAAAGGACATTTAATAAGGAGTCAGTTCAGTTATAAATGTGAGGAAAAGGGTATAAAAATAAGTAGGGGACAGTGAGGCAAACAATAACACGATAATAACAGCAGGAAGTTACTATGATCTTTATGGTGTGAAAGAACAATGACATAACCATTGTCTCAGAAAACAGAGGAAGCTAGCAAAAGGCATGAGTAATTAACTAAGGACATAGATACCCACAGGAGATTCAATAATTACTAAAGATTCCAAAGGAGACAGACAGAAAAGGGAAGAAACTTACTGTGTTTTCTTCTTTTTACCTTCTAATTTGCTGCCATTGGACGCACTCATCTGAAAGATTTAGGATGAAGGAATCAGTGTAACATTGTTCTCTCTGGCACAGGACAGAACAAAGAAAGAGATGTAAATGCAAAAATTTCCTTACTACACCATCAAATGCCCTCTTATTATCCCCCATCACAACTTGTTTCTTTCCATTGTTTGTCTCTGCAACAACCAATGCAAAGCAACATGATGGCCCTTCAAGACAGTGAGCTGATTTGCTCTAACTACTATACTCACCAGGGCATTCACAGCAAGGTCATACCTTATTAGGGTGGCTCTTAGTCAATGATTCAGCATAGGGAAGGTATTCAAGATGGCAATGTGAATTTCCCTAATGAAATGAAACTTTCTCATTATTGAAGTGTTACTTTATGCCCAATTCTCCTTCCTTTTTCTCTGTGACATCCTCAGACCTTTCCTTTTGCCTGAAGGTCTCATCTCATCATCTAAATCTACACACATCTACTCCCACACACCTCTTCACCACCCTTCACTGGCATTTCCTCCAATAATACCCTTTATACTTCTAGACATATTGTGATAGACATTCTTGGAAAACACATGTAACCATATCTTCCTGAAGAGAAAAGAATGTGTATGTCTTACTCATTGCTGTAGTCTTGTGAATCATTCTAATATCTTGTACATAGCTGGCACTCAATACATATTTAATGAATAATTGCTAAATATTTGAAGGAATGAATTGATACCACACAATAAATCGTTGACAGAAGTCTTGGTCATAAATAAATTTGGAAAAAGCAATAAATAACTTGACCTCAAATGAGAACTTATTATGAATCATCTTGTAATTTTCAGCTTGCTCTCACACAAAAAGAATCCCGAATTCATCATGAATGTGAATAATATTCAGACATTCCTGGACTTGACATAGTGAGAACTCCTAGAATTCTTCTTTGGTTACCAAGTAAAGAAAAACACTTTTAAGTTGGCATTTCAAAATTATCACATTTTTACTATTCACTGAAAGGCTTGTGTATGCAACACATATGGAACAAAGAATCCAGACTACATAAGGTCAGAAGGCAAGATTATTAGCAGACTTATTCTTGTAGTTAGAGAACTAAACACAATGGAATCCAATTTAACTGCCCCTCTCCCTGTTGGCCTTTTACTTGAGTCTGACTTTTTCTCCTTATTCAGAGAGGAAAACATTTAAAACATCTGAATCAAAGCTGAGATTACTAAATCTAAGCACACAGTGCTACAGGGTACTAGCAATTTTCTTTCATCTTATTCCACAAAACCATGAGCAAGATAAGAAGATAGGATGTCAGGAGACATAATAGGCATCATGTTAAGTGCCAACCTCTTTTAAAAAATCTCCTTTGCCACTCAGATTAACCCCTTCCTAAGATGAAAATCTGAGCTAGGCAAATACTAGGTGCTCTTGTGCAAAATTTCTGAAAAAGTTTAGACTTATTTTGTATAATGACTATGCATTATCTCAGAGTTTCAATGTCTGTTATTTTTCTAAAATTATATATAAGTTAAGAAAAACCACAATTGTTCTCTTAAACCTTTATTTCTTACAAATTGATAGGTAAATCCACAGTTTTAATGAGATTCGCACTTAATTTCTTTGTCATGATGACTTCAGAAAGGATGCTGTGAACTTCACAGGGAAGTGTGTAAAGTCTGGTTATTAACCATTTTATTATATAACAGACATTGGTGCTCAGTGCCCAGATCAGTCAGGACACTAAGAGTTGCAAACTGCAACAGTAATATTTTTTTCATTTATTAAGTGAAATATTTATATACAAAATTGTGTAGTTTTAATAATTTGATCTTTTGGCTGACTCTATACCATTCTGTCACTAAAAAGAGATTACGCCTCTTGTGACAAGATGAAAATAGAGGTGCTTATACCAAGTGAAATGAGTAAAGAAGTAGTAGACAATTTTCTGATGGCTTTACTCACGTGGAGTTTAATCACTAAAGTGAAACTTGGCTAGAAATGACAAACTCTTCTACTCAGCGAAAATTGCAGTGACTACCAGAGGTGAACAGGTATGAAATAAATGGGTAGAGAGGAGTCTTTTGGTAATAAGACCTCATTGAATCTTGATGGTAAAATTGATAATTTCACTTCTGTAGAGATCTGATGATAAATATCTGAAATTTTATAATATTGTAATTTAATGAAAAAATTAACTAAAAGAAAGCTTCATTCTATCAGTTTGCTAACCACTTTCAAAATAAATGTAGATCTGCTATAGAACACTTACTTTGCATGTTTCAGGCCCTGTGTTCAATTCCCAGCACTACAAAAATACAAAAATTAAAAATTAGATCTACAGAGTCTCTATCACTTGTATCACTTGTCATCCCGTTGATCTTCAAGTTGCTCGAGCGGGTGCCAGTAATGTCTCCATTCGTCCCTAATGGCATCTGCTCACTCCAGGAACACAAAGAGACTCAAACCTTTAGTTTAGGGTTTTGACGAAGAAGTCTGACCATCTCATAGGTGGGCGGCCAGGCATTCTTTTGATGTCCTGTGGAATCCAGTTGGTAACAGCTCTAGTCCAGCGGTCATTTCCAAATCGTATTACGTATCTGGCCCATCTGATTTTCGACGCCTTGGCAAACAAGACAGTGCCTCTGATTCTTGGTTGTCATTGGAGGTCGGAACTCCAGATTCCTTCTCACTTGAGTGAAATGTGATACTCCAAGCTTAGCTCTTTCCCTCTTTGGGATACCTGAATAGCGTTCTCATCCTGTTTTCCTAGGGCCCAGGTCTCTGAGGCAGGAAGAATGGTGGAATCAAAAACATGTGCCCACACAGCCTCTAAAATAATGACTATTTATTTATTGTCATTACTTAGTTCCTTGAATAGATAACAGGTGCATGTTTTAATTCCTTATAACTATTACTTTATTCCTACACAGGTTAGTCTATTTGGAACAGTACCAACATCTTCACCTTAGTTCCTGAGTCCTATTGAAACAATTCTAGTCATCTTTGACAGTCTTTTTATGTTCAAATCTGAGAAGATTTCTCATGCTTATCTTATGCTTCTCCTGAAATCAGCCTCTTCACCAAAAAGGAATGGTTAAAATGTAGTGGAACCTGTGAGCAAGTGACGCTCATTTGCTGCGTGAGGTGCTCTATGCCTTTAGAGCAAAGATAGGAAATAAGCAATTTTGAAAAAGGATAAAGCTGGATAAAAGACACCATTGTTCATACATCACCAGCATCTAATTCAGAGTCAGAACTAATGGATTTTTCACAACCCCTGCATTGTAAATTGACAGTACAGGCATACATCTGGAAAAATTCTGGCTGTGAAAAACTAGGACCATCTTAATTTTTTTAGACTAAAAAAGAAAGAGGGGGTGAGATTAAGACAGAAAGATAGGGAAGTTATTTATTAATTAGAAAAAAATAAAGTACACCTGTTATGTATTGATGTATGTTCTGAGTATATAATTATTTATTCATATTGACAAAACTCAACTTTACCCTCAGTGCATGCAATATACAAGCCACATGTATAAGTAGAATGAAGACATACATAGGAATAAGTAGTACAGCTTTTGAGGAAAATTATATTTTAAATTAATTTTTATCAAGACACTGTGATTTACAAAGTTATTTATAATTGAGTTTCAGACAATGATCCAATACCAAAACCAACATCAGTGTCAACTTTTTTCCACAATTATCCTGAGGTTCCCACCCAGCTCCTCAGTCTTCCTCATTGTTTTGTTTTATCAGTTTGGCTCTCATGCTTTCAGTGTTGTTGACCCAGTGGATCAATTCTACATTAATGTATCCCTATTCCTCTTGCCACTCATCTGCTGCTTCTTATTTCTTATTTCTTCACTAAATTTCTTTCCTCCCCTGTATTTCTCATTTCTACAATCTAAGATTCAGGGTATCAATCTAGGTATCCTCCTTTGATTTGTTCTATTTCCTCATTCTATCATTCAATATACCACAGGTAAGTGAGATCATCCAGTATTTGTCCCTCATCTGACTTATGCCACTTAACATGATATCCTCTAGTTTCACCCACGTTGCAGCAAATTTTATTATTTTACCATTCTTTTGGCTTCATATTGTTCCATTCTGTATATATGCCAAAACTTCATTATCTACTCACCTGTTGTAGGAAAACCTGGGCTGATTTCTTACGAATAAAGTTGTGCATATGTCCTTTTAAAGAAATGTTTGCATGTTCTTTGTGTAGATACCAAGAAGTGGGATTTCTGGGTCATATGGAAACTCTACTTTTCTGAGAAATATTCATACTGTTTTACATAGGGACTAAACCAGACAACATCCCGATAAGCAGTGGATGAGAGTATCCTTCTCACCACAACCCCATCAACACAATTTATTCCAGAATTTTTTTTTTTTTTTTTTGCTTTTTGGGTCATACCCAGCATTGTATAGGGTTTACTCCTGGCCGTGCACTCAGGGACTGCTCCTGGCATCCTATATGGTCCCCTGAGCACTGCCAGGGGTAATTCCTGAGTGCAGAGCTAGGAGTAACCTCTGTGCATTGCCGGGTGTGACCCCCCAAAACAAACAAACAAACAAACAAAAAATCAGATGGGCCGGGCACGTTAATGCAATTTAGAGATGACTGTTGGACTAGAGCTGTTACCGACTGGATTCCACAGGATGTCAAAAGAATGCCTGGCTGCCCACCTATGAGATACTTCATCAAGACCCTGAACAAACAGTTTGATGTTCCTGGCAAGCAGATGCCATTGGGCTACACTAGCACATGACAGGGACAATGGAAATGTTACTGACACCCGTTCAAGAAACAGGATAACAAGTGATACAAGTTTGGCAGGCAAAACCTCTTTAACCCCATGTAGTTCCATTTGTTTATTTTGTTTCTGTTGTCTTTGACAATGTAATCAAATCACTAAAAACAACTTTGAGTCCAAATTCTAGAGCATTCTTCCTATATTTACTTCAATGTATTTTATAGATCTTGGTATGATCTCTAGGTTTTTGAGTCACTTTAAATTTTTTTTAGTGTAAGGTGTAAGTTTTCAATTGGCAATAATCTCCTGCCCCCACATCAGGCTGTCTTCACCAGGGTCCCCTGGGAGGGACGTAGGTTGAGTTTCTCTCCCCGCCCCAAGCAGAGCCCTGGCAGTAGAAAACCTCCAGAACCCAGCCACAGACATGCTCAAGGCCCCTCTCCATATGTTCAGATGAGCTTCATGCATGAAGGAACCATCAGAGGAACCCAGGTATGCGGGACCCAGGGCCGAGATCTCCAAGGCTGCTAGGAGGGACTGGGCCTCTTCCACCCAGATTCCCAGTTTTCCAGTAGTTAGGCAGTCACAACCAGAAACTGCGGTACCCCCCCCCCGCCCCGCCCCATGCCATGTAATCCCATCAATGGCCAGTATCCAGAGACTATAAAACCAAGCTCCTGGAAGCCTAATAGCCTAATAGCTTAGTTCTCCCTCTTAGAGAACCTGACAAGCTACCAAAAGTCTATTGCCCACTTGGGAGAGAGCCTGGCAAGCTACCAGTGGTGTATTCAATATGCCAAAAACAGTAACAATAGGTCTCATTCCCCTGACCCTGAACGAGCCTCCAATAGTTGGGAAAGATGAGTAAGGAGAGGGTGCTAAAATATCAGGGCTGAATGTAATAGAGACATTACTGGTGCCTGTTCGAGTACATCGCCGAACAACGGGATGACAGTGATACAGTGATACAGTGATCTGAATTTGGATATTGTTTTGAATCTATATACTAACTTATGTAGGATGGTCATTTTGATAATATTGATTCTTTAGACCCATGATCATGAATATTTTCTTCTTATATCTCTTTATAAGTGACATGGTATTCATAGCATAGATCTTACATCTTTGTTAAACTGATTCTTAGGTAATTGATACATTGAGACAATATATTGAATGTAGTAGTCTCTAATCATTTCCTGTTCAGATATTCCAAATCTTCTCGGTTCAGTCTTGGGAGCTGATAGGAAGCCAGGAATTTATTCATTTCTTCTAGATTCCTTTGTTTTGTGCCATATAGACTCTCAAAGTATGAATTTCTATGGTTTCTGTTGTGATGTCCCCTTTTAATTTCTGATTCAGTTTATTAAGGTTCTTTCTTTTGCTTTGTCAATCTTGCTAGTGATTTATAGATCTTATTTCTTTTTACAAAGAGCCAGTTCTTGGTTTTGCTGATCTTTTGGATTGTTTTCTGGGATTCCAGCTAATTGATTTCTACTCTAAGTTTTGTCATTTCCTTCCTCCTTCCTGGTTTGGGCTCCTTTTGTTGGTCCTTTTCTAACATCTTAAGCTGTGAACTCAAGTTATTTATATGGGCCCTTTCTTCCTTCCTGATAAACACCTGCAAAGCTATACACTTTCCTCTTAACACTGCTTTTACCGTTTCCTACAAGTTCTGATAGCTCGTGTCCTAATTTTCATTTGTTTTCAGAAATCTTTTGCTTTCTTCTTTGATTTCCTCCCTAACTCATTGGTTGTTCAGCAGAGAGCTGTTTAGTTTCCAGGTGACTGAATTGATTCTCCATTTCTGTGTGTGATTAACTCCTATTATCGATGCATCATGGTCTGAAAACATAGATGATACATTTTTTACCTTCTTGATTTTATTGAGGTATGTTTTTTTCCCAGTAGGCATATATCTTAGAAAATGTTCCTTGTTCACTGGAGAAG
Source organism: Sorex araneus (assembly GCF_027595985.1). Lineage (NCBI taxonomy): Eukaryota > Metazoa > Chordata > Mammalia > Eulipotyphla > Soricidae > Sorex > Sorex araneus. The sequence continues at coordinate 225,029,522 of NC_073313.1, read as the reverse complement.
AATGTGTATTCAACTTTGGCGGGGGGGCGGACAAAAAGTCTTGTATTTATCTACCAGCCCTCTCTCTTCCATTTCTTCCTTCAAAGCCAGAATTTCCTTATTCAATTTTAGTCTCATTGATATATCAATAGGAAATATAGTGTTGAAGTCTCCAACTATTATTGTGTTGCTGTCCTCCTGGAAGTCCATTAGTAGTTGTTTTAAGTAATTTGCTGGCACCTAACTGGATGGGTATATGTTTAGGAGTGTGATTTCTTCCTGATGCATAAATCTCTTGATTATTTAGACATACCCTTCACTGTTCCTTCTAACTTTTTTTAGCCTTGATACCTTGTAGGATACTAATATGGCCACTCTAGAGTTGTTTGCTTGAATAATTTTTTTCTAACCTTTGACTTTGAGTCTGTTTACTCTGACTGTTCAAATGTGTTTCTTGTAGGAGGCATAATGTTGGGTTCAGTTTTTTAATCCATTTTGCCACTCTTTGTCTCTTAATTGGTGCATTTAGACCATTGACATTGAGAGAGACTATTGTTATTGGGTTTTGTGCCATCTTTCTGTAGAAATTTGTTGTGTTCATGGGATTTGTCTTGTCTTAAAGTAGCCTTTTCAGTCTTTGAGTGTTGGTTTCCTGAAGTATTGCATATTCATGAAATTGTGTATCATTCCTTCAAATCTAAATGATATCTACCTAGATAGAGTATTCTTTATGAGGCATTCATAAGTTTTGAAATCGAAAAGTTAATAAAATCATAAGTTAATGAAATCAAAAACTTTCATTAAGTTTTTTCACTACATCCCACCATTGTCTTTTGACCTGGAGGGTTGTCTGAGAAGTCTGCTGTAAATCTAAGTGATGCTCTTTCATAACTAATTTCCTTCTTTGATCTTGCTGCTTATAGTATTGTGTCTCCATCTGTGGTATTCATCAGAGGTTATTGCTAATTGATATGTCTTGGAGTCTTTTATTAGGGTCTATTTTAGCTGGAGCTTTCAGGTTTCTTGGATCCAGATGCTTGTATTCTTCAGCTCTGGGAATTTTTCAGCAATGATGTCATTAACTGTTAATACCTCATTGGGGTTGCCACCCTGTCCCTCTGGGACTCTGATGACTCTTATGTTGTTTCTCTTGAATTCATCCCATAGTTCTCTTGCCCACTTTTGAGATACTTTAAGGTATATTTCCATCTTCTGTTGTCTGGAGGTTTTCTGCAGCTTACCTCCAAGCTCACTGATTCTGTCGTCAGCTGTTGTTACTCTATAGTTGAGGACACCCATTTTTAAATTTCATCTACCTAATTTTTTATTAATGACATTTATTTTTGTAGTTTTCTTATATCTCCTCTCATTTCCTCCTGTATTTTATTGGTTGTCCATTCCACTGTTCTTTAAAATCCCCCTGTACTTTGTTGTATATCTATTCCACTGTTTCTTTGAGCTCATTAAACATCCTCATCATTTCATCTTTAAGTTCTGTATCAGAGAGATTATATATGTGAGCATTCCTTGTTGAGGCTTCAGGGTTCTTTTCTCCATCCACTCCTCATGATGGGGATCTGTGCTGTTTCCCCATGATTACCACGATAATTTGGAGGTAGATCCTTTTAGTACACTGTCAGAATCTTCCTCTCACTGCCAGTAAGAACTCAAGGGGAGCTCGGTGAATGGTAGTTTCCTCTTTCCCCTTCTAGAATATTAGTTTCCTCTTTTGGTGTTACTGTGTGACACATGTGGTGTTACTGTTCTTGTGGGTGGTCACTGTCTGTCCCCTCATGGTGAGCTGAGGGTTTCCTGGTCCTTCCAGGGCTGAATCACTGTCCCCAAGCCTGCAGACAGAGATGGATGAATGAAGGAATGAGGGATACCAGGCTGGTTGGTAATCAGTGGCCCTTTATTCAAGTCTCACAGAATTAGTTATAAAGAAACCATGAAGGATTGGGGGTAGCAATTATACATAGGTGTGGTAGAAAATTGGACATTTATAAAGTCCTTCCTTCCGGCCCTGGGAGTTCTTCTAGGGGATTAACTCAATAAGAAATCTACTCAAGGGTGGAATTCTATCTAGGTGTATATTGCTATCTCTACTCCTTAGCCAGTATCAATTGAAACAATTATCTTAAATGTACTTCTTAATAATACTTCTAGTCATTTTACATGGACACAGTAAGAGATCTATTAAGCTTAAAGGGTGACTCTTTCTGGGGACATCTCACTATATATCCCAGACTACATTCCTCAGGCCAGCTTAGACTTTCTTAACCCAAGCAGGGTCCTTACTCAGTTCATTTTTGTGCGGTCATGTGAGAGTTTGTTCCAGGACTGTGTCTTAACTTATTATGCTTCTTATGGTGCTTAGCCCATCCCTTTTCAATGTCAGGGTTGCTTCTGGCTTGCCCTAGGTCCATCCAAGTCCTTTGCTGGGACCCTCCTTTCAAGGTGCTAGGAACTAAAGATGACTGAGGCTTAAGTCAATTAAATATGCAAATGCCCAGGAATAAATATTATTCAGAGTCAATAACTCCTGAGTCATAAAAGCGTATCTTTAACTGTCTTCCTATGTCTATACAAAAAGGACATTGCTCTAAAAAAATCATGCAAAGGACATAAAAGAAATAGAAGACCTTTATCTCACTTACATATACAAAATCCAATGTCCTCAGAAGAATTTGACTTTACAAGTTATAGGGTTTGATTTGGGGATATAATTGATTAACAGATAGGAGAGGAAGAGCACAAAGAATATGCTAAAGATAAATACAGAGGATTGGGAGTGCCTAATGGAATTGCGTGTGCCTCAGAAGCACTGTGGTGGGAGTAGCCCAATAGTAAGCTCCCTGCAGTGGGAGATAAGACAAACCAATGTTATTCAACAGTGTAGGACCTCTAATGCTGATTCATGGGACGTGTTCATTGGCCTGACTTAATTGTTACTTTTAGATTGGGGTTTATTTATTCTTGTGTTCACTGTTATTTTTATGAGCTTCCAGAATATATGATAAGAGATATGTGATATATTATAAATATAAGGATATATGATACATATATATGATATATGAGAAGGGGCTACTGGCTATTGGTCTAATGTGGTTGGGGTAGCCAGGCTACCCTCGTGAGAGTTTGGTATAAGAAGCCAAGGCATGGGTCCAATGGAATATGGAAGGGGAGATTATGGAAGGTACCTGTGTGAGTGACCATGGCCCAGAAAGCCCCACCTACTGCTGCCAGTATTCCCATGGGGAAAGAGCCAAGTGTTGGCACAGATCCTGTAGTCATAGTTCAAGTCCCATTGCCCTTTTTCATACTTCTAAAAAGACAGGAGATGATCCCTCTTGTCTAGTGCTTATCTGGGCTCTGGGGCTGCAGAGAGGCCTCTCTGTTTGCTGTTAGCTTGTGCTGTGCCACTGAAAAATTCTTTTTCTTGTCTGATTGCTGTTGCTAGGACTTCTTATATGATAATGAATAGAAGACACAACATCCTTTCCCTTTGTTTGATCTCAGAGGCACGGCTTATCAGCATTGTTAATGATATGGGCTGTGGGCTTGTTATAGATGGACATTATTGTGTTGAAGAAGTTTCCTTTGACTCCTATTTTGTTGAGGGTTTTTTTAATCATGAATTGTGTTGAATCTTGAGAAAACTTTTCTCTACATCTATTGATAAGATCATATGAGTCTTCTCTCACCTTTTATTGATATGGTGTATTATGTTAATTGATTACATGTGTTAAACCATCCTTGCAACCTTGGAATTCCACTTAATCATGTTTTTGGTATATTGGTATTTGATTCCATTTTCTAAAATGTGAAGGGGGGGTGGATTTTGCACTGGTGTTCATTAGTGAAATTAGTCTGAAATTTGTTTCTAGTATTATTTCTATCTACTTTGGGTATTAGTTGGCTTCATAGAAACTGTTAGAGAAAAAACTGTTAGAGGATAAAATAAAGGATTCTTATTTCTTCAATATTTTGAAAGGACTTAAGTAATAAAAGTCTTTAGAAAGTTTGATAGAACTCACCAGTGAACCCATATGAACCACAGATTTTATTCTTAGAAAGATTATTTTTTTAAATTAATTTATTTTTAATTAGTGAATCACCGTGAGGGTACAGTTACAGATTTATACATTTTTGTGCTCATGTTTCCCTCATACAAAGTTCGAGAACCCATCCCTTCACCAGTGCCCATTCTCCACCACCAGTAAACCCAGCATCCCTCCCACCCTCCCCAATCCCATCTCTCCCCATCCCACCCTGCCACTGTGGCAGGGTATTCCTTTTTGTTCTCTCTCTCTAATTAGGTGTTGTGGTTTGCAATAAAGGTGTTGAGTGGCCATTGTGTTCAGTCTCTAGTCTACATTCGGCACACATCACCTTTCCCCCACATAACCTCGGACCACATTTTACTTGGTGTTCCCTTCTCTGAGTTGCCCTCTCCCCAGAATGTGCGGCCAGCCTCCAAGCCATGGAGTCAACCTCCTGGTACTTATTTCTACTATTCTTGGGTGTTAGTCTCCTACTCTGTTATTCTATATTCCACAGATGAGTGCAATCTTTCTATGTCTGTCTCTCTCTTTCTGACTCATTTCACTTAGCATGATACTTTCCATGCTGATCCACTTATATGCAAACTTCATGACCTCATTTTTATCTAACAGCTGCATAGTATTCCATTGTATAGATGTACCAAAGTTTCTTCAGCCAGTCATCTGTTCTAGGGCACTCGGGTTTTTTCCAGATTCTGGCTATTGTAAACAGTGCTGCAATGAACATACAAGTGCAGATGTCATTTTGACTATACTTTTTTGCTTCTCTGGGATATATTCCCAGCAGTGGTATTGCTGGGTCAAATGGGAGTTCAATTTCTAATTTTTTGAGAATCGTCCACATTGTTTTCCAAAAGGGCTGAACGAGTCAGCATTCCCACCAACAGTGTAAAAGGGTTCTTTTCTCCCCACATCCTCTCCAACAGTGAGAAAGATTCTTAATTACTGTTTCAATTCCCTGCCTTGTTGTTGGCTTGTTCAAATTTTCTACTTCCTCGTTTCAGTTTCGGGAGATACATGATTCTAATAGCATGTTTATTTTTTCTTGGTTTTCAAAGTTAATAGCAAAAAAAATTTCATAGTAACCTCTGATGATATTTTGAATTTCTGAGGGGACTTTTGTAATTTTTCTCCTTTCTTCTCTGATCTGATTTATTTTCTCACTTTTTCCTCTGTAAGTCTAGCTAAATTTGGGTTTATCTTATTTTTTCTGTTTAAGAACCTGTTCCTGGTATCATTAACTTGTTGTATTTCTTTCTTAATTTCTATATTAAATTTTACCCTGCTGTAATTTTTATTATTTTTTCCTCCTGTTAGTTTGAGGATTATTTGTTATTCCTTCTCCAGGTATTTAAGATGCATATTTAGTTTGTTGATTTTAGTTCTCCCCTTTTTCCTAATTGTGTTGGTCCATATTGGCTATGTATATCCCATTCTAGTAGAACTTTTGCCTGATCTCATAGATTCAGATGTTTTGTTTCTTAATTCTCATTAGTTTCAAGGAATGCTTCCATTTTTTTTTATTTGATCAATTTGTTATTTAGCAATGTTTTGCTCAACTTCCAGTTATTGAACTTTTTCCCCATTTTCTTTTTATGATTAATGTCTATCCTCATGTCACTGTCATCTGAGAGGATGCTTGGTATGATTTCTATTTTTGTAAATTTAGGTATTAAATATGCTCTAGTATGTGATCTATTCTAGAGAATGTTCCGTATGCACTAGAAGAATATGTCTTTAACTTTTGGAGGATAGAGGGCTCTGTATATGCCCATTAATCAAAGTTTTTCTAAATGCTCATTTAGAGCTCTTGTATTTTTGCTGATATACTGTCTGTTGATTTGTCTAATGGTGAGAGTGTTGAAGTCTCTCACTACTACTGCATTTCTGTCAATGTGTTTCCTTACATATATAAGCAGAAGTTTAAAAAAAATGCTGACACTTCATTTGTTGCTTATTTGTTAATGAGAGTTAGTACTTCTTGATCTATTGTTCATTTAGTCAACAAATAAGGTCATCCCCGTCTCTAAATATTTTCTTTTATATTGAATGCAATTACTTGGTCTGATAAAAGTATGGCTATCTTAACTTTATTTATTTATTTTTTACCATTGGCTTACATCATTTTTTTCCATATTTTACTCTGAGCCTGTATTTATCCTGTGAATTTAGGTGTGTTTCCTATAAGCAGCAAATAGATGGATTTTTTTTTTCCATTTCCATCCAGTCATTCTAATGCCTGTTGACAGGAAAGTTTAGTCCATTGACATTCAGGGAGATTATTGACATACAGGGCTGTGTTGCCATTTTCTGTGTGGGGTTTAGTTGTTTTTGCAATTGGCCATTTGCTTTTCATAGGAGGCCTTTCAGTAATACAGTCAGGATTGGTTTAATTATAGCAAATGTCACTAGCTCTTATTTGTTTGAGAATATTTTTATCCCTCCCTCAAATCTAAATAACAGGTTTGCGGAGTAGTGGACTCTAGGCTGAAAGGTTGGGGTTTTTCCATTCAATACTTTTAATATGTCATTCCACTTTTTCTTGCTTGTATGGTTTCATGTGGAAGATTTATTATTTTTTTATTCCCCTTTTATTTGAGGTTTTTCTTCTCTCGGTATTCTATAATTAGTCTCTCCCTCTCTCTCTGTTTTTTTGCCATACTGATTACTGTATGTCTTTGTGAGTTCTCTTTGAGTCTCTTTTGTTTGGTTCCCTTTGGGCCTCTTGAATCTATGCAGAAATCTGCCACCAGAGATTAGGAAAATTCTTTTTTCTTTTCTTTTGAATCAACGTGAGATACACAGTTGCAAAGTTGTTTATGACAGTCTCCATCATACGATGTTCTAACACCCATCCCTTCACAGTGTACATTTCCCAACATCAATGTCCCCAGCATCCTTCCTTCTACACCACAGCCTCTCTCTCAACCTCCCTCTCACCCCTCCCTTCCTCCTTCCCCCTCCTTCCCCCTCATTCTCTCTCTCTCTCTCTTCCTCTCTCCCTCCCTCCCTCTCATTTTCCTTTTAGGCATCTTGGTTTGCAATACTGTTACTGTGTTACTGAAAGGGTATCATGCAATATCATTATACCTCCTTCTAGAAATTTGTATTCAGAGCGATCATTTCCAGCTATCATTGTCATAGTGGGCCTTTTCCTGTCCTAACTTCATACCCCTCCCCCTTGGTGGCGTATTTAATTAAGGAAGTTCTGAGTTATTGTTTTGTCCACCAGTTTTTCTCCCTTCTCTTTTTTCTGTCCTTCTGGCATTCTATAATTCAGAGATATTCTTCTTGCTGCTATCCATTAAGTATCTTACATTCACTTTGATTATTTTCTTCTCTTATACTGCTTCATTACTGCTGATGGCTTGTATCTAAGTTCACTGATACATAGAGCTCTCTACATTCAGAACTGTTACTGTGACTTGTTATTATATTCTTTAACTCCTTCAATTCCATTTGTATAAATTTTTCATACTCTGAATGGACTTTTACTTGAGTTGATTGAATTTCTATTCTAGTAACAACTTAATTTCCATTGCTATTGCATAGATTTTGATTTAGGTCCTGCTTGTCCAGGATCCAGAATTTTGATGAGCTCAAAGACATGTCTGGACTTCTGTCCCTCTTTATCAATGCAATTGAATTCCTTTGTTTCCCCATTGTTTTTAGAGTTTTGTAGGTGCTGACAATAGAATTTTATATTCCTTGTTATCTGCATTCTGATCTGATTAATTATTTTATACTAAGAGGCCACCTGTTTATGCCTCTGTTATCCAAACTTCCATTACCATGTAATGTTGTTTCAGGGTAATAGTAGGTATAAGTCTTGTTCCTCTTATTTTATTACCAGGGATTTTGTGGGTGTGTTCTGGAATTGAATTAAGACCCACTAGTTTCCCACCAAACTAAGAGTGTGTGGGATGGGTGGAGTCAGGCTGTGTTTGAAATCAGAACAGCCACTGGGTATGGGGAATGTTTCCCTGGGGCAGGGAGAGTGGAAAGGGGAGGTTCTGGGGTTGCATGAGTGTACTTGACTGGATTTAAAATTTGCACCAGTTATCGAGGTCCTTATGGCAGGGCAGTTGGAGGAGGTAGGCACAAAGAGGCCTTTGGAAGTCTCAGCAGCTGTCTGTGTATTTGTGGCGGGAGATGGAGGGGAACAGTGTTTCTCCTGGGTAAGGTGATGGAAAGCATATGTTCCCAGTTTCATTCAGTGCTCCTGACTGGATTTAAAATTGGCCTCAGTTGGTGTAGATCCCTATGGCTGAATGGCACAAAGAAAGACACAGATGCTTGGTTATTTAAATGTTTGAAATCCTTGATCTCTATTTATGAGGATGTGAAAAGAAATTACTATAAGATTCACCAATGCACTTTGGGTATTATACATAAAATAATTGCAGGTAAGTTCTCAAAGAAATATTTGTACAAATATATCCACAGAAGCATTATTGGTAATAACCAAAATATGGAGACAATTCAGGTGTCCATCAATAGATGAATGAATAAAGAAATTGCAATCAAGCATGGAAGGATAGCACAGCCATAAAGGGGTTTGCTTTGAAATGTGCCTTTGGGCTTTTATAATCTTAATTGTAAGAGCTGTTTTTTGCTTTGTCTTGTATTTTCACTAACAGGTTTTTTTTTTTATCATAACCATTGGGGAAAAAATACATGGGATTCTGCTTAGAGTTAGGTGGTGCCAGGAGAAAGAGAGACTGCATCTATAAAACTAGTATAAGAATGGAATCAGAGGAATATAAAAATGTGACCTTGAGACTTCAGTACATAAAAATATGAAGCAGAAAATAAGCATAGGTGATGCATATTTATGATACAAAAAATTGTTAAATTCTTTTATATGTGACCATTGTAAGTATGGTGTGACTTTGTAAGAATGAAATTCTTGTTTTACAATACATTCTATATCTCTATCTATTTATAATAGAGATTAATTGATAGGATGTCTGGGATTTGGTCCAAAATAATCAAAGATGATACTTTCTAACTTCCATGAAATACGGAAATAAAACTGGTTATAAATTAAGACTTATTTAAGCATAGTAATAACTACATGAAGCTTCACTATAATATTCTTTCCACTTATCTATGCATTTAAAATCTTCCACAGTAAAACATTTTTAAATTAAACTTTCTGACATCTTTGTAACGACACCCTCTTAAATTAACTGAAGATTTTTAAAACCTTATTTTTGTGTGATATATTTGTCTTGATTACTTATGACAATATTCTTCATTCTTAAATTATAAAAGGTCCTTTTTGTTGTGGGGGAGTCTCATGTTTCATAATAGGTAAATCCTACCTACAAAGTTTGAAAATGTTTGCAATTAACTTATAACTCTAGATACTTTAAAATAAATACCAATTGCTTATGCAGTATAATAATTTATCATCCATAATTTTTATACTTGCTTCCTGCTGCCACAAATTGCTGTAAGATTTAAACTTAGCTTTTACAATGTTGCATCATTCACTGTATATAAGTATCATAGGTAATGAAATGAAAAGCCCACTAGTCTTTATTATACTGTGGCCATGAGTTCCAAAAACTTAATTTGTAAGATGGGAAAACTGAACCTACTATGATCATTGCATGTTTTTTTAAAATAAATGTCCTAATTGTCTATGTATCTTGTGTTACCTTTTCTGGATCCATTATTATTCTTTATTAAGATACTGCACCAGTATCTACTTTGTGGTCTTTTGTTAGCAAAGCAGCAGGAACACACTGTTACTTACTTAATCTAGATAGGAAATAGCACAAGGATATGGGATGTGAGTTGATTATGAAGTGGAAGGAAAAGCCAAGGATCTGCACTTGAATAGGGCAGAGTCCTGAGCAGCTCCAGATATCAAAGCAACAAGAATAAATGATGATATCTCAGCTCAGAGTAAATGGCCTAACTAGCTTATAGTCCTTATGCTCAGGATTTCTCCTGAGTCTCCAAGCTGTATCTTGAGTCAATCCCCTTTGGGTGTTGAATGTCAAACCTAGAACAACTGTATCCACATTGAAAATTATTTATTTTCTCGAAGGAAAAATAGGACCAAAAAAGGAAGCATTAGAGAATGCAATCTGGGGAGACAAAATCAAGAGGTTTTCTACTCACTTGTCCACTGACCTATAAGAGGCTCATTCATTGTGAAATGCCATGACAGGTGCTAATACTGAACATTGATATGATATTGACATAGATATTGTCCAAAAGTAAATATCTGCAATATAGAAAGACAGTATCATTAAATACAACTTGACTAAGTTAAAAAAATAAAATCCTGGTAGATAATAAATGAGCACAAGAAGCTTAGAGATCCAAATATGTAGAGAATCAGAAAAAAAGAGAGAGAAGTACAATTTTAGGTTCACTGCTCGTGTCCATACCAATCTGAGATAGCAAGTCTGTTGAAATGAAGATATGACAATATGTAAGACCAAGGTGCTCCATGAACATGTGTATCAATTAGACAATTTCTTGACTGATTAGTTGAGTCTATATGCTGATTTTATATGGAACTCCCACCTTTAAGTCAAAACTACAAGCAATATGCGACTCTGCCAATAGTGACTAAAGTAATTTTCACTCCATGTGAACTATTGATCACATATTGATCTGGGAGACACATCCCTACATATCTTTGTCCATATTATAACTTTCAAGCATGAAAGCCAACAATATTTTGCCATTATTACGAAAGACTACCATATGTTGCAGGAATACAATTTGACAAGTGACATTATTTATTAAAATTAAAATTCTTATCTGAGCAATTATATAAAATATGCCAGTGTATAGCCATTCCTAAATCAACATTGTAGTCCATTAATGTTTGCAAGTAAATTATAAAAGGTTATAAGCATATAGCTTTTCTAAAATGTAGGAAATTTTAATAGCAACATACCTATAATACCCTGCATTCAGTAAATATGAAGTCTCACAGTCCATTCATGAAAATATGAGTAGGCAATGTAACAAAATAAGTTTGTTCTAGAATATGAGGAATATGTTACTGAAGTAATGTTCCAGGTGAACAATCTGTATTGGTGGGTGTGTGATGAAAATGGAACTCTTGGTCACTGCTGACAGGGAATGTTTCCTGGTTCAACCTTCATGGACAACAGTTCACGAGATCCCAGTAAACTATGAATTGAGCTGTCATATAAACCAGTATTTCCACTTCTTTGTGTCTACCCCCAGGACACAAAAACGTTCATTCTAAAATGCAACTGCACACAATTATTCATTGCAGCACTTAGTATAAAAATAGCTAAGATATGGAAACAACCTAGGTGTCCAGTGATGGGTAAGTGGAGCGTGGAGACCTAGTGTACTCAATGAAATACTATGCAGCTCTAGGTAATGATGACATCACGTAATTTGCTGCAACATGTATGGGACTTGAATTCGTCATGTTAAATAAAATAAGCCAGAAGAAGGATAAACACAGAATGATCTCATTTGTATGTTATATATAGTCTAACTGGATGAAAAAAATGCAATGTTTGAAAGGAGAAATGCCTAGATCACTCTTACCCACCCCCCATCCCTAAGTATAGAGAGAAGGACAGAGAAGGAAATAAATCAAGGGAGAAAGACATAATAGCTGAAACTCAACATGGAGCAGAGGTCAAGGGAATTTGAGTATATTTGTGATATAAAGGAGCGGTATAGCTAAATATCAAAACAACAGAATCAATAACACTGAAAACAAGAAATCCAAACTTCAACAAACCAAACTTAAAAACATGCCATCAAGGTGGCAGGTCAGGGATTGGGGGTGCGGTGGAACAGTGGGAACCTGGGAATCCCAGTAAAGGAAAGAAGACACTAATGGTGCAATGGGTACTAGAACAAAGCATGTCTAAAACTCAACTCTGAATAACTTTGTAAATCATGGTACTTAGATAAAAAAAAAATTAAAGTATCTTAAAATATGCAGGATATTCTAAAGCAACAAAACTTATTTGCCTGTATAGTCCTATGTGTACTCAAATACGAAGGGGAAAGTTAAATTATACATTATCCATCCTCGGCTTTTGCTGGAGAATTGAATTACTTGGAGTGGAATTATTTCTATTTCTCCATAAAGAAGTCTTATCAGCCAGTTACATTAAAGTTGTTGAATAAGAGCCTTCTGTATATATATAGGAAGTGAATGGAGACCCCTATATCCCAGAAGAATATTCTGTCTCTATTAATTGTGTTTTATTTGAAAATGTCTTCATGGTCTCGGTTAAATGATCTAAATGTCAATTCTTCAACTCAAACCGATCTTACAAGGAAAATTTTTATTTACTGATAAAAGGGATAGATAGATCATTACTCATCTCAAAATGCTCTTTTCTTCACAAGACTTGACTTCAACAAAAATTCTGACTCTGATGCCACAGAAGACTGACAAAATGGGTGAGTTCATGTTGGAGAGATAGTGTAACAGGTTGGGCATTTGCCTTTCATGTGACTGACCAGGTGAGAACCCTGGCATTGCATCTGGTCCCCCCAGCACTGCCAGGAATGATTCCTGAATACAGAGCCAGAAGTAAGCCCTGAACATTGCCGCGTATGGCCCAAATAAATAAAAAATGAAAAAAATAAAAACAGAGTAAAGGGTAAAATAAGAAATATCTGTTTTACGATATAAAAGAGAGAATGGGGGAGATTGTCTGCTGTAGAGGCTGGGAGGGGGGTGGGGTGGGGAGGTATACTAGGGACCTTGATGGTGGAAGATGTGCACTGGTGGACGGTTGGGTGATCAATCATTGTATGACTGAAACAAACAGGAAAGTTTTGTAACTGTATCTCATGGTGATTAAAATAATAATAATAAATGATAAAATAAAATTAACATACTGAATAAAAAGAAGTAATGTGGAGTTCATGCCCACTTCAATCAGCTTAATCAATGGCTAAATAAATAGCAGTACTCCTACATTAAAAAAAAAAAGAAATATCTGCTTTATCTTGGACCAGGTCCACACCCATTACCATTTCTTTTTTGAGTTCCATAGTTATGTAAGCCAATCAAGCATCTTCCAAGCTTCTTAAAGATGCACTTGATTTTTAAAATATGCATTCTGGATAGTTTCTTTCAACCATTGTAATGTCATCTTGTCCCATCATATCTGATCAGCAAAAAAATTAACTCAAGTTGACATCCTCTCTTCAAGAGATGCAGAGTTATTGAATTATCTAAAGACGGTTCTAAATACTAGCATTTAAATAATAACCGATCTGCAAAAAAAGCAAGCATTGTTTCCGACATGCCATGTCGCATTTCTAACTCTTCACTCTGCATTGTGAGACAGCCTGCAATGTCAGCTAATGTGGAAAGTAGCAGAACACAACAGGACAGGGTGACTTAAAATTGAATGAGAGGCTCAATTCAGGCAGAGTATCCATTTTATGCCATCCATTAGGAAATGTATAAGGGCAAAGAATGAAAGGTTATTTTCAGAAACTATGGTCTGAAATAAGCTATGCTTCCTTGAACACTTCCATAAAATGAAGCCCTCTTCTCTGTATCTTTCCTCAGTGATTTATTATTGTGAAAGCTAATTTATAAGATAAAGCCTGTGCCATTTCCCTAATCAACTTGTACTTATACATACTGCCACCCCACTCCATAATATAGTTTCTGGCTTGAAATCATGAACCTTTTAAATTTCTGGCATTAGAAAGGACCTAGGAAGTAATATAGGTCAACCCATTTATCCTGTGCTGATGAGGAAACAGAGCCAGAGTTTGTCCAAAGTCGCATTGCTAATTAGTGGCTCTGCTCCTGTTATCCTGCCTCCCCTTTCCATCAGTGTCTCAATTATAACTTGTGGGTTGCCATGAGGAAACGTAACAAGCAGGAGGGTACCTTGAGATTATGTACACTGTATAAACAGCAGACAATAAGACTGAACATACTCTTGAGGAAACTTCTTCTATATTTTCATTTTTTTCTTGTCACATTTCAGCAATTCAAATGGGATTGCTCTTTAGTTAGAATGGATGGTCAAGACACAAGATCTTGTGAATATAAAAAATAACTTCATGTAATTGACCCAAAATATAGTGAATGAAGTAACAGAGAGATAGTACGGGTATAAAGTGTTTGCCTTGCATGTGGCTGACCCTAACATCACATGGTTCCCAGCGTAGTACTGGGAGGAACCTCTGATCACAGAGCAAAATGTAGCTCCTAGACATTGCTGGGTGTGCCCTTGAACTAATTATAATGATAAAAATAATAAATTAATTGCTAAAATGAATGCAAAGGCCAAGAGGAGACAAAAGAAAACAGGAAGCTAGATTGGGAAGGAGAAAGCAGTCTCCTATTGTTCGATTTCTGAGAAAAGAAAACCAAGAATCATTCCAAGCCATTTCTTTGTGAGTGACCAGACAGTGAATACTTATCAAATCTTCTCTCAGCTACCTTTCCAACAAACAATTGCTAACCAGGCTTTTCAAAGTCTCTTCTCAATCGCTTTCCCAATATAAATAGCTCTTAGATCAAATGTACCACTTTAAGTTAGGTTGTGAGAAATAATCAAAGAAAAGATGAAGAGTAGAATAATATCCTTAAAAAATATTAGAAAGCTCTCCTAAAAGCTGGTTGTATTTCAGGAGCGACCTGCCTGGGAGGATTTCAACTACAATTCCCCTCATTGTTAATCACCAATAACCGCAGCTTTAAATGAAGGATTTTCTTTGTGCACAGATTTCCATACTGAAGTTTATGCATGCTATTCTGCCCCAGGCTGCTCTCACTAACACAATGAACCACACTTAGATTTTTGTTTTTGTCTGTCTGCTAGCTTCCTTCCCTCTGTGACCCAAACACTCTTTCTCAGTTTTGTTTCCCTTCTTGCACTGTCACTGTAGCACTGTCATTCCGTTCATCAATTTGCTCCAGTAACATCTCCATTGTGAGACTTGTTGTTACTGTGTTTGGCACATTGAATACGCTACAGGTAGCTTGCCAGGCTCTGCCGTGCAGGCAAGATACTCTTGGTAGTTTGCTGGTCTCTCCGAGAGGGACGGAAGAATCGAACCCGAGTGCGTACAAGGCAAATGCCCTACACGCTGTGCTATCGTTCCAGTCCCTTCTTGAATGCATGAAAATCATTTGTGTAGAACCACACCCTCGCTTCTCACAGAGACCTTTACCCAGTTTAGTGTGGTAGTGTCCCCTAGAACTGCTCATCTCTGATCCCTCCAGTTGTCACTTTAGTAGTTCATGATTCCACAAGGACTAGACTGAGATGTGTCAACCTCAAAGTCTAAATGCTGCTCTCTGATCATCATTTTATACAATTTAAGTTCTCTCTTCCCAGTTGTGCTGTCACTTTTCCTACTCTTAAAAACATTCTTGCTAACTTTGAATGCAGATAAAATATGGACTTGAAAGAATGGGCTTTCTTACTGTTGTTCCCTGACCTTACACCAACCACTTCAGATACTAATACTGATGATTCCTTTAAAAGTCTCTTGTCCTCTTTGGCAATTTTTAAAAGTCTCTAGTCTATCAGAGTCTTAACCTCCCTGACTCTCTTTATGAATAGCTCCTGTATTTCATGTTTATATGGGAGCATTTACTCATTCTTTCTTTGAGCAAAGCTTTTTCAATTTGACACACCACAAGTGGTTGGTCCTGTGCCAGTATGAGAGCTTACAGACACTAACCTTTTTATTTCTTCATGAGAACTATGTATTCAGAAGTACACTTTCCAAATTACATTTTTTAGAGCCTTCTTTTACTTCTTTGTTGCCTGAACTATTCGAGGTTGAGCTACAGTCCTGAGCCAAGGGGATCATCCTTTGCCATAACCAAAACATGGAGAGAGATGAGGCTAAAGCATGTAAAACAGAGATTAAGGGATTTTAATACTTCAACTTCCTGCCTCTTAGTGTCTAATGTTCTAATTCACAGTGAGATAGTGAGATAGTGATAAAGCTGTCTCTCCCTTTCCTCTAAAAAACATTAAGACCACTTCACTACCCTGAAGGGAAAGGAAGGGTATTCTTAGGAATAGCATTGTAAACCTGCTGACTGAAGCTGTTGTGAAGATCACCCCTGTAAGATCTGGTGTTGTCTTTGTAGGGGTGTGACGACCAAGAGTCCTTATACACAAATAGCTGAATGACCTACAGAAAATCGTCAGCTTTAATACTTCATCTATACGCAGGAAGTGAGTGCATATAGATTAGAAGTTCCTCTTACATTTTCTTTTCTTTTTTTCTTTTTTTTGCTTTTCAGGTCACACCTAGCGATGCACAGGTGTTAGTCCTGGCTCTACATTCAGGAATTACTCCTGCGGTGCTGGGAGACCATATAGGATGCTGGGAATCGAACTCGGGTCGGCCACGTGCAAGGCAAACACCCTACCTGCTGTGCTATTGCTCCAGCCCCTCCTCTTACATTTTTCAAATCTGCCTTTTTTTTTTCTTTTGTCAAAGCAATATTAAATACAACATTGCTTTGGTTTCAGGTGGGCATTTAGTTGTAAATCGACATCTGTGTTACCAACACTAAGTTCCCCCTGAAAAAGTCTAAATCTATTCTTCATGTCTGTATTTCACGGAGCCTCCAATGCACACTGAAATTTGCCCCAATACCAATCCCCATTTCAACCCAGTGATTCATCATGAAAGCTGAGATGGTGCTGCTGGTGAGCCAGGGTCTGAAGATGCTCTCTGTTCACCTGTGTGTCACACCTTCTGTCACAGCTCCTCAGGTGGTCTCACTGACTGGCTTACCACTGCCAATAGTAGAGGTGCCAGTAGAAGCAGGTGTTCCTGCTGCTCCTTTTGATGCCGCAGCGTCCCCTGACTGTTATTAGAAATCAGTAACTGAGGACCTAACGCTTACTTTCTCCCACCCTCAACGTCTCCTTCCCAGAATCCGTTTGCTTCCTATAAAATTGGAGAGTTTTGAGTACACGCAGATTTCTGGACAGAGTACTTGACCTTCCAAAGGCACCGTTTCAGGAAGTCGGCACATGTCCTCAGAACAGTAGAAAACTGCAACAAAGAGCTTTCACATCTTTCAAGCTCTGTGGCTAATCACATAGGAAAAACGTCTAGAAGCGTAGTTTCAGTTGTTTTTAATTTTTTTAAATCATCTGCTAACAATTTACTTTTATAACATTCATAATTTCGGTCCTTGGATAAAGACCCCCAGGCCAATTTGCATGGTAGTGCTTAAAGATAAAACCCAAAAGATATGTGCGTGCTCCAACATAGATGTGTTTTCAGTTGTTCAGAGAACATAGCAAGATAAATAACCATGCCATGAGAAATTACAGTGTTATGTACTGCAATAAATATGACAAATGATAGGCCAGATATTCATTGGCTCATAACAGTTGGCAGACATAACCATCTGTGGATCCAAAGTTCAATCTATTTGTTTTCTCTCTTACAGCAGCCTTGATCTTTGTCTACCTCAGCTGGAACCACTGGTTTTTAAGGTAGCCTGGACAACCTTGTGAAACCTTTCACTGTATTAGGTTTTAATTAAGAAAGTTAGGTATTTCTAGAGATGGCAAAACTCGGTGTGAGAAAGAAAACACAACAAAAGATCTAATGCCCCTTTATTAATGCAGAGGAGCCTTTTACTTGCAAAGAATCTGAAAGCAGCAAAGGCAAACCTAAGGATAATTAAGAAAAATGATGGTGTTTGTTGCCACAGAAGAAATAAATCTTCTGTGTCTCTCGCTTATTTATTGATCAAACAAGGAACCCTACAATGGATTTAAGTTTCTGCTTTTGTCACTAGAAAGGTAACACTGAAGTCCATTATTTCATTATGTGAAATGCTAATCTATATTTCCCATTTAGAATCTAAATCCTCAACTCGGATGAAATCTCACAGCTTACACCACTGATAAGAGGAAGTCTAATGAGCCCTAATGTCACCACAGCAAAACTTGCCCAATTAGACCAGCTGTTCCACACACAAAAAGTACACTGT
This sequence comes from Sorex araneus, assembly GCF_027595985.1. NCBI lineage: Eukaryota > Metazoa > Chordata > Mammalia > Eulipotyphla > Soricidae > Sorex > Sorex araneus. The sequence goes on along the minus strand of NC_073313.1, from coordinate 225,011,495 downwards.
GAACTTCTAATGAAGAATCTTGACAGTTTGGAGATGAAAAAAATCAATGCTAAAAAAAATCAGATTTTTAACAGGTATCTTTCTCAGCATAGCTGCTCATTGCTTTGGATTTTTTTTCTCTTAGTCTAGTATGAGGCTATGGGGAAGGGTTTCATAATAAATGTGAATAAAACGATTTTTATAAACAAAAATGATGCTGACAGAATACCCTGTAATGAAGACCTAACCACTGGTTACTAATCTGAGCTAACAATGATATTGTTAGCTAGACAAATGACAAATCTAGACAACTGATATTTTTATTCTTAGGTGTTTTTCTTCTATATGAATGTTTTCCTTTTGTCACTTATTGAAATAAAGCAAAATTATCACACCCTAAAGTAAAATTTTCCTTTTCCCCCCGTGCCACACATCAAGTAGTCATGATGGGCAGGTTTGATTTAAAAAACACAGAAAATGCAGAATCATAATAGAGAGCATTCTAACCCCAGTTCTGATTCAGTAACATTATGATCAAATCAACATTATTACTTTCAGTAAATCTATTCAACAACATTTATAGACCAAAAATATTGGATGCGTTCCTTCAATGTACAAAGAAAAAAAGTTTGGGTGGGGGCATTATAAAGCTAATCAAAGCTTGGCTCATCTTCTAAAGATGAAGATGAATCATATTAATACAGACATAAAGACCTCAGTTATGCATAAGGTGCAGACAAACAGTGCTGGGCCATCAAGCACAGACCTGGTTAGATCTGAATGGTAATACTTTGAAAAATGCTAACTGATTCATCTCTTTGTGCATTGCTGGCACTCATGAGAATACTGAGTAATAGAATAAGCACTGTAGCACTGTAGCACTATCATCCCATTGTTCATCGATTTGCTCGAGCGGGCACCAGTAACATCTCCATTGTGACACTTGTTGTTAACTGTTTTTGGCATATCAAATATGCCACGGGTAGCTTGACAGGCTCTGCCATGCGGGCAGGACACTCTTCGTAGCTTGCTGGGCTCTCTGAGAATGAACAAACAAAATCTCTGTTTTCATGGAATTGTATTTCTGGTTGGGTAAGACAAAGACTGAATACAACAAAGATACAATGCATCAGAAGTATTTTCAAATGTACAAGTATTGGAGAGCATGAATTAAAGATGATGCTTAGAGGATTTATCTTGACAACTCATGAGTAGAAACCTATGTTCCTGGAAGAGACTCTGAAATGGTGACATGCTTAGTGTGTGCTTAAGGATAGAGTAATCCAGGGTGGTTCGGCAATAATGAAGGAGGAAGGATGTCCAAGATGGCAGAGATCGTATGTGGGAGTAAGCTGTGACTAATTTTCCAGGCGTCTCTGTCAGAGTTAGGGCTAGGGATTTTCTCTGGGTGGTATAGGAAGATATTAGAGAGTTCACAACATGGGACTTGCATGACTCACACATTGGGATGAGTACTAAGGCTGATTTGTGGAAAATAGATATGGGGTGGAAATGATGGAATCTAAGACACAATCATGTCCACAATATGAATAGGAAATGATGGTGAGTTGGATGATGAATGACCATGTTGTGAAGATGACAATTGACGCAGTAAGAAAAGGCTGAAATAGTACCTGTAGGAAGTTTATTCCTAGTCTTAAATGGCTGAATCTTCCCTCTTTACTTACAAAATTTACCTTTACACTTGCAAGTTCATTTTGATCCTGATATTCCTATCATTCAATGCCTCTGAAGAGATAAGTTAGCTGGAATTACTTAGACGTCCCAGCTATAGTGTCAATTTCTCCAACAGAACTAGGGGGGAATTCTATGATGTTCCAATTTAATTTGACTGATAGTATTAATGACAGTATCACAGTGGACTTCTCACCTCAGGCTTTGGGACTCCAGCACTCTATTCACAGCTAAAATGCTCCTAGGATGGCGACTTTATTCTTCTAGTCCTCCAGCTAAAATGAACTATTAGAAGTAATCATGTGGTCTTTGTGTCTAACAGCCACATCTTTCCTCATAAATTTAGCATAAACCCTCTCAAAGCAATAAATCAAGAAACGTGTGGCAGTGATGTTCAGGCTGTCAGATAGCTGAGAAGGAGCAAAGAGTGACTGATGGCCAGTGACTCCCCACAATAATGCTGCTGAAAGATCTTTTGGTTCCACATCCTTCCATGTGACTTAGGGACTTAGGGACACCGCTCTCCTTACTTTATCCTGGCTTTCTCCTGAGCAGCAGTCTGATTTCTATGGTTCCCACGTCTCCCATCAAAGCATCATTTTATTATTAACACTAGTTATCATGTCACAGGAGAGGAGCTCACTTGATGGCTTGGGTATCTCAATAGTCGTATGATTGATAAGCTCTTAAAATCACCCAGGTAAGGACTGTGGCAGCAGATGCCTGCTATCCCACAGAACAGACAAAGAAGAGCATATTTCCAAATGCCTGCAGCAACCTCTAGGTCAGTTTTCTTCTCTTACCCAAAAATAAAAAGAGAAAGGAAGGGAATAAACCAGCATAATGTGATGAGAAATGCCAAGTGATATGTCAAAAAATAACAATGCAGGTGAAGCTGGTATTTGTTGTTCCTGAAGGTGATAAGCAATGCTCTCCTCCCTCTACAGCTGTCTTTGTTTCTCTAGGAAATGCAATTCTGTTCCAGTCATTATCCTTCCAGAACACTAGAATGTAAGGATTTCTTCCATTACAAAATTATGTTACTATTATAATATCAGGATAACCATTATCTCTTGTCAAGTGACATCGAGTTTTTTAGCACAATTATATATACAACTTCTTTCTCAAAAACACAAGTGGTGATTTTCAAGATTTAACATACTTATGAGTCACATAAGGATCTTGCTAAAAATCATATCAAGTTCAGGAGTATTTGGACTGTGCCCCAGAGTCTGCATTTCTAATACATTCCTAAGAAAGGTGCTGTTTGTCAACAAAACACATATATTTTGTAGCAAGATATAATAGAGTATCTTTAGAATTATAAATTTTATTGCTCTACTGTTTGTTTTCTATAATGCACCAGTTTTTACTAGATTTAATCTGGACTCTTACTCTTGCAGTTCTTAAAGTTCTCTGATGAGAGTATTTTAACGTCTCAAAATGCTACCAATTATGGTTTGTCGTGTATTATTACTGTTCCTAGTATTCTGTAGATTCTTTATAATTCATTCCCTGCATTTTATTATTAATATGTACAGTATTCTGTTGATGAGTTGATGTGGAAAATTTGTCTTATTAATCCATTAGAAAGTTAGTAATTAAATTCTTTAGAAATACAATGAATAAAAGTCATGATGTTTAAGGAATACATTCCTCTGCAAAGTGTTAAAGCTATAACATTTTTTTCCTGAGGGCCAAAAAAAAAATACCATGGTATTCTCTGGTAGAAAAAGTTATGAAAATCATGGAGGGGAACAGAATAAAAATAATTTTATCTTATGTTTTGATTTAGATCCTGTAATTTCAAAGAAAATCTTTGAAGATAGATTGATTTTGATAATTTCCTGCATTCCACTTAACATCACCTGGAACCAATCAAGAGAAATCAGAATATCTTGTTCTGACATTTGGGTGTGAAGCAAAAACAACACCTTTATATTTTAAACCTCACTGTTTTTTGAAAGTGAGAGGTTGAGAGGCTGAGAGGTTGAAAGTTCTGGCTTTATCCATGTACATGAGAAGAAAACATAGAATTTGGTCCACAGATAAGTTCAAATCAGATTTTCTAAGCTGGTAGTTACATGCAAAACCTCTTGCAAGTGAACTCTTTTGATCAATCTAAAGTGTGTCCCGTAGTTCGTTTTGCAAATAAACATCCTCTAAAGTCTATGACTGGAATATTTCACTTCTTTAAAACCCATGCCAATTTTTTAGATTGTCAATTTATTTTAAAATTGCAGAGTTGGGATGGTATTTGAGTGTGCAGTAGGATATATTGCTCAATTGTCATTTAACCATAGATTAAATGTCTGCATAAAAAAGAAGTGCATTTTACAATTTTCAAATTGATGAAAGTTTTATGGGGAGATGTAATGAGAATAAGAATGTATTTTATGCAGGAGGAAATGCTGTCTGGCACTGGGAACCATAGAAAGGGATTTAAGAATTTAGGATTGAATTGGTAGCATCACAAAAGATGCCTTCAGGCATGGATGCTCCAAGGTAGGCCAAAGGAGGAGCATCAACTGAACCATAGGCATTCACTGTTTCCTTTGAAACCTCAAGGACTTGCTGGTTTCCAGATGTAAGGAGAAGGCAAGCTCACCTCAACTCTAACTTTGTGAAGTTGAGCATGCTATTAGAAGAAGCACATCATTTGTGGAATGTAAAGTAACAGAACGGGAAACTAACACCCAAGAACAGCAAAGATAAGTACCAGGAAAATTACTCCACAGCTTAGAAGGCAGCCTCGCATGCTGGGGGGAAAAGGCAGCTCAGATAGAGAAGGGACCACCAATTAAAGGGTTCTAGGAGGGCCCGTTCGAATGGGAGAGGCAGGCTGAAAGTTGACTATAGACTGAACATGTATCACTATATCACTGTATCACTGTCTCCCATTGCTCATCAATTTGCTAGAGCGGGCACCAGTAATGTCTCCATTGTGAGACTTGTTACTGTTTTTGGCATATCGAATATGCCACAGGTAGCTTGCCAGGCTTTGTTATGCGGGCGAGATACTCTCGATAGCTTGCCAGGCTTTCCGAGAGGTGTGGAAGAATCAAACCCAGGTCGGCCACATGCAAGGTAAATGCCCTACTCACAGGGCTATCACTACAGCCCAGGCCGAACATGATGACCACTTAATGTCTGTACTGCAAACCACAACACCCAAAAGGAGAGAGAGAGCAAAATGGAATGCCCTGCCACAGAGAGGAGGAAGAGTGGGGGAAGGGTTGGGGGTGCTGGGAGGGATGCTGGGACCATTGGTGGTGGAAAATGGGCACTGATGGAGGGATGGATACTCGATCGTTGTGTGACTGAAACGCAAGCATGAAAGTTTGTAGGGCTGTAACGGTACCCTGTTAGTGAATTAGTGATTCACTAATAAAAAAATAAAATAAAATATACAAGAAGCATAGCATAGAGCAAAGGTGGCAGAACATGGTGACCAGAAGCATAGGTGTCCAGCCAGTTCACCTACATAGAAACCCACTCATTCCCTACTTACATATCATTGGCAGTTTACTTAACTTTCTTGTGCCTCAGTTGCCAAGTTACAAGTTGAAAATAGCAGTAATATCTACCAGTAAATTTGTTAGGAGGATAAATAGCACTTGTGTAATGCTGAGATCTAACCTTGATGCAAGTATAAAATCTGATATTTGCTCAATAAATGAATAGTTAATAAAACAATGACAATGTCACATTGCCTAGATCAGCTTCTGTGTTTTTCAGACTGTGACCTGCTCCTGATCTCATTTCCATCCTGTGGCTCCCCTGTCCTAAGGTTTCAGGCTATGCCCCTCTCCTATTTACGTGGTTTTTCACCAGTGCTCCCCAAAATATCTTAGGAGTATATATATGGTCCTGGTTGACAAGTGCTTCTCTAGATGACTCTCACTGCTTATTTCAAATCTTACCTCTGCCATTCTATAGGGAAAGTCATTAATCAAACGAAGATTAGGTTCCTCACATCATATTATCTACCATAATATGAGTGATCCTAGGGAACTACTAGGAAGATTTTTGTCTGAAGATTTCCTCATAGTATGCCTCCAAAGTTTGGTACATACCAGCTATCTTTCCCATACTAGTCAGAACAAATTTTATAAATATATCTTTGAACAAAAAATAGTTTATTCAAGAAAGTACCAAAGGAAGAAAACAGAACGAAAAAGCCCTGCAGTGTTATACCAGCAGCATTCTACCAGGTTATCATCTATGCATTAATCAACTCTCTCTGGGCACAGTCATTCATCAATTATGATTCTACTTCACAGTGCTGTCATGCAGCCCATATTTGACTATTTAGTCCACAAAAATAATCTCTTTTTACTGCATGTTTTCTAATACACCGTACATGATGATAACACCTTACATTTATATAACACATTAATGTGTTGCAAAGCCTTTCACATCCATTATTTTATTTAACTAGACATACCATAAGAGGGTCATTTGTCTTTGAAGAAGCAGCTTTGAGGAAACTTCCAAATTTAATTTAAAACCATACTTTCATTGTTGCAAGAGTTATCATAGAAAACAGTATTTACATCAACAGTTCCTTTTAGATGACAGACTGGAACACTGCATCTCTGCATGTACCACAGAGGGCAAAGTCACTGCACATTAAAATGGCTCTTTGTGTTTTTTCCTTTCCACTACTTTCTGCTTTATGTCGATATTATATTGTCCACTGTTCTAAAACCATCTCTACTTAAACTAAAAGTAAATTCTGTTTTTCCTTACCCCAAATCTTGACACATCTACCACTACTTTAGATTACTCTGTAACTACTTGCATTGAGCACCCATGCTTTGAAACGTTCATTCTGCCTCTCTCACCTTTAGCCAATATGCAATCTCTAAAAAAAGCTATGTTTCCTCAACACAGGCCTAACAGCTGCTTTAGAAATGAGTTTCATGGTCGCTAGTATTTCTGTATTCTGCAAAGCATGTTAATGTTGCATTGATTTTCATGAGCAACATCAGAATTTAGATAGGTGAATGCATTATCGGAACTGGAGGGGAGAAGAAATGTTACAGAAATAAAACTACATTCTCCACTAGTAATGAAAGTAGTGTTTCTGAGTGCTTTCTTCTTTACATGACCCCCTTGTAAGTAAATAAAGAAGGAGACAATTTAAACAGAAATGAAAACCCCCAACTATACATACCAGCCAAGGTCTTCTCTTTCATTAACCATATTGTAGCAAGACTCCGGAAGGAAATGAGCAGTTACAAAGGCCTTCTGTTTCACCAGCCTAAGTGTTTTTATCTCCAGAACCTCAGTGTAATTTTCATTATTTCATCCTTCTTAATAAATTGCCAACAATGTACTAAGTTAAAATATTTATTGTCTGAAGAACCACATGATCAGTGAAGGATGGCAAATTTCTGTCAAAATAACTCACCCCCATTGATTTTGCTTGAAAGCAGGTTTTGCCTTTTATTATCTGACTCTAAAGGGGGGAAAGTAAAAAAGTTAAATCCATCCCTGCCTTTATATTTCTCCCCGTGACACCACTGCCAGAGTGTAAACAGTTTCTCCTCCCTCAACTCAACCACTAACACACACACATAAGCATCAAGTCTCGCCAGCATTTCTTTCTCCTCTCTTAATGGGTAACAGTTGAACATTAAAACAGGTACTTTCATGTGAGAAGAATGTGGCTCATGCTCTCACTACTCAATATTTTTTAATTTAAAAGATGCAGGCCTGGTGAAATATTATGATATATTTTACCTTAATTATTTAAATATTTTTCTAAATTTTGAAAAAGGCTTTTGTTGAATTTTTAGAGTGCATATTGTAGTTACAATGTCTTGTGTCATTTTATTTATTCCTGTATCTACATGAATGGAAAATTTTTTAATATATTATACCTTTTTACAAGAGAAAAGCATTAATATGAGGTAGCCCGAATCTGGAATAAGATCGTCATCTATTAATATGAGGGGAGAGAGGAATACATCTATTAACATGAAGGGAAGAAGGAGCACAAAATTTTATATATACCTTAAAATCTGTGATACTAATGCATAATAAAAAAAAGGTACCAAAAATAATTTAATGTCGCTCTCCACCCAGATGAGATCTGGAGCAGCCACACACGAAACAGCTCCTCTGCTCTTTAAAGACTATGATCCTGGAGGGCTACTAACCACTTTTGGCACCCAGCGGCTTCTTATAGAAATGCATCTAGACTGTGAGCTGAGCTACAACCCCATGCCGCCCAGGGAGGGGAAAGGGTTTTCTCTCTTGACCGTTTCTTTCGGTGGGGGTAGTGGCAGCGGCGGCAGCAGCACCCACATGGTGACCGCCATCTTCTAGAACCCACTACCCAGAGGTACGAGCTTGCAGTGACATGGCGCAAAGGAGATCTTGGGATGGGGGTGTTACCTGCACGCTCTCCGCCCAGACGAGATACAGAGCAGGCACACACGAAATTGTGAACTGAGCTAAAATATCAGAAACCCAAAACCATGCGGCTGCGAACTCATATAGTCTTCATTCTCAGCAATGGAAGATAAATTATCAAATGATACCTTCTCAGCAGGTTTGATTGTTGGGGGAAAATTCTAAATAATAATAGTTTTCTGTTGAAATATTGAATGTATTCAAAGTATAGAGAGAATAAAGTGAAGATCATTAGCCACAGAGGTGAGGGGGTGGGAGGGGGGGTATACTGGGGTTCTTGGTGGTGGAACATGTGCACTGGTGAAGGGATGGGGATCTGATCATTGAGTGACTGAGACTTGAACCTGAAAGCTTTGTAACTTTTTTCACTGTGATTCAATAAAAAAAAATTAAAAAATAATAATAAATAATAATAATTTAATTTGAAAAATAGCTCACTCACTAACTGTTGAGAATGATCTTACCTATCTATCAAAATATACTCAGAAATATAGATTTAAAAATTAAATATAAAAATGAAATTGAAAGTATCAAAACATATATGTGTGTGTGTTTAAAGCACAGATGTTTAAGCTTCAATGGGAAAGAATTTTTAATAGGTAAAAGAAATCATATGAATATTATATGAATATTATTAGTTTACTAAAGCATTTTTAACTTACAAAGTGAAATACCATTAGGTATATTGAAAAACAAATGCTATGATGGTAAAATATTTAATATATTTAATAAAATTCTGGTACAGAAATGTTGCAAGGAAAATTTGGAAAAAGAGCTATACTCTTTTGTTTCTTCAGAAATTGCCAGAAGGATAGGAAAAAGTGAATGATAAATTTTAAAAACACAATTGACCTAACACAAAAGAAAATGTTTCCTCAACATGAATGGTCACAGAATCAAAATTAAAACTATTTAAAACTCTATCGTTAATTACTTTTAAAGTAACGCATTCCAGACTTTTCTGTCTGTGGCCTCATCCATCCAGATGAGACTTACCTCAGCTGACATTACGAGATCTACTCTGGAACAGGAGGCAGAGCCCTTTTCTTCTAGTTGAATCCTGCAGCCTTAACACCTGGCGTGCACCGTATTAAGGATCAACACGACAGTCCTTCTTTCCCTTCTACCTGCTGCTCTGCCCCTGTAGGTGAGGATTGCCTTCAGCCGACATCGCAGGGCCTACTCAGGAATGAGAAGCACTGCCACTGCCTTCCAGCTGGGTCCCAGCGGCCTCCATACCTGACCTGTGCCGTAGTCAGGGCCCACAACACAGCTCCTGAAGGATGCAACAGAGGAAGTGGCCATGCAAGAGATTGATTCAACGAACCACATGCTGTCCACAGCTGTGTTTCTTGTCACAAGGAGAGGATGGGCACAGAAGAAAGAGAACAACCTCCAGTCTAATCCCTCAGTATCTTCTAGGGGATCTAACTACAAAGATTCACCCTCAACACAACAAGAACACTAGAAAACCAAGGGGGGAAATACATAGAAGTTACTACAATCAGAAATAACAAAAATACAGAGCATGATAGGTGATATAAAAAAAAAACTCAATAGAAGTTCTAAATAGCAGAATAACAGCAGCTGAGCAAAAGATCAAGGAGCTCCAAGATGAGAAGGAGGAGCAGTAGGAAACAACAGAAAGTGGAAAATAGTTTGAAAAGAAACTAAAACCTTACCAGATAATTATGGGATAAGTTTAAGAAAAAACATTACAAGAATCATTGGAGTCTCTGAAGAAAAGGAAGGCATATGTGATGAAGTGACAATAGTTTAAAATATCTATTTTTAAACAGATAAGAATTTCCCACAGTTGAGGAACATAGGCAACAAGATCCAAGAGTCTCAAAAGGTTCCAGTAAAAATAGACCCAAAGTAGGAAAACTCCAAGACATGTTATACTCAAAATTACAAAAGCAAAGTATAGAGATTGTCTATTGAAAGCAATAAGATCCAAAAAATGAACTTATATACAAATGTCAGCAAACCCATAAAATATATAGCAGATATATCAAGTGATACTTTATAAGCCAGAAGAGTATGGAAAAATATAGTACAAAACTCATTGAAATGAATGCCTCACCAAGAATATCCTATCCAGATAGATTACCATTCATACTTGAAGGAATGATGCAAAGTTTCGTGGATGGGCAACAACTTAGGGGGTTCATAGTCTTGAAACCAGATTTGCAAGAAGTCTTAAAGAACTCCTTAAAGAGATATGAGAAACTTCCCAATATCTGGCATTGAGTATGGTAATCACTAATGGTGCATAGAGTTGTCCTATACTAAATTAAGAAAATTTGAAAACATAGCATTCAATTATCATAAGTTAACATATACTGATCTTTTTGATAATTCCATATGCCACTCCTTTAAGTTTTGTGCAGCACATAATATGTAATAGATTTGCTATAAGCCTGCCCAGAGGGTAGGCTTAAGGGTAGGAGGGCACCTGCTGACATTGGTGATGGGATTGGTGTTGGGACATTGTATTACTGAAACAATATTATGAACAACTTTGTGTCTTAATAAAAATTGAAAAACTGAAACTCTACGGATGAAAGCACATAAAAATTTTAGTGAGGAAATTCAAAAATAACCAAAGTAAACAAAGGTTTATGTCAGCTATTTAGAGTAAAATATCCAGTATTAGAAAGATGTACATTCCTAACAATTGATAGATCACAAACAATTCCAATTAAAATCCTAACTAAAAAATAAATAAATCATTTTATTGTGATGATTATTGCAGGGATAGAAGAGATCTCCAATATTGTGCTGTGTACATATAGATTCATCTAATGTTTCTTGAAAGCAATTGGAATTAGAGAAATAGAACTTAAAAAAAATTATACACTTGTGGGGCTGGAGTGATAGTATGGTGGGTAGGGTGTTTGCCTTGCACGTGGCCAACCCAGGTTTGATTCCCAGCATCCCATATGGTCCCCTGAGCACTGCCAGGAATAATTCCTGAGTGCAAAGCCAGGAGTAACCCCTGTGAATTGCCAGGTGTGAACCAAAAAGAAAAAAAAAATTATATACTTGTTTAGTAATCCTTCTTATGGGTACATAGCTAAATGCACTAAAGCACATTTATATACTGATTTTTTAAAATAATAATATTTTGTGGCATTTTTTCAGATTATAAAGGAGATTGGACCTGCATCAGAACAGTATATACAAAACAGTATATACATGGTAGAAAAATATGCAATAATTTGTAAAAACATAATTTAAAAAATATTTATAATTTAGAGTAATGGTTTCAATATATACTCAAATAAAACAATCATGTAGTAAGCTACTACACTCTCATAGTGAATTAATTTTATATTAAAATGTGTTAAGGTATTTTTTTAAATTTTTATTGGTGAATCACCGTGAGGTACAATGTGTTAGGGTATTTTAAAAGCTATTATTTAACAAATATTACCTTACATACTGACATGATATTTTTTATATATTGTTATACTTTTTTGCATTGCCTATAATGGCAACATATTACTCTTGCTGTCAGGAAAACATTAGGGTCTTTATATATTTATGGGATAGAAATATGGTTAAGCATAAAAACAAAGATTACTTGAAAACTGAAGACAGATTCAAATCAAAGCACATGATATCATCTCATAAGACTAAAAATTTTTAAAAAACAAAAAAAAAGTTCCTAAAAATATCTCTACCGATTCAGTTGACATATATCAGAAGACAAGTCTCCATGGGCATCTCCCATTTCTCTGCATGTCTTTATAACTGATTATCTTTTCTGGTATGTTTGTTTAGTGAATTTCCTTGGAACATATAGATAGCATCTCCCTCCAGAGCAAAGGGCAGGCATTCTTACTGCACAGTACAAAACATTTTTGTTTACTATGTTCTGGACTTCCCTCGTGTCACACCTAGTCCTCAACAATTCAGCAAGAATTAATGCCACTCTCTGGCTACTAATATTGCTTATCATTTTAATAGATAGTCCTTAGCCCTACGAGTTTCAAATATGACTAACACCCATGAAATTCTCACAGATTAACTTGCAAACTTACCATTTATTTAAAATCTCAAACTTTTGTTCCAGGATGTTGCTTAGCATTACAGAATTTATCTTGCATGCATGAGGCCCTGGGTTCAATCCACAATAGTAAGACAGAGAGTCTCTTGTCCTGGCTGTCTTCCCCGAGGCCCCTTGGAGGAGATGGGCTCCACCTTCCCTCCCCACCCCGAGCAGAGCTCCCGGCGGCCGAAGACCACCACCGGAACCTAGCTACAGCCATGTTCGAGGCCCCTCTCCACACTTTCGGACAGGCCTCACACATGAAGGTACCAGCAGAGGAACCCATGTGTGTAATCCCATCAATGGCCAATATTCAGAGACTTAAAAGCGAGCTATCAGAATCGATATCTTGTAGCCTACTTCTCTCTCTGGGAGAAACTGGCAAGCTTCTGAGAGTTTCCTGCTTACATGGGACAGCCTTGCAAGCTTCCCATGGTGTATTCATATGCTCAATCCAGTAACAAGCTGGATCTCATTCCCCTGACCCTGAAAGAGCCTCCAGTGCGACATCGTTGAGAGGGTTGAGCCGAGAGAGACTTCTAAGATCTCAGGGAAAGGACGAATTGAGAGGTTACTGAGCCTGCTCGAGAAATCGACTATTAATGGGGATTTCGTGATTTCTAAGACATAAATGAATTTAAATTAAATCAGACATTTTACCATGCTTCACAATTATTTAAGTTAGAGTGTTTTTCTTTTTTTTTGGGGGGGGGGGGTCACACCTGGCGATGCTCAGGGGTTATTCCTGGCTCTACACTCAGGAATTACTCCTGGCAGTGCTCAGGGGACCATACGGGATGCTGGGAATTGAACCCAGGTGGGCCGCATGCAAGGTAAATGCCCTACCCCCTGTGCTATCGCTCCAGCACAGAGGGTGTGTTTCTTTTACTTTTTTCTTTATTAAAATAAATATATATTTCAATAAAAGTCATTTATACTCTGTTAGTCATTTATGACCTATCATGTTAAAGAAGTTATAGATTCTTCATTGTAAGTAAGTTTATAGAGGCAGGAATACTCTGCGTCAGTAGTAAGTTAGCACAGTCTATAGTGGTAGACACCAAACAGGAAAGTAAAATCTCTTCATTTGTTTTTAACGTTGTTGAGAGGGCCACTTAAGGGTGAGGGATGCTACCAGGACTGCTTCCAGCTGTGTTATGAGTATCACTGCATCACTGTCATCCCGTTGAACATCAGTTGCTTGAGTGGATGCCAGTAAGGTCTCCATTCCTTCCTGTCGAGTACTAGTGTAGCCCAATGTCATCTGCTCGCTCCAGGACCATGAAGAGCACGTTGTTGTTACTGTTTTTGGCATCTCGAATACATCACGGGTAGCTTGCCAGGCTATCGTGCGGGTGGGATATCCTCGCAGCTTGCCAGGCTCTCGAGAGGGACAAGTGTAGAAACATGTAATACTGCGATCAGACCCAGGGTCTGTTACATGCAAGACCTGCACTTTGCCATTTAAGCCATGACCTCTATAGTAGAGTCTTTGAAAGAAAAGTAAACAGAAGCAGACTACCAATTTATAAGGGCCTGGGACCAGAGAGACAGTACAGGAGATGTTTCTCGCCTTGCATGCGTCTGACACAGACCCAATCCCCAGTACCTGCTAATGATGCCTTGAGACTGTCAGAAGTGACCTCTGAGCATGGGACCAAAAGCCCTGAGCACAGCTGGTGGTGACAAAATGTCAACTCAAAAACTAATAATTATAATAAATGAAAAATATAAAAATAGGGCATGTAATTTAGTGACATATTGGAATATGATGGGGTATGTTACTAAACAATAAAAAGGAATATATTTTACCGGGCTGTAGCAATAGCACAGTGGGTAGGGCATTTGCCTTCCATGTGGACGACCCAGGTTCAATTCCTCCATCCCTCTCGGAGAGCCCGGCAAGCTACTGAGAGCACCCTGCCTGCACGGCAAAGCCTGACAAGCTCCCCATGGCGTGTTCCTATGCCAAAAACAGTAACAAGTCTCACAATGGAGACGTTACTGGTGCCCGCTCAAGCAAATCGATGAGTTTTGGGATGACAGTGATACAGTGATTATATTTTACCATATAACAAGTTACTATATCACAGTATAAAGGATATAGCAGCTATTCTATGTCCCATACCTAAATATTTACAAAGGTACCGTACCCTGACCCAAAAGAACATCTATAGCAGTAGAACAGCACAGTATAAGTTCAATAAGGGTGTGGTTTTAAAATGTGGGAATTTCAGGCAAAAGACAAGAAGACTATAAAGACTGTTTTCTATGTTCTTTTGCTATGCATCATTTTTATACTGGTAATTGTTCAGATTTTTAAAAATGTATTATACTTAAAGTCCTGTGTTTTTGGTCCTATTGGCATTTATTTTCTTGATGTGCAGAGTTACCTCACTTTACCACCACCAAAGTGCCCAATAACTCCCACTCATGCCACTGAGTAGACTTTTTTTACAAGAAGGACATAGGTGTTTTTTAGTTAAACAATTCTCCCAGTGGAAGAATTTACAAGGGAAATTAACAGGATCCATTTGAAAGCAAATTCAGTTGCATTTCTCTTTTCTAGAATTGGATGCTTTCCCACCTAAAAAGCCATGTGAGCCAGGCCATATTAGTTTCCAGATCAGTGCTAGTCAAGCTAGACTCTATTCCCAGGGAAATGTTGCATTTTACTTCCTACTATATGGGGTTGCTATTTTTCAATTAGATTATTTTATTATATAGACAAAAAAGTGTTTCAATAAATGGATTAAGATTTTTTTTCCTTAAAAATCTCTCCAAGAAAGAATTCAAGTGGTGGGAAAACAAATTTTAAGCAGATGGTTCAAATGCTTGTAACATAGAGAAGATTCATATCATTAAGTCATGATGAGTGCATAAAAAAGGGGATCCATTTGAAGATTAAAATTTTCAGTTCTTGGAAATTCCACAGGTACTTATCATTCTCTTATCTTCAAATAAGGGTAACATGGAGCCACGGTTTCTCATAAAAATTTGCATTTCAGAAAAATGAATAAGTAAAATCAAATGTAATCTTGATAAAAATGGTCATTCTTTGGAATAAGAAAACAATCAATTCATAATACCAGAGTCCATTAAAGCATGTGGAAAACATTCTTGTGGTTAGGTTTTTTATTTGTAATTTTAACTGCGGTGTTTTATCTTTATAATCTTGGATAAATCTGGTTAGGATGCCGAATTTTCCTAAACCATGCTAAAGCTAGCTAGCTCTATTTTTCTCTGCTTGAAGGAAGTAAAGAAAATCGGAAAAGCTCCTAGATTCTTACATGGTGTGTGAATCCACTTAACACAATTATAATGCCCAATTAATCTTAGCAACATGAGTGATGAATCATTTCTCCAGGTGTCTCTTCAAAAGAGAATAAATTTAGTTCTAACATTTCACTATTGTTTTAAACCAAATGTAATGTTGCCAGATTAATCAGGAAACTAATAATTGAACAAAATCCGTATTCAAAAATACCATCTCCCCAGGTATCAACATAACAGCACACTCACTACCTTGGATACCAATTTTCCCAGGTAATACAAGAAACTTGACTGAATTCTATCACTTGCTTCCTTTCTTAAAATCTTGATTTGATAGCATCTCCTGCCATCTACTGATGGATAAAAAATATAAAGACAACTTTTTTTAATCATTTGACCACTATACCATAAATGACCAACGGCCAACTTTTTTTTAGATGTGAAAAATCACCTAATTTGAATAGCATGATCTTCATACACAACTAGCAATAGACTTGCTTCCAATGGAAAACTTTTGGTTGCAATCACAACATATAATTTTTGGGGTTGGGGCCACATCCAGTGATGCTCAGTGCTTACTCCTGGCTTTATGCTCAGAGATCACTCCTGGCAAGGCTCAGGGGGCTTTTGTGGTGTTGTAGATTAAACTCGGTTTGGCTACATGCAGGGCAAGGACTGTCCCCCACCATTCTACTTTTAAACGAATTATGGTGTAGGAAATAAAATCACTAGACCTGAAATCAAAGACTGGATACTTATGCCAGTTAGTTCTCCTCAGCTTAGGTTTCTTCTCCTAAAATAAAAATATTTGGGGAGAGGCACTTCTGCCCAGTTCTGAGGTACTCCAGAACTTTATACAGCATTTCAGTTCTTGTTCCAGACCTACATTACTCTCTGCTTTATAGATGACTCAGCTAAACCCCAGTATTCTACCCTTTGGTCAAGGTTCCAGAACCCTCACTACTTCCTCAGATGACTCTTTCCTGTCTTGCCCACAGCATACCAGTTCATCTGCTGCCCCCAAAAGAAACATCTTTTTGAAGCCCCCTACTACTGCTCTGCTTGCTAATACAAGTATTTTCACTCTAGAAGATTCCTCTACATTTACTTAAAGTCAGTCAGCATGGAAATAGAAATTAAGCTGTTGAATTTAAATAAATTACCACCTACTCTACAGCTGACCCCTCCAACTTCCAATCTGGGGATATATGTGTATATTTGATTCTTTTTAAAATCTTTGAAGAACAGTTAGTCCAATGACTCCTTATTTGCTTGAGGGTCACTTATTTGCAAACTTCAAATCTCTAAAGCACCACTGAGAACCAAAGATGGACAAATTATTTGAGCAATGTTTTTAAAGGTCATAAAGAAATGAAAATTCATGTCATCAAACTAATTTCACTAAAATTTATGCATTTGACTCACGGGATCCTTCTGTCCATCAAAATATGTAAGACGTTGCCATGTTGAAGTTTGAGCCATTGCCATTTATAAGAAATAAATTAGAAATGGGGAGAAAGTCTATTAGAGGCAGAAATATCAGTCTTAAAAAGTGACAGCTGACCAACAGTAAAGAGAAACATGAAAATGCTATACTATCTTAACTGTATCTATTTTAAAAATATGTTTTTACTATAGTAAGAAAACTAAATATTTTAAGAAGAAGAAGTTTTGGGGGCTGGAGCAATAGCACAGTGGGTAGGGCATTTGCCTTGCACTCAGCCTACCCAGGTTCGATTCCCAGCATCCCATATGGTCCCCTGAGCACCGCCAGGAGTAATTCCTGAGTGTAGAGCCAGGAGTAACCCCAGTGCATTTCCAGGTGTGACCCAAAAAAGCCAAAGAAAAAAAAAAGAAAGAGAAGTTTGTAATTTGTTTTATATAGATTAGCATTAAAACTTAAAAATCAGTAGGAACATGGATTTCAGGAACAAACAATGAACTGTATAATGATTCCCACATTTTAAAATGATTTTAGAAAGATAAAGCGTTACTGTGGAATTTATTCTTTTTTTATTTATTTTATTTATTTTATTTTTTTTATTTAAATTTATTTATTTTTAATTAGAGAATCACCGTGAGGGTACAGTTACAGATTTATACACTTTTGTGCTTATACTTCCCTCATACAAAGTTTGGGAACCCATCCCTTCACCAGTGCCCATTCTCCACCACCCGTAAACCCAGTGTCCCTCCCACCCTCCCCAATCCCATCTCCCCCCCACCCCACCCTGCCACTGTGGCAAGGCATTCCCTTCTGTTCTTTCTCTCTAATTAGCTGTTGTGGTTTGCAATAAAGGTGTTGAGTGGCCGCTGTGCTCAGTCTCTAGCCCTCATTCAGCCCGCAACTCCCTTCCCCCACATGGCCTTCGACTACAATGTAGTTGGTGATCGCTTCTCTGAGTTGCCCTTTCCCCGGAACGTGAGGCCAGCCTCGAAGCCATGGAGTCAACCTCCTGGTACTTATTTCTACAGTTCTTGGGTGTTAGTCTCCCACTCTGTTATTCTATATACCATAGATGAGTGCAATCTTTCTATGTCTGTCTCTCTCTTTCTGACTCATTTCACTCAGCATGAAACTTTTCATGCCCATCCACTTGACTACAAAATTCTTGACCTCCTTTTTTCTAACAGCTGCATAGTATTCCATTGTATAGATGTACCAAAGTTTCCTCAACCAGTCATCCGTTCTGGGGCATTCGGGTTTTTTCCAGATTCTGGCTATTGTAAACAGTGCTGCGATGAACATACATGTGCAGATGTTGTTTCGATTGTACTTTTTTGCCTCTCTGGGATATATTCCCAGCAGTGGTATTGCTGGGTCAAATGGGAATTCAATATCTAATTTTTTGAGAGTCGTCCAAATTGTTTTCCAGAAGGGCTGAACCAGTCGGCATTCCCACCAGCAGTGAAGAAGGGTCCCTTTCTCCCCACATCCTCTCCAACAGCGGTTGCTTTTGTTCTTTTGGATGTGTACTAGTCTCTGTGGTGTGAGGTGGTATCTCATGGTTGTTTTGATCTGCATCTCTCTGATGATTAGTGATGCAGAGCACTTTTTCATGTGCCTTTTGGCCATTCGTATTTCTTCCTTGGTAAAGTTTCTGTTCATTTCTTCGCCCCATTTTTTGATGGGGTTGGATGTTTTCTTCTTGTAGAGTTCAACCAGTGCTTTATATACCATTGATATCAACCCCTTATCTGATGGGTATTGTGTAAATATCCTTTCCCATTCTGTGGATAGTCTTTGCATTCTGGTCACTGTATCTTTTGCAGTGCAGAAGCTTTTTAGTTTAATGTAGTCCCATTTGTTGATCTCTGTTTTTACTAGAATGCTTAGTTCCGTGTCACCTTTGAAGATACCTTTATCTTCAATATCGTGGAGGGTTTTGCCGACCTTGTCTTCAATGTACCTTATGGTTTGTGGTCTAATGTTGAGGTCTTTAATCCATTTTGATCTGACTTTTGTGCATGGTGTCAGGTCAAGGTCTAAACCCATTTTTTTGCATGTGGTTGTCCAGTTGTGCCAGCACCATTTGTTAAAGAGGCTTTCCTTGCTCCACTTCACATCTCTTGCTCCCTTATCAAAGATTAGATGGTCATACATTTGGGGTTGTGTGTAGGGATATTCCACCCTGTTCCATTGGTCTACGGCTCTGCCTTTGTTCCAGTACCATGCTGCTTTAATTGTTACTGCTTTGTAGTAAAGTTTGAGGTTGGGGATGGTGATGCCTCCCATCATCTTTTTCCCAAGAATTGTTTTAGCTATCCTTGGACGTTTGTTATTCCATATGAATTTTAGGATTGCTTGATCCATTTCTTTGAAGAATGTCATGGGTATACTTATAGGGATCGCATTGAATCTGTATAATGCTTTAGGGAGTATTGCCATTTTGACAACATTGATTCTCCCTATCCACGAGCAGGGTATATGTTTCCATTTCCTCATGTCCTCTTTGATTTCATGGAGTAGCGTTATGTAGTTTTCTTTGTAAAGGTCTTTTACGTCCTTGGTTAAGCTGATTCCGAGGTACCTGATTTTCTGGGGCACGATTGTGAATGGGATTGCTTTTTTCATGTCCCTTTCCTCTGCCTCATTGTTTGCATATATGAAGGCCATGGATTTTTGGGTATTGATTTTGTAGCCTGCAACTTTACTGTATAAGTCTATTGTTTCTAAGAGTTTCTTAGTAGAGGTTTTAGGCTTCTCTAGATATAGTATCATGTCGTCTGCAAATAGTGAGAGTTTGATTTCTTCCCTTCCTATTATTCTTTTTTTAAATGTGGAGGGGAGACTGACACTTTGGTCTCTTCCTGAGCCAAATTTTTCAATTCCAACTTGATTTTTCAAGTGAACTTTCCAAACCTGCTCCCTTCTACCACACCCCAACTCCCAGTTTCTTAAGAACATACATAAATTCTTGATCATCCTAATTCTTTCCTATTGACACAATTGATCAAACTGGGATGGCCTCGGGGTTGACAGAGATGTAGAATTATGTGGCTCTCTACAAAAAGGCCCTTGGCCAGAAAAAACATTTTCTTAATTCTTTTAGTTGTTTTGTTTTGGATTATCCTATCAAATTTGCAGATGGTTGAGACTCACAATTTAGAATGCAGCCTTCTTCACGCAGGAGCTTCACTTATAAGTCCTTGCCTTTTTCTCCTTCTCTACCATTCAAATTCTGGGGGATTCTCTCTCATTTACCCTAGGGGAGTTTTAACAGTCACTGAAAACAGACTTGGCAAGTCTGTGCCAAACTTGACTTTCATTTCCACCATTAGTACTGTCCTGTGAAGCAAAGTGTTTCCAAAAAACAACAATGTGTAACAGATTGCAAGAAAAAAAATAGGAATATACTTCTCCCTCCCTCAGATTCGCCTTCGCCCTTTTACTATCACACACCAGGAGTGAAGAAGCACAGCTTGGGAGGAATTTGACCTACTCTGTAAAGGTCATGAAAGTTTCCAACAGAAAGTGATGACTCATGTTCCATACATCCTGATATTTCAGAGTGTTCAGGAAAAATGCAATCTCCTCTAACACACCCTTTCTTTCCATCATTTTCTTGCCAGTTACCACACTTGTGAATTTCACTACAAAGGGAAGTTCAACAGCCAAGGTGAGGGAAATTGTTAATGTGAACAAAAGTTCAAAAGCAGGGCAAGAGGAGTCAGGCCTCTCTGTGCCTTGTGTTTACGAAAGACAGGTTTCATCCAAATACACAGATCTTTCCCATAGAAATATGTGGCTCGATGTTTTTGGCATCTTTCAAAGCAAAATTTTAGAGGCTGCCTTTCCTCCCCAGTGCTGTACACACACATATGCACGCACACACAAACACCAGCTTTGAAATCGGCTGGTATTGTCTCAGAACTTGAAACTTATCCAACATTTGACCTTAACTTTCCAGCACTTCAGGAAGCAGGAATTCTCACACCCTGAGGCCTCCGGTTAAATGAGCCCATGGAAATCACTCCCCAGACAGTGCTAAGTGAATGCACTGTGTATCTATCATTTTCCTTTCTTACTAAAAACATACAAGGTCACACTCCCCATCTTGATCTGATTCCTTCGTTCATCACCATTCCCTTTGCTAGAAAAGGTGAGGATTTTTGGCGAAGGGAACAACTATGATGGAATACAGTGGAGGAGGTCAAAAGTGGGCAAAACCCACAGGTTAAATCCACAAAGCACAAAAGTAGTAAGATTCCAAAAGCTTAAATTCCTAGGTTGTATGTTCTATGAGGATTAAAGGATACTTATTTGATGTTTCAGGCGGTTTTGCTTCTCACAAGAATATGGACTTCAATAGAGAAAATTACACAAAAGCTAAAAATAAAAAGGATCAACTTTGTTAATCCATTGAATGGCTGAGCTCAATTATCTTATTCTTTTAAGGCATATAGGAAGAAAATAATAGGAATTCCTAATTCCAAAAGTTTTAAGATGGGTAAATTCAAAGGAATCCTTGTAGACCTAGACCAATTTCTAATTCAGTGCAGGAATTACTTTCCTAAGATCTTGTGGCTTTTGCTTGCATATATATATGTATATATACATATATATGTTCCATCATTGCACATTTCAAAGTAGCAGATGATCTTCCTTACATGAAAGAAAAATCTGTTTACTCATGTATTGTACATATTGATTCATAGTTCTGCTAACTGGGTGTACATGGACAAAGAAAACATTATTTACATTTCCTTGTGACAACCTTTCAAACCTCTGAATTATAGCCACAATTGCCCTCAAAGGTAAATAAACAATCCCTCTAGACTGAAAACCTTCACTTCTATGCAGAGTTTCTCATAGGACTTTGTTGATGTCTCGTGAATCCTGCAGCCTCTTTATTGCAAGTGCTATCTACACACACATAAATGTTATCATTTTTCCCTACTGTCTTGTTCCCCAAATGATATGGGTGACTAAGTTCCCATTTGCAACCCCCCTTTAAAAAATATGACATCCCAAATGGAACACAATACTCCCGAGTCAGAAAGCAAATGTACTGTGTTCAGCACACTTCACAAAGAGACTCCCATATGTCACTAAGTGTTTCAGGAGCTGCTGTCATTGAAAAGGAGGAAGTACAAGACTGCAGGGGAGTTAGACAGAGTCCTGGGTTGTGTTCCAGTATCATTCGTTGTGAAATATATCCTATATAAGGAAAACAACAGATGTAATGTGCGGCTTGTCATACAAAACTCTTCCAACATGGGAATATCTATCACAGTCACCATCTAATGTTGCTTCACACCCCCTAGGGGAAATTCCCCCAGGATGTGTTAGAAAAGGAACTGCCTTGAAAGAAATTTTTCAGGCACATTAGAACTGACAGAAATCAGTTGTGATGTCAAGTCTAAGTATGTGACGGATCTAACTAGGAACACAGCCCAGGTGTGCTCAATGAGCCATCGCAGCCTGGATTAAATACTGACTTCTCTATGCTCGTGGTACTGAGGATTTTAACTGTCTCTAATGTGGAGGTAAGGAGGAAAAATGAGGGTTTGGAAGGTAGGAGGTTGTAATAACAAGCAGATTTTGTTAATGGGCTATCAAAAGCACATTTCACACTAGTTCAATCCATTCCCCATGCCTGCTGGAACCAGCAACATATAAGGAGTTTACTTTGATTTGCAGAAATGGTAAACTATGAATCCATGTGATTTTACAACTGTCTCGGCTAATTCACAGAATTTAGACTACAATCCTGGGTGCGTTTTGTGCATTTATAAAGCATTTGAGAGATTACTGAAGTTGAAGCAGGGGAATATCACACACTTCCCTAATTCACAACTCATATTTTCTCTATTTACACACAAATACACAGAAAGAAAGAGAGAGAGAGACAAGAGAAAGAGAGTCCATGTCGCTACTGATCCCTGTTGTGTGTTCCATCTTCTTTTTTTTTCAAGCATAATTATTTACTTTCCAAATCTAAACAATGACAATCAATCTTTCGTACTTTATCTAAAGCCTACTCCTAAATTTCTTATTTTTACCACTCTAAAGTGTTAGATAGTCTTTGCTATTTTAGGAAACAGGCCAGTGAAACTTGCTTAGGAGTTTCTGAACTCTGTTAACTCTGGTCTAAAATAAATAAATGAATGAAAACTCCCCATGCTGGGTCAACCCTGACTACACATTGCTTATGCAGTCTTGAGTTAGATTAGAGCGTTTCACAAGCAGTGGCACCATCCAGCTAGAGATGAAAGGTGTGTCATACTAGTTTTCGAAGGAAACATAGAAAGGTATCACATGAATATTTCAAGAGAATCTTGTCAAAAGTTCATCCTATTGGAAAGTCAGCCTGTGACCAAAAAAAAAAGAACAACCTCCTTTCATGGGAGGCACACTCTCTCCTCCACAATAAAAATCAACAGAGGCAAACTATAGGGATATCTGTAGGAGGGAGGCAGGTATGAAAATCTTCTTGTGTTTTTTGTGTAAACAAATTAAATGAAAAATAAACACCATAAACAACGGGACTTGGGGGGGAGTAGGATGGTCACCACTGTTGATTAAGTAATCCCAAGCACCTAGAGCAGTATTTGGCACATACTACAATCAATGAATTGATTGAACAATAGTTCAAGGTTTAGGTCTGAAAAAGTTTTGTTCCTGGACCCAATATTCTTTTCATAATACCAAGAAGTAAAGTGTCCCATGATGGCAAATACCAGCTTCTAGACTAATGTGGGGGTGACTATTAAATGAAAAACCTTGGCAGAAGATTATACCTGGGTCAATGTTAGTACTTTAAAAGCATGTGCTGATGCTGTATGGATCAAGAAACTTGGTTCATGTCTTTCTTACACAAGGAGAATATACAAAGAAAAAAACTGGCAAGTCTGATGATCAAGTGTTTTCTTTAGTCTCCTAGAAATTTGACACCTTAATAACTGTTTTAACTCAATATATTATAAGGTGTCGAAGCAAAGAATAGGGCAGATAAGCTAAGCCCCAGTGCCAATAAGAACTTCCGGCAAGTAAATGCAACTGAAAAAGTGAGATTGCAAAGAATAGGTGGTGCTGGGCGTGGGGGTGTGATTACGAGGTAAAGCATTTGCCTTGCCTGTGAGTTCCTGGGTTCAATTTCCCTACCACCAATAATAACATGATAATAATAATAATAATAATAAAGGGAATGCTTAGAATCAAGCATACCAAACATGGATGTATGTTACTGCTCAAGGATAAAGAAGTGTTTGCCAGGAACAAATAATGCAGAGCAAATGCAGGCAGAAGTAGGCCCAGTGCAAAATCCAGGGAAGAATTCACCAGGCTCTGCACTGTTCAGCTTCAAGAAAGAGGACATGACAAGGGAGAGAATACCAGGTAGATGTGTTTAGCTGTCTCTCTGGTTCTTCAAATTGTTCTGTTCTACTGTAAGCTCACACCTGCCAGATTAACAGCAGGACTGACCCAGTAGTGTCCTCCGGAAGATCTTACAAAAAAATATTATTGGTTTTCTAGCCATACAGCATTGGCAACATCACTTATAAAAACTATATTCATAATGAAAACATATTGTATTCTTCATCTGGCAAATAAATAACATTTCTTCCCTAGCATTTTCAAAATCTTATTGTATTATTTGTTTACAAATAAGAACTATGTGTTAAATAACTTATCCAGGCTTACTATTATCAATAGCAGAGCCAGGAAAGCTGTAGAGTTCTTCATCCTACACATTTGTAGATTTTATTGACGACATGCTTTGTTTAAATGCATTCACAAAAAATTCTATAATTGTCCCACAGTTGAAAATGAGAGGAATGGAAAGAAAAATATTTTACTAGAGGGTTGTAGTTTTTCGCAGAAACAAGAACACCCCAAATCAATTTGTTTTATCCTTCAACTATGGCAGTTATTTTGGAGTGGGGCAGGAACAGGAGGCAGTGTTCGGGAGATACTCCTGGATTATTGCTCAGGGCATGCTCTCAGTGGTGCTCAGGAAACCATGTAGTGTCAGGAATGGAATCAGGAATTCCTGAATGCAAAGTATGTATGCAAAGACCTCCTCTGAGCTCTTTCTCTGACCCAACCACAAATACTTCAAGAACAGCATCTCTATGTTCATTCACACTTAGACTGCTCAGCCTTCATGAGCAACTATATACGTGATGAGTCACTGGGAAAAATATATTTAGGTACTTTGGATTCTACATTGTCTGTTCTTTAAAAGTTTTCTTTAAAACCAACTCTGAGCAAAGAATTTGGCTAGACTGAAACAAACATGGAAAGATTCTCACATTTGAGGACCTTGGAGAGGAAGAAGAGCCAAATAGTGTCATCCAGCACATGTGTCCTTGGAGTAGATGAGAGCCCTGGGACTGACCCTTAGTCCTTTCCCAGGGAAACATCATCCCCAATAAAATGTGCACATGTGGGAATTTGAAACTCGCTCCCAAACAAGATTACACACACACTTCTCTGCTGTCATATTATCATTTTATCCCAAATGAAGAGGGAGGCTTAGGCTTCCAGTTAGAAATGATATGTCTTTGAATTCAGTGAAGATCTTTGTGTTTAACAGAACTGCATTCCATTAGGGGTATATAAGGAAAAGAAAAGGAAAAAGGAGGAGAAATTCACCCAAGTTTCTGTTTGCTGTTAAGACTTCTTTCATTCTCTAAAAACCATATAGTAAATATTGGGTAAAGATTGGGATACTATTCCAATATTCTTTTTAGGATATGACAACTGGGGAAGCAAAATTGTGAAAGGCTAGCTCCACAGTATTGGAAAGAACATGGAGCAGGCAGCAGAAAGGAAAATTTGGGTACAGTTTCCCACATAACGTTATGTGAAGTAGAGCAATTCATGTAACAAATTTTGTTATTTTTGGTCAATTTTCTCATCTATATAATATGGAGTCCAAATAATGTCAATGGCAGTGATAGTGATAATAGAGCTAATAATAATAGCTAACAATATTATTATTATTTTTAATGAAACTGCTTATGAAATTCATTGCAGTTTAATTCTAATAGCTCAACACTTCGATTACATAAATAGAATAATTATTATCTCCCTTTTAAGGTTCAGGAAATCAAGGCTTAGAGTTATTCAGTAACTTGCTTTCATATGGTAAGAAAACTTGCTAAAAATGATGTTTAAGCTTCAAAGTCCCTATGTGGAGAGGGCACTTGTAATATGCTCTTACTGCTTTTGCATTTTCTATCATAAAGAGAACTTTTTATGTTACACAAACACACACATACATACACAAACATACATACACTATTTCTAGGCTGCACAACAACTGCATTTGGTTGGTATTTAAATATAAATTACCCAAATCTGAAACTTGAGATTACAATTCCTCTGCTTAAATCAAGGCCTCCTTTATTTCACATAACAACCTGGGGTAACAATTATAGTCTTAATTGTGTGCCCCCTCGATGGTTCAATACCTTATTGTGGCGGGGGCGAGGGGATGCCAACTGGCAAAGAGTGAACCAAGAGGTGTTGCCCAGAGACGCAGGCAGGTTCATGTTTGTCAGTGTGCAGATCGTTACAACATGCCAGTTGTCCAAAACCTTGCATTCAGTAGACTGGGAGAACCAGTAAGGGTGATTAGAGGCCGCCCCAAAAGCCTCCGTCTCTCTTGGAGAGTCCGGCAAGCTACTGAGGGTATCCCCCCCAGACACACAGCAGAGCCTGGCAAGCTACACATGGTGTATTCAATATGCCAAAAACAGTAACAATAATGGGTCTCATTCCCTCCCCTGATCCTGAAAGAGCCCCCAATATGGCAGCGTTGGGAAGGATGAGCAAGGAGAGGCTGATAAAAGCATGCAATAGGGATGAATGGAGACTTTACTGATGCCTGCTCAAGCAAATTGATGATCAACAGGACAACAAGTGATACAGGTAAATTGTGCCACCCAAAATTAATATGTTGATGTCCTACCCACCAAAATGTGACTGTATATGGAAGTATGGTCTATAAGGAGGCCACCTGGTTTAATGATTTCCTAAAAGTAGAGCTTTCATCAGAAATGCCCAGTGTCCTCATAATAAGAGGGAGAGGAAACGGTTTGCCCAAATGCATTCACCAAGGGAGGTTCATGTGAGGATGAAGCAATAAGGTGTCTGTCTTCATGTCAGAAAAAATGCTCTCAACAGAGACAGAATTTGCTGGTATGAGAGTAGGTGTCTGTGGTTTAAGCCAGTGATTCTGCAGGTCATGGCATCCTGAGAAGACTCACTAACCTATGCCTCCCTCACCCAGCAGCATAGACCTCATTGAATAACATTGCTAACATTTTGTTTAAAGGGCCTTTTAAGCACCATGGTATGCACATTGACTTATAATGAAGTATACCTGAAACCTATATCATTATAAGCTAATGTTACTTAAGGAAATGAAAAGGATCATTGTATAATGTAGCATAACCTTGGATATAGGCAAGGCAACAATTTTCTGTACATAATTTTAAATAATTTCTTCCAGAAATAAGAATATAATTTGCTCTCTGATTTGGAGGAAGCACTGGAGTATTACATGTTCAGCCACAGACTGCCAAAGTCCATACTCTAATCTCAGTGATTCCTGACTTGCTAATGATAGTCTGAGCTTACATGTATGTGCAAGCCACGTTGGGCTTAATGATTGTACCTCCTTATGACTACTGGACAGAATAATTCATCAAAATTAGACAGCAAAGTCTTTGCTTATAGAATACAAGAAATATCATTTATGTTCCCATTCTGTATTGCAATAGTAGTAAATTCTCAGTTGGATTGAGAGAGTTAAGTTTACAATCAAATCACATGATTTCTTTGGATTCTATAAAGCAGTGGATCTGAATACAGATTCAATGTGAATTTATTTTTACTTCTCATGGACTACTTGGTTCTTACTGTCTTCATGGGCATTTATTGATTCATTCATTCCTAAGCACAGATTATACCAACTAAATATCAGGAGAAGCTACTGGACTCCAGCAGTGTGAGAGGGAGAAATGTAAAATAGTCTTTAGGATTCCCACCCCTAAAGAATTTGACCTATCTAATCTAATCTCCACTGTACTATTTGCATCTTCTGTGAAGACTACAGGACACCCCTTCATAAATTATAATCTGTGGGAAGTGGTAAGATATTATAGATGTAATTGAGATCTCTAGTTGGTTGTCCCTGAATTGATCGAAGGAAATTATTTTGGGTAGGCCTGACCTGATCAGAGGAATGGGTTGAGGGTTTAAAAGGACGAACTAGGGGAGCAGAGTGATAGTACACTGGGCAGGATACTTGCCCTGCTCTATCCCTGACATCCCACATGGTCCAATAAGCCTCGCCAGGTGTAATTCCTGAGTGCAGAGACAAGAGTAAGCACCAAGTACCACCAGTATGGGGAAAAAAACACCAAAAATAAATAAATAAATATAAAAGGAAGAGTTATAATTCAGAGATTGTTTTGCTACTCTCAAAAAACAAACCTGACATTTTGTGAGAAAAATTCACAGCTAGAGACGACCCTGGGCAGAACAACTACCCGGCATGAAGGCAGCAAAACGTGTAGTAGGTCAAGGGCCTACAGTCACAAGAAATTGTATTCTGCCCGAAACTTGAAAGAGCTGGGAAGGACATTCAGATGAGATTACAATGTAGGCAGCACCTTGATGTCTGTCTGGTGAGACACCGAATGTAAGACCCAATTAATCATTGCAAGGATCCTGAACCCATGGAATCAGCAAGAACATCAATGTGTGGTGATGAACATTCAATTTAAATTATAAAAATAACATAGATAAATAATACAGGTAAATAAATAATACACACATGCCCCTGTGCTGATACAACTTTAGTTCTCCTGGGGGACACAAAAAAAAATAGTCAGCTTACAAATAAATTGGATTTTTTTTTTTGGCTTTTTGAGTCACACCCGGCAATGCTCAGGGTTACACCTGGCTTTGCACTCAGGAATTACTACTAGCACTGTTTGGGGGACCACATGGGATGCTGGGAATCGAACCCAGGTCGGCCACGGGCAAGGCAAACGCCCTACCCACTGTACTATCACTCTATCCCCTAAATTAGATTATTTCAACTAATAATAAGTTCAATGAAAATAAAAGCTGTGGTTTAATAGAGAAGAGAGACTGAGGGTGGTATCCACATAAGGGAAGACATCTCTAAGTAACAAGGAGAAAGCCAGTTATGTGAGAATGAATTGGAAGAATATTCCAGACAATGAAAACAGCAGAGAAAGCCCTTGGCTACACTGGCCATATCATTACAAAATTAACTCCAAGAGCCACATGGAGACACTGCTACATAAGCTCATTCATTCAACAAATGTTTAATTTAATATAAATGTATAACTGCCTAAAAAATATGCTTTGGTAGAGTGGGTACTATCTGACATTAATCAATTTAAGTGCCATTAGCAAAAGTTCTAATTATAGTAGCCTTTTAAATTTGGCTTTTCTTCAACCTTTGCCAGGCGGAAATTTGCCTTATAGGACACAGTACTTAGCACATAATGGAAATTCAAAAGGACAGCTATGGAGTGAATTCTCTAATTTTACTTAAAGTTTCATGTTCATTTTATTCTTTAACAGAAACAAATTGTTCCTTTTATTAGGGAAATATAAAACATAGTTACTGTTTGCTTTATCCCAAACCTCTAATGTATAAATTAAGCTCTCAATTATTAATACAGTAGAAAGACTATTAAATGAATAAATACAAACTGAAGTACATTGCATTGATAATATTGACTTGCTGGCAAGTATTTATTGAGTTCTATGTAACAGACACTATGTCTGTTAAATTAAATCATTAAATCCATGGGACATTTGAAAATATTGCAGTTAGTGGTAGTAGTGGCATAATTTTAATCTCTAAGTATTCATTTTGTCAACTTATTTTTTATTGAGGTATCTTTGGTTCATAACATTATGTATGTATCAATGTTTCATACCTTTACATTGTAACAAACATATAGAATCACACTAGACCTACTACCAATTTCACATAATTTTTTATGATGAAATTTAGATTATATAAAAACTCAGTAATTTTCCTGGCATTATATCACCAGTTCAGAACAACCTGGGAATGACTCTCAAACAGTCTATAACCATAGCTATATGATGATTGCACCAATGACCGCAATTTATTGAATGCTTACCTCTGAGTGCCAAAGTAAACATGTTACATATAATCTCACTGAATCCTCGTAGCCACCATATAAAGTGAGTACTATTTGTGATTTTCATTTCATAACTGACTCTTAGATATCCAAGTTCACCTAACTCTATGAGGTCAGTTCATTCATCCTAAAATGGGACATCAGTCGTACCCAGCTATGATGGTGAATGAAAAAGGATGGATCTGATCCCAAACACTCAGGCACTACAGTCACATTCTGAACCATCATATAAGACTGATACACTGGCACCAACATAAAATAATAATGACTACAAAGTAAACCTTGAATATTTTCTGAACTTCAATGCTTTGGAGACATATTTACATTATGTAACTATACATAGGAATTTTAACTTATTCCTAATGAAGTCTTATCTTTCATTCATGAGCTGCTTTTCTCCTTTTATCTGAACTCTGTTTTATATTGCTTGGTCAGTTTTTAAGGCCCAGAGTAAGGTGCCCTCACCTATCTCTTCCCAAATCTTTAATTTGAATAGGAACTAAAATGTCACGGTCTGCCATTGAGGCTAATAGAATCAATTAAAACAGACATGAA
Source organism: Sorex araneus (assembly GCF_027595985.1). Taxonomy (NCBI): domain Eukaryota; kingdom Metazoa; phylum Chordata; class Mammalia; order Eulipotyphla; family Soricidae; genus Sorex; species Sorex araneus. Next base: position 224,980,843 of record NC_073313.1, on the reverse strand, counting down.
TTGCTAGTCTGCAGAATAACCTATTGCAAGATATATTTTGTGAACGTGCAGTCTCATTAGATCACGGAACTTCCTTGTGTTGTAAAATGGCAAGGCGACCTCTAAATCAAAGGAAGTAGAGATTGTATCACAGTGTAAGTCAGGTCAAACTTAAGGCCAGGGATATGGCTAACATAAAGAAAGTTCTTATTTAATCACTTGTGTTGCAACCTCTCTGGGATACCAAATGTGTAACAGGAGGGACGTGATCTGAGTGGAATCTGGAAAAGGCGCTTCTAAAGGAAACACCTGTAGAGTGTTTATTCAGCTATGCCGGGGTGAGAGTCCAGAGCAGTGTTGTCAAATTGTGGGTTGTGACCTATTTGCAGGCCATGAAGTTAAATTGTTGGAAAGCAACTGATATTTTAAATAAGCAAAACAATAGATGAGGGAGTATTGTATGATTGTATGAGGTAGAATTTTGCTGTCAATCTTCTGTTTCTGTTTCATTGTGTCACATATCTATCTCTCTATATACATATATATGCATATTTATGCATGTGCTGGTATATCTGATGTCAAATTGCTCTTCTCCCTAAAGATCTTGGTCAAAAGTTGAAAAGCCGTTTGTGTACAGATCTTATCTTGACTTACTAAGCCAATGATTCTCAGATTTTTGTGTCTCATAGATTCATAAATTCTCCTCCAAAAAGGAAGAAATGTAACCCATCATAAGATTAGAAATATTTTCATTTTTAGTCGAGTTTAAAAATATCAGTAAATAATGCTGTAATTTCATAAAGTAAAAATATTTTATATAAAATATATAATCACATAATTAAGCATATTATCATAAGTGAAATATATTTTACTTTAGTTCTTTACAAAAATTTTAGTTTTTCAGTATGTTCATTATATGTATGCTTCTTGATATTTCTTACCAGTTCAAAAAAATTACTGCATTGGCCAGTCATTGAAGATCAGAAATAAATACAATCAGAATGTGAAAGGAGAGAATGTGCACTTACCCTCACTTCAGTAAACTATTTTTAGGAGCTTACTTCTTTTACTTCTTCTTTTACTTGCTCTCTGAGCTACCTTCTGACATAGAATTTTGTACTTGAGGAGGTGCAAAGTGCAAGCCAGTGAAGGCAGGACAAAAGAACCAACCACTAAGGTCTGATATGCTAGGGTACTCTCTCTTCTAAATGCCTTATTAATCACACATGCTTTATAAATTATTCTCTTATGAGTTTGAATAGCATGAGTCAATTTCCTCTAAAACTTATCATCAAAGATAAGATTAAGTTTCTGGAGCTACAAATTGGAAGAATTGGATATTTTAAACCATGTGACTATGAGGGAAAGTTAGACAGTTAGCTCAAAACAATTCCCACCAATTCTGTTTATTTTGCATTGACTCTTATTTCCATGTGGTAAGAATGCCTAAGATCAACTCTTAGCAATCTTCTTATATAAAATCTGGTATTATTAGCTCTGATTACCATGTTGCACATTACATGCACTGGGCTTTTTTTTTTGTATCTTATCACTAGAAGTTTGTACCATCTCATCCACTAGACCCATTCACCTACCCAACTCCCTGCTGCCATGCTTTCCCCAACTCTGGCAACTACCAATCTATTCACTATACCATGCATATGATGTTTGAGTTTAGACTCTGTGGAAAAGGGAAATCATTCAGTATTTGTGATTATGATTTATCCCTGTGATAAGCTTCCAAAGTTGACCCCAGAAGTTAATACGGTGCTTTCCCTTACTTTCAAATGTTCAAATGTTCATCTAGTAGCTCCTGGATCCTGGTTTCTCCGGCATCCAGGTTGCTTTCCTTTTTCAGAGTATCTTTTAAATTCTGTCATCTATACTCTCCTGAGCTCTTGCCTGGACTTGACCTTCTTTCCTGACCCAGAGCCAAGTTTGAGCAGACTCTGGGAGGAACTCTCCTTCCTTTGTTTTACTTCTCTCTTCTCAGAAGCTGTCAATGTTTTTGTGGCCAAGATGAGCATTCAGAAGCTCATCATTCAAGCCCTTCACTATGTCATGGCATATGACAGCCTCCAGCAGCCAGCTGGCCTCCCTCTTTGATAGATCTTTTAGTTACAACTCTTTGGAGATAAGTTTCAGATATGATTGCAATAAAGCTGTACTGTTTACAGTCGGCAAGAACCAAAATGAGACAGCATTTGCTCAGTTCCTACCATTCTGTAGTTTTGAAACCTGGAAGCATTTCCGACTCAAATTCACCTCTGAATTGCTTACACAAAAGGGGAGGTCACTAAACCAGTGAGTACCATGAATGAAATTTAAAGATCTTGATAGGTCATAACATGTTAAAGACATTAACACACAGATAATACACATTCAAAAGAGAATCAGAACCAATCTATTTATTAAAAGAGGTTTCAATAGTGTTTAAATTTAGAAACGCTTGTCTTGCAATCAGTTTGAGTTCCCACACACACTTGAAAATAAAATAATTGCATTTCTTTTTTAAAATCCTATAATTCAGATAATATTTTTCTCTAATTTAGATTGGGTTTCCTCCCATTAAACTAAATTAGTTCAATCTTATGTCAGGGATATTTACACCAGTTTCCTCTACTGGCTTCATTACCCTCTCTCTGCCCTGATTCTTTTAAAGGTCAATCCTTGAACTGGAAAAACTCCATCTTCCCACATTTTCATTTCTCTTACACCCTGCAGAGGAGTGTAATTAGTAGAGAGAGATGGACATGCCTAATCACCATAGTAGATTGTGGCTCTATGTAGCTGCTGAAGTGAACTGCGCACTCTAGTTGCACTGTCTAAAATGCAGACAATTCTGCCTTTTCTTAAAATACTCTTCGATTGCAGGTGAATATCAGCCTTCTTAATACTTGAGAACTTTAAAGAGCATCATGCCTCCTCTATCCTCCCAAAACTTTGTGATTATTTTTTTTTGTTTAAGATTTAGCCCTGTCTTTCTTTTCCTTGTGCCTGTATTCATTGAGAGCATCTGCATGATTTTATCTTTGTTTTTTGCCAAACTCCACTCTCATGTCCTATTGAGATTCTGAAATGTAGAGAGTAATGAATAAACATTTCCTGAATTAAATTAGATCATCATCTTTCATATTACACATAAGGAAACTCGGAGACTCAAGGCTGAGGGAGCCTGATTAATGCCTTCTTTTAGAGTTAGAACTGAAAATCCAGCGCAGGCCTTCAGATGTTCTAACTCACTCAATGCCACACTTTCAGACCGGCATGGCAGTCAGTAAATGTTATAGTATTTGTTTGTTTTGTGGTTTGTAATCATTATTTTCCTGTGTTTTGTTTGCTTTAGTTTTTTTTTTTTTTAATAAATGAAACAGAGGAGCCTGTGATCTCTGGTGCTATGTGAGAGAGTCAGAGACCCGCCCCTCCTCTGTTCAAGGTGCATGTGTCATAGGTTTGAAGGGCCATCTGAATGTGAAGAACCACTGAGAGTATTGGCAGAAGTCAGAGAGGAGACACTCGCTGCTCCCAGGAATAGCTGATGGCTGGGAAGGAGTCTTGGGGACCCAGAATACGCTATCCTGAGAGCTGAGGGTAGAGGCACACCTTCTGCTTCAAGCCACATGGTGGCTTCTGCTCCACGCCTTCAGCTCCAAGCCAGGCCTGCTCAGAGCATCCATCTCTCCTTTCCTCAGTAAGAGGAAGGGTTGACAGTTTAGGACCGTAGGGCCAAGTGGTCAGACTCAGTCATGGGCATCCGAAATCCATACATTTGTCAATATTATTTTAAGGTTAAAATTCGAAGAAAATACTAGCAAATTTAGTCTGCCCAGAAAAAGTGTAAGAATGTTCACTAATTTATAACAGAAGAAAGCATTAGAAATCAAGTAGACAAGTTTTACAAATGAGAAAAATAAGGCCTAAAGACACTAAGTTCCCTTCACATTAAAATACATTCCATCATGTTTGCCATTAATCAGGCCTGATATTATGACTAAGACTTAAGTAACAGTAAAAAATTGTTTTAGAGAGACATAGTCAAAATATGTTTTAGTAAATCAGTCACGCATACAAGACTAGCCAAGCCCTTCCTCCCTCTAATCTTGTCACCCATTCCTGTTACCTGGTTTTCTAGCTGGCTCAGTATTTATTTGTTTTTTTCAATTGGAACAGAGCCATAGCTTCAACTGAGACAACAGCTCTTTAAGGCCAACAAATGTGAGTGCAGAGAGAAAGGAATTTAAAATCACACATTTTTGGCATTCAGAGATAATTCAAGATAGATCAAGTGTTTTCTAAGTGCAAACCAGCAGGCAAGTATGTCTTACTACTACCATTATTTGCTTACAAAAATATTTTATTGCTAAGACATGTTGCATTGCTCAGATATTTTTGAGAAAAGTATTTAGATCAATGGTTTCTATAACAATGCCACCTCAATTTAGTCAGGAATCCTAAATTTTAACATGAATATGTTGGAATTTCAGAAATATGATAGACTAGTAATTTATAGCAATCCATTATGTAGATGTTCATTAACTCAAGAAAGAGAATAGAATGAAAGGAAATGGTTTATATTGCTACAAATAGTAGTTAAATTATCTATGGAGAACTTCCTGACAGATACCAGACTTAGTTACTAAAATGGTTTTGGAATTTCCTTCTTTAAAGCTTTCAAATTAATATAACTTCCTTCTAAAACAGGATAAAAAGCCTTTGTTGTTGTCCTCTTATTTGTTTTTTTTTAAATGAAATATGAAATTATATGACTCCTTAGTGTTCATCCACCATGAAGCACCAAGGAAAACAATCACAGAATACACATTAAAGTTAACAATTTAAGAATAAACCTGTGAACTCTGAGACTTCAGGCTTGTGGTGACCAGGAGGAAAAAGAGATACAATTGATGATAATGGTAGAAGTGAAAAGGTAGCACAGGAAATAAGGCCATGCATTGCATGCAGCAGTTGTGATTTAGATACATACAGTCCTTTGAGCCTTCCCCTGAACACCAACAGCTGTAGCCCCCAAATAAAACAAAAACACAATGGGTAGTAGTGAAAGGATATTGGTACTTTTGTGGCTGTTGGTACTTTTGTGGTTGTTATGATGTGTTAACATATATATATACATATATGTATATGTATATGTGTATATATATATATATGTTTTCTTTTTGGGTCACACCCGGTGATGTTCAGGGGTTACTCCTGGCTCTGCACTCAGAAATCACTCCTGGCAGTGTTCAGAAGACCATAGGGGATGCTGGGAATCGAACCTGGGTCGGCCGAATGCAAGGCAAACACCCTACCCACTTTGCTATCACTCTAGCCCCGGTAACATATTTTGAAGGAGCAAAGAATCTTACCCCTAAAACATACATGGTCATGTAAATTAACATTGTTACAAATTTTAAAATAAGATTTATTAAACTTAAACACATAACTAATGGAATCTCTAGCATCTCCTTCATAGAGCAATTTAAAACTCATTAAATTGCAGCAGGGTACCTGCAGAGAAGAGAAGGTATATCTAACTAAGGAAGAAATAGATTGCCCAGTGTAAACTCTTCTCAGAGTTCTGTCTCTTTCTGCCCGTGGTCTCCCCAGGCATCCGTGTGGTGATGAAAAACAGTAGAATCCCCACCCACTTCCTTCAACTATTGTATTTCAAGGTCTTCCAGGATCTTGAGACAACATATCTGAAAAGCACTATGTTATATGAAAAACTCTTCTTTCTAAGTTACTCTTCCAATTGTGAGCTCTTTGCCTCAGTTCCTGTTTGTTTTAAAGCACTTTAATGAGGAAAGCAAAAGTTTAGTTATTGTGAGGTTAAGGGGTTTCCTGAGACTAAAAAAGGACAACTTTAACGCTTCATTAGGGATTGCCTTGTATTGTCTTTAATTGCTTCTTGTGCGTAAATCTTGCTTCTCCCAAAAGACTCTAAACTCCTTGAGGATGAAGACCTTGACTTATATTTTTTGCATGCTGTCTATGTTGGGCATGGAGCACTTCCTCTATAGTAGTTTATTATTTTACCCATAAGGAAGAAGGAACCCCCCACCCATCCCCACACACAAGCACTTTATATTTCCTCCAGGTCTGCACCAAAGTGCTCTATGAATGATCATGAAAAAAATAGCAGAAGAAATATTAATTTTAAAATGGTGTTATACAATATAGAATGTGCACACATTTTGTAAAAAGAAACAAAACTGTATCATCAAAGCCAAGGAACAAAAAGTTATATAAAAATCTTTTGTTTATATAGTTTATGTATGTAACACATGTTCTTGTACCATGGACCAATAATTTCACAAATGCCATTTCTGTGTCCAAAGTTACCTTTTACAATCTTCTGGGAAAATATGAGAGGATGGGTAAGGACCAAAGGCCAGCAATTGAAAAGGGCCCCTATCACCTTTTTATATCCTTTGAACAGAATCTGGTGGCATGTCAAAATCTAGCTCAGAGAATGGTTGGGAAGTTTATATATTAATTGAGTATTTATGTGCCCAAATAAAACTCCATCATTATGTTAAAAATATTGCGTTACTATTAGAAGGCTCTCTCCTGTCACCTGGATCCCTGCAACATGTCTCCATTTAAGTGGACTTGCTTCCAGAAAGTTTTCCTTGACTACTTTATCTAAAGTAGTATCTCATAGATCTTTAGCCTTTTTCACTGTCTTACTTTTCCTGTTAGTTCTTATGTCTGATACTATACTGTTTCTACCTCCATGCCTCAGATCTTAAGTTACATAAGTGCAGAGACTTTTTTCCAATTCACTCCATTTTCCCAGAAACTACTAGTGTATCAGTAATATTTGTGAAACAAATGAATAAGAAAGAACTATGTTTTAACGTGTTCCCCTGCATTTGGTATTCATGAGAACAGGTTGAAAAAACTTATCTTTGCCAAAGTCCGGTATTCTTCTTAGAAGAGTTATGAAACAGTCCTTTATGGTACTAATTTCATGTCTTCATGGGATAAGAGTAGAACAGAAAAGGGACAGAATTTGAATAAAACTTTCCCTTTATGAAACAGCAAGTAGAGGTAAAGAGAAATCAAAAGATACTAAATCAAAAGGAAAGGAGCCATTAAGATGTCAAAAATCGGGACTGGAGCAATAGCACAGCAGGTAGGGCGTTTGCCTTGGCCGACCCAGGTTCGATTCCCAGCATCCCATATGGTCCCCTGAGCACTGCCAGGAGTAATTCCTGAGTGAAGAGCCAGGAGTAAGCCCTGTGCATTGCCAGGTGTGACCCAAAAAACAAAAAAAGATGTAAAAATCTTCCTAATTATGACATTTCATTAATAGCCATTCTACTCAGGCGTTCTTTGTGTGAGCATAGTGTGTTGATTACAGCAGTCATTCCTGTGTGCAGGCAGAGAACAGCACGGAAAAGGTACAGAGGAAAATGGGAGACCAAGGGCTCAGGAGGCCTTGAGACTGAAAGCTCCCCATTAATTTTCAGAATTGTGGCAATTCCTAAATGATAGCATGGAAAAAGAGGAGTGAAGTGTACCTTTTAATGCCAATGTTATACATTATTCATACATTATCATTACTTTTCATAGGATTTTCCTGCATGCTGCTGTATTTCACATTGACATCACTGATATGTTACAGAGATATCTTGTTTCAGAGAGATTAGGGTCATGGGATCATGTGCTTTTTATCAGTAACATCATTGGTGAAAGTAACACTCAATTCCTCCCCTTTGCCACAGCAAAAGACAAAGAATAGACAAAACCTTTAGGCCTTCTACAAACTGCAGCTTCACTTTCCTCCGATGACTGCAGGGTGCAGTAAAAAGTAGAACCAGATGGGGCCTATGATATTAAACTATTCCTTCTTTTTGGCTTACTTCATTTTCTTTTACTTTCTTCTTTTATTTTTTTTACTTGAATCATCATGAGATATAGTTATAAAGTTGTTTGTGATTTGGTTTCAGTCATACAGTGTTCCAACACCCATCCCTTCACCAGCGAACATTTCCCACCATCTAAGTTCTCAGTTTCCCTCCTGCCACTGCCCCCAACCCTCTCCTCCCCACCAGCCTCTATTCATTTTCTCTCTCTCTCTCTTTCTCTCTCTCTCTCTCTTTATTTTTGGGTATTATGGTATGCAATACAGGTACTAAAAGATTATTATGAATATCATTTATCTCCTGGATGGGAGCAATAGCACAGCGGGTAGCGCATTTGCCTTGCACTCAGTCAACTTGGGTTCGATTCCTCCGTATCTCTAGGAGAGCCCGGCAAGCTAACAAGAGTATCCCAACCACATGACAGAGCCACATGGCAAGCTACCAATGGTGTATTCAATATGCCAAAAACAGTAACAACAAATCTCACAATGGAGACATTACTAGTGCCCACATTGAGCAAATTGATGAGCAACGGGATGACAGTGATCATTTATCTCCTTTCAGTACTCAGTTCTTATCCAGAGAGATCATTTCCAGCCATCATTGTCATTATGGTCCCTTCTCCATTCTAACTGCCCTCACCATCCCCAGTTGTGGCAAGCTTCCATGCATGGATCATCCACCTAGTCCTGTTTCTACTGTCTTTAGGTATTAGTCATATATATTTTGTTTTTATAATTTTATTTTAGTAATATTCTTTGGTCCTATCTTTGCTGCCAAGTCAAGAGTTAAGTTTTCTCAAGGTAATAATACATGAAGTGATATGTTCTGTTTCAATTACATTGTTTTAGGAGTTAAATTTTGGTAACATCAGTACGTGTGACAAGTACAAATCAAGGGGGTTGGGAAGAATTGAACTGTTAATAATGATTCTTAAAGAACTGCCTGTTCTACTTACTTACAGATATCTATTACTGATAAACCGACCACCCAAAACTTAGTGACCTAAAGCCAAAATTATTTCATTAGTAATATAATTCTGTGGGTCAGAAATTTGGGTTGGGCATAGCTCATCTTAACTCCCCCAATGGCTAGCGTACCAACTGTGTGGGGTGTGGTTATGGAAGGACCAAACAAATAGAAACACCTGAGACAACCAGGGCAAATGAGGCATTTTTCTCTTCATAGCTTTTCCATATGGTGAGATTAGCCTCTTCACAAAAAAGTCTCAGTCAACTCAGATGTTAGAATGGAGCTCGTTTCCTTCTGAGTGAGTGCCCCAAGAAACCCAAAAGCAAGCAACAAACCTCCCCATGTCCCCATACACAAGTCCTAGCGTGTAACTTCTGTCTCTCTTTGGAAGTCCAGAAAGTCACTAAGTCTCTTAGAAATAAGGAAGAGGAACAGAAACGACACTCCTCAGTGGGAAAAGTATCTAAAAACAGCAATGCTAACATCCATACTGCAATTTCCTAGCCTACAACTTCTTAAACGATAAACTCTGTATATTTCTTTGATCATTAGGTCCCCTAATAACAAGATCACATCTTTCACTCAAATACATATGCTCAGAAATGACAGCATCCCTTGAATATGATTGGTGATGAACAAGTGTTCATTCACTGACTATATCATTAATACATTCCTTAAAGCATGGGAAGCAAAGTATGCCACTCACTTCTCACTCACTTCTCATCCTGTTGATCTTCGATTTACTCAAGCGAGCACCAGTAACATCTCCATTAGTCCCTGTCACATGCTAATGTAGCTCAATGATATCTGCTCTCTCCAGGAACAGGAAAAGCCTCAAATCATTCATTCAGGGTTTTGACGAAGAAATCTGACCATCTCATTGGTGGGCGGTCAGGCGATCTTTTGACATCCAGTGGAATTCAGTCGGTAACAGATCTAGTCCAGCGGTTGTCTCTAAACCACATTATGTGTCCGGCCCATCTGATTTTTGACCCCTTGCAAACGAGACAGCGTCCATGATTCTTGACCGTTGACAGAGGTCAGAACTCCATATTCCTTCTCTCACTTCAGTGAAACGTGATACTCCTAGCATGGCTCATTTGATTCCTCTTTGGGATACCCAAAGCATTCTCATCCTGTTTGTGTAAGGCCCAGGTCTGAGGTGTATGTTAGTGCAGGAAGAACATATGTGCCTGGGGCTGGAGGTTCTTCGTCCTCTTAACCACTTCTTTGATGCTCTTGAAGGTGTTCCATGCTGCTCTCTTCCTCCTGCGATGTTCTGGCATCAAGTAATTCCTCATGTTGAGTTCTCAACCAAGGTATACATAGCTGCTGCATTCAGAGATGTTCCTTCCATTGAGAGCAAATGGAACATCAGGGTGGCACTGAAGAGTTTCGGTGAAATGGTATCACCCTGCCGAACCCCTCTCTCTACATCAATAATCACTTTCTTGTAGAATGGTGAGAACCTGGTGGTGAATCCGTAATATAGCTCGCAGAGGATCTTGATGTATCCTGTTTCAACGCCCTGTTTGGCTAGGGCTTCAATGGCCACTTCAGTCTCAAAAGAATCAAAGGCCTTCTTTAAATCAATGAACATTAAAGCATGGGAAGCAAAGTGTGCCACACAGTTCTCACTCCCTTCTCATTGCATTGATCTTCGATTTACTCGAGCGGGCGCATCTTGAACTCTCATGAAACTTCAATGAGTTTGGACACTGTGTGGATATAGTCAATGGTGCTGAATTCTTTTTGGAACCTGGCTTGCTTGCATGGTTGTCCTTTGTCTAGTGTTCTGCCTATTCTATTCAGGATGACTCGAGTAAACGACTTGTAGACGATGGATAACAGGCAGATTGGGCGATAGTTGCCAATGTCATGGATGTCTCCCTTCATGTACAACAGAGTGGTCCTGCTGGTTTTCCATTGGGATGGAATCTTGCATATGGACAGGTAGCGTGTGAAGAGCTGAGCCAGTGTATTGACAAGTACTGGTGGCAGATTCTTCAGGTGTTCGGATCTGACCTTGTCTGGACTGGGTGCTATACACCTCTTTACCGACAAAATGGCATATCAGATTTCGAAAGGGAGGACGTTGGGAACAACATATCCATCCTGCAGAATGTGGTATGTGGGCAGGTGGATGTGGTTGTCAAAGAGATCAGAGTAGAAGTGGTGGATAATCCTCTCCATTGCCCTTCTGTAAGATGTGATCGATCCATCAGGATGTCGGAGGGCAGTCTTCTTGGTCTTATAGTTGGCAAAGGAACAGGCAAGCATTGCGAATACTTTTCCCGGCTTCTGCTGCATCGGCCAACACTGCTGCTCTTCTCTCTTTGAGGTCTTCCTTTATCACTTCTCTGCACAGCTTTGTGAGCTCGGATGTTAGCTTGTGGTTGCCTGAGGTTCATGCCAAACAACGTTGGCAAATGAGCTCAAGAGTTTCCAAATATAGGCATCCTTGGCTTTCCCATTTTCGGCATTTTTCGCACAATCATGGAGGTGCTTAACCAGTCAATTGTATTCCTCATCAATGTTGTCAATGACGGCATCTTCCCACGTTGCTGCAATAGTGCCAAAGAGCTCCCAGTTGGTGGTAATTCGGGAGTTCTCTTCTTAAACTTAGAACTTTGCAGTCTGTTCTCCCCACTCTGTGAAGTAGAATTTTGCACGGAGACGATGGTCCTATCCTGTTTGGAATTTTGGGAAAACAGCAACATCGGTCAGGGAAAACCTTCAATTGAATATGATGTGGTCAATTTCATTGTGAAATTGTCCACCGGAAGACTCCCATGTCCAGCCTTCTGGAACTATGAGTTTCTATGGATGGTCTTGGTCGACATGATGAACTCAGACAGTCTCTCACCCTGTTCGTTCCATTCTAGGCCATGGGACCCAATGTGGAGTTCTTCCAGCAACCTTCTCAGTCCTATCTTGGCATTAAAATCACCAACAATGATCTTATAGAAGGTGCAGTCTTCTTTATAGAACTTCTCCAGCTCCATGTAGAACTTTTCAATTTCTTCTTCATCATAGTTGGATGTTGGTGCATAGACAATGAAGATAGGAACTGCCAGCAGTGAGCCACATCTATTCAAGGTAATCATTGGATTCGAGTTGTTAGGCATTAGAATGATTCAATGCTTATGACCAAGTTCATGTTGACAAGGACACCGATGCCACCTACACCTCTGTTGTCGCATGTTGTGAGAATATTTGATATTTGATGTGCCACTCACCAAATCTAAAGCTATCACGTAAGAACATTCATTTGAAACTTTTGCTTCTTTGGGTAAAAATATTTCCTATCCTCTATAATAAAATCTATAACCATAGAGATCACATTTATCTTCCAGATACCTTTCACATATGTCCAGGGAATTCTTTCCTAATAGAAGTCTTGTCCCCAAGCACAGAGCTGTGAGTAGCATCTGTTGTCATAATTTCCTGTTGTACCAAGACCAGAAGCAGGATATTGACCCTAGGAATCATTTCTCTATTTGGATTCTATCTCCTTGAAAGTCTTAGTCTACCAAAATATTACAAGAGTCATTGAGGTTCTTGAGTTACCTACCCTCTATCCCAGCATTCTTAAACATTTTTCTATCCCCAGACTCCTTCTCTCAAGTTCATTCATGCAACATGTTATAGATAGATGAAAAATTTGCCAATGACAAGAACTATGAACATTATGCCAGCTATTTTGACATACAAACAAGTTAACTCATCACTGCTTCATGGCAAAAGATTAAAAAGTCCTGGGGCTGGAGTGATAGCACAGCGGGTAGAGCATTTACCTTGCATGAGGCTGACCTGGGTTCAACTCCCAGCATCCCATATGGTCCCCTGAGCACTGACATGAGTAATTCCTAAGTGCAGAGCCAGGAGTAACACCTGTGCATTGCCAGGTGTGACCCAAAAAGAAAAAAAAAGAAGAAGATTAAAGAGTCCTGGTTCAGAACAAAGACTTTATTACTCATAATGCAGCAGCGACATAAAGCTTCCTGTTAACAGTTATGCCTCTGTCTTTCTTAATATCATATAAGGATGGCATGAAGTGACTTTCTTTACATCTTGTACACTCAGGCATTCCTTCCCAAGTGACCCCTTGCTGCATTTTGTTGCTGCACTTAACCTTCTTAAAACCATCACTTTCACAACCAGGTGTTAAGGCACATGCATGCAGCTGATGGCTGACCTGGTTTGATCCTTTGCACCACGATCTCTTGGTTGCTTGAGGATTCACTAAAGCTCAACCACTACCCCCAGCATGACCAGGTGTGGCCCTGATAGCCTCTGAGCATTATCCAGGAAGCCATGGTTAGCCTGGCAGTGCAGGTTTCAAGCAGCATCCGCACTAACATTGAACTAAACCCTGTTGGCTCAAATATTGCTGGGGGCCAGGGTGTGAGATACCACCCTAAGCAACACTTGGGAAACATACCCGCCCTAAAAAAAAAAAACACTAAAATATACCTCACTTTCCTACATTCAAAACCCTCTTATGGCCTCCTCTCTGTCCTTGTATGGAATCTAATTCCAGTGCCCAATTTCTAAGAACAGCATGGTTTGTAATAAGTAAATTCAATTTTTCAAGATTTGATTGCTGAAGTTCATTAATTTCTTTCAGAAAGAAATAAAAGTCAATTTAGGTCAACTAAATGCTAACTGTAGCTGTTCAATCTTACCTAAAACTGGAACTCATCCACAGTGCTATTTTATTGTCTCTGCTTTCTCCTCCTGTAGACTCTTGCTGCCCTTAGTGTTTTGTGCCACAGTTTGTTATTTAGTTTCATGTCATCTTGTAAAGGACAGGTTCCCATAATGTTACTGCACACCAACTGCAACACAACATGAAACTATTCACTGATGAATTGATCATTATAAATACACTTTCCAAAGGATAGACTCCAAACCTATTAAAATTATTACCTCTGACAAAGAGGAGAGGAAATGGAAGGAAAATAGTAGTTTGCTGTCATCTTTATGCCTAATAGCCTTTTGGAAGAAGAATTTATTCATGTTGAGGGAGATGACTCCAACAATCTTCCCCTAACTGCTTATTCTTTGTCCTGAGACTTGGCTGCTGCTTCTATAAAGAGGAGGAGTCAATTTCTAACCCCTTGAATCTGGGTTTAAACTCTGACCCCCTTGAACCAAAAGAACGTGGTGGGAGTGACAGGGAGAGAGTTCCAGTGATGAGGCTTAAAATACCCTACTGCTTTTGCTTCTAGTCCCTTGCTGCACTGAATCATCATGTTAGGACACTGGCTTCTTTAACAGAGCAACGGAGAGTGGCTAGAGGTTGAAAGTCCAGAGGGAGAAATTCAGCACTGGAATGGTCCCAGTTTAGGAACCAGAGATGTGGCTGAGATTACTGAAAATTCTCAACCCAGATTCCAGCTGAATCAGTACTTCGAGCAGAGATGACCCATTCCAGTTAGGCCCTGCCTAGACAATCACATAATCATCATTATGTGATCGACTAGTAAATAAAACTCATGATAGTCTTCAGCTACTTGTATTTTCGGTAGATTTTCACAAAACAGATAACTAAATATTGCAAATATTTTCCAAAAAAATGTTTTACTGACCAGCAAGATTGTAGAGAGGGTATTGTACTTATTGTTCATGCAGCCAATGCTGGTTCAATTGCCAACACCACATGTGAGACCCCTAGCATCACTAACACCTCCCTGAGCACAAAGACAAGAAAAGTCCCTGAGCACCTCCAAGTGTGGTCCCAACAGTCAATAAATAATAAATAAGCTCATATACAAAACTTTCATTTTGTTTAACAACTGACCTCTTTCTCCTCACCACATCCCTATCTCTTAAATGTTCTCAAGCAGCTAACATTTTTTTACAATTTCCAGCAAGGCAATGCAAAAATCAGTGCTGATCAATGCAAAGCAAGGTAAAGTGATCATAATGTGAAATGTCAAATCTTTCCAAATATGTAAAAAAAATCATGAAACTGATGAAGGTAATGTGAGAGAAGCCCTTGAATCATGGGAAACTCTTGACAAATGAGAATCATCAGCTCGAATAGTTAACATTTAAAGAAGAAAAAATCCAGACTGATAATGGTAAAATAAGTACTTCTAAAGGGAATGATTTCAATGTCAGAATTTAAGAGTGGCTCTTGGGAAATTGATGAAGCCCTCAAATATTTTTGTAATAATGCCCCTCTATGATTTGCCCACACAAGTCAAATGTGAAAGGATGATATCATGATGCTGTATGATTTTGGTTGATTGTGCTGTTCAGAGTTGACACTTCATCCATCCTTTGCTATAATATTGAACACATTCTTGACCAACTACATTTTTATTCTAGTTAATTTTCATAATTGCATTACATTTTTAAATGTAATGCAATTATGAAAATTAGCAATTTTTCTAGCAATTTTTTTTGCTTTATCACCATTGTAAAAGAATTTGTTTTAAGTAGTTTTGAGGGATGGACTGAAGTGATAGTACAGTAGGTAGGGCTTTTGCCTTGCATGCAGCCGACCCCGGTTTGATTCCTTTGTCCCTCTCGGAGAGCCTGGCAACTACCGAGAGTATCCCACCTGCACGGCAGAGCCTGGCAAGTTACCCGTGGTGTATTCGATATGCCAAAGACAGTAACAACAAGTCTCACAATGGAGACATTACTGGTGCCCGCTCCAGCAAATCGATGAACAATGGGACGACAATGCTACAGTGCTACAGTTTTGAGGGATACTAGCTATCTGAAGAAACTGGGGATCTCAGTAAATATCTTTCATTATTTTTCTTAAACAGCAGGTGTATTCACTGAGGTCAAGGTTTTAGGTCATGCCTTATTCATATCCTCTGCACAAGTTTTGCAGCACAGAACTGAGCAGACAGTTGAGGTTCACACATTGAATGAAAGTGGTAGCAAATGAACTGCTGACTGAGTGATTGGCCTCCATGTAGATTTTGCTGTTGAGGAACATAACTTTGCCATGGTCAATCCCTGATTCAGTAAGAACAGACATTTGTTCTTCTCAAAACTGTTCATAGAAGGCCTATTACAAACTTCCTGCTGAAAATACTTCCAAAGGCTGGATACATTTAAAACCAATCCAAGCATGCGAAGTCATTTTAGAAAATAAGCCCGACATCCCAAGGGTTCGGCTGAGGAAGGCCACATTTTAGAACAGGTGTGCCACTTCACTGAACAGGAATTTGGAAATGTCAAGCATTAGAAGCACTTCAGAAACTCCAACTCAACCTGCCAGACAGCCAGAGTTCTAGGCATGTGTCAATAAATGCCTGGCAGAGACGGTACATGGGCATTTGAGAAATCATTCAGCAGGAAGTCAAAATTAGTTCAAGTACATCCACAGGGTCTTTCTTTACTGTTTTGGTTTTTCCTCTGTCAATTTCCTTCTCACACAAAACTATCTGTATACACGTATAAAATAGTGGTCACTCCAAACTTCCAAGGGCCATCTATCACAAGGGAACAGTGTACAGAATAGCCTGTCAATGGTGTTGACATCCCTTTAATTCTGACTCTTTCAACTCGTCTCACATCACCACTGGAAGAGTAATGAGAACTGGGCCATTTCCTTTCTCTTTATCAGAATTACTCCCAGTCCTCTAGAAACGAAACATTAACAATCCAAATCTTACTGCCAATACCCTTTAAACTCAGCCTCTCCCAGGAGAACCTCCAGGGAGCATTCTGCAGCCCGGTCAGTCAGTTCCAAGGCAAATGCAAACAGTACTTTCCGTTAAAATAACTTGTATCCAGGGGGGGAAAAAAAAACAGGTGCCCTGTTGCATCTGTAGCGTAGCAGCCAAAGGAAAGTTTACTAGCTTCAGCCAATGGTCGGTGGTGGAGCTGAGCCAAGTGGACCTGTTTTCCTCCGCCTCTAGATGAAGTCATGATAGAAATATGACATTGAACTTACTTTCAAAGAGGAAGAGGAGTAAAAGAGAAAAGCTCAACCCGCAACACAGTGTCCTGTGCGCAGGAACGCAGTTAGGAAGTGTGTGCATGCTTCTGAGCCCTGAGTGGTTCACAGTTCTGTAACCTTCGCCTCCCACTGGGTGGAGCAGAGCTTTTAAGAGCAGCTGGAGTGCAGTTTCCCTAATCAGTGTAGCCAGTTGTTGCCTGTCTGAACCTCGGCCAGTCCTGGACAGCGGTGCTCTGAGCTCCGACCCGGAGGCCTCTGTCCCGTACCTCTCACCAGCACACTTTCTCAGCCGAGCAAGGACAACGTGGTCACCCCAGCAGCCATGGGAGAGGACGCTGCCCAGGCTGAGAAGTCCCAGCACCCAGGTTCTGACATGCGGCAGGAGAAGCCAGCGAGCCCCAGCCCCGTGCCCTCCTCCACGCCGAGCCCCAGCCTGAACCTGGGGAGCACGGACGAGGCAATCCGTGACAACGCACAGGTGAACGCCGTCACGGTGCTCACGCTACTGGACAAGCTAGTGAACATGCTGGACGTGGTGCAGGAGAACCAGAACAAAATGGAGCAGCGGCAGATCAACCTGGAGGGCTCGGTGAAGGGCATCCAGAACGACCTCACTAAGCTGTCCAAGTACCAAACCTCCACCAGCAACACGGTGAACAAGCTGCTGGAGAAGTCCCGCAAGGTCAGTGCCCACACGCGCGCTGTCAAGGAGCGCATGGACCGGCAATGCGCGCAGGTGAAGCGGCTGGAGAGCCACCACGCACAGCTCCTCCGACGCAACCATTTCAAAGTGCTCATCTTTCAGGTCAGTGCCTCCTCCTCCTCTTCCCACCCACCTGGGATACTCCCACATTCACGGTCTCCATGGCCAGGTCCCTACAGCCATTGATCCATCTATCCTGCCTGACATGCACCTGCTCTGGTCCCCATCTGCTTTCATCAGGCAAATGTGAAATCTGCACAGGGGGTGGGGAATTCCCAGGTCAATTCAGCAGAAACCCGAGGCCAAGCGTGAGGTATCGTCGGCCTGGTCATTCATCTCTGTGTGCCTGGACTTACTCCATATAGGATGGGAAAGTGAACAGGTGTGTGCACCCTAGCCAGATCAATTTGTCTATAGGCCTTAGGAATGTGGGTTTCACTGCAGCCTATTCGCTGGACAGGGTGAACTAATTCAGTGCCTGTTTCTTACCTAGTTGTGAAAATTAAGTGATCATATAAAGTTTCTTTTATTGTTGGCTTTTTTTTTAAAAAAAAAACGGAAGTCAAAGACATGATGGTTTAGAGTATTCCTTTGCCTCCAAACTATCAAATGTTTTGGATACTGACCAAATAATGAAGACTGATTCCATCAGAGTTGAATTGGCCTCTTCATTCTAAGACCCTCTCAACCAAAGCAATCTTGTTGAGTTATTTTCTAGCAAACTATTAATAAAAATATGAAGCATAACTCTTCACTAGTGTACTTAAAATGCATCATGTTGCCCGGAGAGCACAATTATGAAGTAAAATAAATGCCAGCATATTAGTTGCAATCACAAAAGCTAGTCCTTTGTGAATATTCTCTCCTTAACATGGTTGACTTGAAGCAAAAAAAAATTTTTAAGAAAACTTAATTTTTTTTTAATGCATCAATGGTGCAATTAGTGTAGCAAGAGGCTATTCGGGGACAAGAATATTGCGTGGTGCTGTTGTTCAGCCAAGTGGTGGGCATTTATGAATCCAAGGGCCGTCCTGCCTAATGCTACAAGCCCTTCCGCCCGATGGAACCGAGCCAGGACAGAGCCAGGATGCATTTGCCATCCCAGCCCCAGGGCCGGCCTGTTGTGACCATGTGAATAGGGAAGGGTTTCAAAGCCATGGAGGGGAGAGGCTAGAACCAACTGTTTGATTGTGAAAGGCTCACAAGAAGAGCCTTCATCTCCCAAGAGAGATTTAGAAATCGAAATTTAAACCGAGGGAGCCTTCTTTTTCTAAATGAATCTGCTCTGCCAACTTAGAACCTAAGCCTCATCCCCCCCATAAAAGGAAAGACTCAGCTCTCTGCTTTTTTGTCCTCCCCAAATTGCACTTGATGTAAAGCTTCGGGCAGCTGATGTCCTCCTATGCTGTACGGACATTTGCAGCTTAGAAATTTTTTATCTTTTAATGCAAATGGAATAGTTTTTCATGAACCAAATGAACTGCAAAGAGATGCCAGTAACTAGGGGTTTTTTGTTTTGTTTTGTTTTGTTTGAAGCCCTCTATGGTCCATACTTTATTAGCCTAAAAGATATTAGAAATCGCAACTCTCCAGGCATTTCTAAATTAAATACTGATTTCCCAACAAAACCAAACATGCTCAGGCCTGTTTAAATCTGAGTCATCAAAGGAAATTTCCCTCTTTCCAGCATGAATAAAGATGATCTCACCCTATTCCTCAGTTCAAGGAAGAGGAAAAAGCATTTATCTACTAGTTTCTTCTATTTGTCAGGATTAGGTTCTTTCTTTGCCATGGATGTTGGGGTTGTGGGGAAGGGTGGCAGGAAATGGGAAGGATATGTGACTAAAAAATTCAAGAGGATTATAAATCTGACATTTGGGGAAAAAAACAGTGTTGGAGGGCCTTAAAGACACGTACTGCTGCAAAGCCTTGTAATGGTCTCCTGTGTTGTCACATTAAACTGAAAGGTGTGAAATGACAGGCACAAATGGTAGGAATTCTCCATCTCGTGAGTGAAAGGTGAAAAGGGAGTGTGCACAGCCAGGACGGATGCTAGGGGAATGCAAAGCAGCCCTCCAGTCTCCATTCTGGGCCCCTTAGCCAGCAGCTACCGAGGACTCTTAGCCTTTTAAGAAGCCAGAAACTAAAATACAATACGCCAAACCTTTCTTTATCAAAGTAGGATTCCTTATTAGCCTAAAGGATAGGTCAAATCTCAACGTTAAAGGTGCTACACAATGCCTATTTTGAAAAAAGAAAAAATAATGCAAGAGCAGTTTCACAGTAGAAAAGTATTCTTTCTTTTTTGTTATGGTAGTAATTATGCCAATGGATTATATGTAGACCTACATGTGTGCTCGCACACACACATATATACATATCTGTGTCTTTCTATATATATATGCATATATGCATACCGATACATATATTGTATATGCACATATAAATATACAGCAAGTGGTATCCAGAATCTGCTCTTAGCACAGTGCTCAGGAATTGCTCCTAATAGGGCTTAGGGAACCAGGTAGTGCCAGAAATAAAACTCAGGGCTCCTGCATGCAAAACATGTACTCCAGCTCATTGATCTCTGGTCCACTGACTGAAATATTAACTTGTGTTAGACAATGGCCCAGTTAGGAGTTAAGGACAGAAATTTTGTTATGAAGACACTGGTTCAATGCCTAGTTTGACCATTTGCCAACTCTATGATCACTGGCAGATTTTCATAGTTTCTTTAAGTTTCTGTTTGCTTCTCTGTACACTGAGAATTTGGGGAGAAGGGGGTGATTTGACCACACCTAGTGGTGCTCAGGGCTTACATCTTGTTGTGTATTCAGGGGTCATTTTTGGCAGTGCTGACCAGAGAGGTGACCTTAAGCAGTGCAGGAAATCAAAAATGAGCAGCAGGCAAAGAAAGTGCCTCATTCCCATACTATTTCTCTGCTACTATACTGAGAATATTAATACAAGCAAAAATGAATTTTTGAGTAATTAGTAAGTCTTTTATATTCTGCTGAGTATCTTCCTACATGTCATTTTATTTGCTCCCAATTTCAGATGAGGATACTGAGATTCAGAGAAAATAAGCTATAATGCCCAAAAATAGAGAGAGAGTATGGGGAATATTGTATGCCATGGAGGCAGGGGGAGGGTGGGAAAGGGGGGGTATACCCGGAATATTGGTGGTGGGGAAAAGGCACTGGTGGAGGAATGGGTGTTTGATCATTGTGAGTTGTAATCCAAACATGAAAGCTTGTAACTGTCTCACGGTGATTCAATAAAATTTAAAAAATATTTTAAAAAAATTAAAAAATATATAAAATAAAACTACTCTTTTATTCCTGTGGGAAAAAAATAAATAAAATATTATCTAAGGTTATTTAATCAGAGGGAAAGTGTGTGTCTCATCCCTTACAATGGATCTTCCTTCTCTTCTCAGATAGGGTGAGGGATAAATGGAATAATAGATTAAAACTGGTTAGTAACTGGCATAGTGTAAATACTCAAGAAAAGAAATTCTTCCCCAGTAGATCAAAAATGCATTTGTGCAAAAATTAATGTTTGGGTAATATCGTTTAGGTTAAAACCAAACTCAAGTTTTGACTCAAATTAAAACTAATCTGGCCCTGCCCAGCACCTTAAAACAGCTATGCCTATTCCATTTTAGTTGGCAGCTATTCAAATGCACTTAGACACACTCAAACATGCAAGCTCACCCTCCCTTGTCACACCTTGTCTTGTCTAACAACCGCCATGTTTAAATGGGCTTCAGATTTCTACAGCTGCGTGAAAGCAACAAGTTCTTCCCTAAGGGCAACCCTAAATTGATCCTTCTAATAGCAATCTAGCCTTCACAGTGGGGGGGTTGGGGGAGGTGTGAAGGGTGGGAGGGGGCGGGGGGGGGGAGAAATGAATATTACTTATGTCTGCAGAGTGAGGACAGAAGACAATGTACCAGATATTATTTTGTGTCTTTAAGTAATCCATCAGTTTCAGTCCACTTGGAGCCTATGATGGATTTTGCCTTGCTAAATTTGTTGGCTTTCTGGTTTAAGACAAAAATTCAATGTGAAAATGAAAGTACAGAGTGAGGAATGAAAGTCTGTCACCTGACTTGAGCACATTTAGTGCTGTGATATTTAGAAGGTAACATTTCCAGTTTTTTTTAAATCCTATTGTAGCCTCCAAAATCTATATTCCTTTTTCCTAGTTAGTTGGTTTGTAGATTGGTTTGATGACTTACTGGATACACACATGCATTCTTTTCATTCCAAACTTTGTCTCATTTATTTAAAACTCTGCTAAACTTACAAGGTTGTTGCAGCTGTTAAGTCTCCTCCTGCCTTGGCAATTACTTCAAATTATAACTAGTAGCTAAAACCGGAGAAAATTTATCTCCCTTTGAGCAACGTAATGCATTGTAAAATCCTTGTAAATCTTAGAAGCTTTTCTTTAATTTTTTTATAATGGCTTCAAGCAATTTTTTAATGCAAAATTCTATGGCAGAACCTAGTAAAATGAATAAGATTCACAGGAATTGTTGATCACAGAGCAAATACTAAAGACTAATGAGACTAATTCTTTGCTTATAAATTTGGTTATCTTTTACTAAAGTTAGACTCTCTACAAATGTTATTGAGTCTACAATGAAGGTGAAATTTTCTCTATTGATTAAAAATATGAATTTCACACTAACTTCTCTAGAGGGTGTGGTGTCCACTTATGTCCTCTTTAGGTTCCGGGAATGATTATGTGAAAGAGCAGCTTGGGAATGATTTCAAATTTATGGAACAGAATGAGAAGACTCATGGAGAACTTACACTTTCATCCACATAAAATTGTGAAATTGGGTGAAAAGAGTAGAGGTTAGATATTTGCTGTGGGTACATTCATGGAAAATTGAGCTTATAAAATACGTTCAAATATTCATCTTTTGGGCTTCAATAAGATCAGATTTTTAGAAGACGCTAGATGTGTGACATCTTTGGGTTCTTATAAAATTGATTTTTAAAAAAGACTACTTTATCCAAAGCCACTCAGAAAGGTGCAAAATTGGTACAGATTCAGAAGACATGAGAAAATAGATAATCAAAGGTATTTTTATATGACAACTTGCAATTAATGTTCCCATAATGGGATATTGGGTTTGATGTGCTACTTATCCAGTGCCCTTTTAGTTTATGAGATAAACAAACACTAGCTCTTACTGTTATTATTTACACTTATTGAGTGTCAGCATTGCCTCATGCACTTTAAATAATAACTGATTATTGTTGGTATTTTTTCAAAACCATCATTACTTTCCCTTATGTATTAAAAAATAGTCATTCTCAGATAAAATCCTTCTAAGTAAATATTTCCCCTTTTGTTAGTTTTGTAATCTACATTTGCCTGAATTGAATGAAGGAAAAATGTTTCCAATGCAGCTTGTATTGCATGGGTTTGATTTTTGCATCATGCACTGTGAGATCACTTTGGCAGTGTGTCAATTATTTTTTATGGGATTTTGGTTTATATCACAGAATAAAATATTTTAGAGTTAGAAAGCAGCTTTCTAAATGCAAATTTTATCTGCATTTTAGATCAAAGTAGTAAGAGGCCCCAAGAAACAAAGACTAGAAAGATTTTGTTTTATTAATAACAGAAATTATAGAGTTGAAATGTGAAATAAGTAAAATCAAACAATATAATTCCAGTATGGTAAAGTTTCTGTTTACTATTTTCTACATCAGCTTTTAAATAATTCAAGTGTGATTTGTATTTGTTTATTTGTAGGGTTTTTTTGTTGTTGTTGTGTAACAAAGAACACCTACACGGTGTGATCTTAAAAAAGAATTGAACCCTTGATAACACTGAAAAATAATGAAACTTTTAAATCCTCTAGAATGTGAAAGACTGCTCAGGGATTATAACTAATGCATTTTATTCTTATGACTTGCTGATTCCACTGACAGCTGCCTTAGGGGTGCAGTTCTAATCAATGGCTTTATCCACTTGGCAATCTATACCTCAGAAACACAAATCGGAGAAAACTATCAATGTATAAAAGAGACCTATAAATCAGAATGTCAGGTGGGCATAGTTCCATTTTAATAACTAGTATTTAGCAATTATTGAATAAAACATTACATGGACACATATTTATGGTCCTCATATCCCTTCGGATGCCATCACCTCCCTGTAGAAATATAACAGCCTTTGTTATTTTCTCCCAACAACAGGAATGACAAGTTACTGACGGGAGAGCAAACGGCTGACTTACGGGCAAAATATGGGCTTCCCCTTCTAATACTAGCCTGAGAATTTTCTCTTTTAAATGTGCATCTCTATAGAAGTGCAGAGGAAATTTGCTCCCAATAAGCTGGAACCCAAGAAGTCCCAGTATGTTGGCAGGTTTCTCTGTGTTGGTATCACATGCACGATGGGGACTATTAGTTCACAGGAATCAATATGAACAGCAAACAAGCTAAAGTGCAAGGGAAAATGCCACTTCTCAAGAGTTCTTTCCATTTGTTTTCTCTCTTCTGCTGCAAGCATGTCATTCATGTATGTTATATGTTTGAAGTGTGCTGTTTAATTTTCCCTTCCTTTGAAAAACTCCTAAGGGTCCTTGTGAAAGGTCACACCATGAGCAGCTGCATCAGTGGAAGCTCAGTGTTTCCTTGAAAGTAAATCTGTAGGGCAAATAGTCCGTTGCTCCTGGGTCCTCTACCTGGAGAACCTTCCTGAGAAATAGTGTAGCCCACTGGGGATTGTTAAATGCCATAGGAAGTGGTCTCCAAGCCTAAGTAGATACTTCTGTAACTAGCATTGGTAAACAGTGATAAGACTGAAGATGTATAATTGGTACTCCGCCTTGACAAAGCTGTTAGTCTTAGAATCTGTAAGGGAAAAAAGGCAGAAAAATATTATGAGAGGTGGCTGAAGGCAAGAGTGTCATTTCACCTGCAGGCACGGAAAAGTTCAAGTGTTTCCATTAAATGTATGAGAGAGGAACGAGCCAAGGGCATGTGTGCAGATGAGACCGGGTGCCTAGGAGACTGTGCACTTACAGAGGAGCCACTGTCTGCAGTTCAAGTGGAATTCCCATCACAATAACAGTTCATTTACAGTCAAACACCACATTCATTTTACTCAACAATAGGTATTTCAGAGAATGTCACTATTTTTATCCTTTTAAACAAACATTATGGAAAGGTAACATGTGAATGTGCTTGGATATTCACAAATCCCTGTGTGAAAAGAAAGTGCTTATCCTCAGAGGAGATGACATGGAAGCACAGTTATAAACACTGTCCAGTAAGCAATACACAAAATACTTTGTGAGTAATGAAAATGACAGGCAAAGCAGAGCAGTTAGCCAAGAAGACATATCTCACTTATTTCCAGTGGTATAAAGATACATCCAGTTCCCTCTGGTTTATCTCAGTTCCTGGTAGGTGTAATTTCATGGTTGGCATCAACAAACTCTTACATAAATTTCTCTGGCATTGTGTAAGAGTTCAGTTGGGTTCCCCACCTTCACCTTCCTATTGCTGACCTGCTATTAATGCATGTTTCTTTAACTGTCTTAGGAACACACATGATGAGAAAGATCAGTACTAACAACATTTTTTAAATAATAAAATTTGTATGTAAGGGGAAATTCAATATTGTTTAGTCTCCTTTTATAATTATTTTTAGTGAATATTCCTTCTGTTGATTCCTTCTTTGATTAACTTGAGAGACAGCCAGAGCTCATCTTTTCAAACACTATTACTGTCACTGTCATCCCGTTGTTCATCTATTTGCTCGAGCAGGCACCAGTAATGTCTCCATCTTGAGACTTGTTGTTACTCTTTTGGCATATCTAATATGCCATGGGTAGCTTGCCAGGCTCTGCCATGTGTGTGAGATACTCTCGGTAGCTTGCCAGGCTCTCCGAGAGGGGCAGAGGAATCGAACCCAGGTCGGCCACATGCAAGGCAAACGCCCTACTGCTGTGCTATCGCTCCAGCCCATCTTTTCAATATTCTCTCTGAATTGCCTTCTCCACTGGGGGCTAGGAATCATATAGCATTGAGTTCTTAGTTTTCTCCTTTCCTGCAAGCAGCTTATGTCAAACCTTATCAACCCTTTTGTCAAACCACAGGCATAATTGTTCTTCTGGACTAAGCATCATAATAGCCTTAGCTATTTCTACAGGCTGCCCCTCATACAGAAGAACGCATCCACTAAGAAGAAATTCTTCTTTAAAAAAAAAAAATATCACAAGAGGTTGGGCAAAGGGCAGGGAGGCACAGTCATAGTACTGTGGGTAGGGTACTTGCCTTGCACGCAGCTGAGCCAGGTTGAATCCCAAGAACTCTGATAGTCACCTGAGACAGTCAGGAATGATCCCTGAGCACAGAGCCAGGAGTAAGGCCTGAGCACTGTCAGGTGTGATTTACCACCCCCTCCAATAAAACAAAACAAACCATCATGCCATTGAGCTTTATATTCTTATTTTCTAGTGGCAGTAGCCATGAGCAATATTTCTTCGAGATACAGGGCTAAACTCATTCTTTTCTAGACCTCAAGCCTACTCACTAGAGGGTCACTCCCTAATTTCCTTCTGGGCCTTCTTAGAAAGCAACTTTACCCAACATGCACTGTTTTACCAAGTAACTATTGAGATGCCAGGAACTATTCGAATGACTGTGGCAAGCCCTCACCCTCACTGGGAGCACATGCCAGTAAAGTAGAGGCACTCTCAGCTTGAAACATGAGAAAGTGCTCTCTATAATAGTCCATATCATGTGACTTGTGAGTCACATATTTCTTTCAGTTCTTCACTGTATCCTTTAGACTGTGTTCCTGGCGCTTCCTATGACATTCAGAATGGAAGGGTGTAGAGAGATCTTTGGAAAACAGAATCTGAGATTTTTCTTTAGCTAACAAAAATTCTATTTAACTATCCTCGCTGCCTTTTACCTCTTTCCAAGTTTTCATCCTTTGTTCTAACCAATCTGAAAAGGACTCAGTTATGAATAAGTATACATAAAAGTTAGATGTAAGTCTGAGTATCTTCAGAAAAAATTATAGATTTTTATTTTGACTGATAGGGACTGATAGAGAGGAAATTTTTTGGTTTTGTTTATGAGCCACACATGGCAGTGCTCGGGGTTTCCTCCAGATTCTGACCTCAAGAATCATTCCTGGCAGGGCTCTGGTGATCACATGTGGTGCCGGAAATCGAACCCAGTTCAGTCACACACAAGGCAAGCACCCTACCCATTGTACTTTCATCCCAGCGCCAAAGGAGAAGGATTTTAAAGTGTGTTCATGTCGGAGCTTTGTTCATTTCGCCTTTGTATCAGAAAGTGGGAGATAAATTGGAGAACTATGTATTTCTATGTAACATTATTTTATCATAATCCAAATTATAGTGGCTTTCGATCCAAGTTGCAAAATGAGAAGGGATAGCTTTAACAATAGCATGAGTTTTGGCTTGATGTTTAGATCCAAATCAGACTTTTTAATTCACCAACTAGTTATTTTCCAAACTGAAAGTTCACTGTGCAGTGTACTTTCTAACCACATTCCAGGCTGTAGTTGAAGCATTTGATACTCAGATGCACTCCAACATTCTGGCAGAATCCCTAGTGTCCCTGAAGCACAGATTGAAAGCTGCTGATCGAGGTCAAATATTCTAGTCATATTTGGAAGAAACCAAACCCAAGGAGATTAGGTTATTTGCTAAAAGCCACACAGCCACTTAGTATAACAAAGACAGACTCAGGCTTCCTGTCATAATTTCTTTTTTCTGTGCCATTTCCTGCAATGAAAATGTGATGGTACCTTGTTGGCAGGCTCTCATTTTCAATATTCAAAGAAAAATACAAAAAGCAAGGTATCCCTTTGCTATGAGACCCATGTCTATCTGAATTCAAAAGTCCCCATTTAACAATACCAGAGATGGGGCTGGAGCAATAGATGCCCAGGTAGGGCATTTGCCTTGCATGCGGCCGACCGGGGTTCAATTCCCAGCATCCCGTATGGTCCCTGAGCACTGCCAGGAGTTATTCCTGAGTGCATGACCCGGGAGTAACCCCTGGGTGTGCTGGGTGTGGCCCAAAAAGCAAAAACAAACAAACAAACAAATAAATAAAAAACAACAAAAACAATACCAGAGAACCATCTCCCTTGCAGTCTGGAGGCATGTTCTCAGGCTGGGATTCCTAAAACACAGTAAAAGGCAAACATTTGCTCATGTGCTTTTTCAAACAAGCGTAGAATTATACGTATGGAGTATAGGGTAGGGGGAGAACAGAACCCTGAACTTTCTTGGTGCTTGCTCGAGGAAGCTCAGGAAGCTCGATAAGCTATATCTGGGTCATAATTCTCCTCATTATTCCAAAAATGGTCATAAGTTATCCCACCTCCCTTTATCAGTGTCCACAAAAGATACCCCTAAACCACAGGATTGTGAGTGGGTCCCCAGTAAGACCGGTTCTGGCTTCTCATGCTCAAAATTAATGCCATGAGAAAGATTAGTGTACGCTTCTGAACAGCTAGCAAAAATACTGCATATAGATGTATTTGCTCTTCAGGCAGGGAATCTGACAAAGGTATTTAACATGGGTCTGACAAGTGAAGACTATCCAGTTCTTTCTTGTTCACCCAATTTTTGATTTTCCCTCTTGACCCCCAGAGTCTTTCGATGTGGAATTTTTGGCAGGAATAGGGCCTCTCTGACCTCGAAGCAAAGAAAAGAGAAAAAGTGAGTGAGTTCCCAGTCACTTACTTTAGCTCCTTTATCTCTGCAGCTTCCTGGTTCTTGGTGAACCACAGCCCACTTCCCTCCTGCCTGTCACTGATAGAGCTTTGGCCACTGCTGCCTTCCAGATATTCCCAATAGGCAGCCCTTGGCTTTATCCACAGGGAATGACTTGACCAGTTTAAAATTAACTCCTCACACTCTGATAAAGGAAACCACCATCATTTGGTTTCTGTGTGCCAAAAGCATACATGTGCAAATTGAGGCTACTCGGGCTCCTTTGTGAGATGTTTTATTAACATGCTGTCCTCACTGTCCATCTTTTTAGGAAGAAAATGAGATCCCTGCCGATGTGTTTGTGAAAAAGCCTGTTCCCAGCCCAGCTGAAGGGAAGGGGGAGCTGGTGGATGAAAACAAGTCCCTGGAGGAAACTTTGCACACAGTGGACCTCTCCTCAGATGATGAATTGCCCCCCGATGAGGAGGCCCTGGACGATAGCGCTGAGGAAAAGCTGGAAGAAAGCAGAGCAGAGAAAATCAAAAGATCCAGCCTCCGCAAAGTGGATAGCCTCAAGAAAGCGTTTTCTCGCCAGAACATCGAGAAAAAGATGAACATACTGGGGACGAAGATCGTCTCTGTCGAAAGGAGGGAGAAAATTAAGAAAACCCTCACTTCCAATCACCAGAAAATCACCTCGGGGAAAGGCTCCCCTTTCTCTTTCGGTCGAAAGAAAGTCCGAGAGGGAGAAAGCCCTGCAGAGCAGGAGACCAAGTCCGAAGACTTGCCCAACGATCACGAGGAAGAGGGTCTTTCCGAGGGAGCCCCTGCGGAAGGGAAGAGCGTGGAGGGGGAGGCCAGAGGGAGTAACTCGGCCCTGGGCAGCAACGTCAACTTGACTATTGCGGAAAATGAAGAAGAAGAAGAGTCCGTGGCCCTGGAACAGGCACAGAAGGTGCGCTACGAGGGAGGCTACGTGCTAAGCTCCCAGGAGGCGGAGAGGTCGGATGAGGAGCCAGTGCAGCCCGCCGTGCTCCGGGTGGACCAGGCCTCCTGAACCGCTGGCAGCTTCCAGCTAGCCTCTAACCCGAGCCTGGAAACACAATCCCTGCACATCTACTACCACTACCCAGGCATTGCTGTGCCACCGTGCAGGCTGCATGAATTTGGGGCGTGGTCAGCAGCACAGTGTAATTGACATTTCCTAGGAAGGCAACACGTGCAGGTCTCCACCGCTAATCATTTTGGGGTGGGTTGAGTTTTTCACGGAAGCTCCCCCATGCTTGGCCCTGGAAGGGGAAATGAAGCAATTTGACCCAGATCAATGTGGCTTAGGCAGAAAATCCAGAGGCTACCCAAGATATTCGTTACAAAATGTAATTCATTTCCTGTCATTCCGTAGGTTTGCTGAACAGTCCGCCAGAAATAAAGTTGCACAAAACTCTGTGAACCAAATCATTCGAGTGTGTGACACATACCATAGCTAAAGATGTAATTAAGCTAAAGATGCTTTTAAATGGCAAAAGAATGTTCACCTCTCGACTTCATAGACACCATTGTTTTATCAGAAAGGAAGGAAAATTTGAAAGACTAATATTCCGCCAGTGAAGTAAAATATGCAGGAAAGTCAGGGTAATTAGAAGAAGAAAATTAAGAAGGAGGAGCTGGACAAGAGAATGGGAAACAAAATTGCCAAAGAGAGTGAAGACCAAGATAAAACTGTATGTTTTTGAAAATAAAATACATATATTGGCTTGACCATTTAGCTCTTTAATAATTCTAAAGAAGAAGTTCCTATACCCTGGACTAATACATTATATTTTTATTCTTATTTTCAAATGTTTTTAGATAATATACAAAACGTTTTGCTCTGTTAATGCTTATTTTTCTTCTTAATAAATACAAGACATTACCAGTTTTCTCTGAGGGAATTCAAAAGGATGTTGTCTCTTAAAAATTTTAGTAAACAAATTTTGAAAATTCACCACTGCCTTTTTCAGGAAGATGGATCACACTATTCTTTAATTTTTTAAAATAACCCTTACACTCAAATTGATGTACTGTAGGTTCATAAGATGTTAAGATTAATAGACTTAGGATGGAAAAGGGCAGGAATTTTTTTCCTTTCTTTTTCTGTACATAGTGGAATTTCATCCCAAATCATATTTTAATTATATATTAATTTCACAGAATAGTAATACACTTCTTAGAGCATGCTAGAATTTATATGTGCACATGTATTCAGACAAGTTAATTTTTACTACAATAGTAAATGTTTATTAAAATACACAAGTATTTTTAAAAAACTATCAAATTATAGTTTAAAGTCAGTTGTACCCTAGAGAAAACTCTCATCTTTGTTTTGTATCTAGCACTATAGGAGGTTTATAATACTAACAATTTAATATTTGTTTTATATAAAGAATAGGATCAACATACTTGTGGCATAACCTATACAGCTATGTTCTTATTTTTCAGTTATGTATCCCTAATATTAGACTGTTGAACTAACAATAGCTGTGTTAAAAATGAAATAAATCAACCATTAAAAGTATATCACAATTTTAGTCGTTTGTTTGTTTGGGGCAGAACAATTTTAGAAAGAGCAGTGAGAATTGATTTTTAAAATCTCCTCCAAACAGCCATAATGGTGATTGTTTGAGTCCTGATTTCCCTTATTAACTCTGCTTTCTTTTTCTCCCTGATCTCATTTAGAAATACAAGTCTCATTCTTCAAGTTTAACTTTCTTGACATCAGCGTGCCAACTCTGGAGAGCATCTGAATTTATTGCAGCAGCTTGATGAATTTGATAGTTCCATCTGCATTTTTATTGTTTTGTACCAACCCTTTTAATACCTTAAATAGCCCTGCGAACATGAGCATATCGAACAGTATGTCAGTTTATCCACACAGATAAACCTTTGTCTTCTATAGTACCATATACTTGGTAGAAGACTTAATTTAACCGGGAAACTTAAGAGTGCTTGTTTAATTTTTATGAAGTTGTTGTCACTTCTTGCAGCTGGAGGAATGAGAGGTCAGACCTAATGTACTGTTTACATTTCCATTTCAAATTTTTTTCACTTGTTCCTAAAAATTATCTCACATCAGTGAAAAATTTTACTCGAACAACTTTTCTATATTTTACTGACAAAATGTTTACTCTATGTTCACATTTGAAGCATTAAAATCCTAAGCAATAAAACAGAATTTAGCTAGGTAATTGTTGGAAAACAAAGACTGTCAGGATTAAAGAGAGCAGCCATTGTGAAAATTGGAGGTGTTCATTCTTTATTTTTGTTGAATTATTTGCATACTGTTGAAGCTGCAAAGTCCCTGAATTAGATCTGTCTTGTCCACCTTCCACCTCCATCCAATAACCATTTCTAACTTTATGAGCCTGGAGCTCAAGAACTGGATTAGTTTTCCGCTAAAGATTGGTTATACATTAGTAAGCACTGAGATCTGTATCCTAGGAACATAATTCAGGAGTAAAAAGTGTCTATTACATGGATCATAAATCTGACAGATATGTAGCAACAATGTCATTTTCCTACAAGATTTTATTTTTTAAGTATATAGACATATATTTCAACAGGAATATTTTATTCTTTCCATTTAGGAATCTAGTATATGGTTGAACTTTTTACACATGAAAATAAAAATCTCATGCTAAGCCCAGTTCTGCATAAAATAAGGATTTTTTATATTTATTATTTAATGAAAGCCCACAATGTTTCTACTTTTAGTGATGCTCATGCTGAATAACTAAAATTGAACCTCATGCTATGAGAAAATTGTAAAATTCCAACAAAGCCAAGTTGCTAGTGTGAGTAAAGGTTATCATGAAAGTCATTTTCTACATTAAGACTCTAATGCCCAAGTCCAGTTAATTCTTGCTTTAAAGTTTGTTTGCTGCGCTACAGCCCAAGTCTGAGTGATTTTATATCGGAGAGTGGGAGTGAGGAATCGAGGCAGAGGCAGCAGTCATTATTAACAGTTCCATAGCAACCACAAGTCTTTTCCTAAAAACCAAGATTCTAACACTGAAAAACAAGTTTCTGATTAAATGAGCACTGTGACCTTGGTATTGTGCTTGATTTGGGTGTTGATATAAAGACTTCTGCAGCCAAAAAATCATCCCTAAAGGGAACAGGCAATAACTCAAATTATAAAAAACACATTCTTTATATTTTTGTTTTAACCATTACATTACCCTAGAGTTTAGAGCATCTGAAACTCTATTTTTTTAACTTTACACAAATTAGCCCAATTAAAAAGTCACACCTTGGACTGGAAAGATTGGTACAATATGTAGGGTACATATTGGTACAATATGCTTGCCTTGTACAAAGCTGACTCGGATTTGACCCCTGGCACTGCATATGGCCCTCCAAGCCCTTCCAGGAGCAATCCTTGAGTACGGAACCAAAAATAAGTCCTAAGGACATTACAGCTGGGTATGACCCCCAACAAAAAATACACCTTTATCAAATCAACTTGATGGTTCATATGGTTAAAATCAATTATATGCTGAGTAGTGTAACTTTTACCCTTCACATTTGCTGAAATTACTAGAGTCCAAAACAATAAAACACAAGCATGGCAAAGAGGAAATGAATTTTTGTGTACTTTGGGGGCCACAAATGACTTTACAGAGGGACTTTTTACTCTGTGCTTAGAAGTCACTCTGAAAAATACTTGGGGATCAGATGGGGCCATAGATCAGATCTGGGACTCCTGTATGCACAGCACATGCTCAGTCTGTTGAGCTATATCTCCAGTTCCGGGAACCAACATTTTTGAGAATTTACTTTATGCCAGCTGGGTATGCTAATGCCAAAATTAATGTATGCCTAGTTGTATGCCAGACACAATGCAGTCTCATTTAATCAAGTAACCTATTAGAATGGTACTGTTTTTAACCTTGTCTAGTACTAGACTGGAAATCAGACTTTTGAAATTCACTTCTCCAGCATGGAATCAGAGATGAGTGGAAACTTCAGACTTCTTAACTACTCTAAATTTTTCCTCATCATAATTTAAAAGTATTCCTTGGACAGTCACAGAGTTTAGTCACTTGTCCGAGTTTGCCAATCTAGAGAATGTCACTCCACGTTCAATCACAGTCTGAAAATCCATGATACTGTCAAACAACATCCTAATGATTACTACCCCATTGTGTTTAATTATAAATCACTTTATAGCTCTCTTATGGTATAAAATTAACTTCATTTATTGTCTTTTAGATAGGATCCCATACAACTGTACTTTACAAATTATTTTGATGAGTATTGTACATTATCTAGACCAAAAAATGAACAGCTCTCAATTCTTGGGAAGTCACAGAGAGACTGTTATTTAGATCTGCAATGGGTGTAGAGGGGCTCCTAAACTCACTGGCACTGGGCATTGTCAGTAGCTTCAGGGCATACTTTGGGGCATGATTTAATAAGGGCAAGCTGTCAACAATGATAGATACTAGATTCAGCTAATTCAAAGATGGCACAAGAAATCTGTCTCAAATTCTTTAACTTAAAGGATTCATTTCCCCATGTCGCATTAGAGAAATCACTATCTTCTGCTGGAAAGAGAAAAGAGCAAATCTCAAATCAGCATGGAAGAGCAGAGGATAAAACTTAAAGGGTTGGGAAGCAGGATGACCTAGCCTCTGAATCTAATTCTTGCAAAATCACCTGGCTATCTCCCAGGGAAAGTAGGCACTAAGTCAAGCAAGTGCTGTTGTCTCCATTTCTATGCATTTTTTCCGTTCTAAACAATCAAAAGAAACCCTCTAGGCCAGCCCTCATTCATAAATCTCTGTGCTGCAGGCAGTGACTTTTTCCAAAGACTTTGGCAATGGTCACAAACTCAGTGCCTCGGGGGCTTACACAATGGTAGAATGGTTTGAGGAGGTGGCAGTAACTATAGTGAACCTGTTGTATGTGGGTCATGTCTTCTCTGGTGGAGCAACCTTATCCAGTCATCAACTCAGAGGTGGTACCTTTCACTACATTCCAAAAAGGGTCAGTATGTTCTGGAGAGCTATCTCCTGAGAGTATGTGCATATCCTGGATCATAGTAAACTCTCAGCCTCTGCTCAACTTCAATTGCTCTGCAGGGTTCAATGATGCAAAGCTTCAGCTTATTGAAAGAGGGGCCAAAATTTAAGTTTCTTTTTTTTCTTACATAAAAATCTCCCAGCTTTTAATTTTTTGCAACTGATGCAAAGAGTTTTAAACAGTGTGTGGATCAATCATAACTCTGCTGACCAGTTGTAATGTAAGCATAACCCATCACTTTCTAACTCCTGACCAAAGAACACAAAAACCCTTTAAGTCCTTCCTCTTCCTGAGACACAGGCATGAGGTGAGAAACTAGAAACAGGATTGAATTTGCATTCAGAAAACTACAAAAGCTTTCTTAGTGAAATATCAAAGGTTAAAAGTACCCTTGCCAATGGTTGTAAGAAATGTTCTTTTGCCATTTGATAAATTTGTGAGATGATTTCTCTTAATACTACATCATATATCACTGAGACACCAGTTGTCTATCATGGTGAAGGTAGTTATATATTCTCTAATGAGAAAACACCAATTCTTATTATCCTTGTAAGCAACCTGTGAATTACCCACAGAGTTAGTGTTTGGGATAAATTGAGCATATGATGTGACCATATCCCCCCCCTTTAATTCCAGATGAAATATATCTATCTCTGTCAATTCTCTGGAGGTGCTACAGAAGACAAAAAAGCAAGTCTACATTCTGCTCTGCCATATATCATAACAAAATTGCCAGCCAGCACTCCAATTTTTCAATTCTTTATTGTTGGTAATGAGGTACTAAAGGGAAAGAACACAGCACAATTTTTTGGATGCTAAATTCAACCTTTAGAGCTCACTCAATGTTTTAGAGAAAAAAAGAATTGAGATTTAAGCAAGGGCAAGTTGTCCTTTGTTGAGGGCAAACTTGACTTTGGCAAGCACAGGGAGCTCTCGGGGAGCCCAGCAGGGTCTTCTCCAGGGTCCCCTGCATGTTAATTCTCTCCAGAACCTGAGTGACACACAGAACAAGGCTGTGTGTTCTGGTAATGTGCTTTGACATGAAAGATCAACCTTCTAGGAACTTTAAATTTTTAATTCATACACACAATAAAGAAAAGCTTACACTTAATTTATCAAATTGCCTCTGAAATTAAATAGAGAAAGGGAGGTACATTGAGGACAATTTCATTATAACCTTTATTTGGCTCTTTTATTTTTCTGCCATCATTCTTTGTACAGAACCAAAAGATACTTCTCAACTATCGGATAATTCGGCTTCTCAGAGATTAAGTAAAAGTAGTTAGGCCTGAATTATCTAACAATCAAGGAATTTAATCTGCAAGAAATATTTTCCCCATAAAAGTATTCATTTTGTTTTGTTAACATTTATTAAATTCATTGGGTATCTATCTGTGCCAGATGCCATGTGAATCCATTGATAAAATGGAAGAATGGTACAAGAGAGTTTGCCATCGAGAGATTTGCTGCAAAGCTGAGCTGTATACAATGTCATGCATGCACTTGTTTGAGAGGGAAGGAAGAGTATCTGCAAGAAATCCAGATATGTGAACTTAAGAAACACACAGCAATAGAAGATTCTTCGATCTCAAGGACACAGCCGATAGTTGAAAGATTCAGAAGGAAAACTATGAAGTCTTTAGAATGCAGCACATTTGTTTTAATTAACAAGAAAGTGTGAAAAACACACAGTATGTTAAGACCAGTGAAGTTCTCTAAGCAGACAGGAAGAAGACAGGAAGCCAGCCCTTCCTGCTTGTAGTTCCAGCATAGCTGGAAATGAAGGGCTTGTTTAGTAGCTCTGTTGCCAAAAGTTTTCAAATTGCTTGTTCCTTGTGCTTTGTTTTGTTTGTTTGATTGTAAGGAATTTCCTTCATGAAAGCACAATCCAAATTTTTGTTGCATATTATCTTTGCTAGGATTATATGGGAACACATAGTGAAAAAATAATATATATATATATATATAAATTAATGAGAAATTTGAACATTCCTCTAGGTACAGTAACTTTATATACAACTATTAGAGAATACATGTTCAGTCAGGAGACATATAGTAAAGTGGTTAAGGCACTTGCCTTGCATGCAGCCAACACAGGTTGAATCCCTGGCACTGCATATGGTGCTCTGAACCCCACTCAAAGAGATCCCTGAGCACAGCTGAGCGTGGACCCCAAACCAAAATAAATAAACAAATAAAATTTTTTATCCTTATAAGAAGACTCAGATTTCCCAAAACAAATATGAAAGTGTAAGCCATCACTAGTACACTATCATCCAATGGGATAGCCCAGTGTGAGCCAAGAGTAGTAAACCCCAGTACAAGTGTGTTAAACAACTGTAATTTGTTTTGTGGTATTTTTTTTCCTTTCAAAAAATGAAAGAAATTGAATTCATTTTATCTATGTGTGGTACTAATATTAAATTTTACATTAAGAAGAGTTGATTTCAAAATAATATTAAGGTTGTTTAAATTAACAAATTATTAGGTTAGGGAAAATGGTACAAAATTCTAGTTCCCAGATAATGTATGCTGTCATTGTTCATTTATTGGAACTACTACAGAAAACTTATAGTAGTCTTCTATTACTGTATCTCAAGTATCCACAAGTCTAGCATTAAATAGCACCTAGTAGTTGATGAGCTGTCCGTCAGACACACCCAGTCCATGGGTTTCTTTGTCAGCTAGTCCCAAGTTCTTGTCTAGAATCTCTGGGGGAAATCTGCCAGCACACTCATTCTTGTTAGCAGCAATCAGTTCTCTGCAGTCGTTGGACTACAATCCTCATTTACTTGCCAGTTGTCAGTTTGTCACGCTTTTCACGCTGCTCACCTCCCCACTGTATGGTCCACTCCATCTTCAAGCCAACAATGGTACTTGCAATCCTTGGTCTTTGAATTTCTAAGTTTTCTTCTTTATGTGAACAGAGGAAACTCAGTCTTTATATGGTTTCAGTGAGTAGCAACATGATAACTTCTCTTGTAGCAACGCCACATAATTCAATCATAAGAATCTATCACAGACTTGGGTTTTTAGGCAAGGCATATATTTTAGGTAGGTAATAAATTTGGGCCCATGCTAGAATTTTATCTGCCGCATATTGGAGCACTCTAAGGTAACTTAAATGATGCTGAAAGATGTTGAGAAATTAAAATTAAAGGGCTAGAGAGAGAGTTCAAAGGGATGAATAATGTTCAGTCTCCAGGAGGCCAGATTTTGATCCACTGGCATGAGCACTACCAAAAACAATCCCTGAACATCACTGGGTGTGACACAGAATTTAAAAAAGAAAGAAAGCCCTTTTGGCGCTGCTGCGGATCAAGCATGATGGAAGAGCCCAAAAGAGCGCCCTTGGACTCCAAGCAACCCACTGAACTAATTCCAGCACGGGAACAGAGACCCCACGGCGGGCTGCGACAGTGGAAACCGGGCATTCCCCAATTCTTTTAACCTCTCTCTCTCAACCCCTTCCTCCGGAGCATAGCACAGGGTCATGGCATTCTGAGCGCAAAATGGAGACGCCGAGCCAGCTGAAACAGGACGCGTGCGCGGGAAACCCCAGGGGATACTTAAACCAGATAAATCGCAGATACTTAAACCCACCTCCCCCACGTGTGCGTCCCTTTTGGCGCTGCTGCGGAGCGAGCATGATGGAAGAGCCCAAGGAAGCGCCCTTGGACTCCAAGCAGCCCACTGAACTAATTCCGGCACGGGAACGGAGACCCCACGACGGGCTGCGACAGTGGAAACCGGGCATTCCCCAATTCTTTTAACCTCTCTCTCTCAACCCCTTCCTCCGGAGCACAGCACAGTGTCCAAGGCTTTCTGAGCGCAAAATGGAGACACCGAGCCAGCTCTCTCTAGGTTTCTCCATCTTATGAGCACCATAAAAGGGTAAAAGTTTGTAGTGATGTTATTTCTGGTTGTACTTTCCCTGGACTTTATACAGAAACCCAAAACTGCGCGGCCGCTGCCATGGCCGCGAGACCTAATGTCATCTAAGCATCAGCAATATGTAATGGTTCCTTTTTAACGGGTTGGACTTTTGTGGGAGATCCTAACAAGAATAGTAAGTCTTTTGCTGAAATATTGAAGGCAATCAAAGTGGTAGCCATCTCTCTAGAATGAACTAAGCCATATCCCCACGCCGGCTGAGAAGAAATATCCTACTTTCTCGGGAAGAAACGCGGCGTGGCGTCAACCATAGTGTGATGTCCATTAAGCAAACAGACCTGGTGGCGTGGGAATGGGACATAAGGGGGAAAATTATGTACATGGAACAGTGGGACGCTGGTGGAATCTCGAGCCGGAGCCGATACCAGCGCAATACCTTTGGTTCCAGAAACTGCTTGCAGACACTCTACTAGTCTATCAACTAAGCCAGAGCCCCACGCCGGCTGATGACGGGAAATAACCATCTTTTTCAGTTTTTTTTCCTTTGTCAGGCAGCGTGGCGATTACTAAACAGGCGTGAACTCGGTGGCGCGGGGCAAGGGGGGGGAAAGAAAAGTTATGTAACAAACAGCGGGACTTAATATCTCTATATTCTTAGCAATGGAGAACTATCAAATGCTTCCTTGGCAATAGGACTGTCTTTTTCTTTTTGGGGGGAAACCCCAGCAACAGTAGTGAGCTGTGTGTTGAAACATGGAATGTAATCGAGATAAAGCCTAAATGAAGTGAAACTTATCACTTACAAGGGTGGGGACTGGGGAGGTGGGAGGGGGCAGCAGGTATACTGGGGGGGTTGGTGATAAAATATGGGCACTGGTGAAGGGAAGGGTGTTTGAGTACTGTATAACTGACATAATCCTGAGAACTATGTAACCCTCCACATGGTGATTCAATAAAATTTAAAAAATAAATAAATAAAAATAAAAATAAAAAAGAAAGAAAGAAAGAAAAAAGTCATATGATCCCACCTTTCCTAAACATAGTTCAGTAATAATCATGATCAACAGTTTTTTATGCAAACTCTCAGGGAAAAATATGAAAAAGAATACACATCTCTATATTTTATCTTCATGTTTAAATAATAAGGATATTGTTGTGCCTTGCTTTACTCATATAATCTCCCTTGAGACATCTTCCTTGGCAAATTCATACCCACATTATTCTTTATCAGAACTACACAGGAGAAGCTTTTTATTTCTTTAATCTTTATAAAAAAGTAAGTAAGGATACTGTCCTTGAGTCATCCCCAAGATCAAGACAGATTTTTTTTTATTCCAAGGATTTAAAAACTGTGAACAGAGTCTGCATCAGTCCCATTGCTCAACTGAAACACCTCTTCTTCCTGGAGCAGATGAGTGCTCCCAGAGCCCCTCTTTTGGCAGAGTCAACTAATTTTTCACTAAAGTAAGCCTAAATAATAAATTGTGAAGTGCTCCATTTAGACCTAAAGTGATTTTACAGTATTTCCTCACAAAAGAGAAATAAAGAAGAATGATGAGGCGCAAAGTGATAGAGCAGAGAAGAGGTCTAAGGGAAGAAAAGATGAAAAAAAGAAAGAAGAAAATAGAAAAAATAAGTTATTTAAAATAATCAAAGTAAGAATTAGATCGATGCTTCAAAATGGGACCCATCTTCTTCCCATTCCCGCATCTTTTTTCTCCATAGCAACACTAAAGAAAGAAAAAGCATTTGATTTTTTTAAAAAGATCTGTTCTTTCACAAAGGATGCATTTGGTTATAATTATTTTTCTAAAGTTCTTACATATAACATCAGATCTATGACTTTAGAATACATAGACTTTAAAATGCATTATTTCTATATCAGCTTTATATCTGTTTTTTAAGTACAAAGAAACTTCCACTACCTTTCATTGTTCTTCAAATGAGACTAAATGCTTAAAAGATAGATTTACATTACTAGTCATCGCTTACAATTCCTAAACCTCCGACAAAAATTAGACATTTATTTTTTTCTACAGCATGACAAATTTCTTTACTCTCATCAATTTAAATAAAAACATAGAAAGCAATAATAATGGACCCAATTTCCACGAGTGTTTTCTCTGTATAAGGAGTCTATAAGCTGAAAGCTTCTCTTCAGAACTTGGTCCACTGCTCTGAAATAGAAGTGTACTATTCAGCATAATGTTAATGCTTATGAAGTTTTGTTCATTCTGAAAGAATATGCTGATTTTCTCTTAAGATTTTAGATTTTCTATTTCACTATAGAGTAGTATCCTAAAACACCTCTCTTAAGGTGTCCTACTAGGAAAGGGAGACACTTCTATAGTAACTTGGCAGCAACTGAAAGACAAATCCCAAGACTGAGTGTGGTAATGGCTAGTAACATAAAATACAGCAGAGAAATTATAAGGAAATCCCAGAATGCATTTAGGAATAGACAG
Organism: Sorex araneus; assembly: GCF_027595985.1. Lineage (NCBI taxonomy): Eukaryota > Metazoa > Chordata > Mammalia > Eulipotyphla > Soricidae > Sorex > Sorex araneus. Next base: position 224,940,228 of record NC_073313.1, on the reverse strand, counting down.
GGACCACATCACATGGAGCCCTGTGTCTTAAAGAACTTTTGAAAAAATGTTTTAAGTGACCCTCTCATCTGGTACTACTAAGAGGGTGACAATGTTGGGAAGACTAAGATCAGAGCCAGGAATTAAGTGCAACTAATCTCTATTTCTTCTAAAACAATGGCTAAGCCTCTCTACATATGAGATAAACCAGACATCACAATGAGCTTCCAGGAATGTCCAATATAGTTCTTTTATTTACATTTTGTTTGTTCTTTTGTCTTTTCTTTTGTCTGGTCTTGTTTGAGGGGTTTCCCAAATAATGCTCAGAAAGCCCAAGGAACCCACTGGTTTAATGCAAGTACCTGAAGATGCAGTGCTATTTGTGCATGTAAGACCAGAGACAAAGCCCAGATCAGTTACATGTGAGTCACTAGCCACTGTTCTACCTCCCAGCCTTAGTTCTTTTTTTATGAAAAAGAACTTTAGGTGAGATTGGGTCACTGAAATAGAGGTGATGTATTGATTTGGGATAGCACCTATTTCTAAAAGACACATATGTCAGTACCCTGTGAAACTGATAGAATACTGCCAATATTTGGGTATGAGCAAAATGCAGTAAGTTCTTTTTTTTGGGTGGGTCACACCTGGCGATGCACAGGGGCTACTCCTGGCTTTGCACTCACAAAATACTCCTGGCGGTGCTTGGGGACCATATGGGATGCTGGGAATCAAACCCGGGCCGGCCGTGTGCAAGGCAAATGCCCTACCCGCTGTGCTATAGCTCCAGCCCTAAATGCAGTAAGTTCTTCATATAGCATTGCCACCTCCAACCCACAGCACCATGAGAGTCTGTCTGGTGGCATTAGGTATGCATAACATTGTACACGTTTCCTCCACAGGTGTCAGGCTGCTTCCCTGTGCTCACAATGCTCTTCTCTTCAAGAGCTTTTGAGACCCATTTCTCAAAACCTAGTAATGCTTCAGCTGCATGTCTTCTACTGCCTTACATCCTCTGTTAATGTTGGCCTCTACCAAGTTGATCTTAACTCATGCTGAAGGAATAAAACATTTTCTATAAAAATGGAACCATTCTTCTTGTGTTCAGGGGTCTCACCTTTATTCCACAATGTGGTGGTAAGAAGAAAGGTATACAGACAACACTGAAAGGTATCATATTCTAGAAATGTTTCTGTCACTATCTAAAGCGGTCAAGAGAAGACATGCTTGGAAGAGATGTCATTTTATGCTTATGCTAAAAAAGTAAAAAATACTGAGCACTAAATTTGACAAAACAACTGAGCATTACATTTTCCTGTTTGTACAGGGTAAGGCTTGCATTTGTGCTCTTCATCAACAAAGTACAGTAACTGCCTTTGAGATGGTCATAAGAAACCAGTGTTCGTGGCTGATGGATGATACAGCCTTATGAATGATGATGTAACTAGCACTAAATAAATGGTATTAGAAACTAGAGAGACAAGAATATCTATATTGTTCCAAGCAAGATCTGAAGAGTAATGGAATTGTGAATAATAATAGTATTGCTACTTTCTTTTTTCTTTTGCATAGTATGAGATGCAAAATTGTGCAGAGATCATGCATTTGACAATAAAGGACAAGATTAGGTATTTAGCTACTACTTAGTATAAAGGGTCTTTGTATTCAATGATTGGACAATAAACATATAAGTGGTTCTACATTAGTATTCTATTAACTTTTTATTTATTATAATGATTTATTGGAAATATAGATACCTTATATAAGCCCATGAATTTGACAAAATTTTCTTAAATAAAATTTTCTATATAGGCAGGTGTCATACACAAAAAGATTGGTTTGAGCCCTATAAATCTTAGGGATATCCCTAAAGAAAGAACTTGTGGAAGATAGCAGGTAACTTTCGAACATAAGGTTTTATCATTTCTCAGTACAGCTGTAATAGATATAATCACACTGCAAGTTCTGATGATGTGCATGACTTAATTTAGCAAACCATTTTATATGCACAATGAGATAATTACATTATGTTTTACAAAGACTGGAATACTCTGCTCGTTTCTGTTTTACTTTTTTTTGTGTCTTTTTGTGGTTGGGGTTTTGTTCTTGTTTACTGTATCACTGTCATCTCATTGCTTATCAATTTGCTGGAGTGGGCACCAGTAACGTCTTCATCCATCCATGTCGCATTCAGCAGAATGAGGCCCATTATTGTTACTGTTTTTGGCATATCAAGTATGCCACGGGTAGCTTGCCAGGTTCTGCCGTGCGAGATTGTGCATCACTCTCTTCAGGGAGCTTTGTTTTATAGTCTCTGGATCTTGGCCGAAGATAAGATTATATGGCACCAGAGACAGTTTGTGGGTGTGACTGCCAAGCTACTGGAAAATGGGGAATCTGAGTGGAGGAGGCCCAGTCCAGATCCAAGCAGGCTTGGAGATCTCAGCGAGGGGTCCCTCATACCTGGGTTCCTCTGTCGGTTCTTCATGAGTGAGGCTCATCCAAATGTGTGGAGAGTGGCCTTGAGCATGGCTGTGGCTGGGTTCTGAAGGTTTGCAGGGCTCTGCTTGTGAAACTCAATTCGCCCCACTACGAGGGGGACCCGGTGAAGATAGCCTGGCTCAGGTGATTCTGCTTTCTTCCCATAGTCCATGTACACTGCTGACCTGGGCTCAGTCCCTGTTGTTGGATTATATATTTGTTTTTGTTATTGTTGTTATTTGGTAGCTAGAATGCTTTTGTGTTTTTTCCTCCTTGAGAATAATTCTCAATTGCTATATATACACATAACCCTTTCAGTAAATTAACTGCATAAAATAAATGTTTTATTTCTATTTTGATTGACCTCTACCACCACAGATTTCTAGATGTCTAAGTAAGTTTTTAATTGGTAGGAACTCTAAGATGGCAAATAAATCTTGATGTGTGTCTTAAATATTTTAAATATGAAAAAAAAATCTTCCTCTAAAAATCTCTCCTCTAAACTGCATGTTAACACATAGAGCTTATTTCTGAAGTAACTATATCTTGGGTTACCTTGCAATTTTGATGAAGATAAGACAATAAATTGATGGCTTATGTTCTCCAACACATCACCCATTCCCATTTAAGGAATTACTTATTTAATCTACCTTAATGATTTCACCCACTAATTTGGTCAAACAGTTATTGCTAGAAGAAGTTAGGGTTAATAGAGCTAAAAGTTTAAAAAATCATCCTGGGGCCAGAGCTGTAGTACAGTGTTCAGGGCATTTGACTTGCATGTAGCCAGCTCAGCACCATATATGGTGTCCTGAGCCTGCCAGAAGTGATCCCTGAGTGCAGAGGCAAGGGTAAACCAGGTGTGGTTAAAAAAGAACAAAAGTTTAATTTCTAGAAATGGTCAAGAAATAATTACAAAAATTAGAATGTTACATTTTACATTAGTATAATAGCCAACTCCAAGATAAAGTAGTCACTCTATACCATGCATGCCTCCTTTCATCCACTAAATTTTCACTCTGACAGCTCCCAGTTTAAAAAAAAAAATGCCACTTGAAATGCTTGAGTTAACCATAGTAGTCAACAATTTTCTCTCATGAGATTTTAAAATTTCAAATTCCATTAAGCGTTCATTCAATTAATCATACAAATATAAATGTTAGAGAATAACATTTACTAAAACAGTATATTAAAATGTGAATTTGAATGTTTATTCTTAAAGCCCCAGTTTTTGTCTGTAGTAAAACTTAAAAACATATTGTCAGTGCCACTACTTTTTTCTTCAAAAATGTAAAAAGGGGGGGCCGGAGTGATAGTACAGCGGGTAGGGCGTTTGCCTTGCACTCAGCTGACCCGGGTTTGATCCCCAGCATCCCATATGGTCCCCCAAGCACCGCCTGGAGTAATCCTGAGTGAAGAGCCAGGAGTAACCCCTGAGCATCTCTGGGTGCGACCCAAAAATAAAAAAAAATTAAAAGGGGCAGAAAATATAGTACAGAAGTTTAGGCACTTGACTTGCATTCAGGCATCCCTGCCAAATGCCCAGCACCATGCGACTTCCATATTTCTATGGAAAGTGAGGAAAAAATTTGAATTAAGGATATTTTTAACTAAGGTAATTTTCTAAACATTCTTAATAATAAATAGCATGGTCCAGTAGTTTCTATTTAGAGATTTAAGAACAACAAAATGTGCTTATATCTTCTTGAAAGACAATGGCTATTTTGAAATGGATTCTAGGGAAGCAGTCTTAGAATAAAATTCTGTGACTTTCACAAGTAAACCACAAATTATATAAGCAATTAATTGACTTTTCAGCATTGAACTTCAAATGGTACATCCCATTCAAAGATTAAATGCTAACAACTTACATCCTCAAAATCCAACGAAAATCACTTGTGAACAAGGAAAAATTGAACTAAAATGAACATCAAACATCCAAATAGAAAACACCAGACACCTGTTTGCTTTAGAATTAGAATTAATTAGAAGATATTGATTTCAAATAAGCAATAACATTGGAAACAAAGCTAACTTCTTTAGACCAAAATATTGCATTGAAATTCAGTAATATACAACTTGCTACATCAACCTGATGTTTGGGCATTATGTTTGGCTCAGAGGACCATTTTTGATGCCTGTGAAAGGTTCAAACTTCTGCTGTGTAATCATGTATCCTTGTCCCACCCCAAAGATATAATGTCTATAAAATATTTCTGTCCATGTGTCCTTTTTCATCACCACTATTCATGCTGTTTTTCTAAGTAGCATATCAACCTGACATTTCCTCAAGTACTCTACCTGTCAGCTAGAATCACTATTCTTTCAATTGTTGAATCAGTCCACCCTTATATCATCTAGCTGGTAGCAATACAAGGAGACTTTCAAATTTTGCAGACTTTGTGTCTGAGTTATAATGAGCTCTAGGCAAATTTCTTTAAAACTAATACATATTTTCAGACATTTACACAATCACATTTCTAATTACATAGATTTGCTAGAAAAATCTACCACTTAGGATGTCACTGGACGGACTATTTGAATGCAAGTGAAAATCTTTTTTTCACGTCACCCTGATGCCTACTATATACTGAGGTCATTCAATTAAGGCTCGCCCAGGCAGGACATTGTTCTAAGCTAAGAAAACAAGCAGTTAGAAGGAATGCTATAGGGTTTATACTAGAAAAACTACCATAATTGGAAGGGAATAAGAATCATTCACTAAGTTCAAATTTCCAACCTGATAGCTTTGATTCTTTGCCAAACAGGTGTCTCCTGTGTAAGCTAATGACAGCACAGAGAGCACTACTGAATTGAGGGAACTCTTCTTCTGCTACAAAGGCTTACTAAAGGTCAATTGAATTTGGAGAGAATAGTTTGTTCTTCTCTGGTGGAATTTTGGTTGCCAATAATTTATCTGATTTATCAGAACATTCTAAGTTAAAATATATGAGCAAATTTACTGTTGGTGGTCACTGCACTGGCAAAAATCAAAGGCTGAGACTATAGTTCTAAAGTTTAATGTGCATGATGCTTCCTGAAAGGGTACTGTTCATCTCAAGTTCTTTTGAGGTGAGTATGACAGGGAGGAGAGGGGAGAGGAAATAACCAAGGAAGTTAAGTTCCTATATCAGGGCTAGTCTTTATATCTGATTCCTGGCCTCACAGCACCAAATTAAATATGACTCCTATTCTTTGTAGCAAGGAGGCCCAACATTTACAGACCCATATCTATCAATCATTGGCTGCCCCCTGGTTGGAAGATCATAACCTCTTGGGAGATATCGCTGCTATCAGCAATTTTCTAGAAGGTAGAGGCAGCTATGGGTCATTAGCACGCAACACTGCATCTGGTGAAGGGTGCATGGACCTGGAAAAGGAGCCAGACAGGGCACTCACGGCATGTAGTACACTGACTAATTGTGATTCATTCAGAAATTAGAGGAACATGGAGCTCTGTCAAATTTTAGACAGACTCGAAAGGGTCACCGCTAGTATCAACAGGTGAAGTCATTAGGATGGAACGGTGGCAATCTTATCCAGTTGCTGTTAATTATACTATTTCCTCAGTCTTGTGCCTCCTTTGCTTGTTAACAATCTACAGCCTGACATAATGTATCCTTAACCTATTTTGGTGTCCTTAATTCAGAATTGTTCCTTCTTCCTGCATGAAAGAAAAGCTGTCAGTTTTGAGAACATCCATTAAGTTAAGGGCACAAGGCAGAACGTTAACATTCAACCTGAAGAAGAAGCAATAGCCATTTAAATTGCAAAGCACAGTTCTTTAATACAAGAATGGAAGTTTTTGATTGAGAAAGTTGGGGGAGGTGGTGGATAAAGTTTCCTTCTCTGAGTTATGAGATTAACTTGCATTCTGTGAGTCTTGTAATATGAAATCTTTCACCCAATAAGAAATGTATACTTCTGCTGTGGTTTTGACCCACCCCATAGCTCTATTACGGACACTAGAAATTCCAAGCATGCTGTGATTTTTTCCCCTTCTTTCCTTCCAGACATTGTACTAGAGATGGAATGACTCGCATTTTCATTGTTGCTCTGTGTTGTACTGAAACAGTCAAAACAAATCCAAGCTTTTATTAGCAACAAGTAGAGAGGAAATAAGAATCCAAAGCTGGCTAGCAATAAATTCGATAGTGCCTTTACACAGACGGGTGTTTTGAAGGCCCCCAAACTCCGATATTATTGTGCACTTCCAACTTTCCTCCTTTCTATTTTGAGATGATTAATTTTAGCTGGATGTCTAGAGCACACACAGCTTTATATTTGAGTTCATTATATACACAAAAAAGGAAAGAAGATATTATTCGCCTTTTGCCATAGGAAAGTCCATTTCTTTCTCTCTGACCTCATCAATGAGAGGAGGCATTCAATATGAAGGTTTTAAAATCTTAACTAGAAATGCCAGCTTGACCACAAATGGCTTTGTTAAAAGGGCATACGGGAACCCATGGGGAGGGTCATCATTATAATAATTCACACAGGATGGTGTGATTTCAGTACCTTTGAGTCCAGATATTTGTCCTGGATTCTGCAGCCAGCCAAGGCAGTGGGAGATATTTTTCTGAAGCAAACAAATCTCCCTGTTTCATACAGATCCAACCTAATTCTAGCCACCCAGCCTACACATTATATATTTCCTATTTTGAGAAAAACATTCCTGGAACAGGGAGTGGGCAGTCAACTCAATTCTATTTTCCACTACATTAAGACACCTTACAGATAAGAAAAGCCACATTTTTCTGTGACTGAGAAGCAGCATAGCACTTGCTGCAGTGAAAAAAAAATCACAAACCAAGAACCAGAGGATAAGAAGAAAATGGCAGATTGACTTCCGGTTAAAGGACAGCTGTGAGCTATTGCAAGCTGCCTCTGACATCCTCCTTTATTCTGAGCTTCATGCATATCCATAAAGAAACAGTTTCCCAAAAGTACTGCAAAAATCCCAGCTTTGCATGGCTTCATACTATATAGACAATATCTCCAAGTGATAATTAGCTTTTCCTTGGTCCTTCTGCATCCCTCTTCAAGGCCAGAGAATATGTGGGACAAGAAAAGCTGTCAGTTCACTCGACCAAATTTTCACAGCTGTTTACTAGGGGGTCAGTAGCCATCCTTGTAGCCCAAATTATGCCGAGTTTCTTCAAAGCAAGTACCAAAAGTTAGTATTATTTTAGTTTCTGTTCAAATTGAGTTGACCTATCATATCTCAGAATTATGTCTATGAAAATAAAGGCTATTTTGTTTTTATTATTAATGCAAAAGAGCATTACTTTGTTTTTAATATTTGTGTTTAGCTGAATGTTATCAAAGGATGCACTTATAAAATGTGTGAAGCAAATAAGGAGGGAAAATGTGGATAAGAAGAGGAGTAGAAACCTACTAGAATTTAACAGAGTTTATAGTAGGCTAAACTAGACTAATTTTTCTGAAGTAGCACTAAAATAAATTTTCCTTTTTAATGACCTTGAGCTTAGTCACATAACAGCATTTTTATCACTTCAAATACTCAAGTGAAGAAAACACAAACTATGTGGACAAAAGAACTTAAGCCGAAAGAAGAGTCTTCTTGCTAATAGAATTAACTGACATTTATTTTGCATTCTTACAGGTGCCAGATGCTGTTAAGAGTTCAATGTTAGTATGAAGTGTTATCACTTCCAGACACAAGCTACTCAATGTGATTTGAGCCAAGCTGGAATATTCACTAGCTATGACAAGCTGGAATATTCACTAGATATGAACTCCCAGAAAATGTGTTTCTTGTTCTCTCTCTCTGTCTCTCTCTCTCTCTCTCTATCTATCTATCTATCTATCTATCTACCTATCTATCTATCTTCTCATTTGAAAGATGAATTTTGAATTTTAGATTTAACCTTCACCCCACAAGTTGTTGTAAGGTTAAATGAGTTGCCACATGTAAAATCGTGAGCATAGAATTTGGCTCTCTGGAAAGAGCTTAGATAAATATTGGCTGTTACCATTATCCACTTACTAACGATGAAGTGAATGTTTAAAAGGTTAAGTAACTCTCAGAAGATCACAGTAAATAATAAAGAAAGCTAGGGTTTGAATTCAGGTGATCTCTCTCCAAAGTTCATGTGCGTAAGTCAGAATCCTTCATGCCTTTCTGACAAGCACATTCTCAGGACCCTAAGTGAGTCTGAACACAGCCTTTTCGAACATGGCAGGAGCAACATAGTACTAGATGGGAGTGTCACAAGCCAAGAGCATGTGACAGATATGAGTCCAAGAATAGAATGATTAGTCACTACAAAAATAAAGAATGCCACAAATTTGGAGGCAGTATGAATTCCTTATCAAGAGGTTTCAATGAAGGAAAGATTGTTGGTGGAAACTCAACATTTTTCCTGTGAAATTCAAGTACGCTTAGGAAATAAAATAACTCATGAATTATAACTTTCATGAGGGCTTAAGAGTCCACCTAAAACAAATAGAAATTACCTTTTAAGGTAGAAGGGTATAAAAGTTTCTAACTCAAATACAATTTATACTCGTACTGTGCTACATACTTTATCATATAGATTACAACTTAATTTCTGCCCAAATTCCACTAACTAAAAATTATTTGCTTTAGTTTATGGATAAGAAAATAGTTGATATCACAGCATCCAAAAATTGCAGAGTCATAAATTGAATTTATTTCTGCCTGGCTCCAAAGTCCAAAGTTTTAACATGAAATTCACACTGCCTTGTGTTTGTCTGATATGAACAAGAATTTTAAGAAAGTAACATTAGGAATGATAGTTTCTCGTTAAATAGCATCACTATCTTAAGATGATTTTTTAAAGCAAAAAGAGACAATAACTCTTTTTTGTCTAGCTTCAAACACGTAAAGCACTTTAGAATTTTAAAAGATTTGAACCTCTCTTATATTACATAAACTAGGGGGAGGCATTATTACTCACACTTTTCTGTGGGAAATAATAAGATTTGTAAAAAATAACTTGCTCCAGAAAGAAAGTTGTTAAGTGGATAGTAGGAGAAGTCCCCTGTGTTTTGCACTCTACTTTATTCTCTTCCTTTGGCAACACTGTCCAGGATAGATGATCATAGAATTTAAAGTGGCAATAGTTCATATAATCATACAAATATAATTATTATAATAGTTTATATAAATACTTATGTAAATATAAGCAAAATATTACAGATGTCCATACAACCTTACCAACAACATTTCCAAAGATAAAATCTTGACTTTAGGAGACTTCTAAGTTGGAAGATCTTTGACATGTCTCTAGATGTATTTATTGGTATACTTTGGTTTCTGTTTTCCTCAGTAAGTTGAAAACATCATGCGGTTTACAGATTGGAGACTGTTCAATGGCTGAAAGTGATTCTAAACTATTGGGAGGAGTCCAGGAGTTGGGAGGAGTCCAAACACAACCAAATGTCTGCCTCAAAACACAGGAGGGCAAGCACTTCAGTACTGAGCCAGTTTCACATTTCGTCAGTCTTAGCTTTTAATTGATCATCCAAGATTCAAGGAACAGCAAGCCTGTTTTCCCACTTCCTTCCCTCCATAGGACCAGGAGAACTAAAAGACAAGCCTGCAAAAGAAAAATAATAAAGGAAAAAACAAAGTTTTGGTTCTCTGCAATTTTTTATTTTTGCAAGAAAGAAAGTGACTTGCCACCTCTCTACATAAGAGCACAGCATGCCAGTTGAGAACTCCCATCTCATAATGGGCACACAAGGACACTTACTGGCTGAGGAGCCTGGGGCTCTCAAAGTGATGGAAATGACATCAGTCCAGCCCTAGAGGGACTTGCAATTGAGAACTTCTGACACTAACCCAGACAAAAATGGACAGGCTATCCAGATAATGCACTGAGAACATTGAGCAATCAAATAAATATGCAGCTTGATCTTTTTTTATATATACATTACTTACATTAGAGCCAGAGACTGCTCAGTTCTGAGCCAGTCTATGGATAAGCTGAGTTCACAGATGATTAAAATGAAGTCACAATATATTTGAAAAAAATGACCTTCAGTAACATAATATAAAGCCATGTTTAGCTGGAGATGAGTAGAAGGTTTTTAAAGAACCATTAGAAGACCTCTGTGACTGAATCTTGTATAAAAATTTCCTTTCCATATTTTGAAAGGTAAGGAAGATTGGCAACTAAACTAGCTTCTACTTGGACATAGATTTGATTATTCTGGGTAGCTCTGAAGAGATCTAATGATTCTAATGGATTTGTAAATGGCCCTGAGCACCTCCCCACACTAGAGAATCTCCACAGTCACAACAGATTCAATCATCCCACAGAGAAAAAGGAGTCAAGTTAGCAGGAAAAACCCAACTGGTAATGTTTGACAGTTTTGCTTCCTGTCATTCCACAAGCAGTCACACTAGCTGAAGTCGGACCTAAGTGCGACTTTGGGTCCCTTAGTATTTTACTATGTGAACTCCCAATAATTTTTTGTGCTTCTTCTACAGCCTTCCAATGAGACTTTTCCGTGGAAACCCACTGCTCAGTGATTTAGGATTATTTTCTATTGTCTGAAACTCTTCTAGTGAGAGTCTTCTGGGACTGCTGCGCCGAGTCTGCTTACATCCTAGAAAGGGGCCTTAAAATGTAAAGAGAGAAATGAGCTTGTAAATGCAGTCTGGAGAGGTCAGACTAAATATTTTGTTAAAGGTGGTCTCAAGAGTAATATTTGTTCATGAGGCAGACATGAACATTTCCGCTAAGAATCAATAGTGGACCCATTTGCACTACGCTTAGTGTTCAAAGTGTTTCTGTGCATTTATCCCACCTTGAGCACTTTCTCTCTATAAATAAATATCAGTGGCTGTCTGAGTTTCAAAATGCTTCTGCCAGCCGTGCTGTTATCCTTGCCTGAGAATGGAGCTGAAAAGACCGATGCACTGCAATACATCCTCTGTACCATGAATTCAAGCAAGGATTTTCCTGGTGTGGCAGTTCTAACTGTGCTTTGTTTCTCTGCTTTTAACTCACAGTCTGTCTGCTGCTCTGAAGCCTTTGCTCAGAACAACTCAACCCATTTCTTTGGATTAAATCTTTGGGTCTTATATGCTGATTTTGTTGCCTGACATTCCATATCTCTTCAGAACCTGTGATGGGAAACCTCAGATAGATAGATAGATAGATAGATAGATAGATAGATAGATAGATAGATAGATAGATAGATAGATAGATAGATAGATAGACAGACAGACAGACAGACAGACAGATAGATAGATAGATAGATAGATAGATAGATAGATAGATAGAGACATATATCTATATATAAGTATATAGATATATTTACATATATATCTATATATAGGTATATAGATATATATGTAATATCTTCAGTCTGATCTCTTTATATCTACCATGATGTCAGCAGGGAGTTGGGATTGCTACCTTTTTCTCTTTTTCTTATCTATTCTAGTCAACAGAGGAGGATTATAGCAACAGTCCTTCAAAAGAGAGAAAATATGCAGACTAGGGTGGTAATTCAGTGGCCAGTGTTGGATGAACTGAGTTTGAGTCCTAGCACAGTTTAGTTTGGTCTCTAGTAGGGCATTCCTCACTAGTAGCACAGTGTAGTCTTAGAAACTTCTTCAAAGAACACTAGGGTGAGACTGGTGGCCTCCAGCATGCTTTGAACTGAACAATCAAGTTAGCCAATACCTGGAGTAGTTCCTGAGCTCTCTGAGCACTGCTTGGGGAGCCCAAGTAATGGAGAGAGAGTGAGAGAGAGAGAACTTTGTTTAAATTTAAACTTTGTTTAAATTTCAGGTTGTCTATTGACCAGACAAATTGATCAAATTCCTTAAGCCTCCATGATGTCACCCCCCCACCCAAAGCACAATGTTTAGCTTTAGTAAATGTTAGAAGGACTCAAAGAATACAGTAAAAGGGTCTGTGTTGACCATGCAATAGGATAGCTTTTGCTATTCTGATAAAACCTGGCAACTTCTAGAAGCTGCTATCACATTACTTAGGACACTAAACCTATGTCCACTCTGTTCCACCAACATTGGATACACAAACTTGCCTTTCTGACTGACTTTGGGCTTTCTCCCTGTCTCTTAGAACGCGCTGGCCAGTGTGTTAGATGGTAGCAGAATCCAATGATAGATTTATGACAGTATGTAGCTGAAGGTGATTTCTGACTGGGGCAAGTTAGGATATGACCCCTTTCTCCTTGGAGTTTGTTATCAGTGGTACTCTGGCAACTCTATAAAGAAGATCTTAATCTCTTTTTTGCCCCTCATACTTCAAGAAAAGATTAGGCAGCAATTAAGTGTTTGCCCAGGAAGTTTGCAAGGAACTTTCCAGATCCTGGAACAAGAGTGGGCCCCCTGAGGGCCTACAATAAAAATTATATATAATAAAGAACGAGTGAATGACTTCGTGCGATAATTTTTGTTTTAGTGAAAGCATTCTTGACAGAAGTGGAGCCATTGGTAAGCCACAAGATGTTTCTTATAACTTTACCTGTTTGAACATTACTGTAAGATAATGTCAGAAATCATCTAACTCCATTTCACTCCATCAATAGCAGGTCACTATCAATACTTCCATGCATCATTGTGTCTGAGTAAATGTCAAGGCACTCAAACTGTAAACTGACTTGGGGCCTAGTGGTTTGCCCTTATCCATCTTTTGTGCACACCTCCAGCATTGGTGGTGCAGCAAAGAGCTCACATCCGCTTTCCCACATTTCATTCTAAAGATGCATTGTGTTTCCCATGTGCCTTTAAGGAATCATTCTTGATCTCAGCCATAAAATTGGAAAGCTGCATAACTGACAAGATGATCCCTGAAGGCAGCTGAATCATGGGGTAGATTGAAACCGACAGTTAATTTGTAGCAGTAAAAAATAATGATATCATCATAAAACAAGTTTAAGATCAGACTAGGCTCAAACACTCGGTGCTCACAGAATATATAGATGGGCATTGTCAGGCTTAAATAACAAAGCAAAACAAAACTGAACCGCCCAGCTTCGCCAAGTCCCTTTGCTTTTCTATGGTGTGCTAACACCATCTGCTGGCTGCAGCCGACAAAAAGCCTAGTGATCTCCACGTCCTGGAATATTCCATTCTGCAAAGCCTGTTGTTAATTACTATGCACAAAGAAACATGTTTTTAACCCCGCCATATCATTGGAATGGAACAAATAAATCAGATCCTCCTAGAACACCATCGAAACGAAGAGAGCCTGGAGACTTCTTGGTAAGCTCTGCCTAAAAGCTGCACTTGTTGGTGCTGAGTTCTGGTACAGAGCTTCTTTATTCCAGAGCTCTCTCCTTCCACACACTCCCTTTCTGACTTCCTCCTCTCCAGCTGCCTTCTCCATCAGGCATCCTACACAGCACTGCAGTGATAGGCAAAGCAGCAGCCCTCAGCTAAAAACAGCCTCCTAGAGATTGCAAAGGAAGAGAACCTCTGCCACTTGTCTTCTCCAAGGAAATTGAAGGATTCAGTGAGGGGTGAAAAAAAAAAGGAGATGGCTGGCTCCCCAAACTCAGAGCAATGCTTTGGCCTGTTTTCCCTGTTTTCCTTAGGATTAAATGTCCTTTGCAGTGCCTGTTCTGCCTAATGCAGTGACAAGTTAGGAATTATTTGCAGGAAGAAAGGATTGGGCCTTCATAAGCAAACAAAATCTGGCTGTCTATAAAATCCTACCCACCCAACTGCCTCACTTGTGTTGAGGCGCTATGATTTTCAATGCTTGGTGATAGGGTTTCATGAATATATTGTTCCAACACCACACCTATCACCAGAGTTCCTGCTACCCTCCTACAATGTCCCAAAGACGCCTGCCACGCACCCAAAATGTCATCGCTGTTAAGATCAAGAGTTTAGTCTACTATTATACTTGCTTCATTACTGACATGCAGGCCTCTGACTCCCCACCATCAACAGAATAAAGAAGGCTTTAGGAAGTATTCCTCCTTCCCCGTGCCTTATTGTTGTTTTGTCTTTTTGCTCCTCTGAATTTAAATTTCTTTAATCAATGGTCATATAATAAAACAACTTCTAAAAATACTTTCATCTCCCTTATACAGCAAGTATCTCTGTCACTTAGATTTGTATGATCATAATGATATAATTGCTCCCAGATAAAAATCGCCAGTTTCTATTGGGAGATAATGTAAATACATCACACATTGTTTCCCCTGGAGAGAAGGCCACCGACTACTGTGGCAGGAACAAATGACACTCTCTAACTCTGACATGCCTCTATGTATGACCAGGCGCGCTCAGAGACAAGGGCATAATGACTCTATACACCAAACACACTGGGCTGAATTAATTTCCTGCTGAACAGTATCATCCTTGAATCTCTCTAAACAATTAGCTCCCTTTCCCAAACATTCTGAGCTGTGAACTTTAGTTCAAAGGCATTCCACATTATCTTCCCAATGCTGCAATTTCAGACAGATACCACTTAAAGCTTGGGTGATTTCTTTAAAACAAGTAAATCCCTTTAAGTAAACATGACAAAATTTTCAGCTAAATTCATTTCTTCATATAAATAATAAGTGCATATAAAAATGCCAATGTGATCAAAATAATAAACATCAAAATTACCCTAAATAAAATAACAGTAAATATTTTCTCATCAAATATAAAAGACTTTTTCCAGGCCAGGATTATTTTTATTTAGATTTTTTTAAAATTTTATTTTTATGGCAGTTTAGATAATGTTATTAAAATAGTGGTAATATCTATGGTCTTAATGTACAAAGTGACTGAACCTTTTCAAGACTCTTCAGCACTATCCTTGAGTTATTTTTAGTCTCTACCTTCTTGTGCCATCGCCGAAACCTACTCTTCTGACCTCTTGGTAATCTCAGTATTTTTAACAATAATTTTGAAGTCAAGGGACAAGGAAACATACTCTAGACCCCTATAGTCAAGAGTAGAATTTAATGTAGACTTCTCATGGGGTAAATGGGTATTAATTTTTTTAATATTTAAAAAATACACACATCTGTGGTTTATACATCTTAGCACTAGAAACCTATCCCAAAGGAATGATCATGACTGGTAAAACATTAAAAACTTGTTTATAATAAGGAATATTTTAATATTTAGATAGTAGGGACTGAATGGTTTTCTAAAGATTCATAATCTTATCCCTAGAATCTTACAGGTATAACTTTGAATGGTGAATGGATTTTGAAATAAGATTAAATTAAGGATTTTAACCACAAATAAATTTCAAATGAGAGAAATTGTGTTGTATCTGGATGGATCCAAAATAATGCTTTTTAAGAGTAATTCAAACAACATGGAAGGTGAGAGAATAATGGGGTAGAAGTGATGATTTTGGATGGGGGCGGTGAGGGACCCCAGAGGCAAGGAATGTGAGGTCTTTAAAATATAAAAAAGCAAGGAAAACATTTCCCCTGGTGAGTTTATAAGAACATAGCAAAAATGACACCACAACCCTAGATCTTTTGGCTTTCAGAACTGTAGGATATAAAAAAATATATACTGTTTTAGGTTTATTACTAATTAACTAAATTTGCCAAGTTTGTAGTGATTTGTTACTGCCTCACTAGATACGTAATTAATATACCAGATATTAAGAAGTAAATAATTAGGTCAATTGAGAGCTCTAAAATTCTTATTCTAAAGAGCATGAATTACAATGAATTTTGTTTGTTTTTTTAATTTGGTGTTTCTATTTTTGTGACATCTAAAAAAGTTAATGTCAAGATATTTTGAACCATCTGGTAGACAAAGTTATAACTAACATCTATGCTATGATTTCAATGCCCATATTTGTATTTATATTTTTAGTCACATTATTGGTGCCAAGAGAAGATTAACTTCATGGAAAAATCTAGAAACAAAGATGACATCGCAGTTCTGAAAACTATTGTGAGAGAACTGAGCTATTACTTGGCAAATGGCTGTCAATGTCATATTCACACTGTGAATAGCTGTCTGCATCTAATAAGAATAAGCTTAGTAATGAAGAATTTGTGCTTAAGCATTTGTTGGTACTGTATTTGAGGTTTACCACTAACTTGGTTGAACCATGAAAATAAAAGATTTCATTAGGCATAATTCCAGAAGGGGGATGACGAAGCCCCTTCCTGCCTCAAAAGAGTCAGACCCAGCACCAAAAAATGTCAAGAACTCAACTGCTGCCATGCTCATGGCCGCTCGGACAAGCCTCACCCATGAGTGAACCTGTTCCTGGACATCTCATACTTTACACCAGTAATATTCCAAGAGTAGGCACCACATTATATGGGGCTTAGAGTAGAAAGCACCCAATCTTAGGGAGAAATATGTTTACAGATATAGATATACATATAGATATAGATATCTAAGCAAACAAGACTCATCCTTTAATAACATGTTACTAATCTCCTATAGAAGGGCTTAATGGCTCCTGGGTGAAATACAACTATCTTCACATACTTTCCTCTGAGAAACCTTTTTTGGATAATTTTCAGCGAATGATTCATAACAATACAAAATAAATTATTTAGGTTCTGCTTTGGAGACAGGGGCTGGGGATCGAGATGGAAACATTCAGAATGTAGTGGTGTTTGAATGTTAAATGTAATGAATGTTAAATATTGTGAACTACTTTATAAATATAAGATAACATTTAAAAAATTAAAAATAAAATAAAATAAATTTATTAGAAGGAAAAATTATGCTGATAATACTCAAGTGAGTTAGATGATGGTATATCAGATTTAATGTCAAATGACCCATATCAATAAAAAATTGGAACATTTGCTATTCTAGTTCTAAACATTGACTCTCTCTTTAAATTACTGTTTGCATTTTAATTATATTGATTTTATATCTAAATTTTAAAATGATATTTAAAGTCTTGGTTTTATAGATGTAGATAAATTAGGCTGCTAACAGTAATCTTAATTTTATATTTCTTCACTGAGGAATAACAGCATAATGTATATAATTTCAACTATAGTGTGAAAATTGTTTTTTCCTTATGAAGGTTCTACCTATGAATGTATGAGAAATGTAGAATTAATAGGGGCTAATTATAATATAACCTTTGAATGGAATACTACTTTATTAGCAATGAGTCTTCAAACAACATTTAATGAAATGGGAAAATGATTAAGGTGTGCTGATAAAATTAGAAAATAGTTGCAAACTGTTACAGTAAGATTCTGGTGCTAAAAATAAAGAAATAATTTTTGTATGTAGAAAAATTGGTAGAAAGGTATATTACTAAATCATAATGATTTTCTCATTTCGTATTACTTACATATTTTGTTTTTAAAAGGATAATTGTCCAAGATGGGACTGGAGTGATAGCACAGTGGATAAAGCATTTGCCTTGCATGCAGCCAACCCGGGTTTGATTCCCAGCATCCCATATGGTCCCCTGAGCACCACCAGGAGTAATTC
Organism: Sorex araneus; assembly: GCF_027595985.1. NCBI lineage: Eukaryota > Metazoa > Chordata > Mammalia > Eulipotyphla > Soricidae > Sorex > Sorex araneus. The sequence continues at coordinate 224,922,350 of NC_073313.1, read as the reverse complement.
CTGAGTACAAAGCTAGGAGTATCCCCTGTGCCTCACTAGGTATGACCCAAAAAGCAAAATAAATAAATAAATATTTTCCCAAGAATTATTAATGGTGAGAAATTGGTCTTTGTGGAATAAATCTGGGCTTAAAATACTATTATTTAGACATGGGCTATAAAGTGTTCAAAACTGCAGTGACATACTTGTTTGCCACCCCCTAGGAAACAGTTCATCTTAACAAGATATCCTATGCTCCCCTAAAATATCAGGGTAGCAATGAAAAGGCTCAGCAATCCCCTCATTGGTCCCCCATAAATTGTGAAAAAATCACATATGTATGTATAATTAATATATATTTTATATACATAAATATATATGTATCCATAGTAGTTATCAGGAAAACTGTTAAATCCAAGTTTAACTTATTTAATTAGTGCTAAATCATTTTCTAGTGAGAGATTTGGGAAACTCTTTTTCATTCTCTAGGCAGTTACATATTCTCTTACCATGAACCAGTATTTTAAATCCATGGGGTTTTGGGGGAAACACCCAGTGATTCTCAGGGTTGACTCTTGGCTCTGCACTCAAAGGTTGGTCTTGTGGTGCTCAGAGGACCATTTGAGGTGCCGGGGATCAACAGGCCAGCCGCACACAAGGCAAATGTCGAACCCACTATACAAATAGTTCTAGCCCCCCTCTTATATTTTTAAGTTGATTTCTAAACCTTTTACTCATGTTTACATTATTACAGAGGGTTATTTACCAATATATTTTACAGTGACACATGCCTCAACCACATATTAGTAAAAATCTTGCAATTAAAGGTCTAATTCATTGAATTTGTTAAAAAGTGTTTGCTATAGAACTAATTGGCAAAGCTTGTCTTCAATTTCCAAACCAATCAACCGAATCAGAATTGTTTTCTATCAGAAACTGTCTTCCTTGTTCATTTTAATAAATATGTTAAATCACCTCTTATATTTCCTTAGTTATAAATTCAAATGTCATTGTGAAATAGACGTGAGGTAGTTGCTGCAATGATATGGAAATAATATGCCACATGCTTCAGGATTTCTTATCAAAGTTTCCTCTGCTTTATTCTTACTGAAGCTTTCCCCTGGAGCTATGAAGTCTCAAATATAACTGTTCTATATGACAGTAAGATTAGAGAAGAGCTAGAGGCAGGATTTTCTTATATAGAATAAAGGAGAGGGATTGTGAAAGGGCTGTGGGAAAAGAGAGCTAGTCTGCTGCCACCATTCTCTCCAGAAGATTACTCTTAGAGTCCACAATGACTCAGGATCTGGCTATCGATTTTTCTTAAAGGTATCCACAAATATAGCACCTAGAAAGTCTTGTGTGCTTTCAGTTTTATATAGTCCCTTGTCTGAAAGCTGTTGCTTTTAATCCATACAAGAAATGGGCCTCCAACTAAACTCAGAATAAATTTGTTAGGTCAGGATACTAGCCTTAATAACAGAACTTATATTATACTCATGAGAATATATAGGATCACCTTTTAAATGGCTTATGGAGTTTATTCTTAGACAAGATAAGCTTTTTAAATAGACCATGCATCCAAAATCCTCACAGACATAGTTTTTTTTCTTTAAGACAATAACTCTAAATTTTCCAGAAATAACAGTGGGGTTTTGATTTGTTTGCTTGTTTATTTGGGACTACAGATAACTGTGCTCAGGAGTCATTCTCCAGTCATGTTCTGGGGGATCATTTGGTGCTGGGAATCAAACCTAGGACTCACGCATGCATAACTTGTGTGAGGTTCTGAGGTTCAGCCACCGAGCCATATTCCTGGTCCTTGTAGACTTTTCAGCTTTTGTTATCTCTCTAGCACTTGATAAAAGCACAGGGCATTGCAAGGCCCTGGGAACCTGAGAGGCCTGCAATGTTACAGACCTTTCAGGCCTATTACTGATTCAGAGAGAGCCAAGGCAACAGGAACATAGAAATGTATGTCCTTATTGGTAATGTAGTCAACACAAGTGTGACTTTCTGACCTCAAGACTCTTCAGTGATCCTTTCCCAATTCCTTTTCAGTTGAATCAGAATTTTATTTGCCTTGTTTATTCCTGAATCACCTACACCTGGCAAACAATTTGCCACCTAAGAAATGCCCAGTAGGTATTGACTTTAAAAGATCAGTAAAGGTCAAAAGAGAACTCAATGCCTTCTCCTGATGGAGCCCCGGCGACACTGAGCAGCCACTAATACGGTTTCAGTATGCGGGACTGGGACACCTCCAAATCGCAGGGGGCACGGGAGTGGGGAGGTGCCAGCCCAGTTCCCAATTCGCCCCAGCCTCTGGAAGTCACGCCCTTGACCCGCCCTTGGTGCCATCTTGTTATAACCAGCAGTGAAGAATTTGGGCCACTCCGGTGGGCACCACTGACTGGAGATTGCTCCAGACCCCAGACCAGGCCAACAACACAGGGGTGCCAGACGGAGAAGGTACAGCTGGCATGCCTTCTCCAGATGGAGCCCCAGCGACACTGAGCAGCTACTAACACAGCTCTGGTATGCAGGACTGAGACACCTCTAAACCACGCGGCCGCTTATGCGGCCACACGACTTTTCCTGATATACAAAATATATGCTCAAGAATGGCTCCGCCACCCCTGAGCATCCATTATCTCAGAGGCACAGAAACCAATCTCAGAATGCAGCGGCTGCTGTCAATTATAATCCTTTTGGTACCGGCAATTCCTTGCAGAATGTCTCCAGACTGAGAACTAAGCCGTGGCACCATGCATACCCTGGAGGGAAAAGGTTTTTCTCTCTCGCCTTTTCCTTGCGTGGCAACCGCCATATTATGAGGACCACTAATGAGAGATACAAACTTTCAATGATCCAATTTCTGGAAGAAGTTTCCCTGGAATTAGTTGCTAAAATACAGAAATCCAAAACCAAGCAGCTGCAACATATCTCTCCAAAGCAGGTCTGTCTCTAGTGGGGAACTACTAATAATAATAGTGAGTTTTTTGTTGAAATATTGAATGTAACCAAAGTAAAGAGAAAATGAAGTGAAATTTATCAGTTACACAGGTGGTGGAGGGAAGGGGTGGGAGGTATACTGGGGTTCTTTTGGTGGTGGAATATGTGTTTCAGCATTGTATAACTGAGACTTAAGCCTGAAAGCATTGTAATTTTCCATATGGTGATTCAATAATAAAAAAAGAGAACTCAACTGGCATCAGTGCATGCTTTACATATGGAAGTTCGATTCAGTGTCCAGTACCCCATGATCACCCAAGCACTGCCTGTAGTACTAAGTTAAGAGTAGTTCCAAGCTTCAACAGGTATATCTAAAAATAAAAAATGGATTTAAAAATAAAATATTTAATCTTCCTTGAGTTAAAGCCCCATTAATCTGGCTTTCCCCCTCCCACCCCCTGTTTTTACCATTGGACATCTTTCCTCGTGAGTCTCACTCTTGTTTTTAATCAGCACTTTTTCTTTTGACTTAATGATTTCCATATACAAACTGCCATTTTCCTCTCAAGGTTGACAGCAATATAACCAAGTGAACGAATTTAGTCACATTTAGCAATATGACTGAAATTGACCAAACGAACTTCCATTTTCTCATAATGCATAACAGCAAAGATGGGGGTAAAATCACTCTTCTTTTATTTCAGCCAAATGTGCTTTGGAAAGATTTGATTTTTGAGCTCCAATTCCAACTCTCTAATTATCTAAACAATTCCACAAGTACAAAATACCATATTTACATATGCAAAGGAAGGAGGAATTAGAATGCTTAATTTATTCACACAGTTCAATGTTGAAACAACTACCAACTGAGGTACTATTTTTTGCAAATATATATCTCTAACACAGTCTTATAACATAGTTCTTTACATAGCATTATCCTCAATATCTTATTTCCAAATAATTGATAATTTTCTGGACTTAGGCTTTTAGTAAATATTTAAAATTGTTTGCAAATTGAGGTTCCTTAAGTAAGGTTGTTAACTTATAGGCCTCTTTTGAAATGAGGTCTGTAGTTTGCAAACATTTTGTTTTAATACCTAAGTGAGGAACAGCAAGGTGGGGGCAGGGAGTGCATTGATGGCTTAATAGCTTTTTCTTCCTGGGTAGACTCATTTAGGATGAAAGTGATTATTTCTAAATCTATTTCGTTCTAAGCAAATGTCTCTACCCTGGGAAAATAAAACACGGCAACTGCTTGCAAGATTCCCAGCAATTATGGCCATTTTATTGAGAGTTCTTCCTTATTACTCCCAATAGTTTTAATAAATATCTGTAATAGTGCCCATCTTCCTTGTAGTCTCCTATAAAGCTTGCTTCATTCAGAAATATACAATATAATGAAACGACAGTCTTTCTGCATTCTTTCTAGGTCAACTCTTAATGTTCTCCTTTTCTAATTTTATACCAGTTCATTGTAGAGGTAAGACCCAATGCATCCTGGAATCGCACATTTCCCACTCAGCCATCCTCTTGCTATTTAATGCTGAGCACCATTCCCAGAGGGATGTCTCCCATGAGGACCCCTCTGAGACCATAAACACTCCTATTGAACATTGCATCCTAGGCTGATACACCTTATCATGGCTTATTAGTGAAAGTATCTGAAAAATAATTTGAGATAATGAAGTGGTTCCTGAGGAACTTTGAAGAAATGATAAAATTAAAATACAGTAATTAACATTGTATTTGAACCCCTGAGTTCATTTCATTTCCCCAGTTTTCCTTTTTCCTGTGTATCTGAAACTCAAGGCTTCTTTAGTTCACTACGATTGGCTTAAAAGCTTAAAAATCTCCCTTCTGTTAGTTATCTGGGGAATCTAGAAAATAGCTAATTGAAAGACTGCCCATTCTTTTTCTCTTCTTTTTTTTTCCCCCTCACTGGTTGTCTTATTTTATCCTTGTGCAAGGACAAGTCTTTGAAAGAACAAAGACAGTCTGTGACAGTATGTTGTGTAGCAGTCCCAGACAAAAGCAATATTCAATACAAGTCTGGAGAAAGTTAGAAGCAGAAGGCATTATTCCTCTGATCCACGGACTCCAGATGGAGGGATTCTTACTATAACTGTCTTATGTCAACTTTGAAAAGACATCCAGCAGTACCTGGAGAGATTTATTTTTATAACCTTTTAGGAAAATAATAAAAGAATCTCTTTTTTGTTGATTTTTGTTTTTGGGGGGGATCATACTCATCAGTGCTCAAAGCTTACTCCTGGCTGTGTTCAGGGAGCACTTCTGGAGGGTTTGGGTGACCATATTCAATGTTAGGACAGCAGTCTGAAGACAAGTGTCCTACCCACTGTATCGTTGCTCCAGCCCTAAAAGAATTTCTTAGGAATCAGTGAGCCTGCCCCATATAGTAAAAATACAAGCAAGTGACCATAAAGGTGATATTACCACATATAATGTAGGAATATCTAACAGTCATTTTAAATTTTCCATTCTAGGAACTTACAAATGCTTCAAAATATATACCAAATGAAACATCTTCTAATGATCTATAGATTGCACCTGTCACCTCCTCAGGCTTTCTATTCCAGCATGACTATGGTCTTATGTTAATCCTAATTGTATAACTTATCACTCAAAATGAGTTTGAAGAAAAAGATCATTTTTAACCAAGACAGTGCTGATAAATTCTGTACCCTTTCCCACTCACTTGAAGGATAAACACCATTATTCTGTAGCACCTTTCTCCTTACTCTGTTTTCCAAAGTCTTGGTATTAGCTTCTCACTTGTTTGGGGAGCTATGTTACACTGAACAACTGAGGGAAGTGTAAAGAGAAACGATTCTTAGTTTTTTAAATTTTTGTGAAAAATCAAAATATGTTTTCCATTGGTCTGAAATGTGAATTCTAACATATTCCTCTGTTCTGCCTCTCAGTCTTCTTGCCCTAAAAATGTTTCTAGTTGTTGAATAATCCTATTTTTGTGATTTGATCCTAAAAATAGTGCAAAATACCCAAAAAATTTACCACTTAAGATACTAATAGGAGCATATCATTTTAGTAGAAAAAGTGAAATATTCAAGGTAATAACAGTAATTGAACACTTAAATGAACTATAATGTAACCACTATAAATCATGTTTACAAAATTAAAGAACATGTATAACTATATGACATAATATTATAGTTCTTTTTAAATATAAAGACTTTGTGACATAATGTTATAGGATATTTTTAATCTAAAGATGTATACTATTTTAGTTTCCTATTGCTGCTGTAAAAGAATTACCACAAAGTCAGTGATTGAAACAATACAGAAGTATTAGTAGACAGTTCTAGAGGTCAGAAACCTGAGATATATTTTTGTGGTTAAAATCAAGGAATCAGCAGGACTGTGTTCCCTTCTGTGATCTAAGACAGTCATTTTATGTGCTTTCTTCAACTTCTAGATGCCACCATCATTCCCATTCCCTGTCCTATAGCTTCCCTCTCCAGTGGCTGCCATCTGTTCTGGCCTTCCCTTTCTCCACCTCTTGTGTTTTTTTTAATTTATTATTATTTTTATTGAATAACCATGTGGAAAGTTACAAAGCTTTCAGGTTTAAGTCTCAGTTATACAATGCTCGAACACCCATCCCTTCACCAGTGCACATATTCCACCACCAAGAATTACAGTATACATCCCCCCACCCCGCACCTCCCCAGCCCCCCACTCCGCCTATGTAATTGATAAATTTCACTTTACTTTCACTTTACTTTGATTACATTCAATATTTCAACAAAAAACTCACTATTATTATTTGGAGGTTCTCTGCCCAAACTCGGACCTGCTGAAAAGGAAGCATTTGATAATTTCTTTTCCATTGCCGAAAATGAAGGGATATGAGGTTGAGCAGCCACAACAGTAGCTGCATGGTTTTGGATTTCTGTATTTTAGTATTTTAGTAACTAATTCCAGAAAAATTTCTGCCAGAAATTGCATTGTTGCAAGCTTGTACCTCTCTGCTACTTTATATTCCACATATGAGTGCAATCTTTCTATGTCTGTCTCTTTCTGACTCATTTCACTCAACATGATACTTTCCATGTTGATCCACTTATATGCAAATTTCATGACTTCATCTTTTCTGACAGCTGCATAGTATTCCATTGTGTAGATGTACCAGAGTTTCTTTAACCAGTCATCTGTTTTTTGGCACTCTGGTTTTTTCCAGATTGTGGCTATTGTATACAGTGCTGCAATGAACATAGAAATGCAGATGTCATTTCTACTATACCTTTTTGCCTCTCCAGGATATATTCCCAGGAGTAGTATTGCTGGGTCAAATGGAAGCTCAATTTCTAATTTTTTGAGAATCGTCCATATTGTTTTTCAAAAGGGCTGAACCAGTTGGCATTCCCACCAGCAGTGAAGGAGAGTTCCTTTCTCCGTACATCCATGCCAACACTGGTTGCTTTTGTTTTTTAGGATGTGGGCCAGTCTCTCTGGTGTGAGATGATATCTCATTGTTGTTTTGATCTGCATCTCCCTGATGATTAGTGATGTTGAACATTTTCTCATTTGCCTCTCAGCCATTCGGATTTCTTCTTTGGGAAAGTTTCAGACCAGAATCCCTAAGGTACATTGAAGACAAGACCGACAAAACACTCCACGGCATTGAAGCCAACGGTATCTTCAAAGCTGACACGCCACTGGCCAAGCAAGTGAAAACAGATATAAAAAAAAATGGGACTATCTCAAACTAAGAAGGTTCTGCACCTCAAAAGAAACAGTGACCAAAATACAAAGACTATCTACAGAATGGGAAAGGATATTTACGCAGTGCCAATACGATAAAGGGTTGATATCAAGGATATACAATGCACTGGTTGAACTCCACAAGAAGAAAACTGCCAACCCTATCAAAAAATTGGGTGATGAAATGAATCTCTTGTATTTTTAAGAACTTCATTCTATTTGTGGGCAGGAAGCTAGGGAAGCTCTGAAAATGTAAGAAAACAGCATCTGAAAGCTGACCCAGCCTGAAGGCATGGAGGCCTTGGATACAAAGGATTCATGAGAGGAGCCTGGAAGGCCATTGGGATATAGAATCCCAGGCCAAGAGCAAGAGCAAGAGGCTTCCTGAGAGTAGAAGTGACTGGTTCCCTTGAGACTAGAGGCTCCACCACTGAAACAAAGGTCAGATGGCAAATACCAGAAGAAGATTATCCACTTGTCCAAACTCTCCCTTGGCAACCTCCCTAGCAACAAACTGGTTGAGGGTGCGGGGTGTGGGTATGGAAGAAGTGTATATGAACTAACCTGGACCAAGGAAGTGAACATATGTGTTGCCAGCCCATGTTGTCTGTGCCCACGCTGCTGACCACATGTTCCCTGCCCACATGCCACCCACATCTTCCCTGTTGGGATCAGAATTCTCTCTCTCTCTCTCTCTCTCTCTCTCTCTTACACCCTTACACCTCTCCCCTTCCTCATCAAAATCTCTAAATAAAATCTCTAAATAAAAGCCATTTTGCTTCAGTTTGTCTCCTGCTGAAAACTTTTCTGTAAGGGAAAGGTAAGGAACCCAAAAGACCTGGAGAAGACTAGGACTGACTTTCATTTCCTGCAAAGAGCAAGGCCTCTAACCAGCTTCAGCCCATGATTCCCCAAGAAAGCAGATGGCAGGGATAATCTCCCACACTGTGCAGAACAAGTGGCAAGTGGCCATCAGGCACACTTTTGATAGCTGCCTCATGGGGCTGGTGGACGTGGAATCTGTACCATGGAGGGACTCACAGCAGATGTTAAGTTATAAGACTCCCAGGTATTCCCAGGGTGGCAGAGGTGGATAGAAAGAAAGCAGCAGAACATATGCCACCTGGAAACTCTTACCGCAACAGTACCACCTAAATTAACCGTGAGAAACTATTTTAAGGTCAGCTGACTTTGTGCAGTTTTAGTTCTTTTTAGTTCTCCATTTCCAGATAACCTCACAAATCAACAAATCCTATTCTATTTGGAAGTAGTAATTGTAGGCATTATTCAACTTATATATGTTATGCATATATAACAAAACGAACCATCCAACAACAACAAAACTACACACAGAAATACTAGATAAAAGACAGTATGGAGACTCCTCAAGAAACTGAAAACTAGAACCACAACATTATCAAGCAAATCCAGTTTTCAATATTTCTTTAAAAATAATGCAAAATTATTGATTCTAAAAGATAAACAACCCCCATGTTAATTGCTTGATAGTCAAGATACAGAACAATCTGTGTTTCTCAATGGAAAAATTAAAAAAATCAGTACATATACATAGGTATATATAGAGGGAGAATAGAATATTACTATTCATCCATGAAATCCACTGCATCACTGTCATCCCATTGCTCATTGATTTACTCGAGCGGGCACCAGTAATGTCTCTATTCATCCCAGTCCTGAGATTTTAGCAGCCTCTCCTTACTCATCTTTCCCAATGATTTGAGGCTCTTTCAAGGTCAGGGGAATGAGACCTGTTATTGTTACTGTTTTCGGCATATCAAATACGTCACGGGGAGCTTGCCAGGCATGAAATTAAAAGAATGAAATGTATCCATGTACAACATGAGCAGAACTTGAAGGCATTACACTATATAACATAAATAAATTTTAAAAATGCTCATAGACAAAAAGAATAGTTTGATGTTGGCCAATAACAGAGAATAAATGGGTGAGGAAATAGATGAAGAGAAATCAAGATATAAAGCTCCATTATAAAATATACAAGCTGGGCCCTGGAGAAAGTACAATGGTTAGGGTGCATTTTTATTCCCATAGTATCTCTGAGTCTCAACAGAATTGATTCAGTACATCAAGATCCTCCGTGAGCTGTATTACGGATTCACCACCAGGATTCACCATTCTACAAGGAAGTGATCATCGACATAAAGAGAGGGGTTCAGTAAGGTGATACTATTTCACCAAAACTCTTCAGTGCCAGAATGTCATGCGACAACTGAAATGGGAAGGAATGAGAGTGAAGATAGATAGCAACTACACCACCTTACTTCTTTGATGACATCGTTCCATTAACACCAAACATTAGCCAAGCGGCACAAATGCTGGCCTGCTTTGACCACAAGTGTGGAAAGGTCGGACTACAGCTGAATCTCACCAAGACAATGTTCATGAAAAACAACTAGTCCCCGACATTCCATTTGCCCTCAATGGAACAAACATCTAAATGTGTACCTGGGTCGAGAACTCAACATGATGAACAACTTGACACCAGAACTGCACAGGAGAAAGAGAGCAGCGTGGAACACCTTCAAGAGCGTCGAAAAATTGTTAAGAGGTGAAGAACCTCTGGCTCTGGGCACATCTTTTCAACTCCACCATTCTTTCTGCACTAACATATGCCTCGGAGACCTGGGCCCTATGAAAACAGGACGAGAACACTATTTTGGTATCCCAAATAGGAATCGAAAGAGCTCTGCTTGGAACATCACATTTCACTCAAGTGAGAGGAGGAATCTGGAGTTCTGACCTCTGTAGATGATCAAAAATCAGGGATGCTATCTCATTTGCCAAAGCATGGAAAATCAGATGGGCTGGACACGTAATGTGATTTAGAGACGACCACTGGACTAGAGCTGTTACCGACTGGATTCCACGGGACATCAAAAGACTGCATGGCCGCCCACCTATGAGATGGTCAGACTTCTTTATCAAAACCCTGAAGTAATGGTTTGAGGCTCTTCATGTTCCTGGAGGGAGCAGATACCATTGGGCTACTAGCATGCAACAGGGACAAATGGAGATGTTACTGGCACCTGCTTGAGCAAATTGAAGATCAAAGGGATGACAAGTGATGAATGACAAGTATCTCTGAGTGAGCCCTGGAGATCCCACTAGCAAAACGGTGACCAAGGTAATCCCCAGCATGACAGGACCTCAGCAGCATAGCACTCTTAGTCCCTGCATTAAAGCCCTGGGATGTCTGAGCACCATATGTGAGGTCCCGTCCAATATTAAATAAACTGTGGGAATATAATATACAACATGGAAACCATAGCAAATAATACTGCACTATGTATTTTAAAGTTGCAGAGAAGTAATCTTTAAAGATCTTATGACCAGAAAAAAAAAATATGTGACTGTGTATAGAGATGGGTGTTCACTAGATTTGTTATGATGGTTATCTCACAATACATACACATGAAATCATTATGGTGTGTTCCTGAATCTAAAATGATTTTTTATGTCAAATACATCTCAAAAAGTTTGTAAGGGAAGTAAAAATAAAATAAATAAAAATAGCACACTGGGTAGGGCTTTTGCCTTGCATGCAGCCGACTTGGGGTGATTCCTCTGTCCCTCTCGGAGAGACCAGCAAGCTGTGGAGAGTATCTCACCCGCACAGCAGAGCCTGGCAAGCTACCCGTGGCATATTCAATATGCCAAAAACAATAACAACAAGTCTCACAATGGAGACATTGCTGGTGCCCGCTCCAGCAAATCAATGAGCAATGGGATGATAGTGATAATGTTAGTGATAGTGAAGCAGAAGAAAAAGAAATTCTAAATGAAAAGATACATTTTTATTTTATTCTCCTTTTTCTTCATTTTTTGAATTTTCCCCATGTTCTATTATTTTCTACTATCAATAAAATGTTACTCTTTTACTTTCTTCTTAAACATTTTCACTTTCATGTAATTGACCAGCCAAGAGGAGTGAAATAATTAATGCTAAATAAAGTAGCCAATGATTATTGTAACCCACCCTGAAAATATATGGAAACACCAACCTCAAAGACTGAGCTCAGAATGGCATGCCAACTTGTGATTATGTTTCACCATCCCGATTAAAAGACAAACAAGTTAAAGGTAAATGTAACACATATTTCTTATTGTGAAAGTTCATATTTTTAAAACGTCTTCATGATCCTTATAAAATATAAGATAAATATATCAAAGATTTTAAGTCAATAATTAATGGGATCTTATAATCTATTCGAAGGAAAATTTATAGTAAATATCCATATGTATTCAGATAAGGAATTCTGAAAAAAATTTACAGCTAGATGCCTAACAGGCCTATTCACAGAGTTTTAATCAATTTTATTCCACCAGAAACAATTAATTTACATTCCCACTGACAAGAATCATTTGCATTATTATCAGTCTCGACAACTTAGGGAGTTATAAAGTAGCTAAAAGATAATGAAAATCAGAGATAACCCAGAAGGTCATGTTAAACAGACACTGGAGATTTTCCCTCTTTTTTACTCCCAGAGAGAGGATGGTAGCGGTCATTTTGGTATTTCACAATTCCTGACAATACAGTTCCTTATATAGTACCTTTTATGTAGAAGGCATTCTGTATAAATTTTGGATTGGAGATGCCGAACATATATCTGAAAGATGGATTCTGGCCTTCTTGCACTAATTGCATGTGGAATGCAGCAACCCTATTATTCTTTTTCTTTGCTGGAGACCACTTATCCTTTGCTCATCTTTCCTAGCTATGTTTCAGTTATAAGGAAAAAAAAAGTATTCCTGGCCTCCAGTTTTAGCTGGTCTTATTAGGGTAATATTGCAAAAGGAGTGTAAGTACCTGTTACTGGATTACAATGCTAGTTATAGCAATAGTTCATGATTATTACAAAAAGTGATCTTAGAGTTGTGATACTAGAAGTGATAGACTCTCCCCCACTATCTGGAAGCAGGAATTTATGTGGTCCTAAAAATGAAAACACTCCAGAGATGGCTAGGTAGCTGTCAGCATCCTGGCCTGGGTTATGCATCTAGATTTCAGCAAGATTTCCCTCAGGTCTTCCAAGTTAAAATAAGCTATGTGTTTTTCAAATAGCTGAATTTTTGAAAATCTTTATTTTTTAAATAAATCCATCCCTATAACCTGAGCAGGGAATCACGAAGTAGTTTATTTTAAACTTTCAGGAGATGTTAAACAGCTTAAGAACATTTGATTTAGAGTTATGGATGATTTAAAGTTATGTCTCTACATCGGTAGAGACACAGAAATTAAGTAGTTAGAATTCCCATTTAAGTTACCAAAAAATGAAGACTAAAAATAATTTTCAAAAAACACAAAACATTCCAACCATTCACACCAACAACTTTAAAAAAAATTAAATGACACATTCTTTCAAATGATAGAAGAATATCAAGGTATCAGAACCCCAGGGTGCATTCAAAAACAAAAACAACAACAAAATACAGATCAAACAAAACAAGATGTCATCCATTTTGCCAGTTAAAATGCTGAGCAATTTAATGTGTGCAATAATCTTTCCACATTTTTTAATTTTAAAAAATAGTAATTTATAATTGTCCCCCAAAGGCATTTTTATGATTTGAAACACATAGAATGAGGGAGGGGGAATCTTGGCATTGTACCAGCCCTCATCCAGCATCTTGGCACCCGTTCAGACAGCATCCATCACTAACAGCTATAGTAATTCTTCTCATTACAGTGTTTGCATGCACATAAATCAGATTCAGGTGAATTTACAATGTTTTCTGAACTGTCAGACTTGGAGCAGCCAACAGATTGTCTTAAGTGATAGAGGATTCATGCTTTTAAGCAGCACATAACTCTCCCAGCCATTGGCCTACATTCCAGATGTACCTTGCTCCGTATTATTCCATTTCCAGAAACTGATGAGTTTATGAATGACCTTTTAAACTTTTGCTTCTTCGCTATTGCCTGATTTTAATTTTGAGTGAATTTTCAAAACTTCGAGAGGAAACTGCATGCCGTCTTTTTAAATGAGATCTGATTTTCTTTTTAAGAGCAAAGTACCCTTGGTGCCAACGCTGCATGTTGTCATGTTCCCTTGGAGTGACGCCCATTTAATAGTTGAAGCTGCAGTGTCTGCAGCATCTGAGCTCTTTCTCTTCCTGCTAAGCCTACAATTTCCAGGTGCACTTCAAACAGACTGAGAAAGATAGCCCCTTGACTGCATGCATTTCAAGCCGATCTTTCACATAGGATCTGAGCAGCTGCCACATTAAACAGGAAACCCAAGGGTCAAAATCCAAACTGAAAGGGAAAAGGTAACAAGCAGACCTGAGCCAGGGGTAATTTATGATTAAGTTAATGAAATTCTAATTAGGCTGATAAAGCCCTGAAGTATTTCCTGCAAGGGCTTGTCATGAAGCCTCTATTCAAAGAAAGCCAGAGTGTATTAGATGTGGGTCATGTAGCATATTGTCACATAGATTCATGTTTATATTCCCTCTTTTACAGTCAAGCAAATTCTTCAAGGCAGAAAGGTAATATGAAACACTGAAAGGATGAAAAAATAAAGCAGCAATCTGTTCAGGCCCAATGTGACACTTGCTCTGGGGACCTCTAGATAATTGTTCAATTTCTCCTGATTTACAAAACAGATTGTTATCAGGCAAAATAATACCAAAATAAATTCACCAAATAAAGAGCATTTCTGGCCTGTCATCCACATCCCTTTAAAAGTGGAATTGTCATTAAAATTAAGAACACTTTAGTATTAAAAATAGAATGCTATTAAAAGTAAGGACCTCTATTTAATTAAGAATGCCTACTCACAGGCCTTGACCAGTGCCCTCTGAAGAGCTAAGGGAGAGATGAAGACCTCTTAGCAAGTTGCCTGTGTGACTGAGGGAGAGTCTCCATTAATTCAGAAGCAGAGAGATCAGGTTTGCACCTGCAACAGGAGGAGTTGCAGTGTTAATGGAGGTAGCTTGAGCAATCTATTCTGAAGTGTTCTAGCTAGGGAGAAAAATATCTCCAGAGAGACAAATAGAAAGTACTATACTTATTTAACTAGAAGAAGACAAGAGTCAAAGAGAAGTCCATGTTCAGGCTTACTTTCACACTTTTAGATTTAATTAGCTTGTTAGGATACAATCATATGAAGAAGGCAACAGCTTAAAACACCTTTGGGGGGCAACTTGCACGATCATCTCACTCCAACTCAGACCTTGCTTGGCTTGATTTATTGACATCCCATTACTTTGATAATTAGCCAACAATTTATGCAAGACCTATGAATACAGAAAACTCTACCAACATCCAAAAACTGGCACTTGAGATTCTAGGCTTTATATCCTTTGCTATTCTGCTTCTCATCTAACTGCTTTCCTTTGAGTGGTTTTTGGAAAAGACATCTAAGGTTTCTTGATTCCCTCCTGTTACTGGACTATATTCAACTCAATAACTGAAACACAAGCTAACCTTAAAAAGAAAAGAAGTACTTTGATGATGATACCTTATAATATTTCTCTCATGGAAGACTATCAAATATAATTATTTGTAATAATTTATTTTAATCCCTTTAAATGCATTTGAGAAAGGAACTGCTCATATCTATATTTCACAGGTGAAAACACAGAAATACAGAAATAGTGACTATGTTTTAGGTAACCTGTAGTGAAATCTCTCCTGCATTAAATCTCTATACTTAACCTCTTCGCTGACCCTCCTTGACTCATGATATTTATCTCTCTTTCATTCATTCTTCTATGAATGTGGGTATGCCTATTTAACTATTGAATAATAAATACTTTTTATAAATCCTGTCCTGGAAAAAATGAGCATTTCTCAGTATATCTATGAGCTTTATATATTTATAACAAGAGTAATGACAAATGATGACAATGCAGACTTGCCTAGAAAGAACAAATTGTTCTAAATTGCAGGATACGTTCATCATTCAGCATGATTAAACTGTCCTCACTTAAAATAATGCCTTTCACTCCCTCTTAGTCATGCTCACTGTCCCTAACTGTTACCAATCTCAGAAAGAGAAACTTCAGTTTAATACTCTCAGGACTTTCATGGAAAAAAATTTCCTATGAAAACACATTACAGAACTCAG
Organism: Sorex araneus; assembly: GCF_027595985.1. NCBI lineage: Eukaryota > Metazoa > Chordata > Mammalia > Eulipotyphla > Soricidae > Sorex > Sorex araneus. Next base: position 224,906,556 of record NC_073313.1, on the reverse strand, counting down.
AGACAAAATATGCTATTTTTCCTATAAGAGATCTACCTTAAGTTATGATAGTTTATATTCATCTGATTTGTCTGTGTCTTTGAAAATACTTCAGAAAATAATATATAAGCATTGGAGATAGGAGTACTGCTTCAACTCTGATTGACAAATTAAAATCATTAATAGTCATTTAATAAGCTAATTACAGTGATGCTTTCAGAACAGGCAACTGATTCAGACTAAGAACATATTCACACTGGGATTTTATTTTTGTTATTTAGCTTTGTAGTTCTTTTGTGAAGTGACAAGGATGACTCATTCTATTTAACCAGAAAAACTAATTAAAAAAATACAAAAAAAGAAAGAAATGTGTTAATCCTAGATAATACTTTCCATCCCAACTCTACTATTTCCTTGAGAACTTTCTTGAAAAATGATTTGCCTCATTTTACAGATGAAGGGACCTAGACTCGGGGTGTTTAAATAATATTCCAGGATACTTAAAGTAATCCAGAACGAAGGAATTGAGTATCTCAACCACACCTCTTCTTGCCTCCTCATTTTATTTGCTCATAATTCTCCCAGGAAATATCACAATACTCTCTCCTATCTCTAAAATTGCTTAAATAGTTCTTATTGTTCTTTCAGGATTCAGCACAGGTGTTATTTCCCTGGTATAGTCTTCTCTGGTACAGCATGTCTAGATTGAATATTCTTAAATGTGTACCCATAGAGCTATAGGGATATCACTCCCCATCACTGCCCTTTTCGTAGTATAATATAGTTACATGACTTTTTTTCAAAATTTTTTATTTGGGCACTGTGATTCACAAAGTTATTCATAGTTGAGTTTCAGGCACACAATGTTCCAACACCAATCCCACCACCGGTGTCAACTCCCCTTCATCAATGTCCCCAGTTTCTCTCCCACCCTCCAGCCTACCTCCTTGACAGGCACATTTTTATATGTGGTTGTTATAGTTTGGATATCATGCTTTCAGTTTTGTTGGTTCTGTGGTTCAGATCTGAACCTCTACTCCCCTCACCTCTATACCAACTAATATGTGTAAATCCCTTTCCCTGCCCTTGTTATCTCCTATCGCCTCATCTTTCTTCTGTTCCCCTGGTTACTTTCCTTTCATACCCTTATTAGTTCTATAACCTAGGGTAATTCCCCTCGATATCATGTATTGTTCTGTTATTCTTTATAACCACAAATCATTTATCTTTTTGCATTTATCTTACTTCTGACTTATTTTGCTTATTTTGATATCCTCCAGCTCTATCAAAGTTGCAACAAATTGGATGGTTTCATTATTCCTTGCAGATGAATAATAGTCCATAATGCATGTATACCTCACCTTCGTTATGCACTCATCTGTCATGGTTACCTAATCACCTATTTTCTTATGCAATTTCTTCCTATCTGTCCCCCACCCCAAATACTAACTATAACTTTCTTTGTTGTCATAAACCATAGTTTACTCTAATTCTAGCCTCTAACACAAACTCTAGCTCATCAGAGGCATGCCAGTATTTTTAAGTAATGAATAATCAAAGAATGACGTGGACTCCAAAGCCCGTTTTCTGCCATAGGTTAAGTGACTTCTCAACCTTTAGGACCCAAGGATATTGAATATAGGGTCCAAAGGGAAGTCAGCATTTACTACTCATTCTCAATAGTTAAAACCAGGTAGAGGATCCAAGGGTCTAAGTCAAATATATCAAAGAAAGGCATGGGGATTTCTCATATTTCAAATCAATTAAGAATTTGTCAATAGCACGGCAGTTTAGTCTGAGTATTGAAAACACAATTATTTCTTCATTATTTTGAAGGAGAGAAAGGATGAACTCAGTGACTGACTTAGCAGTAGTACAAGTGCACTGCTATTTTCTAAAATTCAATCTACGTAGATATGGCTTAAGATTAGTAAGACTAGACAAATGAAAAGGAAAATAAGTGCTCCATTTTTTTCTTTAGAAATTCTATGGCTTGATTTGCAAAGCTATCGATAAAAATAAACAAGGAAATAAAATCACTCTGAAATTTAAAAAATGCAGTCCCACTTAATGTTTTGATTATGAAGGCACCTGAGAGAAATGTGGAGCTAGATAAAAGCACAGCAGAAAGAGAGAATTTCCTGTGAAGAGGATTTGGTAGGGGCAGATAAAATACCAGATAGCTAAGAAAGCAAATCTTACACTTCCATTCTTTGAGCTTTTCTCTCTATGTTGGGGTATATAAAAGGGTAAATCAATTGTTACCCTCAGACAAATTCTTCCTGTGGTAGGAAGAATTGTACACCTCCCCTGAAAATGCCCATCTAATTATTGAAACCTGAGAACAGATCACCTTCCATGACCTAGCGATTCTTTATTCAGGTCTGTGGGTTTTCTGTGAGGACAACTAAAATCCTTATTGCAAACAGAAAGGAGGCAGGAGAGCAACCACTGGAAATATTTAAAGATGGTATACTTGATTTAAACAAAGAGAACAGATACGCAAATGAATGCTGGTGGCATCTGGGAACTAGAAAATCCAGGAAACAGACCCTTCTCCTGGGTACAGGAAAAAAAATGCAACTGTGGACCAGTGATCAGGCTTCCAACCTTGAGAACTCTTAGAAATTACTTTGCATTGCTTGGAGTCCGTGAGTTGAGAATAGTATTTTGCAGCCACATTAGGCAGATAATACATTCCCCACATTTGCACCATGAATCTGAGCATTGCAGGTTTTTCCACAGCTCCATTTCGGTTTGTTCCTGACAATCTCAATGCAGCATGTACAAAATTAAACTCATCATCTTTCCCGGACTATGCTCATTGCCCAGACCGTCCTACATGGTTAGTAAACTTTTCCTCCTGTGTTGAGGCTAGATGCCTGTGGTTCTTCCATTTCCTTCACTCTCACCACTCTGCCTTCATTTTCATCAGTTCTGGATAAAAATCTAGCACTTACACTGCTTTATAGCTGATTGTTAGGATCCATAAAATAATTCTATTTCTCCCACCCTTTTCTCTGTATTAATCATCAGTTTGCAAATTAGACAATGTCAGGGGTTTAATACAATACCTCTGCTTCAGTATAGAATTCACTGCACCTACCAACAAATTTTCCATGTCATTCCAGCATCAATATAGACTTCTCTTGAATTCTTCAAATTTTGCTTAATACATTTTGAAACTACATATTAACTTAAACAATGGTATTTTAAAAAAAATTGAGGGGGCTTATACAGGGAAATGGAATAATGAAAGAGGAAAAGGCAGACTCAGCAGAGGGGAAGAGAACTTGATTTACCACTTGTGTCAACAGCTCTTGGCCTCATCAACAGGCAGAGTGTCTTCATCAGATATTCTGGTTTCTGATATATCTTTGAATATAGGGGGTGGCGTGGGGGCACAACTTTGACTTAAGCAAAGAGAACAGATACACAAATGAATGCAGGTTGCATCTGGGAACTAGAAAATCTAGGTGGCATCCAATCATTTGTATTCTGTAAATAAATCTATTTTTTCATGACTAAACAAAGTGAGGAAGACTTGTGGAGAAATAGAGTGAATCACAGTCCTTTTCAAAATAATCTATGTTCTATACTGTTTGATGCGTTGCCTTGCCTTAAGTTGCTCTTACTTGACACACAGTTTGGAACTTCCCCAGCTCCATACCCAGGATGTGATATGTAAAATCTTAGAGTTTACTGTCTTTCCAGAATAATGTGCCATCAAGTTCCTAAGATCCAGTCATCCCCTAAGACAAACGTGTTGAGAAGGCAAGAGTTAGTGCGTGCAAGGGCCAGCTGACCTAGTTAAGATAATATTCCATCCTGTGAAAGTTAGTGGGAGAGAAAATATGTCACCCAAAGCTCAGCGAGATAGAGAAACTTTCTGAAAGGGCAAACTCTTAGAAACCAATAAAGGAGAACTGTTCAGTTTCTAGTGACAGCTTGTCACTTTCCAAGAGAAATGTCCCTGCTTAGGCAGTCTCAGGACACCAGATTCTAAGTCTGTCCTGACATGCCCTATAGCTCTAAAGCTACTCACTTATGGGTTTTGAGAAACTGCATTTGTGAGAACATATATATTCTATCATGATCTTTATAATATTTATTTTTATGGAGGCTATCCAGATTTTATGTTTTCTCAAAACAAATAAACACAACTTCCCACTCCCAAAAGTCAATCCTCTACATAGAACCACATCCCTGGGCATCCAAGCTACAGTCGTGCCCCCATGCCAACCCCTATCCACCCATCCCTGTCCTCTGAGTGTCAAGAAAAACTCTGGAGAAGACTTATAATCTAGAACATCACCCATCTCATTTATATTTTATTTTATTTTTTTAAGTTTTTATTTTATTGAATCACCGTGAAAAAATACAAAGCTTTCAGGTTTAAGTCTCAGTCATATAATGATTAAACCCCCATCCCTTCACTAGTGCACATGTCCCACCACCAAGAACCCCAATGTACCCCCCTCCCACTCACCCCTTACCTAAGTAGCTAATGATCTTCACTTTATTCTCTCTATACTTTGAATACATTCAATATTTCAATAGATAACTCACTATTATTGTTTAGAATTTTCCCCCAAGAATCAGGCCTGCTGAAAAGGTATCATTTAATAGTTTCTTTTCATTCTGAGAATGAAGATTCTATGAGTAACAGCAGCCGCGCAGTTTTGGATTTCTGATATTTTAGCTCAGTTCACAGTGTAGATGCATTTCTGTAAGAAGCCGCTCTGGGTGCCAAAATGTGTTAGAAGACCTCTCCAATCATAGTCTTTGGGAGCAGAGGGTCCATTTTACACGCAACAGCTTCCAATCTTATGTGGGCGAAGGGCGTGCCGGTAACGGCCCCCCTCACATGATCACCTACGAGCCATGTCACTGCAAACTCATACCTCTGGGTTGGAAGTCTTAGGAGGTAACTCTCTCCATGTGGATGTTGCCGCCGCCGCCATTTTCCACGCAGAAAAACAGGGTAGAGAGGGAAAATCCCTCCCCATGCGGCACAGTGTTGTAGCACAGCTCACAGTCTAGATGCATTTCTGTAAGAAGCCACTGTGGGTGCCAAAATGGGTTAGAAGACCTCGAGGATCATAGTCTTTAGGAGCAGAGGGTTCGTTTCGCGCGCGGCAGCTCTGGATCTTATTTGGGCGGAGAGCTCATTTATATTTTAAATCGATCCCATTTCTCTTGTCATTTTTGCCAATGGCCACCTGCACTTCCTGAAGCTAATCAATGTTTGAAACATTTTTGAAACATTGACTTACATGTAAAACACAACTTGGCTTTATAAATGTAACTGTTGGAAATGCATGAAAACCAGTAGTATAATAGGAAATAGCTGTCTTTTATAATATCCCTTCCTCTTTCCTTCTTGTTATCTTGTCAGCAGAAAGAATATGAAGTACATTAACAAATGAACCAAACCATGCTTGTCCCTTTTCTTGCCAAAAGACAGTGTACAGATGAACACAAATTAAGCAGCCTAGCAGCACCAATACCCAAGATTTTAGTGTCCTTATCCCCTCTACATCGCTCTCCAGAAAGTAGTTCATCAAAGTACAAAATGAATGTTTCTCCTGGTTCTGCCAGTAAAATGTCTTCAAGAAATAAAACCACCAGTGAAGAATTCTGCTGACATCCCATATACTATATTCAGTCACATTTGAAAAATAGGATCCACACTAATTATAGGAATTATAGGAAGAGCTCTATCCTTCTTGTAAGAAAATTAGAGCCAAAGAAAATATTTCATTAACTGAATATCATTCAGGAGATATTCTTTCTTGATAGCATACTTCTGATTGCTTCTATCTCAATTTTAATAGTTGAGATTAAAGCCTTGGGAAAAATCAGGACAGCAAAAATAATCATTTCAAAACATAATGTTCACTTGTAGATGAAATTTCTGAAACTAGGGCAGTGAGTGAGTTTGCTAAGAAATAGGAGAAGATATGCTGTAATCAGGCTGAAGCAGGCAGAATACAGAAATCTCACGTGGTTCAATCTTGAGGAGCTTAAACAGTCATAGTTAAAATGATCTCCTTGCCCAAAGTTGGAAAAGATATATATTTTGCTAAATATTCCACAAATATGTGATTTAGGATTGGCCTGTGTAAATGGATCAAGAACATTTAAGAAGATATAAATGACTAGGTTACATTTTGATTGATTCATTTTCCCAATTTGGGTGAGAAATGTTATAGTCCACTTGATTTCAATTTATATTTGCCTTCTTAGGCATACGGGACAGATAAAAATATCTAGTCTTCTTTTCCCTCAATTCCTGACCATTCCCATTTCATGTCATTTTAGTCGTTCATCCTGTAAGCATGTATGTTACGTGAATTTATTTTTGATGTTAATGTGGCATATACATGATTACTTTTTAATAATGCAACCTATGATTAAATTTAGGGCAATGTTCAGAGCATCCTTTTGACAACTACTTTTAAAAATTAGGTTACATCATATCAGATGTCTTGATTTTTTTTAAGCAAAACCTAAAGATATGGGCTGGAGCAATAGCACAGCAGGTAGGGCGTTTGCCTTTCATAAGGCCAGACTCGAGTTAGATTCCTCCACCCCTCTCTGAGAGCCTGGCAAGCTACTAAGAGAATCTCACCAAGCTACTGAGAGAATCTCACCTGCATGGCAGAGCCTGGCAAGCTACCTGTGCGTGATGTATTCAATATGCCAAAAACAGTAATAAGTCTCACAATGGAGACGTTACTGGTGCCCACTCAAACAAATCGATGAGCAACGGGATGACAGTGATATTGATATTGAAAACCTAAAGGTATTATCCTATGCACCATATAACTTGTTATTTATGAGAACTGGTATTGCTTTATTTACTCAGAATTTCCATGAGAATTTTTATCCAAATTTGTATCAGAGTCCTATAAGAATTTATATCTTAAAGCAAGTTTATGCACCAAAAATATATTCTCAGCAGAACATAACAGAAGTCTGTCTGTGATAACACATATAGGAACGGAGTCTTCCTGGAATCTAAAGCACTGTCATCCTGTTGTTTATAGACTTGCTCGAGTGGGCACCAGTAACGTCTCCATTGTGAGACTGTTTGTTACTGTTTTGGGCATAACGAATACACCACAGGTAGCTTGCCAGACTCTGCTGTGCTGGCGGGATACTCTCGATAGCTTCTCAGGCTCTGCGAGAAGGACTGAGGAATCGAACCCGGTTTGGCCATGTGCAAGGCAAATGTCCTACTTACTGTGCTGTCGCTCCAGTCCAAGAATGAAGTCCATAAACCACAAAAATATAAACAGGGAGAATAAAATAACATCTTTACAAATACAAATACACTTAAATTTCAGTTGTTGAACAAGCACTTAAAAGTAATCCAGATGTTCTTTGAGAGTTAAATCTTTCTTCCAGAGTACTATAAGTAGGTACTTAAGAAAATCCAGGTATATGAAAGTTGAGGGAGACCAGGGTAATATTTTCTAAATTTTACTCCAACGAGTAATAGTTTCTTTGAGATATTATAGATGTTACTTTAAAATCCAGTTCAGTAGTCATAGAAGTTTAGAAATTCTCAATTTACAGAAGAACTTTGCCTTTACTATGCTAATGTGTGTTGGGAGTCTCTAAGAGTGAATCATATTATACTGCCTTCTCCAGACTTATTTGAACAAGGAATCTTTTCATACAATGTCTTTTACTATCTCATGGGGTCTTTAGTGCTTTGAGGAACATAGTTTGAAAAACGTTACATTTGTGCAAGCTCATTGAGCAGTAGTTATGAAAAAAGAACAAAGATATTGTCATTCCAAAGCTGTCTTGTTACCAATGATCTTACTATGTAACTCCAAGCAATGGCATCAGGTATTTTACTGTACCAACACTCAGACTTCTAGTAGTCATCACAAGTGTCAGGCTCAAGACAAATGACAAACAATTCTATTCTTGAATACCATTCAGGAGAATTTATCAAAATTCTTTCTTGGCGTGTTCCTCAAGTTTTATGCAATTGTACATTTCTGATGCCAGGACTATCTGGCTGTACATTTAATTTCCAGTTTTGTTTCAAAGCCCTGTCATTGCATCAATCAGAACTATTCCATCTGCTAAAATGCAGACAAATCCAGCTGCTTTGTCACTTCTAATCTATTTCATTAATGTTTCTGCATTTTGTTTCAATTAGTTATCTGTTCTTTGGACTATTTGATAGTTTGATATTACCTACTTTGGCATATGATTAAAACTCAAAATACAAATTACTTCATCCTTGACATTAAAAGTCTATCCCCCCTTACCAAACCTTCTTTATTTAGCACATTAACCCCCTCTTCAGTTAAGCTACACTCTATCATGGAGGAAGGGGTTCAATTGTTATACAAGGAGTGGATCCATACTGGGATGATCATCTTGACATTCATTTAATCCTTGTGCCCAATTCAATGCAGAATTAATTCTTCTTTTATCTGAGACTTTTATTGTTGGCAATTTTTTCAGCACATTAAACACTTATTTGAAGGGTAATCTACTCAGCCAGAATCTTCATCCATTTAAAAAAATTCAGATGCAATACCTATATTGTCTATTGCCTGAAATTCTTGACTTAGAAATCCGTTGAAGAGAACCAGCTGGGCAGAACAATCCTTGTTACTGTTTAGATTTACCTATAAGCCCAATAAATCACAAAGGACCAATTTGAATGTGGTTCTTCCAGTAGATACAACATCTACTTCTCTGGCTTCTCCCTTTTTATGAAAAAAAATCTGTGCTTATTTATTTAAATTGCATAAAAATGCAAAGATTTTTATTTTGCTAAGAAATGCAGCAAGAGTATAAAATTTTGACTGTCCTTTCCATGCTTCATGTCACAACTGACAGCATGGAGTTTTCGTAGCCTAAAGCAATACAGCAACAGTGCTGTGGGTCACATTTTTAACTTAAATGACAATCTGTAATTGCCTGCAGCCCGCCTTATTTCTGGCCTTGCTGATTTCTTGAGGACCTGTGATAACACAGCTCCAACTTAGCCCTCTAATCTGGCCCATGCCCTCTTTTGTGTGTGTTTTATATTTTGTCCGGGTTATCAGGTCTGTACAGCAAAGTAGTCCGAGTCTACAGCTCTACCTTCTTCTTCAGGGCATTCCAAGGAATTAGAATTTTCTCCCAGCTTGCAAGCTTTCATAACTGCTTTTCCTGTGGCTGGGAGTAGAGAAGGTTTGAAGAGCAGCGGGGCTTTGCTTTAAATTGAACTGCCTGATGCCAGCCTTGAAATCCCCTTTAGCTTTAATCTTTTTTAGACATTTGAAATTTCCAAAATATCCCATGTCAATATAAGTTATCTTTTCCTCTAGTATAACTGGATCATACTTGGATTGTACTTAAGAGATGTAGTTATTTCAGTTCTTTTAGATATATGACCTTCATTAAATGTTTACAATGAAAATATTTTGTCCAATTAGTCAATAACTATATTTTAAAGGCCAATTTTATATGAATACTGTCTTCAAAAGCTCTAATATTCCATAGGAAACAAAGGAGACATTAATACTAGCTTTCTTAGAGTCATCCAATCTCATGCAAATATACAATGGTTAATGAAGTAGACATGATTGTAGGGGCAAGAGATTGTGATGTTTCCATCAAACGACAAATATCATAATAATATGACAGGGAACACAGCATGATGGTAAAGAGGTTGGATACAGGAACCTGAAATCTTCAAATCTTGCTCCACCATTATATCTTAGCAATGACCTTGGCCAATTTACTAGACCTCATTGTACTTATTTGCTCCATCCATTAGTTGGGGACAATAATAGTTTGCCTCATTGTTTGTTGTAAAAAGCAAGATAACATAAAGCACTTAGATAGTGTCATAGGAGTACTTATAGAGTTAAAAAATAATCATAATAATACACAGTATAGTGCAGGAAAGCACTATGCTATAGGAAGAATATATTTTGAGAGTTTAGACAGAAGTGCCTAATTTAGGCGGGGAGAAATCACAAGGACTTTTTGAAAATTTATTAAAAAAAAAAATGCCAGATGGCAGCTTTGGGGGTGTGAACATGACTTGCAAAAGCTTTGGGATGTATTGGGAAGTGGGAGGAGGTCACCATCCTCCACTCTGAGAAAGCCTGGAGATCTCAGTCACAAAATCCGCATACCCAAATTTTCAGCAGATTATCTCAGTGAGGTCCTACCCGAGATGGTGGGGCCCGACCTGGAGCATGGAGGCAATTTTAGATCTTGAGAATAAACAGCTGCCAGGGCAGGCACTGGGCGAACCTGCTCCCCCTCCAACGTGCCCTGGATGATTCAGCTATGTGTGGGTCCTAAAAGATTCACTGCAGCTTTTTATTTTTTTATCCTTTGAGATTTATTTATAGGTCTCTGGAGCAAGCCTGATAAATGAGCTTGTATGGCAGCGCTGGAGGTGGCTTGTGGGCATGATTCCTGCATACCTAAATTTTGGCAGGTTAATTTCTCGGAAAACTCAGTCCCAAGTTGATAAGTCTGGCTGGAGGCAAAGCAGCTACTTTGGGGTGTCAGAAAGCCAGAGGGCACCATCAGGCTGCTGACGTTTCCTGCCCATAGCACTGCACCCTCTGAGCCCCAGTGGTGGTGATGGTAGTGGCTGGACATGGCTATGGCCAGGGCAGCTACCATGTGTGGCTCAAGCAGGCAAGTGCCACCAATCCAGCAAAACTTGATGTGGGTACTCACCTGGCCCTGTGTGTCTGGTCTCCGGGCAGTTATAGCTCACAGAGATTTTCTCCAATATAAGCTGCCAATGTCAATGGCAGCAAGGGCTGATTTGGGGGAGTAGCAGCAAGCCACCAGGGCCACTCCAGTCGGTTCCCCCGCATGGTGGGAACCCAGGGTGCCCACAGTGCTCAGTGTTGCCAGGCTGGATCCAGAAAGCACTATCTATTCACGCAGAAATTCTGCAACTGCAGCAGCCCACGGCCCATAGCACCAAGAGGTGTTGCAGCCACTGTCTTCAGGAATCCCACTCCCAGAAGGCACTCGGTAGTGGGTGCGAGGTTGGTTTTGAAAAGCACTACTCTTGTTGAGAGAGAATATGTAGAGGACACTTACACTCATTCACACAGAAGTTTTGTGACTGCAGTAGTCTGCTGTTCAGAGCATTGAAAGCTATAGCCTCACCAGCAATGCCGCCTACCGCCTTATCACCACCATCTTCTCTTCAATTCACAAAGGGCTTTCAAAAGTTAAGATCTGAAGGAGTAGGAAGAGCTGTTGCAAAAACAAGAGAAAAGGAAACAGAATAGTGACTAAAGAGAATCAGAAAAAGAAATTAAAGACACTAAATACAACTGATAATAAGTGTTTAGGAACCAACTTGAAAAAGTTTGAACTTCTAATTCAATAAAGTCATCAATGTATCACTGTATCACTATTGTCCCATTGCTCATCAATTGAACATCTCAATTTGTTTCTGTCACATTCAGGGTCAGGGGAATGAAGCCCATTATTGTTACTGTTTTTGGCATATCAAATACACCATGGGTAGCTTGCCAGGCTCTGCCATGCAAGATTCTGCATCATTCTCTTCTAGGAGCTTTGTTTTATAGTCTCTGGATCTTGGCCATTGATGAGATTACATGGCATCAGGGGCAGTTTGTGAGTGCGGCTGCCAAGCTACTGGAAAACTGGGGATCTGGGTGGAGGAGGCCCAGGCCTAATCCCAGCAGGCTTGGAGATCTTAGCCACAGATCCCGCACACCTGGGTTCCTCTGATGGTTCCTTCAACTGTGAGGCTCATCCGAGTGTGTGGAGAATGGCCTTGAGCATGGCTGTGGCTGGGTTCTGGAGGTTTTCAGCTTCCGGGGCTCTGCTGAGGACAGGGAGGGAGACTCAACCCCCCTCTTCGAGGGAACCCCAGTGAAGACAGGCTGGCACGGGGACAGGAGATTCTATCTAAACTAAAATAATCTGTAATGAAATTATATATTGAATTATAAATTATGCTTACAATTTTGCTCCTGGATTTGTGTTCAGGGATCACTCCTGGAAGGGCTCAGGGGAGCATATGTGGTGCCAAGAATCAAACCTGGGTCAGCTATGTGCAAGGCAAGCACCTTACCTGCTGTATTATCACTTTAGAGATGATACAGTGTAGAGGTGATATCCCACAGAGGAATCACACTAGTATGTGAGCATCAAAGCTTACTGAAGACATGCCCATCAGAGGTTGTTGTGGTTAATGTTGATCAAACATTCTCAGAAAGGGAATGCTGCAAAGAGAACAGGGCAGATTTAATTCACCAAGGGATAACGATCAGTTCTTGAGAGGGGAAAAACAATAACAAAATCTTTTAATTTTATTTTATTGTTATAAAGTTGTTCATGATGATTTATTACATTAAATACTTCAACACCAACCTCACCACCAATACACTTTCCCACCACCCACCATTATTTTCAGTTTTCCCACTCTACAATAGCAGACCTTAAGTAATTTATTTCATAATGCTTGTTATAAATAGTTTGCTAAAAATGATCAAAAAATTTTCTTAGAATAAAGTGTGTGAAAGGGCTGGATTGATAGCACAGTGGGTAGGGCATTTGCCTTGCACATGGCCGACCTGGGTTCAATTCCCAGGATCCCATATGGTCACCCGAGCATTACTAGGAGTAATTCCTGAGTGCAGAGCCAGGAGTAAGCCCTGTGCATCACTGGGTGTGACCCAAAAAGACAAAAAAATGAAAAATAAAGTGTGTGAAGATTGGTATATCTCACCTGGGGCCATTAACCCCTTGAATATGAGATTACTAACATGTTGTTACAGGTCAATATTAATTATTAATGTAGAATTAATTAGGACTGGAGCGATAGCACAGTGGGTAGGGCGTTTGCCTTGCATGCAGCCAACCCAGGTTTAGTTCCTCTGCCCCTCTCGGAAAGCCCGGCAAGCTACCGAGAGTATCTCGCCCACCCAGCAGAACCTGGCAAGCTACCCGTGGCATATTCAATATGCCAAAAATAGTAACAAGTCTCACAATGGAAATGTTACTGGTGCCTGCTCGAGCAAATCGATGAGCAACAGGATGACAATGATGATATAATTATTAATATAATGTATTGATCAAAGGTCCAGAAATCTTTGTCTTCATTTCACCTAGTCACTGTCACTGTCATCCCATTGCTCATCTATTTGTTTGAGCAGGCACCAGTAACGTCTCTCATTGAGAGACTTATTGCTACTGTTTTGGGCATATCCAATATGCACGGGTAGCTTGCCAGGCTCTGCCGCATGGGCTCGATACTCTCGGTAGCTTGCAGGTACTCCAAGAGGGGCAGAGGAATCAAACTCGGGTCGGCCGATTGAAAGGCAAACGTCCAAATATTTTCTTAATCAAGATTGGTTGCTTTCTGAGATAGATTATTTCCAGTGTGGTGTGCTATTCCAGATATATAAGTGGTATACAGTTTGAGATGTTGTGCAGCTGCATTCTTGGCTCTAGAAATTCTAAAATTTTGAATTGGTTGATAAAGCTGGAGCTAAATTTTTAACTGAATGGTGACTTTTGGGTCTGGAAACATCTCTGCAGCCTGTTGATCTCTTTCGAGATTTATTTATGAGTCTTTGGATCATGGCCAGTTAACGTTAATAATGAGCTTATATGGCACCAGAGGCACTTCATACACATGACTGCCAGGCTCCTGGAAAAATAGGAAGATGGGGGGAGGTAGCTCATCCCCGACTCCATGAGAGCCTGGAGATCTTTGTCACAAAACCCGCATACCTGAGTTTTTCAAAAGATCCATTCCTGGATGAAGTTCATGCCAAGCCTGTGGAGCCTGGCTGTAAGCATAGTGGCAATTAAAGTCTGGAGGGTTTTGACTGCCAAGGTTTTGTTTAGGTGGGTGGTAGACTCACCTGTCCCACAGGGTGCTCTGTATATGAAACTTAGCCTGGCACAGGGTCTAGGGACATCTCTGGAGATTAGCAACGAAAAATCTTGGTGCCAGAGAGATAGCATGGGAGTCGAGGCACTTACCTTGCATGTGTCTGACCCTATTTTGTTCTGCTCTACTGCAAGTGGTCCCCTGAGCACTGCTCAGTGTTACTCCTGAGCATAGAGCCAGAATTAGTCTCTGAGCACTGCTAGGTGTGGACCCCATTCCATGAAAAATCTCCAAAACAGAAAATCTTAAATATAAAATATATTGCTATATAATATGTTTGTATGCTTATTATTATGTAGTACATACATTTTATAGGGCTGCAGCGATAGCACAGCACGTAGGGCATTTGCCTTGCACGCAGTCAACCGGTTTGATTCCTCCACCCCTCTCAGAGAGCCCAGCAAGTTACTAAGAGTATCTCGCCCACACAGTAGAGCCTGGCAAGCTATCCCTAGAGAATCTGATATGCCAAAAACAGTAACAACAAGTCTCACAATGGTGATGTTACTGGTGCCCGCTCGAGCAAATCGATGAGCAACGAAATGACAGTGATGACAGTGACAGTGACAGTGATAAGTTATGCAAAATATAAAAATGCTAAAATTTAAAAGTTGCATTAAACATCCGAAATAGTAAATATAGAGCTAGTAATGGGGAGTGCCACCACTTACCTGAGTAAAATGACACAGAATCATATAGTACCTTATTAAAACTGCCTCAGATATTCTTTAGATATATTCCTACTTTTAAAATAGGTATTCCCTTCCCCGACCCCCCCACACACACAAAAAAAAAAAATCTCATAAGACCCCTCTATATTAGTTGGGATAGGGTAAGTAACTCTATCAATTCTTCTTAGCAGGTCCCAGGAATTGAATCATGTAATTGAACTACTTAATTGAACATTTAAAAAATGCCTTTCCATCAATGGCCTGACATACTTTATGCTTTGCCTCAGCATATATTCTCATCGCTAGAATGTGAAATCACCATGTTTGTAAGTCAAAAGTAACTGAATCCCTGCAGTTTTGTATGATTGAATCCAATATATTGTGGGGATCTCTTAGTTTTAAATTATGGTGCATTTCGTTGATAAACCATAGGGGCTGGGAGTGGTTTCTTGGCTGTTTCCCTCATAGTGAAAATTTCTGTATACATGTGCTTAATTAAGTATTGGCTATCTTATCTCCTTGAGGAGAGCTAAAATTTGACTTTTTACAAATGCTTTCCATTAATACATGATTCTTTTCTTTGAAATTACCCAGGGCAAATAATTTTCTCTCCACCCAATTCCTTGCCCCCCCCCCCACACACAGGAAGTCTTGGACAACTTCTTGGACAATTTCACACATTCTCTAGTCTTCCTTGCCTTGTGTCATAAGTACATTTGATTAGAATATTTCCAATATCTTTATCTATAAAACTGCACTCTATATATAGTCCCCTCTCGGAGAGCCCAGCAAGCTACTGAGAGTATGGAGCCCGCACGGCAGAGCCTGGCAAGCTACCCGTGTATATTGGATATGCCAAAAACAGTAACAATAAGTCACTCAATGAGAGACATTACTGGTGCCCGCTCGAACAAATTGATGAGCAACGGTATGACAGTGACAGTGATATACAGTATTTCAACTTGTTGAAACTCAGACAATGCATAAAGGCACTCAGTCTATATTGCTCCCAATAACTTCTCAGCCCTGACATCATGTGCAGATATGGCTTGATTATCAGATAAAGACATGGTATCAATTTAAGGGGAAGTATTATAGCATAAGTGACACAAATTTTTTTTTTATTAATAGAGTGGTGGTATAGAGATACAGTGGAAATTTCCTCTGCCGCTGTAAAGTTCTTCTGGTCAAGCAATAAAATTAACAGAAAGATTAGAAAGTGGAAAGAATGAATTTAATTATAAACACATGTAAGTTTTCCATAGCTGTCAATTTTGGAGTAAATAAGAAGACTGAAGGTTTTAGTTTTGGAACTAATTAATGTAAAAGTGGCCCTGAGCATCAAGAAGTCAGTGGGGTATGTCTTATATGTCAAAAAAATGGTGATTCATGACAAAGATGTTCTACCTAAGATAGAAATGCCCTATAATAATATAAAATTTTCTAATAAAGGGTTATATCAGGGAGATGGCTTACTAGCAAAAAGCAATTTCCTTGAAAGTTTGAGGTCGTGTGTTTGATTCCTGATGCACCAAACGTGTTCTTGGTGACAGTTATCTAGGACCCTTAATACTGCAACAGAATCATGGAAAAGCATCAAAACTAAAGTGTGCCATTCCCTGGCAAGCACATTTAAAAATATACAAGTACTGAGGTCAACAGTGGAAACATACAGAGAACAGTATGAGTAGGTGTCACTAAAACTGCTGGTAAAGATCCTCAACAAGAGCATTGAAACCAAATGACTGATCCCGGTAAATCTCAACCATGTATGGTCATCCTAACAACAAAGGGAAATAAAGGAAATAAAGTGTAGTTTTTTTGTTTTGTTTTTAAGGTAACCATGAATCTAGATACTCTTAGACCTTAAGGTAATAGAAGTTTCTGCTTAAGCCTAAAGGGTCTCAGTTGATCTGAACTCCACAGGCCCAAATGAAAATTGTGGTAAAGTTCTGTTCTGGACACTTCACAAAGACCAACCTAGTGGCTTAAGAGGAGAAATCACTATATTAGTGATTAATACTTTTGATTTCAAAGGGCAGAATACAAAATAGATTGACTTGTCAACAATAAGAACTTTTTCAATTATATCACATAACAGGACCACGGAGGAAGGGATTTCAGAATGAACTATATAATATTTCTATATGGTGAATCATTTCTGAATATTTTAGTTATAAATCATAGTTTCAAGCAGTACCAATAACCCTGACCACACATGGCAGCATCCATGAAAAGAGAGTAGGGAATAAAAGCATCTTTTTCGCTTGTTTGTTTTTGCATAGATAGTTTCTTAATGGGAATGACACACTTCCACAAGGGTCTTTAGAGCTAATTGATCAAAATACTTAACATACACATATAGTTAACATACATATACTTAACATACCACCCATATGCCTTTGTTGACCACACACTTACATCACTCACCACTGTTTCTCAAAATGTGGTGCTCACATAATCACCATCAGCACCATTTAGGAACTTGTTAAAAATAGAAAGTCTCAAGCCCCATCCCAGACATACTAAATCAGAAATTGTCTATAGATGCAGGATTGTGTCTTGTACTATGTTACCCACCTGACTCTTATCCATGCTAAGGTTTTAGGATCACTGCTTCAAATCTGACAACAGAAAAAAAGATCATTTAGCAATCATTATTCATCCATTGCAACTCTTCTGGTCACATTGCTGTTCCAGTAAGTTGGGCCACTAAAAACAAAAGAAAAAGAGAGAAGTGGAGGAAATTAGAAATACAAAAAAAAGTGGGGGGACAAGAAAGAAGCGAAGTGGGCCCAGTTCTCATGGAAAATGGGGGTAGAAAAAGACCTCAACTCTAACCAAGCCTATTGCTTGAAAAGCACCTAAAATCATTGATTTTTGCAGTTTAAAGGAAGCCAGTACAACTAATAAAAATCCGGAGGAAATCAGTTTTCTAATGAAAAGTAGAGCTGATTATTCTACTTCAAATGCAATTTAAGGATGTGATAAGTACTATACTATGCACATTTGCCAAGAAATTATACACACTGCAAAAATCAGTAGTTAATTAGAACTTCAGTAAAGTGCCAGATTTCATAGGGAGTGTGAGATGGGGTAAAGAATGTCATTTAGCAACATGAAAATTAGTAGGTTTACATTCTGACTTTCTAAGACATAACTTTACATTTGCAAAACAGTATAGACAATGCACAAGTTTAGATTCCAATCATCATGTGCTTGCTACTCATTCAGTCGCCATTAGGAACATGTAGCTGTTGGGTGCTTGAAACATGAATAATTTTACTAATTGAGATGTTCTTGCTCTAAGAAGGAAATAGCCACTGGATTCCAATAAATCACAAAGATTTATTGTAAAAATAAGCTTTAAATACATCATTAAAATTTTTGTTGATGACATATTGAAAAGACACTATTGTGATAACCACTGGTTTAAGTAATATTGTTAAAATTAATTGAACCTTTTTCTCTTTCCTTTTTGGTGTAACCATTAGGACTTTAAAGTTAAATATACAGTTTGCATCATGTCACCATTATGTTGTACTAATTTGGATTTCGATGTAGTAATTTCTACTTAAACTCACAAAAGCCTTTTTTTCAAACACTAACCAGGGAATTCAAAAGAAGTGGGGTTTGTGGCTGTATATAACATAGATAGGAAGGTTTTTTTATGTTCTTTATTTCCTCCAAGAGCTAGTCTTCAAATTAACCACATATTCTTTAAGTGTCTTCACTTAGTATGTAAATATACTCATAAGAGGACTAATATATATATTTTTATTTTATTGAATCATCGTGAGATAGTTACAAGCTTTCATGTTTGGGTTACAATCTCACAATGATCAAACACCCATACCTCCACCAGTGCACATTCCCCAACACCAATATCCCGGGTATACCCCCCCTTTTCCACCCTCCCCCTGTCTCCATGGCAGACAATATTCCCCATAATCTCTCTCTAATTTTGGGCCTTATGGCTTGCAACACAGACACTGAGAGGTCATCATATTTCGTCCATTATCTACTTTTGACATGCATCTCCCATCCCAACTGGTTCCTCCTGCCATCACTTTCTTAGTGATCCCTTCTCTATTCCATCTGCCTTCTCCCCTCCACTCATGAAGCAGGCTTCCAGCTATGGGGCAATCCCCCTCGCCCTTGTATCTACTGTCCTTGGGTGTCAGCCTCATGTGATGTTATTCTATACACCACAAATGAGTGCAGGAGAGGACTAAGATATTAAATAGATATAATCTAGAGATAGGATAAGATTTTTGAAGTTCTTTTGTTTCTATTTAATTCCTGGTAAAACGTTTACTTGATAGAGAAGAACGGAAGTCAAGATGCTAACCCAGTCTGAAATTCTCACTTCTTACTTTTGTAAACTCTCCAAAGACTTAAAAATAAATACTAACCTCTAACTTTTCACAAATATTACAATAGAATTTTTCCTGAAGTGGCATTAGGGAGCTATCTAATAGTAGAAAATTTCGTGCTTAAGAAAGTGAATGCTGGGGTTGGAGCGATAGCACAGTGGGTAGGGCGTTTGCCTTGCATACATACGGCCGGCCCAGGTTCAAATCCCAGCATCCCATATGGTCCTCTGAGCACTGCGAGGAGTAATTCCTGAGTGCAAAGCCAGGAGTATCCCTTGCGCATTGCCGGGTATGATCCAAAAAGCAAAAAACAAAAAAGGAAGAAGAAAGAAAGTGAATGCTAGGGTCGGAGTGACAGTATAGTGGGTAGGGCATGGCCAACCCAGGCTCAATCCCTGGCATTCCATAACAATCCCCAAGCACCTGAATGTGGAGCCAGGAATAACCTCTGAGCATCACCAGGTGTGATCCAAAAAGCAAGAAACAAAACAATCCAAAAAATAAGAAAGTGAATGATTTGATGGATGCACAAAAAAATTACTTTCACATTATTCAGATGGTTCTTTTTGCTGCCAAATAAACTGAAGGAAAAGGTAAAAAATCAGATTTCCAGGATAGTCTGTTTTAAATGTTTATAAGAACTATTTAGTAGTTCTGTCACTGTCACTGTCATCCCATTGCTCATCGATTTGCTTGAGCGGCACCAGTAACGTCTCCATTTTGAGACTTGTTGTTACTGTTTTTGGCATGTGGAATACACCACGGTTATCTTGCCAGGCTCTGCCATGTGGATGAGATACTCTCGGTAGTTTGCCGGGCTCTCCGAGAGGGGCGGAGGAATCGAACCCAGGTCGGCCGAGTGAAAGGCGAATGTCCTATCCCTGTGCTATCACTAAATGTCCCTGGTTCAATCCCGGGTTTCGGCAGTTGGCATTTAGTAGTTATTTTAATAAATTTAAAAATTAAAAAACTTGTCATATTAACTACTACATTAACTTAATTACAACTTTGAAATATACCATGCTATATGAGTAATTATATAAAAAATAAAAGCTTCTGTGATAGCACAGCGTGTAGGGCGTTTGCCTTGCACCTGGCTGACCCGGGTTTGATTTTCAGCATCCCATATGGTCCCCTGAGCACGGCCAGGAGTAATTCCTGAGTGCAGAGCCATGAGTGACCCCTGAGCATCGCTGGGTGTGACCCAAAAAAGCAAAAAAAAAAAATTTCCTGGAAGAGAGCGATGACACAGAATCTCCTAACGCCATGCCAGCCAGGCTGTTTTCAACAAGGCCCTTCGGAGTGGGGGCAGGTTGAGTTTCCCTCCTCTCCCCAAGCAGAACCCTGACAGCTGAAAATCTCCAGAACCCAGCCATGCTCAAGGCCACTCTCCACATACTTGGATAAGCCTCACACGTGAAGAAACCAGGTATGGGGGGCCCGGAGCTGAGATCTCCAAGCCTGCTTGGATTGGGACTGGGACTCCTCCACCCAGATCCCCCATTTTCCAGTAGCTTGGCAGCCACACCCACAAACAGCCCCCAGCACCATGTAATCACATCAACAGCCAAGACCCAGAGACTATAAAACAAAGCTAGCCCACTGATGTACCTAAAGAAGCACACATGTGTTTGGTTTTAACATACTTGTTTGTATTCTCTTATATACATTCTCCATCCCTCTCAAAGAGCCCAGCAAGCTAGGGAGAGTATCCCACCTGCACAGAAGAGCCTGACAAGCTCCCCATGGCATATTCGATATGCCAAAAATGGGAACAATAACAGGTTTCATTCCCCTGACCCTGAAAGAGCCTCCAATACTGCACCGTTGGGAAGAATGGGTAGTAAGGAGTAAGGAATAAGGAGTATTCCTTACTTTAGCAATAAGGAGAGGCTGCTAGAATCTCAGGGCTGGGACGAATGGAGATGTTACCGGTGCACACTTGAGCAAATTGATGAACAACAGGATGACAGTGATACAGTAATACAGTGATATAAGTAAGGTATATAAGCACTTGCTCCTATAAAAATTAAAAATGGCTTTGAAGCCTGCCTCATGAGCTGGGGAAGAAGGCAGCTGGAATAGAGAAGGGATAACTAAGTCAATAATGGTTGAAGGGATCATTCAGAATGGGATATGTGTGCTGAAAGTAGATAATGGACAAAACAGGATGGCCTCTCAGTATCTGTATTTCAAACCATAATGCCCAAAAGTAGAGAGAAAGAGGGAAATTGTCTACCATAGAGGTATGGGAAGGGCTGGGTTGGGGGCGGAATTCTGGGGACATGTATACTGGAGGAGGGATGAGTGTTTGATCATTGTATAACTGAAACTCAAACATGAAAGCTTTAGGGGCTGGAGAGATAGGACAGCGGGTAGGGCGTTTGCCTTGCACGCGGCCGACCCGGGTTCAAATCCCAGCATCCCATATGGTCCCCTGAGCACGGCCAGGGGTAATTCCTGAGTTCAGAGCCAGGAGTAACCCCTGTGCATCGCCAGGTGTGACCCAAAAAGCAAAAAAAAAAAAAAAAAAGAAAGCTTTGTAACTGTATCTCATGGTGATTCAATAAAAAAGAAAAAGAAAGGAAAAAATGGCTTTCAACCATGGACCATTCGTCCTGACCCTTGTTTCTACTGTCCTTGGGTATTGGTCTCATACTGTCTTTTTTTTCTTTTATCCCACAAATGAGTGCAGTCATTTTGTGTATGTCCTTCTTCTGACTTACTTCACCCAGCATGATACTCTACATATCCATTCATCTACAAGTGAATTTCACGACTTCCTTTTTCTGACATCTGTATATCCCATTATGTAGATATACATAATTTCTTTAACCAGTGGTCTGTACTAAGGGCGGGGGGGAGAGGGCAGTTGGGATAGAGAAGGGACCATCATGACAACGATGATTGGAAGGGATCACTCTGGATGGGAGATGTGTGCTAAAAGTAGATGAAGGAGCAAACATGATGGCCTCTCAGTATCAGTACTGCAAGCCAAAATGCTGAGGGAGAGAATGAGAGAAAGAGAGAGAGAGAAACACAGAGAGAGAGAGAGAGAGAGAGAAGTGTCTGTCATAGAGACAGGCTGGGCCAGGGTGGCAGGAGGGATATAAGTATATTGGTGTGGTGGGAAATGTAGACTGGTGGAAAGATGGGTGTTGGAACATTGTATGACTGGAATCCAATCATGAAAACTTTGTAACTGTATCTCACCATGATTTACAGTAATTCAATGAAAAAAAAAAGAACAATCTGTAGAAAAACATCTTCACATTTTCTTCATCATCTTGCTTGAATCATGAATTTCAGACTAACATAATTTATCTGGTTCCTGCATAATTTAAAAGAGTTTGGAAACTACTACAAGAAATAAAAGAATTAAGTATTAAGATTTTTAAAAATTAAAAATGGAACTTGTTTATGCTGAACCCTATTTAGTTTTTCACTGGGCATTATTAGGGTACAATAAGTGAGACCACGTAGCATACTTTCAGTTCTTTATGCCTTAATAATAGCTTCTTTTTAAAATTATACTTTTAAAATGTTGACAGGATTACACAGCGCCGGGGGCAGTCCCTGGATGTGACTGTCTAGTTACTGGGAAATGGGAAATCTGGGCAGAGAAAGCCCAGTCCCTATCCAAGCAGACTTGGATGTCTCAGCCCCAAACCTGGGTTCCTCTGCTGGTTCCTTCATGCGAGAGGCTCGTCCAACATGTGGACAGGGGCCTTGAGCATGACTGTGGCTAGGCTCCAGAGATCTTCAGCCGCCGGGAGCTCTGCTCAGGGCGGGTAGGGAATCTGGAGCCCATCCCCTCTGAGGAGGCCCTGGGGAAGACAGTCAGGCGCATGGACAAGAGACTCTCTGCCAGAGACTTAAAAGCAAGCTCCCAGAAGAGAGCGACGCAGATATCTTATAGCCTACTTCTCCCTCTGGGAAAACCTAGCAAACTACTGGGAGTTTCCTGCCCACATGGGAGAGCCTCACAAGGTCCCCATGGTGTATTAATTTGCCAAAACCAGTAACATGCTGGGTCTCATTCCCTTGTCCCTGAAAGAGCCTCCAGTACAGCATCATTGGAAGCACGAGTAGAGTGAGGCTTCTAAAATCTCAGGGTTTGGACAAATGATGACGCTACTGAGACCACTCAAGAAATTCAACCATCAACGGGATGGTGATTATGATGATGATGATGATGATGATGATGATGATGATGACTTTCAAAATGTGAGGGTTAGCAAAATATGCAATATATTTATTCCATGCTATTGATACCTTTAATGCTTTCACAGCTGAGGAAGGGGGGTTTTAACTTGGAGCCTTATAGAATTTTTTAATCTCAAGTTTTCATTCTATATATATGTATGTTTTTGCTATGGAAAGAAATAATAAATATAAAATTCTGCGAGAAAAATAGAAGAATAAGTTCAAGGAGGAAAAAAATAAATACAGAATTGCTAAAGATAGTTTGTTCATCTATTTCTTTTCTAAATCTACTTTAGAAAAGTAGAGTATTTCATCAATACTCTAAGGTTGCGTAAGTACGAC
This sequence comes from Sorex araneus, assembly GCF_027595985.1. Taxonomy (NCBI): domain Eukaryota; kingdom Metazoa; phylum Chordata; class Mammalia; order Eulipotyphla; family Soricidae; genus Sorex; species Sorex araneus. The sequence continues at coordinate 224,883,049 of NC_073313.1, read as the reverse complement.
TGTACTCATCAATATAAGTCTCATAAGTGCATAAGTCTCATCACACATAACACCAAAATTTCAGTCCCTCACATTATGAAAGGGTTCCCTGTCTCTGGGAACCCTCATCCCCTTTACTATGGTAACCACCAAGATTCTCAGAGCCTATTTTGTGCTTGCCTGTGTGTTTGTTTTGGTTATTTATGTTCCACTTATGAGTGAAACTGTTTGACTTACTTACTGCCTTATTTCACTTAGCATAATCACTTCATGTTCCACTATATTGTATTGCAAAGCATGACCTTGTATGTTTTACTAGCCGATTAAGCTTAATCTATATATGTATATATATATATATAAATTTACTTCTTTATTCTGTTGAGAAGTTTCTTTTCTTCTGTACTATTGGCTTTAAAAGTATTATTCCAATTTTCACTATGAATTTTTGTCTTAATATATTCATGTAGACCTAATATAGATGGAACTTATTATTTTATTTATATCGTTACTGTTTTGATTTATGAGTTCTGACTATCAGTATTATTTAAATATGTGAATAACAATTAGACTCTACTAAAGTCTACTGATTATTTTGTATATACATATAAATATATATACATATATATATATTTGCTTTTTTGGGTCACACCCAGCGAAGCACAAGGGTTAATCCTGGCTCATGCACTCAAGAATCACTACTGGCGGTGCTTGGGAGACCATATGGAATGCTGGGAATCGAACTCGGGTCAGCCACATGCAAGACAACCGCCCTACCCACTGTGCTATCACTACAGCCCCTATTTTGTATATTGTTTCCTTTTCTCTGAGCTTCTCTGCCTTCTATTACTTCTGAATGTTTTTCCCATAGTTCTTTTCTCAGCTTCTTCAGATTTTCATCAAGACATATGCTCCAGACTTCTGTTTTGTAGTTTTCATGAGGCTGTAATCAACCTACCTGTACCTGAGATTGTCTTTCTGTGCTGGCCAATACTCATCTCTAAACAGATTTTAATTATTCCTCTTCTAATTGTTTTGATGTTTTCCCATTTTGTTCTTGGTTACATTTGTATGTTACTAGTTATCACCATACTCAAAGTTTTATATTCTTTTGTTTGCTTTTCCTGAAAAAGATCTCTTTTCAACATTTCTTGCAGGTAGCAAATGGTTTTCTGGTCTGAGGCTCCAGTGGCTACAGATCTGATGGTGGCAAACGCCCTTCACTATTGTCAGGGAGAGCCTTTATCCCCATAATATACAAACAATAAGTTTAGAATATATTTTGCTGAATTTTTTCATATTCTGGGGTTTTGTATTCTTCATTTTGTTCTCTCAAGCCTGAAGAATTTCTTTTGAGAAATCTTATGATACCTGACCACAGCACTCATGATTTTTTCTTACCAGGGCAGTTAATATTCTTCTTTATCACTAGTTTTGGATGATTTCGCAATGATACTCCTCGTGCCTGTATTTTTTTGCATTAATAAAGGGGAATAAGAGGGCAGGAGCGATAGCACAGTGGATAGGGCGCTTGCTTTGCATAGGGCCGACCTGGGTTCGAGTCCCAGAATCCCATATGGTCCCCTGAGCACCACCAGGAGTAATTCCTGAGTACAAAGCTAGGAGTAATCCTTGTGCATCGCCAGGTATGACCCAATGCCCCCCCAAAAAATAATAAATAAAGGGGAAGAAGAGAGAGATGGTGCAGCTGTTAGGCTGTTTGCCTTGCACAAGGCTTACCCAGATGGATCTCCAGCACCCCATATGGTCTCCAAAGTCAGCAAGGAGTGATCCCTGAGCATAAAACCAGGAGTAAGCCCTGAATAATGGCAGGTGTGACTCAGAAATAAAAACAAAACCAGAATGAAGGATCCGGGCCAGACGGGGAAGGTACAGCCAGCACGCCTTCTCCAGATGAAGCCCTGGCGACACTGAGCTTCTAATAACACAGCTCTGGTATGCAGGACTGGGACATCTCCAAACCTCAGGGAAACTGGAAGGGGGGGTGCCAGCCAAGTTTTTAATTTGCCCCAGCCACCGGAAGGCACGCCCTTGACCCGCCCTCAGCACCATCTTGCCACAACCAGCAGTGAAGCTTCTGGGCCGTTCTGGCAGCACCACAAGCCGGAGATTGCTCTGGAACCCAGACCCGGCCAACACCGGGATGCCAGACAGAGAAGGTACAGCCAGTACACCTTCTCCAGATGGAGCACCGGTGACACTGAGCTTCTACTAACACAGCTCCGTTATAAGGGACTGGGACATGTCCAAACCGCATAGCCGCTTACTCGCGACCTTTCCTGATATACAAAAATATATACCCAGGAATGTCTCTGTCACCCCTGAGCATCCATTATCCCAGAGGCACATAAACCAATCTCAGAATGCAGCAGCTGCTGAAAGATATACTCCTGGACTCTGAACTAAGCTATGGCCCCATGCAGCCCCGGGAGAGGAAGGAGCATGGCGACCACCAACATTCAGAACCAATTGGACAGAGAGGTAGGAGTTTGCAGTGATGGGATGGGATGCATGGGGAATCTTGCAATGGGGGAGGCGGAACTGGCCCTGCCTCCTGCCCAAATGAGACCCCAAGTAGTCGCCCATGAACAGCTCCCCCGCTCCTGAACAGCCACAATCCCAGCGCCACAGAAGCCAATCTCAGAATGCAGCGGCTGCTGGCAGAAATACCTCTGGACTTAATACCAGAATTTCAAATCTGGGCAGCCGCTTTCGCGACCATGCAACATCAGATGCTCTTTGTTACCAACAATAGAAAACATACAATCTAATTATGCCATTCCGACAGGTCTGAGTGTTGGGAGAAAAACTCCAAATAATGATAGTGAGTTTCCTGTCGAAAATTGAATGTAACCAAAGTAAGGAAAGAGTAAAGTGAAAATCATCTGCCACACAGGCAGAGGGGGAGTGGGAGGAAGGGTATGCTGGGGTTACTAGTGGTGGAACATGTGCACTGGTGAAGGTATGGGTGTTTGAGCATAGTATGACTGAGACTCAATTCTCAAAGCCCTGTAACTGTTCTCACGGTAACTCAATTAAAAAATAAACAAAATTTTTTTAAAAAGGGGGGAGTGGTGGTTAAAACAAAACCAAACAAATCCAAAAAATGGGTGGGGGGAGTTGTGAAAATCAGAGCATCTTCCTGATTTCTTTGGCAAATACTTTAACCTTGGGGGTGGGAGTGGCAGGGTTCTCATTGAGTATTTCTCTGAATGGGCTCTCTCAAAATTTTTTAATAATTCAATCTCTTTGTTGAGAACTCCCTCTACTTCTGCACTTCCTTTCTTCATTCATGTTCCATTTGTTAGTGTGAAAGTGACGTATCTCCTTGATGTTCTTGGTAAATGGTTTATAATTCATTGTTCAACCCGTCAATATTTTCCCTGAGGTATCTTCTTTCCTCATTCATTACATTACCAGAGACACCCTTTGTTTGAAATTCCCTTTTTTTTTCCAGTAAGAGGTACTGTGGTTCTTGATTTGGTGTAGAGTTTTACTTTTTAGGACTTCAGGTATGTATGGTAAGAGGGTTGGATCTACCAAAGAGTATTTTCTTCAATCTATGCCACAAGTGACTAGGACTAGCTTGAGTATGAAATCTATTTACTGTCCACTTTCTTCTTGTAAGCATATTCTTACTGAATTTGGTGAATGTGGTGCCACAGTCTGGCTATACCTAGAGTGGCTATTTGCTTGCCAGGATTTTCAATTATGGTGGAGTCGAAAAGATGTGCCCAGAACTGGAGGTTCTTCGTCCTCTTAACAACTTCCTCAATGCTCTTGAAGGTGTTCCACACTGCTCTCTTCCTCCTGTGAAGTTCTGGCATCAAGTCATTTCTCATGTTGAGTTCTCGACCCAGGTACACATAGCTGCTGCATTCGGAGATGTTCGTTCTATTGAGAGCAAATGGAATGTCAGGGACTAGCTTTTTCTTCATGAACATCATTTTGCTGAGATTCAGCTGCAGTCTGACCTTTCCACACTCACAGTCGAAGTCGGCCAGCATTTGTGCCGCTTGGCTAATGTTTGGTGTTATGAGAACGATGTCATCAGCGAAGCAGAGGTGGTATAGTTGCCAACCATCTATCTTCACTCCCATTCCTTCTCATTCCAGTCATCTCATGATGTTCTCAAGGCTGGCACTGAAGAGTTTCGGTGAAAAGGTATCATCCTGCCGAACCCTTTTCTTTATGACAATAATCAGTTCCTTGTAGAATGGTTAATACTGGTGGTGAATCCGTAATACAGCTCTCAGAGGATCTTGGTGTACTGAGTTTGAATGCCCTGTTTGGCTAGGGCTTTGATGACCGCTTCAGTCTCAACAGAATCAAAGGCCTTCTTTAAATCAATGAATGTTAGACAGAGAGGCATCTTGAACTCTAGCGAAACTTCGATAAACTTGGTGACTATGTGGATATGGTCTATCGTGCTGAATCCTTTTAGGAACCCAGCTTGCTCGCATGGTTGTCCTTCATCTAGTGTTCTGCCTATTCTATTCAGGATGAATCAAGTGAACAATTTGTAGACAACGGACAACAGGCAGATTGGGTGTTAGTTGCCGATGTCGTGGATGTCTCCTTTCTTGTAAAACAGAACGGTCCTGCTGGTTTTTCACTTGCCTGACACAATCCCGCAGTATGGGATAAATAATTTTATCAATAAAATAAAATATTCCATAGGAAAAAATAAAATTAAATTAGTATTAAATAAAATATTAAACATTAAAATTAAAATATTTAAAAATTAAAATTTCTTATCCTCCTGATCCTAGGATAAAATTATTAGCTTTTATTTTGTGTTTTAGTTTTGAGGCCACATAAGGGATTACTCTTGACTCTGTGATCAAGGATTGCTCCTCGCAGTACTCAGAGGACTGTTGTGGTAGAGATCAAACCCAGGTCAGCCACGTGTTAGGCAAGTACCCTACCCTCTACAATATCTTTCCAATCTATCAGGCTCCTAACCTTATTTGAAAATCAACGCTTGTATTGTGTAGAAAATTATATAATTTGAAGTTACTTCAAAGAACTAGGCTAAAAGACATCTTTTAGACATCTTTTAGCCTTGTTCTCCCTCTGGGAGAAACTGGCAAGCTACCGAGTTTCCTGACCACCTGGGAGAGCCTCGCAAACTCCCCATGGTGTATTAATATGCCAAAATCAGTAACAATAATGGATCTCATTCCCCTGACCCTGAAAGAGGCTCCAATGAGGCACCATTGGAAAGGACGGCTAAAGAGAGGCTTCTAAAATCTCAGGGCTAGGACAAATGGAGATGTTACTGAGACCGCTTGAGAAATTCGACCATCAATGGGATGATGATGATGATGATGATGATGATGATGATGATGATGATGATGAAGTTACTTAAATGTATATTGGAACACTTTAGGTAGCAATTGAAAGATGTATAAAGTAAAATGTAATTTTTCAAAATTGTGGTTCAATGTGAAAGGAATTTTGAAGAACAATTGGTTTTCAAGTTTGACTAAATTAAAACCAAAAATACCCTTCTCAGGAAAAATGATGTCAGGATCTCTGATAGCACTCTCCCCATCAAGCCCACCATTATAATAGTCCCACGAGGCAGAGTTTAAGAACTGTTATCATAAGGTAAATTCACTTTTCCTCATATATATCTTAAGACAGAAAGGATTTAGAAGAGAGATTGGAGCAGGCACAAAACAGAAAAGGGATAAAGGTAATATATATATATATATATATATATATAGAGAGAGAGAGAGAGAGAGAGAGAGAGAACAATGACATAAGATAATGAAACCTATCCCATCCCACCACAACTTTGGCACAGGACAATCTCTAATCCATAATGATTCCATTGTTACCTGGAATTCTTGGCAAGTATATTTATTCTTTTATTTTTGATCGACTGCCATATTTTACAAAATAAATATTCAATAAATGTTACCTATACAAATTAATTCTTGTTGCTTATCTGATAATGAAACATCTTTAATCCAATGAATATTGATTCTTGTCAGTTTTATGGCATTTCTCCTCCACAGACTATTTAATATTCAGTCCAAAAGTGGCCTCCTCCTAGCTTTGCATTAAATGCTGCAAACAATCCAGGAGTGGAGTACAGATATTGTTCTCTACCTGTTAAAAATTGCTTGATATTTTTCTATATTATATTTCATTTTAGAATCCCTCCATGATGCCTCTTATACATACAGCTTTATCATCCTGGATTTTTTTTAAAATCATCTTGTAAGTGGTAAATTGCAGGTATACTTTCTTTTTTCTTATTTCACAGAATACTAACACTCCACAGGTAATTGCTATTGTTGTTCTGAGACCCTGGCTTTTGACATTAGTGGCAATTCCTCTAAATGGTAGCTCACCTGTGGGGACTGAATAATTCCATACAAACTTTGCAGGCTGTCAGAATGTGCTTTCTTAAAATTTTATCATTTCATGAATAAACGCAAAATCCCTGTAAAGGCATGGGTTTCTTTATATTTATTGTTTCAGAAGCCATTTCCAATTTGACAAGCTACCACGTACATTTACTCTGAATGTTTTCTTTCAGTTCATATAAGCATGAGCTGAAGAGAACAGCCAAAATATTTTATCACTAGAGAAAAACAATTTATTGTGAAGCACATTTTATTGATTTCATACCAAACTCTTCAAGTCAGAAAAAAACAGGATTCCCTTAAAGGCAGAGCACATATTCCTTCTCATCCTCGCAGACCTAAAGTAGGCAAATGTCTTAAGGAAACAAATAAATCTGGCGGTATGAACTTGTCATCTTACAGGCACCCCCAAATCATGAAGCAAAATCTCTGAGGCATAACTGACCATCCGTTATCTGACAAATTTGACAGGAGCTCTGTGTTCACTAACCCTTCCTTCTTTCTTTGGAGGCCTTCATCTTTCATATACGTGCCTCCTGTGTTCAAGGTTCCTCAAAAGTTTGTGTCACCTACAATCATTTGGAGATGATATGAAGCTGTTGTTTCCAAAAGCTAAGATTTCACCAGTAGATGAATTAGAAATATAGGACAGCCTATTTGATCACATGGAAGGAGCAATTTCATTGGCTTTTTTTTCATTCTTTCAATCAAAATGTTGCCAAATCTAATTGAGTTTATTTCTTTGCTCTACTCCCACAGCCCCTGTCCCACTCACATAGATTTTTTTTGTGATAACTGCTGACATGTCTCCTTGCCTTGGGCTTTTCCTCTTCAATTTGTTCTCCTCCATAATGCTGCTTGTCTTATCTTTAAAAAGCCCAACTCTGATGATCTAATTTTCTTTCTCAAAGAGTTTCAAAGGCTCCTTATTGCACAGGGAGCCAAACCCAAACTTCCTTACCTGGCCTTCAAAACTCGACATGAGTGTGTTTTCTGTTTCTTCAGATTGAACCGATATAAAGGGTCTCATTCTCTAGGCAGGCCCATCATGAAAATATTGAAAGTTATCAAAAGTAACAAGAATATTAGATATTTCTTGGCATTAATAAGGGAAAATGTAATCAAATATAATCCTCCCCAGAATAAATTTATCCTGTCTTCATGGGAGGCAGACACCTGAACAAATCCTGATGACAACGTTAGTTACATTATGTACTAATCTCCCACAAAGAATGTACCATTTTGATTCCAGCACAACTGGCATAAAGCCTTTCCTTTAATCAGTAATGACTGTCCACTATCTTAAAAGATGCCAGACTCCTGTCTCTGTCCCTTTGTTCATCTAGTTCTCTTCAAGATGCTTACTCCCTCCATTTCCTTCCTGTGGGAAGCCATCCCTTCACAGCTTTCAAATTCCAAGTACTCTAGGAGATTCTCTGTTTCCCTAAATTAATCTTACTCTGCAGTATCTCATAGTATATTTTTATCCCACTCACATATATTATGTTACATCACTAACTCAGAAAATTCACTGTATTTGGAAGGTCATAAGTACAAGGATCATATTTTTTTTTCTTTAAATCTGTAAGATGCTCAGAAACTTATACATAGATTTTCTAAGAATTATTTGGTAATCTGCAGCAAAGACCCAGATACAGAAGTACTTGATGCATTGGCCTTTTCTGCTGAAATAATGTGTGTCATTGTTTTCTGTGTCACATTAAAATTCCGTCTCAATTACCTAGTAAAGTGTTTTTTTATAGTGTCTCTAGCCAGATCACAAGGTCAGTTCTCTTTGAGCCTTTAACATAGTATGGGGAGAGACAAGAGCCCTTTTCCCTAATTCGTTCTATAATTGAACATTTCCTTGTCTTTGCCTTTCTCTGATGATCCATGATGCAAATGGTGATACTGAAACTATGGTGATAATTGAACTATAACGCAGCAGCAAACCTAAAGACTGGTTGGAAATTTTAGAAGTCCTCATTAAATACTCGCTAATTAAGTGACTTGGGTAAATTCCCAGTTTATGAACTGTTATTATCTTCTGCTTTGGAACGAAGGGTTGTTGGGCGCCATAATACAGATGTTATGCTGGGCAATGACAAATAGTCATCAATTAAGAGGTATTTTTTTATTTAATTCCCAATCCTATGATTGAGATGGAATTGTTAAAAGAGGTTTTGGGTTTTTCAGTCCCACATAGACAATGTGGTTAGCTAACTTTGATTTTTTGCTCTTTATTATTGTATAGAGAAGAGAAAGTTTTCTTTTTTTTATAAGGAAGGAGGCAATATAGGCTTAGAAGTAACCGTGGTAAATTCTCTGGTGGATACAAGAAAAATAAGGTAGAGATAGGTCTCAAAATTACTTGGAATTTGGGAAAGATAGATATTTGAGAATAATTCTTTGTTTTTAAATACTATAATAATGTGAAGAGACCCCAAAAGAGTATGTGACAGATCCATTTCTAAATAGCATTGTTAAGCAAAAGCAGATTTTCCTGTGCTTGTGGGTTCTTGAGAATTATATGAAAGATTTGCCTAAAAACTCAGTAAACTAAAGGTTAGAGTTTATTGTATAGATAAAGTAGATGGGTCCAGGTCCCTCCCCAGATATCCAGGCCTCTCCTTTACCTGTGCATGATATCACAGTCCTGTCCCTGATGCTCCTCGTCCCATGAATAACTTTCCCATCTGGTGGTCCTATAAAGTCTACTCATTTCCCTTGAACAGATGCAGTTATTTTATAATGTATGAATCAATGACTGTGTTGGGGGGAAAAATAGTGTATTTTTACAGGAAAAAAATCAAACTGTAGATGCTGAAAAAACATATAAGTTTGTATATATTTTTACTACATTTCTCTCTCCAGAATAACTAAATAGTGAGTCCAGGAAAAGGAAAAAAATCCTTAATTCTTTGACCCTATGTGTCCAAGGTTGACTTCTATTTACCTCTGCTACCACTCTAGTCTCTGGTATCACAATCAAACAAGTCTGTTTGTCAGTATCTTTGCAGTTTCCCCTCCCCAGATCTTCCAAGATCTTCAAAAGACCTTATCTTTCTGTTCTGGTCTTACATTAAATGTTACCTCTTTAGAGAAGAGCTTACCCACTCTTTACACATTCTAAAGTAACTCTTTTGCCTGAGAGATAGTACAGTTGGGTAAGGTATGAGGCAAGGTAAGTTATGTTTTGTATGAGGTCAATCTTAGGAACCATATATGATCCCCTGTAAGCCCTGAGCATAGCCAGATGTGTCACAAATAAAGAATAAAAGCAAGTAAAAAACATATCTATAGATTTCTACCCATCAAAACATGCCTTATGAAAGACATCCCCACTGTCAAGATTAAATTGGTATGTCTGCATGTTTTATTGGAAGAATGGGGATATAAGTAACTCACTTCAAATTTTTCTATCACTGGCTTAAGCATCCTTATTTATAATTTTTGAGGACTTATAAGCCAAAAAATGTCTTGTGTTCAAGATATAAAGAGAGAATTTAAAAAATATACTAGCAATTTTTTTGAGTGACTTTTTTTAGAAAGGGCTTGTTGGAACCTCCTCAATAGAGGGGCCAAAAGCAATTCTCTTAACTAAACCAAATTACAAAGATCAATAAACTAAATAAAATAAGCACATAGAAGCAATAGAACAAAAACATGAAACAAAATAATCAGATGGCAAGTAAATAATATTTTCATGTTTAAGCCAGAAAAGTAGGATTTGGTGTTTATAAATCGAGAGAAACTACACTGAATAGTGAACCTCTCATATATGACTCATTTGAGAACATTCCAGAACCATGGTAGCAGGTCAACCCCCAAGTTTGTCCCACAGATTTATCCTGACCAGTTTTCCAGAAGCACAGAAAGAGCCTCTGAGAAGACATACAAAGTCCAATGAAATCATTCTTTCTTTTTTTTTCTATTGGGTTCTTGGTTTTTTATTGTTTTTCTTTTTTTTATTTTATAAAGTAGTTCACAATATTTAATTACATTTAATATTCAAACACCAATCCAACCACCATTACACCTTCCCACCACCATATTTCAGGTGTTTCCATCCCGAACCCCAATCCCTGACTCAAAGCAGAACTGAAATAATATAATACTTCCCTCTAAGATTGATTGCCTCTGACTTTGAATCCCATCAAATGTGGTGTGGTACTCTTGGAGTCTGGGTGGGGTGTGTCCTATGAAGTGTTGCACAAAAAGGTTCATGCATGGATGAGGCTCAGTCCGAGCCCATGGAGAGCAACCGTGAGCATAGCGACAGTTAGTTCTGGATGTTTTGAAACCCGCCCACCTGGGGTGCCCCTAATGGTGCCCCTAACTATGCAGGGTGCCCCTAACTATGCTGCCTGGCATGGGGTCTGGCAGCATAGTTGCAGTGAGTGTCATGTTGCTCCCTTCCAGGAGAGAAGGACATGTCGAAATAATTCTTTCCTGCAAGGACTTGCCAGAGGAAGTCAAAACCAAGCCTAATAAGAAACATTTTAGGAGAACAGTAGTAAAAATTATCTACATTAATACTTAAAGACAATACTTTGACAAGTAAGAGACTATGGTGTCAGTGTATGGGCCTTAACATTGGTCAAGCAGGATAGCTGAAAAGTTTGGGTCTTGGGCCTTCAAAAGTGATTTTCTACAACAGAACTCTTTGGGGCTAGTCAGTGCTTCCCTGCCACTATCCTAGGCCCCATCTCCTTTTTTCTTGAACAGCCCTTCTCCATTTTCAGTGAAGTATCCCCTCTCACTGATCTCTGCTCCCATCTCTACTGGGTCACTTCAGTTTCTAAGAACCTTCTCCTTGTACTTAACTTCCCTCCCTTCTCCTCTGCCCAAAAGAGCAAGCACTTTTAAATCATACCTTCAGACATGCATTTTAGTCTTCTTTTCCATGATTGAAACAAAAAATGGTCTTTGGTTTTGTTTTTACCCAACGCTTTTGACCTTGCTTCTCTAAAAAAAAATAAAAATAAAAAAGTACATTCTTTTTCTGTAAACTTTTTGTCCTTTTATGTAAATTATAGAAAATATACTCCAAGAAATATCTTAAAGTTAAGAGTTAAATATAAATAGCTACTTGAACTTTAGATTAAAATTTATTACTTTGAGAGAAGTATGCAAATTCCAAATAACTCAAGAGAAAAGAAAAATGAGAAAAGCCAGTATTTTTTCATTTATTCCAAGAAGCTCATATCAAAGTCACTTTGATTTATAAACTTCAAAGACATACAGATTCTACTTATGAAAATCCAGTCAGCAATATAGATAAAGCTATCCAGTTATTCTTTATTACAGATTAACCCTGGATTTTAACCATCCTACAAATTCTATATATGAATTTAGTTCATATTTGTCATCAATTGCAGACTCCTTTACTCTTGGATATAATATCATAACTTGAGTGGCACATTATTCTTTTATTGACTTGAAAGTATTGTTCTAGAAGAAGTCTACATCTAGTATTATTTGTACGAAATTTTGCAAAGATAACTATATTTTTCTTCAATTTGATTAATATATTTGGATCAACATAGCTAATATATTTTAGAGAAAGATTTTCAAAAGTTCTCTTATTCTTAAATCTCGTTCTCTGGGTAATTTCACTCTGCTTTACCCGCATACCTTCAAGCATATTCTGTTGTTTATACTGTGTAAAAACTTTTTTGGTATTATTATTTTATCACTAATGTGAATTTTACTTGGTTCTCTTTACTGTTGTATTTTAATCAACATGGGGTTTTTTTGTTCTCTGCTGCCCTAATTCAACATTTATTTTATATCCACTGGCTTTAATCTCCATATAATACCTCCAACCACCATTGTAGTTTATAAACTTTGAAGCTCTTTACCTACCTCCAAAACTATTTTTGATCCACAAAATTTTGTCCTCTGCTCTTCCCTATTTCATTTAACCTTTCTAATGGATTCATCAGTCAAAGACTGAATGAAACTGTCCAGGCCCAACCCCTCCACATGCTCATTGCATGTTACTAACCAACACTTTCCAAGTGACTGTCCAGCCATAATCTCAAATTGTCACTATCACTCTCATCCTGTTGCTCATCGATTTGCTTGAGTGGGCACCAGTAACGCCTCCACTGTGAGACTTGTTCTTACTGCTTTTGGCCTATCAAATACACCATGGGTAACTTGCCAGGCTCTGCCATGCAGGCAAGAGTCTCTCAGTAGCTTGCCGGGCTCTCTGAGAGGGGCAGAGGAATCAAACCCGGGTCAGCCACACGCAAGGCGAATGCCCTACCCGCTGTGCTATTGCTCCAGCCCATCTCAAATTGAATAAATGTAAATTTTACTGTATTATTTTCTATCTTAAATAGGATCCCTTTATATGTCTTTCATCTAGCCCTATCTTTCCCTATTTTTCCATCATACCCCTCAGAAGCATCCCTTCTTTGAAATTTCAGTGCTTCTAACACTGAGTAAACAAACTACTACAGCTTTCTCCCTGATGCCCCATCAATTCTCTACCCCCCAACTCAATATGAACAGTAGTGTCAGTCTAATCATGTGAAATAGAAATTTCCATTGGATCATTTCTTGCTATTGTAACTTTAAGGGCTCCCGACTGATTTTGTAGGCACCAGCGCTATTGGTTTGTAAAGATTCTCAGTAAACCTAGTGTTCTCATCACTGCATTCTCTACTCATCATTGGTCTATGTGCTCACTTCCATGAGTGTCTCTCCACAATGGCCTCCAAAGCTGCCAGTCTTACAAATGATGTCTTTATTTTTTCTCTTCTTAAGGACCCGGATTAAATCCTGCTGTGTTCTTTGTTTAATCAAATTCCTAGGGATATTCTTTCTTCTTTCAGTGGTGATTGCCAACTTTTTTATTTTCAACAAAATGCATAAACATGCCAAAGCTTCTTTTGCATGCTTTGCCTAGTCCCTAGGATAATACTCCATAATTATCATTCGTGACAAAACTTTTCAGATACCTTACAGCCAGGAATAGATTAGCCAGTGCTCAATGTCCAAATAAGAGAGGACTCCAGATCAGTTTCAAGAGCAAAATTTTTGAGTAAGTTTCTTTTACTTATTTTTGCATCACTAACACTAAATGACAGTGATCCAATAGAAACCTTTTTTTATACCAATATAGCATCTCTCTTTCTCTTTCTCTTTATCTTTCTCTTTCTCTTTCTCCCCATCTCCTAAGCATTATCTTAATCATTCAACTCTAGTCTGAACATTACTTCCTTGAAATTAGTTGCACAAATCAAACATTAAGAGTTTAAAAAAAACATAAAGGAAGTAAAAGTATGAGTAAAAATATATATAATCAATTTTTAAAAAAAATCATAAAATTATATGTTAAAATCTAAAAGTTGGAAATGATAACAAATTTTAGAACATTTAAGCAATATTTATGTAAATATTAAAAGGATATAAAATAAAATACAATAAACAAGAAAAATTATAATTATTTGAAATAATTATATAAAATTGTTTGCCAGCTCTTTTCAACCTTGGATTGAAAGTTTCAAGAGATAATTAAGCCTTCAGCCATCCATTATATGTCAAGAATTGACTTGTCTCCTATGTTTTTACATAGTAATTTGTTATTGTCCATCTTGGAGATTTGAAAATAAAGCCATCCAAATCATTCTCCAAAAGCAGAATTCATTAAAATTGCAATGAAAGGAAAATTTTGTGGGGAAAATGTTATTTAAGATGAATTAAGTTTGAAAGCAAATTAGTAGAAGAACTCATAATGAAAATTGAATTTTTTTTAAATGACCTCCAAACAGGCAAGTTTTATGGGTGACTTCTTTCAATTCCCAATAAAATATACTCTCCAGGAAATAGTTTCAACGAACCCACAAAACTTTATAAAAATATGCTCCCTATTTCCTATAAATGAAAAAATATGACATGTTTTTTTGAAAAAAATATTATATTTAAAGGAGGCTAGAAACATAGTATAGCCAGTAGAATACTGGCCTCGTTTCAATCCCTAGAACCCAAGCTTCATGCCAGGAGTGATTTCTGAAGGCAGAATCAGGAGCAAGTCATGAGCACAACCTGGTATGGCCCCAAAACAAAATAAAATTATTGAAAAGGTGCCATTCTTTCTAATTTCCAGATATATTGCAAATTTCAAATTCAAGTATCACTTGTATCACTTGTCATCCTGTTGATCTTCTATTTGCTCGAGTGGGCGGCAGTAACGTCTCCGTTTGTCCCTGTTGCGTGCTAATGCAGCCCAATGATATCTGCTTGCTCCAGGCACAGGAAGAGCCTCAAATCATTCATTCAGGGATTTGATGAAGAAATCTGACCATCTAGTTGGTGGGTGGCCACGAGGTCTTCTGACATCCCGTGGAATCCAGTCTGTAACAGCTCTAGTCCAGTGGTCGTCTCTGAATCGCATTGCATGACTGGCCCATCTGATATTTGATGCTTTGGCAAACGAGACAGCGTCCCTGGTTCTTGACCGTCGACGGAGGTCAGACTCCGGATTCTTTCTCTCTCTTGAGTAATATGTGATACTCCAAGCATAGCTCTTTTGATTCCTCTTTGGGATACCCTAATAGCATTCTCATCCTGTTTGCATAGGGCCCAGGTCTCTGAGGCATATGTTAATGCAGGAAGAATGGTGGAATCGAAAAGATTTTCCCAGAGCCGGAGGTTCTTTCTCTTAACCACCTCTTCGACACTCTTGAAGGCATTCCATGCTGCTCTCTTCCTCTTGTGCAGTTCTGGCATCAAGTTGTTCCTCATGTTGATTTCTCTACCCAGGTATACATAGCTGCTACATTCGGAGATGTTCGGTCCATTGAGAGCAAATGGAGCTTCAGGGACCAGTTTGTTTTTCATGAACATCGTCTTGTTGAGATTCAGCTGCAATCCGACCTTTCCACACTCACAGTCGAAGTCGGCCAGCATTTGTGCCGCTTGGCTAATGTTTGGTGTTATGAGAATGATGTCATCAGCGAAGCGGAGGTGCTGTAATTGCTGACCGTCTATCTTCACTCCCATTCCTTCCCATTCCAGTCATCGCACAATGTTTTTGAGGGTGGCACTGAAGAGTTTTGGTGAAATGGTATCACCCTGCCTCACCCCTCTCTTTACATCAATGATCACTTCCTTGTAGAATAGTGAGATCCTGGTGGTGAATCCACAATACAGTTCGTGGAGGATTTTGATATTCTGAGTTTGAACACCCTGTTTGCCAAGGGCTTCGATGACCACCTCAGTCTCAACAGAATCGAAGGCCTTCTTTAAGTTGATGAACATTAGACAGAGCGACATCTTGAACTCTCGTGAAACTTCAATGAGTTTGGTCACTGTGTGGATATGGTCTATCATGCCGAATCCCCTTCGGAACCCGGCTTGCTTGCATGCTTGTCCTTCGTTTAGTGTTCTTCCTATTCTATTCAGGATGACACGAGTGAACAACTTGTAGACGACAGAAAGCAGGCAGATTGGGTGATAGTTGCCAATGTTGTGGATGTCTCCCTTCTTGTACAACAGAACAGTCCTACTAGTTTTCCACTGAGACGGAACCTTGCATTCAGAGAGGTAGCGTGTGAAGAGTCGAGCCAGTGTATTGATGAGTACTGGTAGCAGATTCTTCAGGTGTTCAGGTCTTACCTTGTCCGGACCAGGTGCAGTATGTCTTTATCAATGAAATGGTGTGTCAGATTTCAGAAGGAAGAACATTGGGAACGACATATCCATCCTGCGGAATTTGGTATGTGGGCAAGTGAACATGGCTGTCAAATAGATCCGAGTAGAGGTCATGAATAATCCTCTCCATTGCCTTTCTGGAAGATGTGATAGATCCATTGGGATGTCGGAGGGCAGTCATCTTGGTCTTGTAGTTGGGGAAGGACAGGTGAGCATTGCGAATACTTCTACTGGTTTCTGCTGCACTGGACAACATTGCTGCTCTTCTCTTTTTGAGGTCTTCCTTTATCGCATCTCTGCACAGCTTTGTGAGCTCGGACATTATCTTGTGGTTGCCTGAGGCTCATGCCAAACCACGTTGACGAATGAGCTCAAGAGTTTCCAAAGACAGGTGTCTGTTGCTTTCTCACTCTCAGCATTCTTCGCACAGTCATGGAGGTGCTGAACCAGTCGATCATATTCCTCATCGATGTTGTCAAGGACGGCATCTTCCCACGTTGCTGCAACAGTGCCAAAGAGCTCCCAGTTGGTGGTCATTCTGGGAGTTGCCTTGGTAGACTTAAATTTTGCAGACTTTTCTCTCCTCTCTGTGAAGTAGAATTTTGCATGAAGGAGATGGTGATCCAATCCCGTTTGGAATTTTGGGACAACAGCAACATCGGTCTGGCAAAACCTTTGATTGATTATGATATGGTCAATTTCATTGTGGAACTGTCCACTGCGAGACTCCCATGTCCAGCGTTTAGATTCGGCCTTCTGTAACTGTGAATTATCATGGATGGTTTTGGTCGACATGATGAATTCAGACAGTCTCTCTCACCCTGATCGTTCCATTCTAGGCCATGTGTCCCAATGTGGAGTTCTTCGGGTGACCTTCTCAGACCTATCTTGGCATTCAAATAAGCAACAATGATCTTGTAGAAGGTGTGGTCTTCTTTATAGAACTTCTCCAGTTCCATGTAGAACCTCTCAGTTTCTTCTTCATCGTAGTTGGAAGTTGGTGCGTAGACAATGAAAATAGAAACTGCAGGCAGAAAGCCACATCTATTCAAGCATAATCATTCAATTTTGAGTTGCTAGGCATTCAAATGAATTGATGCTCATGGCCAAGTTCGTGTTGACAAGGATACCAATGCCTCTGTTGTCACATATTCCGAGGAACAATTCTTCTCCAGTGTCAAAAATGGCGTGATGTGATTAATGTCTCCTCGTTTCGGTCAGACCAATGATGTTGTACTTGATCTTCTGCGCTTGCACCATCAGGTCCTCGATGGATGCTTCTGATGCCAGCATACGTGCATTGAAAGTACAGACGATCATTTTAGTCTTTCTTCGTCTTGGTAGTCTAGTTCATCTCCAAGATTTTTTCAGCCTCTCCTTGCTCATCATTCTTAACGCTGCCATATGGGGGCTCTTTTGGTGACAGGTGAATGAGGCCAATTATTGTTACTGTTGTTGGCATATCGATTGCGCCATGGGTAGCTTGCTAGGCTCTACCCAGCCACCGCCATGCTCCAGGTCACTCTCCGGACACACCAGAAGATACCCGTTATTCCTGCACCATATTTGATAGGTTTAAATTTGGTGTGAACCATGGTAACAACCCTAAGGGAGATTGGAGGCCGCCCTAAAAGCATCCGTCCCTCTCAGAGAGCCTGGCAAGCTACCAAGAGTATCCCGCCCACATGGCAAATTCAAGTATACCCATAAAATTGTTTAACCAAATAATTTAGCTAAATAATTCAAATATTTATCTAAAGTTATTAATAATGCTTTTAAATGTTAATGTAAGAGTAAACATATAACAATTACTGCAACACTCATGGTTCAGTGACAGCACAATGCTTATATTAATAGTATAGATTGGGGAATCATGAAGTAGCTGGGGTAGGAGAGATAGTACAATGGTTTGCCACTTGCCTTGCACACAGCCAGCCTGCATGGATTTGGTCCCTGGCACCCCAGACAATATAGTTTTTCAATCCCTGTGAGGAGTGATCCCTAAACACAGAACCAGAAGTAAGCCCTGAGTACCTAGTGTGGCCCCCAAAACAAGAAAAACAGAAAAAGAAAACCCTAAAATAGAGTCAAGGACATATAAATATTTAATGGAAATTATAATGAAAATTTCATGACATCAAAATGCTGAAAGTAACCATAGTGGTGCAAAACTTAATAGAATAATTTTCCAAGGAAAAGATATATATATTTGACATCAAAAAATTTTAATTTATATGCCATTAAAGTAAAATTTATCTAACGTAACTTCAATAATGTTTTAGAAATTAAATAAAAGAACTATCAGAATACACCATAAAAATATTTCAAAGGAAGCTACAATCTGGCAAAATATTTGTAAACTATAGAATCTTAAAACTTTGCTGTGTAATTGAGCATTTATATATTAATAATACAAAGGAGAACTCACAACAATGTTGTTTCATGCTACTGTATTTTATGCTACAGTAATTTAAAATAAAGCAAATAAATTTTCTTCCTACTATGTTTAATTTACTTTCATTGTTGTAAATCAAGATGTCCATTGAGCTGGTTGTTTTCTAGATGTTCCAGAAGAAACTTAAGAACGTGTAAGAGAGCGAGTGTCTCTCTTTTCTTTTTGTAGTTTACACTGGCCTCCTGCATTCCTGCCTAGTGGACCTTCATTCCCTTTTGAGAGCCTAAAGTCTACTATCTTTAACCAACTTTGTTTCTTATCTCTGCTTTTCTCTTCCTATTTACCCTGATATCAAATATAATCACCCCATCACAAGGAGAGATTTAATCAGATCTGCTTAACCACTTTTGCCATGTAGAGCAACGTATTACATGTTTTGGAGACTCAGTTATGAATATTCTTTTTTGAAGATCCACACATAATAAAAAATAGGCAAGGAAGTAGAGATAAACATCTAATAAACACATAAAATTCTTATTCAGTCTTGCTAGGATTGTGGCAACTAGAAAATGAAACAAAGATGAGGTGTTTTGAGCTGGAGCAATAGCACAGCGGGTAGGGTGTTTGCCTTGCACGCGGTCGACCCGGGTTTGATTCCCAGCATCCCATATGGTCCCCTGAGCACCGCCAGAAGTAATTCCTGAGTGCAGAGCCAGGAGTAGGCCCTGTGCATCGCCAGGTGTGACCCAAAAAGCAAAAAAAAAAAAAAAAAAAGAAAGAAAGAAAGAGGTGTTTTGGGGTTGTAGCAATAGCACAGCGGGTAGGGTGTTTGCCTTGCACGTGGCCAACCCAGGTTTGATTCCCAGCATCCCACAGGGTCCCCTGAGCACTGCCAGGAGTGATTCCTGAGTGCTAAAGTGAGGAGTAAGCTCCGAAATTGGCCGGATGTTACCCAAAAAACAAAAAACAAAAAAAGAAGTGTTTCTCTTACCCAACAAGTTGAAATTTTTTTAATTTGAATACACAATTTTAGCAAGAATATAGTTTCCAAGCAATTCTATACAATAAACAGGTGATATGTGCCAAGACTTTTTATATAACTTAAATTCATATAATTTATTCCAATAATTGGATTTCCTAAATATTTTCAGGAATTACTTAGGCATCTGAAATATCTAAGAAGGCTATTATCCACAGTATTTTTAGAGAATAATCAATGGAAAACTATTTTCAACCATAAGGCTTTAAATTGTGATAAAGTTATATAACTGAACTTTTTCAAGAATTAGAATTAGGTATTTAGGGCCCAGAGAGATAGTACAGTGGGTAGTGTGTTGTCATGAATGCAGCCAACCTGGGCTTAATCCTGGACAAGGCACATGGTCCCCCAAGCATTGCCAGGAAGAAGCCCAGAGCATAGCTTTGTGCGGCTCCAAAATAATGTATATGTTCATTTGTATATGTAAACATATTTACATATGTGTATATGTGTGTATATTTAGATCCTCTGTATATGTGTGTATTTAGTGTAAATCTTCCACTATTTCTTGAAATACCAGGAATATTGTCACTGCTGAGCAGATGAAAATAAGCATCCATCATGAGAAGCACACAAAGAAGCAGCTAAAATTAATTCATTCAATCAGGGGGTTAAGTATTATTTTGCTTTCTTTACTGTACACGTTCTATTTTCTACATTTTAAATAATAAATATTATTAGTGTTATAATCATGAAAAAGTAATTTTAAAAATTCCAAAATGAGAAATGGCAGATGTTGGCCATTGAGCCTTGGAATTCTAAACAGGATGGAAAATAGAGTGTTATACACCCCCAAATGGCAGCTCCCACACAGCAATCAACCAGCCATGCACATTATTCCGTAAAAAAGCAAAGTCAGCCAGCACCATGTGCAAATCAGAATCTCACAGCTCTGCACTGTTGCCAAGAGAGGAGCAACACAGAGCAAGTTCAAGCATAGAACCCCAGACTCCAAGTAGAAACAGGTTTTTGTTCCGGCATTTGGGCCTAGAAAGGATTATGGGCATATTGCAGGGCCCCCCAGAGTCAGAAGAGAAGATTTAAGTGATAAGAGTTTTAATTAAATTCTACATTGGAAGAAAGAACTCGTTGGAATAGCTGGAGAATACATCAGATAACATCTCAGACATATCACAGTTTACACTACAACTTTTTTAACTTTGCCCAAAAAGAAGGCAGGGGAGGGGGAACCTTTCTGTTATAGGCTCCTGGAAGGAATATTCATTTCTAAGTGTGATTTAAGACTGCTTACTGTTAACTTTGCTGAGAGGCTAACAGAGAGTCAGCAGGGTCATTTTGTTTACTGGTCTATGTTCTGTGACAAAAACAGTATGTGGCACATGGTAAGTATTCCACAAATAATTAAGTTTGGTCAGAGAGCTAGTACAGAGGTTAAGGTACTTTTTTGCATGCTGCCAATTCCAGTTCAATATCCCACAGCACATATGGTCTCTTGAGTGCTACAGGAATGAGCACCGAGCCAAGAGTAATCCCTGAGCACTAATAATCCTCTGGAATGTGAAACAACAATTGTGAATTCTGTGATTTTGTGCCAAGAAAACTGAAGTATATAAGGTCCAGCCAACACCTCCCAAAAATGATAATCATTAAATTAAGATTTGACCACTAAACTGACCAAAAACCTTTATAAAATAGCCTCAGGATAAAGAAAGCTCATCCATTTCATGGCATTTGAACCCAAGATTCACCAGGGCCAATATCAGGAATTGATGAATACATCTTGTAGAGTACAGAAGATATTTCTTTAAAGGAAATTGTAGTTTAGATTCTGGGAAGGAATAGAAATCTCTTTGAATGCAAAGCCTTTTCTGTTTTATGAGTGAACTAAGTTTTCTGGGTCTAAGATGAGTAGTGCAATAACAAAAACCTACTTAAGGGCAGAATGAAGCCACTGTCACTTGTGTCAGCCCGTCCTTCTGCCTTCCACACAGTGGCTTCACATGTCATCTGCCTTCTTCACACTGGCTTCAAGTAACAGACACTACCAGATGGGTGACTTGGCAGGTGCAGGCATGTCACATTGGGCCAACTCTATTGCTCCTACCTTTCTATTCTCCCTAAACATGACCACCCACTAGATTAACACACCACACTGTCAATACCTGCCATTTTCAGAGTACTAACGTCAGTAATTATTATGGGTGATATTACTTCTCTCAAGAGTAATGGCAGAGATACTTTTTTGACGCGGTTGCCAAGTGATTTTGAAATCAATTCAAGGAACATCATTTCTGAGGAAGCTGAATATGGTAAGCCCAACAGACTTCGTTCTCCTCGTAATTGTGTTGTTCATCCTTGAAGGTTCTGTATTTGACATTTTGCCATTGTCGGCTCATTAAATAAATTACTTATTAAAATAAAAGAGCATTCCTGCAGTAAGTGCCTGGTCTGCTGACATTCAGCTGAGGAATGATGCCAGTAGGTTTTTAGCTTTGTCTGATTGTACAAACCAGTGTAACTGAAGTGGAACCAGCAGTGCCCAAGCAACTCTCACAGAGGTTGCAGCTCACATAAAGAGGACACACGGTGCATAGCAAAACCATACATGTTTACAGGGAGTGAGACACCTTTACAAATTGGGGGACAAAAAGAAAAAGCTGTTGTGACTTTGCAGGGCAATCACTCTACTAAGAATGCAACTTAGCGATCACATTCTTCTATATTCAAGGAAAGTTAGACTAGGTTCTCTCTCTCTCTTTCTCTCTCTCTCTCTCTGAAAGATGTCGACAGTACCCCACTAGAGGCAGACACAGCAACAACGCAACCATCAAGAACAAACCTCTCTGACTCATTTCACTTAGCATGATACTCTCCATATCTGTCCATTTATAAGTAAATTTCATGACTTCATCTCTCCTAACAGCTGCATAGTATTCCATTGTGTAGATGTACCAAAGTTTCTTTAACCAGTCTAGGGCACTTGGGTTGTTTCCAGAATTTGGCTATTGTGAACAGTGCTGTATGAATATATAGGTACAGGTATCATTTCTAGTGTGCTTTTTTGCATCCTTGGGATATATTCCCAGAAGTGGTATTGCAGGGTCATATGGAAGCCCAATTTCTAGTTTTTGAAGGACTGTACACATTGTTTTCCAGAAAGGCTGGACCAGTCGGCATTCCCAACAACAGTGAAAGAGTGTCCCTTTTCCCCCACACATCCACGCACTGGTTGCTTTTGTTCTTTTGAATGTGTGCCAGTCTCTGTGGTGTGAGATGATATCTCATTGTTGTTTTGATTTGCATCTCCCTGATGGCTAGCGATATGGAACATTTTTTCATGTTCTTTTTGGCCATTTGTATTTCTCTTTTAAGGAAACTTCTGTTCATTTCTTCTCCCCATTTTTTGATGGGGTTGGAGGACTTTTTCTTGTACAATTCTACTAATGTCTTGTATATCCTGGATATTAATCCCTTATCAGATGGGTATTGGGTAAATATTCTTTCCCATTCTGTGGGCTCTTTCTGTATTTTGGTCACTGTACTTTTGAAGTGCAGAAATGCGGGGGGTCATATGGAAGCTCAATTTCTAGTTTTTGGAGGACTGTCCATACTGTTTTCCAGAAAAGCTGGACTAGTCGGCATTCCCACGAACAATGAAATGAGTCAGAAAGAGGGGGACAGACATAGAAGGACTGCACTCATTTGTGAAGTATAAAATAACATCGCATGAGGCTGACACCCAAGGACAGTAGAGACAAGGGCCAGGAGGATTGCCCCAGAGCTGGAAACCTATTTCATGAGCACAGGGAAGAAGTCAGATGGAATAGAGAAGGGATCACTAAAAAAATGATGGCTGGAGCAATCAGTTGGGATGGGAGATGTGTGCCAAAAGTAGATAACGGACCAAACATGATGATGTCTCAGTGTCTGTGTTGCGAACCATAATGCCCAAAAGTAGAAAGAGGGTATGGGGAATATTGTCTGTCATAGAGCCAGGAAGAGGGTGGGTTAGTGGGGTATACTGGGGATATTGGTGGTGGGGAATGTGCACTGGTGGAGGGATGGGTGTTTGATCATTGTGTGACTGTAACCCAAACATGAAAGCTTGTAACTATATCATGGTGATTTAATAAAATTTTTTTTAAAAGAAATACCTTTTTAAAAAGTAAAGAACAAACCTCAAGGCAACAGCAAGACTTGAATTCCCTCACTTCTCACCTCATTTCCCCCGCAAACACTGAAATGCAGGCAGCAAACACAATACATGAAAGATGAGATACCTCCCACCACCTTCCAGCCTTTGTCCTGTTTCTCTGGAATGTGAGACAACAAATGTGGATTCTGTGATTGTGTGCCAAGAAAACTGAAGTAGATAAGGTCTTTGCTGAGCTGGAAAGATGATAAATATTTTCATGGACTACTGGGTCTCACTAATTGGATACTTTAATGCAACACGCTTTTTTCTTTATAACTTCTAAACATTCCTTTAAACCCAACAATGTATAAAAGCCATTTTTTTAAAACAAAAGATTGTATTTGTCCTGAAATTTTTTTCCTTTTCTTTTTAGATAATTTAGTAATAAATTGATAAGTGATATCTGATAGAAAAAGAACTATTGCTTTCTTCTGCTACAGTCAGAACCACTAATAAAGAAAATTTACTTCCAGCATTCACTCAAATTAAAATTAACATTAACTGAACATTAAGTACTAAAAAAAAACAACCACCCACTAGATCTTTCACAAGTCTCCCCCACTCTCATCCTACCAATTCCTCTGCTAACGTACTAGACAGAAAGATGTCTCTTCCTATGGTTCCTAAACAAATCAGAGTACAGGCAAGTGATTTATCATTCATGAAAAGCCATCAGATTGCTCAGGGCTGACAGCTGTTTTCAAAATGCAGCTGAGAAACAGACCTTTGGCAAAGAGTAAAATTTGGATCGAAATCATATTACTGTACTTCAGCTGGCAACAAGAGAGTCTGATAGTGGTCTTAATAAAGAAAATATCATGCAGCCTAAACTGTATAAGATAGATGTATTAGCTACATTTATGAGACCCAAAGTGGTTATTCTCCATATTTTTTCCAAGTTACTATCAACCTCCTTTCTGCCCTGCAAAAAAAAAATTAAAAACCGAACGAAAGAAAAGAATCCCATTGCTCATCAATTTGCTTGAGTGGGAACCAGTAACATCTCCATTCATCCATGTTGCATGCTAGTGCAGCCCAATGGCGTCTGCTCACTCCAGGAACACAAAGAGCATCAAAGCGTTTTAGCAGCCTCTCCTTACTCACCCTTCCCAATGCTGCTGTATTGGGGGCTCTTTCAAGGTCAGGGGAATTAGGCCCGTTATTGTTGCTGTTTTTGGCATATCAAATATGCTATGAATAGCTTGCCAGGCTCTGCCATATGGGCGGGACACTCTCAGTAGCTTGAAAGAAAAGAAAGAAAAGTAAAATACTCTTCTGTTCATTGCAAAGATTTCGACAAATTTTAATGAAACCTATCTTTTATACATATTGATTATGGGAAATGGATCAAGAAAAAAAAAAGCATGCATAGAGGTTACAGAGATACACAGAACTTTACAAGAAAAGGAAGAATTCCAGTATATTCTGGCCTCCAGGCCCTAAATCATTTCCTTTCCAGGTCAAGTAAGCTTTCCCATATCTCTTAGCCTCTATAAGATTTAACTTTCCTTTTAAACAAAATATAGATCTGCATGCAGCTGCCGAAATGCTATATTTCTGGGTTGATTTTTTTTCTAACTCCTCTGGCGCTCTTGATGCTCTCACCTTCCTTTGACCTCTTGTAGCATTCCTTTCAGCAACCTCTCTCCTCATCTGCTCTCCTCCTTTTGCATCCCTTCATCATCTCTCACCTTGAAGACCCAATTCAATTACGCTGTACCCCTTTTCTGATCCAAAGAAAAATCTAGTTTTGTACTGCCATGTTTCTTAAACATTGATTCCTTAGCAAAGAAATAACTGGTCTAAATGTCCATTTCTTCCTCAAGTCAATAAACATTGAGTACATTTTTATGGCACTCTTTCCCCTGAACTAGTAGTGATGGGTAAAGACAGAATGAAAAATACCTCTATGCTAAAGACATCTGCAGATCCTTGGTATTTAAGACTATTTCATATATTTCTGCAAGTTATGGAGACACTATTTCATCAGTCGCATAATCTCTCACTCCTCCCTATTTCCTATTTCCCTGGACTCAGTCATATCAGCTTTGTCTTGGGTTCTCTGCTCCTTATGGTCCTTCCAACCAAGAACATACACTTCCCATTTTCTCCTGCTATGCTCTGATATTTTACTAGACAAACCAGACCTGATTTTTCCAAGTCATTTGAAAAGTCATATTCTTTTATTGGGCACTCTTAGAATCCCTTATAATTCTACTGAAAAACCATGTTGATAATTCTAAATTTACAGGGGTTTGGTTTGTTTAATGCCTGCCCCTTCCATAAGGCTCCAAGCTGCATTAACAGAAACCTCTTCTCAATTTATCAGTAAATCCTCAAGAACTCCCTGGGTCAGATCCCAGGTGCTACATGCCACCCACCTCGCTCTAAGCTGTGCTGTAAGTAGTCACCAAAAACTAAATAGACAAATAAAGATGAAAAAGTCTCCAGTTCTTGATATGTAGTACAAGTCAACATTTAGTAGATGTTTGAGTTATAAATGACTTAAATAAACGGCTATGTGGAGAGAAATAGTCCAGTGAGTCAGAGACAGAAACACGTTATCCTGTGCATGATGGGTGAAGCTGTTTATGATGCAGGACCCCTGAAAATGAGCTAATCTAACAGGAAGCCATTGATCATTTTCATGGAAACAATTACTTCTGGTCATTGGACAGTGAAGTCAGATTGATATCAAAAGTGAATAGGAAATTAAGCAGTGGACACAGTAAGTGAAAATTCTCCTTTCAAGAAGTTTCGTTGTAGGGTAGCTATAGTAAAGATTTACAGTGAGCACGATTATCTATTTCTTATGAGCTGATAAAAATTTAGAGAAATGAAGGGACTAGGTGCTTTGTGGCTACAGAACTCTGATGATCTCAAGGGGATAGGCAGTAAGCAGAGGTAAAGGAACAAATTCTTAGCAGGTAAAGGGATTTCTCTTGTATTTGGTAAGACAGAGAATGCCAAAATATGTGAGAATTTAACATCCTTCTATCAATATTTAGTAAGTTTGTACAATAAGTTAGGTTCTTAAGTAATAGTGGTAAATAAAGCAAAGATCTCTACCCTTATAACATGGATATGTTAGCAAAGAACAAGAGATGTAAGATATAACCAAATCATAGATATCATATAAGAAGTGATATCTGCCATGGAAAAGGGGAGGAACGACATAAGTTAGGGAGATCAGTGTGTGAATGTGTGTGTGTGTGTGTGCGTGTGTAAGGAATGGAAGGGAAAGGAACTTTAAATAGGGTAGAGCTTGTTGAGATGGTGACAAGCTAAAACATAAAAATTAAAGGAAGTCTTTAAAAAAAACTATTAGCTCATAAAAATGAGTTAGCCATGCAGATCTCTGGGATCTGGGTAAAGAAAATAGATGGTTCAAAGGCTCTGAGCACGTGATGTCCCTCTGCCTGCCCCCAAGGAATCCCAGCAGTTGCCATCTTCCAGAACTCAATGAGGAGCCCAGGTACATGGGAGCAGTAACAGCAAATGCCAGGTCTCATGAGATAAGGGAGGAGCCATTCCCTCTCATCCCCACACCCCATGGAACCCTGAGATGGTGCCCATGAATTGCATCCGGCTACTATTTAAGCTCCTTAATGGCCATGATCCACAGACACACAAAAGAATCTCAGAACTGAGCAGCTCACTGCAGAGATATCTCCAGACCCTAATTATTTAAATTTTAGAATTCCAGGAGCTCTCGAGACCACTCGACATAATATTAACATATGACAAAATTAGCACATGACAAAAATAAATTGTTTAGCATTGCCTTTTCAGCAGGTTTGAGTGGTGGTGGAAAAATTCCAAATAATAATGGTGGGACTGGTGTCGAAATATTTAATGTAATCAAAATACAGAGAGTATTGTGGAAATTGCCACACAGGCAGGGGAAGGGTCGGGATGGGGACAGGAGGGATACTGAGGATTTTGGTGGTGGAAAATGTGCACTGATGAAGGGATGGGGCTTTGATTATTGTATGACCAAAACTCAAACATGAAATCTTTGTAACTGTATCTCACGGTGATTCAAAACAAAATAAAAAAGGCTCTGAGGGTATGACATGCCCAACATTAAGACCAGAAACATTTGCTTAATGTTTCCTAAATTTGCTTGTTAAGAGTGCTGTCTTGGTGCTGGAGCGATAGCACAGCAGGTAGGGCGTTTGCTTTGTACACAGCCGACCCAGGTTCGATCCCCAGCATCCCATATGGTCCCCTGAGCACCGCCAGGAGTAATTCCTGAATGCATAACCAGGAGTAACCCCTGTGCATTGCCAGGTGTGATCCAGAAAGCAAAAAAAAGAAAAGAAAAGAAAAGAAAAGAGAGAGAGAGAGAGAGAGAGAGCTATCTACTGATAGAGTAGCTAAGGTTGGTTTAATTATAGTGACCAACTGAATGCCAAGGATGTGGCTTAATGGTAGAGGATATGTTTTTGCATATATGAGACCCTGAATTCAATTCCCAGAACAAAAGCAAGCTCAATGAAATAAGACTAGTGATTGTGTTACCTGCTAATGAGAATGGAAGAAACTTATGTGAGTAGTGGGAAAGCAATTTCAGCAGCACTGATGATCGGAGTAAGAATTGACTGTCGTCCACATATTTGCACTGGCAAAATTTCCATGCCATAATCAAATTCTAAGAGCTATGAGAAGAGAAAGAAAACTGACTCAGACTGGAGAGATAGTACAGAAAATAAAGTGATTGCCTTTGGGACCAATCCTGGTTTGATCCCTGGTACCTCAAACAATCTTCTGAGCACAGCCAGGAATTATTCCTAAGCACAAAGCCTGGAATAAGCCCTGAGTAAGACAAGTGTGTGCCAAACCTCTCTCCCTGCAACCACCCCTGCCCCCCACCCTCGGGGGGGGGGAGAGAGAGAGAGAGAGAGAGAGAGAGAGAGAGAGAGAGAGAGGGAGGGAGAGAGAGAACTAAATAAAACAGAAGAAAATATTTCAAGAAACTGGTGAGGGATTATGAAATTAAGATAAAGAAAAGAATGCCAAAATAGAACAGAAGCACTCAGTAATGGGGAAAACATTCATATATCAAAGCAGCTACCACATAGAGTCACGAATTGCTTAAAAGTATGTGAATATATTCTGAAAAGTGCATCACTATATAATTTGTTATCACATATCATACAAGAAAATTAAATAAAATGATATGATACTTTTTATTACACCTCTACCGTAGGTATATAGGAACCACCAGAGTATATGCAGTCTGTAATGTGGGTGACCAAACACATCTTTAATGCAGCACATAACTCTACATTAATTTTCATAATAACCATATCATACTTTAATATTTTCAGACAATCTATCCTTTGATTTTTTTCCTTTAACTTCACTTAATACTTGATCATGAGTGGGCACTAAATATACTTAGTATGCTTGATACTTAACTGACTTCTTATTTTTCTACCTTTTACAATACAATATATTTCCATGTATCTAACCTCCCTTCACTGCTGAATTATATGTGTGAAGATCAGAAATCATGCCTTTACTTCTTTGTTTCCCTATGAGTATACACTAGAAATAGAAGAAGCTCAATAATTTTTTGTTATTGCTGTTGAAGAGGAAAAAATGATTAAGACAGTAAAGCAAGGTCAATTTCTGGAGTTCTCTCTCCCTGAAGCACTCATAAACTTGTAGTTGAGTAATTGTAAAGTTTTGAGACCAGAGCAGGAAAAAAAAATGATGTAATCAGAAGAACTGCAGTGATAAGTGTTGAAAAAGATGATCCTGGAGATAAATGACTCCTTGTTTCTCCACCATCACCAAGTACTTCTAGAAAATTATTTCCCAGGGTAGTACAATCCCTGGGGTTAAGAAGGGCATTTAAAAAAATCACCCCAGCTTGATGGAACTATCCTTCAGGACAATGATTCCCCGATGCTGCTGTAAGCATCCTCAGGGATGGTTCTGGAGATAAGAGGAGCCACAGCATAAATATGGCACGTTCCTAAAATATTACCAAATGACAGATTAACACCTTTTATTACCAAAATAATTACACATATCTAATGAGAGAGAATCTGAGATTAGAGTAAATGTTAGTAATGGTTATGAAGCTTTGTAAATAAATTGAGGTCATTTGCCTCTGTTAATGGACCCATAATTGGCAATGAAGTTGAGAAAACAGGAGGTGGTATTCATTTGCCTTAACTATTCTAGCACTTCTCTAGGTGAATTTGAGAAGTATTGCATTATCATTACCTACTCCTTGGTGACTTCACTAAATATCAGCAACTTTTTAAGTTAATTGAATTTTTAAGTGTGCCTTACCACAAGAGAGAGAGTGTCCAATGAAGGTTACTTTCTCACTCTCAGGCCTAGCTGAGCAGGTTTTTGAATTGCACCATTTAGTTCAGTGTTGTTTCATTGTAACAGAAATGAGAAAAAAAAATGAATTCCAGCCAAGGTGTCAGTGTAGAGTGTGCATGTGATCCAACATATTTGTGTGATCCTCTCTAAGCACTTATGCATCAAAATCCCGTTTTCAAAGGACATGCAGAATTAGGTTTGTTGATGTGTCTAAATTGCCCCACTATATAAATAAGAGTTTAGTGTACTCTGTCAGGGAAAGTGGATTCTGTTCTGTCCCGGTCTGTTTTCTCTGTATCCTCAGCCGTTAATCATAACCTATACTAAAAATAGGTCCATAAATATATGATAAATCAAAATATAAATAGAAAAGTTTTGAATCGTTAAGGTAGAGAATAAAGGGAGTATAGAAAAGTTCTTTCCCTTCTTCACAAATTCATGCTTTTATCTCTGACTACTCTTCAAAACTCTTCCACCCACAACCTGCTGAAGAAGAGATTGTCCAGGTAGAAGAACATATAAAACTACTTTTATTGGCTAAAAAAGTATAAAGAAAACAAGGAGAGAAAGAGACAATGTTAATTTTATACAGTGCCCTACCAAAAGCTTAGAGTAAATAAGAAAGGATACTTGAAGATAGCTTCTTGGAAACTTATAATTAATTTATTATGTTTACTTTCAAACTCCTTCTTTTTCCCTAAAATACTTACACCATTAAAATTCAATATCAAACATATATGTGTATTTTATCTTTAGTAAATTAAATTTAGATGAGCTTGCTTTTAAGTTTCTTTAATCCCTCATGTATTATTATTATTTTATCATCAGATATTACTTAATGATTTCCAAGGATTGGACTACAGCTTTTTATGAAAATCATGAAGTTTTTTTAAACTATCTTAATTATTTACATGTTAGTCATTTTAATAAAATTACTTTATTCAATTGACAAATGAACTGTTTATGTGGAAAAAATTGAAGTATTTGGAAGAAATCCCCCCAAAAACTTAAAAATTGTTCTTATTGATCTTAACATGAAGATAATTTGAAGCCAGTCTGATGATGGTTTAGATATTCTTCAATCAGCACGATCAACTGAATTATTCAACAACAAATACTCAGAAAGTTTTCCTTCTATACAATATCCCAGTTAAGTAATCAATACATACAATACCAGAAATCTACTATCCAATTTACACTGGATTTGATTTCTAAAGTCTGCTTCCTCTCTCACCATGTCTCTCTCAAAAGCCCACACCATATTCTTTAAGGATTTTTATTGCCAACTCCCTTTCCTTATTGCTTAAGTACACTTCCTCCTGGAATACTTTTTAGTATTTTTCCTTAATTATGTTTCCCTATATTAGGTTTACCAGAAGGACTTACTGTAAAGTAGCCTTCCTCTTAGACAAGTACAACATAATCCTAACAAATATCCCAAGAGACTAGCAAAAGGTGTTTGGGAAATGTCTATTGTGTGTTCAGTGTAATTTGAGTTCTAACCTTTGCCTTTGATTCTCCACTCTCCACACAGCTCCAAATAAAAAGGGACAGGTGGAAAGTACTCATTTAAGCCAACCTTACCTATGTAATTTCACTTGAATTATTTCAAATTGGATTTCTATTTTAGCATGCATTTGCATATTTATTACTGGACCCCAAAGTCAATGGATATAACTGCCTCTGAACTCCCTTTTCATCATCAAGGAAAGAGTAAAATAAAATTAGATCTTGACACAGATGAATTTTCTTGCCTTTATAAAATCATAATCGAAAATGTATGCAAAAGATTCCCCCCAATTAGGAATAATATCTAGTAGAATAAAGCCCAGATTATTGTCCAAAAAATATGTGCCGTGTGCCACAATTTAACTTCTACTTAGTCTCATTTCCCATGCTGACACTGGCAGTCTATGGTCGGTAATATCTGAAAGCACCAGGAAAGCTATAGATAGGGAATATAATTGTTCTCCCTTCCTTCTACTGTATTCATGATAAAGTTTGGACATGAACACCTTCAAGAGAGCATTGGCTAAAAGAGGCTCACAGTACTCAAAGATACCCATGAAGGGACCAAGTGAAACTAGAAGAAAAAATATTAGTTTTCTTCGTCTTTCCCTAAGTTATCCTTCTGTGGCACATACATAGTCTTACTTTGTTTGCATAAAGTGGGAGCACTCTGTAAGTGTCAGAGTAGTTAACTAAGCAAGCAGGCAAATCCGGAAGCACTTTCAGATTCCAGATAAAGCGGACTCAACTTTTAAAGGACGCCACATTTATAAGGACCCTCCTTTTTTTTAGTTTTTATTTTTTTTAATTTTTAAAAAATTTTTATTAGTGAGTCACCATGAGGTATAGTTACAAACTCATGAACTTTCATGTTTGCATTTTATTTACATCCCTCCACCAGTGCCCATTCTCCTCCACCAATGATCCTAGTATTCTCCCACCACCCCCATTCCAACACGCACCACCCCACCCTGCCTCTGCAGCAGGGCATTCCCTTTTGTTCTCTTTCCTGTTGGATGTTGTAGTTTGCAATAGAGGTATTGAGTGGCCATCATGTTTGGTCCATAGTCTACTTTCAGCATGCAGCTTTCAACCCGAGTGGGTCCTCCCAACATTCTCTACTAGATGTTCCCTTCTGTATCTCAGCTGCCTTTTCCCCTAGCATGTGAGGTCAATTTCCAAGCTGTGGGGCAGACCTCCTGGTTCTTATCTCTACTACTCTTGGGTGTTAGTCTCCCATTCTGCTACTTTATATTCCACATATGAGTGCAATCTTTCTATGTCTGTCTCTTTCATTCTGACTCATTTTACTCAACATGATACTTTCCATGTTGATCAACTTATATGCAAATTTCATGACTTCATCTTTTCTAACAGCTGCATAGTATTCCATAGTGTAGATGTACCAAAGTTTCTTTAACCAATCATCTGTTTTGGGGCACTCTGGTTGTTTCCAGATTTTGGCTATTGTAAACAGTGCTGCAATGAACATAGAAATGCAAATGTCATTTCTACTATACCCTTTTGCCTCTTTGGGATATATTTCCAGGAATGGTATTGCTGGGTCAAATGGGAGCTCAATTTCTAATTTTTTGAGAATTGTCCATATTGTTTTCCAAAAGGGCTGAACCAGTTGGCATTCCCACCAGCAGTGAAGGAGAGTTTCTTTCTCCCCACATCTGCGCCAACACTGGTTGCTTTTGTTTTTTGTATGTGGGCCAGTCTCTGTGGTGTGAGATGATATCTCATCGTTGTTTTGATCTGCATCTCACTGATGATTAGTGATGTAGAGCATTTTCTTATGTGCCTCTTAGCCATTCGGATTTCTTCTTTGAGAAAGTTTCTGTTCATTTCATCACCCCATTTTTTGATTGGGTTGGCAATTTTCTTCTTGTGGAGTTCAACCAGTTTCTTGTATATCCTTGATATCAACCCCTTATCGGATGGGTATTGGGTGAATATCCTTTCCCATTCTGTAGACTGAAGGACCCTCCTTTAATTGTATCCCTCCCTTTGGGGCCAACCATACTAGGAACCTATACCCAACCTACTTGCTGAACTCAGTGCAAGATCTAACATTCCTATTTACTAACCCTGAGCCAGTGTCTGCCCAACCCAGGAGTAATCAAACTGGGATACACCCCTTAAGGAAAGCCAAAGAGTATGAACACGCAAGCAGATGGGCAATGCTGAGTACGCTTGGGCAGAGCTGGAGCATGCAAGCTCCCTAGCAGGCATGTGTGTGAAAACCATATGAGAGCTGGACAACCAGAGGCAGGGGGGATGATGGCACAGGGTGCTAGAACTACCTCCCAGAATATCTACCACAGCCACCACTTGCTAGCTCAGAATTCAAAATCCTAATTCCTCCCACTCTCTACAAGGTATACTTGTCTACAGAAGAGGAAATGCTGTTTGTAAACTGGTTTTCTATTTTTTTTAATTCTACACATATAATAGACCTCCATGTGTCCCAGGATCCACAAATGTTTAGAAGCAGATTTACACAGAAGGAAAGAAAGGGGTGGCACAAACAATGAAAAGAAGACAAGAACTAGTAATGAACTGCTTACCTGACAGGGAGAAGGGGCTGTGTGATGGCTCCAGCTCCACCTCTGTGAAGCACCTGGTCCCTTCTCAGGACTTTCTATGTTTGGGGAGAGAAGCAGGCGAAAGAGGTGACTAGCTGTGGGGAGGAACTGAACTTTCTTCTCTGCAGTCATGTGGGTTCTCTCCTCTCAGGACTCTTGTTTCAGGATCTTCCGACGGGCCTTCCTCTGGCAGCAGAGGCCTTGGCACCGGCTGCTGTGCCTTAGTTTCTGTTCTGCTTGTCCCTGGGGTCAGGAGCAGGCTATGGCTTTCAGAGTTACCCACAGCTCTGTGCTCTCTTTCAGGGGGCTGAGGTATCTGCCCTCCAGGGGCTTTCAAGACTCATCTCTGTGGCCAGACGCAGCTCCCAGCCATGGCGGAACCCCTCAATGCCTGTTCTCTCAAAGGCACCCCGCTGCAGTGCTTATGGTCTCAAGGGTCCTATGATGCCTGTTTTCTCAAGGGAGCCCCTATAATGCCTGTTGTCTCCAAACTCCTGCAATGCCTGTTCTTTCAAGCATTGCACATGCTCCACTGTCACCCCTACCCACAACTTGGGGAGCTTTCTTTTATAAAAAAAAAAAAAGTAGACAAAGTCTAGGCTTATACACAAGTAAGCATGACCCCACTGCTTACTCTGGGTCCACATTTCAAGATTTCCCTTTCGCCTAAACCAATGACTCAATTCCATTTCCAACGCTTGTGATCCACCTGGGAGCCCCTGCGGCTAAAGGCATACCTGTGCTTAGTGTGGGAGATAAAAAAAAAAAAAGAAAGATACTTCTACCAAAAGCCCCACACTAAGGACCACCAAACTTACCAAGATAATCTGCACCTGATCCTATCCTCAAACAAGGAAAACAAAATTAGTAATTAATCCGTTGTGTAGTTGCATTGAATTCTCCTGAAAGATCCCCAAAGCCTGTCAACAGAGAATGAATTGACCTCCAGGGAAATATCCTTACATCTTGAGCTTCAGGCAAACCAAATAAAACAGAAACAAGGTCAGCTTCAGGACAGCTGAAATTGGACCCAAATGAGAGGAAAACCTTAAGTGTAGCAAGCAAAGTGAAGCTACCAAAGAAGGCAAATATAAAACAATTTCAAAGGGAAAATTGATTCTGTTACTGCGGGTCATTAATAACGCTGCTCATTCAGATTTACTTTATTAAATATATTAAAAATTGGGGACATTGATGGTGGGAAATGCACTGGAAATATACAAGGGTTGACTGTTGGAATACTGTAGGATTAAAACCCAATAATGAACAACTTTGTAACGGTGTATCTCATGATCAGTCAATTAAAAAATCAAACTTAAAAAAACATATAAAAATATATTTGGAGGGTTGGGTATATAGTAGGTTAGAGTGTGGATAAGACCAGATCTAATCCCTAGAAGCAAATGGTCTCCCAAGCATCTCTGGCTATAAACCTGAAGACCCCTTATCAACATAAGGTTCAAGCAACACTGCATCCTTAGACCCTAGCACTGAACAAACCACCAATTGACTGAGTATTAATTGGAAGTGGATCCCAGAGCTCACCCTTTGGGGGAAGTGGCCCCCTCCCTCACCAATTTCTATTTTTGTACACAAGAACTATTGAGTAAGAAAACATGTTTGTCTTCCTCTCCTCTTACCCGCAATATCGAACCTCCACTTAATCCCACTTCGGTTGTCAGTCTTGGTTATCAAACCTAAGAGGCATTTAAAAAAGATTAGTGCCTAGATCTTACCTATGAAAATTCTCATATAACTGAAGATAGGACCTAGGGGAGAAAAAGAACAGAAAAGAAGAACTTCTGAGGAGGCAACCTGAAAAGTCTCAATTCAAGGACATTTATACCATAGAAATCTAATATCCAAATACACTTCCTTGTTTTAATTACTGAAAGTCATTCTTCATTGAGTGACTCACTTCCAAATTCTCTTCAAATAACTGATTTGTGTTACAATTTTCCAGAGTAACCATTCCCTCATCTCAAGACACATAAGTGTTTAATATTTTTATCGATCCTTTGAGTCACATTTATAGCAAGAACATTTATTAGGTAGTGAATAATATTCTCCTATGTAAAGCCCCAAATTCAATGGGCAGAAGAACCTCCAGTAAGTTAAATAAAATTCACATTCCTAGCTCTTTCTGTTAAGCCTAGAAAAGGAGTTTTGGGATTTACATTTTCCGCAAGTTCTTCAGCTGATTTTACTATTGTGGTCACCTTATAAAAAAGTAGTTCTTGGCCACCCAAGTCCATCGATAGTCACTAGACATGGATATATCTTCTCTTTCTTTTACACTGTGGCATTCTGCAAAACAATGGCTCAGTCATTTAAATTCTGTCATAGGAAATAAATTACAAATAGTTTGATTTCCTATGCTCTTGAAAATGTTAAGAGTATTATTATCACATGTTACAAATTCAATTGGTGTACTCAAATCAACTCTTATAAACCCTAGTGAATTGACTTAACCTTATGTGAAATTGTTGAGCTGATTGCTCACTCTATTATCATTCTTTAATAGAGGTAATACAATTCAGAATATCACCAGTTAATTAATGATAATCACACATATGCCAAAAAATAGACTTGATACTGAGAGTTTTGAACAGCTTAGCTTACACTGATATCTTGACAATTAACTTAGGATTTCACTGTCATTTCCTTATCTTTGGGTCTATTTTTCAGTCATTGAAGGCAATAAAGTTGGTGAAGTGCCATTTGATCTTTCTGAAGCCAAAGGATTGATTCTCAACTCTTGCTTCTTTTAATTTCTTAACAGATTTTTAATTAATTGATTGATGATTTTTCCACTCACTTTCCACGTATAAATTCAAGTAGATACATTGCTTGATCTCTTGCAGAAAACTGTCCTGCATGACTTCTCAAAAGCAAAGGCTAGCACCTACACGCCTCGTATATGGGTTCAAAAAAATTCGTTGTGATTTTTTTTTTCATTTACTCTGCACAGCAATCCAAAAACATAGGAAATAATTCATCCATTTACATGTATAGGAAACAAAGTTCAAAGACTGTTTGTCCCAAGGTCATAAAATTTGCAAGTAAGTTGGGAACAGAGCTTAGGTGTTATGAATATTTACCCCATTCTCTATTGACTGCATTATACTGCCAATCATCTGGCCCTGATAGCTCAATTGTACCCAGATATTCCAGGTACTTTTAATTATTTCTTCCCCAGTCCTCATTGGCCTTCCAATTTCCACTCACAGCTGAGACTTGTTCTAGCCAAGTGTTCACAGAAATGAAAACTACATTTAAAGCTCCTGCCATTTCACTGTCCCCTGTCATTACTTTTCCACTTCCTATCTATTAAGTGGTGGTATTTTCCTGGTCATCTTCTTTTGTCTATTATATCCATCATCTCTAAGTACTAGAATTGGTCACTCCTGTATGGTTGGCACCGTACTAAGCACTACAGTGGTCACACAACAAAATGACAGCCTCTAAGTGCCAAGTCCACACTGGCAACGGCTGATAAATCAGAGGGAAATAGATGTGGGCAGAGGGAGCTGGGCTCAGATTAACTCAAGAAAGTGTGTGTTTTGACAAGGACCAGGTGCAGAATGGATGGTGGGAGGCAGAGGTAGGAGATGCTGCTCTCCTAGTCCCTGGTATCTTGCTGTTACCTTGTGCCATCCCTCACAGTGGAGATGGAGACTCATAAATTTAATTACCATGTGTGCTGGCAACCCACAGACTGTAGCGGCAGAGCTGGGCACCCACTCCGGGCTTCTTGAGGAAAGTCTTCTCTGTGTCACCCAGGACAACTTGGAATCAGTCATTCCTCTCTTTCTACCAGCTGCTTCTCATCTTTACCATGCAAGTGTTGATTTTAATAAACACTGGTGGACTTTATTTAGTTTTTAATATCCACTTGTAGAGAGACCGAAGAATTTGAAGATGATTACACTTTTTAGCTAATGGAACATGTTCACTTATTAATGCCTTTTTTTTTTGCACACAAAATCTGTAGAAGTCAAAATTTCTGCTCAGGGTTACAGAAACAGATGATAAGATACAGGCAATTTCTGCCCTCATGTTGCTAACAGTTTAGTTCTCTTGAACTTCTAACTATCTTTTGCACAGAATAATTCATACAATTGCTCAATCTATTTCCCATCAATTTGCAGTGTGTACTGAAAGTCTAGTGAAATGGAATTCTTTAAGATTCCAATGCTCACATCCTAGAGTATTAATGGGTCTTAGGGGAGGTATGAGCAATTAGGTTTCATTATTAGAAAACTCCCTGAGAAAAATGAACATGTCACAAGAATTGAGAACCAACTCTATTCTAGTCTTTCCTATCCCTGCTGAATTCTGAGTTACATCAAGGGTATTCTTAAATGTGGGCCTCAACCAACAATATAAGAAGAAAACTGAGAGTGTCTATCTTTAATAAGCATTCCAGGAATATTTATAAACAGTTATTCTTTTTAAAATACTTACTGTTAAACCTAAAATAAACTTTCATAAATTTTGATTACATTTTTAAGTTTTCAATTTTAGGGGGAGGCATTTTGAGGATAATGCTCAACGATGCTCAGGGTTTACTTCCAGCTCTACACTCAGAAATTACTCCTGGCAGTACTCGGGGCTTATATGGGATGCCAGAGATTGAACACATGCAAGGCAAATGCCCTACCTGCTGTACTAGAACTCCGGCCCCAAGTTTTCAATTTTTATCACTAACAAGCCTTAATTTGCTTTTATGATGTACATCATGACATTTTTTTGTGAAATGTCAGCATGAAGTGAATGAAAAATAAATGAGCTTGGGGCAGAGGAGATAGTACAAATGGGCAGGGTGTTTGCCTTGCATGCAATAGACCCAGGTTTAATCTCTGGCACCCCATATGTTCCACCTAGCCCACCAGAAGTAATTTCTGAGCATAGAGCCAGGAGTAAGCCCTGACCACACTAGGTGTTGTCCAAAAGCTAAAAATAAATAAGTGGATAAATAAATATGATCCATGTGTAGTCTTTAAGGAACCAAATAAAAAATGAAACAAATGTCCTGGTTTTAGTTAATTCTAAGTCAGTTTGTCAAAATGTATTCAAATTTAGAGCATCTGATTTATAGCTTGTGAGTAAACCTAAACATGTTGTGTCATGACAAAATATTTGAAGAAAATCAGTCATTCAGAAAATTAAAGTCAGCTGAGAGCAGATGACATCCATGACATGGGGTGTTAAATTCTCTGATATGCCAAGTTATAAAGGAAAATGAAATCTGTGTTAGGAAGCAGTTCTTCTGATAGTTTATGTGTATTTTCTGATAATGCATACATACATTTTTTAATAATACGGAGATTTAAAATAATAGCAGAGTTTTCTGTTTCCTGACACAGGACTTCTCTGATAAGAACATAACGTTTCAAGAAACGTTAACATGGTATTTGGAGAAAACAGATCTTTATGTCAGAAATCAATTAAGACTCCTAAAAGTCACATTTAAGCACACATTTTCATTTACATTCATTGGGTGTAAAAGCATTTTCTAGTCTCTTGCTTTCTTATGATAATCCTTTCCAGAACTTCATTTTTTTCCCTAGTGCTACTTTTAGAGAGAAACTTCCCAATTATGATGCAGAGGGGGAAAGTATATACTCAAGTACCAGATGACAGACCCTATAGACTCTCAGGAAATAGATAGGGAAAATAAATGACACAGGCAAGAGAACCAAATGGCTTTGGTAAAGAAAAAATTAATAGATGTTCTTCCAGGGCAACAAATAGTTGAGACACTGGTAGCTGTTGTTGAGTTTTAGCATCATTCATTTTTCACTGGATCTTTCTATCTCTCAGATATAATGAACAACCCAGAAACTTTCAAATGAAAAAAATCTCTTTCTAGGGCACTGGAATGTGAAAGGCATGAATAAAGATGAAGAAATGGGCATTTTCATTTTGATTGGAGCTAAGTAGTTTTAAAATGATAATGGGATTGAGAATGTATTTAATAAAAATTATGCTGTGAATAATAAATTAGGCATTATAATTCTGACACTAAATCATTTTCCAGACTATCTCAGTTTCTCTGTAGATTATGAGTTCAAAACTAAAAGCTAGAAAATACATTAGCTATTTTTTCCATTCTGAAGGATATTTTTTCTTCTTTGTAGAAAAATAAAAGGCAAAATTGTGCCCTTAACTGGTATGTTGTGGAGAATGTAATATGTAGTTTTAAAATGGAATGTTTTACAAAATGCTTTACAAACATTATTGAGGGATATTTTGGGGACAACACCCGAAGGTACTTAGTGGTTATTCCTGACTCTGTCCTCAGGACTGAACCCTGGAAGTCAATGGGTACTATATACAGTGCTAAAAATTCAAACTATGGTCAGCAGCATGCGAGGCAAGCACCTTACCTCTGTATTACCTCACAAGATCCACAAATATTAAGTTCTTATTACTAAATTTTTTTGTGCAATGTATTTTAAAAGGGGGCTACTAAAAGAAGTTATACCCTTGTCCTGGCTTCCAAATGACTTTCCCTGTCCTGGACTCAAAGATGAAAAACTGTACAGTTTATGATTGTTCAAGTTCCTAGGAAGAATTTGGTCTTTTTCTGACTAATGATACCATTTGTTCTGAACATCTGATTTTCAAGTTACAGAATAAATGATTCACAATATGGATTTATTCCAACATAACTTGCTTTCAAACCACATTTGCTGACATTTCATAGAAATCTAATGATACAGAAAGATACCCATGTTTTATTAAATAAAGCAACAATTTATAAAAAAATACATGGTCCCAAAATATGCACCCATATCAATAGCTATCAATATGTCTGATGAGAACTTATAGTGAACTCACATTTTCCCCTCTTGTTCATCTATTTTTTTAATTTTCCATAAGAACAATGTTTCCTATTTTGATTTAAGTTTATTCATTTCATTTCATTAATGGTATGTGATTAAAAATAACCTTAGTGTGATAAAAGATAATGAAGATTATTCCACCTAATTGCATTTAAATAAATTATTGAACAGAAAACAGCTAGATTATAAAACTAGTCTGAAAAGCTTTATCAGAATTTCCAAAATGCTAATGAGCTATTTCACCAGTTATTTCCTTAGTATCCAGGCTTCCCTCATCTCCTTATAAACATCTAAGACTTAAGCTTATATAGGAGTGAAGGGTCCCCAAGCACAACACAAGTGGGCTAAGCTCCCCTAAGCTCAGAGCCAGGGAATGAGACCAGATCCCAGAGCGAGTGCACATACTTTGCTTGCTGGAGACGGGTTCAATACCCAAACACCGCAGGGTACAACCGAAGAGTACCAGAGTAACTGCTAGGTGTGGCCCTAAACCTTTGAGGACTGCCAGGTGTATCCCAAAAAATAAACCAAAAAAGGAGGGAGGGGGACATAAATTCATAGAAAATGTTAACACCTTCTGCCTCTGTGCTTATTCCTCCATCAGCTTTTTCCTTTTGGATATTTTCACCGTCTCTTCTTTTGCATCTTCAGTTGGCTAACTAAAGACCTCAAATTAGGATACACTCTAGTTTCGTTCTGTTCTCCCTTCTCTTAAACAGCAGCAACTTTTGGACTTTCCTCATTCAAAATAAATATTCATATTTACCCCCTCGATGTTTCATTCCTTCCCCTTATAACCAGAACATCTCTACCAAAAGTCAGCATCTGCCTAGAATTGATTCCCTCTGTGATCAGGCCCATCCCAGGATCCAGCTAGGCCTCATCCTTCTAAGAGTCACGCAGTCAGGAGCCTCCATCCTAAATCTGGATAGCCTCAAGCATGTCCCATTATTTTCCACCAAAGAAGCTCTGAAATGTAAAAGCATTGAAAATTTTGGATGTTGAGGGAGAGGATAGAAATGGAATAGATGGTAGCCACCAATGTTTCTTATGCAGGCAGAGTCCTAGTGCTCATTCTGTAATAGGCCA
Source organism: Sorex araneus (assembly GCF_027595985.1). Taxonomy (NCBI): domain Eukaryota; kingdom Metazoa; phylum Chordata; class Mammalia; order Eulipotyphla; family Soricidae; genus Sorex; species Sorex araneus. The sequence goes on along the minus strand of NC_073313.1, from coordinate 224,841,028 downwards.
CCATCTTTTTTCCACAGCCAACGCGTTTACTGCTGCTATTGGATTTGGAGCCAAATTCAGAGATGTTCAGGAGTTACTCATGGTTCTGTGCTCCTGGTGGTGCTGGGATGGAATAAGTGTTGACTGCATGTGAAGCAAGCTCTTTCACACTTGTAACTATTTCTCCAGCACCACTTCTGCCACTTAAGCAACAGCTTAGTTGCTGCTTGCTTCCAGATTTCCATTTTGCTAATTGGGGGTACTTGGTGAAGGGAAAGAACCAAGAGGACAGTGAGTTACAGAACCAGGAACAGAACAGATCTATAACATTTAAGGAGAAAATGGCAGAGAGACACAAAGTATTTGGCATGGCTCAGAGCAGGTGGGATTCTGCTTGACAATCTAGGAGAGAGGAAAAGAGATGAGAGTAGGAGAGAAGGGAATACTGTGACCACATGAAGTGCCCACCTGCTTGTCATGAGCCCTGAAACATAATCCCTACTTGCTTGCACACTCCTCAAAATGCCTCTGTAAAAGCACGTAGGAATTTTAAAGGTGTTTTATAATTTATTGGGGCTCCTTTTAAATTTTATAGAAGCAGAAAGAACTATCAATCCACATTTCAGGGCATGGAATAGGAGTGGGAGCAGGCAAGAGAGAAAGATACACAGCAAACAGATCCAGGAAGGCCAGTGAGGATCATGTAGATTTCAATGCTTTAACAATACTCTATTTGGGAGATAGCCCCTTGGCTTTTGCTAACATTGGTTCTTGCCAGTTTCCCCCCCCCCACAAACATTTCTTAATGTTCTACAGTGTCACTTTAATCTATCTAAAAGCCAAAGAATCAGATAACCGTGAAAATTCTGCAAAAAAAATCGCAAACCCATGACGAGACAAACAGAAATTTGTATGCTGCTATATTTGGTACCTTAAAAACTGTCAATGTTCATTAAAAAATATTAAATGACTGAACAAATATTAGTATGGATTCTTTTTTCATTTCAAGAGGCATTAGAAATCTAAGGGGAAGCAGAAACTGTTGAAGTAAAGGAAATGATGCATTCTTTCCTAAGTAAACCTCCTGTACTTTCAGATTTACAATTCTGAATCATCTGTTTGTGGAGGAAATCTATTAATAAGCCACAATTTGACTTCTAAAAATTTACTTTATGTATTAAAAACATTATCAGACTGCAAAAAAATTGATTTATGAATTAAGGAATTATGGGTATTTCCATAATAAACCTAAGATTGTGACAGTAAAATATGTACTATGAATCTTTGATTCATCTTACCTTTATATTTTATCCAATTTGATCCTATTTTACCCTTCTAAAGGATACTAGAGTTCTGGTCTGACCTGGTTATACTTTTGTTGTAGCAGAATTCAATAGTAATTTTAGTGTTATTAGGACAGTTCCCACTATGTGTCACTGAACTTTCCTTTCCTCTGATTCATTATGCTCACAGTCACCAGATTTCGACTTCACAAATCTAGAACTTTCTGGAACTCTTGCCAAATAATTCATAAGGACACCAATCTGTCCAGTAGTTCCATTAAAGGATATGTGTGCATAATATCAAAGGGTACTCTGTTCACGGTAACATTCTCTTACCCTGGAAACTTGTGTCTTCTAAATCATTAAGAAGATATATAATATCTTCTAAATCATTAAGAAGATAGCTAAATAAACTATCCAGGAACTCCTAGAAGAGTCTCTTGATGAGCACCTAGGGAATGTGTATATACTTACTATAATTCCCAAGATTTGTTTCTTAAGATTTCAGTATTATTATATTCATAATCATAGCATCACCCTAAATTTCTCTTATGCAGCTAACTTTAATTCTTCCAACAAGTATCTCATTTAATTTTTCACTATAATTTAATTTTTCCCTAATTCTAGGAAATGGAGAAATATGGCGAGGCCATATGTTTATGGAAAAGGGAAAAAGATGATGAGCCAGGCTTGCCTATTTTCTTTCTCTTTTAGCACAGGTGGGGAAAAATCATGATTGTATTTTTTGCTTTCTTTTCTTTTCCTGTGCCCTGCTTAGCCTTGCAAAACAGTGACAAAATTGAGCTTCATCCGAGTTTTAATTACTCAGCCACTTGTTTTCCAGACTCCTTCAGGTAAACAATTGCAGTGGGGTAAGAAATGGAGTTATTGTTGGAATAAGAAAAGGCACCCCTTCTTGTGTCCCAGCCTGCTCCTTGGACCCCAAGCACCCCAGCTATCCCCCCCTCCGGACTGCCGCCCTAGTGGCCGGCATGCTACCCCAAGCACCGCAGCCGTTCTCTCTTCTGGCACAGGCAAAAGTGGGCGTGGCCTCTTTTTGGGTCAGCGGCCTCTCACACGGCCGCAGTTTTTTTCTTCCAGCATCAAACAATCTGTTGTTACATCTCAGTCTTTATTACCTATGTGCACTAGTAATATCCTAACTATACAAAGAACAGTAAGATAACAAGCCAGTAGTCTATCCTAATTTCACTCAAATACCAATAAACACAAGTACCCGTCAAAGCCCAATGTAGAAGAGCACATTCTCCGAAAGCATCATCTTAGTCCTCACCAAAGGATTAGAGGAACATCTGAGAGGAAGGACATGTTCTAGAAGGGGATAATAAAAAGTTTACTACTATTGACCACTACCATCCAGATTCCTGTTTCGCAACAAGAGGGAACAGGGATAGTGAACTTGAAGGTCCCTCTTCCATACTACCACAACAACATGAAGAAACAGCGCAAATCCCCACCACAAGGAGAGGACGATGAAAGGAGTCCAGAAGCTTCAATAGGCATTTCCTACAAACTTGAGCTCTCCGATAAAGAATTCAGAGTTGAAGTGCTGAAGATGTTCAATAAACTCAACGTAAAAATTGAAAAGGTATCCGTTAAATTAAAGGAGGACCTGACAGAAACAATACAACAGACAGCCGAGAAAATATGGGAAGAAATAAGAGCAGAAATAAAAACGCTACAAAAAGAAATGTCACAAATGAAGGATTCGGTAGATGAAATAAAAAACTCAGTGGGTGCCCTCAACAATAGAATGACTGCAGCAGAAGACAGAATCAATGAGCTTGAAGGTGAGCTGCAGGCAGCCTACAGACAACAACAAACAATGGGAAGAGATCTCAAAATAGCTCTATGGAGAATCAGAGTCCTAGGGGATGATTTCAAGAGGAACAACATTAGAATCATCAGAGTACCAGAAGGACAAGGAACCAACTCCAGTGAAAAAGCCACAGTCAAAAAAATCATTGCTGAAAAGTTTCCAGAGCTGGAGACTGCAGACATCCAGATTCAAGGAGCCAGAAGGGTGCCAGCTAAAAAAGACCCTAACAGAAAAACTCCAAGACATATCATAGTTAGGATGATGGACATAAAGGATAGAGACACAATACTGCAAGCAGTAAGGTAGAAGAAGGAAATCACATTCAAAGGAGTACCCTTTAGATTCACAGCAGACCTATTAGAGGAAACCCTCTAAGCCCGAAGGCAGTGGTGGGATATAGTGAAAAAATTCAGTGAAATGAACACTTCACCAATAATACTTTATCCAGCCAAACTCTCATTCAAACTCGAAGGAACGATACACTATTTTGCAGATAAACAACAGCTCAGGAACTTCATAGACTCAAAACCAAACCTAAAAGAAGGACTAAAGTGGTTATTGTAAGACAAGAAAAACCCCTACAAGCACAACAAACTCTTACAGAAAGATGGCGCAAAATCCAATAACACTAATCTCTCTCAATGTCAATGGTCTAAATTCACCAATTAAGAGACACAGAGTGGTAAAATGAATTCAGAGACAGAACCCAACATTCTGCTGCCTGCAAGAAACACATCTGAATAGCCAGAACAAACACAAACTCAAAGTCAAAGGATGGAAAACAATATTGCAAGCAAACAACTCCCTCAAAAAAGCTGGGGTGGCATTACTAGTATCAGACAACAAAGATTTCAGGTTGAAAAAAGTTAGAAGGGATAGTGAAGGCCATTTTTCATTAATCAAGGGATATGTACAGCAGGAGAAAATCACAATCCTAAATGTGTATGCACCTAATGAGGGACCAGGTAAATACCTACAACAACTGCTAACAGACCTTAAGAAGGACATTGTGAACAACACAATAGTAGTTGAAGATTTCAACACCATCCTATTACCCTTGGATAGATCAAGAAGATTAAAACTCACCAAGGAAATGCTGGCTTTGAAGGAAGAAATAGGAGAGGGCTAATAGATTTATAAAGGTCGTTATATGCCCCCCCTCAAAAAAAAAGAGTACACATTCTTTTCCAGTGCACATGGAACATTTTCCAGAATAGACCATGTGCTGGGCCATACAACATACCTCAACAGAATCAGGAAGATAGACATTGTATCAGCTATCTTTTCAGACCATGATGCACTGAAGATAGAAGTGAATCATGTACAGAAAAGAGAAAACCAAATCAAAGACCTGGAAATTAAACAACTCAATTTTGAACAATGAGTGAGTCAGGAAGGAAATCAAGGAAGAAATCAAAAGGTACTTGGAAACAAATGAGATTGAAGAAACGAGCTACCAGAACCTGTGGGACACAGCTGAAGCCGTGTTAAGGTGAAAATTTATAGCCCTGCAAGTATTTCTGAGGAAGGAAGAAAGGGCCCACATAAGTAACTTGACGTCACAGCTTAAGATTTTAGAAAAGGACCAAAAAAAGAATCCCAAGCCAGGCAGAAGGAAAGAGATAATAAAACTTAGAGCAGAAATCAATCACATGGAAACCCAGAAAACAATCTAAAAGATCAATAAAACCAAGAGCTGGTTCTTCGAGAAAGTAAATAAGATTGATAAACCACTAGCAAAACTCACAAAGAAAGAGAGAGAGAGAACCCTTATAAACCGAATCAGAAATGAAAAGGGGAATATCACAAGAGAAACCAAAGAAATTCAAAAGACCATCAGAGACTACTTTGAAAATCTGTATGCTACCAAACAGGAAAACCTAGAAGAAATGGATAAATTCCTGGATTCCTTTATGTACATGGCGTTAAGTAGAGATCTAAGCCCATTTTTTTGCATGTTACTGTCTAGTTTTGCCAGCACTATTTGTTGGAGACTTTCCTTGTTCCAATTCACATTTCTTGCTCCCTTATCAAAGATTAGATGATCATACATATATTTGAGTGTGTGTATCAGGATATTCAACCCTGTTCCATTGGTCTGTGGCTCTGCCTTTGTTCCAATACCATGCTGTTTTAATTATCAGCACTTTGTAGTATAGATTGAGGTTGGGGAGAGTGATTCATCTCATATTCTTTTTCCTAAGAGTTGCTTTAGCTATTCATGGAGGTTTATTGTTCTATATAAATTTCAGGATTGTTCGCTCCATTTCTTTGAAGAATGTCATGGGTATCCTTATAAGGATCGCAATGAATGTGTGCAATGCTTTGGGAAATATTGCCATTTTAACAGTGTTAATTCTCCCAATCCGTGAGCAGGGGATATCTTTCCATTTCCTCGTGTCCTCTATAATTTCTTGAAGTAGCGTTTTGTAGTTTTCTTTGCACAAGTCCTTTACCTCCTTAGTTAAGCTGATTCTGAGGTACTTGATCTTCTGAGGCACAATTGTGAACGGGATTGCTTTTTTCATGCCACTTTCTTCTCTCTCATTATTTGCATATAGGAAAGCCATGGACTTTTGGGTATTGATTTTATAGCCTGCAACTTTACCATACGAGTCTATTGTTTCTAAGAGTTTCTTGGTAGAGGTTTTAGGGTTCTCTAAGTATAGTATTATACCATCTGCAAGTAGTGAGAGCTCTGTTTCTTTCTTTCCTGCCTGAATGCCCTTAATATCTTTTTCTTGCCTACCGCTATTGCAAGTACTTCCAGTACTATATTGAACAGAAGTGGAGAGAGTAGGCATCCTTGTCTCGTCCCTGATCTTAGAGGGAAGGCTCTTAGATTTTCCCCATTGAGGATGATTCTCAAAAAATTAGAAATTGAACTCCCATTTGACCCAGCAATTCCACTCCTGGGAATATAACATGGAGAGGCAAAAAGGTATAGTAGAAATACATCTGCATTTCTATGTTCATTGCAGCACTGTTTACAATAGCCAAAATCTGGAAAAAAACAGAGTGCGCCAAAACAGATGACTGGTTAAAGAAACTCTGGTACATCTACACTGTGGAATACTATGCAGCTGTTAGAAAAGATGAAGTCATGAAATTTGTATATAAGTGGTTCTACATGGAAAATATCATGTTAAGTGAAATGAGTCAGAAAGAGAGAGACAGATATAGAAAGATTGCACTCATCTGTGGAATATAAAATAACATAGTGGGAGACTAACACCCAAGAGTTGTAGAGATAAGGATTAGGAGGTCTGCTCCACAGCTTGGAAACTGGCCTCACATGCTAGGGGAAAAGGCAGCTATGATAAAGAAGGGAACACCAAGTAGAGGATGTCGGGAGGACCCATTCAGGTTGGAAGATGCCAGTTGGAAGATGCCGAACATGATGGCCACTCAACACCTCTATTTTAAACTACAACACCCAAAAGGGGAGAGAACAAAGGGGAATGCCCTGCCACAGAGGCAGGGTGGGATGGTGGGGGATGGGGTGGGGCTGGTGAGAGGGATACTGGGATCATTGGTGGAGGCGAATGGGCACTGGTGGAGGGATTGGTAAACGATCACTGTATGACTGAAATGCAAACACAAAAGTTCGTAAGTTTGTAACTGTACATCACAGTGATTCTCTAATAAAAAATTTAAAATAAGAAAGAAAAGACAGAGTAAGGGCAAGTAGGGATCAAATTAACAATCCCAGACAAGATATCATAAAGGACCAGAGTAGGTGATTAGAAAAGAAAAAGTATTCAAAGCCCAGTAAGTATGGATCACAGAGCTTACATGGTGCTCCAAAACTAGACAAGTGTGTTATAAGTTTCAAAATTTCCTGCTTGCTTTGCCCGTCCTAAAGCTGTAAATTGTGTGTTTATTTGGATGTACCACAAACATCTCTGTATAACCTCCTTTACCAGTACATGATCTGTGGGTTCATGGTCATAAGTAGAAATCACTTTAGCCCTGGGAGGCCTCCAGTGACCACTGGTATTCAACTTTTTATGTTCATAATTACAATTCAGTCACCCAGAAGGCAAAGTTAGCATTGTCTGGTATCTAATCTGAATACCAGAATGAAAATGCAAATATTAGTAAATATAGAACCAAAAAGACTTTATGTACAGAACAGGATAAAACAAAGGGATATGTCTTGAAGGACTGTATGTGGTATCAGAACCTCTAGTGTGTATATTCTGGCATGGCAGCAATTAAAACAATTTGCACGGCCTCTGTTCTGAAACACTAATTTTTCAATATCTATAATTCTAGGATTCTTAATAATTTATGTCACAATTTATCAAAAGCAAGAGGGACTTCCATGCACTCAGTGACAACTCCTTATACCCAATTGGCAATTTTCATGCACACAGCTGACAATTTCCAAGCACGCAGTTAGCAAATTGCTTCACCTGGAACCTCCTGATGACTTTCCACACACCCCGCTGGCCCTTGTGCCTGTGTGCTTTGAGCAGTTCTTCCCACCTACTGACAAGTTTCCTGTGAGTTCCATTTTTCCAAAAGTTTTAAAAATCCTTTGTTATCACCTACCTCAGAGAGTCAATATATTTTCACTCTTAGTAAAGCTAACAATCTCCGCATAAGTTTCAGCAATCTTACTCTCTACCCCTGGTAACCGAATAAATATCTGTAGACATATCTTTAGCAACTACTTTAAACCAAAGTCATATTACTATTGGGATCTATAATAAATATTTACAACCGACAAGGATGGTTAGAGGTTATGAACCGTGACTTATATTGAACTAAGGTTATTGATGGCAATAATAATTATTATTTGCATTATGTTATAAAGCTTATGAAATATTTTTATAATACTCATTATGTCATTTTAACTACTCAAGTAACTAAAGTGAAACATAAATTGTTATCATTTCCTCTTTCCAGATGGGGAAATTGAGACTCAAGATTACATGAGTTACTCATGATCATCATCAGGTCAAAGCAGTGACTCAGAACTAAGACATATGAGTCCATGTCAAATATTCATTCCACTGCCATATGATACTGACCTTTTCCTCTCTTGAGATCACATTAAAATTAAAGTCTCAAGCAAAAGGGCACTATCCATTTTGTGGCATAACTGAGCAGCTGAATGTCACTGTTGATGCTTTCAGTCTTCATCTTCGTAGTTGTTTCATGACTGCCTGCTCTTTACATCTCCTAACTGCTTTCTGTATATAATAAATGTTGGTCACAAATGGTTGTTCATTGTCATTTCACTTTTTAATGATTTAATGAAGAATGTACATGTGGCCTACATAAACTCCATTCAGAGGTCAACTTGATGCAATGAGTCACTAAAAACATAAGCATTTTACCATTATATTCATTTATTTAGGCAAGAATGCTACTTTATCATTTACCTGTTTTTGATAACTCCTTTAACTAATAATTAACATGACAGAACAAGATATTTTTACTTTTTACAATAATCCAATAATCAGAGCTTTGGTTTCATTGGTAGAACCATGTATAAACTAATCACTTACAGAAACTTCTATCAGTCCCTGAGACTACGTCTTTGTTTCAATTAAGAATGATGTTTGGGACCATTTAGGAAAGATGGGATGAGAAGTTTCATTTTACATCAACTTGGGTACTTCATCTTTTTCCAATGCAAAATAAATGGAAGGTACTGTGTATACCGGGAAACTTTCCACTCATCCCTCTCACTTTCTGGTAGTTCATTTATATTTCCCAGTGTATTTCCTCCAGAATGGATGATGGCCACAGGGATCCGACTCAGTTAGCAGAGTACTTGTCTGTGTGTTTGAGGCTCTGGTTCAATTCTTGCCCCCAAAAAGAAAAAAGAAAAACAACTAGATAAGGAGTATCATCCTTCGTAAATATGTAGAGTTCTTTCCAACATTAAAAAATAATCTCAGGTGGAAATCATTGGAATTTTTCTATCTAATGAATATTAAAATACAGGAAGAGTTTCAATGCATCTAACAACATTAAAAAAGAGGAATTTGGGTGGTCTTATTTACTATATATTTTAATTATGCTTTTAGGGGGGAAAGCAGAACAAGTATGCAAGAATGCAAGACATTTCTATGTTGTCTACCAGCCTCTTGTGCACACATACTCCTACAACTGATCTAGAGTTCTTGCTTCCTGACTATTTCACATTCTGAACAGTCTTCACAGCATCTCTTCTCAAAGGTAGCGAAATCCCTGGAAATACATAGTTATTGTATAAGTTCATTCTTCCCTCAGGCAAATTTTTCTTGATGACTTCCTCTATAGCTAGGTCCAGAGAAGTGTGATTTCTGGGGATTGCCTATCCCCTGATATGTCTGAAATTGCACAAGCCAGAATAAAACCAACAAGAACTGCTGCTAGAACTATATTATAATGGGTAGGGCATTTCCCTTTCACACAGCTGACCCAGGTTTGATCCATGGTCATCTGAGCACTGCCAGAAGTGATCCCTGATTACAGAACCAGGAGCAATCCCTGAGCACTGCCAGGTATGGCACAAAAGTATGAAAAGGAAAGAGGAGAGGAGATAACAAGAGAGAAGAAGAGGCGAGGAGGAGAGAAAAGAAAAGGAAAGAGAAGGAAAGAAAATAAAAAAGAAAAGGGCAGGGCAGGGCAGGGCAGGGCAGAGAAGGGAAGGGCAGGGCAGGGCAGGGCAGGGCAGAGAAGGGAAGGGAAGGGAAGGGAAGGGAAGGGAAGGGAAGGGAAGGGAAGGGAAGGGAAGGGAAGGGAAGGGAAGGGAAGGGAAGGGAAGGGAAGGGAAGGGAAGGGAAGGGAAGGGAAGGGAAGGGAAGGGAAGGGAAGGGAAGGGAAGGGAAGGGAAGGGAAGGGAAGGGAAGGGAAGGGAAGGGAAGGGAAGGGCAGGGCAGGGCAGGGCAGGGCAGAGAAGGGAAGGGAAGGGCAGGGCAGGGCAGAGAAGGGAAGGGAAGGGAAGGGAAGGGAAGGGAAGGGAAGGGAAGGGAAGGGAAGGGAAGGGAAGGGAAGGGAAGGGAAGGGAAGGGAAGGGAAGGGAAGGGAAGGGAAGGGAAGGGAAGGGAAGGGAAGGGAAGGGAAGGGAAGGGAAGGGAAGGGAAGGGAAGGGAAGGGAAGGGAAGGAAATCAACATGAATTATGTGCAGAAATACCCCTGTAAGTAGACCTACTCTGAGTTCACATCAATAGAGCTGGAAAGTAAAGAAGAAAGAAATCCTAAAGATAAACTTCCTCAGTTTTGTAATTCTACCCTTGATTTGTCTGCTTTTGCCCTAATCCTGAATGTTTAAGGTTGTTTTTCTTTAAAATACTTTTCTTCTGGCTGAATCCACTCCTTCATTCTTTCCATGCACTCTAGTATTTTTTTTTAGCACTTTTGTCTACCAGGTACTGGGCAGAGTTCTATCCACACAGATTTTACGTTCTAAACTAAAATGAAAGACAACACAGGAATGATTTTAGCATTTATTTTGTTCCTCTAGATTTCATCTCTTTTCATCTATCTGCTGATATATTCTAGTCACTGATAGTAGTCTATTCAAATAGAAATGGTTCATATATTAAAGTCTCTTCTATATCATTATGTATAGGGCTTTTAAAGAGAATTTATAATTTCATTCCACAAATCAGTGACCAAATGACTTTTTTTCCTTACCTTAAAAAATAAAAATATTTTTTTAAATGTTTATAGGCAAAATGTAGAATGAAGACAGGATGAATAATACCAAGGGATCTAAACTCAAATTATTCTATGTCTTGCTAGCTGTGTGATTTCACATCAGTTATCTAGCCTCCTTTGTCCCCAGAGTTTTATTTGTCAAATGAGGATAATAATATGAAAACAAAACTTCAATGAGAAATAACAATATATTTATTGGGGCAGTCTCCTGTCCCCACCTGGCTGTCTTCATGCGGGCCCCTTGGAGGAGGGCAGGTTGAGTTTCTCTCCCCACCCTGAGCAAAGCCCCTGCAGCCAAAGACTTCCGGAACCCAGCCACAGTCATGCTCAAGGCCACTCTCCACATGCTTGGACGAGCCTCACCCATGAAGGAACTGGCAGAGGAACTCAGGTGTGTAGGACCCGGGGCTGAGATCTCCAAGCCTGCTCGGATCGGGACTGGTCCTCCTCCCAGATCCCCCTTTTACCAGTAGCTAGGCAGCCACACACACAAACTGCCTTTGGCACCGTGTAATCCCATCAATGTCCAAGATCCAGAGACTATAAAACAAAACTCCTGGAAGTACGCATCTGCCCTCTTATTGTCTAGTTCTCCCTCTCAGAGAACCTAGTAAGCTACCAAGAGTATTTTGCCCACACAGCAGAACCTGGCAAGCTCCCCGTGGTGTGTTCAGTATGACAAAAACAGTAACAATGATGGGTCTCATTCCCCTTACACTGAAAGAGCCTTCAATGTGTCACCATTGGGAAGGACGAGTAAAGAGAGGCTGCTAAAATCTCAGGGCTAGAATGAATGGAGACATTACTGGTGTCTGCTCGAGCAAATTGATGAACAACGGGATGACAGTGATACAGTGATGTATCTCCCCTAAAAGCATAATTGATAATATAATGGTAAGTAAAACCCAAACTCCTCTTTTTAATGATGCTGTTGAATTCACTAATCCATATAGAGCACACATATTAGCTCAGCTGCAAAAGTAGACTAGCCCTAAGACCAGAAGCTAAGACCATACTCCCTTCCCCTAGTCCTTCTGCCTCCCTCATTAAAGGTGAAGACAGAGCTCTAGAATTCCCCTCCTTCTCCCTGTCAAACATCTACTCTCACCACCATTATCTTTCTAGTTAACAATCTCATGTTTTCTTTTATCCCATTTATGTCAGCCACCAGCAAACCTCTCAGACTTCTCTTATCTCACACATGATACTCTAATCCCCTTTATCTACAAACCTTATTATGTCACCTTCTCTCTCCCTACAACCAGTCTTGAAAACCATCCACTGTGCCTTCTGAAATTAATGACTATTTGCAAAACTCCCCTCTATTAGGGAATACAAATACCAAATGATCTCTCTCATATGTGGAGCATAAAAAAAGCTAGTAAGAGAATAAAAAGCACTTAATGATAACAGAACCCAAAATATGGTATACAATACCAAATCTGCTAAAAGTAGTGAGGGATGGGGGCTGCAGCCATAGTATAGCAGCTAGGGTGCTTGCCTGCCCCTGCCAAGATGGACAGGGGTTCAATCTGTGGCACTCCATAGGATCCCTCAAGCCCCACAAGGAGTGATCCCTGAGTGCAGGCAGAGCCAGGAGAAAGCCCTGAAAATGCTGGGCATTCTCCAAAAAACAATAACAAAGAATTAAAAGTAGTGGGGAGGGGCACCACAGGTGAGAGACAAAGGGGACCTCAAGACACCTGGGGTCCTGAAGGGGACCTGATGTAGGTGTGGTGTAACAGCATTGCATATCTTAAACATCAATAATAATAGTATTATAAATTACACACAAGATCTACATTTAAAAACAAACATACAACTAATGTCCTTGTATTAGTTATCAAATGATTTGCTGCATAGTAATAACATCTTAGTAGCTCAAAGCACAGATGCTTAATTATTACATAACCTGGTTTTTGCAGATTGGAAATTAGGTGATATCTTAGCTGGACGGTTTCCATTTGGAAACACTCAAGAGGCTGTGGTCATTTGGTAGCAAATATCGTCTGAAAGTTTGACCAGGAAGGAAGAAACTGCTTCCAATGCAGTTCATGCAAGTGGTCACAGGTTTGGTCACAAATTGCTAGGTGTGATTTATTTTCTCCATCGGACTGATTGTGTGTCTTCATGGCCTGTGCTGTGTTAACAAGAACAAGTGAACTCAGAAAGCACAGTAGAAGTTTCAGTACCTATGACCTCATTTAGTAACTACACATCATCACCTCTCTATTATTCTATTGATCATGCAGTCAGTCTGGCTCCACAAAGGTTGGAATGGGGTGAATACAAAAAAAACATTAACTTAGTAGAAATAGAGAATCATTGGATATTATCTTGGTGGTTGGTTGCAAACTCATATTAAAGTCTGACTTTCCTTTGAAAATGCCCTAACAGCCTCACAATGGAGACTTGTTCTTCTCTTAAAGTCCCAATTCTTTGAGCCCAGAGGTAAGTCGGTCTGATCCCGGTTTTTCACTGATTTCATACATTTCTCACTCCCTCATTCCTTAAAAATAAAAATCTTGAATATCATAACACCAAATATTATACATGAGTAATGCCTCTGCTTTTGACCTCATTTCTCTAGCTTTTAGCTCTTTGGCATTAGTTGTAGTCTCTAAGGCTACCAATAATTTCTAGAGTTATGAACACACAAATAGATCATTCCGCTTCCACCCAGGCCTGTCAATTTTCTGAAATTCTCTTCTCTGTTAGCCATGTCAACCATTCTACCACACCTTTCATCCCATGGTAATAGCTCTAGTTCATGTCTTTAGAGTTAAACAAAACCTTTATTGGGGTCAGAGAAACAGTACAGGAAGTAATGTGCTTATCTTGCATGGAAACAGGGGTTTGAGCTCTGGCACTACATATGATTCCCCAAGCACTGCGAAGTGATCCTGAGCACAGAGCCAGATGTAGGCCCCGAGCACCTCAGCATCACTGGGTGTGGGCAAAACAAATGTTTTATTTTATTTTTAATTTTTTTATTAAAACACCAGGTGTTACGAAGTTGGGTTTCAGACATACTATGTACCAGCATCAATCCCACCACCAGTCCCTTTTTTTCCTCCATCAGGGTTCCCAGGTTCCCCCCCACCCACCATCTCCATCCCCAGTCTTCAACATTGTCAGGCGTGAGTTAAGTTTGGTTGTTGAAGTTTGGATTCCTTGCTTTCAGTGTGGTTGACTGAGTTTGGATATTTAGCGATACCACTCCTTTATACCACCAATGTATTCAGATTTCTTTGACCCTTGCCTCACATTGCTTCCTGTTCAACTCTTCTTCCTTCCTCGATTTTTTTCCTTTTCTGTCCTTCTCCTCCCTATACTCTGGGTTCAGACATTCTGAGTCCAGGAGTGCAGACGGATTCAGAATGTCTGGATGGAAAGAAGGATGACTTTCAGACATTGCATTCATTCCCTTGCCCAGTTAGTGTATATGCCACTTATATGTGAGGTCATCCTGTGTCCTTCTTCTTCTAGCTTACTTCATTTAGCATATCTTCTAGGTCCATCACATTTCAGTGAATTTCATTCTTTCACTGTGCCTGATAGCTGTATAATATCCCATTGTGTATATATGCCACATCTTCATGATCCATTTATCTATTGTTGGACATCTAGATTGATTCTATATCTTAGCTATTGTACTAAGTGCTGCAATAAATAATAGTGTGCATAAGTCTTTGGAAAAGAATGTTTTTGTGTCCTTGGAGTAGATACCCAGGAGTCAAATTGCTGGGTCATATGCAGCTCAATTCTTAGTTTACTAAGATCTCTCCATACTGTTTTACATAAAGATTGAACCAGGCAACATTGCCCCAAGCAGTGGGTGAGAGTTCTTTCTCACTACACCCCACCAGCCCAGAGTGCTGCCAATATTTATGATATGTGCCATTATCACTAGTGTGAGATGTCAAATCATTGTTGTCTTGATTTGAATTTCCTTAATAATAAGTGATCATGAGTATTTTTTCATGTACTTACTCTTCATCCACTGGTCTTCCTCAGAGATATCCCTATTCATTTACACTCACCATTTTTTAAATTTATTTTTATTTTTTATTGTTTATCTTTGCAAGTACTTTATATGCCCTGGATATAAACCCATTATCTGATGTGTTTAATGCAAATATTTTCTCCCATTCAATTAGTTGTCTTTTAATTTCAACCTGTGGGTTTTTTTTTTTCATGCAGAAACTCTTTAATGTCGTCCCATTTGTTCATTTATTTTTTTTTTAATCCATTGCCTTTGCCAGTGGCATTGTATCATTGAAGAAAACTTTGAGGTCCAGATCTGCCTTTATCTTCTTCAATGTTCTTCATATATTCTGGTCTGATCTCAAAGTTCACTATTGTTAATTAATTTTTGTATAAAGTGTGAGATATGGATTCAACTTTAATTTTTTATACATGTGGTTATCCAATTTTCCCAGAACCATTTGTTGAAGAGACTATTTTAACTCCATTCTATGTTCTTAGCTCCTTTATCAAAAATTAGCTAATCACATATGTGGGAGTTTTTCCTTGGATATCCTATTCTGACCTACTGATCCTTATTCCAGTAGCATACTGCTTTGATCACTGTGGCTTTATAGTGTAGTTTCAAGTGAGGTAATAAGATACCTCCCAGTTTCTTGTTTTTCAGTATGGTTTTTGGCTATTCAGGGTCTTCTAATGATTCCATACAAATTTATTATCGAAAGAGATTAAAGAGTCTATCCCATTCAAAATAGTTTTAAAAATCATCAAGTACCAAGGAATCAATTTAACAAAAAAAGTGGGAGGTCTATACTATGAAAATTTCAAACCATTTATGAAGGAAATAAAAGAAGACCTTAGGAAGTAGAAAACCATACCATGTTCTTAAATTGGAAGATTTAATGTTGTCAAAATGACCATCCTATCTAAACTACTAAATAGTTTCAATGCAATCCCCATCTAAATTCAGATGATACTCAAGGACTTTTAGAACAGTCAATAATAAAGTTTTCATAGGATCACAATAAAACATTTTAAAAAATCAAAGCTTTCTTAATGTTAATTTTATCCATTCCACCCTCTGACCACAACCTCCAATCTCATCAGCTCTCTTTCTTTATCCTATCTTTAGTCCACTTTCAAAAACACTTGGACTTCCAGTCTATTGATCTCACTTTTCTTTATCCCTTCATGTGACCATCCTTCCACTTACTAAGCCTAAATTCCATGATTTATCATAAAATTACTTGGAAGACTAAAACCTTGTTTAAAATTCAACTCTGTACAGAGGTGAGAGTGGGGAAAGGAAAGGAGTGTTCGGATATAAGTGAAGGGACATACAATTAAGGTGAGTCTGGAGTTGGAAGGACTGGAGAAATAGCACAGCAGGTAGGGCGTTTGCCTTGCATGTGGCCAACCCGGGTTCGATTCCTCTGTCCCTCTTGGAGAGTCCGGCAAGCTACCAAGAGTATTCCGAATGCACGGCGGAGGCTGGCAAGCTACCCGTGGTATATTCAATATGCCAAAAACAGTAACAAGAAGTCTCACAATGGAGACATTACTGGTGCCCACTCGAGCAAATCTATGAACAATGGGACAACAGTGCTACAGTGCTGGAGTTGCAACATTGAATACCTGAGACTCTGTCAATCACAATGCCTAAGTAAATCACAATAATTTTAATTGTAAAGTCTCTTAGAATGAAATTATCTGGGAGAAATTTTTACTCTGCTACGGCAAACCCATGCTCTATACCTGAATATATGGTGAAATATATGGTGACTGGAGAAACATATATGGCCATGCTTAGTTGTCTCACTGGACTTGAAACTTATGAGTTTTCAGACATATTCATAATACTACCAAGACATCTAAAATTAATTTCCCATTACCATTCAGTTTTCTACTCTACTGAACAATTTTTCCACACTTTCACTCTTCTCAAATTTCCCAAACCTTTTATCTTCACAATCTTGCATTACTAAATAAATTAAAGCAAACAAAAATGAAATTCTACAGATTTGCATCATCATGTTTACCTACATACGAGCTCTACCTATATATTCTGCCTCCGTACTGGTACTCCCCATGACCCAGTGCATATCTAACAATACCAGTTCTTCTAATTTCTCACTTATGGCTCTTATTTTCTTATTGATCTTCTGTCTAGTTGATTTGTCCAATGATGACAGTGAGGTACTAAAGTCTTCCACTAGTCCTATATTGCTGTCAGTGTATCTCCTCGTCAATTTACAATTATTTTAGAAACTTTGATGTTCCTTTACTTGGTGTATTTGTACTAATAATAATTCCTCCTGGGAATGGAGCAATAATACAGCAAACAAGGCACTTGCCTTTCATGTGGCTGTCCTGGGTTTGATTCTCGGCATCCCATATGCACTCCAGGAGCCTATCCCTGAACAAAGAGCCAGGAGTAAGCCCCAAGCACTGTCTGGGTGTCCCTTGCCCCCTAAAAAAGAATTAAGTCCTCCTGATCTATTTATTCCTTGATAACGATATAATGTCTATCCTTATTCTTATTCCGTTCTTTAGTTTGAACACTATTTGGTTATACAGCCATCCTGCTTTTTGTAGTCAATCCTTTGCCTGTATGATTATTTTCAACCTGGCACATCGAGCCTGTGCTTACTGTGACAGTTCAAGTATATCTCTTATAAGCAGCCGAAGATTGAATTTTCTTTCTGATCCATCTAGACCCTCTGTGCTGTTCAATTTTTGACATTTAGAGAAACTATTGGTAAGAAGAAATTTGTTATTTTATTATCCATAACCTTAACCAAAGTCAATCCCAGCCTGCATAGTCCACTTAAAGCCATTATTACAGTAATGTCTACTGAGCATTTCCATTCAAAAACAAACATCCTGGTGTTATTCCCATCTTTTTAAAAATGTATAAAAATAATTAAAGCAATACCTCCTCTGGATTCCATTTATACTACCACCACCCCCAGCTATTGTTGTCTCTCTTTTGCATAATAACTCAACCAGAAAAATATCAACAGTTTCTATCTGAAATCTTTTCTGCCATACCCTTAATAATAATTTAATCAGATTTTTGTCTCACTACTCCACTTAAATTGCTCTGACTATCTACTCTTTTTGTTATTATTTGGGGACCACACATGAAAGTGCTTGGGAATCACTCCTAGTTAAGCTTGGGGGGGCCAACCAGGGTGCCAGGGATGGTCCCCAGGTGTTGAACCCAGGTTGGCCACATGCAAGGCAAGTGCCCTGCACACTGTACAATTGTTCTGGACTCCTTGTTATGTACTCTTGATATGAGCAATATCTATCATATTTTCAAATCCATCAAGTCCTCTCATTGCTTGCCCCATGAGCACTAATTGGCACATTGATCACTCCCTTCACTTATGATATACTTTTAAAATTGGTTTTCTGGGACAGAAAACTCTGTCTATGGGTTGGAATACACACTTTGCAGGCAGGAGGCCCAGATTTGATCCTTATCGCTGTATATAGTCCTTGACGAGGATTATGGTCTTGACTAGGACTTAACTATGGTCCTGAGCACTTCCAGGAGTGTCACCTGCATCTAGAGAGTCAGAAATTGGTGTGAGCACTGAATAAAGTGTGGCTGAAACGTGTGGCTCAAACACAAAACTAAAACAATTGTTTCCTGGAGCAGTGATGGTGTACAAGAATGTATATGTTAATGTTTTAGAGGGTCAGTGTTATCACACCACACCCACAGGCAATGTGCCACTGCTGATCCATAGAAGCTTCTAATCCATCCCACCCCACTAAAAACCAGTTAAGTCAGATTCTATGGGTTTGTTTTCACTGTACATTGTCTATTATTTCCTTGCTTCATTTTACCCATACCACATGTGAGTGAGATCATTCAGAGTGTCTTCCTTCTTCTGACATCTTATTTAACATGACACCCACTTCATAATTCTTCACTTCCTCTCTGTCTTTAAAAATTAGTTTCAACATAGCAGCCAGAGAGTATAAACAGTGTTAGAACAATTTTCTGCCCACATTCCCATTTGTCTCTTCTTTGACAGAGTCAAAGGTAATGCCTCATGACATCTTACAGAGCTGACAGTACCATCTCACTATTGTCACCCCCAACTTGATCCTTCCAACTACACTGCCCCCTTCTTTCTAGAACATGATCCAGACAAATTTCACATTAGCACTTATAGTTTAACTTTTTCTTCTATTGTAAATGTTATTTCCTGCTTGATTAAGTTGTTCCCCATTTTCTGCTTTTGTTCAAATGCTGCTTATCACAGAAGCTTATCTTTGGCAACTTATTTGTTACTGTATGAACACAGCTGCATAAAGACACGCAAATACACGCGTATACAAAACCTGCAAATCTTTGCTTCCCTTGTTCCATTTATTTTCATTTCCTATGACACTTATCTTCTAAGATATCTAATAATTTAAAGGACTTGATAATGTCCTCTATTGACCACTCAGTCTATTCACTCCTATCATCTCCCTAACTCTCCCTCCCACAATCCAAAATAAAAGCTCTCTGAGGTCATATTATATTCGTTGTTCTAGATCAAAGCCAGAAATTCATGTAACTTATTAACAAACCAGTGATATCCTTCTGGGCTTTAAAACTCAAGGGGACTTATGAATACTTTTTATACCTCATTAGAAGGAAAGATAAAGTTAAACTTAGATACTATGAACACAAATTCAGCCATCTTTCCATTATGGTGCTTTATCCTCCAGACAAGAACAACTCTTTTTCAAATTCTTGCAACACCTCTGTTGTTGGTTAAATGTTGACAACTTAATAAAAAGAAACATGACTTTAAGTACACTCTTAAGACAGATAAAATATTTTCATGATTCTTTACTGAACTATGAACTGATCGTGTATGTAATACCTCTACAACTTCTGCTTCGTGGCTAAGAATCATCAGTTTGCCCTACCTCTTTATTTTCTCTGTAGTTTAGCACCATTACCAGCACTAGCAAATAATTTTCTTTTATGGCCCATTTTACACAAAGAAACTAAGTTTTTATCACTTTAGGCGAGTTTGGGTGCATGCTAATGAGAATTGAGAACACACAGTCTAGTTGAAATACAAAGACTGTGTAACACCCTTCTCTGCTTCTATGAGGCATTCTAACACATCCGTATTGCAAAGCCTCCAATCAAAATTCATTCCCAGCAAAACTGCAAATCACTATACGTTCAGTTGCCTGAAAATAGTCAAAAGCACAAATGTTTAAGCCTCAGTCCCAAGAATGTACTGCAATTGGACTCAATCATTGCAACACACACCATAAAGAGGGAATAAGAAAAGATGAAGGGGGAAAAATGAGGGAAAGAAAAACAAAAATCAAAAGCTCAGTATTTAATTAAAACTTTTATTGTTTGCTCTGGGCAACGTTCTACTCTTCCAGGTGGAAATAAAAGAAATAAATGTAACAATGAAAATTATCATAGTAGGGCAGGAGAGACAGTACAGTTTTAGGCACTTGCCTTGTTTTCTATTAACTTCACCAGCACCACACATTCCCCTGAGCACTAGAGACTGAAGTAGGCCTAAGTACTCAAACCCCCCCACCACCACACACACACACAAAGCCAAAGTTAAAAAAATAAATACTTTTTTAAAAAAGTTTAGGGCCATACCCAGTGGTGTTCTGTACTCAGGGATCACTCCTGACAGTGCTCAGGGGACCACACAGGGTATCAGGGATTGAACCTGGACTAACCACATGCAAAGCAAGCACCCTCCCCACTGTACTATCTTTGTGGTCCCAGTTAAAATAAAAACCAAGAGGGCTGGAGCAATAGCACAGCAGGTAGGGCATTTGCCTTGCATGCGGTCGACCCGGGTTCGATTCCCAGCACCCCATATGGTCCCCCGAGCACCACCAGGAGTGGCTCCTGAGTGCAGAGCCAGGAGTAACCCTGAGCATCGCTGGTGTGACCCAAAAAGCAAAATAAATAATAAATAAAAATAAACTGTTACAACTCAGGGTTAATAAAATAGAAGGTGTCATATTTGCATAAATGATTTATAAGGGAAGAGCATTTGGAGAACACAGCAGAGAACCTCAGGGAAGAATCTCAACATAAAGTTTTGCTAGATTGGGGAAGGGATAGAGTATGTGCTCGGCAGCATAATATATGCACTGCATGAGCAGAGCCCTGGGCTTGAAACTTAAAACCATATTTTAAAGAAAATAAAGAATTGCTATATTAGAAGTAAAATTGGTTGATATTCTATAAAGCAATTAAACAACCGGGATAATATTTTCTTTTCCTTTTTCTCTTTCTTTTTCAATATTTTTTATTCAAACATTTTATTGAATCACCATGTGGAAAGTTACAAAGTTCTCTGGTTTATGTCTCAGTTATACAATATTCAAACACCCATCCCTTCACCAGTGCCCATATTCCACCACCAAAAACCCCAGTATATCCCCCGCCCCCACCCCCCACCCGCGACTGTATAACTGATGAATTTCACTTCATTTTCTCTTTACCTTGACTATGTTCCATATTTCAACACAAAACTCTCTATTGTTGTTGGAGTTTCCACCCAAGAAAGACAGCCCTACTACCAAGGAAGCATTTGAGAATTAGTTTTCCATTGCTGAGAATGAAGAGATATGTAGCCCCACTGCTCCAAGTACATAACTCTTTTTTTTCCCTTTTTCCTTTTCCTTCCCCCCCCCATCCCCCTTCCCGCGCCTCATAGTATGGTGTACGCCACGCCGCGTTTCTCCCTGAAAATGGGAAATAACTGGGAAAGAGAGATATTTCCTCTTCTTGGCCAGCGTGGGGCTTTTGCTTAGTTCACAGTCCAGGGAAGTGGCTGCTACATTAATAACCTTCAATATTTCAACAAAAACTCAGTTATTATTTGGAGTTTCCCCCCAAGTCAGACCTGTTCAAAAGGAACCGTTTCACATTGCTGACAGTTATAGATGTTAAGTTGCGAGGACGCTACCGCATCCGCGTGGTTTTGGATTTCTGTATAAAGTCCAGGGAAAATTCTGCCAGAAATTACATAGCCCAGCTCACAGTCCCAGTTCATTGCTGTAAGAAGTCTCTGGAATCAAAGTCTTTAGGTGCAGAGGGTCCCTTTCACTCTCAGCAGCTCCGAATTTATCTGGGCCGAAAGCGTGCCGGTTACACCCACTTCCCATGATTCCCTAGGAGCCCCAAGTGTAAAAATCTTATACCTCTGGGTTAGGAGTCTTAGAAGATGGCGCCTGCCACGTGGATGCTGCTGCCACCGCCATTTTCTGTGCAGGAAGACAGGATGGGGAGGAAAGATCCACCCCCAAGCCGTACGGAGTTGTAGCCCAGTTCTCAGTCCCAGTGCATTGCTATTAGAAGCTGCGCTGGATGCCTGAATATATTAAGTCTCTGGAATCAAAGTCTTTAGGCACAGAGGGTCCTCTTTTTCATTTTTGTTTTGTGTCACACCCAGCTGTATTCAGAGCTTACTCCTGGCTGTGTGCTCAGTGATCACTCCTGGTGGGCCCAATGGGACCATATAGGGTGCCAGGAATGAACCTGGGTTGTACATGTTCAAAGCAAATGCCCTACCCACTGCACTACTACACTGGCCCCAGGGACCATATCTTCTGCTGAAAGTCATCTGCATCTCTACCGAACATAATTTTATGTGTGTAACTCACATGAGTTTTACAGAATATGTTCTCTATTAGTTAACATATCAAACAAAATTCCCCCAAGAATTAAGTAATTCTGGGGGTGGGCTTGTTAGACAATATTTAGAAAATAGCATGGCACTGAAAGGACACACATAGCCATTTCTTTGTTTAAATTCCAGCTGTGCTGAAGAACTACTCCTGGTTCTGCGCTCAGGGTCACTGCTGGAGGTGGTCAGGTGATTGTAAGTGGTGTCAGGTATTCAACCAGGGATGGCTTCAAGGAAAGCAAAAGTTTTAGCCCCTATAATACCTCTCCAATCTTATATTCATAACTATGCATCTATATTTTTAATCCAATGGCAGGAAAACGTTCTCCAGGATAAGTGAATTAGAAGATTCAATTCTATGGCACTAGAAATACATTTGGTGTGTTTTGAGAAAGGAACTCCTCTCAGGTCAAATTCTACAATATATCCCTTCACATCATAGTCTATGTTAGTAATATTTGTATGAGTAGCATGTTTCTCTCACTAAAAGGAGAACATAGCAAATTAACGATTCAATAATTCCCATGTTTATGATATATAAATGGCTTGTGTTCAAATAACTCATCAATTGTCCTTATAGAAATAAAAGGTCCTGGTTTAGGGAATGTCGGAGCAAAATGATGCCTAAAAGTTTAAACAATTTACCCAAGGTAAGGCTAAGATGGAAACTGAGCTTACAGAGAAACTTAAAACAGAAACATATGACACTATAACAGTGGTAGAAAGTCCCATTTCCCGTAGTTGGTCTTTCGATAGCTCCAAAACCCGAGTTCTGCCACAGAAACCAGGCTTTGAATCAAGAAGCCTGTCTTTAAGGGCTGTGAGTGCTTTCTAATTATCAGTCATTTTCTCCAACAGATGCATAGGGAAGAAATAGATTCATTCAAATGTGGGGTGGGGGAGATTCAAGCTTCAATACACATCATTTAAATTAGTTAGTCAAATTATTTCATCTTTTTTTTCTGATTTTCTTCTTTTCTAATTTTTCTCCCTTTTTTCTGAAGAAAAAATCTGCCTCCTTTATAAATCCTTTCATTTTTGAATATAAAGCCTCATTGTTAAAATAATATCAGGTTTTAGAAAAGAGAGAGTATATTATGAAACCAAAAAAAAGGGGTGGGGGGAGAGGGTGATTTGACTAGTAATAACCTTGATGGAAGATTAGAATGCATGCCATTTCTCATCTTCTTTTTAATTCTCCTTATCTACAAATTGAATTTCAAATAGAGGATGGGCTGATAGTGTTGAGAGAGTTTTGTTACTCACTTTAAAGTATTTATGTCAGTCATTGTAATTACACTTGGGCTATAGCAGTCTTTCATCATGAATTTGTGGAATACTGATTCTTCCCCTATTGAAATTATTCACTTAATAATTTGGCATTGGAAGATGAAACTCAATGAGTGTTCAAAATTGGTTGCTAATTGTCTCTCTAATTCTGCAGTCACTACAGTTTTCTGACCAACAGGCTCTTGACAATTTTAAACCAATTCAACTCTATATCAATGTAAAATAAACATGCAAGCCACACCGTCCTTACATTGATAGAGACAGAAATTTGTCAAAGAAAAAAATTATATCACCAAACTCAAGTGTCAAAATTCTGAAAAGTTGAGAAATAGTTATAATATCAAAAATACACTTTTTCAATTACATTTCAAGTTTAACTTTATGTCATCCTGCAATTACCTTAAACCCTAAGGGAAGGCTTAACACTTACTATCCAGCCTAGACTACTAAAAGTATGCTTTTGGTAAAAATCCTCTGACTACTATTCAGAGTCACTGAAATCTTTAAATGGAAGCCAATGATTTTTATTCAGCTCTCTTCGGGTTGTTAATAAACATTCACCTTTTAAAATAAATGCGGATATTCAAATCAGAACAGATGTTTCAATGAAATGTGAATCGCTTAAGCTGTCCAGAGCAGTATTTCTTAATAGTTTTCTTGGCACATTCAAATTACTTCATTTTCTCTCACTTGGACTAAATATAAACTAAAAAAAATAAAAGCATTCCTAACTTGACAAAAGTAAGACCCCAGAGTGAAGATCTTGGTAAAAAAAGAAAGGATCCATAAAAGTGGAGAAAATAGCTCAAAGATAGGGCAAACTTCTGTTTCTTTATTTTACTATAAGTAAATCAAAGTTTCTAATTGCTTTCAAAAATATGTGGAAAGAATGTGTGGAAAGAACAATAATCCTATCCATTGTTTTAAAGTGTGTGTCTTAGATGTATGGGTAGTGGATATGCCTGAGGAAAGGAGGGAGCTATGAAATCCCCCTATATCCTAAAATCCAAAACCTTGCTTTAAGTGAAAGTCACCAATGCAAAAATGTCCTTTGGCCAGTGAATCATGTCTATGTTTCAATTGACCTTTCCTTTTTTTTTCTTAGATCTTCTTAAAGTCACTAGAAATTTATATCTATAGCAGTATGTATTATTTTTAAAATAAAATCTCTTACTGGGAGTCAAAGTCACAAATGTCATGCTTTGATCAACTCTAATAAATTGATAGATACAGATGTTTGGATGTGCTGCCTATCTCTCCAAAATTCTATGAATTTTCTACAACAGGTGGGTAGTCATACAGATTGAACTGGGAAAGGAGTGAAAATTAGCTCTGTAATTGTGTGCCTAGGGCATGAAAGATGCTAGCTAAATGCTGCCTTTAAAGGTTTTGTCTGCTTGCTTCACAGGTGATGGGATAGAAAGGGCAAAAGGGAAAAAAATGTTTTTGATACAAAAAATAATAGTAATCAGAGCCCCAAGTAGAAATGCCAAGAATAATTTAAGCCAGTGAAGACATTGTAAGGCCAGGCCAACACCATTTCCTTGCACCTGACTGTCAAATGACATTTTTTTCCGAGTGGATTTATATGAAAGTAATTTCTATAATTCTAAAAGAATGAAACATCACTGCTTTAAGAGATAACCCAATTTTTGAAAGATTATATGCCTTTAGGTGTGTTCAAATCGAACATGATAGGTATATTATACATGCAAACATCGTTTTTAACAACATGCTTAATACACTGGGAACATGATGTGCCCTGAAGTTATCATTTATAATGAAAACAAAAATAATCTGAAAACAAAGACTTTGAAGAAATCAGAGAAGTAAATTCCTAAGTTATAGATAACATGGTAAATGGTGAAGTTAGACTCTGAATTTCCTACTGTAATCTACTCCCTATTAGCAACAAGTTGCTCAAGTCCCTCATACTCTGTTCAGTCTCATTGCTTGTGTTCATCAATGGTAGCACATTATATATGAAATAAATTATTCATTAGTAAGTATCATCTACTAGAACAATAAGAGTAGCACATATAAAAATGCTTTAAAATATCTACATTACTCAAATTCAGCTTTGAAAAAATATTAGCCCATATCAAGAAAAACACATTATCAAGTGAACTGTGTAAAAAGTAGGAAGCAGTCACAGTTTTTCCTTCACAGTCTCCTAAACTCAGTAGTCTGTTCTTTTTTATTTCAGGAAGGATGGTGTTTCTCTTAACATGTAGTTAGGTCAAGCTGAATCTTGTACTTTCTTTTTGTTTGGTTGGTTGGTTTTGGGTTTGGGGTGCATACCCAGTTGTGATCAGGGATTATACCTGGTGTTGCTTCAGAGAAATGTGTGAACCCAGGTGAATCACATGCAAGGTAAGCACCCTGAATATTCTGACTTTTTACCTTTGTAAGTAGCAAGTCTGTAAAGGGTGCAAGTGATTTTGACATGTTTATCTAGTTCAAACTGGTATGTGGTCCCAGGTTATGTTCACAGTCATAATGAACATCTTTGATAACTTCAGCGCTCCCACGAATAGAAAGAATCTTGGAAGTGCATTTTTCTAAATGGGAGGATACACTTTTATTCTTCTTTTTAATCAAGATAAATTTCATTTTGGAATAATTTTATGTTTAGGATAAGTTGCAAAAATCACTATCACTATTTCTATCATCCTCTTGACATTGATTTGCTCAAGCAGGCCCAGTAATGTCTCCGTTCATTCTAGCCCTGAGATTTTAGCAGCCTCTCTTTACTTATCCTTCCCAACGGTTCTATATTAGAGGCTCTTTCAGGGTCAGGAGAATGAGACCCATCATTGTTATTGTATTTTGCATATGAATACACCACAGGGAGCTTGTCAGGCTCTCCAGTACAGGCAGAAACTCTCAGTAGCTTGCCAGGTTCTCCGAGAGGGAGAACTAGGCTATAAAACAATCAAGCAACGAAAATAGCGTGATTTGGCTTAAGGCACATGGCTGGGTCCACTGGACAAATGTCGTGGCTCAGAAACAAAACAAAACAAGAAAAACTGAAAAAAATATTTACTTTAACTGGGGTAGGTGCGCTGAAGGTTGAGGGTGGGCCTGGGCAACCCCCCACCCAAGGGAATCAGCGTCTTTAGGAAGGAAGCCCCGGCCAGTCCTGGCCCCTTTCTGGGAGGATCCTCAGGTGGCCGACAGCTGTGCGTGACCTACCCAAGCTTCTGCTTCTAGACACTCGAGCAGTCAGGTTCTGGTTATAAACCACCCAGACGGGTGTGAGACAGGACAGGGCTTAACATCAGTTGAATCCTGGCAATGCATATAGGGCCCCTGAGCACCACTGGGGGTGACCCCTGAGCAGTATAATAGCTTTACCCACCATTAATAGAAATAGTATTTTATATTACTATAATATTTATTTGTTAAAGCTTAAAAAACTCGGGGCCGGAGCGATAGCACAGCGGGTAGGGCGTTTGCCTTGCACGCAGCCGACCCGGGTTAGATCCCCGGCATCCCATATGGTCCCCCAAGCACTGCCAGGAGCAATTCCTGAGTGCAAAGCCAGGAGTAATCCCTGAGCATCGCTGGGTGTGACCCAAAAAGCAAATAAAAAAAAAAAGCTTAAGAAACTCAATATAGTGTTATTAACTGATCTCAAGATTTATCTGACTGACAGTGAGCTTTTTGTTTGTTTCTAGGCCCCATCAGGCTGTGCTCAGGAATCACTTCCCATAGTGTTCAGGGAATCATATGCATTACTGCACATCTAACCAGCATTGAATACAAGCAATGTAAGCACCTTAATCCCTGTTCTATTCTAGTTCTGAATAACAGTGTTTGTTTTGTTTTGAAAGAAAACATATTTTATTTGAAGGCTTTTAGGAAGGGAAGGATGGAGAAAAAGTGAGAGAGACTAATGCATTCCAGAGAGAACCCAGGTTTCTCCAAGGGTGTAGGGAGTCCCTGCACACATCCCAGCATTAGATAGGACCAGTGATTTTTAAATTAATATTCTATTCCACTTCTGGGATCCAATTCAGAGTATCACATTTTATTACTTCTCATGTCAACTAAACTTTTGATCTGTGGAAGTTTCCTTATATTTTGAGGAACAATTTCCTAATTTTTTCCAGTTCTGCGTGGCTTTGAAAATGATCCTTCTTTTGTTGTCGTTTTCTTCTTCAAGTTTTTGGACCTCTTTATCTGTGTCATTAACTTCTTTGATTACCTCATCTAACAGCTTTAAATAGTATCTATATGCCGGTATTCCCAAATGTATGAATACATCTTACACAACATCTCCAGTTCACACATCTTCACTTCACCCATTTTTTCTGCTTTTCCTATTCTCCAGTCAAATATCAAATAGACATCCTGCTTCAACAAATCCAGAGCTTCCTTTTCTTTTTTCTTTTTTTTTTCTTTGCTTTTTGGGTCACACCCAGAGATGCACAGGGGCTACTCCTGGCTCTGCACTCAGGAATCACCCTTGGCGGTGCTCAGGGGACCATATGGGATGCTGGGATTCGAACCCGGGTTGGCCGTGTGCAAGGCAAACGCCCTACCTGCTGTGCTATCGCAGAGCTTCC
This sequence comes from Sorex araneus, assembly GCF_027595985.1. Classification (NCBI taxonomy): domain Eukaryota; kingdom Metazoa; phylum Chordata; class Mammalia; order Eulipotyphla; family Soricidae; genus Sorex; species Sorex araneus. The sequence goes on along the minus strand of NC_073313.1, from coordinate 224,812,721 downwards.
TTTTCTGCCCCAGTTTGTGTCTTCCTCACCTCACACTCCCATCTAAGTCAATGACAATTTTATACTGTGTGTTTCTCAGGCAGTATAGGCTTACATTAGCCCATCCATCTTCCATCCACCCATCTTTCCATTTACCTGTGTATCTAATTTAGAATTTATCACCTCTTTGCTATCACTCAGGTGCAACTCACAATCCTCTGTCTATTCTATAATTCACTAAAGCCTCTGCTCTGCTCTCCTATCTTCTTCCACCAAAACTATTCTCCAGCCCATGCGACATGTTCTCTTCAGTGGCAAAGAAATGTGCTACTACCAAAATGACTTCGTTAAACCTGAAATGATGGTGCTTTTGTTCTCCTAATCCTTTCTTTCCCGTTTCATTCAGAGTCATGGCAAAATGTTTTAGGCTATGCTCTTACAGTGACATTTTACTGCACATCTGCTGTACCCATCCCCTCCCTGTCCTTATTGCCTATACCATATGTGCACCACACACACACACACACACACACACACACACACACACAGAGTCCAATTCCATTGTTACTCTCTGGAAATTTCCCCTTCATTCACTCTGTGCCAGTCCTGTTTCTTTGCTATTATCCCATAAGGTATATCTCTGCCTTAGGGAACTGTATTTAATGTTTGTTTGTTTTTTCTTTTTTTTTTTTTTGGCTTTTTGGGTCACACCCGGCAATCTGTGTTACACCTGGCTCTGCACTCAGGAATTACTCCTGGTGGTGCTCAGGGAACCATATGGGATGCTGGGAATCGAACCCGGGTCGGCTGTGTGCAAGGCAAACGCCCTACCCACTGTGCTATTTGCTCCAGCCCATTTGTTTTTTCTGCTTAGAATTCTTTTTCTTGTTCCCCCTTACCAAAATGACTCATTCCCAACTTTAGGTTTTCACTCAAAACTCACATTCTTAGTGAGGGCTTCCTGTAAAAAATTCAAACACGCGAGGAAGGGGGTGATGATGTGTGTGTTCTCGGGCTTCCACCCCGAAAGCCCGAGAACACACACATCATCACCCCCTTCCTCAACCATTTCTCTGGAGATTAACAAAATCTCATCTAAAGAGATTACTCCAGATTACTAGGAGATCCGCTCAAGGGTGGGATCCAAACAAGAGTGTGTCCCTTTCTTCCTTCCACTTAAATAGTTGTAGTAAATCTACTTCAAATATTTCTAACAATGTCATTCTGTATGAGGACAGTAAGAGATAGGTCATTTAAGTTTGGTTCTTCCTGAGGACATTCACGATATATTCCAGACCACAGTCCTCAGGCCAGGTTAGTCTTCTTAACCCCAGCAGGGTCCTAGTCTCGTCATTACTTTTGGGTCATAACAGCATTTGTCTATGACCATGCTCTCAATTTATAGTTAAGTATTGTGATGCTTTGGCCTGGCCCATTGTGATGCCAGGGTAGCTCACAACTTGCCCTGGGCCCATTCCATCCCTTGTCGGGACCCTGTTTTTGGGGTGCTAGGAACTAAGGGCAACTGAGTTGAGAAAGCAGATGCCCAGGAGTAAATATTATTGGAGTCAATCAGCTCCCAAGTTACAAAGCATAATATTAACTATCTTCCTGTGTCCATACAGAAAGGACTTAAGGTAAACTAAGTTCCCTGTGGCAAGATTAAAAAGACAAACCCAATGTTATCCTACAGCTTCCCACAAAACTGGATTTGAAATTTCAGATTTTCCCTCCAGTCACTTACTGCTATCACCTCTGCACGAAGCAGTATTCCTTTCTGTAAATCATCTTTTTCAAAAATCACACATCAACAAACCTGCTACATATTTGGATTTTTTATTCTAAATTTCATTAAATTTTAATTCTAAAAATTAATTTTAATTTCTAAGTTCCTCCTTGAGAAGTAAGTTCCTAAAGCAACATTTTCCCCTCTTTTCCTTATTTCGATAGCCACAATCCCTAGAGCCTTCTATACCCTTTGGAGTAATTCAAAAGTTCATGTTAAATAAAATGTTTCTCTTTCCTTAATTTTTTTCCAGAATTTGTTTTTCAGGCTCTGTTTGGCCCCTGAAATTTTGGGGCTTTCCTCACTTCTTTTTGAGGGCTGTCTTTTCTCTCCTAAAAGTTACTTCAACTCAAAACACCCAAACTCTCAAGATTTGATTTCACTATGTTTTTTTCACTGTGTTTAAAAATGCAAATCGGCTTGAAGGGTGGTTGGGAAAATTAGAGATGATGGTGGGAAGGTGCACTGGTGCTAAGATTGGTGTTGGAAGGTTGAATGTAATAAATTATGAACAACTTTATAAAAAAAATAAAAAAGCAAATCATTTTTCTTCTTTCCTGAGTCTTCTGTGATGATTTGGTGCAAACACATGCTTCCTGAAAACACAGATAATACTGACTCTATGAGTTAGTAGATGGTTTGGAAGGTGGAACAAACCAAGGGAACAACATACCCCAATAGCACTTAAGTTTATTCTCTCACCCCAAATGTTTAACTCCATTTGTTATGAAAACTCCAAAAAGTAAACCAATTAACATTTGAACAAACAGCCTGCCCATGCTTCTTATGTCAAAGCTGACATCAGGAAATCTGCAAATCTGGACACAATGGACTTCCCCAAGGCCGCAATAGTTAGCAAATGCCTTCCTTGATTTATCTCTAGAGATAAATCTCTAGAGAAGAAATTTCTAGAGAAGAAAAAACAAAGAAAATGTGAGCATGTGGTAAATCACAAATCTGGAGTAATGGTCTCTAATGAGGAGATATATAACCTATATAATATATGAAGGAATACTAAGGGAGGAGAAATTCAGAACTATTTTTCAGTTTATATAAAGAAAAACAATGCAGTTATTAAACTTTGCTGTTTTTCATATTCCAATTGGCCCTAGAAACGCTCCCTCTTTTTGTCTGCTAAATGTCCCTGTGCACAATAAATTCCTAAAATGAAAGAAAAGTCAGTGTTAAGTGAAATCAACAATGACACCCGAACTTGCTCATCTGCCCTAAGCATATTGAAATATATTATAGTTAACCTGCTTCTAGCCGAGCAGCCAGATTCATCTGAAATTAAATTTACTGATGTAGTTTTCCAATAAGGAAGTCAGCCTAGGGGTTAACATAGCACCACATATGAATTGTTAGAGAAAACAAGTTAAAGTCTTTACGAATGAATAAACTTTAATGTTAAAGTTTTCTAGGGCTAAAAAACTTTGCTGAGCCACTTTTAACTGTATTAGGTTATTTTGTTTTAGATAAATTAAGCACCAAATTTGTGACTTCAAGTGACTTAAAGGAGTTACTAGAAAGTAAACAGTGTGAGTTAAAGCATGGCAGCAGCATATTTCTTAGTGATGAGAACTTTTAGCCATATACAGATAAAAACAAGAAATTTTATTGAGAGGCTCCTAAACTTTTTTTTAGATAACAAAGTCTTGTGTTTTAGTCTTTCATAGTACTCCTAGATGATTTTTTGTACTATTGCTAAATTTATTTATTAACTAATTAGGTCCAGAGAACTTCAACATTTATCTTTCATAACTTAGTAGTCACTTGTAAAAATAATGCACAAAAGGGGCCAGAGCGATAGCACAGCGGGTAGGGCGTTTGCCTTGCATGCGGCCGACATGCGTTCAATCCCCGGCATCCCATATGGTCCCCCAAGCACCGCCAGGAGTAATTTCTGAGTGCAAAGCCAGGAGTAACCCCTGAGCATCGCTGGGTGTGACTCAAAAAGCAAAATAATAATAATAATAATAATAATAATAATAATGCACAAAAAAGAATGAACAAAATCAGTTTTATTAAATTCTTAATAGTGAGGGTTTTTAATAGGATATAATCAGCTATTTAGGAATGCATAACTTCTCAAACCCTGGATACAGATTGAACATAGCACCCCCATTTCCTGTTCCACATTGATTTCCAAAAGTGCTTGCTTTTTCTCCCAGCAATCAACAAAAGCCTAGTACTCAGGATTAGTTCTGGCTCTGCACTCAGAATCACTCCTGGCAGTGCTCGGGGGACGCTATGGGATGCTAAAGGTCAAATAGGGTCAGCATGCAAAGCAAATGCCCTACCCATTCCGGCCCTGAAATCATTAAAGAACTATCTGATGCTGCAAATAGAACCTATCATATGTGGTTATTCCCTATTCCATCCACTAGGCTGAACCGGGTTCAATCCCTGACATTGCCTGATGCCCTGCATTGCTCAGATCCCCAACCTGCAGGAACTGAGCAGTGCCACATCCTAGGACTCTCACACTGAACCACTGGCCAAGTAGGTCAAGAATTGCTAAGAGGTGCCTCAGGTCCGCTGAGCACCACTTGGAAGGATGTCCCTTTCCCCAACAAATGAAACAATAATACTCACTTTGTTAGACTGTTGTGTAAATGATCTTGAGATAAGAACCAAAACTGGCAGGTAAAATGCCACTGACTTTGATGTCAGACCAGCAGAACACAGATGTGGTTTCTTCTACTAGTTCTATAGGCTTCTCACATCATATCGCTCAGCATAATTAGTCTCTGAGAATCCCAGGACAAGAGGTGATGTTTAGAAAATTACACACAGCAATTCTGGTGTGCTTTCCACAGAGGTCTCTGCTCCTGCTGATCAATGGTCCTTTAGAGAACAGCAAAGACAAGAAGCCAACACTCACCCTCTTGCCAGCCATGTGAGTGAGGCATCATGGGAGATTAATTGTTCAACGTCCCATGGCTTCTGCCCCAGCCAACAAGTAATTCAATCTCATGATAAACCCTGAGCCAGAATCACATAGCCCATGCGCTCCCAAAGCCCGGACTCACAAAAGTAATAAATATTGTGTGCATCATAATGTGTTACCTAAAGTCAGGAAGGTCGGTTATATTTGTTCAATAATAATGAATAGCTAACAAACATGCAGAAAAGTGTAAATATTAAAATTCAATGGTAAACACCACAGTAAACTAAAATTCTCTGGTAAAATAAATCAAGAAAACACTACCCTGGTTGGTATAATTTAGTTCCGATACATTATCAGTGCTGATTGCAGTTAATATATGGATCAATTAACATAGCAGATTAAGCTCTGATGCAAAAGGAAGTAAGATAGCTTTCTTAGAGATCTATCATATAACTGTTTAAAAACAGAACATGGTCCTCAAAACTAAATATGTTTAAAAATTAATGTAGAGTTAAGATGAAATGTAGACTGTTGACAACAAGCTTCTTATGGCACATGGAATTTCAATTTGTGGTCAATTTTTTTCTCAAGTAATCTTGGTATTTTTGTTGGAACCATCTGGCAATACTATTTCCAAACATACATTGGAAGTTCCAGCATGGAACTTTGCATGGAGTTATGCAAATAAGGTCAGGGCTAGTTAGAGATACAGACTATAATTGACAAAGACTTCAGTTGAACAGAAGGTCTTATATTTGCCAAGCACTATGCTTGAAGCTTGAAACAGAAAACTCAGTCAAGTGTGAATTTTAAGAAAAGTCAAAGTCTGAGCATTCTTTTAAGTATCAGAGGCATTGATATAAGGCACAAATCAATTTTTAAAAACTGGAAAAGGACCAGAATAAAAATCACGGACCACAAAGAACAAGATGATCAAAGAAAACAAGGGCCAACTCAAGACTCCTATGGCTTTCCTGATAAAGAGACTGAGACTCTGTTCGTTTCATCAAGATTATTATAGATTTTCTCCAAATTACTATATTGTGACAATATAATATCACTACATTAATTGTTAAGTAAGTTCAGGTCTTAGTTCACTATTATAATGAGGTGTGTTCTATTTACCTAAATATTTTGTATAGCTATTTAACATATAATCAAAAAATTCAGAGAAATAACTATAAGTCACATTGTGGTTACATTTTTGTTTTGGTTTAGGGGGAGCTTTTTATTTTCTGGTTTGTGTGTGTGTGTTTGGGGCCACACCTAGAGGTGGTTAGGGGTTATTCCTGACTCTGCACTCAGGAATTACTTCTGGTGGTGCTCGGGGGACCATATGAGATGCTGTGGATTGAACCCGAATCTGCTGTGTGCAAGGCAAGAAACATTACGTGCTGCACTACCTCTCTGGCCTCTGTGGTTACATTTTTAAACCTTGAAAATTAAAAAATAAAGATAGAGAACTATTTAATCAGTATACATATCTTAAAGTCATTGATTCCCTTCCTGAGGAGACCTCATAAAGAAAAAACTAGTGCATATGGACACAAGACTACATGTAGACAATACATTTAGATGATACATATAGATGCATGTAGATAATAAATACAAGTAGATAAACATCTACTGTTTAGAATAATCTTGAAATTTTTAAGAAAAATAAAGTCTGATTTATCTAATTTATTTTCATTTTAAAGTTTGTCTAATTGTTTTTCCTTCTTAATTTCTAAATTATATTATACTAATTTGCATTATTGTAAAGAAATAACTCATTGTTGTTTTATTGGCTTTGCTTTAAACTGATAAGTTGACTTGAGAAACCTGCGCCTTCTCTGAAATCAGTCCATAACATTAGAAAGCAAAGGTCCTTTCCATTTGTATAATGTTTCTAGGTTTTCTGCACTTTCATATAGTTCACAGATCCACCCTTCTCTCATTCTCAGATCCTTCTTGTTGTGGGCAGAGTTAAGAACATTCTGTAGACTTGAAATAATAGTACAGAGTTTAGGACACTTGCCTTGCTTGTGGCTGACCCGGGTTCAATTCTCAGCATCCCATATGGTCCCCCAAGTCAGCCAGGAGTGATTTCTGGGTACAGAGCCAGAAGTAGCCAGGTGTGGCCCAAAAAAGCCAAAATATTTTTTATAAAAAGGAGGAGAAATAAGAAGCAAGCAAACAAGAAAAAAGAAGGAAGGAAGGAAGGAAGGAAGGAAGGAAGGAAGGAAGGAAGGAAGGAAGGAAGGAAGGAAGGAAGGAAGGAAGGAAGGAAGGAAGGAAGGAAGGAAGGAAGGAAGGAAGGAAGGAAGGGAGGGAGGGAGGGAGGGAGAAAAGAAAAAAATAAAAACAAAAAAGGCTGATCTGATTACAGGGCCCTGGATGCAGCTCAGTAAGTAGTAGAAAATATGCCTTGTATATATGAGGACCTGTGCCATCTCATAATGCCAAGTGTGATCTCTAGAACCACAAAAAGTGTAGCACTTCAACAACTACCAAAAAAAAAAAGTGTGGCATTTCAGCAACTACAAAAAAACAAAAATAATAATCTGATAAAAAGGGAAGATTTAGAACACAACCTAGGTTCTATCAGTCAGAGAAAACGTTGGTTCACCAATGGCTGCCTAATCTGTATCAATAAGCACCCACTTAAAACTATGTCTAGGGGTTCTTCGGCTCTTTGGTGTTGATGAGGAAATGTAGCTGTGTACATCAGGAGAATAAATGTTAATATCACTGCAACACACATCAATTATGTTTTTTGTATTTTTAATTGCATTTTATGCAATGTTAGACCAGATGTTGCATATTACCTTACAAGGGGTTTCTTGGAATATGAAGTGGAGCAAGGAAATCCTCTTCAACAAGTGGTTCTGAGAAAACTGGACAGCTACATGCAAAAGAATGAACTCAGACCTCTGTCTAATGCCAAGCACAAAAGTCAGATCAAAATGAGCTCAATATTAGACCAGAATCTATAAGGTACATGGAGGAAAATGTAAGAGAACCCTCCATGACATTGAAGCTAAAGGCATCTTCAAAGATGAAATACCACTGACCAAGAAAGCAAAAAAAAAATAATATAAACAAATGGGACTACATTATACTAAGAAGCTTCTTCACCCCCCAAAAAAAAAAAAAAACAGTGACTAAAATAGAGAAAGAACCCACGGAATGGGAAAAAATATTTACCCAAAACCCATCAGATAGGGGCTTAATATCCTAGTATATACAAGACACTGGTAGAACTTGACAAGAAAAAAAACTCTAACCCCATCAATAAAATGGGAAGAAGAAATGAACAAAAGTTCCACAAAAAAGGGGCCGGAGCGATAGCACAGCGGGTAAGGCGTTTGCCTTGCACATGGCCGACCCGGGTTCAATCCCCGGCATCCCATATGGTCCTCCAAGCACCGCCAGGAGTAATTCCTGAGTGCAAAGCCAGGAGTAACCCCTGAACATCGCTGGGTGTGACCCAAAAAGCAAAAAAAAAAAAGTTCCACAAAAAAGAAATTCAAATGGCCAAAAGGTACATGAAAAAATGAAAAAATGCGGTGAGCAGAGGGCCGGGGCAGAGGCTTCTCCCCTTCCCACTCCCTCTCCCATAGGGAGTAAGTCCAGTGACTTCAGGGGATCATACTCCAGCGTGCCAGGATTGACTGGCCAGGACCTGACACTCACACAACAGGTTGTCAGATCCCCTTAGTGTACATGTGGATGGCACTAGGATTTGATCTCTCACCTTTGCACTAACCACCAGGCACTATAGACCACTGAGCCATCTCTCAGGCCTTATGACACTTTTTTATTTTAGAGTTTGAAAAGCATGCCTCCACAGATACCAGAAAACTTGTGTCTTCTATTTTGGTCAATCTTATTTCATTTCATCTTGTTCAAAGTCTTAAAAAAGAGGAAGGACAAGGTGGTACGTGTCCCAGTCCTTTCCTCCTTCCAGAACACTCAGAGTAGCAGTCCATACACCTCACTTCCTCTGCAAATCCTTTTCCCTTTAGAGCTAGAAGGGCAGCTCTTAGTTAGGGGCTCATCATTAAACTAGCAAGAAAGATTTCAGCTTAGAAAGAAATCGTCATTCTAGAATTGGACCTATCTAGCCACTAGACGCTGCTCCATCACTGTATCACTGTATCACTGTCATCCTGTTGTTCATCGATTTGCTCGAGAGGGGGCCAGTAACGTCTCCATTCGTCCCTCTCACGTGCTAGTATAGCCCCATGGTGTATTTGGTGCTCTTTCAGAAGAATGAGGACCGTCGTTGTTACTGTTTTGGGCATATCGAGTACGCCACAGGTAGCTTGCCAGGCTCTGCCATGCAGGCAGGATACTCTCAGTAGCTTGCCAGGTTCTCTAAGAGGGACGGAGACTTTGGGGGCAGCCTCTCATCACCATTACAGGTGTTCCCAGTCTACAAAATGTAAGCTTTTGGTCAACTGGCATGTTGTGATGATCTGCACTCTGACAAGCATGCACCTGCCTGCGTCTCTGGGCAGCACCTGGGACATCTGCTCCATATGCCTGATAATAGTGACTCTGCTCTGTTCCCTTTTTCTCTGAACTTATAGATCCGCCTCCTCATTCTTGTTTTACAAAAGGGAGATGTGCTTTGCAATTGATTAAGCACCTACAAAGGACAGACGTGCTGAACCTGGAGCTAAGTTTCTAAACAGTTAAAATATGTGCAACTAAAAGCTACAAAATAGCTTGAGTATACCTGTCCTCATTTCACATATTCTGCAGCTTATGGCGTGTAGCATAAAACACAATGAGCGCAGTGATACAAGAAACCCAACAAATGTGCAGACAGCATTTCCCAGCAGGGGCCTCAGCGTCTCACAGCATGGGGCTCTGCCTCCCAGTGATGTGAAAACCCCTTCCAGACTGACTTTCCAGCTGATGCTGCAGCCTTTTTACATTCTGCATAAGCAATTTCTATACTTTCTTTTCTCACATGGATTTCACAAATGGTCAATATGAATTTAGCACATCCCCAAGAACTTAAATGTCTGAAAAAAAGGACATTTGTATGCCGGGAAAGATAAAGTAAAATTGTAAATGTATTTAAGGATTTGCTTTAAATATTATGGCACATATTTATTGACAATCTTAATCATTTCCCCCAATCCATTATAGATTATGGCATAGATATTTTGCTTTTCTAAAATATCAGAATCTTTAGAAAATAATACATCTTCACTTACATTCTTAATCCTATCTTAAAACATTAAGAATTTAAGAATGTGTTTGTTATGTGTGCTTAATTTCTTAAATTTTAGAACATAATTTATTCTTTATTCTTTCATTCTCTTACCTCTTTTATATTCTCCTTCTCATCTCTTCTACCTGTACAAGGTGTTTGGCTAAATCCTGGATTAAATTTGCTTATATTTTTACATATGTGATGGAGTTAAATTAATCTGTTACAGGTATGCCAGGAACTCCTAAGAGATCTCTTTCAGTCCCACCCTATTCAGAGAGAAAGTGAGACAACTAAGAACAACCAAGAAGGGTCAGAATTGCTTCAATGAGCTACAGAAAATGAGTGACAGGGATTTCCAAAGAACTGCACTTTAAACGACCTCAACAACTTTTCCTGCAGTGCTAGCACCGATGCTGGAGCCCAGATTCACATCTCACCATTCTGGATGCCTCCTGCTTCATCCCTGACCCTTCAGCTGAAAGTTTTTCTATCCTCACTAGTCCCTCTCCAACCTCTGGTGTCCAATGCCTGGGATCCCCATGGCAGTCCGTCCCAGTCTCTTTGCTCTCCTGTGCAAAACTCCAATGTAGAGCTCCTGCTGACTCCCACTATTGCACAAGTGTTTGGGACACGATGTTGGAGACGTGGCTGCACACACCTAGCTTGACTCCATCACGAGGTTCTAGGGCTGTGCTTATGTCTGCGGGGAGACCCTAAAACCAAGGAGCCCACCAACATCAGAGCTTCTTGTAGGCCTAGCACCAGCCCTGTCTCCAGTCACTGGCTTTCACTACAATATTCATGTAGGCACGACTGTCCTTACATGAAGGTGGATTTGCGAGTCTTCAGCCCACAGGTCCTCAGCCCAACTCTTATCACTCCCTCCACTAGTAGCAACTACAGTCTTGTGAAGAAATCCAATAGTTACATGAGCACATTGTGGCAGACTCTGGACAACCCTTTGGTCTCAGATTCACCCTTATTTCCTCTAAGTTGTTTGTATCACTGCACTCACAAGAAGCAACCTAGCCCTGTCCCTAGCTATGCACTCACATGACTGATCCAACACATTTCTCCAGCATCCACTCCCATGGACATGCCCATATAGAGAATTTATTGGCCAAAGGGCTGCACACTCACAGCTAAGGCCCCCACAGCTACTAATATGTTTGCAGTTGACCCTATTCCTGACAGATGACTCTGGCCCACACCACCATACATAAATTCATATCCAGAAGAGACATATTTACTTTTTCTTTCTAACCTGAAAGACTTTTAGTTGTTCTAGAACTATATTGGATAGAACGGTGACTGTGGACTCAAATATGGATATTTGCCCTATGCTGGTATTTGTATCTAATCCCTGCAACAAATTGTGTGTGGATCAAGAGTTCTGGCCCACACTATGGTCTGCCCTTATACCTGGACACTGGATTAAGAGGCACTGTCAAGAACATCAAGGGCACTTGCTACTGTATCACTCCACAGTGCTTACCAAGTACCATGGGGTTGTCAATGTCATGAAATGCAGTAGCCTAAGCCAACAAGCCATCATGTCAACCAGACCTGGAACCAGGACAGAGCTCCACACCTGGTACCCTGTAGCACTAAATTCTGAGTTGCTGCATGATGTTGTATCATACCACAGGCCTTGAGTAAATGCGCCTCCACACTGATCGTTCCATAAAGCCTGGAAAAAGGTGAGTGTTGCTCCAAACATCAAATTCAAGGCTACAGGGATTGAGAAGGATCATTATGTCAGCAAAACAGTGCAGATTTCTAGAAAAACAAAACAAAATAATGAAAAGATATGAATAGCAAAAATATTTAAAATAATTGTCCAAAGGGGCTAGAGCGATAGCACAGCGGGTAGGGCGTTTGCCTTGCACGCACCTGACCCGAGTTTGATTCCCAGCATCCCATATGGTCCCCTGAGCACTGCCAGGAGTAATTCCTGAGTGCAGAGCCAGGAGTAACCCCTATGCATCACCAGGTGTGACACAAAAACCAAAAAAAATAATAAAAATTGTCCAAAAATTGTCCAAAACTTGTTCAATAACATAGATAACTGATTTAGTGAAATTGAGAAAATAACATTATTAAGCATAGAGATAAAAATAGTAAAAATAAAACAAATTTTGGAGTGTAAGAATACAAACACTGAACTGAAGAACTCAACAGAGTGCTTTGACACCAATTAAACCAAGCAGAATAACAGTTAAACCAAGCAGAATCTAGAAACTTCCCAACACTCAGGAGAGAGTTGGACATAAACATCTGAACAGATACCAACAAGCTTTCAACAAAATCCAGTATTCTTCCAAAATAAAAATATTCAAATAATGGGTATAAAAATATATCTCAGCTTAACAAAGATTATAATATAACAAGTTTGCAGCTAATATTATCTACAATGGTGAAGGGTTGAAAGGTTTTCTCTCAGAACAGGAATAATATAAGGGAGTTCACCGTCACCACTTTATTTAATACAGTTCTAGACCTAAAAGGCATTCATGTTAGAGAGAGAAAAGTAAATTTGTCACTGTTGGTGACCATAATCATGTATAAAAATTGAAAAACCAGGGCTGGAGAGATAGTACAGCAGGTAGGGCACTTGCCTTGCAAGCAGCTGACCCAAGTTTGATCCCAGGCATCCCACAGGGTTCCCTGAGCACCATCAGGAGTAATTCCTGAGTGCAGAGCCAGAAATAACTCCTGAGCATAGCAAGGTGTGACTCAAAAAGACAAGAAAAATCCAAAAAACTATGCCATATATCAATTTTTCTAAAATTTCTACAAATGAGTTGTTAGACCTAACAATTAGTATGACTTCAGTATGCAAAATCAACAAACAAAACTCAGATGAGTCTTTATACCATCACAATAAGGTAAAAACAAAGAAAAAATTTTAAACTTTATTATAATTTATAATAATATAATAGGTATAATAATACCGTCCAAAATAAAACGCCTTGCAGTAAATTTAACCAAGGATAAAGGATTTACATATGAAAAAGTATGGACATTCATGAAAGAAATTAGAGAAGATGTAGATTAATTGAAAGCTATACCTTGTTATGATCAAAATTTATTTTGTTAAAATGTCTATATGATCCTAAGCAATCTACAGTTAATGCAATCTCTAAGAGGTTTCCAATGCCACTTTGCAAAGAAATATTAAAACTGCAGACGTATTTTGGAAATATCACAGGTTTGGTTTCAGATTTCCATAATAAAGCAAATAACACAATAATCCCAGCCACCTGAATTTTTGGTTTCTCAGTGCATATAAGATTTATGCTCACAAGAAAGTTTTACTTTAGAGTGAATCTCATAAGGTTTACCATAAAAAGTCATCTGTAGCTTATTTAATATATAGTAGCATTATGTTTTAAAAATCATGTGTAGGGGGCTGGAGCAATAGTACAGTGGGTAGGAGGCTTGCCTTGCACATGGCCTACCCGGGTTCTCTCCCCGGCATCCCATACGATCCCCCAAGCACCAACAAGAGTAATTCCTGATTTCAGATCCAGGAGTAACCTCTAAGCATTGCTGGGTGTGAACCAAAAAGAAAAACAAAATAAGGTGCAAACCTTAATCTAGAAACTCTGTATTGCTAAAGATTTCTTAACATCATCTGAGCCTTCTGCAAGTTATAATTTTATTGCTGGGGGAGGGTTGGTTTAAAACAAAAAGCAGTCTCAGTGAGGTAGAGTAGAGTAAGGTAGAATAAGTAAAACTATACCTATAACCCTACAACTTACATTCACACACATCACACACATACCACACAAACACCCCACACACACACACACATGCACACAAAACAAACAGCCAAAGCAAAGTTGAGGGGGGAAGAAATCAGAAGGCATCAAACTTCCTGATTTCAAACTATATTAAAATCTTTTAGTAATCAAAACTATATGGAACTAGAATAAAGATAAAAACAAAAAAAAAGAAAAGAAATAGTAATAAATAGCCCCCCACACTTATAGACAATGATGATTTGAAAGGAAAACAATATTATTCAATGTGGAAAGGATACACAAAAAACTCAAGGTGAAAGTTTGTTCAATAATTTGTTTGACAAAACTAGATACTCACATGAAAAGGAAGAAAATAGCACTCTTATTTGATGTCAGTAACAGAACATTTAATTTCATGTAGTTAAGAACTTAAATATAATATAAAACAATTTAAAAATTCCTTGAAGAAAGCATAAGAAGAAACTCATTACATTATTCTTTGCAAGTACTTCTTGAATATGGCACAAAAAGCACAAAAAAGAAAAGAAAATGAAACAAGAACATCAAACTAAACATCAACACAAAATAAATAATAATGTAACATGTGTGACAGAAGAAAATGTTTTTAAACTATATATTTGTTAATAAGTTATTGTGCAAAGTATATTTGACTCATATAACTCAATAGCAAATAACTCATAATTTAATAAATGAAATTTAATTAAGTAATATATATTGTTCTAAAGAAGACACCTACATGGCTAACAGGTACGTGAAAAGATATTCAGCATGATTAATCATCAGGGAACTGTAACTCAAAACCACAGTGAGATCACCTCACACCTACTGGAAAGACTAATTCAAACAGATGAGATGATGCAAGGTGTGAGGATGTGGAGAAACGGCTATTGTGCACTCTTTTTTGTGCACTTATTGTGCACTCTGCTAAGTGATACAGATGCTACAGAAAATAGTATGGACATTAAATTTTTAAATAGAAATAGCATATTTTCCTATAATTCCACTCCAAATAAAATAAAGTCACTATCTTAGAGTTATCTACATTTTTATGTTCATGAAAACAAGTATCCATTGACATATAAATTGTTAAAAGAAATGTCACAGACATACTATCACTACTCTTATACACATACAACCACACACACACACACACATTATTTGACCACTAAAAATCTTACCGTTTGTAAGTATGTAAGTATGAATGAATCTTAAGAATATTATGTTTGACAAGAACAAAAATGTGTGAATCTGTAACTGTACCCTCACTGTGACTCACTAATTAAAAAATAAATTAATTTAAAAAAAGAATATTATGTTTGATATTAAAGCTAAAGGTATTTTCAAAGATGACACACCACTGGCCAAGCAAGTGAAAACAGAGATAAACAAATGGGACTATCTTAAACTAAGAAGCTTCTGCACCTCAAAAGAAACAGTGACCAAAATACAAAGACAGTCTACAGAATGGGAAAGGATATTCACCCAATACCCATCTGATAAGGGGTTGATATCAAGGATATACAAGGCACTGGTTGAACTCTACAAGAAAACATCCAACCCCACCAAGAAATGGAGGATGGAAATGAACAGAAATTTTCTCAAAGAAGAAATCCGAATGGCTAAGACACATGAGAAAATGCTCTACATCACTAATCATCAGGGACATGCAGATTAAAACAACAATGAGGTATCATTTCACACCACAGAGACTGGCCCACATCCAAAAGAACAAAAGCAACTGGTGTTGGTGAGGATGTGGGGAGAAAGGGACTCTCCTTCACTACTGTGGGAATGCCGACTGGTTCAGCTCTTTTGGAAAACAATATGGACGATTCTCAAAAAAATTAGAAATTGAGCTCCCATTTGATCCAGCAATACCACTCCTGGGAATATATCCCAGAGAATCAAAAAGGTATAGTAGAAATGACATCTGCACTTGTATGTTCATTGCAGCACTGTTTACAATAGCCAGAATCTGGAAAAAAACGGAGTGTCCTAAAACAGATGACTGGTTAAAGAAACTTCGGTATATCTACACAATGGAATACTATGCAGCTATTAGAAAAGATGAAGTCATGAAATTTGCATATAAGTGGTTCTACATGGAAAATATCATGTTAAGTGAAATGAGTCAGAAAGAGAGAGATAGACATAGAAAGCTCACACTCATCTGTGGAATATAAAATAACAGAGTGGGAGACTAACACCCAAGAGTAATAGAGATAAGGACCAGGAGGTCTGTCCCACAGCTTGGAAACTGACCTCACATGCTGGGGGAAAAGGCAGCTGAGATAGAGAAGGGAACACCAAATAGAGGATGTTGGGAGGACCCATTTGGGTTGGAAGATGCGAACTAAAAGTAGACTATAGACCGAACATTAAGGCCACTCAATACCTCTATTGAAAACTACAACACCCAGAAGGAGAGAGAACAAAAGGGAATGCCCTGCCGCAGAGGCAGAGTGAGGTGGTGGGGGATGGGGTGGGGTTGGTGGGAGGGATACTGGAATCATTGGTGGAGGAGAATGGGCACTGATGGAGGGATGGGTAAACGATCACTGTATGAGTAAAATGCAAATACAAAAGTTCATAAGTTTGTAACTGTACATCACAGTGATTCTCTAATAAAAAATTTTAAGAGTATTATGTTAAGTGAGGTACAAATATTGTGTGATCTCACATAGTAAGCTTTAAAAGTCTAAAATCAAAAATAAAATAAAACAAAATAATTTTTTAAGTGTAAACTCAGAACTAGAGAGAACAGTAGTTCCCAGAGTCAAGAGAGAGATGGGGTAAGACTAATGTCTAGTGAAAGGACATAAACTTCTTGTTCTAAGGAGTAACTTTCAGGAACCAAATTTTTACACAATGGCTACAGGCAGTAACATAGAAAATGCTAAGTTTAAAGACTCACAATACCACAAAATGGTCATTACATAGGTAAAGGATATGTCAGCTTTATTGTGGATAACACTTAACAAAATACCCATTAAATCAAATCATATCGTGTACCCTAAACTTCTGCAGCATTAACATTGACATTTGACTCAGAGGCAATGCACATGTCTTGTATGCCTAAGATCAGTGTTCAATACCAAGCAGTACTAAAAAAAGAAATTTCACAAACATGAATTATGTCTTAATAAACTGAGAAGAAAATATTAAAAATACTAAAAAAAATAAGTTTTAGAAGAACAGACTGGTTGGCGCGTTAAGGCCGTAAGATTTCCTATCATAAGATGGCACCCATAGCATATGTTCTCAAACCTCTGACAGCTCTAAGTCCAGATTTGGGCTGTCTCCCAACTACCTTTAGCAAGAAAGTACTGAGGCAGTGAGGCCAATAGCAAGGAAAACTGACAACCATTGATGGGCACCAATGCACACTCACAGAAGCACTGACCTTTTGCACTGGGTATGATGAAAATATTTGACAACAACAAATATTTTCACCCTACCCACAGTCTAGAGGGAACTGCCTACCAGTACTCATCATGAGGAAGTACAAAGACCCTAATAATTATTATCCCAGCATCTAGCAAAAATGCCTGACACAAAAAAAAAGCACTTGTTGAATATTTATGAAAGGTATGAATAGATAGATGGGTGGATGGATGCATGCATGCAGAACTGCATACATGCATGGATGAGCTAGGAAATATGTACATCACTCAGTATACATTTTTAACTACAGGAATAAACTGCAAAGGTTATCTTTAAAAATGTATGAAGAGAATGTTTGTGAACACTTAAAACTCCAATCAAGGTGACTGAGAGCAATCTCAAGGAGGCAGAACTGGCATTTGATTGTGAGAGGAATCCTAATCAAGTATATCAGATTCCTGCTTAGAAAAAAAAAACACATGAATAGAAGATTATAAGCTACAAAAGCAGAAGGAGAAACAGGATTCCAGAAGAGAAAAAATGTTTACAAATAACTTTTCAAGTTATTTGGAAGAAATGAATTCTAACTTAATAACATATTTAATTTTTTGGCAACATCATCCCTTGAGAGCCTAAATATGCCTCAGATGGTTAGGATGGAAAGAGAGGAAAATTCACTCAAATGACTCAAATGATTTCTAATATTTGGATTCATTGCTCACCCATCTTCTGTAAGTCAAGGTATTCTCAACTATTAACAGTTGTAATACATGCTAAAATCTTAAAAATTTCCCATACTGGAGCTAGATGAGAGCCTGGGTAATGCCAAGCCACCTGATGTGGTTATAGCATGCCTCAGTAAACTGGCAAAGTCGGATTCCTGAGCCACAGTACTGAAGACTAGTTATGTCCTAATGAAAATGAAGCTCCCAAGGTGAATGCCACAAGCTGTGGAAAATGGCCGATAGCTGGCAAGTGTTCTAGAAGTGACTGCCTTGCCCTCTGTCTTCCTCACCTATCTCCCCATAAAACCAACAAAAAGAGAAGATGAATGGCGGACACCATTTGGCAAACAGCAGTTTGTAATAAACACAAGAAATATCCTGGAGTTTTCCCATAAATGTGTGAAGAGCTTTTTCAATCCCAGAAATTTTTATAAAAGAAATAGACAGAACCAGAGAAAATGTATTCTGAATCTGTCACTCTGACTCTGATTTTTTTAAATATGGAAAGTTTGAACCATATTTATCCCCAACCTAATAAAATTCAAGATCCCTTGCTATTTGTTTCTGTACCATTCACCAAGTAACAGATTATTTCCATATTACCAAATTCATCATGTTTATTATGTTGGTTCCTCTGAACCATTTGACATTGTATATCACCAGCTCTTTGTGAAAGCTTTCTTATTAGGCACAATGAAAAGACAGCATGTTGCTTCTCTCCCTGTTTCTGCAGTAATAGCTTCTCTGCATCCAACTTCTCCACTTTGGGCTAACTGGAGTTTTCGTCTTCAGACATTTACTCTGATTTTCCTTCAGCAAGTTCTATTCTCTTTTCTTCCAGTGCATTCTGATCCATTTTGATTGTCCATTTTGATTACCTCAACTATATGCAACCAACATTTTGTGTAAATCTTCTCATGACTTAAAGCTCTCATTGCTTTAAGCCCAGGACAAGACTGGATTGTATGATTCTGGCTTCTCTCAGCTCTGTCCTCTTCCACAGCTTGCGTTAACACTATGTTCTTGGAAACCTCTATAATTAGCACCAAGTAGGAAAAAGAAGCAAGTGCACTGGTTGAAGTGAAAAAGAAGAGTTAGGACAGATGGTAACTAGGATCAATGGATGCCTGTGTTAAAGCTACTAAAATTAGAATAATATTATCAGCTATTGATTTAAGCCAGGACCTCGTCAGGATTTTTTCCATTCATAACCCCTTTTTGCTAAGAAATGTGTGAAGACACTAGCAAAAACACCTCATATTCATCCTGTGATAGATTCTGAATTAATTTTTGGTCACTGCATGTGCAGAGATCTTTACGCTTAGAAAATTTTTTTTCTGTCTTCACATTCAGTTTAAGAAGCTAGGGTTTGCACACATACCTTTTTCCTTATTAAGAAATGTGTTCATTCTCACCAAGATTCAGATTGTTATGTAATTAATATAAGAAGCATAGTATGGATTCTGGGGAGGAACTAATAATTTGAGCCGTATTTTATCTTCTTGGAACACAGAGAAAATACTCCACACTCCAAGTTGCTTAAAAGTTAAGCACTAACTTCACTCTTTTCTTATACTAATCAGTTTGAATTATATAGTTCAAAAGCATATTCTTTATATCTCGAAATTTCACTGAAGTCTACCAAATATAATTTAATCATTTCATACTGATTTGAGGTCCTCATGATGAAAATATATCATTGTACCAATTACAGAACAGTAACTGACCCTGGGAGTTATGAAACCAGGCATGGCTATGGGCCATTAAATGACTCCAGAGCATTATGCACTTTAACAAATTGTATCTACATTTTATGGCTTTTCTTTCTCTTCCCTTTCTCTAAATTGCTACATCTAATCTACAGTGGAATTGAGAATCAGATAATGAAGCTTTTTTAATTGGGTATAAATTAAAAATAAAAATGAAATTGCCTAGGAGGAAACACGCCAAAATGAAAACTATGGTAACCTTAACTTGTCTTTATTTATTTTTGCTTTCTCGTCATTCTTTTCCATAATGATTAAGAGTAGCTTTTATGATCTTTCCATCCCTCTCTTTAACACACACACACACACACACACACACACACACACACACACACATTCACACACATAACTGAACAAAGTAAATAGGAATTGGAGCAGCTTCAGAGCTTCCCAAGTGGAAACATTTCCTGACTATTAATTCTTGCAGCCTGAGACAGCTCTTCCAGCAGATTGGAGACCTCATTGATTTCCTGTTGCCTAGTGTGTTCCAAGTCAGGGAGAATGCCTGCTTGGGGAGAGATGTTTACGGAAAAAAATCAGAATGCACCTATGAAAAGGTCAACTGCCCACCAAACATGAGGTCTTCACCTTGGAGGTCACTACACAGCTAACTAGCTTCCATCCCTTCCAATGAATAAATCCAGTCACCTGCACTCCAGGGCTGAACAGATCACGAGGACAATGACTCAGCATCATGGAAACTCACAGGGAGACACATGCTCCTTACCCAGAATACCAATGCAAATGATAGACTGTGCAAAGGGATGTGCTACACACAAGGGATTCTTCTGGCACAGAAACCATATGGGAAGCCAGATTATAATTAGAAGGTTGATATGGTGAGCATAAAATTAGAACAAACTCTGAAGAGGCATAAGTTAAAATAGCCTGGTTCATCCATCAGTCAACATGCTGGTTCACATGTGCCAATCACGCTGCTGGTCTATGGTTTCATCCCACACCAAATAGTGATTCAGAGGCACTGTCCAACTGTCTCCAAGACTCGTGATTTTATTAATTTTATTACCAACTGTTAACTATAATTACCCTGAATTATCAAACTTTCTAGCAAGCCAGTCTTTTATTTAGAAAACATTGTTATTTGTGAACTATGAATAGAATAGATATTATTCTAAAATTTACTTTTCAGACATTTCTTGAAAATTATGGGTGAGCACTTATCAAATTCTCATACCACCTCATGTTTACATCCTGCTCTGCATACTACATTCAACTTTTAAGATATATGATATTCAAATTAAAAAAAGGCGTTCAAATAAGTACACATCAAAACTCACTGTATTTTCTTTAACTCCTCCCCTAAGACAAACTAGTTTCACTAACTCACTTATATTTTGTTAAGTAAATAATAAGCAAACCTTTGACTCTTGTTTCTGTTGTCCCTTTTCCTACAAGCAGCAAATCTTGTTTTTCCCACCTTCTCAATGTCTATCCTACCCCTATGTATTGTCTTCTATCCATTCACGATATTTTGAAAATTAATGGGTTTGGGGTGGGAAGATCTGTTTGTGCCTCAGGGCTTCCTCCTGATTCTGTGCTTAGGGATCACTTTTGGAAATGCTTGTGGAACTATATAAGTGCTGAGGTGCCAAGGATCTAATCAGGGCTAGTAGCATGCAAGATTAGTACCTTAGTCCCCATAGTAACTCTTCAAGTCCTTGCATTTATTTTGGCATCCATGGTTTACAATACTGCCAATATTAATTTTTCAGGTGTACAATGCTACTAGACTACACCCACCACCAAAGTATCCGCATCCCTCTACCAGAGTCTTTAGGTGTCCTCTCACCCTACAGCTTCCACTGAACAAAGTAGATAGGTTAGTAGATAGTTTCTGAGGATCTATTATCATTGGCCTTTGTTTATTTTCTTATGACTTTTCTTTATACTCCACACATGACGGAGATATTTGGTATTTCCTTCCTTTGATTTTCTTTGCTCCGCATGATGCACTGATGTAATTCAAGTTACAGCAAACCACAGAAATCCTCACTATTTTTCAGTCTCAACCTGTAGTATTGCAATAGTTCAGTAACTCCTTATTTTGTTTTCTGCCTCTTTTCTTCTACTCTCATGTAATCTCTACATAATTCTAGAAACTTCCTCATTGCAAACACTTAGGGAAACCTCATTAGATGGAGTATGAAATATAAGTACCTTGGATCAGCATTCAAAGCCCTCCCAAATGTGGTCTTTTTGCTAGTTCTATCTTTACTGTCTGTGACCCCTCAACATGAACCCTCTATTTTAATCTTTACATACTCACCATGGAGAAATAAAAAAAGACAAATATAAGCAAGCAATACTTACATATTGTAATTGTAGAGGAAAGCAGAATTAGGATTTAAAGTCACCAACATAAACAGCATACAGATTTTCATTTTAATAGCTCGTTATTTTTCTGTCACAAACACAGACATACAGAGAACCATGGTTAGTTAGCAAATAGTCAGCAGATACCTATGGTTACCGCAGCTTTGGAAGAAACCTAAACTGCCCAATATAAGTCTTAATCTAATGATAACAGCAACTGGGCATTGTATAACTTATATAATAATTTTTAACTTAATATTACTTAGAACCATCCTAAAAAAAGTAAGGATTCCTGACATTAAATGTAACAGAAATGGTTTATTCTTCATGCAGAATATGACACATGACCTTGAGGAACATGATATGATCTATCAAGTTTGGTCACTTTTCACTAGGAACCCAACACCAAGAGGTTTAAGCAAGTAAGGGAATATTTGGCTCAGGTGATTTAACATTTTTGACATGGCTTCATCCATATGTTCAATTATAGTCATCACAACACATCTTTCTTGGTCCTGCATTTCTTCGTGCTTTATAACCCCATAGATTCTTCCTAAATAGGAACATAGACAGGCATCAGTAACTGCAGATTTAGCAATTCTAGCAAAAGTGTGATGACATTTTCCTAACGACATCAGTAAATTTCTCAAAATAAGTCCTCATTGACCCAACCCAAGCCATGTCCACTAACAAACCAATGATGGTGACAGGAATAAAGAAACTTAGCTTCATACGTATCTTCTCCCTTCTGAAGTCAGAGAATGAGAGCAGCCCCCATTAAATTACATGGAATGGAAATGAAGAAACATAGTTCTCTAAAGGAAAATGCAAAGTACTCTTTTTAGAAGAAGGTAAGACAGATATGAAATAAATAGTTAAATATCCTAGAAGAAGATTCTTCTATTTGCAGACATGCTTGTCATTGCCATTTATTATAATAAGCTCATTCATGAGTCCCATGGCATTACAACCAAAATGTAAGTACTTTGATGAAATTTATTATTATTTTACTATGAATGCCTCTAATGCAGCAATTTTGCTTCTAGAAATAGTGTTTATGCTAAGAAGTGCTTCACTATGTCCCAACACTAGAGTAAGCACAGCACATTTGATTTATTTAATCTGGGCAACTCTTGGATGAGGTGATTTCATTCTCATTTTTTGAACTCAAGACATCAAGCTGACAGAAGTAAGTTGACTTAAAGGTGACACAGCTAATACAAGGCAACACAATTTTACTTTCAAATTATTAACCATTACTAATTGCTTCTTTCTGGAGTCCCTGTGGCAAATAGCCTCATGAATTTATTCTAAAAAAGTATGACAGGTGAGAAAGATGTACATCTCAGGATGTTATTTATAAGTATTTGTCCACAGAACTCAAGTGTGAAATAAAGCATCAATAAATTATGTCAACCTACATATGTCCCTTCATTATCACTAAATATATACCAAGTTTCTACTTCATGAAATGATTAAAGATTAGTGACTTTTCTTGGTAAGATTGTGAAATTACAAGTTAGTTCAAATCAGCAGCCTTAGCTACAAAAAGCAACTATAGTCAAGGTTAATCAAACACACTAAGGTCTGTGCATTGTTTTCTATCTATCATCATGTCAGTTGATCATTTAGGAAAAAATGAGTACTTAATCTGTACAGCCACCCAAAATATATCTTTATATGTTGTTGCTGTCTCCTATCAGGCCAAAGAAAGTTATAGGCTAAATTATTTAACCTTGGTAACACTTGACATTGAAAAATTGATGGGAAAGTAAATGAGCTCAGGATTGGAGTCAAGATTAGGAAGCTTCCCTGAGGGGCTGGAGCAACAGCACAGCAGGTAGGGCAATTGCCTTGCACGCAGCAGACCCGGGTTCAATTCCCAGCTTCCCATATGGTGTATGACTCACCAAGCACCACCAGGAGTAATTTTTGGGTGCAGAGCTAGGAATAACCCCTGAGCATTGCCTAATGTTACCAAAAATCCAGAAAAGGGGGCGGGGGGGCAACACTGTGATACTCCTGGAGCCAATAAAGGGCTTAGACCAAGAGTTAGGGCAGTTGGAGAAGCAGCCAAAGGGGCCCAAGTATCTAGCACATTGTATAAGATTGAGTGGTAGGAGGAGGTCAGTGCACAGGGATTACTTTTTGCTCTGCACTAAGGGATCATTGCTGGCAGGCTCAGAGGACCATATGGTGTGCTGAGGATCGAACGCAGGTCAGCCACATGCAATACCTGCTGTACTATGGTTCTGGTCTTATAAATGTCATTCTTTGTAAAGTAAGGGTATGAAGGTTAAAAGTCAAGTTTCTAATAAAAGTCAATTGGGGGGGGGGGTTGTAGCCACACCTGTGATGCTCAGGGATCACTCCTGGCTCTGTACTCAAAAATTACTCTTGGCAGTGCTCTAGGGACCAGATAGGATGCTGGGTATGGAACTTGGGTTGGCCACATGCAAGGCAAATGCCTACCTGCTGTATATCGCTCTGGCCGCAATGGATCTCAAAGTTTCCTCTCTGCTTTCTAGCCTCTTGCAATCTATAGGAAGATCAATTAATGTATAATAAATCTCTATTTTCTTAATCATGCCTCCATTTCTCATTATCCTCAGTAATGTAGCCTCAGTAAGTAATCCCTAAAACACTCCTGAAAGGTGCATGAATGAACAGCTCATTTGCACAAGAGGAATGATTTAGTCCTATGAACTTTTAATTTGCATAATCCTCCATCCTTTCCTCCCCTTTAATAAAGGTCTTTGATATTTTTTTTCTCCAAATGACATGGGTAAGGAGAAAAAATTAAGTAAGCATCAAAGTTCTAGCTCCTGTGTTCTCAGCTATTACATTAATCTTTAAGATTTTCCCTCTGGTTTATTAAAAATCTGTGACTCATCCAACTTTACACATAAATCCACATCAAAGTTAATTAGAATTTTGGTAGTCTAATGTTTGTCTCTTCCTTTATTAATTCCTGGAAGCTTGAAATAAGGCTCTAGATATGATTGTGGGAAAATGAGAAAGAGAAACCAGTAAACATGACCTGCCCATACTTAACGGCCAGTGTTTGAGTGGCAGGGTTCAGAACCGGGTCCATATCTGCTTGGCACAAAGATGAATCAGATCTCTAAGCAGCCTTGACCCCAATCTGAGAGAAGGATGACAGAAGTAAGAATTAACTGGTGGAGAAGGGAGCCCTGTTTGCTATCTTCTTTGTCTGCCTCTTTATAAACAGTAAAAGCATCCAATCATTCTTACAAATTGACTTTCTTTCCTTCCTTCCTATAAAGTGAAAGAAAAAAGCTCAAGGGACTGAGTGCATGCTTTGCATGTGAGAGGCCTACTTTCAATCCCCAACAACTCTTAGTCCTCTACCATGCACTGCCAGGAGCAACCTCCAAAACACAGAGTGAGGAGTAACCCCTGAGCACTGCTGGGTGGGTCAAAGAAACAAAAATGAAATAAAGCAAAACAAATCAAAACATCAAAATACACTCAGTTTTGCAAAACTTCTACTTGAAGCATTAAAAAAAATGCAAGAGGGTTAAGGTGGGGGCCAGGTGAGGCGCAAACTATTGTGCAGAGAGGCATTTTCACATTGGTTTTCACAGAGCACCTGGATACAATGCAGGAGAATGTAGGAATGGGACAGGGGATTCTAGTTAATATAGTATTTTGTGAGAAGCTGACAGCAACAACTCCAGCACCCAAGATTTTATTGCATATTGATTTTGCTTCAGGAGGTTTGTGTGGATATCACATAAAACAAACTTAGAAAACTAATATTCTTCTCCAGTTGTTCTTAAAAAGTGTTGGGGAAACTTCCAATGTGTTTTCTGATTGAAAAAAAAATTAGTGGCCTTATCAATAATCTGAAATCTAAATAAGATGCTATAGGAAGACAAAAACCCATGATGGCACACCACAAGAGGCTTAAATCACCTGAAGATAAGACAAGTCAGACTGCTAGAGCATAATACATTTTCATGTTACTATAAACTGAAACCACTTTTTATAAGATGATGGAATTTATAAAGCCACACAATTCCATTCCATGAGAAAGGAACTAATTTAATCTCTCTGAAAAACAGAATTTAGAGAAGCTCGTGTTGACTTGAACTCACACTGGAAGGAAGGTACAATCATTCCAGCTCACCCAGGAGCTATCCCCAGTCAAGAGTTCATGAAGCTTACAACCCAGCACTAACCTTCTCTGTAGGTGTGGGTGAGCCTTCTGCCTGCTTATAGTCTCCTGAACCGCAGGCAAATCCTGAATAATAGCTCCCTGACCTCTTCTCATGGAAGAGCCTGGCAAGCTCCCCATGGTGTATTCGATATGCCAAATACAGTAACAATAGCAATCTCATTCCCCTGACCCTGAAAAGAGCCTCCAATCCTTGGGAAAGACGGGTAAGGAGAGGTTGCTAAAATCTCAGGGATGGGACGAATGGAGACGTTACTGGTACCTGCTCGAGTAAATCGATGAACAACAAGCTGACAGGGATACAGTGATACAGTGACCTTAGGCCTTAGCAGTGTTTGACCCTAATCACTCTAGAAATCTCAGAGCCACAGCTGATGCTCCATTTACTACTTTTTTTTTTTTCTGGTGTTGAAAACACACATTGCAGGTGCTTAAGGCATGGCCCTGATGGTACTAGGAGACCATGAAGTGCAGAGGATTGAACCTTGGCCTTTGCATGCATAGCATGAGCTCATTCCACGATGCTATCTCTCCAATCCCATTGATTCTGTGTACCAGCAGTTTCTTTTCCCTTTCTCTACGCCAACCTCTTCTTTCCTGGGATCCAGCCAACATGGCAGGACCAAGAAGATAAGAAGACATAGCACAAACAGTTGCTGCCTTGTATTCAAAGCATCCTCACACCCTGAACTTAGCTTTGTTCTGGGTCAAGTTCCACTTTCTCACATTTTGCCAGTTTTCCCACGACCTTTTCTCTCCCCTTCAAAGCACATGCATCTGGAGTCCTCATCAGCTGGTGATAATTCAAAGGAGAAACCAGAGAAAGATCAAAGAAGGTAAACCAGAGCTAAACTCTCAGTCCTCTTGAGCAATGGCCACAAAATGGCTTTGTATCAATGCGGGCTTCCCGCCATCTCATGGCTTGGCCAAAATGAGGTGGGGATTGGGAAGGGGAGGGATTGCAAGAGAGGATGGCCAGAATGTCATAACCAATTTACGATTTCCCGAGTCATTTGACAGCCAGTAAGACCAGACTTATGCTTGGCAATTTGTAAAGCCAAGTTCTTTACCTTGTGATGTTTCTCTCAGATTTCTACCTGCTACTGTCTACTCCCTTTGAAATAAGTGTTGGGTTCCTGTATTCTTCAGCCCTTCCCCAGATGCTACATTTAAGCTCCTTCCTCCCTTTTCAACGTTCATCCTACCCTTCTCTTACAGACCTATTGTTGTTTTGAATGAAAAAAATGATAAGCATTACATTGTGACACTCTCTTTATAAATACTCAAGTTATTTAAATGAGATAGTTGTTTTGATTCAATATATATAATAGAATTCATTGAGAAGAGTCATGTTTTATGCAGGGACATATCGGGTCTGAAGTCAGAATGCAATATAAAGTGATGTATAACCTAAATTGATTTAAAATTTGCTAAATTAATTTGGAATACGTAGTATTGGGTATACAGCTTTATACAGTAACACATATCACTTACAAATGATTCCACTTAGTATAACATGAAAATATTTAAAAATACAATTTTTAAAGGTTTAAATCCATATAGAAAAAAATAGAGGAAAGCATTGATAGTTTACATTGACTTCCGGGTAAGATAACTGGTTTGCATTTTGAACTCATGTTTGATTTAGAGAGAACAGAAGCTGTAGCTTTACGGACTCGGGTTCCACAGAGCAGCAAGATGAGCTACAGCTGCCCAGGGGCACCAATTGTTGATGTGATGGTAGATACACTATGAAAATGAACTTTTGGATTTCCTTTATATCTCTCTTGTTTTTATTGTCCGGTATGTGTGTGGTTTTTTTTTTTTTTTGACAAATGAAATCCTTTTACTTAAATTCCCCAAAATGTGTGTGCAATGCAGTTCTACGGGGTAAAGAGCAAATTGTGCTCATTATCAGTGTTCCCTTCATGTACTTAATTGAAGTGGGACGCCTTTTTAGCAGAAGCTTGAGTGTCTGATGCCACACAAAGAGATTTCCACACACAATACTTGTGTGCACAGACACGCAAAAACACCCTGCCACAACTGGGGTGGGGAGGGGAGTGGGGCACTGGAGATGAAAATGAAACATTTCCCATCAAAACCTTAGTTAACCCTGAGCACCACCATCATCACTCGTGAGCACAGAGCGATAGCACTCAAGGTGGGGCTCAAACCACCCCTCCCAAAATTATCTTCAGTTAAGGGCCAATCAACCTCCTCCCATCAACACACTATTTAACCTCTGCCCCCCACCACCCTCTTTACCATGTACCAAAATATCTCCTCTGACTCCCCGTGCTACTATGGCTCCTGCTTTGGACTGTGATGACACTCTTGTCACTGAGCTCCTTGGGAGTCCCTTTGCACCCGCCCCCTTCTGGGACCTCAGTTGACCACTTTTATAGCATCTCAGGCAGCTTCTCAGCATTCTCAAAGGGACTCAGCTGGTGTCTTTCCACAGAGTCCGTGGTACCCCTCAGCCTGTGCCATTTCAGGGAACTTCTCTGCCGTAGAGTGGGCCACATACTCACCTCCTGCATACTCTGGATAACATTTTTAGGGAAGGGGTATTCCTTCCTTGGGGTTTGTCTCAGCCCCTCAGAGCCTCTCTTGCTCTCTTATGAAGTGTTTGCTTTATCCCTTTCTATCATTTATCTCATTACTAATGAACAATTTTTATTCAACCTTCTCCAAGCCAGTGGAAGTAAAGATACACAAATGGGTCCACATTAAACTAAGAAGCTTCTGCATCTCAAAAGAAATGGTGATCAAGATACAGAGACAGTCCACAGAATGGGGAATTATTACTTATCAAATTATTTTGATAAGGATTAATATCAAAGGGACTGGTAGAACTTTACAAGAAAAAAGTCCAACCCCATCAAAAAATGGGGAGAACAAGTGAACAGAAACTTCCTCAAAGAAGAAATACAAACAATCAAAAGGCACATGAAAAAATGCTCTACATCACTAATCATCAGGGAGATGCAAATCAAAACAGTGAGATATCCTGCACACATCAAAAAAACAACAACCACCTATGCCGCACAAATTCAGAGAGAAAGAGACTCTCATTCATTGTTGGCGGGAACACTGACTAACCCATCCCTTTTGGAAAACAATATGGGCATTCTTTAAAAACACTAGAACTTGACCATACAACCCAGCAATATCACCTCTGGGAAAATACTCCAGAGGCCCAAAAACATACTGCAGAAAATCACTTCTTTGTTCATTATAACATTATTCACAATAGCCAGTGCCCGATGGCCAAGAACAGCCAACTGGATAAACAAACTATTGTCCATCGACACAATGGAATACTACACAGCCATCAGGAAATATGAAGGCATAAAATTTGCTTATAACTGGATGGACATGAAGAGTATCATAATGAGTGAAATGAGTCAGGAGGAAAGGGAGAGACATAGAATGATAGCACTCATTCATGAGATAGTAAAAAAATAAAATAAAATAGTAGCATAGTAGAAGACTAATACCCAAGAACAGTAGAAACAAGGGCCAGGAGGACTGGCCCATAGTTGGAAGCTTGCCACAAATGGTGGAGGAGGAAAGGCAGTTCAGATAGAGAAGTCCACTGTGACAGTGATAGCTAGAAATGATCACTCTGGATGAGAACTCAGTACTGAAGGTAGGTAAAGGGATAAGCATGTTAACCTTTCTGTACCTGTATTGCAAACCATAATGCCCCAAAGGGAGAGAGAGCAAGAAGGAAGAAAAGTGCCTTCCACAGAGGCAGGCATGTGGGAGGCGAGGGGTGGCTGGGGGGAGGGAATGTACACTGGTGAAGGTGGTAGGAAATATACACTGGTGAAGGAAAAGGTGTTGGAACATTGTATGACTGAAGCCCAATCATGAATAACTTTGTAACTATCTATCTCATGGTGATTCAGTAGAAAATAATTATTATTTTGTTGTAGGGATATGCTATATCTCTGTTGTGTGATTAAATTACTATTAAATACTCACTTGTATGACTTGTCATACCACTAATCTTCGATTTGCTTGATTTGCAGGCACCAGTAATGTCTCCATTTGTCCCTGTCACGTGCTACTGTAGCCCAATGATATCTGCTCATCCAGGAACTGGAAGAGCTTCAAACCATTCAAATATTAAATATTTTAAAAATTAAAATAAAGTTTCTGTCTGGACTGGATCAACTGGTAGAGAACAGAACTCCATAACCACAGAACCAGGGCTGGAGCAATAGTACATCGGGTAGGGCGTTAGCCTTGCATGCGGTTGACCCAGTTTCAATTCCCTGCATCCCATATGGTCCCCCAAGCACTGCCAGGAGTCACTTTCCTGAGTGCAAAGCCAGGAGTAACCCCTGAGCATCGCCAGGCGTGACCCAAAAAGCAAAAAAAAAAATAGCCACAAAACCCTTTCATACCTAAAACCAAAATATCAAATTCCATATTATCAATCTCTAATCTATGCTATGAATTCCATTCATACTCACTGTCATCTAGAGTTCCCAGATGTCTAATACTTTCATCGTTTCCAGTCAAAGTCGTATTGTGTTAATAAATGTTTCTCATTTTTCCCCACATTTACCATTTCCTTATGCAGTAATTGTAAAATAATCACAACTGTCTTGTACTTTCCCACATGTGGGTGGGGCTAGACCTCCTCTTTTTACCCCTTATTGCCCTGAAACTAGTCATTAAATCTGGAGACATGAATAGACATACTTGGATTAATATTTTTCTTCCTTGAGTAAATTGTTAGGATATATTGCCTTCTACCAGGTGTTTTGTTGGGGGAGAGGAATGTTGAACAATATTTATAAATTTTCTAAATTCTTCCAAAGTGATTTTAAAACATGTCACTTTAAGGAAATATAGACTTCACAGTGATATTTTCAATTCATATTTGTAATTATAATTTTACTTAGCATATTTGATTTTACAATTATTTGATTCTTAATGCTATAAACAAAATTGTTTTTTACTCTGAAGTGTGTGTAGATTCTATATACTAGATTGCGAATAATAATATAATCTTCCTAATTCACTAAAACTGAAAATGTCTTTCAGAGGTTTGAAATAACTGTGAGGATATGCCACCAAAAGAATTTTCATTTATTTCATTCTGTTTTTTCCTTGGGATTATAACTACTTTTAATCTTGATTTTTACATGTACATTTGTATGTTAAGCATTTCTATAATTCTAAAATGATACCTACAAAACAAGTTCTATTCAATGAAGTCTAGCTTGTATCAAGAAGCCATTAGTTTCTCAATTCCATTTTTTAAATGTGTTCATATTCTCTCTTCTTGAAAAAAGAAAAGGGCAGCACACTATAGAAAGTATTTTATACCTTGCCTTTTTTACTGTAGCTTTAAAAATTCCTATGTAGAGGTATTTCCATTGTAGCAGCTTAGTATTCTACTGAGCGAATGCACTGTGGTTTACTCAACCATTCCCGAATGGGTGGACATCTGAGTTATTTCCAGTCTTTGACTATTATAAGCAATGCCTCGATGAATATGTCTTCTCATATTTTTGCCGCTGTACCTTTAGTATGCTATCAGTTATCTCTTGCTATGTACTGCACACTAACTCAAAACTGTGTGGCGTGAAGCAACACCATTTATTAGCTCAATAACCTGTAGGTCAGCAAAATGGGCAAAATTTAACATTGTCCTGAATAGACCAAGGCCGAATGATTCACATGTCAAGTGGGTTGGCAGACTGTCAGCCAAGGTGCCTCAAGGCCCCTCATCCTCCAAAGGACTGTGCTGTCTTGGCACATTCAGGTTCTAAGACAGAGCACAGACCCCTCTGCCCAAGAAGTTCTCAATCTTCTGTTTGCATGTAGGCACAAGGACAAGCCCAGTATAAAAAGGGATCGTGGTGGGGAGCACTCAAAAGACACACAGGCAGATAGGGACACTCTAGTGGCCACTGCAAGTGACTTACCACATTTCCTCCTCAGACAGGTCTGTGGGGTTACAGGGCTAATTTAAATGTGCAATTATAACCAAATCCTTCTCTCTCCACTCCCCACCCAATGCCTCTCCACCATTCCATTAATTTTGTGTTTGAGAGCCAACCCAGGGGTGCTCGGGGCTTACTCCTGGCTCTGCGCTTAGGGATCATGCCTTATGGTCCTTATAGTGTTCAAGGAACAGTATGTGATGACAGGCATTAAACACGGGTCTGCCACTTGCAAGGAGACGTTTGCCTGTAGATTCTTCTCTCTGGCCCCTCATTAGTTGGCATTCCCTCTTCTCTATGAATGAGAGTGTCTATTTATTATGCCACCAACATATCATGCTTGCAAATGTTTATATTTTTATCAATCTAAAATAGTTAATGGTATCTTAACGGCATTTTTACTTACATTTCTCATTATAAAGGATGTCTCTTTTAGGTGTTTAGGAACCGTTCTGTACATCTTCTGAATCTTTTGTATCTTACCCCCCCCCATAGGTCTTTGTAGGATAACACAGTCTCAGGTAGTTTAGGTTTATTGGGTTACTACCATCACAATGCTCCCATTCCTCTGTATTTATTTGTAACTTCTTTGTGTTCTGTTGACTTGTAAATGTTTTTCTCTTCTCCTTGAGTCCTTTGCATAGTTTATTCAGAGCCATGTCCTTTTGTTTGAGCACAGGAAGACTGTAGCAAATGCTATGCTTTTGTAGCCTAGTAGTCATTTAACTCTACAAGATATTTTTCTCCTGGGAATCTGTTCTCTTGACCTAAGCCTCAGCTGCCCTTACTTCCTGGCATCCCCAAAAGCAGGGTCCTGACAAGGGACGGGATGGACCCAGGGCAAGCGGTGAGTTATGTGCTACCCTGGCATCGAGATGGGCCTGGCCAAATTGCCTAATGCTTAACTATAAGTTAAGAGCTTGGTCATGGACAAATGCTATCATGATCCAAAAAATAATAACTAGATTCGGACCCTGCTAGGGTTAGGAATGATTAATCTGGCCTGAGCGCTGTAGTCTGAGTCTGCAAGATGTTCCCAGGAGAGCTGCCCTGCAAGCCTCAATGTATCTCTTACTGTGTCCATACAAAAATAACTAGTATTAAGATGTTGATGGGCTGGAGCGATAGCACAGCAGTTGTGCGTTTGCCTTTCATGCAGCCGACCTGAGTTCGATTCCTCCACCCCACTCGGAGAGCCCGGCAAGCTACCGAGAGTATCGAGCCCACGTGGCAGAGCCTTGCAAGCTACCTGTGCATATTGAATATGCCAAAAACAGTAACAAAAAGTCTCTCAATGAGATGTTACTGGTGCCGGCTCGAACAAATCGATGAGCAATGGGATGACAGTGACAATGACAGTGACAAGATGTTGATGGAGTTGTTGGACTGAGGAAAGGAGAAAAACACCTTAAGAGGTATTTTGCCTGCTGGCAGTCAGGAAGGGCTTTGGAAGGCCCCTACGTGGAGTTTCCTTTGAACCTGGTGGGCCCTTAGGAAGGGTTTTCTTGTGTTGATTTTGCTACCAGACTGTGTGTAGCCTACAGGGCAAGGTGGAAGTCCAGTAAGGGGGAGAGACTAGTGAAAAGAGAGGATCCAGATAGCTGGGATGGAGGAGTGAGGAGCTAGGAAGGAAGAGCGCTGGGGGAGAGAGAGGAGAGGAGAAATGGGGAGCTCAGAGAACTGGAACAGGCGTGTGGAGAGAATAGAATAAACAGCATCTGATCAATTAACCGGCTTGGCCCTCGTTTCGACCTCCGTCTGCCCCATGGTCCGGGCCGCTCTGGCTCGACAAGCTACTTGGGACTGATCCCCCGGAACCCACTGGGGTTCTCCCCTAGTCGCCCCCCTGGCAGATGTTGTTTACAGGTCTTCCTTATTTTAACATTACATATGCTTCTGGAAGAGAGTGATGCAGAATCCCCTGCCCCCACACCAGGCTCTCTTCACCAGGGCCACCTCAGAGGGGCGAGTTGAGTTTCCCTCCCCGCCCCAAGTAGAGCTCCCCCAGCCAAAGACCTCCAGAACCCAGACACAGCCATACTCAAGGCCACTCTCCACACGCTCAGATGAGCCTCAAGCATGAAGGAACCATGAAGGAAACGGCAGACCTTCACATACAACCCCTCACCCCCATCCCCCAAGTGCCATGTAATCTCATCAATGGCCAAGATCCAGAGACTATAAAACAAAGCTCGTGGAAGAGAGATGCAGAATATCTCACACGGCAGAGCCTGGCAAGCTACCCTTGGCCTATTTGATATAGCAAAAACAGTAACAATAACGGGCCTCATTTCCCTGACCCTGAATGAGACAGGGATAAATGGAGACATTACTGACACCCGCTCAAGCAAATCGATGAGCAATGGGATGACAGTGACAGTGATATATATATATGTATATATATACATATATATAATATATAATGGAAGTTAGCCCTATTAGTTACAAATATTTTTCAATAATTTCTCCCCCAAATTTATGTAACCATGTATCAATTTACCTTTATTGTCTGTTTCCTTCAATTCCCCAGAACAGAATTCCTTTTCTACATGTGAAGAGAGGCAAGGGAGCACATCCATTTACCCCATTTTTCCCACCAAGGTATCTTTACTGTAGTCCAAATTTCTGTAACCAATGGCTGTATATTTAGTGGAATTAGACAAAATTGAGCCAAATTCTGTAATTCTGTTCTCCATCTTCCCCTCTGCCCACCAGGAAACGACACTTGTTTGGAGCCAACTTAAATCCCATTTTCTCTCCAGTACCAACCACAGTCAGCAGGAAACTTGAGAATGTCCATGTTATCCATGAGATGAAAAGTATTGGCTTTGGTATGAGGGAACTTGCCCATTTGGTCTCAAATTTCTTAATCCTAAATTTGGCCTCTTGCAACATAACCAAAAGTCAGTTATTTAACAAAATAATAATGTAGCTATCAAAGTGCTGACACATGTTAAGTGGCCAATGAAGTGCAGGTAGCCCATAACACAAAGTGGCAAATATCGAGACAAGCTTGAAGTTCAATATGGAAAGGTTTTTTGGTTGGCAATGGTAATGTGTGATATTTGGGGGGGAGGGGGGGCCGTGCGCTCACATGCACGAGTGCCAAACACACTGAAAAAATATACACAAATTGTATTTTTCTTACACTACTGCTTTTAGGGGTGTTTCTATGTTCTTCAGCAATGAGATCTAAGTTTGACAAGGAACTAAAACACTCTCAAGGATGACAACTCTGAATTTCAATCAAGAAGACTAAATTCTAAGGAACACAAAGTACTCCTGGTCAGCCTGTAACTTAAAAAAAAAAATCCAGGTTTCAGAATCAAAGTATGAATAGCTGAACAGCAGAACGGAAAACAATGAAGCTCCAGCAGATTCCTTCCGCCCTGGCACAACATGCCACAGAGGTTGTGATCCCCTCGAGATGCCAGGCAGAGATATGCCCAGGTCCTTCCAAACAGTGAGCTGGGACTTCAGGTCCCTGGACTCCACTGGTCTTCATTGCAGGGTTTTCATTCTACTGTTTAGGATGCCCGGCTTAAATCTCAAGAGAGGAAACTGGGTATTTAGGGCAAAACAACCTAAATTGGAACAAGGAGTTAAGGAAAAATCTTGCAATTACATGAGTAAGATGTTCAAGGGGGCCTCCAGGGAACAGCTATTTGGTCATCTCCTAGAACTGGAGTTACATAACTCATTGAGATCTAAAGACCTTGGCACGTATAAAACCTTTTTC
The DNA here is from genome assembly GCF_027595985.1 of Sorex araneus. Classification (NCBI taxonomy): domain Eukaryota; kingdom Metazoa; phylum Chordata; class Mammalia; order Eulipotyphla; family Soricidae; genus Sorex; species Sorex araneus. The sequence continues at coordinate 224,776,972 of NC_073313.1, read as the reverse complement.
CTCATTTAAGAAAAAAATATGAATGTAAGAACGATGGCCAACGGGGTCTTGCATGAAGAGGGGATTTGACTTGAAAAGGCTCACGAAGGTTCTGTAATGATGTTCTTTATCTTGATAAGGTTTTAGTTACCTAGCAATGAGTATTCATTAGAGGCAGGGAAATGGCTCAAAGTGCTGGACCACAATGCTTTGCGGTTCAATTTCAGCTCCACCTGGTACCCCACTCTATCCGAAGTGGTCCAAAAACAAAAAACTTAACAAAGGTACACTTAAGATTTATGGCATTCTCATGTAAAATTCATATTAAAAACTGCAAGATATTGGTTTCATGAATCCAGTACCTAGGTGTGTTGAATTTAATGTGCAGGTAAGTGCAGTTGACTTGAATTGTACTAAAACCAAGATATTAGTGGTAAAATGTGAAAGGATGAGTATTCAGATGTCTGCAAATTCAGGACAGCTGTAAACTTGGCATTTTCCACAGTTACCCAGAGCAAATACAAGTATTTTGCTCTTGGGGGTGCTTCACTGTGTATACAATATCCCCTCCACTCTAGCTCTACCCACACCAACACCCCCAGTTGTCCTCCTGTCTCTTATACCCCCATAAATATATCCTCACTGGCAGAAAGGATGAATGGGAAAACTGGACTATCAATTACAGGGCAGATCTTTGTGATATTCAGCATTGCATGCTGTCACTAAATCATCAGTATCTTTTTCTGTGCTGATATTGTCAAAGTTTGACTCTAAAAATACCTCACATAAGTTCCTTAATAGGCTGATATACAATTAGATTGTTCTAGTAATGCTGTGAAGAAATAATCACATACTGTCTCATATTTTCACTACTTGCTGGGGAAGAGCTCATTTGTTGAGCCCTGGAAATGGAAGATGTTCCCCACACATTTGCTCAGTCTTCAGTTATGCGAATAGAGTCTCATTGTACACATTTGTAAGTTGATACTCATGGAGACAATAGATCTAGAACAAAACAAAGATCCCTGAAGTTCAAGACCATGTTTTCTCACCACAGCAGTGTCCCTGGCATTGAAAGGGGTAAGTTTCATTGGAGCAAGCAATAGTAATTAAACCTGCTATATGCCTGTCAAGGGGGGGATAGCTGGAGGATGGCAGCGACACTTTTGATTAGTGTTGCCAAAGTGTATGCCTGAAACAATTCTATCAACAGCTTTGCAAATCACACTAACATTAAAAAAATAAAGGGGAAGTGGGGGAATCAAGCTCTTCTCTGCCAAGTTCAGATAACTAGTTCCTCAGCAGCAGGTCATTTGGCCAAGATATTACACCAGTGGCAAAAGTGACTTGTGTTCAACTTTACCAATATATCAAGATATGAAGTTCACACTGCCCACCACTAGCAAATATGTTTCCCTTTCATTTTCCATTACCTTTTATGGGGCAGTGTGGTAGGCATTGTTGGGGTCAGGGGACGATATGTGGTTTGAGGTTTAATGAATCTCCATAGACAAGGGGAATCTTGATGTCCCAATCTTGTGGGTTCATAAACGGATGGTCCAACAATTTCTTAAACCTTCCATTATCATGCTTACATCAGGCAAAATTTCTTCTCAAATACATTCCCCCACGCTAAACCAGACGCCTGAAATACGGCAAATGCCCAGTAGATGGCACTAGTTATGCTGACTGCCCTAGTTTTGTCTATTGTCCAATTTAAATGAGGTTTGTCTCCAGAAGAATGTGGAACTAGACTGGCCCCAAGTAGCAGGCAATTTACGTTGCCTAAGAGAACTGCCCCAGTACAAGGTATGGCACGTGGAGGTAGACTCTGGAGGCTTCCTTCGTAATGGTCTTCATGCCTGCAACCTCTGCACTTCAATTTGGCCAATCCCCTCTTCAACCTTTTTTAGTTGAGGGAACAGGTCCCTTTGATGGAAAAAGAGAGGTGCTGCCAGATGCAAACAATTACCGGGATGCCATAAAATCTACTTAACAAAACCAAGTGCTTTGGCCAACTTTACTCAGTGGTCACTCCTGGTTCTGCTCAGGGGTCCATTTGTGCTAGATTTGAACTGGGGTCAGTTGTAAGGCAAGTGCCTTACCTACTGTGCTCCCTCTCTGACCCTAAAACTTTTAATGTACACACCGGATGAAAAATTTACCAGGACTGCTAAGGGCTACTTGGGTATTTAAAACATCTTCATTCAAGGGCCATGCAACATTGGTATATGGGCCAACAGCATACAGGAGATATACAGGTGGTTGAACCACTCACTGGGAATTTTGCTCATGTATTTAATATCCCTACCAGGAAACTATTATATCCAGAAGTATATATTCATGATCAAGATAGGAAAACTTAAATTTCTAGGACTAGATTCAGGGTATTAGAAGTACCTCTGTCTGTCCTGTCATCTAAGAGTGGCAGAGCACTTTTAGGGGCTTTAAGCAACCCAAAGACTGGACCTTTCCCATCACTGACCTCTAATAAACCCAGGCGAAGGCCAAGTGACTCGACTATAGATATCTGACCATAGCACTGACATCGTGTAAATTACTTAACCTAATTAAAAATACCCAATGCTCATATCCAGAAGCCACTCAACCCCTTCTGCTTGAAGGACTATTCTCTCACTACCCGTTTGTTCTGTCCTTTGGGAGCCATCTGCTTTCAAGTATAATTTCTGTGTTAGAACATCCAACAATCCAGAACTTCAGTATACTCTAGTTTCAGAAGTCAGATATAAATACATCTAAGGGAATTATCAAGGGCAGGATCCAAGAACCTTTATAGAACAGCTCTCCAAAACCTAGAATTATAAAACTCTCCTTTTAGTAAAGCAAAGGAATTCCACATTTCTAGAAAGTTGGAGAAAGTATCACCCAATCCTTATAAACACATGCATTGCATTCAACATATATTCAGTATTTGTACCAAGAAACTCTCGTATCATGAGTTGTGACGGGAGTTTAACTAACAAAATTTACTTGGAAGTTCTAGTTAGGAATGGGTTAAAAAAAAAAAAACTGGATTTGAAAGTATCAGGAGTTCTTCAAATGTTTGTATATGATGGTGAGATCTGATAACTGGGTTCTATCAGGACCTGTTTGAAAATGCAGGGATTTTCAATGAAATCATGGGTTACCTACCAAGTCTTCCAAAAGGTTTAAATGAATTATTTCCTAGCCAACTGTCTTCCTATTGAAATGTTCATTTTACATTAGTTTCATCAGTGTAAAAAATGCTTACCTTTGGATGCTTTTAATAAGAAATGTCAGGTAAACGGCTTGTCAGTTAATCAAGACATGATATGGGATAGTTTACTCTTAATCTGTGTTCTGTGCTTTGAGAAACATCTTTATAACCCCGTAAGTCAAAACCCTGGAGCAGACAGTTATAATACTTAATCTGCTACATGCCTACCAAAGAAAAGTTCAAGGATTTTGGAGGTTCATGAATTTACCTGGAAAGCAAAAGGTTTCTCTGGCTCTCCCTCAGGGTCTAACAACATACCATGCACTAGTGTAATTTTCTAAGGTCACAATTAGATTTCCTTAGAAGCATATCCTACCTGCTAATTATAACCACTTTGTAAATTTGAGGGAGTCTTTACCAAGATTTTGTCAGTAGTTGGGACCTCATTACATATCCTTTCACATGGCCACATACACTTCATCCAGTGATATAACATATTATAGAAGAACCTTTTGTTTGGGGACTACTATCAAAAACATTTGGTGAACCATGCAGGTTTGGTCACATGTAAGGAAATTGCTTCAGTACCAACACTCTCGTAGGCCCTTTTTTTTTTTTCACTTGAAATGTTATGCCTCATGAGATGAAGAGCAAGTGAAGGTTAAAGACCTGCACTGCATATGCAGGAGGCCCAGGAACTGTGTGATCCCCAAGTACCACCAGCTGTGAACCCAAAACAAAATCAAACAAATTAGCAGATAGGGGATTGAAACGAAGTCACCATAAATCAAGAAAAGTTATTTAACTAGAGTGTAAACCTACACGTAAGACTTGAGTTTGTTATAGTATTTACGTTGATATTATTCTCCAACAGTTGTTAGCTCCAGAACCTTTCCTAATGAACTGGAAATCTTTAGTCATAACAGGTCTAAACTGCTTGGAGGAAACAGTCATTACTTTAATAAGAAAAAAGGAAGCCATTCTGCTATTGAACTGGAATGTCAGGGACCAGAGATATAGACTGAGGTCAAGGTGCTTCCCTTGCAAGCAGCTGTCCCCAGTTACATTCCTAGAACTACTTATAGTCCTCCAATCACTGCCAGGAGCAAGCCGTCAGCACCACCTGGTGTGGCCCAATGTCTCGCACACAAAAAAAAGCAAAAACAAAAAACTTCATCCTCATTGTGTACTCAAAACTGAGAAAACACCCATATTTGTGCCTTCAAACAAAAAAAAAAAGTCAAGGTTAACTACCTTCCTAGACCCAATATACTATCATGAATTGTAACATTTTTACTCCTTTTAGCAGGATTCCTTGTCATTAATATTTAACCCAGCAAATCAAGTTTCTTCCAAATGGTAAATAAGACAAATAACCAACACAGTACTATTAAACATTCAGGATATCCTCAAGTTGAACTGTCCTCAAACCTGACTGCTTAAGTATCTATGCAGATGCATACTGAAACCTTTACTATCACATCAACACTGGGCATTCTAGAAGGATTTCACTTTAGCAACTCCCCATAGAACCTGTCCAGACAGGAGAAAAGTTTGATGGTAGATTTCAGTCGCTTGAAAAACTGTTTTGTAGGTTTAAAAAAGAGGGGAGGAGTATGGAAGAGCATAGGGGAGAGGAGGTCAACCCTAGCAATGTGTATTTCTAAATTAAATGGATTTTGCTTTCTGTAGATGTTTAAACTTATTTCAAAGTTGACAGCTGAAAGCAGCAGGAAGGAGGAGGGTTCCTCTTAACTTCTTGACGAAGTTAAGTTCCTCTCAATTTCTTGATGAAGTACTGTCCAAGAAGACTGGTAAGTCAAATATTCATTATGGACTGTAATTCATTTTGCTTTGGTTTTGAAGTCTTCCCTTAAGAAAAAAGAAATTTGTTAATAAACAACAAAGAACACAGAACAACAAAGTTAAATTACTGAGGCAACTGTCAATTATAAAATATAAGTTTAGTCTTTCTCTAATCTCAACACATGAGGATAACAAAACTTCCATTCCTAGTCCTTTTTTTTTTCTCCTATAAATAAGACAATAAACATTTGACTGCTTACAATGTGCCAACAACATAATCACTTATATATATATACATATATATCTACAAAGGGGTAATTATTACTATAGTACTTACTTGTTCCTAATGTTGTGAAACTAAAGCTTAGAGAAGTTTCAAGTGTAACTTGAACACCACAAATGAAGAGGGAAGTCTACAACCAGTCGGTCAGCAATTCATGCTTGACAGTATCTTAATGTTCCTAAACTGAAAATATACTTTTAAAACTACCTTAAAACTATAATTTAACTAGAAGTAACAGGGACATTAGTGGAGGGTCATGAGCACTTTGGTGGCAGTTGAATTTAGAGGATCAAAACCATCAATTTTAATAATATTATTATACAATTACCAAAACTAAAAAGTAAAAAAATATAATTACCTTTAAAAACTATTCTATACAAATAGCTGTCATATAGCTGCTACTTCTACTGAAGATTTTTAAAACACTCATTTTATTTTAGAAACCTGAGAAAATATTTAGCAAAAATAGATTACCTGTAACCATTGTAGGGATAAAAGAAAATTTTGTTACATATAAACCCATTAAGAATTATAAATCATATCAGTGGTTCATAACCAACTCATCACTTCCTCTATGCCTACATCCTTAACAGTACCTAATGTATTGTATGTACTGATACATGATGATGTGCGAAATACGGAACTAAAACAAACACATAATCTGGCACAGAATTTTTATCTTCATAGGTTCCTGCAGTTCTCAGAAGACAGTCTACTCAAATTACTTTGTGATATGAAGTCAGGGGAAAGAAAAAGTGACATATTTAAGATTAGTAAAAGCCAAGTTAAACTTGCCATTTTAACCAGAGTAAAATGAACTTGGCTTTATACTATGTAAATTAAAGGAACAAAATTAAGTCTGTTAACATTAATGCAAGTTTTATTTGAGAGAATTTCAAAGAGCTGAATTTTTAACAAAAAAAAAAAAAAAAAGAAAGAGTAGTCATCCACCCCCTACAGTAATGAGTGAAACTGGGGACCTCTTTTATACATACATCAGTACTAACTTTGCATTTCTGAATAAAGCTGCATTTGCTTCTTTGACAGTCATTTCTTAACTTCTGTTAAGGCTTTGTGAACTGTGTTCAGAAAATTTGATCACACACACACCTCAAATAAATTAAGTACCTAAGAGTTTCACTCAAGGCTGAGTATCTCTAAGTACCTAAGATCCTATAACTTAAGAGTGCTATGTCACTACATAAAATTCAATTTGAATCACCTTCACTATAATTTTACCGTAATTTAAAAAAATAATTAGATCAATGTTTTCAAAGACATTGTAGTTCCCTATTTGACATGGTAGTTCCGAAAAATTTTTAAGGCCTCAGTTTTAAATTTTCCTCCAATGAAATACACAGAATTGACAAATACTAAGAGTGCAGCCCTAAAATAAACAAGATTTTTACCTAAAAATTACTTTTTACCACACAGATCACAATATGTTCCAGAATTCCGGTAACATTTTTGGAAATAAAACAAGAATTTAGATGGCTCCATGTGACAGTAGTCAATGAAGAAGACAATCAGTAATAGAGTCACATTCAAAACTGTTCATAATGACAAAGCTTTTGTTTTTCTGGTAAAGGTTTTTGCTTTTGCTTGTGTGTGTGTGGTTATTGCTTTAGCTTGCAATATTTGAATGTAAGACAAAGATCATCTCCCACTAAGCCTTATTTTAAATATTACAAAAAAGGACACAGAATATAGACTCATAGAGGCTATAATGCTCTTGAGTAACTGACCCATGAAAAGGGTGCAGGACTTTTCAAAGGATATCTGAGAATCTTTTTGTTCTAAAAATAAATGCCCCTACTTTTCAAAGTGCTCCCATTCTTCAATAGGAGACAAGCAGCTTTACAGTTTTTCTATAAAAACAAACCACTCATGTTAACAAACCAAAAACATAAAAGAAAACCAGCAATGGACATAGTCTTCACAGTTAACAATAAATAAAAGTGCAATAAGTGTTCAAGTAGGGCACGTAGTTTCGAAACTACGTGTTGAGTATTTGGCATAGGTCATCTTTTAAAGGCTCTCCGAGGGTCCCTGCCATTACTTATTGTGGTCATAACTGTTTGATTACTAGCTGTTCCTGGTAGCTGTGGATTTATAGGTCCCCGGCCATTGCTTCTACCAGCATATGAAAATTGGCATCCCCTTGATTCTGGGCCAGTGGAAACCCCATTTCCTAAAAAAGAATATAAAAATTCATCACTATTTTCAGTTACTTAACTATAAAAGTCCACCTATTTGAAGTTCTAACATATATCAATGCTTGCAAGTATTAATAGAACAAAACAAATGCCTTTATTCTTCAACTACTTGAAATCCAAATAGATTCTAGATAATCATTGAAAAACTGACTTTTCAAATGTTACATACAGTAAATATACTTACTTTTATGTTGTATTAATAGGACAAAGTGAAAAAGATTACTTGGACAAATAAATGACAAAACTAGTGTAGAAAAGAAAGGATAGGTATACTGTTTGTAGTTTTAAAGAAAAAAAAAGTCTGATTGTACTGACATTTGGTTCAAATATGACTACTATTTCGAGAAATCTTGCTTCTTCTAAAGGAAAACAATGCAGTTTTCCACAATGTGATAATCCAATCAGTTACACCTGAACATGATACAGTCAATCTGGTCAAATAATGCTTCAGCTACCTAATGAACTCTAATTACATAAGTATTTTTCTCAGTCATTTAAGAACCAAGACTTTTAAAGATCTTTAATATGAATTCAAGGGCTATTAATATGCTGCTTCATAGTCTTTGAAGGACAATAACAATCTTTTCAAAAGGAAGTTATCATGTGAAAATTAAGGTGACCGATTAATTAATCTAATGATAATAGCGCTACACCAGAAGAAAACAATCCTGCATCTACTAGATAATAACAAGATTAGAGAAATCATACAAAAATCATCAATATTTGGATTCTTTATTATCTAGTGCTTACCACTCTATTCCCAGTAAGATCCTTATACTTAAATATAGAATGTACTCAACAAATCAGCCCAAGATAAGCTTCCTAAAAATCAGTATTAAGAGCAGTCTCTGTTAACTGGTTCCCACTTTATATTAATTTATGCCTAAAGACAAAATTTTATTGCAACCTTTCATAAGAGATTGTTTTCTTAATTCCTATACCTGATCACAAATATGAAAAAGAAAATCTTACCAACTGGTCCAAATGTACCTGTACCCATATTACTGTTCATGGAATTATTCTTCTGCTCACTGTGTGCCTAAAGAAAAATTTAATTTAACCAAATGAATTTTTATAAAACTGCCTTCATACTACTAAAGTCTTTTAGTACCTATTTTATACTTAAAGATCTTTAAAAGACATTCTTCAAGATTTATCAAACTTTACTCAATATGAAGTATTTACCAATGCTTCCCAACCTTTTATAACTTTTGCTAATCTTACATACACCTTAATATCATTCCCCACTATCACAAGAGCTAAATGGTACATATATTTAATATGATGCTGCTTAGATATGAGCAGACTCAAAATAATGAAATGTCTACAAAAGTATTTTAGGGCCAGAAAGACAGTACAAGGGCTAAGAATTTGCCTTGGATATGGTCCACCCCGTATCTATCTCAATACTCAGAGAGCCACTCCGGACTACAAAGCTGGGAATCAAAAATAAATTAAAATAAATAAATAAATAAATAAATAAATTTTTTTAAAAAAACAAAGCTGGGAGCACCACTCAAAACCCAAAATAAACATATATTACATATATAGTATATATGCATGATTAAGTTGTCTTCCTTATACTCTGTTATAAGGTTTGAGAGCTCAAAGAATTATAATTAATCAAAATATTACCCTAACCACAAAAACAGACTGTATATTTGGATTAATTACCCCTTTGCTCTGCTGTCCTCGAAAGTCTAGGTTAGGTTCACTGAAATTTGGCACTTCTGAGTAAACCATACAAAATCTGAAAGAAAAAGGTAAGTAACTTCAGAAATAAAGAAACCAGCCTTTCTTATGTGGTATGTAAAACAAAGAAATGAAGAACTGAGGTGTCAAACTAAAAGAAAGCAACAAACTACATTTACATCAAAACTTTCTAAATGCTATATTCAAAAAAATACACAATTGCCTGTGTATGTAATGTATGAAATCATTCTGTTCATGAGTTTCCTGTTTTGTTTGTTTTGGGGCATACTCAAAAGTGCTCAGGGCTTACTCATGACTCTGCACTCAGGAATCACTCTGGTGATGCTCTAGGGACCATTTTGGGTGCCAAGAATTGAATTTGGGTCAGCCATGTGCCTTACACACTATACTAATCTCTCTAGCCCTCTGTTTTGTGTTATCATTCCTCTGTACTACAAAAACATAAAACATGTCAAAGATCAAGGACACAGAAACACATCTTTGTCCTGTTTTTCCACATAGGCGGATGCCACTCAACCATGCATAGGTTTCCAGAGTGGTTTTTCCAGTAGTGGTGATGGATTTGCACTGATCCATTCACACACTCTCATCCAGTCCCTCTTTTGACCAATCACAGTGAATCTGCAAAGATAATCATTTAAAGTTAAGAGTGGATTATGCAAGCAATTAAAAAGACAACTGGCAATCAAGATAAAAGTTTTCCTAATACTTTCAGGTGACTGGCATTTATCATTCACATAAATTAAACATTGTCTTATTTCCTCACCTTACAAATAAATTAGAACCAGTGCTGCTAAATCCCAGACTGAGTCTAACAAAGAATCTGTCACCAAGAATTGAGTGACTTCCAAGGGTTCTTCACCTAACTGATCTCCATTATTATGAACACTTCTTTACCACATCAAAGCTGGGACAAGGATCTGATGACTGATCATTGATGCTAATACCTACCATTAATAACACTGCTCTAGCCATTTTCTAAATATGTGGACACAAGCAGCTTTCAAACACTAGCCAAAATTCGATATGCCTCAAACTACCTTACCCTTGAAATATGGAGAATTTTTCCTTTTCATTACTGTCACTTGTGGCTTCTTTCTTTAAATATTTTCTCATTTGATGGACATTAAGTAGGTTTCTAAGCATGAACAAAATAAAATGGACTACTAACTTGGCTCACTGCCTACACCAAGTTACAGAGGACATCCCAAAAGTCTAGGCTAGGCACAGAGGCTGAATTACCTTTACACCCCTAGAGAGGATGGTTCCTCCAAGTCAGGGTGGAGATTAGCAGGCTAGGAGTGTATGGAAGCTCGCATTGCGGCTGCCTGTACAGGACCTAGACTGTGGATAAATACAGGACTTCAATTTGCATTGCTTTTAAGTCCTTTCACCATAGTCAGACATACACAGTCAGACATAAACAAAGAAAAAGAAAATTTAGACATGGCCTAGAACTCATTATCTACCTTCTTTACTGAGCAATTTACTAGAAGACAAAACCCATTACAAAAGACACCTGTGGCACCTCAATGCCATGTGCTCATGGCCTACAGAATGGTCCCACAGGGACTTGTCGCAAAAGTGCAGTTTCTTAATGGCCGTTGCCAGGAACAAATCTGATATTCTCCACCATAAAAAGAAACCTATGGCTGAGGGCTGTTAAGTTAATATATTGTGCAAAATAATTTTCAAAGCTGTTGAAGGACATCAGTTTGCCAGTCTGAAAGGAGCCAAGAGGTTTACGGCTTAGATCTACACTTACGCTTAGATATGATTAATAACTTAATTATATAAAATTATACTTACTCTCCAATTTTTTGAAGTTCACCACCCCGTCCAGTATAAAGTGTCAGACATCCTTTCCACATGGATGCGTACCTATAAAAAGAAGTAGCAGAACTATCTGTGCCCTTCTCCAATCAAGTAAACCTTTACCATTTTTGCATTATGGAGCATTTGGGAATGGAGCCCTCTGTCTACAACAGTATCTCAAATACAATTAATCTAATTTGATTATCCTCTTGGCTTATTTTAGGGGTGCGACACTCATGCAGAGCCAGGGACAGAATCTTGGCTTCCTGCAGGCAAAGCACATACATAGTCAGACCACTGAACTCTCTCTCTGGTCCCTTTATAATCTTCTTATGGGAAAAACTCACAGAAAATTATGCTGCCAAACCTTGACGGAATTCTCTAAATAACTAACCCTAGGAAATATAATGTCACAGCAAAGCAAACAATGTCCTACTTCAAGTAAGCCTTTTTGTTTGTTTTTGGTCAATTAATAAAGAAAAAACTTGCAACTGCATGTATTCAAAGCATAAAACTACTTCTTTGTGGATACATAAATTCAATAACATCATGTTTGACTTTTAGTCTGACTGATTAAGTGTAGTTAGACACTAATGTGATAATTTTCTCCTTGTAACCATTCAACGCTTATTCTGGAGCTATTGAAACTTTCGCAAATGTAATCAAGAAGCTGAAAAATAAATGAAGATTGCAAATAATTCACCTGTCTTTCCAAATTTGTAATTCTAAGTGCCAACTAGGCTGAAAAAAATTGTTTACTCTAACAATTTCAAATGCAGACGGTACCATTAGAAAAAATAATCACAGCACACAAATCTAAGCAAAATGTAAATTGGCTCAAAGTTTGATTTTGGATCTTTGTGCTATTAATAATTCATGACCCCAAATAACATTTATTTATTTATTTATTTTGGTTTTGGAACCATACCCAGAGATGCTCAGGGGTTATTCCAGGCTCTGCCCCGGGGAGTTAGTGCTGACAGTGCTTGGGGAACTATATGGAATGCCAGGGATCAAATGCAGTAGGGCACTGCACGGCAAGTACCCTAAGTGCTGTACTATCTCTCCCACCTCACAGAGTAACAGTTTAACAGAACATTGTTTAACTTAGTATAACCAGTTTTCTTAATAAAGATTAATAAAAACTTTCTACATTATTTCTCTTCATTTAGTAAGATTTACTTGGGGCCGGAGACATGGTACAGCAGTGAAGGTGCTTGTCTTGAACGTCACAGACCCAAGTTCAATCCCTGGCATCCCCAGTCCCTCCCAAGCACTGCCAGGAGTGATCCCTGAGTACTAAGCCAGAAGTAACCCCTGAGTATTGCCAGGTGTGGCTCAAAAGCAAAATGAAACCAAAAAAATGACATTCAAGACTCCATTTACAACCCTTTCATTATTTAAACAACAAAAGTGTACTACATTTTAAATGAATCGTGATAAATATGAATGCACACTGAGGGGAAAAAAGGAAGTTAATTACATTTAAAATATTTAACTCACTTGTTTTAGAAAGGATTGTAGGACTGCCTGATCAAACAGGTTAAAACCCAAAGTTATTTAGCTGTTTAGCCCATTCTTTAAAAGCTATTTTTCTCACATTCAACAAAGATTTAAGGGCACTAGAACTGGCAAGGCCCTCAGTGTATACAAAACAGCATAATAAATCCCATCTTACAGAAGAGGAAGTTGAGGAGTACTAAGTTAGGAAACAGTATTTTTTCAATTTTGAATTTTCCTTTTAATTGTATGCATTGCTAACTGTTCCACTCGGAATCTTTGGGGTTGTTTGGGGCCACACCTACAATGCTCAGGGCATACTCCTGGCTCCAGCTGGCTCTGTGCTTAGGGATCACTCCTGGTGGTGCTCAGGGGCCATTTGTGGTGCTAATACTCAAACCTAGGTCAGCACAAGGCAAGCAGTCTACTTGCTGTACTTTTCTCAGGCCCCTAATCAAAATCATGAATTGCTTAGTGTAAAAAAAAAAAAAAAATCTTTAAATGGGCCTACCTATGTATTTATAATCTATGCCTAGAAATTATTTGGAATGAGGTACTTTTTACAGTATATAAACCACAGGATGAGATTTGACAGCCCCCAAAATGCTAATCATTAATACAGCTTCCCAGGCATGAATTACTCTTTGTCTAAGAGATATTAAGTTTAAAACACACAATCCGTGTCACCATGAGTCAGTGGATGGGAATTAAATGTCTAAGTTCTGACTCTCACTTCCTTCTTTGATGACTCTGCACCTCACTTCCTGAAGATGGTGTAAGGCTTGTAAGATCCAATCTAAGGGCTTTAAGTCTAAGTTCCTATATTCATGGAGATCATGGTAATTCATGGTAATGCAATATTACCAATTTCCCCCCATTTTTTCCAGTTATCACCAATTAATTAGAATTTCATTAACCACAAAGCTTCCAAAAGCCTCTTCCTGCTTTTTAGCCTTCAAATATAAATATTTGGTAAAATACGGTTTGCTTTTTCTAAGCTGCCTTAGTAACCAACACGAAACAAAATATTGCTAAACTAGTTTTAAAAGCCAATCTGCCAACTTCTAAATATTACTCTCATCTTTATACAACACAGGCATTATAGGGGGTAGGCAGAACTCATTTTCCTGAATATGCCTTCCAAATTTTGTAAACTTCCCCTCTTTTAACACCTGAATACAAAGTCGACATACCAAAAAAAAAAAAAAAAACCCAAAACAGAACAAAAAAATTGCTCAACTTTCCAACTACAACCTTATGTCCTCACGGTGTAAATAAAATACGTAAAATACTGCCAGGCTTTCAAGTCCCTAAAGTGGGGGTGGAGGAGCAAACTCTGACAGCTACATTAAATAACTATGCGAAAATCAAAATGCTCATCTTACCAAGTTGCTCGAAAACTCAATCATCCTACAAGAATACCTAAAACCGAAAGGGAGTGGACGGAGGGAGGTGGAATGTGTTGGGATTCCTGGCTGAAGTGCCTGTTTTTAATGGCAAGTGTCCCCAAACTCAAGTGTCCCCATTAGAAGTTACTACCCAAGAGGGGCCCAAACTTCCTCGGACCAGCTCACGGGCCAGCCGCGAAACTTGCCAAAGTTCCACAGTCTCGGGAGTGAGCCCAACCGAGTACCTGCAGGCTGCTGCGGGGGAGGGCAACCCCCCATGCCCACCGCCCCCGCCCCGCTCCAGTGCACACCTACCCTCTGGTCAAACGAATAATATCCCCTGGCTGTATAAGACCTCCGATTTCATCCCACACGGAAATAGTGATGCTGCCCGTTTTATCTGCTACTTTGCATGATCGCACTTCATGGCCGTCTTTGGTTTTGGTCACGCGTCCTGCGAGGAATTGAAAACCAGAAACGGGGAAGAGACAGGGGGATGGTTAGAGCCAGCAGGACTCCCAGGGAGGTGGGCTGGCTGGGTTCCCGGACCCTCGCGCACCGAGCGAGGCGGCGAGTGCCGGACGCCCGGCCCCTAGCCGAGCCGCAGGAGCTGCAACACGCTGGGGGGTGGGGGTGGGGGTGGCAGGGCCACGTGGAAGGGGGAGGGAAGAGGAGGGAAGGGTGGAGACAGAGGGATGGCGCGGCGGGGGGAGGGGAGGGGAGGGAGTGGGGGAGGGGAGGGGGAAGGGAGCCCCCGGCTCCCCTGCCCCGGAACGCACAGTGGCGGCGGGGCTAGGCTACGGGACCTCCACTTACCTATCTCCAGGACAATAAAGACGACATTTAAGTTTTTCAGTCCGGGCTTAATATCTTTTATAAAAAGAGGTGGGTCGTTGACCCCATTCATAATCGAGGCAGGTGCGGCTACGGCTGCCGAGAAGCGGATGGGCAGGGAGCGGGACAAAGCTTCCCACCCTCCCGGGCCAGGGGCGAGGGCGGAGGGGCGACCTTGGGCGGGGGGGCGGGGGGTGGGGGTTGCACCGCACGGACCGAACGCAGTTAAGTCTGGGACCCAAGAGACCTGCCCCAGACCACACTGAAGTCTTTTTAAAAAGAGAATGCAAAAGAGAAAAAAAAAAGCAAAAAAAAAAAAAGTAGGGTGGGAGACAGAAAAAGGGAAAAAAAAAAGCACTCACAAGTTCAAAAAGAAAAAAAAAAAATAAGACGAAGCACTCGGCACAGCAGCCCCACGCCCAAGCGGGCGGAAGGCGAGGCAAGCGTGCCTAGTGCCCTCTCAAAAGAAGGAAGGGGGGAAAAAAGGGGGGCGGGCAGCGAAGGGGACTGAGAGCCTCGGTCCTTAGAGCCGCTCAGACACACACGGACGCACGCGCCCAGGCCGTTCCCGGCGCCGGGGAGCGACGGGCTGTGACAGCAAAGAGAGGGAGCAGCGAGCGCAGAGCCGCACAGCCGGCGTCCCGAACAGCGACTGGCGAAGGCGCCCGCGCGCCCGCAGGACCCCCGACTCGCCCCGCCCCTTTGTGACGTCACGCGGCGTCCGCGCACCCGCCGCCCCGCCCTCCGCGCGCGGGGGCGGGGCCGCCAGGAGGCCCGAGCCGGCCGCGCCGCCTCCCTCGCTCCTCCCCGGGGCTGTCAGAGCCGGCCCCGCCCCCGCAGCCGTCCAATCGGCTCTCGGATCCAGCACTCCTCTTCTTCCTTCTTCCTCCTCCTCCTCCTCCTCCTCCTGCTCCGCCTGCTCCTCCTCCTCCTCCTCCTGCTCCTCCTTCCTCCCTGACGCCTAACCTTTCCTCTTCCTAGTTTTTCTTCCTGCGTGTGTTTGGGGGTTTTCCACCTCGAGTTCAACTGCTCGGTTTTTCTTCCCTTTTTTTGGTCTTCGAATTCGACCTCACCCCTATCCTGTCATGGAGTTTGGTCGCTTTGATTAAGACCCACTGGGTACGTTGAAAACTTGTTGAGTAAGAAAGGCTTCAAGCGGGGCTGGGGTTGGGGGGAGGGAGGGGGTCGGGAAGGAGAGAGACCGGCAAAGCTGGGTCCTAAACTTTAAGATTGGAATTTTAAGACTAGTAAAGAATTTTGGAGATCAGCCCAGCAGCCTCGTTCCCAGCTTATTCAGGTTTGAAGTCCGGAAATGCGCGGTAGGTCCTCTGCTGAAGGTCATCCAGTTTTGGAGAAGACAGATCTGCAACTTTCAAGTTCTCTTTGTAATGTTCACTCTGATACTCTGCGAATAGACAAGCAGTTAACATTGCTTTGCAGATTTATTTTTTCCTTATCTTTTTCCTCTCATTTTTTTCCTCTCTGTTTCTTGTTTGTGTTTTGAGTTGCCAGGGATTTAACTGACGTCTACACACACTCAACTGTTCCAATAAAACAAAAGGCGACACAGATTTCTCCTATAACCCCCCCTTACATAGTCTCCCATCAATGTTCTCCATACAAGTGCTGTTTTGTCAGAGTTGGTAAACCCTATTTTAGCTCAGATGACCCAAAGCCCATAGTTGCTGTGGGTTTGCTTTTGGTGTTATGCATGGGTTTGAACAAATGTATACAGGTCCAAAAAGCATAGAGGAGTATATAGCTCAGCAATAGAGCTCTTGTATTTGTGAGGCCCTGTTTTCAATCTCTAGCACAACACTAAGAAGAAAAAGGTAACAAGGAATCAGAACTTAAAATTGCTTATGTGAAGAGCCATATATTATTTCTGAAGAAATTGTAAATTTTCTAAAATAGGGCGTTTTTGCTTTGGAGCCTGAAAGAGAGGTCAATGGGCTGAATGGATTATGTTCTTTCTGGAGACTTAGCACTGTATGGGTCCCCAAGCATCTCTGGGAGAAACCCCTGAGCACTTAGTTGGGACTCATCCCTAAACAACTCTGGGTGTGGTCCCCCAAAAAAAAACACACAAAGGAAAAAGAAAACTCACTATTTTAGAGACCAGAGAACTAGTCCAAGGTGATGTCTCTTGCTTTGCATGTGGTGGACCCAGGATCAATCCCCAGCACCAATGAATCCCCACCTTGTGTGGAGCAAACACCACCACCCCCAAATTATAGGATCATACAGAATAGTTTCACTGCCCTAAGAATCTGGGTGCTTGGTATTCACCCTCCCTGCCCTCTCTACCCCCAGACTACCACTGTTTTTTTTTTTTTCTCTTTTTTCGGTCACACCCACCGATGCACGGTTACTCCTGGCTCTGCACTCAGGAATTAACCCCTGGCACTGCTCAGGGGACCAAATGGGATGCTGGGAATGAACCCAGTAGGCTGAGTTCAAGGCAAACACCCTACCCGCTATGCTATTGCTCCAGCCCCACCACTGGTTGGTTTTTTTTTTTTTTTTGAACCCTACCCAGATCCTTTTGACTTGGCCAGAATGCCGTAGTTGAAATCATACAATATGGAGCCTTTGAGCATTTACTGCTTTTTACTTGGCAATGGGCTGGAGCGACAGCACAGCGGGTAGGGCATTTGCCTTGCACTCGAGCAACCCGGGTTTGGGTTCAATTCATCTGTCCCTCTGGGAGAGCCAGGCAAGTGCCTGGCAAGCTACCTGTGATGTAAACGCTAACAAGTCTCACAGTGGAGACCTTACTGGTGCCTGCTAGAGCAAATTGATGAACAATGGAATGACAGTGATACAGTGATACTTAGCAATGCCATTCAAGTTTCCTTCCTTTTTTTCATCTATTATCAAGGCACTCCTTAGTTTTTGTTTTTTATAAAGGCAGCAGCAGCAGCAGCAGCAGCAATGCTCCCTGGGGCATTCAGCCACGCCCTGGAACTGACAGACCCAGAGGGCAGGCCTGATTATTTGAACTGACAGACCCAGGGGGGCCTGATTGGGCTGACTGACCCAGGCAGTCAGCCTGATTGTTTGGACTGGCCGACTAGGAGCTGTTGCTCACAGGACCTTGATGGCTACATTCAGCAATAGAAGCCACGCCTTCACATATACCTGGCATGTTCTGCACCACTTTGAACTTTCTCCCTGGCCCCTTGTTCTCGGTTTTTGTTTGTTTGTTTTTGTTTTATATCTTCTCAAATCGTACAACCACCATGGGAAAACCTGAAACATCATCTGAATAAAACCATGAAGTGTTCTTTACACTGCATAGGGAAAAGAACATTTGATTGAGAAACAAACTGGGTTCCAACTAGTGAAGTGACCTTTAGGACATTTGGTTAAACTTTCTAGTCATAATTTAGAAATCTGAAAAATGAGGATGTATGCTTCACAGGGGATTATATGGATCAGAAATAAATTGTGAAACTTGTGCCGAGCAAATAATAAATATTCAGTAATTATGCCCCCTCTCATGTTCTATTATTAGAGAAAAGAAAAATTAATAGCTTCATCTGGAATTACTTAATTCTTTCGTCTATCCTGTGTGGTGGTGACTGCTAAATCCAAACCCAGTTTTACAGATGATAAAATTTACCAGAGGCCACATAGCTAAAGAATGACCAAACTGGGTTTTGAATTTCAGTTATCTTGACTTGAGAGCTCTTTATTCTAATGGTGACTTTTAGACTTAAATTGCAGTGTTATTATGAGTCAAAAGAGAGAGAAAGAAAGAAAATAAATGAGACATTAGCCCCAAGGTATAGCTGTAGGATCTTTAAAGAATCATCTTACTCTTAGGGATCACTATATCACTGTCATAACAGTCATCCCGTTGTTCATCAATTTGCTCAAGTAGGCAACAGTAATGTTTCCATTCATCCTAGCCCTGAGATTTTAGCAGCCTCTCCTTATTCGTCCTTCTCAATGGTGCCAGATTGGAGGCTCTTTCAGGGTTAGGGGAATAAGACCTGTTAGGGACTCTTAGGGATGGAAATAGAAATATAGAGGAAAGCATCAAAGAAATTGCACGGCCAGAATCCCTGATTTTTTTTCAGTTCATTCTGTTTTTTTTTGGGGGGGGGGAAGGGAAGGCTCACACCGAGCAATGCTCAGGAGTTATTACTGGCTGTACACTCAGGAATTACTCCTGGCAGTGCTTGGGGAACCATATGGGAAGTCGGGGATTGAATTTGGTCAACCTTGTGTAAGGCAAATGCCTTACCCGCTGTACTATCTCTCCAGCCCCTCTGATTATTTTTAGTTAAAGCACCATACCTCAAGATCTACAAACAAGCAATAAAGATACAATACAAAGCTACAGGAGAATTTCAAAATCACACTATCAAGAGGGTCAAGACATTCTTTAGGAAGCTGAACCTTTCATTTACTGGACAAAGAAGGTCTAAAGTACAAAGACACTGATGTAATAACGCTGTAAAGTATAAAATAATATTGTAAGTCTGATTTTAACACCAAGTAAAACAAATGATGAAACATGCCAGTTAATACCGTGCCATATCCAACCTCAGATCTTTCCATTTTACTCCCAATCTGCATTTGGAACACTGATTGACTATGGTTCCCTGACAGCACTTGATGCTTTCGTTGCATTTTCCTCAAAGCTGTGTTCTTCAACATAGGCCAAAAAAGGGGGGGAGGGAATCTTAAAGGAGCAGTATTTAAATCAGAGCTTTTCTTTTGAAGGTTTGACAAGATCTTTACAGTATTAACAATACTCAGGAAATCAGGTTGGCATAAACAGTTGTGGACAAGAATTTGGGCAAAGTTAACCATTACCTACTGCTGAGTGCTGTTCCTAGTTCCTAGGAAGGGGATAAGGTCGGACTGCTCAAAAAAAAATTTTTTTTTATTTTATGTTTTTTATTTTTCACCTTTATAAAGAGGAACCAGTCATTTAGGAAGTCCAGCCCCACAAAGCAGAAGTCAGTGCTCCGAGAAGCAAGAGAAGCAAGCCTGCCTGCCGGGCCCTGCTCTGCCCTGCCCCCTCAGAACAGAAAGCAGATGAACATCTCCCACTTCCTTCCCTCTTGAGGCAGTTCTCAGAAAGGAAATGGCAAATCAAGTGCTTTCTTATTCACAGAAGCTCCCTAGACGGCAACCTTCAGACACAAGATGGTTTGGGCAGAGCAGAACTCTTCAACCCAGGCCAAATGGTTTTAGCTCTCCAGAAATCACTTCTCCGAAATGGTAGTTAATAAAAAGAGAAAGGGATGTCTAAAAGAACAATTATTTCCCTCCTGATCATCTTTCCTAATACTGGAAATTCAGTGAAAAAAAAAATAGATTTATCATTTGGCTCACCCAGCATGGTCAGTGATTATCTTATTGACAAGACTACCTCCTTCTAAGGCTGTTGTTCTTGAGGTCGTCCCCATTCTCATAGCTCAAACATAAAGTTATTCTGAGATATTAAGTTTATGCTCATAATCCCAATACCATTACTTTATATTTAAAAGATGTTGCAAACTCAGAGAAGCGATCACCAACTACATTGTAGTCGAAGGCCATGTGGGGGAAGGGAGTTGCGGGCTGAATGAGGGCTAGAGACTGAGCACAGCGGCCACTCAACACCTTTATTGCAAACCACAACAGCTAATTAGAGAGAGAAAACAGAAGGGAATGCCTTGCCACAGTGGCAGGGTGGGGTGGGGGGAGATGGGATTGGGGAGGGTGGGAGGGACACTGGGTTTACGGGTGGTGGAGAATGGGCACTGGTGAAGGGATGGGTTCCCGAACTTTGTATGAGGGAAGTATAAGCACAAAAGTGTATAAATCTGTAACTGTGCCCTCACGGTGATTCACTAATTAAAAATAAATAAATTAAAAAAAAAAATAAAGAACAATGGTTGAATTGGTAAAATCAAGACCCACGTTTCCTCAATATTTATCTAAATACAAACAATAAAATGGTCTTAAAATGCAAAACACCATCAAAAAAAAATAAAAAAAGAAAAATAAAAGATGTTGCAAACTTTGCTACAAACAGCAAAGAAAAGCATCTTATTTTTTAATTTTGACCTTGACAGTTATGCTACAAAGATAACCCACTCTGCAAAATAATTGGCAAGGTCTAGAAAGTTCTTATTCTTAAAAATATTTAACCAAGAAGGGCCAGGGATAAAATATTTGTATGTGTGAAAGGACCTGGGTTTTCCTGGCATTTCCAAAAAAGAGTTTTACCCAAAGGATACATAAAAGTAATGTTAAGTATTACTTGCAGCAATTGCCACACAAATCATTTCTAGATTGTTAAATGCTAATTCACATTGAATATTTTTTATGTATTAGGCATTTTATACATCTGAGCACTTTATATACTTACTACATATTATGTATAATATGTGAGATGCATTTTCTTTTGCATGTATGTGTGTTTTCTATACTGGTCACACCCATGGCCTTTGAGGGAATATGGACTGAGACAACCGTTGGCACTGCTTGAGCCCACGTGATGCCTAGGAACTACCATGGGTACATCTGACAGTGCTGGGGAGCCATATGATGCCAGGGATTGAACTCAGGGCCTCACACATTAGGTATGTGCTGTTCACTTGATCTATTAATCTGACCCTAAGATTTCTCATTTATAGGAAGCTAAGGAGCTTAAAATTGTAAAATGGCAATAGGTATGTGCTGTTCACTTGATCTATTAATCTGTCCCTAAGATTTCTTATTTATAGGAAGTTAAGGAGCTTAAAATTGTAAAATGGCAAAATAACATCTGCTACTACACAGGTTATTTGCCCTTTAAAATAAATTTTGTAGTTATGTCAGTAGCTAATGGAGACTTACCATGCATGTAAATAAATGCCTGGATTTATGGGGTTTTTATACTAAAAATAAAACAATACAAAATAATATTGGAGAGGCCAGAGAGATAGCACAGGGAATAGGGCCGTTGTCTTGCATGCTGCCCACCCAGGTTCTAACCTCAGCATCCCATATGGTCCCCTAATCATGGCCAGGAGTAATTCCTGAGTGCAAAGCCAGGAGTAACTCCTGAGTACTTCCAGGTGTGGTCCAAAAAAAAAGTAAAATTAATAATAATAATAATAATAATAAAAATAATAATAATGGAAAGAACTCAACTAATGAAAGAGGATGCTTTCTAGAATGCGTGGTGAAAGACAGAGTGCACTTAGTCATAAGCTCCTCCCTGGACCTGTAGAAAATTGTGAAAGAAATCACTTACTAGGATGCTTTGTCACACAGAAAGAAATGAAAGAGGAAACTGCCCTTGAAATACCTCCCTAAGAATTCAAACAAAGGAGAAAAATTTAAACAGATTCCTCAAGCTCATGAAGTGCTCTCCAGCGCAAAGAAAAAGAGACTAACCTGACAAAGGAAGTGAACAGGCAATTCGAGAAGGTGGAGCAAGTGGTAGTTTCAGCACCCCCCGTGGACTTCTGTGATGTTTTCTGGAGGTGAAAGAATACAGACAGAAGAGAGAGATTAAAATGTTGTGCACCACTTCTCAGAAACTTTAGGTAATGTATACAAGGGTGTTGTAAGAACACTGGCTCGGCCAAAGAATGTGATTTGTAACAGATATGAAGTCTGAGGAGGACAAAGAGTGCTGTCTTGATTCCCAAGGCATTGGAATTCAAGTGAAAATTCACAAACTACAATCTGGAACAGTTCAGTCCATGCTGTCTGTGTACATGGAATGCCAGGGCCATGGGGAACAAATCAGTTCAAAAGATATATGTGAAAGCTGTAATGGATGCTGAGCAGTTGGAAACATTCTGGAATTTCATACTGATCTAGGCTTGAAAGATCAGAAAATACATTTTATAATAGAGAAGACCAAGACCCAATATGGAAGGCAGGAAAAATTATTGTCCTATATCAGATATCTTATACCCTAATGTTGTGGCTAAGTTAACTTTGTCTCTCTTCCCACACTTCCCTTTCCCCACCTCCCAGTTAATAAGGGAATCTATGTCTATTTGAGACCAAAGAATTGCAATTCAAGGTAAATGCCATAGAAATCAGGTGGCCCTTCCCAGGAAGGGATAAAAGTGGGAATTTTCATACGAAGGTGAGGTGGAGCGAAGAAGAGGTGGGCCAAGCCCGCTGGCTCAAAGGGTTGGAGCACAGGCTTTGCATGCTGGAGTCCCAGGTTCAATCCTGGCTTTGCAAAGGACAGAGCTGGAAGTAGGCCCGTTAGCATTGCCGTATAGGTATAGGTATGGGTATTTCGGTTCCATTGCCTTTCCTGGCAGAAAGGAATTTCAGAAGGGATTGAAACAGTGAAACAAAATAGTCTTTTTGAAAGAAATTTACTTAGAGAAATGTGAGGGAAAGGAGAGAGACAAGTTTAAGAGACAACTCCCACTTCTCCGGAGTGGAAAAAGTAGAGGAAAAAGAGCAACACAGGCTCATGAGAGACACAGGTTTGGGAAAAGACCTAAAATGACCTTCTCATGTATAGGGACATTCAGCTGACTGAAATCTTGCCTGGCGTGGTGCTTTAAAGAAAGTTACTTGCTACAGTTTGCTAATGTTTCCCAGTGTTTGTACTGCAACAAACTAAGCATCTATTCCCCCCCCCCTCAAAGTTCTTGTACTAACATCTAATTCCCAGGGTGATGGTATTTGGTGTGGAGTCATTGTGAGGTAATTAGGTATGAAGATGGAGCCCTTTTCAACAGGATTAGGGCTGAGAACAATACAGCAAGTTCTGGTTGTGCATTTGCCTTGCACACGACAAACCCACGGTAATTCCCATAACTGCGTATGATCCCCTGAGTCCCCCAGGAATGATGGCAGAGCTCAGAGCCAGGAGTAAGTCCTGAAGCACCACTGGATATGGCCCCCAAAATCAAAATAAATAAAGTACATAAATCAACAGGATTAGTGTCTTCCTAAAAGAAATCCCAAGTAGCATTCTCTCTCCTTGCACTTGTGTGGACACAATACAAAGAGGAGTGTGTATCAGTCATGAAGCAGATGCTGATCAGGCAGTGAATCTACCAACCCTTGATGTTGGACTCTCCACAAGAACCCTGAACATTAATTTCTATTCTTGATAAGTGACCACGTGTACAGTATCCTGTTAAACAGCCCAAACAGACCAAGACATAAATAATTCACAAACAAACAGACAAAACCAGCTTTCCTGGTTTCAGAGTCCCATTCCTTAACATATTCTAGTTGCCCTTTTGGGACCTGACAATTTCCTGAGACATCATGCCTGACACATGGAAAGGCTTGATGACACTCTAAAATTTGTTTTATCTTAGGTTCTCTATAATAAAGGTAAATATTTTTTGTTACTCCCAAACTTCACAGAGCTTATACTATGCTCTCCTTTCATAGATATGCATTCATACGCACACACACACACACACACACACACACACACACACACACACACACACACACCAGGAAATCACTAGGAGGAAGCAGCAGATGTTTTTTACCAACCTCTAATTAAGAATGTCTCCCAAAAGAGCAGAGGGTGCTGAATTGGAAAGATGCTTACAGGTTGTATACTCTAACCCCTTCGTTTCATGTATGTATATATGAAACACAGGTCCAGAAATGTGGACAAGGTTGCCACTTAAACCATTAACGAATTTATGAATCTTTGTGATAATCATCAAAGACTGTGAACTTCACTAGAGGAACAGACCAATTAAATCAGAATCACTGAAAGAAGGACTGAGACATCAGAATATTTAAATGCCACCCATTTCCCTTTCCTCAGATAAATACAGTGTGCCAACATGTTACAGAAGATTAGAAGAGGTTTTTGTTCTCAGCTTTGATGGAGGAAAAGGGACTCTGTGGGTGTGGTGAGCACTGTAGGCACGAAACTCCTTAACAGTATTGTAAATCACAGTGCCCCAGTAGTAAATCATTTCTATTTTTTTAAATTTATTTATTTTTTAATTAGTGAGTCACAGTGAGGGTACAGTTGCAGATTCACACATTTTCCTGCTTGTTTTTCCCTCAGGCAATGTTCGAGAGCCCATCCCTCTTTTAAGGCAATGGGCCTATATAGTCTGCAGAAAGAAAGACAGTTACTGTCAAACTCTAGAGTCTCTACTAAGTTGCACTCTATCATTTGTATAATAAAGTTATTTCCGGGAAGGCAGCTAGGGGGATGGGGGAGGTGGAATTTTTCCGAATGTCTTCTTTGTTTTCCGCATTCTTAATCATACTCTGATACAGTATTTTCTTTATGCTCTTGAGAAATCCTACATTGAAATAAATTTCTAGAAGTACTCTATATGTACTCCTGAAATGTGTTGTTTAGTTACATTTTAGAAATCTTGAAAAGATTTACATTTCTGTTTTTCTTTTGTATATTCATTAAATAAAATGTATGAAACATATTCTGATTGAATTACTTATGTTCCACCACTGAGATTACAACAGAAGAAACAAGAGCAACTTTTTTTTTAATTGCTCATTTCATGAAGTACATATTTTTATAGAGTAGACAATAAGAAAATAAGTAAAATTATGTACTAGCTGCTAAGCCATTAAGTAGGAGAAGGACAGAGTTTAGAAGGGCGTGTTACTAAAAATGTTAAGGGAAGGTGACACTTGAGATTAAAGATAGAAAAGAGGGGAGGAATCCATTGGAAAAGCCAAAATGTACCTGAATTTTATTTTTGTATAGGAACAGTTAATAATACTGCTAAAACTAAAGAGGAATAAGGAAGGAGAGCATGTAGAAGATAAGGATATGTTTAATTATCAGACAAACAAACTTTGGCTGCTTAATATCAGACAATACCAGAGAAATATGTTAAAACAGTTTTGATGTTGGATTTATTTTGTTTGGGTTAGGAGGGTAGTGACTGCAATACCCAGCAGTACTCATGGGCTGTTCCTGGCTCTGTGCTCAATAGTGACCCCTACCAGTTCTCACAGTTCTCAGTAATTCATAGATATTTCTTCGGATTCAAAACTGGGTCAATGGGATATAAAGCAAGTATGTTAACCATAGTGGAAACAGAAAAACTAGTAAAGAGGTGTTCTATTTACCCATTTGAGATCGATGATGGTGTGCACTGCGATGGTAGCTGCAATGATGACAAAATGTTATTAACATACGAATCTATTTTGAAAATTGAGCCAATAGCTTCACTGACTGGACGTGTGTAGTGTGAGAAATAGAAATCAGTCAAACAGGATTTCCAAACTTTGGATCTGAGCAACTGGACAGTGAGGGGGGGGGGGGGTGAAAGAGAGAGAGAGAGAGTTGTCATTCTCTAAAGTGGGATGAACTACTGACAATTTTAAAATGTGGTTGTGGAAAGATCAGGATGGTATCTACAGATGTGAAAACCAGTGAAGCAGGAAAAACACAGCAAGGAAAACAGCATGTGGATAGTGGATACCAGGTGAATCAAACATTTCTGGGAAGAGGAGTTGATTGTTGTGTCCAATGCTGCTAATGTATCCGATAAGATCAAACTGAGGGTTAAGGGGCAAGAGAGATAGTATTATGGGTAGGGCATTTGCCTTGCACGTAGCCAACCTGGGTTCTATCTCCAGCATCTCATATGATCCTCTGAGACCCCATCAAGAAAAATTCCTGAGTGCAGAGCCAGGAGTAACACCTGATATGGCCCCCTCCCCCCAAAAAAACAAAATGCAGTTAATCATTGGACTTGGCAAAAATGAAGGTAACTGCTGCTCTTGACAAAAACAGTTGCAGTTGCATTCTGGTGGGAGGAAAGCTTGAATAATTGAGTTTGAGAGAATGAAGTCAAGGAGAAATGTCAATGTAAGAATATTCTGCTTCTCTACAAGAAGAAAACTCCTAACCCCATCAAAAAATGGGGGATGGAAATGAATAGAAATTTTCTCAAAGAAGGAATCCGAATAGCTAAAAGACACATGAAAAAATGCTCTATGTCACTAATCATCAGGGAGATGCAGATTAAAACAACAAAGAGATATCAATTCACACCACAGAGACTGGCCCACATAAAAAAAGAACAAAAGCAACCGGTGTTGGCATGGATGTGGGGAGAAAGGGATTCTCTTTCACTGCTGTGGGGATGCCAACTGGTTCAGCTCTTTTGGAAAACAATATGGACAATTCTCAAAAAATTAGAAATTGAGCTCCCATTTGATCAGCAATACCACTCCTGGGAATATATCCTGGAGAGGCAAAAAGGTATAGTAGAAATGACATCTGCATTTGTATGTTCATTGCAGCACTGTTTACAATAGTCAAAATCTGGAAAAAAAAGAGTGCCCAAAAACAGATGACTGGTTAAAGAAACTTTGGTACATCTACACAATGGAATACTATGCAGCTATTAGAAAAGATGAAGTCATGAAATTTGCATATAAGTTGATCAACATGGAAAGTATCATGTTAAATGAAATGAGTCAGAAAGAGAGAGACAGACATAGAAAGATTGCACTCATCTGTGGAATATAAAATAACAGAGTGGGAGGGGGCTGGAGCAATAGCACAGAGGGTAGGGTGTTTGCCTTGCACGCGGCCAACCCGGGTTTGATTCCCAGCATCCCATATGGTCCCCTGAGCACCGCCAGGGGTGATTCCTGAGTGTGGAGCCAGGAGTAACCCCTGTGCATCGCCGGGTGTGACCAAAAAAAGCAATAAATAAATAAATAACAGAGTGGGAGACTAACACCTAAGATTTGTAGAGATAAGGACCAGGAGATCTGCCCCACAGCTTGGAAACTGGCCTCACATGCTGCAGGAAAAGACAGCTCAGATAGAGAAGGGAACACCAAATAGAGGATGTTGGGAGGACCCATTTGGGTTGGAAGATGCGAACTAAAAGTAGACTATAGACCGAACATGAAGGCCATTCAATACCTCTATTGCAAACTACAACACCCAAAAGGATAGAAAACAAAAGGGAATGCCCTGCCGCAGAGGCAGGATGGGGTGGTGGGGGATGGGGTAGGGGTGGTGAGAGGGATACTGGGATCATTGGTGAAGGTGAATGGGCACTGGTGGAGTGATGGGTAAAAGATTATTGTATGAGTGAAATGGAAACACAAAAGTTCATAAGTTTGTAACTGTACATCACAGTGATTCTCTAATAAAAAAATTTTTTAAAAAAGAATATTCAGCTTCTTTGGTGGGGGGATTTAAAAGGGCAGAAATGGGGTAATACTTTGAGGGAAAATGGGAGAAATTTGATCTTTTCAAAATTTAAAAAAAAATGACAGAATGAAGGGAATGGCTTTACGGAGAGAGGGAGGAAAGAGAATTTCTGTAGTTACGTCCTTGTCTTTCAGTACATGAGTGGAGGTAGGAGCTAGTGATTTTGTGAGGTTGATGGACATATAGGATCTACTGGAATATGAGGTGGAATAATAGGGTGGTGTGATTGTATAAAAGTTCTTTTCTGATTGCTACTATTTTTCTGAGTAAAGTAAATTAAGATAATCAGTGCAGCATGAAGATGGGGAGGAATTGCAGGGCAGATGGGGGAGTGGGCATTGTGAGGGAAGACCATGTGAAATGGTTGTCAGGGAACGTGGGAGAGTAAGTGAACTAGTGAAATATATTACAATTTTAGAACAAGACCTAAAGTTGCACTTGAAGGCAAGTAACAGTCAACTGAAAGTTACACAAATAGCTTTCTCATGTTTGTCTCTGAAGGTTTAGGTACAGTCTAGGCTCAGAAGTAAATTTAAGCAGTTTTCAAATTTTGATTCATCATGGTAACATTTTTAAGCAATGTGCATTGTTCATATTTTCCATTATGTTAGTTGCCTTTTCCTTTTTCTGAATAGTTGGAACTCAGGAACTATAATTGTACATAGTCAAACCTACTATCTTATCATTTCTTTTATTACTTTTATGCTTGAGGGAGTTCTTCCTCATAAAGAGACAATATGTACTTTCTTTTATGCATTTTTTAATTTATTATAGATGAAGTTTTATGCCTGTATGTCTTTGTATGTATGTATGCTGTGATTCTCTAATTAGATATTCATTAAAAATCCCTTTTCCTTCCACATTACTTTAAAAAGAATTCTTTAGCTTTAGATTTGATATTTTTTTTAAAAATATGTTGTTTGTTATACTTTGATACTTTATAAGCTCTATTCAAAACAATCAATTCTGGGCCATTGGTTTATTTGTTTTATCTTATTGTATAAAATATTTTAGGTATTATATTTTTATTATTTTCAGCATTTAAAATAACATTGACCTCTGCACCTTTTTATGTAAACATCCTTTACCCATTCTTGCTTATTTATTTGCATTTTTTAAACTGTTGTTATGATTAAAAAAATAAGCATTTCTCAGATTTGTTTGGAATGTGAAGAGATTTAAAGATTGAGATACTGATTTATTTATAATATTCATGTTCACTACTTGGTAACTATACTATGATATGCTATTTTAGGTTTTAAAATTTTAATATAATTTTAACCCATTTATTTTTTATATGTTATGCGATAGCACAATGGGTAGGGCGTTTGCCTTGCATGTGACTGACCGGGTTCGATTCCTCTGCCCCTCTTGGAGAGCCCGGCAAGCTATCGTGAGTATCTCACCCGCACAGCAGAGCCTGGCAAGCTACTCGTGGCGTATTCAATTCCCAAAAACAGTAACAACAAGTTTCACAATGAAGACGTTACTGGTGCCCAATCAAGCAAATCGATGAGCAATGGGATGACAGTGATACAGTGATATTCCATAAAATTCAAAGATTTCAAATGGGCATAACATTTTATATAGTTAATATATACTTTTATTCTCCTTTATCATGCCTTTATTTCACATGCTTATACTTGCTTACACTCCCTCTTAAACAAACAGTGAGTTAAGTGCCTCATCTAAATATTTCTATGACTCATTGTTCTTATTCCAAATATATAACTTTTGCTTTAGCTAATGATGTCATTTGTCTATTTTTTCCTGGGTAGACTTGAAAAGTCAAGTACTTTCCCTATTTTATAATTTTGTTTTATATCTTAAGTCAAGAACCAGTTCAATAATGATTTATGAGTAGAAAAAGTCTATGTGATTATAAAGGGAATATGCTTATCTAGTTTTCTGGGAAGTAAAAGCAGTGATGTTTAGACAGTAAGAAAGGGAAGTGATGCAAATAGAGTCCAAGGTTCTGAGGGTAAGCTATACCCATTGGTTGAACAGCCAAACCACCATGGAAAAGGTTTCCTTAACTGTCCTCTAAATTGGTAAAAGGCATCAAGGTGGAGACTTGGGGGAAGAACTAGGCAAGAATAGTGAAAAGGCAAACTGGCCTTCTGCACTGAAGGAATTCCACATTTGGGAGGACCTGTTGGAGAACAGTTATCTCCAACATGCCTGGACACGGTCTGGGCAGGAGCCTAGCCATGGGGTGAAGGAGGACAAGAGCATGACGAAACCTCTCTGGAAGCAGTTGGTCACAGCTCATCTTTATTGCCGAATACACACATTTTTATAGAGGTTTTGGCTTACAGGAGGTCCAATCACATAGAGCTTAACACACTTGGCCTATCACATTTTCCTCTCTGCTTTGCTCCCCGTCTAATCCCCTTCAAGGTTATATTTTTGGGGTAGGATGACTTGCTTAAGGCATACATGACAGTTTCTGTGTTTTTAGACATATGTGATTAGGGGCTTGAATGAGGCTCAAGGCCACACACATAATGCAGGCACCCTGTTTTGCTATCTCTGCCCAGTTACTCTCCCTTTGTGAGGTTGCACTTCCGGCCGCTTTGCAAGGTCAGGTTTTTCCTGCTCCAGTGCCTATAGCCCTGCTCTACAAGAACCATATAAGAATGTTTTTCTCTGCTGACCCCATAGTTTACATGCCACATGTGAGTGGGTTATGTAGGAGTAGCACAGAACTTCTGACAAAGTTTGGAGGGCAGTTCTTCTGGCTGGAATTCAGCTCTGCAACAGACTGTACTGTAATAAAAATAAAAGAAAAAGTTAGATTTCCTTTAAGGTAAAGTTGCCCCTAAAAGGAAGTCCTGAAAGCTTTAGTTCTGTATGCAGAGGCTTAAGGAATATGAAAATTTAATTCTCTATTATGTCACAACCTCCAAAGGAGTAGTTCTAGGACAGCAGGGAATCTCTACCAAATCATTCAAGAATCCAGATTCAATCAATTTATTACTTTATTATTCCCTATGGTTTTATCTTAGTCAACTTTAGGTGGCCAGCACATTCCATATTTTAACTTGTGGAAAGGAAAAGAGAAGAAACCACAAGCCCAGTGGCTTATTCTGTAAGATAGAGATGATTCAAATTGCATAGAATTTCAATTTACATACTATTTCAATTTACATACTATTTCAACATATCCCTAGTCAAAATTTAGACCTATAATCATCCTTAGCTGTGAGGTTAAAGATGTAGTCTCAAGTAGCCAAACACCTAGCGTAGTCTTTATTTTTCCCAAAGACGGTAAGTATGGGTGATTTTGGAGAAAAAGGAGAAGTTTTGCTGTACTAAAAATAAAAAGAACATTGGCAGCACTGTATCAGTACACGCCATTCCTCAATGTGTGTGTGGGGTGTGTATGCCAATTCCTCCGATTCTTGGAATCTTTAACTGAGATCAAGGCTCCAGACAACAATGAGTGTACAATGAGTCTGCTGTGATCAGCAGTTAGTAGTGTTGCTCTCCCTACTCCTTCCATATTAAAAGTGATTACTTTTATACTAAAAGGAAGTAACTTTCATATTAAAAGAAAACCTCCAGGATAGGTTTTCTTTACTCTTCCTATTAGATCCCTATTAGATCCATCCTAACTTCCCTGTCTGGGCTCCCAGAGTATTCTTTACATGGTGCGCTACAGTATTTACCAGACTCCTTCATATTCAAAGTTTGATCTCCTTTTCCTTCTCCTCTTCTTTGAACCTGAACACCTTCCAGTGCTCATCTCAGGTAATAGATTGTTTTCTCTCTTTTGCCTTCCCCTTTATTGCAATGATGAGGAGCTGTACAAACTTGGTTGTGGTGCTTGTTGGAAGTCATACATTTCAGTTGTGTTTGTTCACATCTGGCAATGTACCAGACATTTCAGTCTGTTGCAGAGCTGAATTCCAGCCAGAAGAACTGACAGAACATCGAGTGGAGTATGTGGGCAGCATCAGAGATGAAATTCATTGCCTCATGCAAGGCAGGCTTTTAGCCACTAAACCATAACCCAAGTCTTGGATATTTTTCAACAAAAAAAAGTCTATTTATTTGCTAGTGTTAAACCCCTACCCCTGTCAAAAAGATTACAGAATATATGACATAATAGAAATATATTTTCTCATAGTTGTTGAATTTCCCTGTCCTAGATCAAGGCACCAGCAGGATTGGGTTCCTTTCTCTTGGCTTGTTGCTGGCCACCTTCTTACTGTGTCCTCATGTGCTCTTTCATCTGAGAACTTGGATCCTTGATGTCTCTTTATGTGCTCATATTTCCTCTCCTTATAGGACACCAGGCTGATTGGATTCAGACCCATCCTAACATCTTCACTTTAACTTCATCACCTCTTGAAATATTTTATCTCTTAATCACATTCAGGTATTAGAAATATAATTTCTACATATAAAATTTTTCAGGGAGGACACAATTCAGCTCATAACATCTTTGTGATTCATTTTATTATTAAAAGTAACCATGTAAAATTATGTATGGGGACAGGAAAGATAGTACAGTGGGTAAGATAAGGTTCTTGCATACAACCAACCCAGATTCAAGCCTCAACACCGCATATGGTCCCGTGAGGACTGCCAGGAGTGATTCCCGAATACAAAGTCAGGAGTAAGCCTTGAGTACAACCAATATGACCCCAAACAACAGTAAAAATAAATGTATAGGGCCAGAAAAATAGTACATCGATTAAGGTGCTTGCCTTGCATCTGACCAACCCAAATTCAATTGCTCACCTTGCATAAGGTACCTTGCATACTTCCAGGGTGCCACTAAAGCGAAAACCCAGGAAGAGCCCCTAACACCTTGTATTTGCCCCCAAACACAAAAAATTAAAAGGAAATATATAAGCAAAAGGTCAAAGTTGCTCATCATTTCACCTCATGACAATATCTCCCAACAGTTAGGTATAATCAGTGTTCCTTGATTGAATACATAAGAAATGGGATTACTCCAACATTGTAGCTGAAGGATATAAAGTATCAAGAGGCTACAAATTAGTCTAGTTCAGAAAACTAGTGGAAAGAGGACCATAGCCCAATCCTATTAATTTCTTACCCTATATACCTTCCCTTAGCCTTGCTTATATTTATTGTGAATTACTGAGTAGAGGGCATGTTCTTTTCTAATAAAAAATGAACAACCAAGGGCCACAAAAACGTATAGTGGATAGGATGCTTGCCTTGTACATGGCCAGCCTAGGTCGATTCCCAGCATGCTATCACTTCTGAGATTGCCAGAAGTGATTCCATTCCTGAGTATAGAGGCAAGAGTAACCCCTGAGTACACTGGATGTAGCCTAATGCCCCTGT
Organism: Sorex araneus; assembly: GCF_027595985.1. Taxonomy (NCBI): domain Eukaryota; kingdom Metazoa; phylum Chordata; class Mammalia; order Eulipotyphla; family Soricidae; genus Sorex; species Sorex araneus. Next base: position 224,743,752 of record NC_073313.1, on the reverse strand, counting down.
AGCACTGTAGCACTGTCGTCCCGTTGTTCATCGATTTGCTCGAGCAGGCACCAGTAATGTCTTCATTGTGAGACTTGTTATTATTTTTGGCATGTTGAATACACCACGATAAATAAATACAAAATAAATAAAATTAACAACCAAAGATTTTATATTTATTTTTAAAAGTTACTGATTATAGTCTCTCACACTGCTAGTTGTTTATTTGGTTCAAAACCCCTAAAACAAATAAATAAAAGTTACCAGACAATTAAGGTCATGCTTTTCACTTTGTCCTTATCCTACTATCCTCCTCCAGCCAGAAGTATTCACTCATATTCATTTTCAGTTATCCCAACATAACAACCTTATCAAAATCTTGTGGTTCAAAATAGCCACTATCATATTCTCGCAATTTTGTAGTCTGGCCATACGAATGTGACTTCTGATGGCCTTGCAAGCTATAATTCATGTGACCTCATCCCCTGCCTCCCCGTCGGTGCTGGACCTGCACTACAAGCTTCCATTGTCCTCACAGGCTTTCACATACTGTGGCAGGCTCCACCTGGCTTCAGGGCTTAGTGAGTTCAGGGTTCCAAGAGGGCAAGAGAGGAAACCACAAACTCTTCCCAGTAAGTCTCTTGAATTAGCATAATGCTACTTTTGTCACATCCTATTGGTCACAGTCAATCATAAGGTCAATCCAGATTCAAGAAGGTGAATAGATTGCCTCTGCCTCTTGATGGAAAGAGTGACAGCATCATATTACAAAGAAGCATGTGGACATAGGATGATATGATTCATTGGGTGGCATCACTGTAGCTGATATTTCCTTCAAGATATCATTTGGATTGCCCATCTTCCTATCATGTACTCAGTTTCCTCTAAACAACATAATTAGTCAATAAGGCATCTGCTTTGTACTTTGTAACTTTGCCAAGAAGTTGGAATGGAGATTAAGATTTGTATTATTTACTATTATGGGCCAACCTTAAGTAGGAGAAAATGCCTAATTGTCCAGGCTTAAGGAAAACAAAATCTTGTTTTTGACTCTTGCCAAAGTTCAGACAACTGACTCTATGAGGCTCCTGACTCTATTCCCTTCTTTTTTTTTCTTTTTGGGTCACACCCGGCGATGCTCAGGAGTTACTCCTGGCTTTGCACTCAGGAATTATTCCTGGCGGTGCTCGGGGGACCATATGGGATGCTGGGAATTGAACCCAGGTTGGCCACGTGCAAGGCAAACACCCTACCCGCTGTGCTCCAGCCCTTGGTCCCTTCTATCTCGTTGCTCTACTGATTATACTTTCATTCCTAAAGATGTCTCCAAGTCTGCCAAACACCAAGTATGATAGCCAGTTTTCCCCAGTAGGAAAGGAAAATGGAGTGGGATGGGTGGGTGATGGAACCTCTAGGGATATTTCTTAGATATTGCATACCCAATTTCTGCTAACATTCCTCTGGTTTTCCCTTAATTACATAGCAATACCTATCAATGTACTCTATTTCTGGGGGCCATTTGCCCAGTCAAAGTTCAGAAATATGTTAGAGTATGTTAGAGTAAATGTGTGTGTGGGGGGGTGCAGTACAGTGGATAGAGCATTTGTCTTGCACTCATCGCACCAGGGTTTGATCACTGGCATCATATAGGAGTGATTCTTAAAGAGTAAGCCCTGAGCACCATAGGGTCCAAAAGACCAAAAAGCAACAATTTTAAAAAGAAGAAAAAGGAAGGAAGGAGGAGAGAAGGAGGGAGAAGGGAGGGAGGGAGGGTGGTAGGGAGGGAAGGAGGGAGAAAAAAAAAGAACTAAGATACATAGCTATCACTATGCTTTCCTTAGTGTTGAATGTAAAGGCAGACATCTCAAAGTCCCTAAATATAAAATGTGACCTGATATGAAACACAAGGCCAGCAGAAATACATGAAATACATTGATTCACTTCTGCAAACATAGTATTTATTGAATCTTTTCTGTATGTTAAACATTGTCCTAGGCACTGAAAGAGTGCTATGAGCAAAACATAGTCCCTGATTTATTTAGTAATACTCTTTGGATTTTTGTTTGTTTAGTTTGGCACTCAGTACTTCTGGTTCTGCACTCAGGGATCATTCTTGGCTCAGGGGACTTTATGAGTTGCTGGGGATTAAATCTGGATGGACTGTGCTGAAGGCAAGCATCCAACCTGCTGTACTATCTCTCCAGCCCCTTATAATTGGGAAATATAATCAATAAACAATAGAAATTAAATGTTGATAAGTGCTATAATAGCTGATCTAGATAAAAGGATAATCAGTTAAGACCTATGGATGGGAGAAACTTGATTCCAGAAGTGGAGGACAAAGTTCCTTGGTCAAAACATACAATTTTCAATTTTCATGCTTCAACAACAGCTCTTGTACATCAAAATATTTATCATCATCATCATCATCATCATCATCATCATCATCATCATCATCACATTAATCATTGAGTTTCTCGAGCGGTCTCAGTAATGTCTCCATTCATCCTAGCCCTGAGATGTTAGAAGCCTCTCTCTACTCGTTCTTCCCAACGATGCCTGCATTGCAGGCTCTTTCAGGGTCAGGGAATGAGACCCAGCATTGTTACTGGTTTTTGCATATTAATACACCATGGAGAGTTTGTGAGGCTCTCCCACGTGGGCAGGAAACTCTCTGTAGCTTGCCAGGTTCTCCCAGAGGGAGAAGTAGGCTATAAGATATCTCGCGACCACGAAGTCACTGAGCACTTCCGAGAGCTTGCTTTTAAGTCTCTGGATGTTGGCCATTGATGGGATTCTACGGTGCCAAGGGCAGTTCCTGGGTGTGACCGCCTAGCTACTGGAAAATGGGAAATCTGGGCAGAAGAGGCCCAGTCCCAATCGGAGCAGGCTTGGAGGTCTCAGTCCCGGGTCCCACACACCTGGGTTCCTCTGCCAGTACCTTCATTCATGAGGCTCATCCGAACGTGTGGAGAGAGGCCTGGTATTTATAACTTTCCAAAATTATGTTGCTTGCTTTAATTACATTTTGTCAAAATTAGTCATGTTAACGTTGATTCTAATAATTTTCTTGTGAGAAAGCAAATTAAAAAAAAAATTCTTAATTAGGGCAGTACTTAAATATTTATCCCCCAACCAAAAAAAAAGTGCTAAATAAACTCAATTTTGTAGTATCTTAATATGCTTTAAAGAGTAAGTATAGAATTATTTTCTTGCTATGAAAGTACTCATATTGGTATCACCACTATCTCATTTGGTGTGCATAGGCAGTTGGGTTATTCTTTGGTCAGGGTGAGATGGTGCTACATCTAGTGGTTCTTAGAGATGACCTCAACTCGGTACTTAATCATCCTTCCCAGTGGTGTTCAGGGACCATGTGGAGTCAAGCATTGAGCCCAGACTTCCCATATACCAAAAGTGTGCTTAGCCTGTTGAGCTATAGCTCTAGCCTCTGTGCATGGTTTTTACTTAAAAATTTCACAAGGAAATTATTTCAAGAAGAATTGATTTCACAATCCACTATAAATAAATGTGGAATTTCCCAAGAAATTTTACAATAAAACCATTTCCTTTTAAAAAAAGTCATAATCATAACAGAAATGAAATAGACTCTAAATTTATTGCATTTCCAGGAGATTTCTTGAGTAGTGATGCTTTAAAATTGGATGGTATATTTAATAGTATTTAAAAAAATTTCCCTCATAGTTATTAGAATAAGAGCATTTTGTTAAATTCTTTATGACTTGTTATAGTTCCCTATTAGTAACATGCAAGAGATTGCATGAATTAAACAGTATCTTCAGACCTGAGATCAGATTTTTGAAATAGCATTGTCTGAAACTAAAGCTAATTAGATTCATTTTGAACAGCATTAGCCATCTAAGATTGGTTTTGCATGTGGTACACTGAGATTGGGGTTTTTTTCTAGTTGTCATGTAAAGAGGAATATGCAGTGTATGATTAGAGAAGGAAAAACAAATTTTGACTAATCGTAATTTGAGCATTTACTCATCATAACACCCTTATAACCTAGGATGACCCATTTCACAGATGGGAAAATAAAACTAAAAGGAGGCTCCAAGTCATATATTTACTGTTGAGCTGAACTCAAATTCTTTTCCCTTTTATCTTTCTTTGCTTGCAATGCCGGTGATAGAGCCCAGAGTCCCAACAAGGCTTACACTCTCCGGTTGAATCACATACCCAGTTCCCAGAATTGAAATTCTAACCAAGTTTATCTGATTTAAAAGTTTGTGCTTTTAACACCCAAAACAGAAGACCAGGTAACATTATTGCAAGATATGAATAGCTCTCATTAAATGTAACCTAATGTACTTATCATTTCCAAAACAGACTCACTTGCTTAAAAATAGAACTTTAGGGTCAGGGATATGGCTCAGTCGTAGAGCACTTGCCTTGCATGTACGAGATCTTGTGTTTGGTCCCCACTCTTGTGCTTGCTGTGTTGTCCATGCTCACTTATAAGATGTAAGGACAGAGACGAGTGCTGTGACAGAGATCACAGATTCTTCAGAGTTCCAAATATTTTCTATCTAACCTTCTACAAAAGCAGTTTGCCAACCTCTGGAACTGGTTGTTCCAGAGAACCTTTGTTGATCGATAATTAGTGCTGTGTCAGGGAGAAACATTCACTGCCTGGTTGATAGCAAGTTTTCCTTATAAGGATATTGCTTGGTCTGGAGTAGGTGGTTCTGACAACTCTTCCCGCATCCCCCGCCCCACCAGGAGTTAGTCTATAAAGCTAGTCAATTCCTTTTGCCCGACCTGTTTCCATCAAGGAATCACATTAGAAATACTGTTTTCTAAGTATCACAACTGAAAACATACCCCCTCCCCCCAAATAAAGTGAAGCTATGACAACAGTCTAAGAATAAGTAGAAGAGAAACAGAAAATAAATACAACAGTAAACCTTTTCTATGTTGGTTTAGGCTGCTTATTCTTGAACACATTAGGTATTTTCAAGAGAGGTGGGATTGGTTTAAATTAGTCTGGAGGATAAGAGAGATAGTACCGTGGACAGAGTGCTTATCTTGCACATGGCTGACCAGATTTTGATCCCCAACACTCCATATGGTCCCCAGAGCACTGCCAAGAGTAAGCCCTGAGCACTGCTGCTGTGGCTCCAAAACACATTTTTAGAAGACCAAAAACCAAATAAATTTGTCTAGGACAACCACTGGCAATTAATTCTACAATATGACTCCTAATCTTAGAACTGAAGTCAAATAGATGCAGGTCAATTCTTATAGTTAACACAACAAACATGATTTTCTGATAAATATATATGTATATTTTCTTTTTGGGTCATGCCCAGTGATGTACAGGCGTTACTCCTGGCTGTACACTCAGGAATTACTCCTGGCGGTGCTCAGGGGACCATATGGGATGCTGGGATTTGAACCTAGATCAGCCTCATGCAAGGCAAACGCCCTACCTGCTGTGCTATCGCTCCAGCCCCTCTGATGAATATTTTATGAAGACATAGCATGAAAAAGTACTTCTAATTAAACAATATGGCTTGTCCTTGTGGTTTCCCCACTAGGCACTCATTGATCTAGCTGATCATAAGAGGCCTAAAGTGTTGCCACACAATAATTGCCTGATTTTATAAAGGGCATTTATAAAACTTGCAAAATTTTCAAAGTTGAAAAATCATTTAAAAATTAATTTTTTAAAAGTAAGTTTTTATGTAGGCTCCTGCTTTTTCCCCCAGCTCATTAACAGACATGTCATTTCTTTTTTTTTCTTTTTAATATTTTTTATTGAATTACTGTGATCTACACTTACAAAGCTTTCATGTTTGAGTTTCAGTTATACAATGATCGAACACCCATCCCTCCACTGATGTATATTTTCTACCACCAATGTCCCCAGTATCCCTACTACCTCCCTGCCCCTGCCACTGTTCCACTCCTCCCCCTACCGCTGTCGAATACAGTTTCCCGATTACTCTCTCTCTACCTATTGGCATTATGGTTAGCAATACAGATACTGAAAGGCCACCATGTTCGGTCCTTTATCTACTTTTAGCACACATCTCTCATCCAGAGCGATCCCACCAACCATCATTAACTTAGTGATCCCTTCTCTATCCCAGCTGCCTTCTTCTCCAACTCATAAGGCAGGCTTCCAACGTGGAATTCCTGGTCCTGTCTCTACTGTCCTTGGGTGTTAGTCTCATATTATGATATTTAATATTCTACAAATGAGTGCATTCTAAGATATATCATTTCTGATGCATAAATTTATCCCCAAGAAAATTTTACTTCTTCTTAAATAAAAGTTTGATTCGATTCATTTTAGGAGTACAACACATTCGAATGAGCAAAAATTTTTTTTCTTTTTGCTCTTTTGGGTCACACCTGGTGATGCTCAGGGGTTACTCCTGGCTCTGCACTCAGCAGTCACCCCTGGAGGTGCTTGGGGGACTATATGGGATGCTGGGTATTGAACCCGGGTTGGTCACGTGCAAGGGAAATGCCCTATCTGCTGTGCTATCGCTCCAGCCCTCAAATGAGCAAAAATTTTTAAAAATCAAAAAATATTTCTAGTGAGATATTTTTCTTTTTTCCCATTTTCCCACTATCCTCTACCACCAAAGTATCACTTTATCATTATCATACCATAGTCTGTATTATTATAAGCAAATACATATAGCATATGTATTTTATTACCATCTATGTGTAGTATTCTGTACCTTACCTCTTTTCCTTTATAGTGAATCTTAGCAATCTTTGCATAGTAATGGACCAGGAGATGACTCAAAGGGCTGGTGCACATGTTTTGCATACAGGAGCTTCAGATTCTATCTCTGAAGTTCACAGAGCATGGCTGGCAATGACACCTGAAGACTGATCCTCAAGCATGGAGCACTGACTCAGGAGCATCCCATGAGCACCACTGAGTGTGACCCCAAACAAATAAAATCTTTCCAAAGTGATACTCAATGATGCCTATCATTTATTTATAGTCTTTATAACATTCCACTGATGAATCAGTTGATTTTATTAATCCCCTGTCGATGAACATTTGAGTCATTTGCAATCTGTTGAAGTTACAAATTAGCCAAGACATGTTTCATCTCATACCTTTAGGAGAAGGTCATTGAATAACTGCCTTTCATTGTGTTTACCAGATCTTCAATTTTTTTGTTTGATGAATAGTTTTTGCACTAGGTGAGAACACTCACTAAAACACCTTAACTGATCTTTTGTTTAAATTTACACCAAACTTCCGTCATTTGGCTAAGAACATTTCAGAATTACTTTTTTTTAAGCTTCCTTATATGGCTGAAACTAACAATTTGAAGACAGAGATATAAGAATCCTATGAACTAACTAGGTAACAAGTTGAAAACACTAGGAAAATGAGATACAGTTTTTAATCCTTGTTCCTTACCATTGCAGGTTACTACTGACTTGAAACTTAACTTGCCTGAAACTTAATCTCAGTAAAATTGCTAGGTTTTTGGCTCTCCTAAAAAGCCCCATATTTCTCAAACTTTGTAAACAATGTAATTCCCACCGTATTTCACCTGGGTCAGTATAATTGAATCCATTGTTTTCTAGTTACCAGTCCAGTAGTAAATTCCAAACGGAGAATTCAATATGGATTATATTAGTCACCCTAGACCTTATCTACATCTGTTTATTAGTGTCCCCAGGACCTCTCAGATGGGATTCAAAATTATTGAATTACCATAAAAAGGAAAGCCAACATTTATTCTTTTTTTTTTTTTTTGGTGTGGGCAAGGCACACCTGGTGATGCTCAGGGGTTACTCCTGGCTCTGCACTCAGGAATTACACTGGGTGGTGCTCTAAGGACCATAAGGGAAACCAAGGATCCAAGAAAACCAGGTCAACTTCATGCAAGGCAAGCACCCTACCATACTATCTCTTCAGCCCCCAACATTTACAACTAAGATTTTTTTTCTTCAGTTTTTGAGTTGCACCCAGTGGTGCTCAGGGGTTATTCCTGACCGTGTATTCAAGGATCACTCCTAATGGGCTGGAAGAACCATATGGGTTGCTGGGAATAGAATCTGGGTCAGCCACAGGAAGGCAAGCAGATTACCTGCTGTACTATTGCTCCTGTCCTCTGCTAAGATCTTAGGTGTGTTTTTGTTTTGGGTCTCAACCAACTGCAAATTTAAATTAAGATCTAGAGGAAGTTCATTCCTTCCACTTCTACTCCCTCTCCCTAAATAAACCTCAATAACAGGTACTCTCATTTCTTCTAAGTGCTACTAAAATAAAATTGTCTCTGTTAGTGAGAACACTGTAAACGGAACTAGTCTTTACATTCTCTTGACTGATTTTATCCTTTTCTTTCCAGAATAGTGTTGTCCTGGGAAGAGTGAGAAGGGCATGTTTGGGGTGGCAAGAGAGTATCTCTGAGAAGAAGCTTCTAAAGGCAGGTTGAACAATCTAAAAGCTTGGTTTTGCCTTAGAGAAGTATCTGGAATATAATCGCCATCATCACCCCCTCTTTCAGTTTTAAATCACCATTATGAAAGTGTGAGAAAACAAAGTCCACAATGGATTTTTTTAAAACTCTGCAGTATATTATAATAATTAACTTTATTTAGTGACTCATTAAAAATCGGCATTTACTATTGGCACAAGGAGCAGTAGCTTCTAATCAACATATTAGACAAGTGTCAGAGTTGCTTAGGGGTATTTATGAAAAGTGAGATTAGATCCCTTTTAAAAAATATAATCAACACGAAGGACAATTTTGCAGCAATGTTTTTCAAAAGAGTTTTCTACAGAATTAATCCTAAATTTTCAAGCACAGATTGAAGGTTATTTCTCACAAAGGCAAATTTTATCAAGGCCTACATTGTCTCAGATTTAAGATTTCATTGCTCTGAGGGCCCGGCACATAATGAGGAGTCTGAAATAGTGGTTCACGTGGTTTATTACAGTTTTGCTAAGAGTTAAGCAAAGGCATTCTCAGGCTATCTCTCTGATCAGTGTCCAGTTTGAAACTCACAAGCGGGCAACTTGATTTTCTGAACTCCCACAGAGAACTGGACAGGTTTGTATCATTCTGTGGTCTCTCCTGATTGGCTACATAGAGCTTGCTGAGTAAATGTTAAGACAGGACAAAAAAATCTTGTGAGTGCCTGCTGAACCTGAGCAGCAACAAGAAGCATGAGACTGACTATGCTTTGACCATTATTTCTAGAGATAACTGAGGAAAATTACTGATAGTGAGCAGCTGCATCCAGCCCCAGTTTCTCAGAAAGGTTAGAGCCCTGGGAATTTCCCAACCCTCAAAGCTTCTTGGGAAATGCAGTATGAGTTTCCAAACCTCTTGCTCAGTCTTGATAAGATTCCCAAGTAATTGCAAAAGTGAAAATAAAACCCCAAGCCATTTTGTGCATGGATATTTAATAAGACAAGATGAAAACTGGACTTCATAAACCACATGAACTTTGAGGTTCTCAGTGGAACCCACAGTTCCTACATGGAAGAAGATAAATATCATCACATATACATACTGAACTCTTGACATTTACCACAGAAAGTCATGTGAACTTAGGACTGGTGGGAATTTAAAGATCAAGATTATCTACTTCAAATCATTATATATGATTTTTTTTTTGGGTGTGACAGGAGACCCAAGCAATGCCTAGGAGTCCCAAGTTCCCATACAGCAACTGTTAGTCAATTGAACCAGCAATTCAATGTAATGGCCTATGATTACAGTGCTGCTTGGGCCATTGGTTATGGGAATATTTGGGCCATCCTGGCAGTGCTGGGGGCCTCAGATCCTCTCAATCACTCTCCTCAATAAACAATATCATTACTTTTCCCATTTTTTTCAGACTAAACTGATCTCAAAGAAATTAATTACCCAATAAAATTAGTGTTAGAAATTAGAACTGTATCCAAACGTAAAAGTCCAAAATCTGATTGTTTACCTAGGATATATTTTATTTATACTGCCATTACACAAAATCACAATCTGAAGAATCAAATAGATCTACAAAGTTCGCTTTGAAAACCTGGTCCAGGGCTGGAGCGATAGCACAGCTGGTAGGGCATTTGCCTTGCACATGGTGGGCCCGGATTGATTCCCAGCATCCCATATGGTCCCCCAAACACCGAAAGGAGTTATTCCTGAGTGCAGAGCCAGGAGCAACCCCTGAGCATCACCAGGTATGACCCAAAAAGCAAAAAAGCAAAAAAAAAGAACAAGAAAAAGAAAACCTGATCCCTAGCCTCTACCTCTCTAATTGATTTCTTACAACCTAAAATAACTACTTTAGAGTCCATACCATGACCCTGTGGCCCAAATTCTGCTTCGCACGTGTGAAGCCTTAGGCTTGATCGCCAGCATAGTTCCACATCACTGAATATGATCTCTGCTTTGGAGAACCACAATCAAATGTGTGACCCCTGGTGTACTGCTCCCAAACACAATGAATCACTGTCACTGTCACTGTCATCCTGTTGCTCATCGATTTGTTCGAGCGGGCACCAGTAACGTCTCTCATTGAGAGACTTACTGTTACTGTTTTGGGCATATCCAATACGCCCGGGTAGCTTGCCAGGCTCTGCCGCGTGGGCTAGATACTATAGGTATCTTGCCGGGATCTCCGAGAGGGGCAGAGGAATCAAACTCGGGTCAGCAGCGTGAAAGGCAAACGCCCAACCACTGTGCTATCGCTCCAGCCCAATACAATGAATACATAGAAAAATTAATGCAACCATACATCACCCCCCATCCTCCTACCTGTTGATTCTAAAGTTATTTACATGTTGCAAAATGATTGGTTTGAATTGTTATTGTATGAATTTCCAATTTTAGATGTTCTCTATGGTGCTTTCACACAGAAGATGAGATTTAGCCCTCTGTCTCCCTCATTTCCCACTCCTATGACCAGCTCTCATTCTCTGTGCCTTATTCTCTCAGCGTAATCTGTTGTGGTCAGAACGTCTGTGCCCCTCCCCCCCTCACTCATATGCTGAAACTCCAAAGTGATCATACTTGCAGGCTGTAGGAGGTGATTAGATCAAGAGGGTGAAACTCTCACAAATCGGATTAGTGTTCCTAGAAAAGAGAGCACCCACACCCCGCTGCTCCTAGAGGTGGTGAGGAGTAGGCAATCTCTGTAGCCAGGAGGTGGGCTATCACCAGCCATCAATTTCACAGGCTCATCTGAGTTTCTTTTATGTTTGTTGAATAGTCCTCTTAGAGGTAGGCTTGTTATTACTCTATGTCTTCTCTGACCTCTCTGAATTCAAGAGAGATTACTTCTTTTACATTTTTTTTATCAGTTTGTTTTCTTCAAGCTGCTTTCTGCTGTCGATTTAAATCTCTACCTCTGATTAATAGGCTTACCTCAGTTATATGCTGCTCACTGGATGTCTAGTTTAATTTCAGAAAGGGGAATATGTGGGGTTTCTACAAGGGGCTCTTGATTGAGGATGGCATGACATAGACTAGCATATTGGGCCCATGTAAGTATCTTTTCTCCATAAACTGATTAATTATCTGGAAACTTTTACCAACTGCATGCCTAGAAAACATAAGCCTGGTCAAGAAGAGAAAGAAGACTGAAAATGTTTCAGGACACATTTTCTGAGTTTACACTTAATTCAGTCCAGTCCGCTGGTAGGGCACTTGCCTTGCACGCGGCTGACCCCCTCTCAGAGAGCCTGGTAAGCTACCAAGAGTATCCTGCCTGGACAGCAGAGTCTGGCAAGTTACCTGTGACATATTCAATATGCCAAAAACAGTAACAAGTCTCACAATGGAGACGTTACTGGTGCCCGCTCGAGCAAATCGATGAACAACAGGAAGACAGTGCTGCAGTGCTACACTTAATTCAGTATCAAGGTTCTTCTCCTTTCTCAGTAATCCCAAACCAGAGAGCACTTGCTTTGTCTCAGACTAAGATGTCAATTTCATTGTGAATGAGGGAGATGGTCTCCTATCTAAAAGAAATAGAGGCAGGGAATTTGGGATCTCCGAACTTCTTACAAAGGTATTTGCTCAAATCTCATGTTCAATCCTCACCTTTACTCCCACTTCCTAAAGTACTATTGTTCCAAAGTTTTAGGTATAAATATTGTAAATTTGATTGGTTATCATCAATTTTAAGATTCCACTATCTTGAATATCCCAATTCAGTTAATACTGTTTGAAATGTTCCCTACTTTATAAAATTTTTATTTATTTTTATGTCCTCTTCCTTTTCTCATTGTGCCTATATGTTTTATTCTCTTAGCTAAGTACAAAGGAAGAAATTTAAATATTTGTATTGTATTTGACATCTTTAACTCGGTTCCCCATATCCTAAGCTATTATCAATGAGAATTACAAAATTGGTTCTATTCTGAAACAATTGATAATAAACTTAACAAATACAATCACTATCACTTAAAAACAACAAGATAACCATAGTTGGGTGAAATCTGGTTTTCCTTTTTTTTCATTCTATATTCACAAGGAAATTTCTAATATAAAACTTAATAGGCCATAGTAAAATATATAATCTAATATCCAATCTAGTTACTCTTACAATAATTATCATCTAAATATGTAGTATCTCATCCATTCTTTTTCTCAGATCAGAATTTTTAGAGTCATTCTAATACCTCTACTTCCTCTGCTTCTACACCTACCCACCGAAGTTCTATCTATAAAATTAATGACATAAATTCTTTATCTTTTAATTAACTATGAAGATTTCAATTCAAGTTACCACCATAGTTCTCTTCTTTATCAGTTCCAGAGATTGAACCTAGGTCCTCCACATATAAGGTCTGCACTCTACCACATATATGATATGCAGGCCGAACCATATCTTTGGACCAAATATACATTCAATATAAAAAAGCAGGGCCAGAGAGATAGTACAGTGGGTAAGGAACTTGCCAAGCACATATCAGACCCAAGTTCAATTCCTTGAACCCTGTAGGATAATTGGGTATGTCTTTTCAGCCTTGCCACAGGGAACTTAGTTTACCTTAAAACAATGTCCTTTCTGTATGGACACAGGAAGACAGTTACTATTATGCTTTGTAACTTGGGAGCTGATTGACTCCAATAATATTTACTCCTGGGCATCTGCTTTCTCAACTCATTTGCCCTTAGTTCCTAACACCCCAACAACAGGGTCCCAATGAGGGACGGAATGGACCCAGGGTAAGCTGTGAGCTACCCTGGCATCAAAATGGGCCAGGCCGAAGAGCCACAATATTCAACTATAAAGTGAGAGCATAGTCATAGACAAATGCTGTCATGACCCAAAAGTAACAATGAGACTAGCACCCTGCTGGGGTTAGGAAGACTAACCTGGCCTGAGGACTGTGGTCTAGAAAATATAGTGAGATGTCCTCAGGAAGAACCAAACTTTAGGTTTGACATATCTCTTACAGTCCTCATACAGAATGACATTGCTGGAAATATTAGAACTAAACATACTATAACTATTTAGGTGGATTACTAGCTGAGGAAGGAAGAAATTGACACACCCTAGATGGGATCCCGCCCTTAAGCATATCTCCTAGTAATCTGGAGTAATCTCCTTAGATTGTTAATCTCCTGGAGGAGTGATCTTACCCCTCTTTGTTGATTTGTTAATGTTCAACCCACCTTTGTGTCATCACGCTATGTGATTGCTATATAAACTAAGACTATAAGAGAAGTAGGGGGAGAAGACACAGAAGCAGAGCACAAAGTGAAAGAAAATCAGGGAGTCATGGGAGCCAGAAGCAAGGGCAAGTCAGAAACAGAAGTAAGGGTCAGAGTCAGAAGTGAGAGCAAGTGGGGCTTCAGAGAGAAGCAGAAAGGCTCCAGAGAGAGAATAAAAGAAGAGAGATTGGAAGAGATCAGAGGAGAGACTACAGAGAGAGAGAGTCAGAGATAGAGAGATAGACAGAATAATGCACAGTGGCACACACAGAAGCAGAGCACATGGGAGGAGCCATCCCGATTCGGTCCATACACAGTGGCTCAAGAGCACCGAATTCGAGCAGCTAGAGAGCAAGAAAAAGCGAGACACCCTGAGAGCCCACGAACAACACACACACACATCACCCTTCCCCGCGTGCATTTGTATTTTTTACAGAACCCTTCATAGTACCCTGAGCACTGCCAGGAGTGATCCCTAAGCATAGAGCCAGGAATAAGCCCTGAAAACAGCCTGATGTGGCCCCAATGAAATCAAAACAACAAAACCAAACCAAATGAATATACAGAACCTGGGAACATTTATTTATAGCACTTACGTCATGTATTAATTAGACCCTCATTCTATTGACTATTTGATAAATGTCTGCCTTCTCTACCTGGAAGCAAAGAATATGTCTATTATTGTTCACCTGTATTCTCAAAACCTGGTTAATTATTGACTGAAGAACCTAGGACTCCTGTATGCAAAGCATGTGTTCAACCTATTGAGTCATCCCTTTGGCCCCAGTTTGGCTTTTATTTAGCTAAGTATTTTGATAGTATTAGCACATTTATTTTTATAGGTGCAGTGCTGCTACCTCATACACACCACCAAAGTACCAAGATCTCTTCACTATTTTTCCAAGATCTACTCCTTCGAATCCTCAGTTTACAGTTCCACTGACCAGATTATAGGATTTGTTTCCATTGATGATCGCCTAGCTCCTTGCTTTTTTTTTTTCTTTTTGGGTCACACCTGGCAATGCTCAGGGGTTACTCCTGGTTTATGCACTCAGAAATTACTCCTGGTGTGCTCGGAGGACCATATGGGATGCTGGGAATCGAACCCGGGTCGGCTGTGTGCAAGGCAAACGTCCTACCCACTGTGCTATCGCTCCTGCCCCGCTTTGCTTTGTTTTCTTATATTCTGCATATAAGCAAGATCATCATGTGTTTTTCCTTTCTGACTAATTTCACTTAGCACAACGACTTTCAATGCCATCCGAGTTTCAGCAAACTGCACAATGCTACTTTTCTTATTGCTTTGTTGTCCATTGTGTATAAATATCACAATATCTTTACCCACTCATCTGTTCTGGGCATTAAGTTTGTTTTTACATTTGGTTATTGTAAATAATACTGCAATGAACATAGACGTGCCTAGGTATCTTTGGATTGTTTTTAGCATTCTTAGGGTAAGATGCCTAGGAGGGAGATTACAGGATCATTTGGAAGCTCTATTCTTAACTTTTTAAGAAGTCTACAAATCTTTTTCTAAAGCAACTGCATCAAGCAGCAGTCCCACCAGCAACGAAGAAGTGTCTTTTGCACCACATCATTGGCAGCATTAAGTGTTTGCTGACTTTTTTTGATATAGACAGTGCTTGCTAGTGGGATATGACATCTCATTGTCATTTTTAGATTCATTTCTCTGATAATCATTGACTATGAAAATTTGCACATGCCTCTTGGTCGTTTTATGTCAATTTCAAGGACAAGACTATTCATCTCCTCATTTTCTAATTGGGTTATTTTTGCTGTTTGAGCTAATACTTTAAGTGTTTTGCATATTAGTCCTTTCATGAATGTTGCATGAATATTTTCTCCCAATTACTGGGGTATCCTTTTAATTTAGGCCTTATTTCTTTCACAGTGCAGAGATTTTTAGCTTGACATTCCCTTTGTTTATTTCTGACTTTGTTTTCTTTGCCAATGAGATCATATCATGACTCTTCTGAGGTCAAGATCTTGTCTCTACAAGATATTGGTCTTCCCTATGTTTTCCTCAATGTAGAAACAGGTTTGATATGAGGATAATTGATAGTTTTATTGTATGGTGTGAGATAGGACCCTAGTTTCATTTCTTTGCATATGGCTATCCTGTTTTTCCAGTGTCATTTGCAATTCTCCTTACAAATTTAAATATTTTTAATATGTGTTTTTGTTTGGGGACCACATCTGGATGTGCTCATGTATTACCTCTGGCAAGGTTCAGGGGACCTTGTGGGGTGCCAGGGATTGAACCTGGGTTGGCTGCATGCAAGATGAACACCCTACCTCTGTATTATTTCTCCAGCCCCTGGGTTCATTAAACACTTCAGAAAAATGTTAAGAGATTGGTTAAATTGCCAGATTTAAATATATCATGCATTTTATATCATCTTTATTATTATTGAATACTTGTCATATTCCAAAAATAAGCAAAAGCTTTATTACATTACCCCATTTAATAGCTAGCAATATTTCCATTTTACCAATGTAAAACCTCAAGCAGGTTAAGAAAGAGGTTAAAAAGGTTAAAAAGGTGTGAATCCAATAGAATTAGTCAGTGTGTTCACAGTCTAAAATGGTGATGGGCAATTCTTTCCAAGAGGTGACAAATTTGGCCAAGAGAAAGTGCTCTTTTATTTGGAAGGAGATTCATTTAGAAATAACAACCGTTTAGAAGCAATTCAATAAACTACTTTGAAAAAAAATAAGTTGTCTACCTATTCATACTAACATCAAAAATGAGAATGAAGGAAAATATCCCAGGAGGGTAAATTAATCTAATATGGAAGAGCAAGACTTGGACCTGGAAATCTTTTGAGGTTCTCTCCTGCTCTCTAGCACTAACAGGTTATTTAGTGCCACGTTATTTATTATCTTCAACCTTTTCCCTGGTTGAAAGTTTGCCTAATGTAGTCAACTTTATAATACCCTATATTATCCCAGAGTAGCTTATCCAAGACAAATCTTGCTTTATTGAGTTTAGTAGTCACTTCGCTTAATGACTTGCTGTGTTAACAACTTGGCATAAGCTCATCCACAGTCAGCACCAACTCAGTTTAATTACTTGCTTCGTTGACATTATAATGTCTTTAGGGAAACACTTTGAAATCCAAAACTTAACCAGCTCCTACAGTACCACTCCTCTTTCCACCCCAAAAGTGTATATGATCATCAACGGTACTAAAGGGAAGGTAAAGAACTTAAATCTATAGGATTGTCATGAGGAGTTTAGTAAATTCAAAGAACATGAAAAAGGATGAAAAGACATCATGATTCAATAATTTAGAATGTCAGCATCTGTAAGAAGACTTAAGAACTCACAATCTTCTTTAAAATTGTCTTACTAAAATATGCAAGGAATTCCTTTTTTTCTTTTTTTGGTATTTTAAAATAAAATTGTTTGTTTAGGGCCACACATGGTAGTGCTCAAAGCTTACTCCTGGCTCTTTGTATAGGGAACATTCCTGGCAGTGCTTGGGGGACCATATGTGGTGCTGGATATAGAACCCAGGTCAGTTGTTTGCATACTACAATTGTTTACATATTAGCAGGTGCAGCAAAAACGGAAGAGGGCGCACTGAAATTGGGGTCTTCAGAGTTCTTGTTTCCTGAGCTCTTCATGGAGCTGTGCTATATATAGCAAAGTCATTGCTCTCTAATCTTCATTTGCAAGATGTCCCATTATATTCACCTTGTGTTGTATTGCAGGACTGAGACAAAAGACTTTGGGGAGTATTTGTCTAAAGTCGTTAATATAAAACCTGCATGTTCAACTTTGCCAAATGCCTGTGCCTGCCTAGCTAATCTAAAAAACAAAACAAAACAATATTTAAAAAAAAATTGTTTTTTCTAGTTTGGGAACCACACCCAGCAGTGCTCAGGGCTTACTTCTGACTGCACTCAGAGATAAGTTGTGGCAGGGCTCAGGGAACCATGTGGTGTACTGGGGATAGAACCCAGGTTGGCCATTTGCAAGACAAGTGCCCTACTTGCTGTACTATTGCTCTGGCATCTCAAAACAAATTTTTAAAAGCTTTATTTAGTTCTCATCTGAATTATTGGCAGAAGATGGGAAAAGAAAAATAAAGTATATTCTGGCTGGACTCTGGACAAGTTCTCTAAAGGATTATAGTCGATTTAGATAACTGTTGAAAAATATTTTTCTGGAGCAAAAGAGATAGTACAATAATATAGAAGAAGTTTCTAAAAGAGATAGTAGGGTGCTTGCCTTGCATGTGACTGATCTGGGTTTGATCTCTGCCCCTAAAAGTCATCCCCTGAGCTCTGCCAGGAGTGATTCCTGAGCACAGAGCCAGGAGTGATCCCAGAGCACTACTGAGTATGGCCTAATACAAACTACATACAAAAAATTTAAAATTTACCATAGTTGGCTGTTGAATGTTTGTGGAATTTGGGTCAAATGGCCAAGGGCACCTCCATACAGAGCTTATTTAAGAGACTTCCATAAAATTTTTAGTAAAATATATGTGTAGTCAATTAGTATGTATATATTAGCTTAATTGTCTTCCTAAGGCAGTGCCAGTGGCCCCAATGACCAGAAACTCTCCTATAAGTGAGGGTGATTGACATTATACTCTTGCAAATGCACGAAAGATCCAGTTTTATACATTGATCACATTTAGAATTATTAGCTCAACGTCTATCTCATTTCCAAGTTCAATGAAAACTTTTTCTGCCCAAGAACTTTAAATAGTGCCCTAGGAACTGAGGGCCTGAGTGCCCTCAGGCACAATATCCTGAGTCTCCTATTTTATACCTAATCAATAATTTCTATGAAAACCAGAATGATTTTTTTGATGATCTTTTCGCTGTTGCATGTTGAATATGTAGCAGAATTTTTACTACAAAGTAAATGCTCAATAATTTGGCAGATAAATGAAAAAGTTAATTGTATTTTTTATTTTCTTCAGGATTCTCAGAAGTTATTTCCTATTTTCCCAAATCTGCATATTAGAATCAATTTGGAAGCTTTTTTTTCTTTTTTTTCTTTTAAAGGATTGATCTTCAACTTAAAGCATCTTAGACAGTAGTTCACAAAACCTCTTTACAGGGCTATCATATGTCCTTTTGAAAGGCATGAAATTCATCTCTCTGGACTTACTCTCCTCATCTGTAAAATAGCTGGCCTTATTGCTTCACAAGATATTAGTATGATCAAATGTGATATGCCGTCAAATACTCTAACAAGACAGGACAGTATATGACTTGTGAAAGCCAGGACAAGACTGATGGGCCACCAAGTAGACTTGCCAGAGAAAATAAACATGCAATTCACACTACAAGTGCTTCTCTGTGGCACACACACAACTCATCAAATTATAAGATT
Organism: Sorex araneus; assembly: GCF_027595985.1. Lineage (NCBI taxonomy): Eukaryota > Metazoa > Chordata > Mammalia > Eulipotyphla > Soricidae > Sorex > Sorex araneus. The sequence continues at coordinate 224,724,723 of NC_073313.1, read as the reverse complement.
TGAATAGGATCTGAATATTTTCTGATCAAACCAATTCCCCACCTCTCTATAAATCACCTATATTTCTCTTTTGGTAAATTTGTAACAAAGCACCTGTTTTTATTTTCCAACTATGGAGAGGTTTTGGGAATGGAACAGATTTTTTTTTTTTTTTAATGGAATCACCCTGCAATACAGTTACAACTTCCATGATCACATTTCAGTCATACAATGATCTTGTACCCATCCATCCACCAGTGTGTATTTTCCACCATCAATGCTCCAGTGTTCTTCCCACCACCCCAATCCCGTTCCACCCCCTGCCTCTGCAGTTGGCACCTTTCTTCTCTCTCTCTCTCTCTCTCTCTCTCTCTCTCTCTCTCTCTCTCTCTCTCTCTCTCTCTCTCTCTCTCTCTTCTCTCTCTCTCTCTCTCTTTCCTTCTCTCTCTCTCTCCCTCTCTCTCTCTCTCTCTCTTTCTCTCTCTCCCACCCCTTACTTTTGGGCATTATGGTTTGCAATACAGGTACTAAGAGGCCATCATGTTTGGAACAGAATGTTTGATGAAAGATTGTTCATTCCCTCCTGGCTTTATTTCTCTCTACACCTGCTCAACTGGTCATAATTGATCATTTAAATTTCACACAAGTGTGATATCTGCAGGCTATTAACTCCCATCTTGCACTCACACAACTGTTACACTTCCCTAGATTCCTGGGATTCCCTTTGTTGTTTGTTTCTGAGTGCCCATCCCCCCCACCCTTCAGCTCTGTACACTAAACCTTAACCTAATTCAAAGGCAGCAATCTCCAGAGAACTACCCTTGGGCCACTGGGCCACCAGAGCTCCTTAGACTGGATGCCCCAAAACCAGAAATGGAATAGGAGGGGTCAGCCTCTCCTCCCTTCTCCCCAGGGCAGCAGATAATTAACTCCACTTTGGTAGAGGAGTAAGAAAAACTGGATCACTTGCCTTGAGACAAAATTAAGTATTCATTGTCATTTAGCACCAGAATCCCCTGAGGGTTTCTTCGGAGCCTAAATTTAACCTCACTTTTGACCTTTGCTCTGCTGTTTTTCTTTTTCCCCACTTTGCTCACTTCCTGATTGGTGGGTCTCTGAGTGAAGAACTTCCATGCTACTCTTTAGCCTATAAAACTTTAGCTCAAGATCTTCCTCAGAACTTCCTCCTCTGGCTCAGTTACAGTTCTCATAATTTAAGAACTTCTGCATTTATCTGATTATTAACATTAAATTTGCATTTATAGCTAACAATTATTTCACCTGATTTTATTTATTTATTTATTTATTTTTTTGCTTTTTGGGTCACACCCAGCGATGCTCAGGGGTTACTCCTGGCTTTGCACTCAGGAATTGCTCCTGGCAGTGCTTGGGGGACCATATGGGATGCCGGGGATTGAACCCAGGTCGGCCGAGTGCAAGGCAAACGCCCTACCCGCTGTGCTATCGCTCTGGCCCCTGATTTTATTTTTTATGCTCTTAAATCCTTTCCCCACTGCGTTAATTCAGATTAAGTTGGGGGAATTCAACCTCCCTGCCCTCCATCATTTGCATACAGGAAAGTGAACAAATCTTTAGTCTGAACCTCAGTAAAGTTCTACAAGTGAACACACGTATCAAGACATAGAATATTTATTTCCTGCATCCAGAAGTTCCCTGAATTTCCTACTAGTCAGCAGTCACCACTCCCTACTACTCACTATTCTCATTTCTGTTACCATTAGTGTAGCCTGTTTCGTCTTATAAGTGGAAACAACCTAATATGTTATCCTTTTGTGCCAGACTTCTTTTACTTAACATTACATTTGGGAGATTTATACATTTTTGCTTATGTATCATTTATTCCTTCTCGTCATTGTATTATTTATTAATAAATATCACGCCATATTTTTTTTCTCATTTTATAATTGGTGGACATTTGGGCTGTTTTTTCACTGGAGATATTTATAAGTAAGATTTCTATAAACATCCTTTACATGTCTTTTTTTTTTTGGTCTTTATATTTATCTATTTTTCTTTTGGTAACACACTCTTGCATTTCTGTATTCCCAGGATTGGAACTGCTAAATCATAGATTACATGATTGACTGGCTTTCCTTGATGTTTGAATAAACATATTAACTCTCATATTTGGGTAAATTTCCCCCTAGTTGATTGCTTGCCTTTTTAATTATAGCTATCACCTTTCCCCCCAAGTTTTATAGAGGCATAATTTTCACATACAAAATTCACCCCTTCTAAGAACTTCGGCTCAGATTACAGTCATGTAACCATCACCACAATCAAGAGAGACAGCATGACCAGAATCCTAATTATGTTCATCTCTTTTAATCCAGCAGTGTTTAAATTTTGGATGCAATCATATAATGACTTCCTTTGCATTATTTCTCAATTTATAAAAGATTTTACCTACTAATTCTTCCAGATTGGCTCGAGAAGTATTCTAGAAAGTGTTAAAATAAACAGCCTGGCCTTCTTGTCTAGAAAGACAAACTTATAGTAAGTTTAGAGTTTTAGGTAGTGACTGATCTGGGTAGCAAGGAATCCCTGTCACTTACAAGCTGAATAATATTAGGCAAATCACTAGCTTCCCTGATAACATTTTCTTCTGCAAAATGATTACACAACAATGGTTATTTTGTGCACTAATTGTACAAAATGGCAAAAATATCTAATATAACTTATTTACTAGGTGTTGTTCAAAGTACTTTATTTGTAGTAGCTTGCCTGAATTTTATGACCATCCGGTTAGCTCCACAGTGATCTCTCTTCATTTTATAGGTGAAGAAAGCAAAGCACAGAACATTGGAGAAAACTGAGTCAAGCACAAGAGGCATGTGCCAACTTCTGCCATTTTTCTCTGCTTTGTAGATGAGGAGCAGGCATGTGAAAGACATGGCACACAGTGCTGACTGTGACGTTCCCAGTAGTGCTAACTTTTATTATTATTATTCATCTTCTTTATACTCTCAATAAAGTAATCATTGTCTTCATATAGGTCATGCACATTTCTGGTGATGGCTACTCATAAATAGCTGATGCCCTTTCATGCCATTTTGCAGGGGCTGCCTCTTCTTGCTGTTATATTTCCTCGTTGGTCATTTAGGAACATGGTGAAAGCTATTGAATCATGTACACAGCGAAGTTAAAAGAACCTCAGTAGCTGAGCTGGACTATTTAAAATACTCCCCCAAAATGTAATTGCAATTTGAATTTCAAATGAACTTAGAAAATAGAAAATGAGAGGTGAAATGACTATTGGAAGTCACCTTTTGAATTCTTCTCCCAGCAGAGAGTAGGAATTCTTTGTTCTCAAGGAGAGGGGGAAAAAAATGGATTCTTCTCTCTCAAAGAGAAAAATTAGAGGAAAAGAAATGGTAGAAATATATAAATTTGTCATCTGAGAATAAAACACAAAAAGGCAAAATATATACAATCAGCAGTATGCATAACAAGGACCTTATTTTCAAACTCATCTTTTTCGAGGGAGGTGTTTGGGTTTGGGGCCATACCTGGTGGTACTTTGGGCTTATTCCTGGCTCTATGTTCAAAAATTTATGGGTCACTCACTCCTGGTGTTGCGGGAGGACCATATGCAGTGTCTAGATTCAAACCGGACTTCAGTGTAAAAGGCAAACTTCATACTCCCTGTACAATTTATCCATTCTCTCAAGCTCCTTTCTAATGGAGTACTTTAAACAATGTTTACAGTTTAATTAAGTACCTATTTATTGTTTTCTCACCACTTGGAAAGTTCTGGGGTGAGTCAATTCTTCATTCCAAATAAAGTTTTTAAAATTTTTTGTTGTTAATTGGAACAGGAAGGAAGGAGAAAGTATTTATTTTTGAAATCAGTTTCTCTTAGAGTGTAAAACATTATGTTTATGGAGGTGGGTGGGCAGTATGAACAGTATCATGTTCCTCTTAGGTGAAACATTCAAAGATCTTGCTCTTTGTATTAGTAGATAATCTTAAAAGTGACTCTGCCAAGTATCTTAAGAACATTTCACTGCCAGAAAGGCACACCTGTATCTGTACAGATTGGCTGACATGCTATCAGCCAAGACACCCGTGGGGAAAGATGTTACAGTCAAAGGACAAGCAGAATTCAGGAGGGTCAATTCAAGGACTAGTTACAAAACAGTGGGGGCAGATTGAGGCATTTTAGTTTAGGGGCAGTACGGGAATGCCTTGTGAAAGTGTCACCAGCCTGGAGAAGAAGCAAGTCAAAGAGCAGAATCAGAACTGGCAAAGCCAACAGATAAGTCATGGTAAAAAAAATAATAAATTAAAAGAACAATAATATGGTAGCACAATCAGAAACCAGAGGAGGTCCATTTGTAGGACTGGGGTTATTTCCCTATATCTCCTTACTACCTGCTTCTTGAAACTAGTTTTATTAAACATCAGAAACTTAGCTGGTATACTCATCAGAACTTTGGTTTTTTGATGGAAAAGCCTAAATCAAAGTGACTCATGGGAAATTGAGAAGTTCCAGTGGTTTTATTTGTAGCGAATGCCAGGGGTTCAGAGCATAATACAGCTTTGTGGTAAACAAGCACAGCATCCATGGATGCCTCATTCATTCTTCCCGAGGGAAGGGAGAGGGATCCATGCAAGCAAGGACATTGGTGCGAAGGGGTAAGTGGGACTAAAAGAAGCAACTCAGGTTATCAAACCATGAGCTACAGCGTGGGAGTTACCTGGCTGAGGATTTTAGTAAAAGCACTGGCATGTGGGCATGGATCAGCTCTCACAGTGCCCTTGATTTTTGTCTGATCAGATCATCTGTCTCCCAGGCTGCCCTCCTACCTGTGCTAAGCAATCTGCAATGTAGGGCAAAGTCTAGCAATTCCAGCCGTGCTGGTGGCTGGTTGTAAATCACATTAACTAGAATAGAGTTTTAGAAAGTTCTTTGGGGCAGCAATTCAAAGTCATACTTTTAGGTAATAAAACTATTTCAGTCAGTTTTCTGGTAGTAAAACAATTTAATCAGTATTTATTAACCTCACATATAGCCCTCCATTCAGTTTGAATTTAGTAAAGTTCAGGTAGTTTAGGTAAAGAACCCCTAAAATCTTTGTCCGTAGTGTTACAGAATACTTCTTCATTTTTTTTTTTAATTCCTTAGTAATATGTTTCTGGTTTATTCTCGAGCAGTTTTTCCTCATTTTGAAAGAAAAGTAGTAAAAAGAAACTCAAGGTTTTCAGGGATCCTGAAAATCACAAGTGATTTTTTTATTCACTTGTTTGTAGGTCACTTCTGGCAGTACCAGAGAAGTGGGCAAACCTGGAGGAACCATGTGACAGTCCAAGGGATTGAATAGGAGTTGGTCATATCCAAGCAAGCACCATCCATCCTGTACTATCCCTCCAACCTGTGACAATTTCAGAAAATTCTGGAAAATGTTTGCAGAAAGAGAAACTCTTACATATTAACTCTAGCAACTATCATGGAAGATTTTCATGAGTTTAGCATTGAGTCTGTATGTCTCATCTCCCTGGGCAGGGCTTAAGCCCCCTGATTAGTCTCACCCAGGTACTGAACTACATTAGTTGCTGGAACATGAATCTGTCTAATGTGAAACTCTGGGAAAAGATTAGATAAAGATTCTATACTCATGTGAAGAGTGATCAGGACACTTACTAAGTACTTTAGTCTCAGTAGATTACAAAGGACTTTAAGATGCTTTTAAAATGGCTTTTCTTATTATTACGAGTTTTGTCAAACTTTGGTCAGCCATTTAATCCCCGGGGAGAAGCACACAACTCTAGATGAATTAAACAGAAATTTATTAGGGACCATACCCAAGGTTCAATATTTTTTTTTATTTTTTTATTTTATTTTTTTAATTTTATTTTATTTTTTATTGAATCACCAAGTGGAGGGTTACAAAGTTCTCAGGATTATGTCAGTTATACAATATTCAAACACCCTTCCCTTCAACGGTGCCCATCTTCCATCACCAACCCCCCCAGTATATCTGCCGCCCCCTCCCACCTCCCTAGTCCCCACCCTTGTACGTGATAAGTTTCACTTCATTTACGCTTATCTCGATTACATTCCATGTTTCAACACACAACTCACTACCGTTGCTGGGGTTTCCCCCCAAAAAGAAAAAGACAGTCCTATTGCCAATGAGGCATTTGATAGTTCTCCATTGCTAAGAATATAGAGATATTAAGTCCTGCTGTTTGTTACATAACTTTTCTTTTTCCCCCTTGCCCCGCGCCACCGAGTTCACGCCTGTTTAGTAATCGCCACGCTGTCTGACAAAGGGAAAAAAACCGAAGAGGATGATTATTTCCCGTCATCAGCCGGCGTGGGGCTCTGGCTTAGTTGATAGTCTAGTAGAGTGTCTGCAAGCAGTTTCTGGAAGGTTCAATATTTTTATATCTATAGAAGTCTAGTCAAGTTGACAAGTAGGTATATGTAGAACGACATTACTTAGTTTGGGCTCAATTAAGGATGACCTGGATCTTGTTCTGTAGCTCATTTTGATTAGTTCAAAATAGGTAGCCTGAGAGTAAAGAGAGGCTCTGGGAAGACAGAATAACATGGATTGGGAATCTTTTTGTATTTCTACACAAAGACAGAAAAACTAAATGGGGAAAACCTATTAACACAGTATGCAGCCAAATAGGGTTCAAAATATGTTAACAAACTATGAAGTAAAAGCAGGAGAAGGCAAAGCATGAACAGTGTGCAGGTAGAGGAGAAGCGGCTAGGTATCTGAGCATGGAAGACAAGGAGAGCCCCAGACAGGGGAGTAGAGTACAACAGTTCCCACCAGGACAGCATGCCCCTTAGAAGAGACACTTTTGGAAGTAGAATATAATTGAGCTGCACAAGAACAATAAAAAACAGAGGAAAAACAAGGGGAGCAAAAGATTCTACTAAAGTTGAGGACAGGGTGGCATAAGGAGATAGCACAGATAAATAAATCTCAAAATAGATCAACAAGTTGTAGAGATTCTTCCAGACCCCTCGCAAGGCAGTCATGTTTTCTAGGGCACCCCAGGGGAGGGCAGGTGAGCCCAGTACCTGCCCAAACAGAGCCCCAGCAGCTGAAAACCTTCACAGTCCACAGTTGCCACCATGCTCCCAACCAAACTCCACTACTCGAATGAGCCTCATCCAGAAAGCAATCTGTTGAAAAATTCAGGTACGCCAGTTTTGTGACTGAAATGCCCAGGTTTTCACAGTGGAGAATGGACTACCTCCTCCCATCTCCCTCTACTTCTGGAAGCCCTGGAAGCTACTTATAAACCCCAAAACCACTACCCAGTTAAAAATTTAATTCGAGCTACATCACTCAGTGAAAAATGTTGGACTTCCTGGAAAGTGAGGCCTTAAATGCAGCCACACAACCTCTCAAACTCTAGAATAATGATAAACTAGGAGTAGCACACCAGATTGGATGGGATGTAATGTAGAAGGCAACCAATCTCAATTAACAAAATGTAAACACAGAAAGTTTAACCTGTCACAACCTCTTAGTAATCTTTTTTTTTTCTATTTTGGGTCACACCTGGCATTGCACAGGGGTTACTCCTGGCTCATACACTCAGGAATTATTCCTGTGGGTGCTCAGGGGTCCATATGGGATGCTGTGAATCGAACACGCACGGGTCAGCCACGTGCAAGGCAAACACCCTACCTGCAGTGCTATTGCTCCAGTCCCAGTAGTCTCTTATAAAAGGGCTTAATGGCCCCATGGTGAGATAAAACAAATTTCACTAATTTTTTTCTGAGCAAACATTTTTGATCATTCTTTTAACAAACTATTTATAACAAGCACTGTCACTGTCACTGTCATCCCATTGCTCATCGATTTGCTCGAGTGGGCACCAATAGCATCTCCATTGTGAGACTTGTTACTGTTTTTTGGCATATCAAATACGCCATGGGTAGCTTGCCAGGCTCTGCCGTGCAGGCAAGATACTCTCAGTAGCTTGCCGGGCTCTCAAAGAGTGGCGGAGGAATCAAATCCGGGTTGGCCTCAAGCAAGCAAATGTTCTGCTGCTGTGCTATTGCTCCAGCCCTATAACACGCACTGTAAAATAAATTACTGAAGGCATGCTCTGGGGGCAGGCTTAAGGGGTGGTTGGGAAAATTGGAAAGAATGGTGGTGGGAAGGTGCAATAGTGGTGTGATTGGTGTTGGAATATTGAATGTCTAACAAATCATCATAAAAAATTTATAAAAATAAATAAATATAAATAAATAATATAAAAAAAGAGAGAGAGAGTATAAAGGACACTTGTCTTCCATGCAGCTGATTCCTATTTCATCCCCAGCACTTCACATGGTCCCCAAACCCCACCAGTAGTGCTTCGAGTACAGAGCCGGACAATCCCTGTGCACCACTGTGGACCAAAATAAAACAAAATACAGAGTTGTTGGAAAGAGGAGTAAAGTCAGGGACTCTGACTAAATAGCCCTCTATTTAATGATACCTAACCAGTCAAATTTAAAAAGTAATTGTTTTGAGACTGGAAAGACAATACAAGAGGTAAAATGCTTGCCTTGAGTGCTGCTGACCTTGGTTTTATCTCTAGCACCATATTTGGTTCCCTGAGCACTGCAAGGAGTGATTCCTGAGTACAGAATCAGAAGCAGGACCTGAGCACTATGAGTTTGGTCCAAACCAAACCAAATAAAATGAATAAAGATAAAAAAATTATCTTGAGCAATAAATTTTATGAAAGATTTAAATTTGAAATTTATATACTTATTATTTAACCCTTTCTCCTCCCAGTGAGCATGTATTTATAAATGATGATATATAAAATGTATCACAAAACTATCAGTAGTGTTAACGAGATACATTTTCTTTTTTTTTGCTATTTGGGTCATACCAGGCGATGCTCAGGCGTTACTCCTCGCTCTGCACTCAGGAATGACTCCTGGCAATGTTCAGGGAACCATATGGGATGCTGGGAATTGAACCAGGTGAGCTGCATGCAAGGTAAATGCCCTACCCGCTGTGCTATCGCTCCACCCCCTAATGAGATATATTTTCACTCATTTCATGTCACAACACTGTTTTCCTCTCTATCTCAAGTAATAATATGCAAATGATCAAGCAAATATTATGTGTATATGTAGGCATATAGATAACATAGAGAATATATATGGATGGAGTAGGGGGAGAGAGAGAGGCAGTAAAAAAATAACAGAACTCTAAAATATGAATGTATGTACCTCTTGGAGCAGTAAAGTTAAACCTTGTTTATCTTGCAAACCAAAACCAGGTCATCAAGAAAGAGAGTGCGGCCTTCCAAAAAGCCTATGTAAAAGCCATAGCTGCGCCATCTCCTTCTGCTATAGACTTGGGGTTGTTTAGACATTATGAAGTCAATAAATGGCAACTGTCTGAATTAATGAATATAAAATAGGAACAAATGTTGAGTTTAAATGCATTTAACCATGGATGGACATAGAGAGTATCATGCTGAGTAAAATGAGTCCAGAGAGGGACAGATATAGAATGACTGCATTCATTTGTGATACATATAGTAGAAGACTAATATCTATGGCCAGGGAAAACAGGAACTGGGAGGACCGGTCAGTAGTTGGAATGTACCACAAGTGCCTGTGGGTTGAAGGGTAGGTAAGATAGAGAAGGGAGCAGTATGACAATCACTGTCACTGCCATCCCGTTGTTCATAGATTGCTTGAGTGGGCACCAGTAACATCTTCGTTCATCCCTGTTGTGTGTTAGTGTAGCCCAATGACATCTGCTCGCTCCAGGAACATGAAGAGCACGTTGTTATTACTGTTACTGTTTTTGGCATGTCAAATACGTCAAGGATATCTTCCCAGGCTCTGCCGTGCGGGCGGCATATCCTTGTAGCTTGCCAGGCTCTCCAAGTGGGATGGAGGCTTTTGGGGCAGCCTGTAATTGTCCTTATGGGTCCTTACGGACTCCAGGAAAAATTGTGTGGTTCATTACAGATAATATTGAAACACCCACCCAACCAGCAAGCATCTTCCCACCACAGTAAGAGGGAAGTTTGTAAAGGTTGTTGATTTCATTCTGGGGACCTATAAGCCAGTATATAAGAAAATACAAGCAAGAATGTTAAAACCAAACCTTTGTGTGATACTTTAGGTACATCAGTGGGCTAGAGCATAAATAATATACTAGAGTATGTACTATATTACTAGACTTAAACTCTAGTATCACAATAATGGTTGGAAACAATCACGCTGGACAAAACTAATTGTTAAAAGTAGGTAAAGGATATTCCTGATAACCTTTCAGTATCTGTATTGCAAACCAGTATGCCCAAAACGGGATGGAGGGAGAGAGAGAGACAGAGAGAGAGAGAGAGAGAGAGAGAGAGAGAGAGAGAGAGAGAGAGAGAGAGAGAGAGAGAGAAATGCCTGCCATAGAGGCAGTCAGGGGGTGATGGGAGGGAATCCGGGGACACTGGTGCTGGAAATGTACACTGGTGGAGGGATGGGTGTTGGAATACTGTGTGACTGAAACCTAATCATAAACAACTTTATGATTTATAATCATAAACAACTTTATGATTTATAATCATAAACAACTTTGTCTATCTCACGGTGATTCGATAAAAAAAATTTTTAGTTAAAAATAAAAACAAACTAAAATTACTGCAAAAAGAAAAGCATTTAACCTCCTTTTCAATAAAGTTTAAATGGCTAAGCCTTTTAGGAAATGAAAAAAAAAACTAGAATAGAAGTAGAATCTTGAGGGGCCAGAGATAGTACAAGAGCACATGCCTTGTACTCAGCTGACTCCTTGTAGAATACCCACCTCGAGCCACCCCCCCCCCACCTGACACACACCATATGGTCCCTGAACACCACCTGATGGAGCCCTGGAAGCCCCTTGGTACCTCTGGGACTGCTGAGAAATCCCCAGCACCACAGCCTCAGACCCTAATTGAACTACCAGCCAGTTGGCTGAGAATCCCAGGGAGATGCCCCTGGGCCTCCTTAGCATTGCTTGGGAGACGAAAAAGGAAAAAAACTAGATTCCTAAATTGGAGAGCACTAGATTATTGAAGTAAACGCAATAATTACATTTAATAATTATATTTCCAAATAAATAGCTATAAAAATCAGGTCTCAGTCTCGCTGTAACAAACTGAAGACACTTTATGAGAATTAATTAGTACTTTCTAACCATTTTCTGCATATTCCCCATGACAGCAGCCTTCTCTCACTCAGTGCATCATATTAGAATGCTAATGAGAGGTTTTTTAATTCCCTTCTTTAAAAAAAAAATACTTAGAAAATTCTTTTAGAATATCTTGAAAAACTTCAGTACCACTTTTGTCTATATTATGAAGTGGTCAAGGCATTGAAGTTGGAATGGGTGTGTATTTAGTTGGTGAGCATGTCATTTTCTTAATGCAAATTGCTTTACATCTCTAAACCTTTTAAAATCTACATTGGTAAAATAGGTTTAATAGCTGTATTCACGCTGTTGTGATAATAAAATAAAATAATGATGTAGAGCATAAATGCAAAAAGCCAAGTGTTGGTTGTTAACAACAATAATAATATCTAACTACTATCTCCAAATGAATGGCAATAAACTTAATATAAAAGGGAGAAGAAATGCCCTTGAAAACAACTAATCTAAGTAGCTTTCAGTTGCATTCTGAATAAAATGCATTCATTCTTTACATATTTCCCTCAAAGAGTACCCAGCTTAATCAATGATTTATTATTTGTTTTAAAAACTGAGCACCTGGGGGCCGGAGCGATAGCACAGCGGGTAGGGCGTTTGCCTTGCACGCGGCTAACCCCGGTTCGATTCCCGGCATCCCATATGGTCCCCCAAGCACTGCCAGGAGTAATTCCTGAGTGCAAAGCCAGGAGTAACCCCTGAGCATCTCTGGGTGTGACTCAAAAAGCAAAAACAAAAAACAAAACAAAAAAACAAACACTGAGCATCTGGTCCAGAGTGTAACACACTATTTGCGTGCAGGAGGCCTGAATCAATCCTGAGCACTGCCAGGAATGACTCCAGGGTGCTGAGCCTGTAGTAACCCCTGAACTGCAGCACCACTGGGTGTGATTCCTAACCACAACAAAACAAGGATTATTCACTACCTGGAAGGTTATATGCACACAAACGGATTTGATTTTCTCCCATTTTGTTTGCCTATTGTCTCAGTTTTAGATACTCTTCAAAACAACAGGTGATTTAAAGACCAAAACGATACTTTGACAGGTACAGGCCTGCTTGGACAGCCAAACCTCTGGCCTTGAGGCACGGCGTGGGCGGGCTTCTGGGAAGCTGGGAGGCACGTGAGCTGTACCGCTTTCAACCCAGGAAGCTCCAGACACTTCCCAGCTCATGGAATCTGAGAAAAGTACTGCGTTCATCCTCAGGCTTGAGTTTTTAGTAAACAAGCTGCCCCCACTCGTAGCCCTTGGCGTCAGAGCTGAGTCACCCGCTGGCTTCCTGGACCTGGTTGCAAAAGACTTGGTCTGAATGGTTTCTCACCATGGTGATGGAAGCAACCGTTGGGTTTAGCATTTGTGTGCACAAAGACTCACAACCTATTTGGTGTGCTGCAGTGTCAGTGTCTACGCTCTTTCCAGCCATTTCTGTCGACAGGCTGTTGGCCCTGAGAATTATTTACATTTTAATTATAAGTGCTCAATCCCTCTAGGAGATGCGTCAAGCGGCTTATTTCTTTCCTACTGGCAGGCTTCTGAGGAAACAGCTTGGCCAGGCTTGCTGAGCCATTGAACCAAAATAAAGTGACTTGGAGAAGAGCGGCATCACGACCTTACCAACTTTGCTTCCTCCTCTGCAGGACTGCCCTTCGGAACAAAATTGAAATGATCTGCTCTGCGTAGAAATACATAGCCACCAAAATACAGCTGGCTTTTGCCCCACCCGTTTCTGTGGATGGAGCTAATTTCACCCAGACTGTGTTTATATTGATCTACAACACTCAATTATCGGGCAGAGCCAGGGAGTGAGTTCTCATCTTGTTTCTTCATTTTATTTGTATCCCTTCCATCTCATGTCACCTTTTCCTTGTTTATGAAGAAATAACTTTTAGTCTTAATCAGCCTCATGCCTCTCCCAAAGCTGAATATATTAAACAGAAAGCAGATTTCTGTGTAATATGACACATGGCCCTCATTAAGGATTAGCCGTTGATATGCCCTTAAGACACACAAGAACCCCAGTATTAAAAAGTCTCACTCTGATAACAGCCTGAATTATTCCTTCTGTCTTTTGATCTCTTCCTTTGCTGTCTGGCTGCCTGTCTCGAAGAGTCTCCTTTCACACTTCTGAAGTGTTATTTCTCATCTGTTAGTAATGATGAAATCCGATAAGTCTGTTTCCTAGAACAAGAAAATCAGATAAGCCTGTTGCCTAGAACTAAATGCCTGACACAATCTACTATGAATGAAGTGCATCCATATTAGTAGGTACCTAACTGTTAGATGCTTTGGGCTGCAAATAATAGAAAATAGTGTGTCATTATGGCCAACACAAGAACCTTTCCCAGTCTGAATAATTCTACTCTGCCTGCTTCCAGAGTTGGCACATTCAGAATCGAATCCTAGACTCTAGAAGAATTCTAGAAATCCAAGCTACTTTCTAAATCACAATTCTGTTAGACCTATACAGATGAACTATTATTATCTGTTGCCTATCCTTTAAGATATGCTCAAAAACTATGGCATAGTAGAAAATAAAGCATGGAGTACTGGAGGCAAAAGTGCACTGAAATCACACTGGGATTTAGGAACGTTGACACAGTTCAAACAGATGACTTATTAGACATAAAGACTTTGAGTTTTTTCCTCAAGGCAATTTTGGTCATCAGTCATTTAGAAGACTGAGCCCTAAGTCTGTCCATTTACATCATATTCCCCCACCCTCATCTAGAAGTTGAAGTTGGGAGCTTAGGGATTATATCCACTAGAAATCTGTAAAGTTCTTTTTTTTTTTTTTTTTTTTAGCATTGTGACTTTTCTCTGGAAAATCAACTTGTTGGTTTTTTCTTGTTTTTTTTTTTTTTTTTTGGTGCCACACTCAGCAGTACACAGTACTACTCCTGTCTCTGTGTTCAGAAATCATTTCTGGCAGGACTCGGAACTAGATCAGATGCTGGGGCTAGAACCTAGGTGAGTTGTGCATAAGACAAGCAACTTACCCTTTGTCCTATCTCTCCAGACCATGAAAATTCAACATCTTGATGAATAAAACTTTTTTTTTTTTTTTGCTTTTTGGGTCACACCCTGCGATGCACAAGGGTTACTCCTGGCTCTGCACTCAGGAATCACCCCTGGCGGTGCTCAGGGGACCATATGGGATGCTCGGAATCGAACCCTGGTAGGCCACGTGCAAGGCAAACGCCTTACCCTCTGTGCTATCGCTCCAGCCCCTGATGAATAAAACATTTTAACAAGAAAGATTCAGTGTTGCTTTAGATTTTAGTAAGATTATATCACATTGGGTGTGGGGGGAGGCGGGTTATTTGGGCCACACGCAGTGGTGTTCAGGAACTATTTGCTTTGTGGTCAGGAGTGACCTATGGGAGTGTCAGGGATCTAACTGGGATCAGCTGCTCTTCTCAGCCCATATTTCTCTGATGCCCGTAGCACATTCTTTTTGTGAATTTATAGAGGAGGAAAGTCTCACTCAGTTACAACTGGAGCAGCCTTCAGGGTCACTGTGGATTTTATCTTTAAGTGAAGCGAGTGGGAAAGGACACACCCCTCTGCTAATTTCCATTTGACCAAAATTCTACCAGAACCACATATCTACTTTAGCATTTGTTGCTTCTATTGACAGTATCTGCTGCTTGTCCCTGAAAATCTAGTAATCCTAAAAATTTAGTACACATAATTATGGACATATTCCAGAAGGTACACTAACTGGACTCCAGGCTGAAGAAAGCATCTTTCAAGATCACATTTCATCCACATGTAAATTATCAGCACCACACAATTTGATAGGACTCACTAACATGTTTTAAATGTCACAAGTTGCAATAGAGTTTGGCTGAAAATAATTTTTTGGATACAATTTTGCCAAATATGGTCCAAATATAGGGAATTTATAGGCTTTTAGTTTAAGAGTACTTTTCAGTACAAATTATACACATATGAAAATGAGTGACCATGGTAAGTTTTTTTTACTATTGGTTATTTTGGTATGCATACCAATAATTTTGATTATTATGTGCATCTAAATATTTTCTTCTGGTTCTTGTGTAATTATTTCCTTTTCTTCCCAATTATTGGAGAATCTTTGTTTTTGAAGCACTGAAAACTTGCAAAAAATAATTCTTTAATAGAAAATTTGATGCATCTACACAATGGAATACTATGAAGCTGTTAGGAGAGATGAAGTCATTAAATTTGCTTATCAGTGGATGGACATGGAGAGTATGATGCTAAGTGAAATGAGTCAGAAAGAGAGGGACAGGTGTAGAAGGACTGCACTCCCATTTGTGGAATATAAAATAACATAATAACCCAAGGACAGCAGATACAAGGGCCAGAAATATTGCCCCAGTGTTGGAAGCCTGCCTCATGGGCTGGGGAGAATGCAGTTAGAATAGAGAAGGGACCACTAAGACAATGATGGTTGGAGGAATTGTTTGGGATGGGATATGTGTGCTGAAAGTAGATAAAGGACCAAACATGGTAACTTCTCAGTACCTGTATTGCAAACCATAATGCCCAAAGAAGAGAATGTGGGGGAAATTGCCTGCAATGAAGGCAGGGAAAAGGCTGGAAAGCGGGGAGAGGGTACTGGAAACATTGGTGGTGGAGAATGTGCACTGGTGGAGGGATGGGTCTTTGATCATTGTATGATTGAAACTCAAACCTGAAAGCTTAGTAACTGTATCTTATGGTAATTCAATTAAAAAAATTAAAAAAAAAATAAAAAGCTATGCCGGATCTCCTCAGGCCCTATCACTAAAAAAAAAATTCTTTAATAACCCTATAACTGTATAAATAGCCAACAAAAGTAAATCTAAATATCCATTAGTTAGAGAATTCATTAAAACAGAACTTTTGCTTGCTCTTCAAGCATATGTTGTCCTTTGAACACTTATTTCACTTGGTTGTCTCTCTGTTTCTTTGCTTGCTTATTTTCACTCTGGAGAAGCCTGTGCTCTCCCTCAAACATGAACTTCTCCCTCCCTCCCTCCTCCTTCCTTCCTTCCTTCCTTCCTTCCTTCCTTCCTTCCTTCCTTCCTTCCTTCCTTCCAGCTTTCCTGCTTTTCTTCCTGCCTTCCTTCCTGCCTTCCTGCCTTCCTGCCTTCCTGCCTTCCTTGCCTTCCTGCCTGCCTTTTCTTTCTTTTCTTTCTTTCTTTCTTTCTTTCTTTCTTTCTTTCTTTCTTTCTTTCTTTCTTTCTTTCTTTCTTTCTTTCTTTCTTTCTTTCTTTCTTTCTTTCTTTCTTTCCTTCCTTCCTTCCTTCCTTCCTTCCTTCCTTCCTTCCTTCTTTCTTTCTTTCTTTCTTTCTTTCTTTCTTTCTTTCTTTCTTTCTTTCTTTCTTTCTTTCTTTCTTTCTTTCTTTCTTTCTTTCTTTCTTTCTCTCTCTTTCTCTCTCTTTCTTTCTTTCTTTCTTTCTTTCTTTCTTTCTTTCTTTCTTCTTCTTTCTTTCTTTCTTTCTTTCTTTCTTTCTTTCTCTCTCTTTCTCTCTCTCTTTCTTTCTTTCTTTCTTTCTTTCTTTCTTTCTTTCTTTCTTTCTTTCTTTCTTTCTTTCTTTCTTTCTTTCTTTCTTTCTTATTGAGTCACTATGAGATACACAATTACAGGGCTGTTCATCACTGGGACTGAGTTTCCATCGTACAATGTTCCAACACCCATCCCTTGACCAGTATATGTTTCCACCACCACTGTCGATGACACTCTGCCAACCACCCTCCCAAGCCTGCCCCACATATAGCAGACACTTATTTCTCTCTTTCTCTCTCTCTCACTCACTCACTCTCTCCTTCCCCCTTTCTTTTTCCTTTTAGTCACTACACCTCAGATTTCTAAAAAAAATTTCAAGAAAACATTTCTTGCTTCATTAATAAATAAACAGAATTTTCATATTTTCCTTCAGGATTTAATCTATTTTTGATCAATTTTACCTTTTATAAAAGCAAGATTACACAATAAAAAAGCTATAACAGGGGCTGGACTGATAGCACAACAGGTAGGATATTTGCCTTGCACGTGGCCGACCTGGGTTCGATTCTCAGCATCCCATATAGTCCCCCAGCACCGTCATGAGTAATTCCTGAGTGCAGACTCAGGAATAACCCTTGTACATAGCCAGGTGTGACCCAAACATTTTTTTTAAAAAAGTTATAACATGAGTAACATGGAGAGAGAGTATAGGGGTATGGTGCCTACCTTATGCTGGGCTGACCCTGATTTGATCCCTGAGCAGACCCAGAAGTAAGTTCTGAACATAGCTGGGTATGGTCAGCTAATTTATCTCCCTAAATAAATTAGAACACACACATTCAGGAAAGAATAAGATTATAAACAATGACATAAATTCAAAATTTATGCAATCAAACTTTGAAGTTGAGTTATTTTCTTCCAGGTATATAGGTGTACAAACGCACACATGTTCATGTGTAAACTTACACACCTAACTCCTAACAAGCAAGATTTTGCCACAATAATATTTCATTTTTGTGGCACATTATCTATATATAAGTGGACTACATAAATATAACCTATATATAAGTGTGTGACAAGCTGATGAATCTTTCAGTATTTAACCAGTATCTTATTGAAACCAACTTAGAGATTATTGCAAGTCCATGTAAGAAAATACTCTGGTATGTAAACAAAGGTGCTAAAGCCATATCAAGGAATCACTAGTATTAAGTAATAATACTTAAGAATTCAGTTTCTTATAAGTGAATGGACACAAAGAGTATCATGCTAAGTGAAATGAGTCAGAAAAAAACAAACAGACATAGAATAACTACACTCATTTGTGGAATATATATTTGGAAAATAACATACTATGAGACTAACATCCAAGGACAGTAGAGACTAGGGCCAGGAAGATCACTCCACAATTGGAAGTCTGAATCATGAGCTTTGGGAGAAGGCAGCTGGATTAGAGAAGCAATCACTAAGTCAATGATGGTTGGAAGGATCGCTCAGGATGGGAGATGTGTGCTGAAAGTAGATAAAGGACCAAACATGATGGCCTCTCAGTATCTGTATTGGAAATCATAATGCCCAAAAGTAGAGAGAGAATAAGAAGGAAATTGTCTGCCACAGAGGAAAGGAATGGGATGGGCAGAGGTGGCGGGAGGTCACGGGTGTTGGAAAATGTACACTGGTAGAGGGATGGGTGTTTGTATGACTGAAACTCAATCATGAAAGTTTTGTAACTGTATCTCACAATGATTCAGTAAAAAAAGAAATCATCACCACCACCACCACCACCACCACCATCATCATCATCATCATCATCATCATCATCATCATCATCATCATCATCATCCCATTGATTGTCGAATTTCTCGAGCAGTCTCAGTAACATCTCCATTCGTCCTAACTCTGAAATTTTAGAAGCCTCTCTTTACTTGTCCTTTCCAATGGTGCCACATTGGAGGCTCTTTCAGGGTCAGGGGAATGAGACCCAGCATTGTTACTGGTTTTGGCATATGAATACACCATGGAGAGATTGCAAGTCTCTCCCATGTGAGCAGGAAACTCTTGGTAGCTTGCCAGGTTCTACCAGAGGGAGAACTAGGCTATAAGATATCTTCTGGGAGCTTGGTTTTATAGTCTCTGGATGTTGACTGTTGGCGGGATTAGACAGCACCAGGGGAAGTCCCTGGGTGTGACCACTTAGCTACTGGAAAATGGGGAATCTGGGCAGAAGAGGCCCAGTTCCGATCCAAGCAGGCTTGGAGATCTCAGCCCCGGGTCCCACATACCTGGGTTCCTCTGCCGGTTCCTTCATGTGTGAGGTTTGTCCACACATGTGGAGAGGGGCCTTGAGCATGGCTGTGGCTAGGCTCCGGAGGTCTTTGGCCATGGGAGCTCTGCTTGGGGCGGGGAGGAAACTGAAGCCCACCCCCTCCGAGGGGCTCCCGGGAAGACAGCAAAAAAAAAAAAAAAAGTAGTGGAAAAAAATATTCAACTTCCACAACCTCAAAATTTTTGCCAGATTGTACTATTGGTCACTTAAAAAAAAAAACCCACACCTTTTTTGGTTTTAATTTTCTTTTGGGGAGGGGATAAGGGGATGCTCACCAAGCAATGCTCATGGCTTACATCTGTCTCTGTACTCAGGGATCACTCTTGTTCAACTCAGGGGACCATAAGGGATGCCAGGAATCAAACCAGCATTGACTGAATGCAAGGCAAGCATCTTACATTCTGTACTATCTCTCTGCCTCCTATCACATGTTTTAGTTCTTATTTGCTGTGGCCAAATCACTCACTTTTGAGCAAATTCTTTTTTTTTTTTAATTTTATTGAGTCACCGTGAGATAGTTACAAGCTATGAGCAAATTCCTTAAAAGGACAATTTAATTTTAAGAGAGGCATCCTTTCCCAAGTCAAAGGTGCCAGTAATGTCTCCATAGATCATTTCTCACCCATTTTTTCCTAGCACATCACTTCTGGGTAGCAAAACCAGTGACTTACCTGTAGATCTTGTTCCAAAAGAATTTGAGGTAATTTTCACAAAAAAATGTCAATAGAACAGAATTAAATGTAAAAACAGCTAGAAAAATGAATAGATAGGAACTCTCTATTCTTTTACAACGTTTCTATAATTTAAAATTTGTTCAAATTTTTGTTTTTTGTTTTGTATTTTTGGGGGGAGCCACAACCAGTGATGCTCAGGGGCTACTCCTGGCTCAGAAATTACTCAGGAATAACTCCTGGCAGTGCTCAGGGGGACATATGGGATGCTGCAGATTGAACCAGAGTTGACTACATGTAAGGCAAACGCCCTGTACTATCAATCTGGCCCCTCATTAAAATTTTAAAAGCTTAAAGAGTAACCTGAAATAGAAACAGATTAGAGAAAACTCTTTCCCCCGAGTAAGGAAAGCAAAAAACATACATGGGTGTGCGCTCACAAGCATACACACACAGTAATGAGACCAATATTAAAATTAGCACAACAACTACGGTACCATAGTAAAAAAGAAACACGACTGTTTTAAGAGTCACATTCTCATCTGTGAAAGCATAAAGGAAAAGCAAAATATTTTCTGCACTTATGTCAGAGAGAAAGTAATATCAGGCTTCCATTCTCAACAACATCTTTTTTTTTTTCTTTTTGGGTCACACCCGGTGATGCACAGGGGTTATTCCTGGCTGTGCACTCAGGAATTACTCCTGGCGGTGCTCAGGGGACCACATGGGATGCTGGGGATCGAACCCGGGTCGGCCGCATGCAAGGCAAACGCCCTACTCGCTGTGCTATTGCTCCAGCCCCCATTCTCAACAACATCTAACCAAAAAATGTTTTGTAGAAGCTGGAATAGACTCTGGATACCTCCAGAGGGAGAGTAAAGCAGCTTTATTGCTTTATGGGTCATTAGAAATCTTGAAAATATACTTTAAGAGAAAAATTTGTTATGATACATGTGACCCAAACTATAATGAGTAATTTTTTGGAAATGAGCTTTCTAAGGGGCTGGGACAGGAAGAATGAGGGAACCTTGGGTTAACCCTGGGAAACATTGACATTGGTGGTGAGTTTGCAGTTGGAACACTGAATGTCTGAATCTCTGTTGTCAACAGTTTGTTTAAATCATGGTGAACAAATAAAAATAAATAAATACAGGAGGAAAGAAAAAAAGTGTGTGTATGTGTGTATGTCTGTGTGTGTGTGTGTGTGTGTGTGTGTGTGTGTGTGTGTGTGTGTGTGTGTGTGTATGAGTAGGGGGAGTAAAGAGTACCTCAGGAAATGGGAGCATTAGCAACCCTGTTGGGAAGGTTTAAACATAAATTAAATATTAGACAAGCAAAACAGAGGTTACACACAGGTCAATATTCCACAGCTCTGGACCGAGGCTGAGGAGCAAAACTAGAGGCAGATGTGTCTTAAGGTGAAACAGAAGGGAATTGTTCTCTTAAAGTAGCAACAGTCCCTGGCTGCCCAATGCCAACTGCACTGTTTGTTGGGTTACTTTAATATGTTGGAAAGTAGAGGGGAGCCCTAGCTTGTCCCAGCAGCCTGCACGGTTGTCTCTCGGTTGCTTCCTCATCTAACTTTCTTTTCAGTTGGAAAAAAAAATCGCTGCCTCTCGAAAGAGAGAAAGAAATGGAGCTTCTGGTTCTGCATTCCTGAGGTCCAGTCAGCAAGATGGAGAACTCAGGATGTAATCCCAAAGAACTAGGGCTCTGGGAAGTGCAGAGCCGCAAAGGGGAGCACTGAAGGAGTCAGGATTCACTCAGTGAATCCTCACAGGGCTGCTGTGAGGTCCAGAAGAAGAGAAGTTCCTGCGTGGAGTCCAGTTGTCAGGGACTTTCCTTGTACCTTCATGCCTTCACCTCCCTAGAGTTACTCCTTGTTTGTCATTCACTGTATCACTGTATCACTGCCATCCCGTTGCTCATCGATTTGCTCAAGCGGGCACCAGTAACATCTCTCCTCGTCCCTGTTGCGTTCAGGGTCAGGGGAATGAGACCCATTATTGTTACTGGTTTTGGCACATTGAATACGCCACGGGTAGCTTGCCAGGCTCTGCCGTGCGAGATTCTGACTGTTATTCTGCTTGTTATTAAGTTTTGCTATATAGTGTGAAGAAGTCTTTCAAACCCAATTACTAAGGATGCTAGAGGTCAGCCTGGAGTTTCTAAGGGTTGGGAGGGAGTACTGGACTCAAGCTTCTGCATCACAAAAACAAGATCTGAAGCCAGCTCATCTGAACCCAGATCTCCAGAACTAGCTGGTTTCCTCTGTCCTCGCCCCTGTCTTCTTCTCCCCTGTGCCCCCCAATGCTGGCCAGGCAGGATTCTTTTCTCACTGAAACCTCTCCTCCAGGCTTCCCCCTGCACATGCTCAGTCTCCTCGCCTCACACTCCCTACATTGCCACATCACCAGATTCCCAGTCCTGGACTGGCCAATCCTCCAGACACTTGGTTCTAGTTCTTCAGAAAGTGCTTTGGGGGGCAGCTGCATGGGGGGAGATAAGAGAAACCCAAGAGCCCCAGTCAGAGTCAAGTGGGGTGGGCAAGGAATGCTTGCACTCTGCTGATGGCATTTCAGCATCCATCTTCCTTGTAACTCAGTAACTCAGCATCCTAAGGGATGCTCCAGATATATCGCCAAAGTTAAGATGAGAATCCAGCTCACACAGATACCAACCAAGAAGCACAACAACTTCTGTCATGCCACATGAATGCAGAAAGAAAACTGTGGTTTCTCTGATTAGAGTTTGGGAATACTTCACCTGGAAACTCCTTGTGAAACAGATACTATGACACTAATAGGCATTCAAACTGAGTTTTTGTGTGTGAAAAAAAGAGTACCCTGTCCTATAAAATATGTTCATTGAAGGCATATCCATGCAAAGCAAATCTTTCTGAATTTCCTTCATTCGTGTGAAATAGCAACTACGTGTATTATTTTCCAGAACAGTGATCAAATGAAGATGGAATTTCATCAATAGCTGTGCTTCTCTTTTTGAACCAAGGCACTTTTCAGATCAGAGGTTTCCAGGCCAGAGAACTAGTACATCAGATAAGCTGCTTGCCTTGATCGAGATTTGATGCTCAACACCACGTAGGGTCCCCTGATCCTTTCTAGGAGTGATTTCGGAGCACAGAGCCAGGAATATGCCCTGAATACCACTGGGTATGCTGCTCCCCTCAGAAGTTCCTAAACTTATTTGATCTACACCTTCTCTTCAGGAAACAAAAGTACTTTGTACTTTAGGAAAGTACTCTGGAAAAAACTAGATAAACTTGGTCCCTGACAACACTCTCTCTGGGCTGTGGACAGCTCAGTGACCTACAGCACCTGCTTTTCAAGCTTTTTTTCTGTGAGTTTCATCTGAAGTTCCACCACAAGTGCTGAGCACAGTCCCCACAGCTCTACCATTTGTGACTAGTTGTTCTATGGCCTGTAAACCTCAGTGCCACAAGTGATTTTCAGTTAAATGACCCTAAAGGGGTGCGACCTACAGCAAGCACTACAAATAACAAATATGCCAGTGTCACCCTTGGCAAACACATGTGTGAGCACCAAAGCAATTCCCAGTGAGCACTATGACTAAAGTGAACTCTCAACCCTTAGTGAACTCCCAAGCCACAGGGCAGGGCATACATAAACAAATAATCAGAAAGTAAAGAAAAAGTTCTCTCTACATCAAGTTGAAAAAATAATGGTTCAGGAGTAAAGGAATGTTCTTCTATTTTAACATTGACCAGCAATACTTACTTAGAGACATCATTTTCTAGAACATGAACTATTTTAAAATAGTGCTGAAGTAGGGCCAGAGAGAGCTCAATGTACTGTAGTACATGCCTTGCATGGTAGAAGCCCAGGTTCAGTCTCCAGAACCACATGAACCCAGAACACTACCAGGAGCAATACCAAAACATTGGCTTAGGAGTAGCTCCTGAGCACTGCTGGGTGGGATCTCTGAAACTTCCCCCACATACAATAGTACCAAGCCTGTAAGTCATTTCACCAGAGTTGCCTCTTTTTTTTTTTTTCACACACCTACACTAAGAAAGAAATTGGATATTGGATACTTATCAAATAGTTGGATTAATCATTCTGTACAGTTAAAGAAGTATTTGATGTATGTGTTAGTGTCTGTGTGGCACACAGATATCTGGCACGATGTAAATGAGCTGGCAGTGGAGACTCCATTCTGTTACTCTCCTCTTGAGTTCCCATCATCTCTCCTTTCGCTGCTAGTCTTTGCCTTGTTCTTCAGTCCTGAGAGATATTATCATGCTCTGTGTGTCTGTAGTTGAACCAGGCCCAGTTAGGATGGAGCAGGGAAGAGAAAGCGACAGAACCTCCTACAACACTGCTGGGGCTTATCCGACCCAAGGACTCTGCTCTCCCTGGCGTGAACCAACATCAGACTCTTCTGGAAAGACCCTTCAAAGTTATTGTGCAGACTCTGGAAACAGATGGGTGCTTGGCCATGTTATAAGGATCAGGCCATCATTCTTCAAGGATCCATTAGCCACTGCTCCCAGCACCAAGAGCCTTGACACAGACCTTCCTGCTCTGCCCACAACCATAAACTCCTAACCTCCTTTCTCAGCTGCCCCTATATAAACCCTGAGCCCAATCTGAGAGGAAGACTCATTTAAGGAAAGACGTCTTCTCGGATTATTAGCATCTGAATAAAGCTTTTACTAGCCGCAATCCTCTTGAGTATCCAAATTTTTCCACTCCTATCACTGGTATATTTTCTATCTTGTGTGTTAGAACAAGCTCCAAAATACTCAACAACTCTTAAGGCAACATCAAAAGACCAAGATAAAACCTGAAAGTTTCATATGAGAACCTTTAGTTGTGATTCTTGGAGAACTCATCACTAATGGTAGGGAGGATATTAGTGGTACAAAAAGTCCTCACTATTTAAGGTAAAAGTATCTCCACTACAGCAAGGGATTTCGTTGTCAGGTAGGATGAAGACAATGCAGTAACCTGCAGCCAATGTCACTCCTTCAGCATACTCTATCACATACTCCTTTATATGACCATTATTCTCTCACAGGTCAATTACAAAAGAAAAAAAAAAGGAAGACTAGTAAAAATTTTATGAATAAGCCATGTTGTTCCCTGCAGAGTAGGTCATTAGTGTGAACAGAGCTGAAGAAAAATCTGGCAACACAACTATGGACTCACTGGGCCTGGTCTGGCCTCTGACTTCTCCAGCAACACATTTAGCCCATCTCCTCATCTTCTACCACCAGTATCACTACCACCACTGCTACTGAAGGTGCTACTACTTATTGCTGCTACTCCTGCTGCTACTGACAATGTGGGGCCAACGTGTAGATTAGAGGTATAATACCTATTTTTTTTTTTTGGCACCTGACACCAATGAGACCAGGAGTTCAATCCCTTGAGTTACCCTACATGCAGGTCTGCGAGTTGAGGTTCTGAATCCACAGTATATGGGCTACCTCTAGAAAATAGTGTAAACAAAGTGCTACACTACAAGCAAATGTGAGTGAGATCACTGTAGTCAAGTGTATGTGATCCCTGCCTGGGAAGAAACAGCAAAAAAGAAATGGAAGGGGTGGGCAGACACAATTGGGGTAATAGGTAGCCACACTGGGATTTGTAATCAAACAAGGAAAACCAAGGAAGACCTTAATTTACTCTTTCATTTTGTAAAAGCTTTATAATGTATAATTTACATGTCAGAATATTCACCCATTTATACAATACAATTGCATGATTTTCGGTAAATTTATAGTTGAGTGAGATGATGTATGTCTGTTTTTAGTTAAATAAAATTCCTTTCTCTTGCCCCCAAACAATCACTATTTTCCTTCCTATCTTTTCTGAGTTGACCTTTTCTGGAAATTTCCCCCAAATGGAAGCACCCAACATGTAGTTTGATGCCGCTGACTCTAGCACAAAGTGATGGGGACTCTTTAACATTGCAGCATTGAGTCAGTACTTTTGTTTTGTTTTATACATTTCTTCTCATTGTATAGATATACATTTGCTTTTTACTTGCCAGTTTATAACATTTGCAATATTTTTAATTTGGGGCTTTTTTTGAATAAAGTGATGTAAATGTTCTCAGATCGCCTTTGTATTTCTCCTAGGTAGAGAGATATTTAGGTATAGGATTTTTGGTCATCTGACAAGTTAATATTTAGCTTATTAGAAATTTCCAAACTAGTTTCCAAAGTTTCTGTACCATTTCACATTCCCACTACACTCATAATTTATGAGATTTCCAGTTTCTCTACATTCTCACAGTTGTTTCTGTTGGTCTTTTTTCACTATAATCTTTCTAGAGGGCTTTGTTTTTAAAACTCAGACCTTTTACATCCCTCAGGTTTCAGAAATTAAATGACTGTAGAAAGTGGAGCATAATTGGCTAAAGTTTTTGAGGCTGTGGCAATTTGGAGGAAGACTTGGTCGTAAGAGGTGCAGAACTCTGTTTTATTATGATAGCCAGGAAGGGCAGAGCAGATCACCACCTCTCTTGTCAGATTCATCGCGCTGGCCAGAAAACTAGTTCTTCTAAAAGTGAAAAGTTTCATGTAGAACTGATATGATTTCAACTTGTTCATGCAAGAATTAATGAACGGAGGGAGTGATAGTACAGCAGGTAGGGCATTTGCCTTACAGGCGCTGACCAGGGTTCAATCTGCGGCATCCCATATGGTCTCCCAAGCACCGCCAGGAGCCAAGAATTACTCTTGAGCATCGCTGGGTGTGACCCAAAATGCCAAAAAAAAAAAAAAAAAAAGAATTAGTGAAAGTCCAGTCTATCAGTATCTGTAGTGAAGGAAAATGAGATAATAGTTTTTTATCTACTATATGAAATAATAAACAATCAAACTTAAATACTTTGACTCTGTGTGCACAAAACATTATGCGGAATGACAAGAGAGTAAAGTAATGTCCCTGATCAAAAACTCAAAAGTCTGCTTACTCTAGTACATGGGAGAAAGAAGGGAGTGGGTGAGAGGATAGAACTATTGCTTTTCTATGATAAAAACTGCAATTACAGAAAGTTCATATGTTTGTATGAAGTGAAGTATATATACACTAAAGGATATGAAGGTGAGTAAATACTTGAAAAAATAATATGAAAAATTAAGGACTGTAACTCCAGAGTCTGCACACAGTACTAATGCTGAGAATTTTAAACTACTTTCATATTAGTAAACTTTTAAGAAACATCTGAGAAGATCCACTTTTGAACATTATTTTAAAACTGTTGTAGGGTTTGGTTCACATCCTTGGAATTTACTGCCAAGGGCTTCAAGGAGACATATATGGAAATTAAAATAATCGGGAATTTAAAAAAAAAAGAAAACAGGGGCTTGAATGATAGCACAGCAGGTAGGGCGTTTGCCTTGAATGTGGCCAACCTGGGTTCGAATCCCAGCATCTCATATGATCCCCTGAGCACTGCCAGGAGTAATTCCTGAGTGCAGAGCCAGGAGTAACTCCTGTGCATCGCTGGTGTGACCACCCCCCCAAATAATTGGGAATATGTAAAACCTTATATACACGGAAAAAGGAATGACTGGAGTTCTCAAATCCTTAGAGAATAGCATTTCTCATTATCCCTAAGGTGTGAGCCAAAGAGGTGCTAGAATTTTCTGAAGATTGATTGGCTAGCAGGAGACAATTGTGAACATCCTCCAATTCTATATTCACTGAGGTCTAGACACTAGGAATTGGGCCTTTCCTTCACCACCCACCTCTGCCTTGAACATTAATCATTGACTAGCATACCACTAAAGCAAACAGGACAAATTCTTGAGCAAAGCATTCTGAGTGACCTTCCTTGGAATGTAAAGAAGAGTCCTGAGGGCTACCTTAAGGAATCTGCGACAAACATGACAAAAGAATAAAAAAATCTGAAAAGTAGGGGGGAGGGGGCAGGTAGTGGCTCTGGAAACTAAGCTCACAGTCTTAGACTTCAGATAAGACAGTGTCATAAATAACTGAGATAGGAGACAGATGTGGTTGGCGATATGACCACAGGCTGGACGAGGTGATTGAGAAGGGCAAGGCTGAGCACTCAATATTCAAGAGCAGGGCCTCTCTGACTGAGAAATGTCTAGGTGGCTGCATTTTGAAATGTTGATATACTAAAATATGAAGAAATGGCAAAACAAGGTCATAAAAACAGGTATAATTTAATTTCTTTTATAGCACCATGTTTAAAACACATGCACAAAAATACAATGCCATATAACTTCTATTCATAAAAGCACTTTATAGGTTATTAAAATATTAATTCACTGCTCACCACAGGGGGTTTGGTTTAAATTAAAAGTTGCCTGATGAACATCTTTGAAAACAACTAGCAAATCTCTGTGACTACTAGTTACCTCTCACTGAGGCCCATCAGGAAAAGCAGGTTGGGCCCAAGCCCTTTTCACATGCTCATATTTGGGGCTAAAGTAAGACCTTCATGAATTCCAAGCTGGATCTTGTCTGTCATCTACAGAAAGAAGAATTCATCCAGTAAAACTGGGGAGTTTTCATTTTGAAAAGGGAAATCATTCTAGCACCTGAAATTTACCTCCTCCTAAATGCTCAAACACTTTTCACTCTATTCTTTTATTTTAAAGGACAATGGGCAGTCTTTTCCCAAATGTTGCGGTAAAACCAAGTGGAAGAGAATAATTTTAGCAGTTAGTAAAAAACCAAAACACTAGAGATCTGAAGTTCGATCACTGTATCACTGTCATACATCCCGTTGCTCATCCATTTGCTCAAGCAGGCACCAGTAACGTCTCCAAGTGAGACTTGTTGTTACTGTTTTTGGCATATCGAATATGCCATGGTAGATTGCCAGGCTCTGCCGGGTGGGTAAGATACCCTCAGTACCTTGCCGGGCTCTCCAAGAGGGATGGAGGAATCGAACCCAGGTCGGCCGCATGCAAGGCAAACGCCCTACTCACTGTGCTATCACTCCAGTGCTCTACTTCACAGTAGAGGATTTTTATACTAAAAAAATTAGTATAACTATGCCAGGAGATAATAAACAAATGAATATACCAATAAGATTGTTAATAATAGCAAACGATTTAAAAAAAACTGGGCAGAGGTTACACTTCCTATGAACAGAACATCAATAAAGCTTATTACAACAGTGGGAGAGAGAGGGAGGAAAAGATGCAAAGTTGTCCCACGGGAGCCTAATACTTGCTTACCCACAGAGACAGATCCAGATCCTCAAGCTGGAAGTTTGAACTTGGTTTTTATAAAGTTCTTTAAGGCTTTTATAAAAGGGACAGTGTGCTCCCCAGCCCAGGAGCCATTGTGCCCAACATGGTAGACTGAAACTTCAGTGGGAAAAGCTGGATCAAGGATTTGGGAGTGTTGGTGGCCTCATGTGCTCTGGGTTTTGGGATTTCTATTTGCGCAAGAACTGGGGAAGAAAACCAGCGATTCTCCCCAGAGGCCAGACAGGGAAGGAGGTCAGTACAAGGGCCAGGAGCAGTTACACTCCTAACTTGGGAACGGGAGAGGGTCCACTTTCCTGGGGTCTTTAGAGCCAGACCAGGTGCATTATGGGGGAATCTCTGGGAGGGAGAGGAAGATAAGGGATGGGACTTGGAGCCCTTTCATTACTGGGCCACAGACCTCCTCTTCTGGATCTCCTTCCAAGAGACATCACTTGCCTAGGTCGCCGGGTGGGGGACTTTAGTCTTGCTGTCTTCCTCACCACAGGCATCATCTCCTTTTGCCACTGCTCCTCTGTGGAGTGGGCAGAGAAGCACTTCTAGCTCTTTCCGAGTTCTCCTGCAGGACAGGCCTCACTGCCTTGTATACAGACAATCCCTGCTCAACTTGGTTGATCTGACATGGCACAGAATCCCCCAGCACTTCCAGGACTGACCCTAGAACAATAGAGGAGCCCCTGAATGCCAGGTGTGCAACCCCCTAATCCCCCTCCCCACAAAGGCCTTTCATTTTGAGAGACTTCTTTCTTGAAAAGCATTTCCTCTTCTTAGGAAGCTGCCCTTGGCCTCAGTGCCCTGGCTAATTGGCTAAGGGCTATTGGCTCAGTGGCATCGCACAGTGGGTCTGGCTGTCTCCTCCTTCTGTTCACATAGCGTCAGGAACATTTCCCTTCACTCTAGGGGGGTATTTTCCCATGCTTTTCAACTGCCATTTTCCTGTCCCTGAGCCTTAGTGAGAGAAAGAGACTCAGGGTCAAACTGTCCCCAGAGCCTTGGGGCTCTGAGTACCCCATGGGGGCATCTACTAGAGGATGCCTAGCTCGCACTCCACCAAAGTGGGGAATTTGGTGAGTGGGTGTGGCAGGCAGAGGAGGGTGCAGGGCTAGAACCTGAGGGAGCAGGAGTGTGGGGTGGTCTGGCTGCACCCTAGCTCGGAACTCTACCTCATAGTTGCTAGATCCAGCCCATCACCCTTCTTGCACAGTTCAATTTATCTAATAGGAATATTTCCACAAATTGCTACCAGAAATTTTTAATTATATATTTTAGCCATATCAGGCTCTGGGGTTACCCTGAGATGTGCAATCAGGGATCACCTCTGGCATTGGTGGATCATATAAGATGCTGGGAATTGAACCCAGGATCGCTGTGTGCAAGGCAAGCACCTTACCTGCTGTACTATCTTTTTGGACCCACTATTAGAAAATTCTTAGTTACTTCACCTCTTTTTGACAACTAAGGAATATTGTTAGCGTCAGCTGTTATCACTCTATGTATGTGACATTTGCCAATACAGTTTTGCCCTTTGTAGGTTATCCTGCCACCCTCCCAGTGCTCCGGTCACTTCCTGCTCCTCCAAGTGCAGTTCTTTTCCTGCTTTTCGGTTTGTGCTTTTTGGATGTCACTTAAGCTAATAAGAAAGGGTGCGTTGCCCTTTAAAGAATCAGATAAAAAGCCTGTTTACATTTTCTGTGGAAAGAAAACATAAAATACATGTAAAGCAATGGAGGGTAAATAGCACACTCCTAACAAGGGACTATTATGCACCACCAGCCCAGGTTTGGGGGTTCAGGGTGTATTCTGGAACTTTGTTTATGCTGTGAATCTGAAACCTACATGGAAAACTGTGCATGCATTGTCATGAGCTGAACAGTGCTCCCTGGTCCCCAGCTGATATGTTGAAGTTCTATGCTTCAGGGTCTCCAAATGTTGATTATATCTGAACTTCAGAATTTCTGAGAGAATTCAACTGAGTCACAAGAGCTGGTCTGAATTCAGGATGCTGTGTGTCATTAGAAGATGAGGTTAGGACACAGATCCTCCCCGGAGAGGCAAGTGAAGAAGCAGAAAGAGAGAGGTCAACGAGAGGCTTTCCAAAGAAAAACCCCAACCATGTGGAAGCCTTCCTGGAACATCTGGTCTCCAGAATTGCTTGGAAATAAATTTTTATTGAAGCCATTGAGCCCAAACCACAGTGCCTTGTTTGGGGGCCCTGGCAACAGAGGCCCAGCGCAGCCTTCGCCTATGGGGTGGAGTCTTGAAAATGTCCCCAGAGCAAGGACAGGAAGAGATCTCTTGAAAGCACCTTCGCTAAGTCGGGTTTCAGGCAGTTCTTCAATATAAACTACCAGAAAGTCTTCCATAACCTTAAGATTTTTTTCCTGGTACTGCAATGTCAGCTCATCAGGAAGAAAGAAAATGCTACCTGGATCCGGCAGGCAGAAATAGATAAGCCTGTGGATGTGTGTGTGCACACGTGCACACGTGTGTGTGTGTGTGTGTGTGTGTGTGTGTGAGTGTGTGTAAAAATAATGAAGACTCTAAGAGAAAACTATTTCACCTACAGGAAAATGAATCCTGAGCTGTCACTTCAAATCTAAAAAAAGCACCAGAAGACATTGTCATTTATTTTCTAAGTAAATACATTAATTAGTCCAATTAGTACTAAGATCAAGAAAGTTCTCAGATGAGATTTTTCTTCTTATACACAAAGCTTTTCTTAGAAAGTGTAAGCATAAGTTATTATGGTATGAAAAAAATCATGAAGTGAAGGACTGGACATGAGAGCTTGCAAGGTAGCTATCATTTATATATGATATAAATATCTTTGTATTTGGATAAAAACATATACGATTTTATATTATAGAATACTTTGCATTCTATTTATAAATAGAAACTCTGTTATTAATAATAATTTATAAGTTAATATCATATCCTTAAAAATAATTTCACATGCCTTTCATGTACCAAGCCGAGTGAGAGCTTCTAAGCTTTGGCCACTTACCCTTTGCGGTTCCAAACTGGAGCACCACTGACCCAAGGCCCCAAGCAACTCCAGTGTGGTCCTCAGAGACATATAATTGCAATAAGAAGAGGTATGTGAAGCTCTGATATTAGCTGTTTAAATAATGTAACACTGTTGTCCCGTTGTTCATCAATTTACTTGAGCGGGCACCAGTAATGTCTCAATTGTGAGACTTGTTACTGTTTTTGGCATATCAAATATGCCATGGGAAGCTTGCTAGCCTCTCCTGTGTGGATGGGATACTCTTGGTAGCTTGCCAGGCTTTCTGAGAGGGACGGAGGAATCAAACCTGGATCAGCCCTGTGCAAGGCAAACGCCCTACCCCCTGGGCTATCGCTCCAGCCCCGTTTAAGTAATATAGGAAGAAAAAGAAAGATGATGAAAATTCTTGGAGAAAAAAGACACAGAATGGGGTCAGGCAAAGGAAATTGAGAAGGCACAGAATCATGAGCAAGTTCTGAGAAAGAATGGGACAGGGGGTGGGTGTGCACACAGGCTGCTTCTCCCAACCCCGTGGAACTAAACAAGATGAAAAATGTTCGTATTTGAAAAGTGTCATTTTAAGATAAATAACAAGCAATTACTGCTGGACCAGAGAGGTAGTAGAGGCATTAAGGTGGATGCTTTGAATGCTGCCAACTCTGGTGGCTCTCAGGCTCCACATGGTCCCCTGAGTATCAAAATGTATATCCCTGGTGGATAGCCACGTACCACTAAGTTGGTCTGGGTGGTCCCAGAATGAACATAACCACATTATCAGGTCCTTGCATTGATCTGCCAGCCTCCGAAGGGGCTACCGAGTCTCCTGATTGTGACTAGAGATTTCACCACCTTCCCCCAAAGCAATCATTCTTTGCCTGGTGAGAAGACAACCTTGACGCTTCTCTCAATTGTTGGGAGGAACACTTCAAATGTGCATACATTTGAAGTAGACTTGTATTCACATCTGGATGGCTGTACAATGGTCACAGAGCCCCTTCCTGGGCTCCATCAGCTCCTTTGCGAAGGACAGAAAGCAAAGACACCACACAAGTCAGAGGGGGCAATGGCAAACAGGACAGTCAATTTTCAAGCCTTTACAAATATTGAAGAATATTTTTACTTCCTTTTTCATCCCTTAAATTTTTCTGTCCTCGTAAAAGAGGTGGCAGTTTCTGAGAATACATAAAACTGGTAAAAAAAAATTTTTTTTAATAATTCCCAGACATTAAAGTAGAAGAATACTTAAACCAACTGGAGTCCTTTGAAGATTTATAAATCCTAGCTCTTTGCAATTACCTTCTGTTTAAAAAGGGCTGGCCTTTATTTTTTTCCCCCCCATCTGCCTGACAGGTGCTCAGATAGAATCTACCTGGTTCCAGGACTGTTATCTTTGAGCTCAAAGATGTCCCTAATAGACTTGATCCCTAAAAAATCAAGCTGATCCAGACTTGGCAGGGCTGGGCCCCGGGTCAGTGAGATATTATTAACACATTAGCTCCAATCATGAGCACCTGCAAGCCAAGGCGTGCGGCCTGGCAGGGCTGCTGACAAGTCAGACTCCCTCAAACTTGACAGACTGGAAAAGTTACCGTAGATGAGCATGGCCGGGTGTTCATAAACTGACCACTGAACCTCACCTAAATTTCCTTCTTCGGTGACCAACATGGAAGGAACTTTAGCTACATAACTCACTGAGCTCTAATTAGAGTTTGCCGAGAGCTTTATGAGCTGTCCAGATAACTCTCGTGGGAATGCAACAGTACTCAGAGTGCTGCTGTTATTACTTTGTTGCTGTTATTCTTGTTTTATAATAATGATTCAGAGCATAATGGACTCTGCAGGTTATGGTTTTTGTTTTTACTCCTGGGGAGCAGTGGCAGTCATTATCTGGGGTGTGCTTGCCACCCTTTCTGACAAAGGTGCCAAAAATGTATGCAACCGAGGTAATGGGCATGCACAAAACTTCCGTCTCTTCTCTCCAAGCTTCCTTTAGCCAGAGGAAGCAGATATGTGGTGAGTGGTGGGGGGAGAGGGCTGAGGGACTGTCTTTGGGCCATCATGAAGTATTCTCATGTTCTGCATATACACTCATGGCTTAGGAGTGCAACCCAGATTCCAAAGGCTTTTTAACCCAGATTCTGTTACTTTAGATTTAGATATCTTCTAGTCTAGGAGTAAATTGTTGGCTCCAGGTTGAAGCTAGTACAGAACTCTCAGCTTTATTTAATTCTGAGTCTGAAAGATAGACACCACAGCCTTACTCATTCACTCACTCACTCACTCACTCACTCACTCACTCACTCACTCACTCACTCAATCTCAAATAACACACCATTTTCAAACAACTCATTTTGTAAGGCCACTTGGGGGTGAGGATTGCTAGAGGTCAACTTTGATCTATTTAATTTTAAATTTTAAGCCAAGTAAATACAAACTCTTTACAGTTTGAGAAAACTTGGCAGTCAGTCAATTCCAGATTTCTACACAGTATGAACTCCTTTGATAGCATTGCCCATGAATTGTCTAAATATCTGGAGGTAAGATGTCAACTTTTCTACCCTAAGACAAACAAAGTTTCAGTGTCAGGACTTGTCACTTACAAGAGCCTTTTCCAAATTTTCATTAATATTTTTGGTCTTAAAAGAGGACCCCCCAAATTGACATCCTTCAGATCCCTCAGAAGCTGAGGTGGGATAGTACCTTTCAAATGGGAAATTCAAATAATACTTTCTTGGGGCAAAATAAAACGTGTTCACTACAAATATATCTGAAATGCTATATTTCAGATATGACTGTTTTATTCATATTTATTTATAAACAGTAATGTATACTATTACTGTTTCTAGTAATAGAGTAGTATTTCTGAGATTCAGTACATTCATTGAGTGAGTAAAGTGTTTAAGAAAGATATTAGTTATGTAAATTATATCTAACACCAGTTTTTGATCCCAATACCTTTTTTTAAAATAAGGCTATTTCCTTTTTCTGAAGCTCTTAGCCCTCTTAATATTCTACATTATTTTCTACTTTTAGATCTCAATTTATATTGCCACCCAACCGCACACACGCATACACTAATTTCCATGACCAGGTCAAATCATTCTCTGTCATGTGCATCTTAGTTGATTTTTGTGGTATGACACACTATACTTCTGGTCACATTTGTATGCTTATTCATTTGATTACTCTCTAACTCCTTCACCAAACTGAAAGATTTATAAGGCTGGTCATTTTCTTCTTCCTCTCAACTCTGCAATCTGAAGAACACAGAGCCTAGAACAATACCTATTTATAGGCCAAATCAGTTGTGCCCAATTAGGAGGATTAAAATAAGTTGGTAAGAAAAAACCCCTCAAGATATAGGTTAGACCCAAATAAGAAATAAAATATCAATGATATAAGGAACTATATTTTAACTCATTATAAATTTTCTGACATTTCTATTGTGCAGCAATGGAACAGAATAGATGAAAAAGTAGAATATATCCCTTAAAAGTATATGCTTACATTTAAGGATGCCAAAGAGTGAAACACTCTAAAGATTGGGGTTGGACTGAATTCAGCAAGGTGCATTTATTGACTTAATTACTATTATGAGATGTCCCTCTCTATAATATTATTACTTCCAGAATATACTTTGTTTGAGGTCAAGAACACCAAACCAGGTTTTCTGACTTCAATTTCCTGAATGGTCTCAGCCAAACACCTCACAAACCAGTGGCCCTTGACATAGAGCTCTCTATTGTTGGATAGCACTGGGTTGTTTTTGCCACTCCTTAAACTCCTGCACGGAGCTTAAGGTTTATTGAGTCACTCCTACAACAGTGCAACTGAGGCACAACTAATAATCCATATTGTTTTTCTCTTTCCTTTATGTCATTTGTATGGTTTATTTAGCAATGTTCTTTTTGTATAGATAGGAGGACAATTGATGCTATGCTATATAACATGGGAGTTAATTAACTCTAAATAATATTTACTCCTGGGCATCCATATTTACTTGACTTAAGCCTCAGTTGCCCTTAGTTCCTAGCACTCCAGGAGCAGGATCACAACAAGGGGTGATGGACCCAGGGCAAGTTGTGAGCTACCCTGGCATTGAAATGGACCAGGCCAAGTGCCATAATACTTAACTATAAGTTAAGAGCACGGTGATGGAAAAACTCTGTCATGACCCCAAAAAAGAGGGAACTGAATAAGGACCCTGTTGCTGTTGGGGTTAAGAAGACTAACCTGGCCTGAGGACTATGGTCTGGAATATATAGTGAGATGTCCCCAAGAAGAATCAAACTTTAAGCTTAAGATATCACTTACTGTGCTCATACAAAATGACATAGCTAGAAATATTATAAGAAGTAAATTTACTATGACTGTTTAAGTGGATTACTATCTGAGGAGAAAGCAATACACCCTGGATGAAATCCTGCCCTTGGGCGGATCTCCTAGTAATCTTGAGTAATCTCCTTGGATGAGATTTTGTCCTTGAGAAGGAGTGGCTTTAACCTGTCTTTGTTGATTTGTTAATGTTCAGCCCCACCTTGTATCCCCACCCTACAAGATTCCTATATAACTGTGCTGTGAGGGAGCTGCAGAGGGAGACAGAGACTGAAGACTGGAGATGACGGAGAAAGACTTGGGGAGACTGAAGGAGAAAACAATGACGGAGGAAGAGACAGAAGAACTACAGAGATAGACCACAAAGTCATAAGAGAAAGATAGAGGCAAGAGGCTAAAAGGGAAAAGATGATGGGTAAAAGGAAGACAATGGCAGCAGACCAGGAGACAGAGAGTGATAGAGACTGAGGAAGATAGAGGCAGGAGACTGAAAAGGAAGACAGAGATTTGGAAGACAAAGATAGAGAAGACACCGAGAGAAGACTTAGAGTGAAGACTAGATGCTGAAGACTAGATGTTGAGGACGAGAAGGTTGACGACGAGATGCTGAAGACGAGGAGAACTGAGACTTTGGAGACTTTGAGCTCTGTGGGCAGAGTCTGCCCATTGCCCGTCCTTCACCCATTGTCCAGAAGAGCCTGGGGAGGCAACTCCTGGTCACTGAAACCCATCACCTCGTCCTACCCGAACGTGGACCCACCCACCGCAACCCTTCCTTTCTACCCTTTCTTCTTTTTTTCTTCTTGTGGTGTTGTGAAAACTTATACTTTATAGTCTATATAGAAGGTGCTATGTTTATTAATGAAGACATCAGGCTAAACTAAGTAGTCTGTTAGAAATCTCTATTCAATTAACAGAATTGCAGGATAGTTCAGGAGTGCCTGTCTTGCAAGCATGAGCCCATGAATTCATTCCTCATCAACATCCCACTTGTGAAGTGTGATGCTAGCAACACCCCCTCATGGGATCTATAACACCACAAAAGTGTGAGATCTCCAGATCACCACAACCAAGTGTGCAACCAGCACAACTAAACGTGTGAGATCATTGCAGTCAACACAAGGCAACAGGGCTGGGGAGATGGCTCATTGCGTACCTCTGCATGTGTCTCAAGAGAGGGCTGGAGGGATAGTACAAAAGGGGGCATTTAGTATTTGCCTAGAATGCAGCTTCCTCCACAAGACGCGTTTAAATCCCAGCACCACATATGTTCCTTCAAGCATCACTAGACAACGTCCCTGAGCACAAAGTCAGGAGTGGCCCCTGAGCTAGAGTCAGGAGTAGCCTCTGAGCACAACCAAGTGTGGTCCACAAATGAAAATATATATAAAAAAAAGAGCAACCATGAAAATCAATCTTTTATAAACTCATGTTAGGAGTGAAATCACTCATTTGGGCCATATGCTGTGGTCACATAGACCAATTCAGTTCCATGTGAAAAGGATTACGCAGGGTGTGAACACTAACAGATGGGAATCACTGGGAACCATCTTGAAGACTGTTACACACCAAACTAGGCATTCTTGGCAGCAAAGAAAGTATATTCTGAAGCAATAATATTCGGAATAAAGAGGGATATCTCATAATTGTAACAAAGTCAATTCCTAGAAAAATATCCTCAATGTGTATACTAAACCTCATGACTAATTGTAAACTCAAACAAATATTTTTCTTCACTTATGTTCACATTGGACTGGAGTGATAGCCCAGCGGGTAGGGCGGTTGCCTTGCATGCAGCCAACCCGGGTTCGATTCCTCCGTCTCTCTCGGAGAGTCCAACAAGCTACCTAGAGCATCCAGCCTGCACGGCAGAGCCTGGCAAGCTACCTGTGGCATATTCAATATGCCAAAAACAGTAACAACAAGTCTCACAATGGAGACATTACTGATGCCCACTCTCGTAAATTGATGAACAATGGTACAACAGTGCTATAGTGCATGTTTACATTGGGACATTTTCTGCTGATGTTTGATGTGTTTCTAACTACACCTGTTCATCATCATCATTTATTATGGTTGTTCTTAAATTATCCAAAATCTATAGCTTAAAAAAATTTAGGAAGTGCTTATGTAGATACAAAAATAAAATCTCACTTGTAAGTAGTTCTACTCTTAGTAAAGACAGGGTGGGTTTGGAGAGACAGTACAGAGCAGGGAGCTTGCCGTTCTAATGACCAACCAAGCTTCTATCCCTAGCACTCTGAGATCCATCAGGAGTGATCCCTGAACACAAATCCAGGCACCTCTGGGTGTGCTCCTTATACCCAGAAAAACTGCAAGGTGGAGCAGGGGGAGTTATCTGGGTGTTGATAAAAGTGTGAGGATTTTGTGAGGATTTCAAGATGTCAGGATCCCGCCCCCCCTTTCCATATTCTTGCTGTTGCTCAACTTTTCAACTTTTTTTAAATTTAAATTTATTTATTTATTTTTAAATGTAGACAATAGCCACAACTGTTGATACAATTCTAAAGTTGAAATTGATTAGCTAACAAGGCTTCAATATTCACATCAATAAGTTAAAAAATCAAATTAAAAAATTTTGTTTTTATAAAGTTGTTCACAATAGTTCATTATAGATAATATTCAAACACCAATCCTACCACTGTGCACCTTCCCACCACCATAAAGAGGGAAGTGTGTGAAGATTGTTATATTTTATCCTGGAGTCATTTAAGTCCTTGAATAAGAGACTACAAGCATGTATATCAAACCCAAACAAATGTGTGCTACTTTTGGCACGTCAGTGGGCTAGAGTATAAGAGGTTGTGCAGCTGCATTTGTGACCCTGCACCCAGAATGTTCTGTGTCACATTTCTCTGGGAGCTTTATTTCATAGTCTCTGAATCTTGCTGTTGATGAGATTTATGGCATTGAAAGCAGTTTGTTGGTGTGACTGCCAAGCTATTGGAAAACTTGGGAGCTGGGGAGAGGAGGTCCAGCCCTGTT
Source organism: Sorex araneus (assembly GCF_027595985.1). NCBI lineage: Eukaryota > Metazoa > Chordata > Mammalia > Eulipotyphla > Soricidae > Sorex > Sorex araneus. The sequence continues at coordinate 224,685,491 of NC_073313.1, read as the reverse complement.
CCAAGCGAGATCTCCATCACAAGTCTTGCATACCTGGTTTTTTCCTGCAGGTTCCCCCATAGGTGAGGCTCATCTGAGCCTGTGGAGAGCGGCCTTAAGCATGGCTGTGCGGTTGGGTTCTGGAGGTTTTCTGCTGCCAGGATTCTGCTGGGGCCGGGAGTGAAACTCAATCTGTCCCCCTCCAAGTTGCCCTGGTGAAGACAGCCTGGCACGGGCTCAGGACGTTCTGTGTTGCTCTCTTCTGCTTTTATTTATTTAACATTTTAAAAAAAATTGTACAAAGCTATTCATGATTGGATTTCAATCGTACAGTATTCCAACAGCCATCCCTCCACCAGTGTACATTTCCCAGCACCAGTGCCCCCAGTTTCCCTCCTATCACCCCCACCCCTCCTCCTGTCTGCCTCTATGGCAGGTGCTTTTCTTCTGTCTCTGTCTCTGTCTCTGTCTCTCTCTGTCTCTCTCTCTCTCTCCCCTTTTGGGCACTGTGGTTTGCAATATTGATACTGAAAGGTTATCCAGAATATCCTTACCTACTTTTAACCTTTCTTTAGCTTTTGGCTCTTGTCCAGCATGATCATTCCCAGATACTGTAAAAGAATTTTCAGGTTTTTCAAGGCAAACAAGAAAAGACATCATCCCCACATAGAAGAGACAAGCCAAGGCAACAGACAGGCTTGCAATTTCTAGGTAATAGGTATTTTTAATGTTTTATAGGCCAACAGCACTAACATAAATGATGCCCCAGAAGTGAGAAGAGATTTGAAATGTTATTAATTGAGCCACAAGGATGTGAGGCTGATGCGTGACTTATTCACCACTAAACAATGTCGTAGGCCCTAGCACCATGCTGGCTCACAAATACATTAACATGAATCACTGATCCTTTTTTTGGGGGGAGCATTTTGGGTCACACCCGGCAATTCCCAGGGGTTACTCCTGGTTCTGCACTCAGGAATTACTCCCAGAGGTGCTCAAGGGACCATATGAGATACTGGGAATCGAACCCAGGTTGGCCAGGTGCAAGGCAAACACCCTACCCTCAGTGTTATTGCTCCAGCCTCTACTGATCCTTTTATTAAAAAAAATCTAATGGGATACTCTTCCATTATGGACCAGTAGTATTAAAGGTAAAATTTGAATAAGGACTGTAGAAAATAGACGTTTATGTTCAAAAACTATCTAGTCTCTTTTTAAATTCATACAGCTTATAATAAAAAGAAAAGAAAGATATGGAAGAATCATATACAAGAATCAAAACAGGTAAATTTCATGTTTCTTATAGCGTTCATGCCTCTGTATGACCTAGCTTTAATTTACTTCCCTCTGATTTACAGGGTACTAACATCTAAGACCCTGTATTCTATACTAATTAGTTTTGCTGTTATTTGTGTTTTATTTCTCTTTCCAGATTATGATAATTATCCAGAGGACAAAAAACATGCTTCTTACAATCTACAATCTGCATTTTTCTTTTTTATTTTGTCTTTTGGTTTGGGGCCACACCCAACATGCTCAGGCGTTACTTCTGAGTATGCACTCAGGAATTATTCCTGGTAGTGCTCAGGGTATCATATGGGATGTTGAGGATCAAACTCAAGTCAGCTGCAGGCAACAAAATGACCCTTCCTGCTATACTATTGCTCCAACCTCACAGCCTCCATTTGTCATAACTAGTACACATTCTCCTTTTACTGATCAATACTTGAGTGAATAAAGTCAATAACTATGCACAATTATGTTTAAAGAATTCTTAAAGAAAAGAATCAAAACAATAAGTTTGTTACAATATAAGATGCCTATAATATATCCTTGAAGAGGCAAAAAAAAAACCTGCAGAAGAGTACTTAAAGAATAATTTTGCTTTTGCTAAATCAATAACAAATTCCTCCCTAAGCTTCAGAATACAGATATTTGTATATATATATATATATATATACAACTTTCTGTATATATATATATATATATACAGAAAGTTGTTTATAGGAATAAAGGCATAATAAAGTAAGATCAACTATCTCTGGAAAATGGGGTCAAGGGAATGAAATCATGAAATTTCACAGTGGATTTTCTCCTTTCAGTCATTAGCTTTATATAAACATACAAACATTCACTACCATCCTGTCCCCAACCCCCATCCTCTCTAGTTTTAAACTGAAGAAAAACCATATGCATGTATTAATATTATAGTTAAAATTAAGAGAGACAAAAGGAAAGGCCTGGCTATCTCAGATATATAACTTCTTGGTGAAGGTGAAAAACAAGCTGAAAATTCAAATAATAGAAATTTGTGAATTAAAGATATTATAGCAAAAATATGTTTTGTTTTCAAATAAGTATAAACAAAAATAGTTTTCTGAACTCAGATGTACCAGAATTCTGCCACGTACTACACTGTTCGATTTAAAACTCACTATGACAGTAAATAAAGCAGAAAGTTAAGGGCAGACAGCCAGAGTAGTGACGTTGCTTATATTAGTGGAAAAGCCTCTTGCTTACGTCAAGGTATAATTGAAGCAAGATTCCTATTTCTGAAGTATTTCTCAAATGTGATTTTGTCATCAAAGTGATCCCATGAGAGAGATATTGAAGATAAAGAAAGTTATATATTGTTGAAATCTTGTAACACCAATGATTGTGAAAACTAAAGGTTGAATGAGAAATTTTATCTTAACTGCTAGTGATAATAGTTAATCTTAACTATGTTACTTATTTTGCTGATAACTTTGCATAAGGCATTATGATAAATATTTTAGATGGGCTTCTTTTGGGGCACCTCCTAACAACTATATAATATTCTATTTTTTGTGAAGAGACCTGTATGGCAGAGCCTGGCAAGCTACCCATGGTGTATTCAGTATGCCAAAAAACAGTAACAATAAGTCTCACAATGGAGACATTATTGGTGCCCACTGGAGCAAATAGATGAAGAACGGGATGACAGTGCTACAGTGAAGAGGAGGAGGGAGATCTGGCAATGTGTAGGACTTAATCTTTGCTCTATGCTCAGGGATCATTCCTGGCAGTGCTCAAGGAACATATGGGATGCTGGGGATTGAACTGGGTTTGCGGCACATGCAAGGTAAGCAACTTACCCTCTGAATGCTCTCTCTGGCCTCTATGATATTACTCTTATCATTTAACATGTGGGGAAACTGAGACTTCAAAAAGTTGAGCAAGTAATGAAATCAGGATTTGAATTCAGAAATCTGTAAGTGGAGGAGTCTGAAAGCTACTACAGTGGGGGATAATTATCTTGCACGCAGTCAACCTGGGTTCAATGCTGGCACTGCATATGGTTTCCTGAGCACCACCAGAATTGATCACTGAGCAGAGAGCCCTGAGTAAGCCTTGTGTACAACCACATATGGTATCCCTCAAACAACACTGTTAGTGTATGCCAACCCCTATTCCTTCTGCCTCTCTGTGATAGGCTATTCACAGATAGGCTTATCACACAATCATCCCAGCCATTAGACATTCCGTTCTTCTTTGGTTCACTTTCCTTTTCCAATACTGTATGAAGGTACATCCTAACTATCCATGTATATGTTAACAAAGCCCTAGAATATCCATTATATCAGAGTAACTCATTTATCCACTCAACTTGTTTTTATTAGAAACAAAGATAAGACTTGAGCAATGTCAACTATAACTCACCCCCACCCTGCCAAAAAAAAAAAGGAGGGAAGAAACTGTTCTTCTGAAAAGCAAATATTCCCCCCAAAAATACTATTTCCTTTAATAACACAAAGTTCTTGTTTTAATTTAATTAATTAATTAATTAATTAATTAATTAATTTTTATTGAATCACCATGTGGAAAGTTACAAAGCTTTCAGGCGCAAGTCTCAGTTACACAATGCTCAAACACCCATCCCTTCACCAGTGCACATATTCCACCACCAAGAACCACAGTAAACCTCCCCCCTACCCCCCAGCCCACCAGCCCCCCTCCCCAGCCCACCAGCCCACCAGCCCCCCACCCCCGCCTGTGTAGCTGATAAATTTCACTTTACTTTCTCTTTACTTTGATTACATTCAATACTTCAACAAAAAACTCACTATTATTGTTTGGAGTTTCCCCCACCCAAAGTCAGACCTGCTGGAAAGGAAGCATTTGATAATTTGTTTTCCATTGCTAAGAATGAAGAGATATGAGGTTGAATAACACAAAGTTCTATCACCCCCTAATTCAACTATTTTCTTTATTTTGATCAGTATACATTTTCAGCTTTATTTTTGTGAAGAGAAGCATGTTGTTCCTAATCCTTTCTCCAATAATTCTGATTTCCAAAGAGGTATCATAAGTGAGTCTTTTCATAATTTATTTGGCATCCACGCCAGACCAGACCTGAATTCATCTGGCAACAAAAGCTGCTCTGAAATGGCTTCAGACACTGTTAATCTTTATTGATCACAATCAATAAAAATATTCACACATTTCCTAGCAGAAATATGTGTCATTACACGATACTGCCCAAATCTCATTAATGTGAGGGGTACTGGGATACTGGGATAGTATGATATGGTATGTTTATCTATTACCTACCAAGGAGCAAAAACATCCCAAATTAGAAAACACTTCTGGACCCCCAAACTTTTCATATGTTTATCTCTATCTTTTTTTTTAAGGGGGGAGAAGGTCTGGAAGCCACACCCAGTGGTGCTCAGAGACTACTCTTGGTTCTCAGGGGTCACTCCTTGCACTGTTTAAGAAACCATGCCAATGTCAGGAATGGGACTGATCTCAGTTATATATAAGCATGTACCATAAGCCCTGTACATCTCTCTGGCCCTTTTGTTTCTATTCCTCCGTAATTCTTTAGGGGCATACATACAGCATTGCTTGTAAATTACTCCTGAATTGGTCCTTGAGAGTCACTCCCAGTGGTACACTCCCATATATGTCATGTCAGGGGTTGAAAGTGGGCTTCTACAACAGGTCTATGAATCCCCTTGCACGCCCCCTCCCTGTTCAGTCCCAGGCTTCCCACACCAGCCACCAGGACCAGCCCTGGGAGCACCTGCCTTGACTTCTGCCTCCAGCATCTGCCCAACTACTCCACCCCTTCTGTGGACACAGGCATTAGTATCAGGACAGGCTGGGGTGTGGCTTCCACTATACGGGTGTGGCCTTCTGTGTGGTAGAAGTTATTTTTCCCATTCTCAGACTCTTGACTCACATCCCAACCTTTATTACTTAATTCTGTGGAAAACGTTCCTAACCGCCTCAAACACAATATGACAATAATCCACTGACCTACTCCAATTCCACCAAAAGACAAGTGTACACAACTAACACCTCCTCCAATGCTTTACTAAATGCCTATCATAAGTCACAGAATAATTTCTGAGAGGAAGGATGTACTCTAAAAGGGGAGAAGGTTGACCACCATTGACCAAGTTTATTCAGAATCCTTTCCTGCAATAAGAGGGAACAGTGCTAGTGAACTTAAAGGTTTTACCTCTATACAACTACAATAGCACCAAGAAACAGTGCAAATCTCCACTATGCAGAGAGGACAAAGAACAGAGTCCCGAATCCTCAACAGGGATTACCCCCAAATACGATCTCTCTGACAAAGAATTCCGAGATGAAATGCAGGGGATGTTCAAGGAACTCAAAGAATTAATGGAGCAGACATCCAGAAAATTAAAGGAAGAAATGAAAGAAACAGTGGAACGGATAGCTGAGAAAATACAGGAAGAAATAAGGGAGAAATAAGAAAGCTACAAAAAGAAATGTCACAAATAAGATTTGGTAGATGAAATTAAAAACTCAGTTGGTGCCCTCAACAGCAGAATGTCTACAGCTGAAGACACAATCAGTGAACTTGAAGATGAGCAGCAGAAATCATACAGGCGACAACAAACAATGGGAAGAGACCTCAAAATAGCTCTAAGGCGAATCAGAGACCTAGGGGATGACTTTAGGAATAACGTTAGAATCATTGGAGTACCAGAAGGACAGGGAGGCAACCCCAATGAAAAAGCCACAGTTAAATAAATCATTGCTGAAAAGTTTCTAGACTTAGAGTATGCAGGTATCCAAAACCAAGGATCCAGAAGGATGCCAGCTAAAAGAAACCCAAATAAAGACATTCCAAGGCATATGATAGTCAGAATTATGGATGCCATGGATAGAGACACAATACTGCAAGCAGCAAAGTCAAAGAAGGAAATCACATACAAAGGAGCACCTCTTAGATTTACAGCGGACCTATTAGAGGAAACCTTCCAAGCCCGAAGATTGGTGGGATATAGTGAAAAAACTCAATGAAATGAACGCCTGACCAGGAATACTTTATCCAGCTAAACTCTCACTTAACCTTGATGAAACGACACACCATTTTATAGATAAACAACAGCTCAGGAACTTCATAGACTCAAAACCAAACTTAAAAGAAGGACTAAAAGGGCTCCTGTAAGACAAGAAGGAAAACACCCATAAGCACAACAAACCCTTACAGAAAGATGGCACAAAACCCCATGACAATAATCTCTCTCAATGTCAATGGTCAAAATGTACCAATCAAGAGACAGAGAGTGGCAAAATGAATCCAGAAACTGAAACCAACATTCTGCTTCCTACAAGAAACACATCTGAACAATCAGAACAAACACAGACTCAAAGTTAAAGGATGGAAAACAATCTTGCAAGTAAAAAACTTCCTCAAAAAAGCTGGGGTGGCCATACTAGTATCCAACAACACAGATCTCAGGTTGAAAAAGATTAGAAAGGACAGTGAAGGCCATTTTCTAATTATTAAGGAATATGTACAAAAGGAAGAAGTCACACTTTTAAATGAATACGCACCTAATGAGGAACCAACTAAATACTTAAAAACAACAGCTAACAAATTTTAAGGACATTGCTAGCGATACAATAGTAGTCAGAGACTTCAACACCGACTTGTCACCTCTGGATAGATCAACACAAACAAAACTCAGCAAGGAAACACTGGCTCTGAAGGAAGAAATAGAAGAGAGAGGGTTAACAGACCTACGCAGGGCTTTACACCCCAAAAAGAAAGAATACACATTCTTTTCCAGTGAACACGGAACATTTTCTAAAATAGACCACGTGCTGGGTGACAAACATACCTCAATAGAATCAAGAAGATAGAAATTGTATCAACTATCTTTTTAGACCACGATGCACTGAAGATAAAAACTAATCAAACACAGATGCAAAGAACCAAATTGAACACCTGGAAATTAAACAACTCAGTGTTGAATAATGAGTGGGTCAGGAAGGAAGTCAAAGAAGAAATCAAAAGATACCTGGAAACAAATGATAATGAAGACATGAGTTACCAAAACCTATGGGATACAGCTAAAGCTGTGTTAAGAGGAAAATTTATAGCTTTGCAAGCATTCCGCAGGAAGGGAGAAAGGGTCTACATAGATAACTTGACTTCACAGCTCAAGATCTTAGAAAAAGATCAACAAAAGAAACCCAAACCTGGCTGAAGGAAAGAAATAATAAAACTTAGAGCAGAAATTAATGACATGGAAAACCAAAAAATAACCTGAAAGTTCAATGAAACCAAGAGCTGGTTCTTTGAGAAAATAAATAAGATTGATAAACCATTAGCAAGACTCACAAAGAAAGAGAGAGAGAGAGAGATAACCCTTATAAACTGAATCAAAAATGAAAATGGGGACATCACAACAGAAACTAATGAAATTCAAACGATCATCGGAGACTACTTTGAGAGTCTGTATGCCACCAAAGAAGAGAACCTAGAAGAAATGGATAAATTCCTGGATTCCTATCATCTCCCAAGACTGAACCAAGAAGACTTGGAATACCTGAATAGACCCATCAATATCAGGGAAATTGACACTGTAATCAAAAGTCTCCCCCAAAACAGAAGCCCAGGCCCAGATGGATTCACTCGCGAATTCTTCCAAACATTTAAAGAGGACCTGTTACCAGTTCTTCTCAAGCTTTTCTAGGAAATAGAAGATGAACAGGAACTCTCCCAAACAGTTTCTATGAGGTACATATCTCCCTAATACCAAAAGCAAACAAAGACACAACTAACAAAGAAAACTATAGACCTATATCCCTGATGAACATGGATGCGAAGATCCTCAACAAAATATTAGCAAATAGAATCCAACAACTCATCAAAAAGATTATACACCACAAGCAAGTGGGATTCATCCTGGGATGCAAGGATGGTTTAATATTCGGAAATCAATCAACATAATCCATAATATCAATAAAAATAAAGATAAAAACCATATGATCATATCAATAGATGCAGAGAAAGCGTTTGACAAGATCCAACACCTGTTTATGATGAAAACTCTCACTAAAATGGGTTTAGAAAGAACTTTCCTCAAGATAGTCAAAGCCATCTACCACAAACCTATGGCAAGCATTACCTTCAATGGAGAAAAACTAAGGGCCTTCCCTCTCAGATCAGGAACAAGACAAGGATGCCCACTTTCACCACTTCTGCTCAATATAGTACTGGAAGTACTTGCAATAGCAGTTAGGCAAGAAAAAGACATTAAGCGCATCCATATAGGAAAGGAATAAATCAAGCTCTCACTATTCACAGATGATATGATACTATATCTAAAGAATCCCAAAACCTCTACCAAGAAACTCCCAGAAACAATAGACTTGTATAGTAAAGTCGCAGGCTTAGCATACTTATCTCTTTTCGCCCATCTTGTCACAGTCAAGATTTCATCTCTTTTTAAAAAATGTTTTTCTCTGTGGGCTCTCTTGAGAGTTAGGAGGGCCAAATGCCTGCCCAGCTGAAATTCTGGCATACTCTGGCTCTGCAGCCATACCAAAGGCTCAATTCCACCACTTCATGAATAGTCTCTGCAGAGATGCCAATCTGTGAATAATTTCGGGTACCTAGTGCCCAGGCAGAGAACTCTGATGTTTTTCCTAGTCAGGGTGGGTTACCACCCCATTAAACTCTCATACTTCCTGAAGCCTCGGCAGCCACACCCACTTACTTTAGTCACCTTCCTGTTGAGTTATTGGGTCAGACCATAAGTTCTGAACTCTCTGGACCTTACAGCCACATATACAACAAACAGCTTTATAAATTCTTAGACAAGTTCTTAACCCTGCAATCAGCTATAATAATTTTCACATAATTTTAAAAATATTTATTGATTTTAATATTGGAACTTTGTTATCGAATCAATTTTTATTCTAGAATTGTATCAACAGGTGTGACTTTTTATACATTAAACTTAAAAAATTTAATAATGAAAAGTTTATTTTTCTACATGAAATCATGTAATGTAAATGAGAAACCATGTAAATGGGGAAAAAAAGTAATGATCCCGAAGGGAAAATAGTTTGGAACAATAATGGAGGTGTGGTTGGTAAGTTACAAGCAAATAGAAAATGGAACAAGATGTGACATGGAAGGGAGATATTATAGTCCTTATGCATTATTATAAAACATTTCCATTTTAATTGAAAATGCCAGGTCTGTGGTAAAATAAATTCATATTGTTTTAATACTATTGCAAAATAACTAGAAACAAACAACATAAGCAGAAAATAAAAACTTCAACTACAATTCATTAGAGTATACAGAAATTCATAAAGATTTAGAAGAATATCAAGAGTTGGAAGAGAAAGTGATAGAAAGTGGTCATATAATTTTATAGTTTCTTTCCAGAGGGCAGAACACATTTATCATACAGACTGGCTAAAACTCCAGTTAAAAACCTGACATTTCTCTGGCCTTTGAAAATCAGAGGAGCATTTGAAACAACTAGATAAAATGAAATTTTAAGTTAGTACTTTAGTAGATAGCTAGGAAGCAAGGGTGTTGAGAAGGTCATAACACATTTTGTATATAAACTATGCCTAAATATCTTACTGCTCTAAAATTATACAGCAAGGTCAGAGTAAGGCATCACCTTGAAGGATAAAATAACTAAGTAGAAATTTGAACTCTACCCAAGAGATAAACTTCAGTGTGTCTGGTAAAAATCTTAAAATAAAAAGAAACATACCGTAGTGAAGTAAAATAGAATGAAGAGAAGCAGACCATGTAAAATAATTTAAAATAATTTGAATACAATTAAAAACTTTCTGACAACACAAAAGTAAAACAATATGCTCAAAAGAGAAAAAAAATCAATATAGGACAGCTGTGAATTAAGCCAAATAATGAATTGAGAAAAATATCAAATATCAAATATTAGCTAAATCAGTGATTAAATGAAAAATGTTTAATGAATGCATGTGGGTACTCAGCACTGAAATAAGATAATTTTTTTTACAAAGCAAACATAGAGACTGGAGAAGTGTTAAGCCTTGGATATGACTAACTTCACTTCAATCCCTGGCACCAAATTGTCCTTTGAGCATTGTGTAGTTGCTCAACCAACTTTGGATGGCCTGGAGCACTGCTGGGGTGGTCTGGGTGACCCTAGCACTACAGGATCTGAGTAACACTGCATTCTTAGGTACTTGACTTGAATGCTAACCAGATTGACCAAAAATCACCAAGAGGGAATCCAAGCCCTCTGAGTTCCACCCCCACCCTAATATTTTTTATGTATTTCTTGGCATGTAAGTTTTTCTGGCCTATGGAATTTCAATGGGAAAATATGGTGATTGTTTTTTGTGGATTTCCTTATATAAGATTCTCTTTTCTCTTGCTGCATTTAGGATTTACTTTTTGCCTTTGATTTTTATCATATTTATATGTAACATCTCGGTGTGCATTTGTTTGGGTTTGTTTTGCTTGGAACTCTGGACTTCCTCGATCTTGGTGTCTAATTCCTTTTTTACCTCAGGAAAGTTCTGGCTCTTAATTCTTTAAATGAGAATTCTGCCCCTTTCTCTTCTGGAATTCCTATAATGTGACTATTGTTCCTTCTAATATTGTTTCATATAGCTTGTTTGTTATCTTCATTGCTTTTTTTCCCCTTTTAGCTGCCATTTTAGATAGTTTTCACTACCTTATCTTTGAACTCATTGGTTTGATCTTTCTGCTCATGTGCAAACTCTATTGCATTTTTTAGTTCAGCTCTGTGATTACTGTTTGATATTTTTTCAAAATTTCATAATTTCTCTCATACTTTCTTTTTCTTTATTGGATTTCCCCTGCAGTTGATCTCACTTCAGTTTTATCAATAGAATTGTTCCTTGAAAGTCTTCAATTGCTTAATTCTTATGTCTTAGGAATTCTTTTCTGATTGTTTTCTTTATTTAGCCTCATCTGGCAGTGCTGGGTACTACACCCCTTCAATAATTAGGGGATTCATCAATCTCTGTAGTACTTGGAAGACCTTAAGCTGGGGGATAGAGACCAGGGCTCCTAAATACAAAGCGTGAGCCTTTTGAGCCATGTCCCTGGCCCCAGGATATTGTTATGATCTACCAGTGTGGGTGAGTTCCTCCATTTCCCATTAAGTCTGGTGTTATTATAGATGAGTGAGGACTGGGAATCTACATTTGAGTGGGCCTGGGCAGTGACCAAGGATGCGAGGTGATCATTGCCCAGAAGTCACCAGGCTGTTCCAGTTACAAAGATCTGGGTTTAACAATGGGCTAATGCCTCAGTCCCAGCTGATGACAGAGTGTGTTACTTTGCAGCTAACGAGGAGCAGAGTCTGGTTCCTCAAGCACTGGCAAAGAACAACAGCAGGCAGTAAGCCCCCTGGCTCACAGGCGATGTTTTGGAAAGTCTGGGCGATGCTTTCTGTCTGTAAGGCTTGTTTTCTAGCAGTCAAGATGGAGATTGGCAGAGGCCAGGTCTGTCTGCCAAACTAAAACACTCTAGATAATTGTCCCTAACCCCCAGTTAGCTCAGCTATTTCCTAGGCAGGGTGGAGCATTCCTCAGGAATTTGCCTACAGCTTCTGTTACTATGGAAATGAAATCCAGCAGCACTGGTATAAGCAAGATTTCAAGAGGTCAACAGTATGATAACTACCAGTGACGTGGAGCACCTTTTATCTTCAAGTTTCTTGACTTCCATTCAAAAGCTATAAATATAGGATTGTAGGATTGGGGTCCCTGGGTATTTGTACAAACATAACCCCTGCACCTCAGGGCAAAGCCTCACATAGGTCCATTGATTCGTCATTTGATTGACTTTTTAGAATATATAAAACAGTTTACAATCCCCTGTGGTGTTAACAGCATGATTTAGATGAGAGATGTTCAGAACAAACTTAAATTCCTATTCCATATGAGGGTTTTTTTCAATATGGATTTTCAGAATAGATATTTATACAACTTCATGGCATCCACTCTCCCACTAGCCTGTCACAAACATATATATATTCTGTCAGATATGCACATATATTATACACACACAGATACACACATATATATGTATGCATATGTTGCAGGGTTCTTCAACCAGGTGCAGAGCTATAATTTATGAATATCTATTCAATCTGGGACTTAAGAAATTTATTTAAAACTGCTAAGCACTTTTCCTTTTCCAGGAAATTTTTTATGATCGATACCTGAGTCATGAAGCCTAATTTAAGAGCCAAGCGAAGATTCCCAAACGAAGGAATAGGAAAAGCACTTCTGATTTAAGGCACTAGCTTGCTTTTCTGTGGTAAATCAGTTGCCATGACAGTAGACTGGCAAATAGAGCATGGACCTAAGTGCCTTAAATAGACATTACTTTTCCCTAATGAATCAGAGTCTGCAAGGAATTGCTAAGTCTTACATTATATATCTGAACATCATTTAAACAGCCAATAACTAAAGCTACCTAGTAAGGTTGAAAGCATTCTATGATAAAGATTCTCTTATTTTTGCATCTAAATCTGTCATGTTTAAAAGAAGCTCTCCTTTTTTCTCTCCACAGTCCAAGATTTATTATTATTATTGTTGTTGTTGCTATTTTTATTATTTATATTAAAGAATCTTGATTTACAAAGTTACTGATAATTGTAATTTAGGCATACAATTTAACACCAATCCTTCCACCAGAGTCTATTTCCCTCCACCAGTGTTCCCAGATTCCCTCCTTATCCCAAACCCCACTCCAACCCTAGCTGTCAACATGACAGGCTTATTACAAAGTTTCAGTGGTTGCTGTTTAAATATCAGTTTTTCAGTTGTGTTGAATCTGTGTTTCAGGTATATAGCTATACCCCTCACCCATGTCACCAATATAGCTGAGGGCCTGATGTCTGTTAACCCATTACTTCTCATTCTCTTCTTCCCCCAGTTGATTTCTTTCCTTATCTGTTTATCTTTTCTCTAAACACTGGGGTCAAGGATGATCTAGGCTTCACCTTTTTACTACAATACATTTCCTCGTCATGTGTTCTATATTCCACAGATAAGTGAGGACATCCTATGTTTGTCTTTCTTCTGGCTTACTTCATTAAACAGAATATCTTCCAATTTCAACTATGCTGCAGCAAATTGCATGATTTCTTTGTTCCTTGCAGCTGCATAGTGTTCCACTGTGTATATATACCAGATCGTCATAATCCATTCATCTGTCATTGGACACCTAGGTTGATTTTTATCTTAGCAATTCCACTGAGTGCAGCCATGAACAGTGGTGTGCATATATCCTTTTGAGAATGTGCTTTCATTTTCTGCGGATAAACACCCAAAAGTGGAATTGCTGGGTCATATGACAATTCAATTCTAAGTTTATTGAGATCTGTGCAACTGTTTTCCAGAGAGGTTGTACCAAACAACATCCCCATCAGCAGTGGATGAGAATTTCTTTTCCACCACATCCCCACCAACACAGATTGTTCCTTCTATTTTTAATCATCATCATCATTCTATTGATAGTCGATTTTCTCAAGTGGCCTCAGTAACGTCTCCATTCGTCCTAGCCCTGAGATTTTAGAAGCCTCTATTTACTTGTCCTTCCAAACAGTGCAGCATTGGAGGCTCTTTCAGGGTTAGGGGAATGAGACCCATTATTGTTACTGGTTTGGGCATATGAATACATAATGGGGAGTTTGTCAGGCTCTCCCATGCGGGCAGGAAACTCTCTGTAGCTTGCCAGGTTCTCTGAGAGGGAGAACTAGGCTATAAGATGTCTAGGATTCTGGGAGCTTGATTTTATAGTCTTCTGGATGATAGGATTACACAGCACTGGGGGGAGGGGGCGGTTTCTGGGTGTGACCGCCTAGCTACTGGAAAATGGGGGATATGGGCAGAAGAGGCCCAGTTCCGATCCAAGCAGGCTTGGAGATCTCAGCTCCGGTTCCCACACACCTGGGTTCCTCTGCCAGTTTCTTCATGCGTGAAGCTCATCCAAATGTGTGCAGAGAGGCCTTGAGCATGTGCTATTTTTACTGTATTAGATGATTTCTCATTGTTGTCTTGATTTGGATTTCTCTGATGATAAGTGATGTTGAGCATTTATCCATGTATGCACTGGCCATCTATCTGTCTTCCTTTGAGAAGTCTATTCTTTTTTTTTTTTGGCTTTTTGGGTCATACCCAGCGATGCACAGAGGTTACTCCTGGCTCATGCACTCAGGAATTACTCCTGGTAGTGCTCGGGGCACGATATGGGATGCTGGTAATCGAACTCCGGTCAGCCACATGCAAGGCAAACGCTCTAATCGCTGTGCTATTGCTCCAGCCCCCAAAAGTCTATTTATTTTCTCTCCCCATTTAGTTATAGGGTTTTTGAATTTCTTTTTGTTGATAATTGTATTTATATATCCTTGATATCAAACCTTTAATCTGATGTGTAGAATGCGAATTTTTTTTCCCATTCAGGTAGCAGTCTTTTAGTTTTAGTCTGTGTTTTTATGTGCCTTGCAGAAGCTCTTTAACTTTACGTAGTTCCATTTGTTTGTTTTTTATTTTGTTGCCTTTGACAGTGGCATCTGATCATTGAAGGCACTTTTGAGGTTCAAACCTTAAAGTATTCTGCTTATATTTTCTTCAATGTGCTTTATAGTTTCTTGTAAGATCTCAAGGTCTTTGATCCATTTTGAATTGACTTTTGTGTGAGTTGTAAGAAATGGATCCAATTTTAATGTAGCTCTTAAATGTAGTTTTCCAATTTTCCCAGTGCCATTTGTTAAAGGGGTATCTTTACTCTATTTCATGTTCTCAGCTCCTTTATCTAAAATTAACAGCGCATATGTATGAGTTTTGTCATAGAGTATTTGATTTTGACCCACTGATTGGAGGGTCTATCTTTATTCCAGTGCCATGCAGTTTTGATCACTATAGCTTTACAATACAGTTCCAGGTTAGGTAATAAAATACCTCCCAATTCTTATTTTTCAGTATGGTTCTGGCTATTTGTGGTCCTTGTTGATGTCATACAAATTTTACTATTGATTTTTCTAGATCCTGGAAGAATGTCATATGAATTTGAATGAGGTTTGAATCTATGTAATAGCTAGGTAGAATAGTCGTTTTAATAATACTGATTCTTCTAATCTATGAGCGAAAGAAATTTTTCCACTTCATAATATCTTCCTCTTTCTCTTTCTTAAATTACTTAAAGTTATCATAGTATAGATCTCCCACATCATTTGTTAAACTGACTCCTAGATACATTTTTTGGATACTATTTTAAATGGGATAGACTCCTTGATTGCTTTCTCCTCTGCTTCATTCTTTGTATATAAGAATGAGATTGTTTTTTTTTTCTAATTTGTTTATTTTATTGAATCACCCTGTGGAAAGTTACAAAGCTTTCAGGATTATGTCTCAGGTATACAATGTTTGAACACCCATCCCTTCACTAGTGCACATATGCCACCACCAAACACACCAGTATACTCCCATCCCCCGCCCCCCCAACCCTGCCTGTGTAACTGATAAGTTTCACTTCACTTTCTTTTTACCTTGATTACATTCCATATTTCAACACAAAACTCACTATTGTTGTTGGAGTTTTCCCCCCCAAAAAACAGCCCTGCTGAAAAGGAAGCATTTGATAATTAGTTTTCCATTGCTGAGGACGAAGAGATATGAAGTCACACGGCCGCGATAGTGGATACACAGTTTGTATTTCTGTATTTTAGTATTTTAGTAACTAGTCTAGGGAGATTTATGTTAGAAATTGCATCATTTCCCTTCCTGGGGCAGCATGGGGCTATGGCTTAGTTCACAGTCTAGAGACATTTCTGCGTGCAGCTGCTGGAACCAAAAGTAGTCTAGCTGGCCTCCAGATCATGGTCGATCAGCCACAGAGCAGCCACACAAACGTGTGGCCACCCGGGTCACATCTTGGTGGAGAGTGCACCGGTATCGCCCCTGAAGAATGAGACTGGGTTTTGTGTGTTCATTTTGTACGTTCTCACTTAGCTACTTATTGTTTCTAGGAGCACTTTTTTGTGGGTTCTTTAGGGTCTTCTATATGTATTATTATGTCATCTGCAAAAGGTGATAGTTGGAGTTCTTCTTTTCCAATTTGTATCTCTTTGATCTGTTCTTCTTACCTGACTTCTGTAGTCAAGACTTCTAATACTATGTTGAACAGAAGTGAAGAAATTGGACATCCTTGCATTCTACCTGACATCAGAGGGAATTCTTTCTGTCTTTCAACACTAAGTATGATACTGCCAATAGGATTGATATAGATGGCCATTATTATCTTGAGGATGGTTTCTTCTGCCCCTATTTATTTGAGGGTTTTTATCCTGATTGGATATTGGGTCTTGTCAAAAGATTTCTCTTTATCAATTATATGAACTTTATCTTTCCTTTTCTGAACTGTATCACTGTATCATTGTCAGCCCATTGTTCATTGGTTTGCTTGAGCAGGCGCCAGTAATGACTCCATTCGTCCTAGCCCTGAGATTTTAGAAGCCTCTCTTTACTCGTCCTTCCCAACAGTGCTAGGGAGGCTTTTTCAGGGTCAGGGGAATGAGACCCATCATTGTTATTGTTTTTGGTATATCAAATATGCCACAGGGAGCTTGCCAGGCTCTGCTGTGTGGGCAGGATACTCTCAGTAGCTTGCCGGGTTCTCTGAGAGGGAGAACTGGACAATAAGAGATTGCAAGGGTGAAAATGCCACTATGCGCTTCTGGGAGTATTGTTTTATAGTCTCTGGATCTTGGTCATTGATGGGATTACATGGCTGCTGGGGGCAGTTTGAGGGTGTGACTGCCAAGCTACTGAAAAATGGGGGATCTGGGTGGAGTAGGCCCAGTCCTGATCCAAGCAGGCTTGCAGGTCTCAGCCCTGGATCCCGCACACCTGGGTTCCTTTGCCGGTTCCTTCATGTGTGAGGCTCATCGGAGAGTGTGGAGAGTGGCGTTGGGCATGGTTGTGGCTGGGTTCTGGAGGTCTTCGAATACCGGGGCTCTACTCAGGCCAGGGAGGGAAACTCAACTTGCCCTGCTCCAAGGGGCCCCAGTGAAGACAGCCAGGAACGGGGGCAGAAGACTCTTTATTAATGTGGTATATTATGTTAATTGATTTGCATGTGTTGAACCATCCTTGTATCTCTGGGATGGATCCCACTGGATCAGGCTATATGATTTTTGTGATATGTTGTTGGATTTGGTTAGCAAAGATTTTGTTAAGGTCTTTTGCATAGATATCCACTAGGGAGATTGATCTGAAATTTTATTTTCTGGACATGTCTCTGTCTGCTTTGGATGTATTAGTATAACGTTAGCTTCATAGAAGGTGTTAGGAAGAATTCCTGTGTCTTCAATATTTGGAAAGAGGTTATGGAGGATAGGCAGTAAATATTCTCTGAAAGTTTGGTAAAATTCACCAGTAAACCCATCTGGACAAGACATTTTGTTCTTGGGGAGATTCTTATTTACTGTTTCAATCTCCTTATTTGTAATTGGCCTGCTTAGACTTTCTGTCTCCTTCTCGTTCAGTTTTGGGAGATACTAAGAAACTGTCCATTTCTTCTAGTTCTAAAATTTTAGCAGAAGAAAGAAATTTTAGGGCTAGAGAGATAGTACAGTGGGTTGGGCTCTTACAGTGCATATACCTGACTCAGATTCAATCCCCAGCACCCCATACGGTGGTTCCAGGACTGATCTCTGAGTAGTCAGGAGTAAGCCCCGAGCACAGTCAGCTGTGACTCAAAAATAAAAAAATGAAGAATAAAGAAAATTTCTCTGTGCTTGATATATACAGATGAAGGGCTGGTGCTATCTATTATTTTTATATATTTTTTTGCTTTTTTGGGGTCACACCCAGCAATGCACAGGGGTTATTCCTGGCTCTGCACTCAGGAATCACTCTTGGTGGTGCTCAGGGGGACCATATGGGATGCTGCAATCGAATCCGGGTCAGCCGCATGGAAGGCAAACACCTTTCCCGCTGTGCTATGGCTCCAGCCCCAATATCTATTATTTTAAAAGTCAAGTTGAAATAATTTTTATTTGCTGCCCACACTTAAGAAAATAATAAGGTTTTTTTTGTTTGTTTTTCTTTGATGGGGTTGGGTTACACCAACATGCTGGGGGTTATTTTTGGCTCTGTGCCTGAAGGTCACTCTCGTTTACTCCTGGTGGGGGTCATTGGTTCAAAGGACCAATGCAGTGCTTGGATCAAATCCAGGGCCTCCCTCACACAAAGAATATGAGCAGTCTCTCTATTGCCCAAACAGAATTCATCCTTTTAACACATGATGTGACATAAATTACTGCATTGTGTGAATTTTACAGAGAGTGAATTAAAGAGGGCAAGTATTTTCATTGTACAGTACATTATTCACTTACAAAAATTGCAAATTTTAGGTTCTCTGCTCCACGAGAACTTGCTACGTAATATGAAGGCTTTTGTGACAAGTTATTTTTGATGTCCACCGAGGTAGGCCCTTTGTTTCACAGAATGTTGACTGGGCAAATGAAGGGGGTTGTGAACCTGAGGAACACATAGAAAGGCAATTGCTCACTTGTAGGATTACACAGCTTCAGGTAGTTTAGGTTTATTGGGTTACTCCCATCACAGTGCTCCCATTCCTTGGTGTTTATTTGTAGCTTCTTTCTTAGTGTTCTGTTGACTTGTAAATAATGTCTTTCTCTTCTCCTTGAGTCCTTTGCATAGCTTATTCAGAACAAGTCCTTTTTGTATGGACAAAGAAAGACATTTATTAATATGCCTTTGCAATTGGGATTTAATTGGCTTTGGATATTATTAATTCCCGGGCATCTGCTTTCTTGACTGTAGCCTTGGTTGCCCTCAGTTCCTAGCCCTCTAAAAGGCAGGGTCCCAACAGGGGACGAGACGGACCCAGGGCAATCGGTAAGTTATGTGCTACCCTGGCATCAAGATGGGCTTGGCCCAAGTGCCTCATTCTTAACTATAAGTTAAGAGTCTGATCATGGACAAGTGTTGTCATGATCTTAAAGTAATGACGAGACTAGGACTCTGCTAGGGATAGGAAAGACTAATCTGGCCTGAGCACTGTAGTCTGAGATTGAGATGGCCCCAGGAGAGCAATTCTAAAAGCTTAATGCATCTCTTGCTATGCCCATACAAAACGATTAATATTATGAATGCTTATATGTTTGTTGGACAAGGAGAGGAGAAACACAACCATGGGATTTCATCATTGATGGGTCCTGCTGAAAGAGTATCTGTCCTAGAGAATAGGTGTTCTGCTATTGTTATTGAACCTTTGAAGCTTGAATTGTTACATTGTAGATTCCAGGCTCTGGCCCAGCCTAGTCTTTGGGATGTAGATTTCAGGTGCTGCCTAGTTTGTAATTGACAATGTAGATTTCATGTGGCAGCCCAGCCCAGGCTTTGGTATGTAAATCCGAGTGCTTTTTCAGCCCAAGGAAGGCTTAGGTTTTGGTTTTGTATCTTCTTTCCGGAGGCCTAGATTACTGGCCTGCAGATACAAGAGAATAATGTTGCTTCAATGTTCTTCTGGTGACTTTGGTGACATCAATGTATTGCACCATGAGCAAAGAGAGAGATAGAGGAGAGAGAGAGAGAGAGAGAGAGAGAGAGAGAGAGAGAGAGAGAGAGAGAGAGAGAGAGAGAGAGAGAGAAACTAGAGAGAGAAACTAGAGAGAGAAACTAGAGAGAGAAACTAGAGAGAGAAACTGAGAGAGGGAGAGAGACAGAGAGACAGAGAGAGAGAGAGAAACTAGAGAGAGAAACTAGAGAAGGGAGCGGAGTAGACCCAGAGAGAGGCTGGAGCTGGGAGTGCGGGAGATGGAAGTTTAAAGATTGAATAAACAGTAACAACTTAGCAACCAGCTGGGTCCTCATTCTTCCTTCGCTTCTCTTTGACCACCGGGCAGTCCTGATCCAGTCCTCGGCGAGCCTTAGTTTTTACCCTCAGAAAATTGTGGAAAGGTATGTGCCAGCACACACCTTGTGACTTAGCAATGGCTGTATAACCATTCTTGTTAATAAGGATCCTGGTGCCAACAACCTTAACTGTCCCTTTCTGAGCAGTCCAAACTGTGCTCACTTCCGAATCTCTCTGCAGTTTTCCTCATCAGCCTCTCTTGTGCACAGACCTCACTCTGCCACCAAAAGCAATAAATAGCCTATTAGGCTTGATGTGCACAGGGCATTACCGAGCAGGAATGGAAGGCTTAAGAACTGTATCTCCATGAGGTATGAAGTCATTTCAGAAGGCAGAAGTGCAGATGCATCTCTTCATGATGGCCCTCAAAAAGTAATTGGAGAGTGCAGAGAAAAACTCTTAAGAAAATCTGAAATAATATGCTCTACTTGGGGAATTCTGACAAGAAAAAAAATACTACAGACTTTTCTACTTGTCTCTCTTTTTAAATAGATACACATTTTACTTTTGTGCTTAATATGTATTTCACTAAGTAGGAACTTCATTCAAGTTCTTCCAGTCTATCACTCTTATTATTTGACTTCCACTTAATCTCTCTCTCTTTCTCTTTCTGTCCTTGTCAACACACCCCTCTCCTATATAGCTATAAGGAAATAGGAAATCCATTTACTCTCTTGAGCCAACACATTACTTACTAGGAACATGCCCTGACCTTAGGAAGCTTACATTTGGGGATCTGAGAGAGTATGAAGGGAAAAGCCTTATCCACAGGCCATCTGAGTAGTCACTTGGAAGGTTGGCAATATGTTGGTCCATATTAGATATTTAGAATCAAGTATCAAAGTGAAATTCTTCAATAAGCTCTACCCCAACCCCATATTTAAATTAGGGTGGGGGCAGGGACAGAAGGAATAGTCTTGGTGTCACATAAAACTCTTTTAAAGAAGCATATAAAAAGAAGACTCTACAAAAACCACTGATAGAAAATAAGAACAGTAAAATTTTGTAATAAAAATATAAGTAGTTCTTATATTGAAATGGAATTTATCCCTTAAATAGTCCTCATATACTTCACTCAGAATGACTGTGCCAGTTGCTCATTTATTTATTAATTGTGGAAAGGTTGCAAGAAGGGATTGTATATTTTCTGACTCCTATGTGGCCTAATTTTTATTGGTATTTCTCAGTCCTTTCTCCTACTTTTAGGGAGATAATGGTCAACCTACATGCATCTTGTGTTTGAGAAGTAGTCTAAATTTGGCTATGAGTCACTGATTGAACAACTTCACTATCAGATATGCTTATTTGACTGACCTCTTTTGCAAACTTGGACCCATGTTAGTTCTTGGCTCAGAAATTACTAATCTGTACCCTTATAGCTTCAGTACATGTAAGAGGCAATTCTCTGGAAAAAAAAGGGTTCCCTAATATATGCGATCAGAACCACTGAACAAACTATCTGGCTTTGTGTTTAATGCTTCTGTGGGCACAGGATAAGTGCTTTCCCTAATAGAGTTGTCACAAAATTGTGTTTGGGACCTGGCCTGAGAAACAAGTGCTAAGACCTACAGCTGTAACCCAGTTCCTCCAGACCAAGATTAGCATCCAAGCGAGGGTCCTCCAGACTTCCGCTTCTGAAGTGAGATTTAGGAAGCTAAATAGATTTGGAGAACTGCCTGGATACCATTCTTGGATATCCACATCTGCCTCTTTTAATTATTTATAACAAAGAGATCTAAATCGAAATGAACCTCAAGCTTGTAAGGGAAATGGTATTTCAAGATCATGGAAAGCGCTCAAGCTGTGGTATTACTGGAGGATGTTGAACTAGAGACTAAGTGAGGGACCAATGAATAGGTTAGGCCAGCAGAGCCCTCTGAACCATGCAAGACTGGGAACGTACTCCCAGCTGATAGTAAGGAACTGTCTGGGTCCTCCTCAGGCTGCAGTGGATATTCCAGAGATGCATGGTGTCCTCAATATTACTGTTTCATTCCTTTTGATCCTGTCTTGTTGCAAAGATCAACCTTTTCCACTTTTCCTTCCTTGTGGTAGATAATTGGCTAATGTAGTGCCATGAATGAGGAAGAGCAAGGTGAACTTCCCCTGCAACCGTCAAGTTACTACCTTTTTTTCTCCGGGCCAATGTGCAGACCAGAGATCAGAGGGCTAGTTTTCTGGCATAAGGTTAAATTATGCCACCCACATACCAGGATCTGGTAGGCTGGTCACTGCATGCAAGTATATATTGTCCCTCCATGTGGGAGGGTTCTATTTCTCCATCTCACTGACTTTGAGCTAAATAAACCATTAACTTGCTGTGTATCTTGAAAGGCAAACTATCAATGTCCAAGGAATATTTAGCAATAGCACAGCAACACTGAAGTCACTTTGTTCCGCTTAGAAATGTTCAGAGTCAGCATGTAGCTCATCAAACTCTATTTCCTCTACTACAACTCCTGGCAATATTCAAAATCAAGACTTCATTCTGAGCACAGGTTAAGGAGGATGTAGTGCTACAGCCAGCCTACAGTGCATGTGCACTGTATGAGCCACACCTTTATTGGATGCTACTGAGATGCGGGATTTATTTGTTACTAGCCATAACCCAACCTTTCCTGACCAAGCTTGAGTCCCTGGTAGCTATCTCCAAGCCATGTGGTCTTGGACAAGTGTCTTCATTTCTTTGAACTTAGATGCCTTAATTTCAAAGTGGGGATGATGTATACAAAATTTCTAATGCATGATTACATTGGCAATTATTATTTGTTAATATATATAATGATGATTTTTAGTTATTTGGGGGATTATTTCTCATTCACTTTAGTGATTTTTCAGGGAGATTAACAGTGCTGCTAATCAGAAATGGAAGTATATCATATTTTTTTATTAAGGCAAAGTTATGACCCAAAGTTTATATATTTACACACCCACACACAGACACAGATACACACATATATACACATATGTACATGTGTATATGAGTATATATATCCATATATATCATCTGTAGCTAGAACAGAAATTATATCTCAGAATATAAGTATGAGTTCCTTGGAACTCTCTCTTCTTTTTTAAGAAATAAAAAAGATTAACCCAAAATTTCATATGGGAAAAATGCTTTTGCACATTCAATACCAAAATGTGATATAGTTATTCAACAGTACAATTGGCTTCACTGAAGTAATTTTATTTCTTCTCTGAGTTATCTATTATTGAAAATAGTCAAGCAGCAGATATTGGAACAGATTATTGTTTTATGCCATTGTGAAAACTCTTGTGTTCCCTGTGCACCTTTCCACAAAGCAATGTATTCATGTGTGTGAGAGAGAGATTGCAGTCAGAAAAACTTAGTTTAAAAGTAAAAAATTTACATTCTTTTAAAATTGAAATCACAACTATATTTAGACTTTAATATAAGTTTATTTTATTATCAATACTTATCTTTGCATAATAGAACACATTTTCTTAGACAACCATCACTGACATCTGGGTGGACACATTCTTTCAGTTACCATAGGTTTTATTTTGTTTAATTTTTTGGTATATAGTAATGAAGATACGAAGTAATTGTTTGGCCCTTTATATTTAAGAGTTTGCTGCAAAAAAAAATAGTGTGGTTTAAACTAAATAATGATTTAAATGCATAAGGCAGTAATTCCAAACTCAACTATGTAACACAGCTATATGAAATATTACACACATACATGCATATATGTTTCTGCATAAAAATAAACATGTTTCTGGGCTGTACTTCAGAATTTGTGAATTACAATCTTTCAAGTAGGGTTTACAATTTTTGTTTTCAATGCTTCTCAAAGGCAGAAAAAGAAAGAGACTGAGAGTACAAGGGTTAAGGCACTTGCCTTGCATGTGTCTGACCCCAGTTCAATCTCCACCACCATCTATCATCCCCAGAGCACCATCAGGAGTGATTCCTGAAAATGGAACCAAGGACAAAACATGAATACAGCCAGATGTGGCCTCAAACCTTAAAAAATAAAATAAAAATTAGAGCTCAGATTCTCAGATTATGGTTTCTAAACATCATACCTCACTAAGGGAAAGCAGTGATTATTGGTGAAATGACAATCTAGGGTTAAGAGGAGGAAAAATAAGTTTAGAAATTAGAAAACTGCTAAAAGAGTGTAATTTGTCAAAGAACACAGAGTCTGCTTGATGGACTTGTTTATAGTTACAATAATCTGGGAAAAATTGAGGGAAATAATCTGGGAATTAAAATAATAACATAATAATAATTATAATCTAATGAATAAAATAAGGGAAGGAAGGAAGGAAGGAAGGAAGGAAGGAAGGAAGGAAGGAAGGAAGGAAGGCAGGAAGGAAGGAAGGAAGGAAGGAAGGAAGGAAGGAAGGAAGGAAGGAAGGAAGGAAGGAAGGAAGGAAGGAAGGAAGGGTGTGAATATGCAAAACGAGTCTTATTAAATCCATTTAAAAGACTCAAGATGAAATCATCCTAGATTTCAGCACTAAATCTTGTACCACAAGCCCTTATAAGAGAGAAGAGAAGACATGGCTAGTGACAAGGAGATGGTAAAAGACTGACAGAAGGCAGAGACTGGACTATACAAAAAACAGCAGCTTATTTTGTTGCACCCAATATGAAAGAAAAGATCATTCCCTGAACCCTCCCAGAAAAGCATAACCCTGACGACACTTTATTTTAGACTTGGGCTTCTAGATCCTGTGAGAAGTTTTCCTGTTGTATTAAGCTACCCAGTTTGTGGTCATTTGTTATGGCAGTTCTAGCAAACACATATACGACCTTAATCAAATGTTCAGTGCTTACATCAACAAAAGGATTAGCCTACATCATGTGGTTCCTGATGAGAGGCACTGAAAAGCATCCAGCATTACTCATGGAATTTTCCTGCCCAAATTGCATAACCTGAATCTAATCACAGGGACGTATTGGACACATACAAACTGAGAACACTGTGGAGCTGCTCTAGATTAAAAGAGAAGGGAAAAAAGGGTGGGGAAAATCATATAGGAGATAATCAACAAAAACTTGAACATGGACTGCAGATGGAAAAAAATTATTATAGTCATCTTAAATTTTCTGCTTTCTTTTTCTTTTGTTTTTACTCATACAATAATTTCTAAAAGAATGTTCTTATTTCTAGGAAAATCATAGTGAGTATTAAGGGGATTTAGTTTACACCTGATGCCCAAATAATTAAGAAAAAATTATCTAACATATATGTACAGAAAATGAAAATGTGAGAAGCCGAAGCAATAATACAGTGCTTAGGGCATTTGCCTTGCTCATAGCCAACCTAGTTTCAGTCCCCAGCATCCATATGGTCCCCTAACCCCTTTCAGAAGTGATCTCTGAGTGCAGTATCAGAAGTAAGCCCTGAGCACTCCTGTGTGTGCCCCACCTAAAAATATGAAAAATATTAACAACTGGTGCATCAGGGTCATTTGAACTATAGATTTTTTCAATAATTTTTAAACTTTAAAATATAATATTCAAAAAACATAACTAGATAAGGAAACCACTGCGTTAGGATTTGCTGATGAAATTTCTCATCATCTCTCATCAAATCTCTCATAAGTAGTTTTAATTTAGGTGACTTGGCTTGCCAGAAACACGACAATATTAAAAGTGGCTTTGATTGACTATAGCTGCACAGGATCAGCAGAAAGGTCTGTAGAGATACTTCTGGAATTATATGTGAAAGGCAGTGTATGTTTCTGTAAAAAAGGTAAAATTTATAAGAAATATCTATCTCCAAGTGTCAATTGAGCCATTGTTAAGAGATTTATAAATCCTGCACCAAGGAATTTATACACCTTCACTAATATAACCAGATTCTAATTATTTAAGGATAGTATGTAACTTGATGTTACATATGTTATGAATACTCAGCGTTGAAAATTCTGTATCAACAAAAGATTACCATTTTACTGCTAAGAAAAATTGCATTTCAAAACTTGACAACCATTTACAGCAATGCACAAGATCAAGGGCACGCTTCTATCAGAGCAATGGAGGAATGCAGGGGCATAGTTTACCTTATTCTTCTGAAAGATAATGAAGTGGCTTTCATGATGCTGGTTATGTCCACTGAAAATGTCATTTTGAGCCTTTCATATAGCTCTGTGAGAAAAAAAGTAAATAGAATCCATTAGCCCAGCTTTCTAGAATCACTACTAAATCTCTGAGGAGATGCAATCCAAGACAATAAAATTGATGGGTACACCAAGTATCTGGCTGAAAACTCTGGGGCGCCCTCAGGAGGGGGGTGGGCCATGTCCCCGCCTGTCAAAGCCCTGGTTGTCACACCCCACATCTGCCCCATGACAACAGCCTGATTCCACTGCTTTTTGACTAATCTCTGCAGAGATACAAACTGATTTAAACTTCAGGTACACTGGTTTTCAGGCTGAGAACTCTGGGGTCTTCTCGAATTGGGTTCAGCAGCCTTCCCCCATGCTGCCCTCTATACTTCCCAGAAACCACAACCCGCATCTACTGTCATATAAACTCATTGGCCCAGTTCTACAGATTCTAGAGTTCTTGGAGCATGCAGCCACATAGGCGGCTGTGCGACACCTCCAAGTTCCACAATACTGACAGTCCACTGGGAGCACATCAGGTTAGATGAGACAGCAACACTGAGGCCAGCTAAGGTCAAGAAACAAAAACAATAACACAGAAGATTCAACTCACAACAACAACAAACAGCTTAGAAAACCCTCAAACAAGGGCTTAATGACTCCATGGTGAGATATAACAATTCCCACAAATTTCCTTTTACTGAAATATTTTTTGATTATTCCCTTAGCCATGTAGTTGTAACAGGCAATATAAAATAAATTATTTCGTGCCTGCTAAGGTGGCAGGAGTAGGAGGTAGTTGTGAAAATGGGGACAATAATGGAGGGAAGTCACTATAGTGGCGAGATAAGTATTGGAAACATTAAATGCTTGTAACAACTGTATAATGGATAACTTTGAAAACCAGTGTTTGAATAAATTAAAAAGAATCAAAAGGTAAATAGGCTTTTCTAAAATTTGTGATTTTACTATGAGTCATAGGTACTATGATTTTACTATGAGTCATAGGTACTATGAATATATTATATTTATTGGTTACCTAGGGATCAACTTGATCAGTTCTATCCAAATCAAATGATCCTTGCAGTTTCTGTATTTTTCGTGCAAGAGGCTACCAAACATTACCGTAACAAATTTGTGATGACTCCCACATCCTTTGGAGGCTCTGTGTGTTTGACCATACGCAGCAGTGCTTAGGGTTTACTCCTGGTTCTGCACTCAGGAATCACTCCTGACTTGGGAGACCATATAGGGTCCTGGGAATTGAACCCAGGTCCTCCTTATGCAAGACAAACACCCTATTCACTGTACTGTCTCGCTGCCTTCAATGAAACCTGCATTCTTAGTCATATTTTGTATAACCAGAGATCTGTAAACCGTAGTGACTCTTAATAGCAAACAATAATTTCTCACTCAACTTGGACCGAGCTGACTCTGCTTTATGGTCTGCTCTTCATAGCCCTCATCCTGGTTACCAGCACAGAAGATTTGCAGAAGGCTCAGGAACTGAGGCCACCCCACCCCCCAAACATTTAAAACCTGTCTTACATAACAACAACTAATGTCTCATTGCCAATGCGCCTAACAACCAAGTCTAAAGACATTGAATCAGGGGTGGATATGGGTCTGCTTTTTTGGGAGACACTGCATACAATGGTATGGACTATATAATCCTGTCACACAAACAGCAGAGAAACATTGAGAGTAACAAGCAATTGATCATCCTACCAGAAACACTCTACAATAGCAACTATTGTGTTGTTTTATTTATTTTTAGCTTGAGAGCCACACTCAGGGCTTATTTCTGGCCCTGTGCTCAAGGGTTACCCCAGGCAGGCTCAGGGGAGCCTATGGGATGCTGGGGATAGAACCCAGATTAATGTCATGCAAGGCAATACAATTGAAGGAAAAGGTAATGACAAATGAGCTTACAATACAGTTGAGGATGTATACACAATTGAAGGAAAAGGTAATAACAAATGAGCTGACAATACAGTTGAGGATGTATAGAATGCATCCATATAAAAACTCTTTGGGAATCTTTATTTTCATTTTGGGGTCACAGAGCCCAGGAGCTACCCTATGTTCCGTGCTTGAAGAGCCATCTGATGCTAGAGATCAACTCTGTCTCCTGAAATCAAAACAAATATTCAATTCATTGAGTTATTTCTCTGGTTCCTGATTAGGAATTTTTAAAATCTACACACACACACACACACACACACACACACACACACACACACAGAGAGAGATATTCAAAACTCTAAAAGCTGGGAGAGACAGGACTAATGAGAACTATAATCACTGTAGCACTGTTGTCCCGTTGTTCATCGATTTGCTCAGGTGGGCACCAGTAATGTCTCCATTGTGAGACTTGTTGCTACTGTTTTTGGCATATCGAATATGCCACAGGGAGCTTGCCAGACTGTACCCTGCAGGCACGATATTCTCAGTAGCTTGCCGGGTTCTCTGAGAGGGACGGAGGAATCGAATCCAGGTTGGCTGCATGCAAGGCAAATGCCCTACCTGCTGTGCTAATAAGTAGGTCAAAATTTCTTGAACAAACTTTAAAGAGAACAAGAATTTGTTGAATAGTTATCTAGTCTTCATGAAAGAAGAAAAACTTTTGAAACAGTACTTAACATCAGTCTGTAGTATGTTTTACCTTGTTTTAAGGCTAGTTCTGTAAAATATATTATTCTTTTTGTTGTTGTTTTGGGGTCACCCCTAGTGGTGCTAGGGCTTCTTCCTGGATCTTCCCTTAGGGATCACTTCTAGGCTCTGGTGACTATATGGGGTGCTGGGGATCAAACACGCACAAGGGATCATGTACAAGGCAAGCACCCTACCTGCTGTACTATCGCTCCAGCCTTTTAAATTCTTAGTATTGCAAAATAATAATTCAAATACAAGGAGATTCCAAATAGAAAGTGAACTTAAGTCTATATTTCCACCACCCAGACTGTTAACTTCTTAGTTGGTAATTCTAGGGCATTTTTTTTCCTAGAAAATTTTCTCTGCATTTCATTACCCAGTGTTTAGCAATGTGCATTTTTTAAAATTTATCAGTATATCCTTAGCCTCTTTTAATGTCAATATATTTTATCACATCTCAACTGCTACCATTTGTTAAGTTTTTTTTATTGATACACACTTAGAGTCTTTTCAATTTCCCCATCATATTGAATTCTATGCTAAATATCCTTGTAACCAAATTTGTACCTAAATTAGCCACTCATTTATAACAAAATTATATTTGAAAACAAAATTTTTGGTTCAAAGTATAGAAGCAATTATTATCAAAAAACTTCTTTCTCAATATCATCTGGTATTAAAATGTAGCAATGTTAGGCAAGAATTGAGGGCATGAAAATTGAGATGTTGTCTATACAATGGAATACTATGCAGCCGTTAGAAAAAAAATGAAGTCATGAACTTTGCATATAAGTGGATCAACATGGAAAGTATCATGCTAAGTGAAATGAGTCAGAAAGAGAGAGACAGACATAGAAAGATTGCACTCATCTGTGGAATATAAAATAACAGAATAGGAGACTAATGTCCAAGAATAGTAGAAATAAGTACCAGTAGTTTGGCTCCATGGCTTGGAAGCTGGTCTCACATGCTGGGGAAAAAGACTACTCAGATAGAGAAGGGAACACCAAGTAAAATGTGGTTGGAGATCCTGCCTGGGAAGGGAGATGTGCGCTGAAAGTAGACTAGAGACTGAACACAATGGCCACTCAATACCCTTATTGCAAACCACAACACCCAATTGGAGAGAGAGATACCAAAAGGGAATACCCTGCCACAGAGACAGGGTGGGGTGGGGGGGAGGTGGGATGGGGGGAGGGATACTGGGTTTATTGGTGATGGAGAATGGGCACTGGTGGAGGGATGTGTTTGTGAACATTGTATGAGGGAAAAACAAGTTCTAACATGTGTGAATCTGTATCTGTACCCTCATGGCGATTCACTAATTAAAGAATAAAATAAAAATATGTTATTCTCACACACACACACACAAAAAGAAAATTGAGATGTTGTCAACAAAGAACATAAAATTTTAGAAATACATACGGTTTGTTTCTACTGGGACAGACTATGTAGGAGAGAAAGAAAGAGGAGAAAAGAGAATGAAGAGATAAAAATGAGAAAAGTTATACCTTGCTTCTATGGAGAATCATCTATATTCACTATAAAAAGATATAGAAGAGTTACTTATACAAATAAAAAATTGACTATTAGATTTTAGGAATAGAATATGGATACCAAAGTAGAAGGGATAAGGAACATGTAAAATTACATGGTGATAGATGAAAAATATACTTTTAGTGGAGTCATAAAGCTGTATACACATAGGTCGAGTTCTAATACTCCATATCTCCTGGAGGAATTCTGGGAACCAAATGAAGTACAGGAGAATGAACCCAGGCCACATGCACGGTAAGAGTTTTACCCACTGCACTACCTCTCTGGCTTCCATTATAACTTTCTTTTTTTAAAAAAAACTGTTTATGATAGGAAAAGCATTCTGAACAGTGAGTTGTACTCTTAGTGATTTTTTTTTACTTTGTGATTTTTAAATAAAATGTTTTAAAAAATCAAGCAATTCAAATTAAAATGTATTTACTGCAAAAACTTCAGAAGGAATTTTTATAAGACACACAAATCACAAGTTTACAGCTAGCATACTGTTGGGCCTAAGATTTTTTCAAAATTATACTCTATTAAATTTATTCCCTTTTCTTAAGGAACCATTGAGATTAGACTAGTGATTTTTCACCATAGGAAGTGGATGTTACGTTTATCTACTACTGAGTATCCAAAGGCCCAGATTTAGTAATTCACAGCAACAGTGTTATCATGGCTCATAGTTCTGCAGGTCAGCTGGACACAGGTGTGCAGCCTCCCAGAGAGCTGGAGTCTCAAGCAGCTGCAATCAGTTGTTGCTTGGGGCCAAATCATCTAAAGTTCAACTGCTCTGAGGATTCAAGATGGCCCCTTTGCACAGCTGGCAATTAATGCTGTGGTTGTTGGCCAGGAGTTTAGCAGAATATGGTCACAATGGTCACATGTGGACTCTCCTTGGAGTTTGTGACCCTTTCAACCTGTTGGCTACGTTTATGGCAGCACTGTAGCATAGTAGCAGTGTCGTCCCATTGTTCATCAATTTGCTCGAATGGGCACCAGTAACGTTTCCATTGTGAGTCTTGTTGTTACTGTTTTTGGCATATCTAATATGCCATGGGGAGCTTGCCAGGCTCTGCTGTGTGGATGAGATACTCTTGGTAGCTTGCCAGGCTCTTCGAGAGGGACGGAGGAATCGAACCCGGGTCAGCCGCATGCAAAGCAGATGCCCTACCCTCTGTGCTATCACTCCAGTCCATGTTTATGGTATTCCCTAATATTAAATTCAAGAATATTTAATTTCTGCCACAAACTTTGAATTATTCAGCATTGGATTATAAGTCACTAAGAAATTCATACAATTAAAAAAAATTTAAAGTTAGAAATTCTTGACAATATGAGCAACTCCAAGTTAAATAAATGTACATAGGTAAAATTCTGTGCAGATATAGAAAAGTGAACCAAATTTTAAACCTAGGGTCCTGATTAATTGGGGTGTATATTTTGGATCATAGCACAGCGGTTGGGCATTCACCTTTCATGCGGCCGACCCGAGTTCGATTCCTCCACCCAGCAAGCTACCGAGAGTATCAAGCCCGCGCGGCAGAGCCTGGCAAGCTACCCGTGTGTATTGGATATGCCAAAAACAGTAACAATAAGTCTCTCAATGAGAGATGTTACTGGTGCCCGCTCGAACAAATCGATAAGCAACGGGATGACAGTGACAGTGACAGTTCTCAGTAGAGCTACTAAAAAGTCACAGAGAGAGACAGAGAGACAGAGACAGAGAGAGACCAAAACAGAGACAGAGAAACAGAGAGGGAGAGAGAGAGAGAGAGGCAGAGACGGAGAGAGAGAAACCTCTAATAAACTATCAATATTCTACACATAATTTCTACTTAGTTCCCTTGCAGTGCAGTCCTGCCCAATACAGCAATAACTTCCTTATAGAGCTTGAGATTTGATTACTTTTATCTTAGCTCATGTAACTATAACTATGATTATTGGCCACAAAATAATCTGATTTTTGATTACAGCAATCAACTCTGTTGACCTACAGAATCCAGCCGTCAAACAAGCTTCCATTGTAAGAATTTAGGTTTGTTCCTTCCCCTTTTCTTACTATTGGTTTGGTGAACTTTTCCCCTCTAGATTCCAATGGAGAAAGGCAGAGAATCTGAAAAGAGCTGCAGGAGCTCCCTCCAGCTACATTCTTCACAAGAGGTTAATAGAAGAAATACCTGAGTCAACATCCAGCCACAGTCCTTTGCTAAAATACACATGGAATTCAAGATAAAGAATTAGCAGGGGAATTTTGTTGCTGCTATTATGGTTGATGTCTTTGTCTCATAGGATCCTCTCCCTCTAATATTACCCTTTCCTAAAGCAGTGACTTCTTTAAAAGTGGGCCAGGAATTTAACATTATGGCACTCGCTGACTTTTTCAAACTATTTCCCTTTGTCTTTGTATTTGTAATCCAGAGATTAGATATCATATGTGATTGGATTCTGGGCTAATATTTTTAGCAGATAGTTCACAAGTAGCCTTATGTACTTCATATTACATCATACTGGGAAGTACATAGTTCTATTTACTCTTCTTTAAACAGTGCTCATTGATTAGCAGATCTAGCTGGTGACTACCTGATTCTAGTTGTGATGTTATCATTAGTTGATCTTTTGTTTCCCACTTCCTCATTAATATTTTGCTTCTTAATTTTAGCGTACATAGTACATCTTTGTATGCTAAAATCATTTATTCATTCACTAGATGTTGTAAAATGGTGATTTAAAAATGTTTCATTATTGTAAAATAATCTTTTAAATGGTGATTTAAAAAAAAAACTACCAATGACTCTACTTTAGAATTAACGTACTGTGAGGAAAGCCTTCCCTTATCAAATAGGGCTATTTCATACATGTACAGAGAATTTTCAAAACGGTCATCTCAAGACATGATTCTTCTCTTTAATTACTAATTTTGAGACTATGAAATTGATAGACTTGATAGACTATGTACAATAGAGACAAATGAAGTATCTGTTGCTTTTGTCTTCTGTTCTGGATACCACCATGAAGTTAATATTTAATTAGTGTTTCTCAAAGATTTGGTTGGTTTTTTGGTTTGTTTGTGACTGGTCAAAATGTCTGACTTTGGCCAATGGATTTCCTTGCTTTCTAACATAACAATATAACCAAATAATCACCATTTTCCCCCCAATTTTTATACTTTTTTTTCCATAAAGTAGTTCACAAACATCTTTTTTTTTAAAAAAGAAAATAAGAATAAGCACAGCGGTAGGGCATTAGCCTTTTGTATGGGCGACCAGTGTTCGATTCCTCCGCCCCTCTCGGAGAGCCCTGCAAGCTACCGAGAGTATCTAGCCCACCTTGCAAAGCCTGCCAAGCTACCCGGGTGTATTGAATATGCCAAAAACAGTAATAATAAGTCTCACAATGAGAGACATTACTGGTGCCTGCTCGAACAAATCGATGAGCAACGGGATGACAGTGACACTGACAGTGATTCAGAAACCATAGTTGGGATGCTAATATTTTCTTTGTTATTGTTATTACTGGGATGGCATTGTTTCTGTGTTTGGACAAAAGGGAGTATTTTAACACTTTGACTATGTAAAAATTAACAAATATTTAAACATTTAAAAATGTGAATTTATGTTTAATCTCAAATTCACATGTATTTGTATATTCAACCTATCAAATTTTAAATACTTCAAATTAAATCAGAAAAAACCTATAAAAAAACCTATGAAACAGTTTTGTATCTATGCCTCCAAAATTATGGCTCTTAATCACTTTAACACAACTAGTTATAACAGGTGTAACAATTTCCAAATAATCCAACTTAATAAAATATGCCACTATTACTACTCATCCTAAAGCAGAAAGTGACTTCTTGTTGTTGGATAAACCCTGCTAACAACGAGCAGCACAGTTTACGTTCTAAAATACCCAGTGGACCAAAATGTAAGTGAAGGCTTTTCCCTTGAGGAGGTGGAAGGTTCTGGGTAGGAAAAAGGTCAAGAAGCTTTCAATGACCTCATCTGACCCTGAATCCTGAGAGGAGAGAGCAGGTTCAAAGTCCAGCAAGGATGACGATGCTTAGTCTGTAGACTAAGCACACAAACTCAGTCAGTGGCTAACCAGAGGCTCTGCTGAGGCCTACCCACCCTGTAGGGCTGTGACTGATCACTGGGTTTGCTCCAGCAGCACTGAACAAAGATGAAACCCAAGACGTATGTTTATCTGCACGTGGTGAGAGAGCCAGGAACCCCACTACCCTGATGAAAAACTTTCAGAGCCCTTTGACACACTAAAAAAGAAAAAATATATAACATATATAATTATATTTATATATATATATTATATATATATATATATATATATATATATATATATAATGCGTGTGTGTGTGTGTAAAGGAGATGCTTTCCTTCCCTGCCCCCAGATCACCCAATACATTTCATTGGCAGACTGTGCACCAGTCTGACATTTTGCAGTGCATCACTGGGCTTGTTGCCAGTATTTATCTTGTTCTTATCTTGTCGGCATTTATGCATCTTATCACCCTCCACGGAAAAGATTCCGTTTCTTAGGGCTGTGTTTTTCAGCTGTTTTTTTCCGGGAGCACGGATGTGCTAGCTCTTTTCATTTTGAGCTGCACTCACATTTCTGCTGGGAGGCAACAGGATGAAAAAAAAAAAAAACAGGTGAGTCTGGATCCCTCAGGGGAGGCAGCAGGTGGGTGGAGAAAGATCAGAGAGAAGAGGCACTGTTTGGTTCCAGGCCAACTGCAATATGTCTTCTTTGCCTCCTTTCCTTTCACTTCTTCCTCATTCTTTTTGCCTGATCCTCTCCTTTCCAGTCCAGAGAGGTGAAGTCACCTGCTCAGGTATGGTTCTCCAGCTCCCCTAAAAATTAGCCTGACATTGACCTCCGACTTTCACCTCTCAGTCTGCCCGTTTTTGTGTCTTCAACCTATCAACATAAATTACTTGGGGACCTTTGGGCCACTTTATTTTTTTGAATCCATTACATTACTCTTGACAGTCTCAAAACATTTGCTTAGAGCAATAATGTCAACCGTGACTGTTCTTAAGAATTGTGTAAGGAGCTTGCTAGAAATGCCAGGTTCACCATCCTGCACTATTAAGAACTTTGGGTGAACCCTCGTAATAGTAGTGAAGGAAGGTTTTCACTGAAAGGATAAGCATTTTAGATATATGAGCCATGGGGGAAAGAGCTAAAGTACCACCCTCAACCATGTCTGCTCTCTCCCTCTAGGATACCTCAGAGAGCATTATAATGTTGCCAATGTTTTGTACCATGGAGTATCTCTCAGTGAGATCATCACATGACAGACATGACTCAAACGTTCTCTACTGAATGAAAGAAGCCAGACAAAAGGACGCTTCATGACAGGAACAAATTCAGCGCTATTTGTTGATGGGAGGGAATTGATCGAGAGATCTGAGGAAACTTTCTTGGAGTTGAAAATGTATGTACCGGAGATTGATAAGGGTGTGTGTTATAGGAGTTTAGGTCTTTTTGAAATTCTGTCTGCACAAAACACTTCTGAAATTCATATGGAACAATAAACCCCCACGAATAGTTAAAGAAATCTTTGGGAAAAAGAAGATGGGTGGCATCATCTTCCCCAATTTCAAACTCTATTACAAAACAGTAGTAATTAAAACAGCATGGTATTGGACTAGAAACAGACCTGCATACCAATGGAACAGAGTGGAATATCCTGTCACAGACCCCCAAATATATGGCCACTTAATCTTTGACAAAGGAGCAAGAAATGTGAAGCTGAACAAGGAAAGCCTCGTGAGCAAGTGGTGCTGGGAAAACTGGATAGCTACCTGCAAAAAAATGAACTCTGATCTCTGTCTAATTCGAGGCACAAAAGTCAGATCAAAGTGGATTAAAGACCTCAATATCAGACATGAATCTATAAGGTTCACAGAAGAAAATGTAGGCAGAACTCTCCATGACATTGAAGCTAAAAACATCTTTAAGGATGGAACAGCACTGACATTGCAAGTGGAAGCAAACATAAACAAATGGGACTACATTAAACTAAGAAGCTTCTGCAATTCAAAAGAAACAGTGACCAAAGTACAGAAAGAGCCCACAGAATGGGAAAGAATATTTACCCAATACCCATCTGATAAGGGATTAATATCCAGGATATACAAGACACTAGCAGAATTGTATAAGAAAAAACCTCCAACCCCATCAAAAAATGGGGAGAAGAAATGAACAGAAGTTTCGTCAAAAAAGAAATACAAATGGCCAAAAGGCATATGAAAAAATATTCCACATCACTAGTCATCAGGGAGATGCAAATCAAAACAACAATGAGATATCATCTCACACCACAGAGACTGGCACACATTCAAAAGAACAAAAGCAACCAGTGCTGGCATGGATGTGGGGGAAAAGGGATGCTCTTTCACTGTTGGTGGGAATGTCCAGCCTTTCTGGAAAACGATATGGGCATTCCTCAAAAAACTAGAAATTGAGCTTCCATATGATCCCGCAATACCACTTCTGGGAATATATCCCGAGGATGCAAAAAAGCACAGTAGAAATGACATCTATACCTATATATTCATTGCAGCATTGTTCACAATAGCCAAAATCTGGAAACAACTAGAGTGCCCTAAAACAGATGACTGGTTAAAGAAACTTTGGTACATCTACACAATGGAATACTACGCAGCTGTTAGGAGATATGAAGTCATGAAATTTGCTTATAAATGGATAGACATGGAGAGTATCATGCTAAGTGAAATTAGTCAGAAAGAGAAGGACAGACATAGAGAGACTGCACTCATTTGTAGAGTATAAGGTAGCATCACATGAGGCTGACATCCAAGGACAGTAGATACATGGGCCAGGAGGATTGCCCCATAGATTGAAGCTGCTTCATGAGCGGAGGGGAGAAGGCAGATGGAATAGAGAAGGGATCACTAAGCAAATGATGGCTGGAGGAATCAGTCGGGATGGGAGATGTGTGCCGAAAGTAGATAATGGACCAAACATGATGACCTCTCAGTGTCTGTGTTGCAAGCTATAACGCCCAAAAGTAGAGAGAGAATATGGGGAATATTGTCTGTCATGGAGGCAGAGAGAGGGTGGGAAAGGGGGGTATACCAGGGATATTGGTGGTGGGGAATGTACACTGGTGGAAGGATGGGTGTTTGATCATTGTGTGATTGTAACCCAAACACGAAAGCTTCTAACTAGCTTGTAACTATCTCACAGTGATTCAATAAATTTTTTTTAAAAAAGAAATTCTGTCTGCAGTCCTGTACTACCTAACATTACAGTTGGCAGTGGACAGCAGGTACAACTGTGACCACAAAATTCCTAATGCTGGTGACATAGCCCATGTCACCAGTGTCCAACACAGCATGACTTGAATTTTTGGTCTTGTTTGAGGCTACATATGACTGAGCTCAAGGCTTATTTCTAGTGGTGGTTGGGTTTCCAGATGTGGTGTCAGGGATCAAACTAAAGTCTGTCACATGAAAGTCAAACACCTTACCTCCAGTACTCTCTGGCCCACAAGCATGACTTGAGAAGTCATCAGTGACCCAGCAACTATTCCACAATGCCCTCCTGAACTGCTATGCCAGGGAAATTGAGGAGTACTGTTTGGAGAATAACATACATCTGATTTTCACACAATCTCTTACACTGCATTTCTCAGAAAGTAACCCTCACCTCATGCAAAGTGAATTGCATTTGTACTTTTATGTTCTGTGTATTTTATTGTATGCAAATTATACCTTAGCGGACTATTTTAACCTGAAATAGTGCACCAAATGAGAGAATTTTTTTACCCATTTATGAATATTGTACCTATCTATCTTTTAAGTCTGCAAACAATTATAAAAAGAAAACTCCTAAGATAGAAATAATATAATACAATGCTGCAAACATGGTATACACTTAATAAAGCATATTGAGGACTAATGGCTATGTAAGAGTAGTTCATTGCAAATGTCTGTTTACAAGATACCTCCTCAGTCTAGCAATATTCATGCTCAGCACTATATACATGATTAAAATTTCCCAACCCCATACAAATATTTTAGTAATCCTCTATCCCATCAATCTAGTTATACAGCCTTGTCATGGGAATACAATAAATGAAATCAATACCTTGCATTACTTCACCCTCAGAAATTGTTGCTACACCCAAATTCAAAGGCATAACATTGTCTTCAAAGCTGATCAACCCTCAGGGAGTAATTTAGAAAGAAAGCATACTGTTATTATTTTGTGTGAATAAGGAAAGCTATCTGTAAGTTCTAAGGAAGAGTTCTTAGTTTGAAAAAAGTACATATGAAGGCAATCAATCCCCAATGTAGTATGTCTAACTCAATAAATAC
Source organism: Sorex araneus (assembly GCF_027595985.1). Lineage (NCBI taxonomy): Eukaryota > Metazoa > Chordata > Mammalia > Eulipotyphla > Soricidae > Sorex > Sorex araneus. The sequence goes on along the minus strand of NC_073313.1, from coordinate 224,646,632 downwards.
ATGGGAGAAGTAATTTATTTTCCATAGAAATAAAATTTTCTGTAGTATACACAAGATTAATTTTATATATTTTTCTACAATGTAAGTGCATGCACTTCCAATTCTCAGCCAAATTTGGCAAATTGATCAATAGTACTGTTATTTATTAATTGTGTCGTTTCTAGTAGTAACAGTTTCATGCAAAATAATCACTTCCCTTACAATTTCACTCACTTTAAGTAGTGTGGTCAAAAGATTCAACTAATATAATAAGCAAAAGTAGAAATCAAGCTACAGTTCAGGATAAAAGATAATTTGCTATTAGATTATGCTTCCACAATGATAAAGACCTGGGTTTATCATTTATACATCCTTTATCAATAAAAACTCAGCAAGATGTTTTCAATTGTTCAGTCTTCAGAGAATTCACATATAGAGAGGAAATAATACAGCATTATAGGATAGCTATTACTGGAGAAATATGATTTTCTTTTTCAATTTCTAGAGAATAGATATTTTTAAGTAAAAAAAAATAGATAAGAACAGTAATGGCACTTCAAAAACCTGGTGAAAATTTTAAATCCTTCAGCCACATAGAAAACTTTTTGTTTGTAGCAAAAGAGTTAGTGCTTCGACAGTTCAAACTTTATTTATTCAAATGATCACAAAGTGTAGTTCCTGGACGAAACACTGACATCTGGGAACCTGGGAGAAGGGTTACATGTCCACAGAGTGGCCATTTCTGGGGGTGGAGGCCCAGCTGCCAGTGGTTTTGATTGCTTTTTAAATTCTTTTTCCTTTCTTTCTTTCCCCCCTGTTTTTTGGGCCATACCCGACAAAACTCAGGAATGATCCTGAGTGGTGCTCAGGAAATCATACACAGGGATTCGAACCGGGATTGCAGTTGCCGCAGCTGCATGCAGGGTTTTACCTCCCATGCTATTTCCTGGCCCCCTTTTGATCGTAGCACCCTTGCATTCTAATATTCTGTTCCAGGTGTGTATCACAACAATCTGTGTCTGTGGAGAACACATTAAGTTCACCGCTGAAGGTTTAACTCTAACCTCACAGGTGATCGGCTCTAGGTAGTCTGGAAAACATTCATTGATTCCAAAAACATTTTTTTTAGGCATCCACTAGGTGTTATACTCTGACAAAGGTATTAAGAATATAAAAATGAAAAGTTGACATAAACTACAGGGTACAAAGGAAAAGAATATTAGTAGAATAACAATCTTTTTGTGTGGGAAGCCTATCAAACAAGTGCTGAGGGGCCCCAGGGTCACTCCTGTTGTACTAGGCCAGCTGGGCCAGAGGTCAATCCTGTGAGGCAGTGATGCAATGGTCCAGTGGTACTGGAACCCCCAGAACCACACCTTGTCATGATCAGGAAGGCCTGTGGTGCCAGGTGTCAAACTCTAGTTTTTGCATATCATGTGCCCCTGAGTCTTGAGCTATTCCCAAGTCTCTTAAAATCCTGGTATTTGGTGGTGGGTGGGGAAGTATATATTTTTGTGTGTGTAGGACTACAATTATTCAGCAATTGATTAAAGTGATTGAATTGGGCATGAACTTCACATTACTTAAAAAAATTTTTTTAATTAGATATCCATGGGATATACCATTACAAAGCTGTTCATAATTGGGTTTCAGTCATACAATGATCCAGCATCCATCCCTTCACCAGTGTACATTTCCCACCACCAATGCCTCCTGCTTCCCTACCATAATTCCCCCAACACCCTATCCCCAACCCCCAGTCTCACTCTATGGGATGCACTTTCCTTCTTGCCCTCTCTCTCCTTTTCCTTCTGTGCATTATGATTTGCATATATGTGACAAGAGGTCATGGTGTTTGCTCAGGGCATTTAATATTTTTATTGGGACAGTAAAACTGGAGTAGCTTTTCAGTTGGGTGGCAGCTTTGGGGTGTGATGTGACTGTCGAGGCTTCCAGAAGTATAGCGAGGTTGGGGGAGGTAGCCCATCCCAACTCTGAGAAGCCTGAAGATTTTAGTTACAAAACCTGCATACCAGAATTTTTAACAGATTGTATCTTGGTGAGGTCTGTACTGAGATGGAGGAGTCAGATCAGGGGTATGGCAGTGATTTTGGATTGTGGAAGTAAGCGGCTTCCAGGGGCTCTGCTGGGACAGGCCCCAAGACAACCCACCCCCCTCCGATTTACCTTGATGTGTTCAGCCATCTGTGGGTCTCAGCTTAATAGCGGTCTTGATCTCTTACGAGATTTATCTACCGGTCTCTGAAATAAGGCCAATAAATGAACTGAGCCAGAGGTGGTTTGTGGGCATGGCTCCCACATACCTGATTTTTTGGTCATTTAATTTCTTGGTAAACTTGATCCAAGTTGTTGGGGCCCAGCCAATGGCACAGCAGCAATTTTGGGATATCAGAAAGCTTGAAAGCACCATCAGGCTGCATGCACTAGCCCCACAGGTACAGATTGACCTGCTGGCAGTACCAAATCCCCAGTTGTTCATATTTTTAATTGTTGTTTTATTTGGGGGCCACATTTAACTGTACGTGGGGCTACTTCATGCTCCCAGCTGTGCTTTAGAGACCATATGGTGTTGGAATGGAACCAGGGCCTCCATAGGCAAAGCATGTACTCCACCCACTGAGCAATCTCTTGAACCCTAGAATCAGGTTTTAAGAATAGAAATATGAGACTCTCCCAACCATAGGAGTTGGCCTCCCCAGAACTCTGAAAGCACACTCTCGTGATGTGGGGCACTAGATATCTATATCGTACCGAGATCCGCTAGTGATTCTGTTTAGTCACAGTTAGTAACGCTGCTAGAGTTGTCTCAGGTTCAGGCTTTCTCATCAAATCCCTCCCATCAGCTGGCTCCACGTATGTTCCAATTACCTGCACTGCATCACTTCCTCAATCTCTCTCTGGGTGAAAAGGAAGATAAGCACCCTCACACATTTCTTCAGGCAGAACTACTGAGTCAGAATGTTTATGGAACAGGACTTGGATAATTCTTTACAGAATTTCAGGTGATAAAGGGTGGGGTGCTTTGTGCCATACCAATGAGTGCTCAGGGTTTCCTTAGGGTTCTGTGCTCAGGGGTCATCCTGATGGTGTGTGTGTGTGTGTGTGTGTGTGTGTGTGTGTGTGTGTGTGTGTGTGTATGTGTGTGGTGGGGTGGGGGCTTGGGGGGTGTGGATATACACCATGACAGGAATCAAAGTAGGACCAGCTGGATGCAAGGCAAAATACCTGACTCCCTACACTAGCTCTCTGCCCCTTTGAGTACTTTTTAAACATGCACATTTTTAAGTTTACTCCCTTGTGGAGCTAGGATTAAGATAAAACTCTTGAGATGGGTGGTTATTCTGGATTATCTGGACTAATTACAGAGATTCTTTCAAGAGAGGCCTATGGGTCAGAGAGAAGATACAACAGAAAGAAGGAGGTGGGGTGAGCTTCTGAAATGCTACACTGCCAGTTTTGAAGAAGAAGCAAGAGGCCATAAGCCAAAAAATATTGGTGTATATAGCAGCTGACAAAAGACAAAACAGTTCTAATTCCCTCATCTCCTGATGGCATGCAAGCCCACCAATTCCTTGCTTTCATCTCAGCATAAATGCATCTCGGCTCAGACCTAAGAGTGTAGTCATTCAGTGTAATAGTAAATGGAATCTAATGCAATATGTGAAAGATGGGGGTGAGGAAAGGAAAATAATTTAAAGACAAAACAGTGCTGTTATCATAGAAGTGGAATATCAGGTTAGAGATGCTACCACTAAAGAGGTGTTTGTTTTAGTGTTTCCTCGGGAAATATGTTTATTCAATGCTCTCCCTGCCTCAAGGTCTTAGATGTTTAGTTACAGAAATCATAGCTAAAAATAAAAAAACGAAAATAAGAAGAAACTTTAAGGATGCGTGAAAAGGTCAGTTTTGTGGCACTAAGATTTTCTTTTTTAAATTTACACTTTCCACCAGATCTACTGCTATTGCCAGTCATATTGTTTTCACTAGTGTCTAACTCTGAAGATCAGAATAGTCTACAAATACTCAATTCATAGTTAAAATCGTGGAAACACTGTATCACTGCCATCCTGTTGTTCATTGATTTGCTCGAGTGGGCACCAGTAACTCTCCATTGTGAGACTTGTTACTGTTTTTGCCATATCAAATATGCCATAGGTAGCTTGCCAGATTCTACTGTGCGAGTGAGATATTCTCGATAGTTTGCCAGGCTCACTGAGAAGGACGGAGTA